>NW_026637361.1:0-1200000 GCF_028554395.1 Pezoporus wallicus
TTTCATTAATGATGAAATTATTGGGCTAAAATTCCTGCTTAGGTGTCGTACATCTCTCATAGATGACACTACGATTACACTATAACGAATCTTGATATGGAGCAGTGGGAACAACTGAGCAGAGCTGGGAAGCCATGTTTTGATGTGTAATTTAGAGTAGTGAGTGGAAAATCTGGCCCATCAACAAAGGTAACATTCCTTCTGTGGTTAGAGGGAAGTCAGAAAGGATGAACTTTAAACGAGAAGTTCACATGTTCTGTAGTAAACCTTGTGACCTGGGTGAAAGAGAGGAGCTCCCATTTTGATTTAGTCGCAAGGAGCTAGTTTTGGAGATGTGAAGTGGGTGGATAGAAAGCTGCTGAGTTTCTAATGCATTCAGTCTCTGAATGCACAATTCCTAAGCCTTAAATAGAAGTACGGTAACAACGTCTGGAAGCCTCCAGCAGAACAAACACCTTTTTTCTCACACGGATCATACATACAGGTATCTTCCTAAGGCAAGTTAAGAGTTTTACAGATCGGCTGCTGTCCCTTCTCTGCTTTCCTGACCTGTGAGTGACCTGGAATTTGCATTCCATGTCTTCCTCCCACAAGCCGTGGGGAATTTCCTTCCCCTGGAGAATCCTTTGCACTGCTCTGTCCTCATCTCCTCAACGATTGCTCACCGGTGTCTTTAGAAACGCTGCCTCATACTTCATTTTCAAATTCAGCAGGAAAGCAGCTGAGTCCTGCCTGAGCTTTAAATCGCCTTCAGGAAAATTCTTCCTCTTATTTTCCTACACTTCTGTGACCCTGTATGCCAACTCTATGCATAGTCTTAATCTGAAAAGGGGAAATGGGTCAACTTCTTTGTGTCTTTTTTGGGCAGTCTAGGTCTTCAGTGTCATCTGTATTTTGGTGGTGAGAATGTTTCTATACTGAACCTTCCCTGAGACAACCTGACTGACTTGAGAGGGCTGAACAGAGAACTTACAAATACCACAGACAGATGCCTTTTCCTCCAATTTCTTAATTAGGTGGCCACAACCCTTCCCAAGATTTGAAGTTTGCATAGCAAACTGAGCGACTTCTATGTGAAAGAGATGGGCTGAACGGCTGTAAACAGAAATGCAGCCGTGAAGTGCAGGTTAAGTACCTATCTGAGCTTCAGCAGTGCCTGGGTCAGCCCCCTACAGAAACAGTCTTTCTCTTTTGTTCAGTTAATATACAGTTCTGAAAGCTTAACTCATTGGGATGAGCCCTTCCTCTTCTTGGGAAAGGCTCACTAAATTTGTGTGGTTGCCTCTGCCCCTCCTCCTGAAGGACACACTGGGTATTTACTGCCACTAACAGGAATGGAAATTGCATCCATTCATTTCTAGACTGAGTGCTGAGCATGGAGTGAAGCGTGTTTTCTGGACCAGTCCTGCACTGAGCAGGTGTTACAAAGGTCACTGTGCGAGTGCTTCAACAAAGGAGTGTTAATTAGTCACACCATTGCACAAACCTTCTGAGAACAAGGATGAGAACCTGAGCTCTGCTGTACCACAGAGCTACTTCCTCACAGTGCAGGAGATGATGATCCCTATTCCTGTGTTGTCCATGCGGCCCATGGTTCTTGCTGTAGTTGCAACACCTATGCTGGTGAACACTTTTTTCCACTTCCACTGCTGATGAAATCTCTGGTTTAGACGCAGAAGAAGCACCTCCGAGCTGTGTTGCACGCACCCCGGCACGTGGGTCTCCTTGCAGCACAACTGAGCATCCAGCAATACACAGATCTATAGCACATCTAAGCCATCACTCTCACTTCCTTCTCCCTCCGCTGAGTTTTCTGTTAGCCAGCTTAACTTCCCTCCTTTCCTTAGCTGTTCTGGGTCCTAGTGCTATGCATTTAACACTCCCCCTTTAGCTGGACCTCCAAAAGTCATTAATGGTGGTGCTGAGCATTGCTTCAGCAAAACCCTGGAGCTTTTGGGGGGTTAAGCATTAAGGAATCCCATTCCTGTTGTTCTGCCAGGTAAAGGATACAGTCATAGGAACAAAGCAGAACATCTAAGGTTGACTCAGAACTTTATTCAGAGTTTTCAGCAGTCAGAAGGAATCCAAGATTGCAGTCCTTCCTTTCTGAGCCCTTTGGCCCATTCACAATACAATCGAAAGCCGTCTACTGGTTGGGTTTGTTGGAAAATATCTGCCTTTGTATATTCCTGGGGTTTCCCCGTGGATGTAGTAACTGCATAGGAAATGAAGTCATCTCCAGAAAGGGAAGCAGTATTAGGAAAAAAAACAAAAAGAAGAAAAGAAAGAAAATGGACAGGATGCTGCCTGAAGCATGACCAGATGTTCACACTACCAACAGGCAGCAACTTTTCCAAATAAAAAGTGACCGCTGTGGTTTAATTGCATTAGCTTCATTTTTAAGGCAAAAAGATAATCGCAGCAGTAGGATTAATCAGGGGCTTTCCAGTATTTCAGCTGATATCACCACATGTTGTCTTTCATATCAAACACATACCTTTTTCATTAACCATCTGAAGAAACTGAAAACCAGTTACAACAGAGGAACCAAATGGCTCTAAAATATTTTCTTTGAAGTATCTAGGCCAGGACTTAAAGGACTGAGCAGAAACAGGAGCTGAAAATGAGGACAGGACTAAAGAAGCTACTCGAGGAGTAGCACTTGCTCACACTCCCTGCCCTCTCTTTTGCGGTTTCTATCCCCTCAGCTGTGCCTGAACTACAAGTCTGTTTGCTAGGCAGCGTTTATCTCCCTGAGGGAGGGGATAAAATAATGTCCAGTTTTCCAAAGCCGTTGTATTTTGCCAACCAGAATTAACAACCCTGTGGTACATGGACAGTACAAAGAAAATCAGTGGAGTCACACTTTGGCATTGGGTCTACAACTGCAGAGAACAAGGTCCCGAGCTCAGAGGCAGGGAGATGATGTGAAGCTCAACAACTAGTAGGAGACAGAAGAGTTTGCATTGGGCTCAAATGCCCATGTGCAAATCATCAAGACGTTTATTGCTGAAGTTTCAGCTGTATGGAGGGAAAATCAGTCCAGACTCCAGAGAGGCGTCTCCTACGCGGGCATTTATTTCCACTGGTGAAGTATCTGCCCTGCTGAGTAAATGGTATCAATTTTTGCAGTTTAATTGTGTTTGTTCTGCTCTGTGGCATGTCGGGTTTGAGTATTTGCCATGGAAGAGATTGGTTTTTCCCTGCTAATAGGTACAAATGAGGATTTGCATTGCAGCTGCACCCAGGTATTCTGCTTCCTGCTGCTGCTGGTACAGACACTGGACAGATGTTAGGAAGAATGGCTGGGATAGGAGCAGACCCCAGGTCCTGTCTTTTCACACTCAGTCTTGCTCCTCAAGGAAAAGGAGTAGAAGCAGCACCTTTGGTGAACGCTTCTGTGACTGGTAACACAGCGCTGAAAGGTAATGCTTTTCAGGAGACAGGCTTTCCCTCTTTTTTCCTTCTTTTCATGTATATCAAACTGAAAACCCCAGGGAATACTTTACGCCTGACTTCTTGGCATCTTCTGCTATGGAGAACTTCCTTTAATTCAAAAGATCAGAAGTTACCTGCAGGTCAGACAAAGGCTTTAAGTATGTCCTGTTCTGCCTGCTCACACTCCTCATAGATACGTAGCAGCAAACCAGAACACCTGTGTGGCAGGGAGAGTTTGGGAACTTGGGCTTTTTTGCTCCAAGCACTCACAGGTAGCTCTGGATTTTTTAAGGCCCAGTAGTACACAGTTCATATTCTTTAAGCCTCCATGGACTGTCTGCAGTATTACAGCACTTTTTGAAAGCAACCTATTTGTGTGCAAAGTTGCCCAGATTTTGTGAAATTGAAACGAACAATACCATTGTTTAGCTGTGTAAATCTGTGTCTGACCATCTTGGTAGTTACACACTGAATCATCTCTCCTCACATGCTGAATTCCTAGGGCATTTGCAGCTCACCCTGGTGCTGTGGGGAAAGCGATGAAGCTAATTCTTTAACTCTCCAAAAGGAAATTACTTGACAGTCAGAGCAGCCATTTCTAATCTGACCTAAACACTTCCTACCCAGAGCCGTCTTCTTAATCTAAGGTACATCCTATCTCGGTAAGACTGAGCTGTGTACACACTGGGACTGTGGGTCTGATGTTTACCAAACCACCATCAACCCAGACTTGAGCTTGCTGGAATTGCCACAGTTAGAACTGCAAGTGGTTTTATACCTTTAGCAGTTCCTAAGGTGTGCCCTGAACTTCTGAGAGCCCTAATCTCCCTCTGTCATGCCCACCCTACCCTCTCTTCAGTATCATGCTTCAGTGCTTGTCCTTTTGGCCTTAGATTCTCCTTGAATAAAAGGCATCTTCTCCTATTTGTTGCAGAAGAAGTATTTGTCATTGGGATTCAAGTAAAGATATTACCCTTAGGTATCACTGTTTCTCTTACTTCCACCCCAGAGCTAATTTGCTCTTATAAAAAGTAACGTAATACAGGAATTTACCAACTTCAAATTTAGCATAAACAGCTGTGTTGAAACACACCGTGAGTAGTCAATGCCCAACCCAAATGTCTGAATCTTTACTGTAGATCAAGGATATAAATCTACAGCAAGGAGCCTGATTTTCCCCAGCCCTTTCTTCCCGAAGGTCTTCTGATACCTATTGATAAATCCAGTTCCAGAAGAGTTAACCAGGAAGCCATTCATTATGAGAGTAAGGAATGCTCTGGGAGTAGTCGCTGAGCCAAACATTCAATCACCCACACAAAACAATATCCCTTCCCCATTCTTCTTCAATGTAATAACCACCAAGGAGCTTGGGAACTGGTAAGAGCCATTCTAAGCTGTCCAGTATATCTGTCATCATTTTTATTTCTGAAGCAGCCTGCATGACTGCACACTGACTGTCTTTCTTATGGTTCATCCTGTCAATCACGCATATTCTTCAGCAAAGATTCATACTGCTTCTGCAAAGTCTCCATGATTTCTGCAGTTTTGGGGGACAAAAACTCCTTGGGTACTAAGATGTCCCCCAGGAATGTTTCTCAAAGACGGTCAGAGAGTAAATGAGACCTAGGACCCTTTCTTCTTGGTTAGACTTTATGTTTGCACCTACTTTTTGGCTTTGATGAGGTATAAAAGGTTCTCTCCTGAAAAGATGGTCATCATTTTCTAGTTTTACTGATCTGCCTGAAGCATTTGTCCAAGTTCTGTTCCACCAAATCCACTGAGGATTTGCCAGTGGAGATACTTAAGATACTATGAGACATATTTTTTCTTCTTCATGCTTACTGCATCCTTCCTAGAAATCTTTGAGATGGTTCAAAAGAAACTCTGCGTTGGAAGTACTGATGTCCAATGGCACCGCAGGTGTCATCTAACCAGACATCATTACCCTTTCCTGAGCCAGACGGAGAATCAGTTTCACAGAAGTCATGAGAGAATAAGGTTGGAAGAGCCCTTTGCAGAACGCCCTGCCCACGCTCATACGAATACATACACACACACGCATCCTGCCTATTTGAAGCAAGGTCAACTACAGCAGGTTGCTCAGGACTGTGTCAATGAGTATCTCTAAGGATGGAGACTTCACAACCTTTCTATGCCTTCTTTTTGTGTTAGAGTTTTGTCAGGAGCTCCGTGTTGGCTGATTGCTGGTGAGCACGGTGAGCTCCAACGGTAATTAGTGGCAATTACTAAGTGCCATATTCAAGGCATTTGACTGTCCAGCCTGAGTATGTACGTACTTAGGTACAATTGTGTTAACTTGGAGCCATCTTTGGAGAAAGCTTTAGGTTACACATGTGAAACTGCAGCGGTCCTGTGACAACGCTGCACCTCTTGGTTGTTTCTGGAATTTTTAGATGCTTTTCTGTGTGAGATGAAAGTCACTCAGGTGCTGGAGAGGCACTCTTCATCAGGGAATATAGTGATGGGTCAAGGGGTGATGGATTTAAACTGAAACAGGGGAGGTTCAGGTTAGATCTAAGGAAGAAGTGTGATGTGGTGAGGCACTAGCACAGGCTGCCCAAAGAACTGATGAATGCTCCATCCCTGGCAGTGTTCAAGGCCAGGTTGGACAGAGCCTTGGGCGACATGGTCTAGCGTAAGGCATCTCTGCCCACGGCAGGGGGTTGGAACTGGATGATCTTAAGGTCCTTTCCAATCCAAACCATTCTGTGATTCTATGATTCTATGACTTTGGAAAGAAGTATGGAGACAATAAAACTGTCTAATTGCGTGTACCGTGAGCAGTGACAGCGACTCAAGTGCTTTGTCTCATTCTGTACAAGCAGTGGTCAGTTGTCAAACACTGGACGATTATTAGTTCCTAAGGATTTGTTTTGTGCTTTAGCACAACAGTGTTTTTGATTAGGAATGATTACTAAACAAAAGTTTGAAAACAATTTCCTCCTAGCAAACATTGCAAAATGAGCAGGATGTGCACTTGTTGATTTGAACGTCACTGTTCACCTTTCACACCAGTTTTTGAAGGATGCCACAGAAGTGTGGGAAATAGCAACAGATTACACCGGACTCATAGCCTTTGTTATTATAATCTTTACGTAATAAAGCTCGAGTTTCAAGGTACATAACTGGACAGATAGGGGAAAAAAGTAAGAGTTCTGGAGTATATTTTGCAGCATCAATAAATTTTTAGTCTTTTATGCCCAGTTTCAAGATAAAACTCAATTTATCATCAACCTTTGAAGCATTGTCTACTGAACAACAGATTCAGAATGAAAAAGATGGCATTTTCTTTGTTGCTCTGCCATAAACCCACCTGCCATTGTAGACGTGAAGTTCCCATCCCAAGCTTTCTATCACAGTAGTACTTTCCTCATGTAGTTTTTCACTGGTGTTTGTGATAATTCTGTATGAAGTTTGTCATGAAAAACTGTGTGTCATGTCTTAAACTCACCGTAGTGCACTCTGAAAGGAATGCTTGTCATTCCATATAAGCCAGTGCACGTCCTACTCTTTTCACAACCCGGTCTGAAAGGAAATGCCAAATCTTATGGTAATCACCCAAAAGAAATTTCAGATGAAAAGCATGTGTCTATAGCAGAAGGCGTAAGAGCATAGAAGTCTGGTTTTCACACACACTGTTTGAGTACTCCTGTGGTTTGTTGACAGTAAGAAGGATAAGCCAGGTGGCACAAGTTCAGCAACGAATGAATCGCAGCCTTCTGAAGATACTAAAAATTACATTTTAATGTTTAGGCAGAACATTAAGGCAAGTCCTGTTGCACCATGGTGAGTTCCTCAGAGTTCTCCTGTATTGGCCTCTCCTTATTTCTTCTCTGAATCAAAGATATTTTCCAATAATCAACAGTTATTGTGCTCTTTTGCCATGTTTGGGGCAGATTAATGCAGAAAAGAATAGTATTTCTCATTAGCATGCTTTCACATCAGAGTTTCAATGGAGGACTTTTGGGACTTACTTTGGGATCTGTGAATAGGGATGGGCTGAGGGTTTGGAGGCTTTTATTTCACTGCAATGGTGGTAATTTCATTTTTAGGCTGACTTTTTCTTAGTTTTTTTTGCAAAGGTCCCATTTTACTCTCTGGTTCTGTGACAGTGGTAGGGAAATAACTAAGGAGATGGAGCAAAAGCTTCACTACAGAGGTGGGAGCAAAAGGCCAGGGTTGAGGAAGACACAAGAACTTCTTTTGCTGGCTTCCCCAAAGCTGTATGTCCCAAACTACATCCTCAGTTGTAACAACAGAGCCTAGACAAGGATTTACTGTAAGCCATTGTATGAAGCATCAGTCACTGCTGTATTGGCTGGCTGATGATGTCTGAAGGATCATCAGTGAGTGATCTGAAGCCTTACAGAGCTAAGGTCCTGTCAAATTAAGATACATGACACAATGGAATTACAAGACCTCATGACATTTTTACCACTGAACAAAAGCTGTCTCTGCTAAGCCTCATTATCCATGGCTCACTTCATCTTATGGCAAGTTCAGTGCTGTTGGCTCTTCCTGCAAGCAGCTATGGGTGTGAATTAACGAAGTGTTGGGTATCTTTAATCATCTGCTGAATCCCTCAACCTCCACAGCAGGCGAGGCTACCAGGTACTCAGTGGTGCCCAGGAGCAGTCAGACTATGCTGTTACCATTTCTAGTTTATGTCTGCTATCACAACCACAGCATTACAGCTAGATTCTTGTGTTGCAGTGACTGCTATGGTATAAACGGAAGACAAGTGGACTGGAAGTCAAAGAGCAGCTATTGCCTAAAGTGAGTGGCCTCGTGTCATTCAGACTGTGAATGTATCTGAAAGGAGGAGGGCCACGGAGGTGCTCCAAGGGCCGGAGCACCTCTGCTATGGAAACAGGCTGTTCAGTTGGGGAAGAGAAGGCTCCAGGGAGACCAAGCTTGTTCAGTTTGGAGAAAAGAAGGCTCCAGAGAGACCTTATAGCAGCTTCCAGTGCCTAAAGGGGCTACAAGAAACCTGGAGAGGAGCTTTGGATGAGGGCCTGTAGGGACAGGACACAGGGGCAATGGCTTTAACCTGACAAAGGGGAGACTGAGATGAGATCTTAGGAAGTTCTTCTATGTGAGGGTGGTGAGGCCCTGACACAGGTTGCCCAGAGAAGCTGTGGCTGCCCCATCCCTGGCAGTGTTCAAGGACAGGTTGGACAGGGCTTGGAGCAACCTGCTCTAGCGGAAGGTGTCCCTGTCCATGGCAGGAGGTTGGAACTGGATGAGCTTTAAGGTCCCTTTCAATCCAAACCACTCTGTGATTCTATGATTCTAATATGTCTCCTTGTACTGTTTATCTGCAAAAGGCAATGCCAGTATGTCTCATCTTTGCTGTTTGTCAGGGTCCCATCCTCAAGCCATTGCTCATTTCAAAATGAATTGTTTGTTGTGGGGCCATTCAAAGACCCTTTTCTCATGTAATTCTTTCACTTGGAGGTAGAAACTTGGTAATGAATTCCAGCAAGGCAATAAAATCACATATGCCTCATGTAGCAATCCATTGTGTTGCACAGTGGCCTCCTGGGAGGCCTGTGTGAGAGGTCACTTCTGCACTAATGGCATGCAAGGGCACTGTCATTTTGAAAGAGCAGCGGTGGTCCCTCTTCCAGGACAGCATGCAGCTTCCTGCCTGGGAGCCACAATCTGCTCTGAGCAGACAGCATCTCCCCACCCTTCAGCCTAAGTTCCTGGTGTAGCTCATGAGTAGCTTCAGAATAATCGTGGATTCACAGAATCACAGAACAATTTGGGTTGAAAAGGACCTTAAGACCATCCAGTTCCAACCCCTTGTCATGGGCAGAGATGCCTGTCCAACCAGAGAGGCTCTGTCCAACCTGGCCTTGAACACTGCCAGGGATGGAGCATTTACCACTTCTTTGGGCAACCTGTGCCAGTGCCTCACCACTACCACAGTAAACAACTTCTTCCTTAGATCTAACCTGAACTTCTTCTGTTTCAATTTAAATCCATCACTCCTTGTCCTGTCACTTAGAGTCCCTGATGAAAAGCCCCTCTCTGGCATCCAACATCATCCCTCTCTGAAAAAGCACCAGTAAGTGGATGCATTAGATCCTCTCTCCCAGTGTAAACCCAGCAGACAGCATGCACTTATGAGGCAGAAATGGCAGAAAGTGCATATGCAGGGTTTATAGCAGCACTTGCATTCGTACCAGATGACATCTTAGAGCCTTCGTCGCAGGGCTTCCAGTGGGTTGTACGAGTCCAGCGTCCACAAGCATCCCATTTTCCTCTTTGTGAAGAGTATCTAAAATAATGAGCTGCTTCTCCGAAGTGGAGCTTCCGCAGAGTGCCTCAGCAAAAAGGAGCAATCTCAGGGTGACTCAGGCCATAGTGCTCTCTGTGCACACTGCCCATTGGTGGGCCACAGCTCTGTAGAGTCAGCATCCGATGGGGCCTTTCCTTACCACTCAACCCTCTTGCACAGCCAGCAGCTACTTGCTCTTGTCCCAGGCAGTGAAGAAGAGACACAGCTCGGATCAGAAGCTGGATCTGAAGCTCCTGTTCCGATGGGGTATTTGAATACAGAAATGTTGTCCAAGGCTCACTGCAAAGATACTAAACCCCTCTGAGAGCAGAAAACAAGTGTGCGTATGTTCTATCCAGTGTTTATCTGGTATGGACTGTGATGGTAACATCCTGCAGACAAGTTAACAACATGGCCTTTGGCATTTAAAGTCATCATACCCTTGAATCTGCATGTGGATACTTAGATAAGTGGTCTGATTTTCACATCAGTTAACAGCTGCTGAAGTTGCTGGGTGTCTGTGAGAGCAATAATTGAGACCATTTCAGTATCTTACTTCGGAAGTTACCAGTGAAGGCATGCACCCATTGGGAATTTTCAGTTTGAGGCCAGTCCCTCGTGGAAGGAAAATACAAGGACAACCCAGGACAAAATCAGCAAGTAGATTAGAATGGCTGCATGTACATGATGTACATGATGTGGAAAGCTGAATGAACTCAGAGAAAAGACAATCGCACCCCTAAAATGTTGACCTGGAGCCCAAGAGATCTCAGCCCAGCTCCTGGCTTTGGTGCAGAGTTTTGTGACTCTGGGATAGTCAATTGGGCTAAGAACTGCAAAGACCTCACCAAAGGGGTTGTCATCCTGAATGGTCATTGCAGTGCAAATTAATTACTGCTTGGGATTTGTGCGTGACTTTTCCCTATAAAATTCCATAGCTGCATAGATTGAAGCTGCCTGGGTCCCAGGAGGTATGCTTGAGTTACTGTCACTCTCTTCTAGAGGTTCAAGAAAAGAAACATTCTGAAGCATGTAACGTGGAGGAAAGATAGTTTCAATGCCTTGAGAACTGAGTAATATTTTGATTTTATTAAGGAATACATAAACTTGAAAAAAACAGGAGCAGAGGCTCTTAGAACAAAAACAGACCTCAGACGGTAAGTGAAACTGGACCTTTTTTGCAAAAGTAGGATTTGTGAGTTACAAGGATTCTTAAAGTATGGATCTATAAGAGCTATGAAAGAAAACTTCCTTTTGTGCATTTGCCTGAAAAGGTGCAAGCTGTGTGTACGAGCTTATCTAACACTTTAGGTACTTTAACCATTTAAAATTCGGAAGAGAGCCTTGCTGGCTTCCTTTCTAAAATAAATCCAATTTATAACCCTTTGGAAAGGACTCAAGCAGCACACCCTCATCCATTTCATGAGCAAATAAACTAACACAGAAAAAAAGCTTTTGAGTTGGATTATGGTTTTGTTCCCCACCTCAGCAGCAAGAAGTTCCTCTGCAGGTTACACACTGCTTTTCAGTGCAACCTGTTCTGTTTTCATAGCAATACCAGTTCCAGACACTACCTGAAAGTTGAACTTCCTGCCAAAACCTGACACAGGTCACACTTCTCGGGCAGGATTTGCATCATGATTTATTTCTCTTTTGAGTCACTTGACCCGGTTCATTGTTGGGGATTGCACCAGTCTTATTCACCCCACTGAAGTCACTGAAATGATTTCCCTATCACGCTTTCCACTTGTGTAAGCTGATATTTTCCCCACCACCATCTCACATGCCTTCACAAAATTGCTCAGGTGAAAAACAGTACCAAGATTTTCTTCTGATACGTAGTACAGCGCAATCTCCGAGCATCGAGGCCTCAAAGACACGAGTCCCACCACCTCTGCCATTTCTACAACATCAAATTCTTTTCACATGCACACTGCTCACCAGGCTTTTGCCTTCAGAGGATTAGTGGTTCTGTTTCAGAAAGTGTGAAATGAGTGAACGTAATAAGCATCTGATATTTTAGTGACCATTAGAGTCCATGGGAATATTTTACTTCAAAAACCCTGAGGTGCAGCGTTATGCAAGTAGACACCACTAAGAAGGGGATGGTATAGAAGGGTCCTGAGATGAAGGATTATGCAAGTAGACACTAGTAAGAAGGGGATGTTACAGGAGTGTCCTGTGAACTTCCTTTGCAGTGAGATCCCTAATGCTGGAAATACTGCTTGCACCTGCTTGTCAAGGCTAAAGGAATTCAACTAGTTCATTATTCAGCTAGGAATACTGAAGGAACAGATCTTAGTAAGACTCAGCAGCCTTTCTTCCTTCAGCTACAGACCGCAAAAATCCAGTTTTTAGCATATGAGACATTCTATGGCCTTTCTGTATGCCTGATTTTTTCCCTAGTCTTCCTCAAATCTTCTGAACAGAAATGAAACTCAATCAAAATAATGTCTGAACAGCAAACAAAAAATGCAGAGGTTTTCCTTTCAGATCTGGCATAGCAGTAAAGTCCTTTGGGAATCTCTGCCTTCCATCTTCAAATGGCAACTGAGCTTTAGAGACTTACCCCTTTCATTAACAGCCATTGCACTTCTTGTTTTCCCTAGGGGAATTTGGTTTACTGCTGTAGCAGAAATAAGAATGATGACATATTCTCCCCCCGCAACATCCTGAACAATGAATCAAGTGTTTTCCCCTGCATTTTGGTCTGGCATTTCTTTATGACAAGATACAATAACACACTAGCAGAGTGCATGGATAGCACCAGAAGTGGTACCAGTGAAATGTGTGGGAAATGGAGAATAAAACCTAAAATAAAATGCTTGCCTCTCCTACAGAATTTAAAGTGCATGTTCAAAACCTTTCAAATGTATTTCATGGTTTTGCCCTGATTCAGTGTCCAAACAGGGATTTAAATTGGTTTGTTGATGACTGCTTTGAAAAGAAGAGAATAAACTGATGCCCATGTGATTTTCAGCATTCGTGACAAAGAGGTACTCAGATTTTATTTTACAAGAAAGAGAGTCTGAAGGATAACATGTGGAGCTAGCAGCAGGCAGGAAAACCAGTTTTTCAGATTTATCCTCAGATTCCAATTCCTCTTGGGGGGGTCTGTGCTACCTGAAGTACAAAGGGAACTACCTTAGACTACCTGTTTGCTTGTTCACCTGTTAAGCTTGAAAGAGACACCCTTGACCTGCCTTTCCAGGAAAGCTGCCTTTGCTGTAGTGGCCAGAGTGATAAACCGCTGAAGCTGTTCAGTGCCCTCTTATTTATGACCTTAACCTCAGTGGCTTGTGACTGCAACTAATTGTGCATCACAGCTGAATTTTCTCGATCCTTTCTAAATCTGGAAGTAAGGTTTTTCTGTAGTTCAAATTTGTTTGGAGGATCTGTTCCAAGAAATATTTCCCCGTTGTATGGACTTGTCTGAAAGTTCCCTTGCCAGAAAAAGTGTGGTGAAAGAGTGAAAATGAAGCAAATAGCCTTGCCCAGGATGCAGGTATTCCAGTGCCAGAGTGGCCACGTCTGGGTGTTTGCTCCCCAGGGAGCTGCTGCAGAACTGTCTGCTCTCTGTTGCTGGCTTATCCTCCAGTGTTCAGACCGGCTGGTGGCCCAGTGGGCATGTGGTGGTCAGATTTGGTAACAGGTTGAGTACAAAGTCTTCACTGCTGGTATGGGCAAGGGCTAATGCAGGACCTGGGTTGTAAACTTTCAGCCTCCAATGGCATTTGAGTAAGAGGTAGAAAATCCCACTCGTAACTGTTGATAAGCTGTCTGATTTCACTTGTTGGCTGAGCATTACTTCTTGTTGCAGACTTGGTTAACCCTCATGCATGAATCCTTCCCAGTCAATAAGGCATTCTGGCTACTCACTGTCTCTCCTACCCGCAGGTCAGACTCCCGTTGTTGGACATAGCAGCAGCGATGGCACTGCTCAGCCTGTGTCAGCTGCTGGACGTTGCCATCAGTGTGTCAGAAGTCAGATGTGTGAACTTCAGAGCACTACACAGCCTGCTGCTGGCTGCGCTGAGCCTCTTGGGCCTTGGGGCCCAAGACTGGGGACAGCCTGCCAAGAGGGTCAGGGCCCAGGTCCAGCATGTGGGGTAGCAGCCCCTGGAACCAGGTGAGGGGCTGCCCAGGACAGACCCGCTGCAAGGCACCGTAAGTGGATCCCAAGTTGACCCTGTGGCTGCCAGTGTGGGGCAGCTGAAGTAGATGGAAGCCATCGAGAGCAGCAGCTCCATGGCTCTCTCCAGGCCCCTGGGTGCTCCCCCACAAGACACCCCCTCCTCCTGGGCCATGCTGCCTTTTAGACCAAGGTCTAGTTAAGCCCAAGCTCCCAGCAACATGTGGGGCTTTGTTGCCACTGCGAAAGGGACAGATTTTTAGGGAGGAAGAGTGTTGCCTTCAGCGGCGTGGCAGCCTGGTTCAGGAATGGCACGGCGACCAACCCCAGGCCGCTCGGGCCATCAGCTCACAGACACCAATATGGTGGATGGCAAATGGCATTTACTGATAGGTAACACGATATTATATAGCTCAGGTTTACGATGTCACTTCCGTCCGCTTACATCATGAGCCAAACACCATTGGCTACCCGAAGACGGGTCCTGACTTTCCGTACAGCACGACATCTTCCAGCCGCCAAACCCTAACTACCTGCAGAAGAGCTGGCACTGAAATGCTTCTTTGGGTCCTCCCCACGTTACCATCAGTGACTTGTGGGTCCAAGACAGCTGCTGCGCCCAGCTCTGCCAGCTGGAGGCTTCACATCTCTGGAGCTCTGTCCCCACTATCCTCTCCATCCCTCCCTTCCCCACTCCTGACCCATGACTGGGAACCGTGTCCACTCCTCAGGCAGCTGAGACACCATCAGCACCTCGTGGGCCTCATCTCCAACCTCCAGTCTCCTTGGCTCACCCCAGGGCTAAACCCGGCAGTGGTGGTGGCTGGAGAGGGACCTCACGTTGCACAGCACTGAGCTGCTCAGGCACGTGCTTTTCCTGGGCATCCCAAGGGGCAGGGCTGGATCCAGCTTACCCAGGCCAGGGGTAGGGACCAAGGTCCTGGTCTGCAGGGACCTTCCCCAGGGCTCAACCCAGCAGTGGTGGTGGCTGGAGAGGGGCCTCACGTTGCACAGCACTGAGCTGCTCAGGCACGTGCTTTTTCTGGGCATCCCAAGGGGCAGGGCTGGATCCAGCCTCCCCAGGCCAGGGGTAGGGACCAAGGTCCTGGTCTGTAGGGCCCTTCCCTGGGGCTCAACCCAGCCTCTCCTCGAAGGGACTGGCAACATGAAAGAGGAAATACCAAAGGTGCCTGGCTTGAAGAACTTCTGCTGGTGTCCCTGGGACCCTCACACCCCCCCCCCCCCCCCCGCATCACCCTGCATCACCCTGCGGCCCTAGTTGTCACCCAGTGAGGGAAGAGTGGGAAGGGTGTCCCAAGAAGGGGGAGTGTGGGAGTTCAGTCCATGGCAGCTGGGGACAGTGCTGGGGACAGTGCTGGGGACAGTGCTGGAGACAGAGCAGGGAACCCTGGCTCTGCCCTTGCTGCTGCAATTATGTCCATAAACCTGCTCCCCTTTGCTGCCTCTTTCCAGGAAGGCAACAGAGGCCAGCCTGCCCTCACCGAGACCCCCCGTTTGGACATGGACATCCTGCATAGGGTAAGCTCAACACTGGATCTCAAGGAACCAGGGACACAGCATGGATGCCCTGGCAGACAGACAACCACTTTAGGGACACAGAGTGGAGCTCCTATCACTCAGCCTTCCACCAGCCCACAGAGAAGGTCTCAAGTCACAACATTCAGCCCAAGAGCTCACAGAAGGCCTGGAGCTTCTGTCACTGAAGCCAAGACTCCACGGACAAAATTTTGGCCTGCTCCCACCCAGGCCACCACCCCAACGAAAGAAGCTTGAGCTGCTGGCACCCAGAGCACCAGCCCAGGGATGCAGCCCAGAACAGAGGTTGCCTGGGCAGACCTCAAAGGAGCAGGGACTCAGCCAATAGCCCTGAGCTTCAGCACTGATCCCATGGCCACGGACCAGCTGCAAGAGCTGTAGAGGTCCTCGGAACTGGCAAGCTCCAGCAGTTCTTCCAGCTTCTCAATGGATTAGATGGAGGCTGAGTTAGAGATTCTTCACAGCCTGTATGATGTCCTAAAGAAGCAGGCAGTTGAAAGCCACCAAATCAGACTACGCTGAGCTGGAGACACTGAGGTCCGAGCTGCTGCTCCTCCAGGACGGAGGTGGGAGCTCGCGGAGCTGATGGAGTGTTTGACACCTTGAGTTGGGGGCTCATTGTCCTCAGAGCCTGGCCCTGAGGGTGATGCCCCCTCAATGAAAGTGTGTCCCTTTGGCCCATATTCTTCTAGGCTAGGAGAGCATCACCACTATGCTGGATGACCTCCGTGGCCAGGTGTCCTCCCTGCAGGGCCTGGCAAGAGACTTAGGGCGTGAGAAGAGGAAGGTGAGCCAGTGGCAGTCCCTGAGGGGAATGTGGGGATGCTGGGAGGGTTTGGGCACGGAGGAGGCAGCTGAAGAGCCCCTGGTCTGGGACGACACTGGCACCATGCCCTGACTCTGCCCCACCACCTTTCCCAGATCAGGAAGCTGGAGGATGCCGTTCACAAGCTGGGGAGGCTGGAGCTGGCTGGCAAGTGACCAGCTCAGTCTGCAAATGGGTAAAGGACCAGGAGAGGTTTTGTACCCTGCAGGGCTGCAATGGAGCCCGGACAGCTGGGAGCATCCTGGGTGGGGGTGCAAGGGATGCCCCCTGAGCAGCTAAGCCTGTGAAGGCAAAGCCCACCCATGCTCCCATCTCGCTGGCCATGTCCACGCTCCAGGTGATAAAGCAGGACCTGAAGCAGCAGGCAGAGCAGCAGGGCGTGAACAGGGCCACACTGGAGTAGTTGGCCACCACATCCCAGTAGCTGCAGGAGCAGGGGAGGTGCAGGGGGAGCTCCCACCACCCACCAGCGCTGTGGGGTGCTCCTGGCAGGGTTCCCAGCCACATCCCCTGGCTGGCTGGGGCCATGGAGCCTCCACAGCACCCAGGGCTGTTCACTGCACCCATCCCATCTCAAGAGGTGCCTCCTCCTCCCCTTCCTGCAGCTGGAACAGTTGAGGGCAATGGTGAAGAGTGCAGGACAGGAGAAGGCAGAGAGGCAGGCAGTGTGACCCATGTGCAAGGACACCAGCACACAGGTGAGAAATCTGCAGCGCTACAAGAAGCTGCAGGAGCAGGCAGACTCCCTCCTGTCAAGTTAGGAGGAAGTCAAGGTGGAGAGGCAGAGGAGCCAGGTAAGGAGCTGGTGGCATGTGGGGCTTAGGAGCCGGCTGCCGGGACCACCCCTCCCCCCCCCAGCTGGCTGTGCTTCAGTGTAATGTGGGGGGGCCCCTGGCTCCCCCCCAGATTGGGTGGTACAAGCCAGCAGCACGGAGAGAAATTCAAGCCATGCTGCAGATGTCCTGCTGGCACTGAGAGCCCGCAGCCACTAGCCCAGTAACCCTTTTTTTTCCCCGGGGTGCAGCCACCCCCCTTTGCACAGCACTACCATGTACTCTTCCTCCCTGGAAGAGGGAAGGTGCCAGGAGGTGCTGAGCCGGTTGATAGTCCAGGAGCAGGAGCTGCAGCAAGTCCAGCAGCAGCTGCAGGAAGAGATGGCCTCCGAGGAGAGGGGTGGCTCATCCCCGCTGGGCAGAACTGGCACCTTTAGGGCATGGTGGCCCAAGGCAGTATCACTCTAAAGATTCCTGTAGCAGCTCAAGGAGAAGGCACAGCCGACAGAGACTGACAATGCGGCTGGGATTAAAAAGCGAGTGTGATGGGGACAGTGACAGCTTCAGGACAGCACTCACCCCATTCCCACTTTGTCCTTGCCCGCACACCCGGTTCCCATGGTGCTCTGGGTGTCCATGGCAGTAGTTCCCACTGATGGTGGTGGGTTTTGGAGACAACATCCAACTGCTCTCCATCATCCTCCCCCCATTCTTCTGTAACCAGCCAGCGGGCTGGGACCTTGCTGGGGTGCTAGGGATAAGCCAGGTTCAAAACCAGGTTTCCCAGCTCACCCAGCCCTTTTCTCCCCTGCCCAGGCAGCTGTTGGCCCATTTCCAGTGCCTGTCCTGTAACCGGCAACTCAGCGTGAGGGTGCCTGGCTTGTGAGAGCACCCGATGCATCGGGGGGCTGCACGGGCGGGGCAGGGGCAGATGGGTGCTGACAGTGCTGCATGACAGGCACAGGGTACACGGAACCTGTGCGGGCTTTGATCCCGCACGCCCTGGCTACGAGGCTTCTCCCCGTTACCACCGAGCTCCGACGGCAAAGCCGCTCCCTCGTTTCCCTGTCGGCTCGGAACTCCCAGGTTTGCAGCCTACCCGAAGCGCCTCAGTTTCGGCGCCAAGGCCGGCCCTGCTCACAGAGCGCGTTACCCCGCTGCAGAGCTCGCTCCCGCCACCTGCCAACCTCCTTCGGCGGCGCGGCCTCTGGACATGGTCACCGCTAACCCTGCTCCTGCCCCCGTTTTCCCGCCTCCGCCGCCATCTTGTGGCTGACTGCAAAAACAAGACTTTAATACTTTTTACAATCCCTCCCTTTTCTTTCTGTTTAAACATTTGCTCTTTGCATAAATTTCAAGGCACTGCCCCGTCTGACGCTCCAATCTGGATAACGGATTTTTACATTCTTGTTCTTGAAAGAGATTATTGCTAACTTCTTGCTCTTCAAGAAGCAGCACACGGCCACGTGGTGGTGGGTTTAGAAGCACTCGCAGAGATTCCTGTTTCAATTAGTCCCTGCATTAACCCTCTTACACACCGAGTTATACAACATCCAACAGCTGTTAAAAGACTCCTGCTACTACAGTTAGAGATGTAAAATTGGTTACCACCAATCCCTTCCATTTTCCAAACCAAGATTCCAGCTATCCAATGAGTGAACTAGCTATCCCTGAATTTTCTGCTAATTCTCCTGCTAAGGTAGTAAGGCCTTGTAAGGCTCTGGTTATGGTTCCATCTGGTGCTGTATTATTCGAATAAACGTGCAATGTGAGGATGGAGGCACGGACCCAGAGGTAGAGTGCAAGCTGGATTGTTTATTGTACAGATTACACGATATTTATATGCTTCCAAACAATTAGCCAAGCACATCTGTGTTTGCCTTGCGTGAAAGGTCTATCTGATTTTCCTATCGACATCCTCTTACCAGTTCTGACATCCCTGTTCCAACATCTTCCAAGAACCAGTCAGGGACAGATCACTCTTAACTGCCTGCTGTAGTTCCTCCTTCTCATGGTCACTCTTAATTGCCAGCTGTAGTTTCTCCTTCCCGTGGTCTCTGACAGCTTTGATACATTCCAACCCCCACAGTGCAACACCTATTCCCTAGCATTATGCAAGTGTAAGCAAAAGGCTCCAGTGTTGAATGGCTTCTGCGACAGAACTGTGGCTCCAAAAGCAGTGGATGCTGGCCAGCTGACTTCTGAAATACCCTCTGGGTGTGAGGTGGTTGCACGTGGGTACCAAGAAAAAGCTCTCTTTCAATAGTCAATACATAGCATGTATCTGCAGGGTTAGCCAGTGCCTGATATAGACTGGTTGCTCAGTAACGCGCATGCTCGAGAGCAAACAAGGCTTTCTCAAAAGCAGTTCTGGATGTAGGGATTTTAGAAGCCCTTGCTACTGATCTCTCCTTGCTTCGACTGGGATCTAACCCTGTCGAGATAGGAGATAACAAACTTTAGACAGAAAGCAAGTCTCTCTTTGAGAGCTAAAGTGAGACTTTGAGAACACAGCTTCTCCATCAGCAAAAAGCATCATGTATCTTTGTGGAGATAAAGAAACTTTCAGAAACCTAGAGTAATGATGAAAAAGCACTGTGATGACAAGGTTCCTATTCCTTTCACAGAGCCTTTGCAAGCCTACCGTCGCTAGGTAGTGACAAGGTTTTCTGGTGGACTTGGCAGTCCTGGGGTAATGGTCTCTTCCAACCTAGTTGATTCTATGATTCCATCGGTAGCGTGCTCCATCACCTAAGGGCCTAACTCCCAGACTACCTTCAAACCTCTGGAGAAGAGCACAATGAGTGATGCAAATGCTCCTGCGAGTAAGAAGTCCTGAGATGAGTTTAGTACCGGCGGTTCTGAAGAGGCAAATTGAAGTTCAGTTCGTAGAATCATAGAATGAACTAGTCTGGAAAAGCCCAGTTTACGTTCTGCCAAATTCAGGTTCTGCTTTCCTGCAGGTAAAGTATCTCAGTGCCCAAGGTACTGCGATTTAGCTCCAGTTTCTCAGACAAGTACACGTGCGCTGTTGGCTACTCTTACGGTAGCTAAGTCCGGCAGTCCCGAAGGAGTGTTCTTCCTCCTCCTCCATCCCTCTGCTCTGCCTGCGCTAGGCCTGGGCACGCTTCACGAAGCAGGCGCCACCCGCGGCGCGCACGAGCTACCTCAGAGCTGAGGGGACCGTCACCGACGGCACTTCCGAGCTCCTGCCCTGGCTCCCCATTGGCGGTGCTTGTGCGACGCCCGCGGCGCTGACTGGACAGCGGGAGTCAGGCCCCGCCCCCGAGGCTTCAAGAAGCCGCGCGAGAGGTGGGCGCCGCTGCAGCACCGGCCGCCGCCAGGGGGCGCCGCGGCGGAGCGCGGCCTGGCCCGGCGGGTCCCGTGTGTCGCCAGCTTGTGAGCTAGGAAGGCGTTTGGGCCCAAGGCCTTTACAGGCACCCCTAATCCAGCCGCCCAGGGCATGAAGAGGTCGGGACTGCAGCCGTGCACTCCCGAGCACCAACCTAAGCAGCACGCAGGGCTCTTGCTACCAAGAGGCAGACACCTGGCATCACCCAGATCCCCACGCAGGCAGTGTTACGGTCCCAAGTCAACTGGGACTCCCAGCCTCACCTCGGAGCAGCAGGATCAGCATCCTGCCTCACCCGCCCACCCCCAACTGTTGCTGACAAAGCACCTGCAGTTACACCTCAGCTCTGATACAGCAGGGAGAGAGAAACAGCCCAACCCAGGCTAAGAGCAGCCCCCACCCCACTCAGACAGGAGACCCCCATGTATAGGTGCCTGAGCTCCACAGCAGCCCCTGCTTCAGTGCAGCAAGGAGGAGGGGAACAGCCCAAAGCAGACAGGGAAGAGAGAGACCCTGCAGCTCCTGACTGATGCAGGGAAGAGGCAGAGGAGGAAGGTGGCACTGGGCACGCAGCCCAAAGCCCAGCTCCCAAGCCCTGGGGCTGCATCAGGCTGTCACCTGCAGCCACCAGCATCATGCAGTGCATGGGGATAACTGGTTGCATATCTGGGCCGGGTTCCTCACATGTGTTCCATTGTAGACCTTCCCCCTTCTGCTTTTTAAGGCATCCCTTGGCCTTAGGAAGCCTGTTCACAGGATCAGGGACTAAGTTACCAGCCCCCTGCCACACCCCCAGCCATTAGAGCTGGGGTACAACCCTCCAGAGCCATCCCCAACATACCAAGCTCTCCCCAGCACAGCATACAGCTCTAAGGCTCTCGTCCCGCATGCTGAGCTGCAGCATTCAGATCAAGCCTCTCTGAAGACACAGCAAGGGGAGCTTTTGAGACCGCAGCAGGAGACAGGGGGCAGAAGAACAGACTGTATGGTCCAGGTTAAACTAGGTGGCCTTTGTGTCTGGGATGACAGGTTTTGCCTTTCCTGTTCCTGCCTCCCCAAAATCCAGACCCCACAGCAGAGCTGGTAATAGTCATCCCACCGTCATCTCTGCAAGCTTTCTCCCTCCTCATGTAGATCAAGGACAGAGGAAAGGAGTCTCAGGAATGACAGCGAGTGCTCCAGACCTTACTTACATCTCTGCATCCAAAGCAAGAACAGAAGCTCCAGGTCTCCAACTTGAACTGGAAAAAGTGCCCTTACTCTCAGGTGGTCCCCTATGGTCCCCCTCCATAGGTACAGGTCACCAGGAGAGCCCCTTTAATCTAGGTTAAAAAAGATAAGAAGTAGCTTGCCAGAGATCAGGATAACAAGAAGCTCTACCATTATGCTGTGGGCAGACTGAGCATTTTTAGCTGTAATCAACAGGGCAGAAGTTAGCAAGGAGGCCTTAACAAGAACATGCTCCAGCCTTCATTTATCAGTCTGTAGAAGCAAAAATCCCATGAAGTCACACACTGGTACCAGCTCAGGCAATGCAGGAAAGTTACAATGAAACTGGAAGACAGGCAAACCTAAACCTAAGGACAGCAGGAAACCAGGGACTTCCCCCCCCACCCCCCCCACCCATATGTGCAGCCCCACAGTACCTAAACAGGAGTCAAAGGCAGCCCAGTAGCACTACTGCAAGAAAGACAGAAAATAAATACAACCAAAAAATATAAAAACGTGGAGAGAAATAAAAGATTTACAAGACAGCTCTCAAAGAAGCAAGCAGCAGCCCCTGACCTGAGCTTAAATACAGAGCTTGGGCCCATGGGGAAGGGAGTGTGGCTGGGGAGGCTCTAGGTGAGGCCGTAGAGGTAATGGGCACCTGCTGGGCACCCTGAAAGCCTCGGTCAGCTGGGGCTGAAACCGAGCAGCTCTGACATCTCCACTGCCGTCTCCAGGGCTGCCTTCCCAGCCAGGCCCTCAGCACCCTTCAGAGTGAAGCGGAAGCAGAAACAGCATCAAAGTGTCCTCTCGGCAGCAACACGCGGGGCACACAGGGCAAGCGGTGAGAAGTGTCTGAGGTGCCAAGAGTCACCCTGCCACCATGGTCATTGGGATCTGTGGCATCAAATCTGGCTCTGCGGGGAGTTCTCGCCTTTGTTTTCTTATTAGAACAGGCAAATGATGGGCACAGACTATGAACTGAACTTTACTACTTGATTTGCCTCCTGCCCTTCACATCGATTAACAACAGCTGAAATCAGAAAGACCAATTTAATATAATACCTGTGGGAACAAGGGAGAAACATCTCCAGCTTTCCCAGAACCCAGACCCATCCCAAAGCACATCAAGGGCAGTACCAGGCTGTCATGATTTGTGGCCAGCATAACGGGTGGCTGTAAGAAGCCAGGAGGTCTCTGTGGGTGCTGGAGCATCAGTCTCACGCTTGGATCAGGCATTTACATTTTGTTACGTGCCTCGGGGACGTCTGACAGTCCCACCTGGCCTGAGGAGGAAAAGGAATCATCTGGAAAGCAAAACATCTCCTTCAAAAGCTGCCTCTTCTGCTGGGAAAGAATGGAAATGTCCCTGTTGAGCTGGGACAAGTGCTGTTTGTGTGTGAGGTGCTGCTTCTGTGGGTACAGAGCCTGCAGCCAGCAGAGCAGGATGCAGATTTGTGTTCCAGGTGGGTTGCTCAGTGGGTGCAACGGAGTGAATATTTGCTTTTTTCCCCTCAGAATGGCTCACGAAGTGTGTATGCATGGCAGGGCTATCTTGTGGTCTGATTTCTTATCCTAACGTGAAAGTCTTTTTAGTGGTTAGAGGAGAAGTTGCTGTACAAGAGGTGAAATGCTTGCAGTTATACACTTGGTTTTCCTCTTGCAGGGCCTGTGACATTACTGTCGCGTGGGACCTTACTGTAGACGCTTGTGATCCCTCCGAGGACAACGATCCCCTTTGCTTTGTACCCTGGAGCAATCCTTCCCAAAATATGTCCACCTCAGCCTGAGTGCTTTCGGGTTTCCCTTAAATAACGTGTATGTACACATATATATGTGTGTATGTACATATATGTGTATGTCTGTGTGTGTGTGTGTGTGTGTGTGAGTTGCAGCTTGCCTGCTCTGTGCACTTCTCCAGCACAGTGTCATGGGCACGTGCGCCATCGTGACACACACGTCACGTGACAGCCTGGGCAGGCCAGAGAATAAAACTGGTATCAAACTTCATCCTGAGCATCAGGCCACAATTTATGTGGAAGCAAGGATTTCTGGCTCTAAATTCTGGGATCTCATCCACCAGAAATACCAGGGAAAACGGAAGCTTGGGGTTTATTTCCCCAAGGAAAGTAAGAGCGAGTAACTCGGTGGGAACTTAGGACAGCGGAATGTGAAGTGTTTCTGATGGAGGTGGTGGGTTTACAAGTTGCCCAGAGCACTAGAAAGCCTTCACCTGAATAGTCTGTGCCAGTCACAGCCCACTCGTTCAGGAAAGGTCAATTTAAAATGAACTCACAGAGATGCTGCTGAGGGATTGGAAGAACGTGCCCTTTGGAGGAGAGAAACTGCAAAGAGCTCCCGAATGGGTAGCCCACGTGACATGTGCTGAGGCAGGATCTCGTTCTGGGATCTCATTTGTCACTGTTCTTGGATCTCAAGTAAATAGCAGGACACAGAACCAACACGTTTAGCTTCAGGAAAGTACTGAAAGGGCAGCCAGTGGGCATAAGGTGGCAGTTTGTGCTCTCCTTTCTCCTGCGGGGCTTAACTGCCCATTCTCTACCTTTGATGAGATGAGAATTTAAAAGGAACTGGCTTTTGGGCACAGCAATTTTCTGTAGCCAGTGACAACAGCTGTAACTGGAGACTGAGTTGGAGTCAGGCAGGGCAGTCGGGGTTGGAAGGAAAATGGGCCTGGGGTGACTTTGCTTGTGTCTGTGGGGCAGGGACCACTTTTGGGGGAGAGAAAGGAGGGCAGCATTCCTTCTAGAAACAGAGTCCAGAAGCTCAGGCAGGCTCAGCAGCACGGTTTGTGATTTAAGATGCAGTGTGAACGCAGAATGGCAGAGGAGTTTGATCTGAGACACCCAGGACCTTTGGCATTTCACTTCAGCACACACGAACATGGTGTTACACCATGTTGCAGTCACAGGGTTGCAGGGAGTCTGCAGCAGACGTGCAAGGGGAGTTCTGGACACCTCTAAGCTCGACTCTAAAGATCCTCCTGCCTTACAAAACCAGCCAGGATCCAGGCAGGGCAGGTGCCCAGATCCCACTCCAGATGGATTTCCAGCAGCAACAGCTCTTGTGGCTCTGAAGGGTTAGGGTTAGGTCTGGTTGGGGTGAGGGTTAGTTTCCAGAAACAGCTGCTGGAAATCTGTCTGGAGTGGGTTTGGGGTTTGTGTTCATTCCTGCCTTAATTTCTCACTCTGCTTCTCAAGATGCTTTACTGACTGACCGTGGCTGGGAAGGGAATGACCATGTACAATGCTGATGGTTTTGCAAAACTGGAATTTAGAATTCCATGGAGCAAGGAATATCTTCAAGCTCCCAGAGCTGGAGGAGAGGCAGAAGACTGATGAGCGAATCATCGCGACCAGTCCATGCACCAGCTCAGCCTGCTCCCACAGCCCAACCCCATCCAGCCCAGCCCCAGCTTTGACCCCAGAACCGCCCGAGAGGGGCTCGGTTTCTGAGCCCAAAGGTGCAGGACTTGGGCTCTGGCCCAGTCCCCGGGCCGGGGCTCCGTTCTGCAGCCGGGGAATACCCGGCTGGGTCCATGCGGCGGAGCCCTGGCCCAGAGCACCAAAGCACCCTCCTGAGACCCCAGAGCACCATCCCCAGTCCCAAACACCCTCCTGAGTCCTCAAGCGCTATTTCCAGACCCGAACACCCTCCTGAGTCCCGAACCGATCCTGACTGAGCCACGAACCGGCCCCGGCTGAGCCCCGGACCCCTGTGTGCTGTGGGACGGCACCGGGAGCCCCGGCGGTGCTCGGAAACTGGGCGGGGGACCCGGGTGGCCGCGTGTGGCTCGGGCGAGGGGCGGCGTGCTCCGGTCCTCCCAAGTTAATTCCGCGCTGTCCCGGCGCCACCCCGCGCCCCGCCGCGCCCCGCCCCGCCCCGCCCCGCACTTCCACCCTCGCGCCGGGACAGCGCCGCGGCGGAAAACGGCCACCGCCCGCCCCTACCCCCGCGCACGCTCGGCGGGGCGTGGTCAGCCGAGAGGGCGGACCATCGGCCGCTGGGTCCTAGCGCCCGTCCCCCTCCGGTACCATCGGAGTGGCCGTGGGTGAAGTCCGGTTGCCTTTGAATCGCAGCGGGGTGCGAAGAGCGGCCCGGGGGGGACCCCTGCGTGAGCGTAAGGCCGAGGTGCGCGACCCCGAACCCCCGCACAGGCCCCGCGCAGGCGCAGGCGGCCGTCATGGCGGAGAAGGTGCAAAAGAGGTGAGTGTCCCCAGACACACCCCCTCCCCGGGACGCGGCGGGGCTGCCCGCCCCTCTCCGGTTCACCTTACTGAGCCCTGTCCGTTCCTCCAGCGTCAAGATCGCGCCGGGGGCCGTGGTGTGCGTGGAAAGCGAGATCCGCGGCGACGTGACTGTCGGTAAGGCATCAGGCCTCTCCTCTCCGCTGCCCGAGTGCTGCGGCGGGGCTGGACGAGGGGTGCCCTCGGCTTGTTCCCGGCAGGGCCCAGGACGGTGATCCACCCCAAGGCCAGGATCATCGCCGAAGCAGGACCTATTATCATCGGGGAAGGCAACCTGATCGAGGAGCAGGCCCTCATCGTCAATGGGTCAGTACGGAGCTGGACAACACCCACGGGGTCACCTCATTTTTGGGAGGAAACGCTCCTTTTTTGGGAACACTGACCCCCAGCTCCAGACTGGATGAGGAGAGGATGTGTTTGGGATCCCTTGGTCATGTTCCCAGCTTGGGCTTTGCAGATAGTTGGTGTTCCCTGAGATATTCCCTGAGGACAGCAATCCTGTCCTGACAATGAGAGACCCTGTGCAAGAGCAAGCCATCTCCAAACCCCACCGCTCTAGCTGGATGGGACAGAATCACGGAATCCCAGACTGGTTTAGGATGGAAGGGACTTTAAAGATCATCCAGTTCAACCCCCCTGCCATGGGCAGGGACACCTTCCACTAGGTCGGGTTGCTCCAAGTCCGGTCTGGTCTGGTCTGGCTTTGAACACTGCCAGGGACGGGGCATAATACACACAATGTTTCTCAAAATCAAGCTGCCAAACATTACAATACCTTTGTGATCTCAAAACTTGAAATATATTCTCCCATCTTGCAGGTATCCAGAAAATATTACTCCAGAAACTGAAGAGGTGGAGCCCAAACCCATGGTCATCGGCACCAACAATGTTTTTGAAGTTGGGTGTTGTATCCTTGCTGTGCTGTGAGATCGAATGTGTGATACACCGCACTTGTGGATCAGTATGAGGGGAAAGGTATGGGCTCTCTTGTGGTTCAGGCAGCACAGGGCTGTTTATTGCAGGTTGTTGGTTTGAAAATGGCACCAGGGTTTACCTTTTGAAATAAAAGCAGAACATTCTGCAGTTTTCTTTAACATGGACCCGTAGATTCCCAAGCAATGAAGGTAGGAGATAACAATGTCATTGAATCCAAAGGTAAGTCTTGGCTCATCATCTTGTGAGATTTTGTAGAAGCTGGGAACAGTAGAGCTGGTTTCTTGCTGTAGGTGAGGCTGTTGACAATGCTGTGATTTTCACACAAAAGCCCAGTGTGTGACTGGCCTTGGTGGGACCAGCCCGGGCTGGGTCTGCCTCCTGGTGCTGAACAGCTCATGGTATTGATGTTGGGTAGTGCAGGGTATATCCACACCATGGGCATGACTCTCACAATGATTCCTCTCTCTTCCCGGCAGCATTTGTTGGCAGGAACGTGATCCTGACAAGCGGCTGCATCATCGGGGCCTGCTGTAACATCAACACCTACGAGGTGATCCCCGAAAACACTGTCATCTATGGGGCTGACTGCCTCCGCCGTGTCCAGACCGAGCGGCCACAGGTGAGTGTGACGCATGGGTGACACCATCCCTGTTGCATCCTCTGAGGGCTGCCCTCACCCTGCCTCTGCTCCCAGCCCCAGACACTGCAGCTGGATTTCCTGATGAAGATCTTGCCAAACTACCATCACCTAAAGAAGACCGTGAAGGCCACATCCACTCCTGTCAAGAGCTGAGCATCTTCTGCTGCTGGTGGCTGATGAGAAGGGGTTTCATCTGGTCCTGGGAAGTACTCCCCAGCCCTAGGAAGTGGCTGACCATTCCATATTTGGGAAAAAAATCTAATACCATCTTGATTGTGTGTGTCATTTATATTCTGCCCAGCACCTCGAGTCTGCTGTGGATCAGTTGTCTCTCATGCACTAACTCAATTGTACATTTTTGGTTTTTGGGAATAAAATGCTACCTGCTCTTCTGTCAAGGGAGAGACTGCCGTCCTGCCTGGGTCAGGTGCTGAACTGCCACTGCCACCATCCCATTTCCTACAAGGATGCTGGAGAGGGACTGTAGCGATAAGGGGTGATGGGTTCAAACTGAAACAGGGGAAGTTCAGGTTAGATCTAAGGAAGAAGGTTTTTACTGTGAGGGTGGTGAGGCACTGGCACAGGTTGCCCAAAGAAGTGGTGAATGCTCCATCCCTGGCAGTGTTCAAGACCAGGTTGGACAGAGCCTTGGGCAACATGGTTTACTGTGAGTCATCCCTGCCCATGGCAGGGGATTTGGAACTGGATGAGATTAAGGTCCTTTCCAACTCAAACCATTCTGTGATCCTATGATCCCTTGAGGACAGCCCAGGTGCTGTCTCCCTGCTCTTCTCTTCCCTGGCTGCCGGCAGAGGGAGATGGACCCACACCAGGGGAGAGCAGGGCTGCTTGGAGGAAGGGATTTTCTTGTCCTGCTTCACCAATCCATGCGGATTTTGGATGGGGAAAGGCTCCAGAGCTCTCCCTGGTCTTCAAAGGCACCTACTCAGCTTCCCTCCTAGAGGGTCCACAATGGAGCTAAAGCTCCTCCACTCATCAGCTGAGCTTTGGACACATCCATGCTTCCCATCCAGCCCCTGAGATCTACCAGGAATATTATTCACACATTCCCCCTCTGACCGTGTACAACATTGCCCGAAGTTCTGTCTTGGTGCAGAAGGAAATTAATGTTGGAGCAGAAATCTGTAGGAAGGAGAGAGTGGAGAGAGCATCAGCAACCACCTGCAGAGGAATCCCAAGTGCCAGCTGGGCTGCAAGACATGGGGTGCAAATTTGGGACCAGGGGGGTTAGGTGGGACAGGCCAAGGCACAAACAGCACAGCACCCACCAGATTTGCTCCAAGTTCAGTTACAGGAATACCCAAAATAAAAACCCACTGTTTATTGGCTTTGCAGCTCCAGTCCTTGGTCCAGCACTTGTGACAGTGCAGCTCTTCCCCAAAGCCAAATCCAAACAAGGGCTGAACCCTTGTCCCTCCAGCTTGAAAGATAAGGCAAACCTTTGCTGGGAATTCATCCCAAAAGCACGAGGCTCCAGCAGATTCAAGCAACTAGATCAGCCCCCACACTTCAGGTGCCCTCTCTGGGCCCCCTGCCCTGGTAGCCAGATGCTTCCAGCTCCCCAAATCCAGCTGGCATGGCTTATTTCCATTTCCCTCACAGCATGAGAGGTTCTGCTCTGTAAATCACCACTGTGGGGGCTGGAAACACTCTGCTCTAGGTCAGTGGTGGGGCTGAATCCATCCAGGCTGCCCACAGGCCTGCAGATCTGTTTTTTTCCAGAGTTGCCATGATCTTAAAACACCTACTTGGTACAAGCCCTTTGCCATCAGCAGGATGTCCTCAGTGTCACCTCTGGTCCTCATGTATTGTGTCCCATCTTCTTCAGACACGGCTGCTGGTCCAATGCTTTTCACCCTGAGGGTCTCCATCATGCTACACCATCCATGGAGATGTGACAGGGCTGGGACCGACCCAAAGATCAGACAGAAGAAAGGTGAGCAGGGTGCAAACTCACCTGAAGCTCTGCCTAAATGGGGAGTGGGGTGGGAGCCTAAACGCAGCCCCAGGGCCGGCTCCACAGCCAGCCCTGCCCCTGTGTGTTCCTCCATCCATGCCCTGTGTCCCCAGCACTGTGCCGTCCTCTGCCCCACAGCCCTGCTGCGGCCGTGACCCTGGGAGTGTGCCCTGTGTCCCCAGGACTGTGTCCTATGTCCCCATCCTTGTGTCCTACATCCCCAGTCCTATGACTGGACTGCCGCACGTCCCCAGCCCTGTGTCCCGCGTTCCCAGGCCCATGACCCAGATTCCTGTCCTGTATCCCCAACCCTGCGTGCCATCTTACCAGCCGCATCCTGTGTCTCCAGCCTTTTGCCCTGTATTCCTAACCCTGTGCCCAGTGTTCCTAGCCCTGTGTCCCAACTTCCCAGCCTTCTGTCCTGTATCCCCAAACCCGTGTCCCATCTTCCCAGCCTTCTGCCCCGTGTCTCAGACCTGCCTCATTCACCCTCCCGTCCCTCCTATCCCCGTGCCCCCATCCCTCCCCCCCGCCTCCAGTTCCCCCCGGAACCTCCCTCCCCCTCCTCCCAATCCCTCCCCCGGCCCCGCCCCGGTTCCCCCCGCGCCCTCCACCGCCGCCTCCAGCCTTCAGCACCGCCCGCCCGGGACGCGGGTGCCGCCGGCGGGACAACGAGCCTGGCCCCGAGCGCAGCATGAGCAACCTCCCCGCCGATCGGGAGGGCGGCCCCGCCGACACCGGCCTGCCCGAGGAAGAGGTACCGGGGGAAGGAGGGGATGTGGGGTTCGGGGGGTCCAGCATCCCCCTCCCCACCCGCAGCTCCCCTACGCCGGGGGTGTCCTGTCGGTCCCGGGACTGCTGCTGGAGATGGGGCACAGAGAACTGCGGGCAGCGCATCCCCCGCTCCCCGGGACAGCCCCGCATCCCCTTGCAAACACCCTTCTGCCTCCCCGGGGAGCCTTGCAGCACCCCGGGGTGGGGCGGGTGCCCAAGCAGCCTCCACCCCCTCCCCAGGGCCGGTGTTTGAGGTGACCGGTAGTGGGTACCATGCATGTCCGCATCTCTCAGCCCGAGGGTCTCACCCCAAAGATGTACCCCCGCCCTCATCCCCACGGGAGGCAAACCCCACAGCCCCACACAGACTCTGCAAGCGTGGAGTTCCTGGTTTTACCCGTGACCTTGAGATGGGAATTTGGACTTTGGGAGGGTGAGAGCAGGTAGATAGGATCTCCTCCTCACCTTTCGCCCCACCGTCTGTTCCGGCACGTCACTTTTCGGTGGGGTCTCTGACTGATGGGCACATGGGGATGCTCTGCTCCCCTGCTCTCGCCTACCTCAGGGTTTTTGATTTTCCAGCCTGAAGCTTACCAAAGTTTCCCAAAGTGCTCCAATAAGGGGGAATTTCTCCACTGGTGGCCTCACCAGATCCTTGCAGGTGATGGTGATGATGTGGCTCGCAAAGGGAACGCCGGTGGGAGAAGTCCATTAAGGCCTGTTGCCTTTCCCAGCACCCTGCTCCCAGCTGGACCCAAGGGGGGCGAGGGGCTGGCCATGGCACTGCTGGCCCTTGGAGACCCCCTGACCAGGGGGATGCTGAACATGAGGAGTCCCTGCGAGGTGCCAGTCTCCTATTGTACTGGGAACATGTTAGGAGGGTGATGGCTGCTCCTGTTTGCAAACCAGACTCCTCCAGAGCCAGGCAGGTATTTTTCCCTGCACAAGTTTTTCCCAGCCTTGGCTGGAAGAGCCGGTGCTGTCAAATATTTGCTTAAGCACAGGTGAAGGGGGTTGCCCAACTACTGCACCCTACCTCCCCCTTCCCTGGGGCTTCCAGCCATGTCCCCCTAAAAACAAAAGAGGGAGAAGCATCATGGGGAGGTCAGTCAGGGTGCTGCTGGGTGAGACAAGCCTCTGCTCTGCCCTCACTCCTCCCTGGGCTGGCCAGAGTCCTACTGCCCAGCGTGCTCACCCCACCCCTATCCCCTTCCCCCAGAAAAGGGATCCCCAGGTGTGGGGGAGCTGTGGGACCGGGGGTGGGAATGCCCACAGAGGAGCCTGGAGGGGAGGGAGAAAAATTTGGGAAGGAGGTCTCGTCACTCCAGCCAGGCAAGGACGGCATGTAAAAGCCTCAGCAGAGGCCTTATTTGGTAGCAGAGCAGCTCAAGAGAGCCCGGCTTGTGGTCCTTGTCCCCATCCAGATCCTTCATCCCAGGGAACCAGGGCATGGAGAGGAGACCCCAGGGGTGGTTTCAGGGAGGCGGGGGGGGGGGGGGGGGGGGTACCCAGCAAGTGGATGAGGTTTGTCCCAGTGCTGCACCTCCCCCATGCTCCTGATTCCTTTCCTCCTCTAAGCACAGGGTCTGGAGGGTTTTTAGCCAGACACAACCGTGCGTGAACCCCCCCCCAGTGCCTGCTGCTCACTCCTCTGCTCTGTTGCAATCCCCCATTTGCTCCCTTGGCTTCTCGCTGGCTTTTCTTCCTCTGCCGCTTCCTCGTTCCAGCCCCAGCAGCTCCGGGCTGGCTCTTCCCAGAGGGCTGCTCCGTTCCTCCCATTCTCCCACAGGACATTTGGCTACTGATCTGGAGAAGTGGCTACGGGTGGCAGGACTGAAGGCTGAGCCCCTTCCTCCTGCATCCCAGCAGCACAGGAGCCAGCATCCCCTTGTTTATGTCAGGGAATTCTGCGGGTTGATGGCATGTGTACACGCAGCCCAAGAATCTAAACCCAACCAAAGAGGAGGACACTCCATTACCAGAGAGAGTATTTATGCAGGGATTAATCCCTGTGGGGCTGGAATTCACCCCACCACGTGGGAGGCAGCACCCCACTTTGCCAGGGAGAAGGGGAGGAAGCTCTGCTTGCCCTGTTTTATGGCTTGATCACAGTGTTCCTGCTACCACTGGGGCAGTCAAGCAGTTAATCGGCTGGTAGAGAATTAAAGCGAGCTCCCACTGAAGTGTGGTGGATGGGGAGCTGGGCATGAAGGAGGCCATTAAATGCCTTGTGAATGAATCACCCAGACACCTTCCGCCTCTCCCTGATGGCCCCCAGCCTGTTAACATTTACTAGGGGTGGTTTGTGCAGGGGCAGGGGTGCGTGATCATGCTGGTCAGCCCCCAGCGTCCCATGGGATGGTCGGGTTGGATGAGGCTTGGAGCAACCCTGTCTAGTGGAAGGTGTCACTGCCCATGACATGGGGATGGAACTGGATGAGCTTTAAGGTCCTTTCCAACCCAAATCATTCTGTCACCTGATGGAGGTCCAAGGCAGGCAAATTACTCCCTGGTGCCTCCTTAGCTGTGGGAGACAAACCTGGCTTGTGGCCTCTCCAGTATCCCTTAGATTGATCCCAGACGGGACATGGTGTCTGGGGACATTAGAAGGTGATGGTGCAACGCAGAGGTGAGAGGGACACGCCAAAAGCAGGATGGAGATGGCTTCCTAAGAAGAGAGGAGAGCAGCAGAAGCTAGGAAAAGACTTTGCTGTCTTACTGACAGTAAGAACCAGGAAGGGACAAACCAGGAGTGAGGCAGTGGAATTGGGATTCAGTGGCCCTGGCAAACCTGGGAGCTGTGGGACACAGTGGCAGGAGGAGGGCCATGGAAAGTGGACTTGGTGTAGTCCCACAGTCGTCATCCCCACTGAAAGACATCAAGGTGGTGGCTGCCTGCAAGGTCCAGCACCCATGGCCAGAGGTTTCCTGGAGCAAGCACTGGCACTTCTTACCTGGAAGAAACCTTTGGTTTCACCCCAAATTGTAACAAAGAGAGATGGAGAAATGCTCCACCAAGAGCATTTGGACCCCCTCTCGGAGGGGTCATTTTTCCCTATGGAAGAGCACACACCTAGTGAGGCTTTTTTCCCCCCCTCAAAGGCAGCATTTTGCCCTGGGAGTGTTCAGGGTTGAGGATGGAGGCAGAGCCCCTGGGATGTCTCGGCACAGCAGCGCCTCGAGCAGCTCCTTGCGGGTTTGAAGCTCCTTTTCCATTTAAGGGCAGAAGTAATATTTCCGCCTAAAATAATCTTCCCCCTTGGCAAGAGGATATCCGTCCAGCCTGCTGGGAATTATCCCCGAGGACGCTCCCTTTGTCTGCCTTTCTCTCGCTTTAGCACCCAAATCCTCCCACCTGCTTGCTACCCAGCCCAGCAAGAGGATGTTGTTTACGCAGGACCTACTCAAACATCCCTTTGGCTGGGTACGCCACCCACCAGCCCCTTTTCGGGATTCAAGTGGGGTGTGCCTATGACCTCCTATCTCTTCCCTCTGCTTCCCAGCTCCCAAAACATCCTTTTGGGGCTGGAAACCAGCTGGGAGATCTTTTGGAGCCTTCCTCCTTCTCTCACTCTAATTTGACGGTTTAAAACTTGGCCGACCCATGTTTGAACTTTCAAAGAAAACAAGTCATTACTGAAAAGAAGCCTTTCCTTTGCAAGGAGGCCTAATTCCAGAGGGCTTTCCAGGGTCTTTTATCTCCCATCTCTCTGCCGGGCAGCTACGGGGCTAAATGATCTGGCAAACCGGGCTCATGGGGGTTTGGATTTCAGGGATGTGGTGGGTTCCCCTGTGGAGCCATCTCCGAGGCCTCTGGTCCCTGTGGAGAGGAGAGGCTGGAAGACAGCAAGCTAACATGCCAGGGAGGACCAGAGGCTTGAGGGATGATGGAGACGGGGAAACCATGCAGGGATACTCAGCCTCCTCCAAAGTAAAACCCGGCTGGGAGGGTGGATGTGTCTGGTGATCCGATTCCCCAGATAGCAGGCATTCTCAGTGGATCTGTCTGAAGGGGAATACTTGTATTTTCCCTTAGGAAAGGATAAATTTGCCTTCCTTAATTGAAATTCATGGATGCAAGGGGAGGTCCTGCGGATGAATTCCTCCTCAGCCCCTGCCAGGAGAAATCTGGGAAGTGTCTCCATTAGGAGACAGTGCAGCATTGAGTGCTTAGGGATACTCCATCACCCTTTGATCTCAAGAGAAAGGCAGAAAGCTGGTGGGGGTCCCCAAAGCATCTTGTGGGGGCTTTCCAGCTCACCGTGAATGATCCCAGTAACAGGGACAGGCTACAGGGCTGTTCCCAGCTGCAGCTGTGGCTCTGGAAGGGGTGAGGACATGCCTGCACTGATCCCATCCAGCCTGGAGCTCTCAGCATCCTTCTAGGCAAAGCCCTGAGCATGCTTTCCTGGCTGGAGCAGGGCTTGGTTTCCAAGAGAAGCCAAGCCTGGGATGGCTGTACTTTCACGGCTGGCCTGTTTTCTGGCACCCAGTGATGGAAGATGGGTACCAGCAGCCCGATGGGTATCGCACCAGGGCTGTTGACACGAGGGCGACATGCAAATAGCCCCTTTTGTAATTTAACCTTTTGTTATTTAGTAGATACAGGTCAGCCGGAGATTTTGCTACAAAAGCAGGAATGTTTGCAGCTCTCAGGCCCCGGGAGATGGGGTAGATAGCTTATCTGCAAGAGAAAGAAGAAATGTCAGCAGAAGAATAGGCCTGGGGTGGCTGTTTCTGGCTGTGGGAATGGGGCAGACAAAGTGCCTGGCCAAAAACCTAAAATAGATAAAAAAGAAATTGAGGTTTACCCCCTCCTCCAGGCCAAATCTGGCAGCTTGGAACCGGGGAGGGGGGGGGGGGACACGGACGGGGACACGGACAACGACACACGACCGTGATCTAGCCCCTCGGGATGAGCTCTTTCAAGGTATTGTCTGTCCAAAAAAAATAAGCTACGGTCATTAAATCCCCCAGATGACCTCCTAGTAAGGTGCTACAGGAGCGCTGCTGGAAATGATAGGGATTGCAAGGCAGGGATGTGGGATCCATGTCCAGGTGCCTCAACAAGAGCAGGGATGGTGGATAGGGACACGGCAGGGCTGAGACCAAGCTGCTACTCATCCCCAACATGATCTGAGGCTAAATACAGCCCCAGGGTGAGGGTCTCAGGTGAGGATGGTTGGGGCTGTTCTCAGCCCTAGGCTCCTGCCAGCCATCCAAGTGTTTGGATGAGATTTTTGGGAATGAGGAGAAGGGGACTGGCAGTAGATCCAACTGTTGGTCTCCGGCTTCACACCGCTCCCCAGGTTAGGAGCTGGTTCTAAAGCAAAACCATCATGGCACGGGTCGTTCCCCAGGTGGGGTTTGCCTGTTCCTGAGGAGCCCCACATTCACCCAGAAGAGTTAAACACCCTTAAAAAGTGACTTTTATAAACCAGGGACAAGCTGCTTAAAAACAGCTCCCTCTAAAACAGGGCCAGTCGTCCAGGAGGAAGAGTTGGGTTTTGCTTCTCCCAAGTCCTTCATGAGCTGCTACAATTAAGCAGAGACAATAGGCATTGGCTGCAGAGTGAGGGCTCTGCTGGGGAGGCCAGGAGAGATCCTGTTTGCCAGACCTGGGTAAGAAGGGTCCAGGATGCTTTTTGACCCAGAGGGAACTCAGTGTGGTGAGGACAGGTCTTGGTTACCTTTCCATGGTGTCTTACCAGCTTACTTCGTGGTCCCATGAAGTATGGGGATACCTTTCCCAAAAATGCCACATCCCCCAAGTGTGGATTAAGGATTCTAGCTGCCCACGAGATTCCCCTTGGACTGGCATCGTTCTGGAGTGCCACCACCGGAGGCTGTGGGATGCCTGGGGTATTCCCATGTTGGGGATGAGGGACGATCACCAGGAACCTCCTTTTCTTTTCTTCTAGGTGAGGACGCTCTTCGTTAGTGGGTTGCCTCTGGACATTAAGCCCCGGGAACTTTACCTGCTCTTCAGGCCCTTTAAGGTACCAGACCAGGGAGGGGAGAAGGGGGATGAAGCACAGGGCCGGCCCCCTGCACCTCCCATGACCTCGCCAGCCTTGGTGGGATCTGGGAACCTGCTGGTTTCTTCCAGAATATATCTAATTTTGTGATTTTATTCACAGAAACAAGTTTCTGCACCTTTTTTCCCCAATAGAAGGCATGAAAACTCAGGCACTGGCTCAGATCTGTTACCACAGTGGACCTTTCTGAGCAGCCTTCCAATACCTAAAGGAGCCGGCAAGCAATCCGGAGAGGACCTTTTTACAAGGGCATGTAGAGACAGGACAAGGGGGAATGGCTTTAAACTGTGAGGGTGGTGAAGCCCTGGCACAGGTTGCCCAGAGAAGCTGTGGCTGCCTCATCCCTGGCAGTGCTCAAAGCCAGGTTGGACAGAGCTTGGAGCAACCCTGGTCTAGTGGAAGGTGTCCCTGCCCATGGCAGGGGCTTGGAACTGGATGAGCTTTAAGGTGCCTTCCAACCCAAACCATTCTGTGATTCTGTGACTCTATAAACCACAGGAAAATGGCATCAGGCTTTTTGGGGTTTAATTGCACATTGACTCACACCCCATTTAGCAGAAGACTGTTGGCTGCAGACCTCCAGTCTCTTCACCCTGCGAGACCTACATCTCAGACACTAGCTCTTTTCAAACACAAAGGACAGTAGCATCAGGCATCCACATCCTTACAAAAATCCAGCAGCGGTGAGTCCCTGTGCTGGTGGCAAGCTCCCCTCTGTGCCTACCTGATGCCCCAAAGCTGTAGGGCTGCTGGGTGATGGATACAGGAGGTTTCCCTCTCCAAAGGGCAGCTGAAAAGTGGGGATCTCCACCAACCACCCTTTTTTATTCTTGCAGGGATACGAAGGGTCCCTCATCAAACTCACCTCCAAGCAGGTAGGAGCCACTTAAAGTGGGGTGAGCGTCCCATGCCATGCACCACCGGTCTCTGGGGTGAGGGGCTCCTTCTCTGCTCCCAATCAGCCTCACCGATGGTCCCTGTTCTTCCTCCACAGCCCGTGGGCTTTGTCAGCTTTGACAGCCGCTCCGAAGCAGAGGCAGCGAAGAATGCACTGAATGTGAGTGCCCCTGGATGCTCCATGTATCCGGGATTTTCCCCTCCATCTCCCCATCTGGATACTCTCCAGATTCCTCCATCCCTGGAATGTGCATCTCCTGTACTGGCTGGTCCTACCGCATCCCTATCCCTCCAGCTAATCCCCATGGGTTGCTTCTCATCTGCATCCTCCCAGGGGGCTGCATCCCAAGGCCAAGCCTGAGGATTAGAGTCTTAGATATGAGTCTGAGAGAGACGCCTTTCCCAGCCTCTCCTGTTGTTTCAGTGGGAAAAATCCCAGCTAAAGCTGCAAAAGGAAAAGCAAATTTCACTTTAGCGGCTGCCTCCTACCTCTGCAGAATTAAACCTCCCGAAAAGAGTCACGGGCAGAAGTGTGCAGAGCTGGTTCTCCAGTCCCCCTGGGGTTTTGGTTTGGGTTGGTTTTTTTTTTCTTCCTTGGCTTCATTTTCAACGTAAGACTTTTTTTTGGCTCTGCTAATCCCTCTGGATAAGAGCGCAGGACGCTGACTGCCAAATATGGTTCCGATGCTAAAGATGCTGGAGGAATGCGAGCTGCCTCGGGGCCTGGCAGATGAGCTCATTTCAAGGCTGGAAGTGGAAAAGAAAAAAAGAAATCCAGTACTGGGGAGTTGTTTTTGCTGCGGCGCTGGTGTTCACCTGACCCACCATGCCTCTCCGCTCCCACAGGGCATCCGCTTCGACCCCGAGATCCCCCAGACGCTGCGGCTGGAGTTTGCCAAGGCCAACACCAAGATGGCCAAGAGCAAGCTGGTGGGCACCCCAAACCCCAGCACGCCACTCCCCACCGCCATACCTCAGTTCATCACCCGGGAGACCTGTAAGTACCAGCCCCAGCTCCCCTGAGGGAGCCCCGTGCCATGTCCCCCCAGCCTGCCACCGTGGCAGTGCCAGCAGGTTGCCAGGGGTTGTCCCCATCCTCATCTTCCTCAGGGAAAATGCCTTATTCAGGCAATTCAATGTCAGGCAGACATCCCAGGTAGATGCAGCAGGATGCTGGAGGGAGCAGGGATGCTGGAGGGGGGTGGTGATGGGAACACTAGGTCCCATCGGAAGCCGCAGTGCCTGTTTGCTGCAAGCATGGTGGCACGTGCTGGCTGGTGGCCGTGAGTCCCCAAACACTGGGACATGCGACAGCCGGCTCTGAATGGTGCACAGAAATGGGATGAGCTCCTGGTGCTGCTTCACAGTACCAGGGAGTATCTGGGTCTCCACAGAAGCCTCGATGATGTCTTGCTGTGAACACGCCATACCCGTTTCTGCTACTGAAAAAGTATTTCTTGTGTGGATACCAGTTCCTCGCCTCGCTGCTGTGCATGGCTGTGAGCTGCACACTCTCCTCCGCACCCACTGACACTCGATTCCTGGGGTAAATAAACATGAAGATGATGCACCGAGCCCTGTAGCATCACTTGCCACTGGGCAAACCCTGCAATTTCCCAGTGGGCGAATTCGGCGTTGGCTTTGTGGTCAGCTCTTGCCAGCAGCACCATCACGTCATGCTTCTCCAGAGGAGGCTCTGCTCCTGCTTTTGCCTGCTTTGGGGGGAGAAAGCCAACAGCTCTGCTGTTTTTTCTATCATGTGGCATGGTGGAGGCCGCGTCCTGGTGCCTGCCATTAACTCTCCTTCTTCTTTTCTTGCAGATGAGCTCACAGTGCCTGCACTTTACCCCAGTAGCCCTGAAGTGTGGGGGCCGTACCCCCTGTACCCAGCGGAGTTAGCACCTGCTCTACCTCCTCCTGCTTTCACCTATCCCGCTTCGCTGCACGCCCAGGTAATTCAGACCCATCCGCCACCACTGCACTCACCCTCACAGACCTCCCCTTCTCCTGGGTGCTCGCTGCACCACTAACCTCTGCCCAGCTTACAGGCACTCACCCCTCCTCACTGAGACTTAGGGATGGCACCCAAACACCCCTCTCTGCTTTCCTCCCTTCACTCCCACCAGGTGCGGAGGGAGGGATTGGGGATGCTTGCTGGGGCAGGACTTGATCCATCCCCACCGCTCCCAGTACCTAACAACCCATCCGCTCCCTTGAGCATCGCCAGGATGCAGCTTGCTGGATGCAAGGTGTGAAGCAAAGCAACCCTGAGGAGAGGGAAAGTGAGTTGCAAATGGAGGACCCATCTTTTATTGACAAGTGCTTTTCTGTTGGCTGCCCCGATGGCAGCACGTGGATGTTAAAATTAAGTACCTACCTAGCGGAGAAAAGGAGAACTAGAAATGGAGGCGGTGGAGGATTTCTTTGCAGTGCCAGCCTTTGGAATGTTTCCTGTAGTGGCATCACAGGGATGCTGGGAAGAGATGCTTGCCCTGGAGTGGGGAACAGAAGCTGCCTCCCCAGCAGCCATGCTGGACATTATCCCAGCTTGCACTCCTCAGCTGCAGCTTGGCGGTGAGCAGGAGGAAATGAGCACATGGAAACTGATTTGCCGGATAAGCCACATCCAAAAGTCTTGATCCGGGTTATCCGGAGCCACCATCGCCGGAGCCAGAGACAGCCGGGGGCTGGTTTGAGCAGGAGGGCGAGGAAAAGCGCTCCATGTACAAACCATCCTCAGCCTTTGGATGAAACTCCAGGTTTTCAGGCCTTGCTGTTTGTAGGAAGAGCGGCGGTAAATATTATTGCAGTGACGTACTTGCCTTGTCAAATAACCACTAACAGGCAGCACCTGTGCTGCTCAGGAGGCTGGTGAAATGTCCAGCAAAGGAAATGGAGATGTAAGAAGGCTCTGAGGGCTGCTGGGAAAATCCATGCTGAGAATTGATGTTAGATGCTGAGACTATCCCCACTTGGTCCTGCCGCAAGCAGCGATGCCACAGGCTGCATTCAGTCCCAGCCAGTGTCATCATCCCAACCAGAGCTGGGATGTACTGTGTGTGTTTTGACCTCCTTGGGGAAGGCTGGGAAAAGGGAACCCATAGGAGCTTCATGCCAGGGTGTGTGGCCACCACTCTTCTCACCTTGTTGCCCCTCTTGTCTTGGCAGATGCGCTGGCTCCCTCCCTCCGAGGCTGGTTCTCAGGGCTGGAAGTCCCGTCAGTTCTGCTGAATGCCGGGTGAGTGCTCTCCTGTCCTGCCCCCTGCTGCGACTCTCGCGGTCTCCAGCAGCTCAGAGCTGGTGAACATCTCATAAAGCCTTAATGAAAACTCTCCTGGAAGCCCCAGTGTGGTTACCAGGGAGGTAGGAGGATGGTTTGATTACACTTGGAACCACCGTGGATGGCAAAAGCCTTGTGAAATATGCTCTGCAAATAACTCAGCCTTTTGTGGCTAAATAAACAAAAGTGATTCAAATGGAAGAGGGGGAAAAGGTGGAAGAGGCTCGGTTGATGCTGAGTATCGCTTGCTCCATGAGCCTGCGGGAAGCCTCCTGTGCCAGTGTTTCCAGCTAAAATCTAAGCAGAGCTGTATTTAGGAAGAGGAGATGAGTGAATCCCTCAAAAAGGTCCATCTGCCTGCAGCAACCCTGGTAGCCAAAATGGGTTGCGAGGATGGAGGGTCAAGGGACCACATGGTTCTCTGCCTTCTCCACCAGCCAGGAAGGGCTATGGCACAGCCCAGCAAACAGTTTTGCTGCTCAGACTTTCCTGCCTGCGTCCCATATAGAATCACAGAATGGTGTGGGTTGGAAAGGACCTCAAGATCATCCAGTTCCAACCCCCTTGCTATGGGCAGGAACACCTCACCCTAGACCATGCCACCCAAGGCTCTGTCCAGCCCTGGCCTTGAACACTGCCAGGGATGGAGCGTTCACAACTTCTTTGGGTAGCCTGTGCCAGGGCCTCACCACCCTCACAGTAAAGAACTTCTTCCTTATAGCTAGTTTAAACCAAACTGGAAGTTTGAACCCATCACCCCCTGTCCTATTGCTGCAGTCCCTCATGAAGAGTCCCTCTTCAGCATCCAGATATACCATGTGGAGCCTATCAGGGCAGGTTTAAGCTCCAAACTACCCCCTTAGGAAGTGTAGACACTGGGCACTGCCAAACAACCTCTCCCCACGGCACACTGACCTTGGTCCCTGACCCTACGCCGTGTCCTCTCGCAGGTCTCAGGTGTGTGATGGTGGCCTACAGTCAGTCTTGTGGGTATTAATGGAGTCTTCCAAGGTGGCTACTGGGTTGGCGTGCTCTCTGCAAAACCACAGTGTGCTGGTAAGGCTGCAGTACAGCGGGGCTGTGCCTGGGGGAGGTGGCCCAAGGGGAGGGGGTAGAGGGGCGAGGAAGCCAGTGTAGTGTCCCCGAGGGAACAGGCAGCGAGGTGACAATTCCTGGGATTGACCCCTCCTCCCCCTGTGGCAGGACACCTCCAGCACCAATCCAGCGATCCATGCTCTGTCATTCCTGCATTTATCGCTGTTATCTGGGGTGAGAGTTTCAACAGCCGAGGAATGCTTCTCGGCTTTGAATTACCCCCCAGTAATCTCATCTCGCTGCGGTGTTCACTTCCTGCCTTGGATCAACACAGACTGAATTCCTCTTAAGTGCAAATTCAGTTCCAACTTAACTCTCAGCTTCCCAGCTGGTGCCTCCCTGGTTAAAACCCCAGGGGCTACAGGAGAACAATCAGGGCCGTCCTTTCCCTCTGCCTGACCCCAGGGTGCTGACAGCCTGGGCTCTCCCTGCAGGCATTTCCCATCTTGCCCTTCCCGGGTTAAACAACTGTCTCTGTAGCTGCTCTCCCTTCTTCACCCCATTTCCAAAACAATCCTCCCTCTATGCTGCAGCACGGGAGCTTCCCCACAAGGGAAAAACGATTAACCACATCCCTTTTCTTCACTTTGGCAGCTACCTTTTTTTAACACCTCTCTGTTGTTACAGGCTTGAAAAACCACAAACAAAAAACCTCACACAAGTTTGGATTCCTCCAAGACTTTCCCACAGCCTCTATCACACATCTGCTCTCCTAGAAGAAAAATGAAAAAGCATACCTAGTAATAATATTTTCTTCTTTTACACTGTATATTTGTGAGAAAGAGTGTGTTACTTCTGAAAGCATGGTTTGACAGGCATTGCTGTAGTGTTTGAAAAGTCTTCAAACAGAACCATAGGAAAGCAGACTGAAAAAAAAAAAAATCCAAAAAAAAAAAAAAAGGGCAAAACAAGAGCAAGTATTTTTGTACCAAACCTCCTAAACAGAACAATCTTACACTGGGTCAGACCACAGGTTTTGTGCTTGACTTTTGAATGTGTGTCAGTAGGAGTCTGTATCCCCCTGCCCCGTCAATTGCATGTCAAAGGCATGATGCTCACGTGCATGCAGATGTCAAGATGCACAATTTGGGTGTGTAGGAATCGTGCTCCCTCTGGCACAGGAATTGCGCTCTGGCTGCATCAGCAAGACATCTGCGGACACTGACAGTATTACTGTTTTCTTCCCAGTTGTACCAAATGACAACCAGGCAGGACAATCAGAAACTTTCTTATGGTGATTTTGCTTTTTACCTTAGGTCTACGTTAATAGCTTGCTGTGCAAAGCTTCGGCACGGTACAACGGGCTCAGATCAGGGATGGGCAGAGATAGCCCACATATGTAGCAAGGTGACAATTTGCCTCTTCCTCCTCTTCCTGCCATGACTGCTTGAAGTTGTTATAGGCACCCTAAACTGCTGTATGAGAAAAAACAAACGACAGACCACTGGTTTGCCAGCTTACTCGAGGCTGGGCACGAGTCCTGAGCGAGCTGACGGGCAAGAGACCGCTTGACATACCAGTCTCTCCCTCTCCTTGCTCCAGGAGAAATTTGGGAAGAGCAAAGCAAACCAAAACCTCGAAGAGATTTAGGTTTCTTGAAAAGGAGGTGCAAAACTTCTTCCATTGCCTCTCCCCCCAACCCCATCCTCACTGCGGGGCATGCTGAGCTCAGCCACTGCCCAGGCTTTGCCGTAATCAGTTTCCCAGCTGCACTGAAGACATGGGGTACCCATGGCCTTGTTAAATACATCATAACCTTTTTCTTCCTCCTTCCTTTTATTCTGTGGGTAAGCTGAGATTTCGGCTGCTGGAGCTGGGGCAGGGTGTTGGGTGAAGCAGTGAGATGGGAAACTGTCCTGTTGGGGTCTTCCGTAAAAAAAATGGCACTGATACAGGCAATGTGAGAAGAAATCAATTCCAAGACAAACCCCTGAGTGGCTCTAAAAGGAATGGTATCAGCGTTTCCAAGCAATGGACTAAGTCTTTTAGCAAACTATTTCCTGTACTTTGTCTTGTGGAGAGGAGGGAAGCATCCACATTGTCTACTCCGCTTTTGGAAATGTGTTTAAAGGTACTTTTCTATTGTAATTTTTTAATAAATAAAACCAGTGATTATTATAAGTTACGTGCAGAGCATCTGTTGTGTGCTGTGTATCTGGTTGGGAACTGGCAGAAGGATCCCAGCACACACCCTTCAGGGCTTTGGGGAACAGCAGCCTCCTTCCTCTGGGTATTTGAAGGTGACACGGTGACTTTTTTCAGGGCTGATACTGTTGTCCTGCTTGGCTCACGTGGATCTCCAGGAAAGCTCCAACATCCAGGCTGGAAGGATCATCAGGCTTAAAAGAAATTATTCCAAACTTACAGAGATGTTATCGGTTAGTTTTTAAACCTACTAATCTTGGCACTGAGCGCAGGAGCTAAGCTGCATTTTTCCATGAGCTCAGCTACAGCAGAGGCAAACATAACCTAGAGACCAAGGGCCAGATTATCTTTTTTTTTATTTAACATGCTGAGAATTCTGACAAACTTGGTTCCTGAGGCCAACCTAGAATTCCTCCTCCTTTCTCCACTCTGCTCTCACCCCACTCAATGCCACCAGCCTCAGCCAACATGCCAGACTCTGAAAGCAAAGCACCAGGAGTAAGCTCCAGCTTAGAAAACCCAGCCCAGAGAATAGTGTGTAAAGGATGTTATTAAAGCAGGGTACAAACTCGCTGAGAGTGAAAGGCACAGTGGTGTTACTTGAAACCCCCGCTGGCAGGGATGAAGAGTTAAGCCCTTAATGTTGGATGCTAATCCTTCCGTGGCCACCGCAAGTCACAGCTTTCTTTCCGAGTTGAGTTCAGGGGAGAGGTTTGTTGGCAGGCCTGGGATGGGAAGGGAAGAGAGTACTCAGCCCAGCTACTATTCAGAACAACACTGTCCTGGGCACTGCTTCAGCGAGACAAGCAAATGCAGATTCATCAGCAAACATTCTCCATCGCTAAAAAGGCAATGAAACTCACAGGGAAATGTCCTCCTGGACTTTGCCTGGGCACAGATGTGCTGGGAGATCTGCCCTGTAAAAGGAAGTGGGGCCTTCCCCAAAATATTTAACCTCCTGAACCTTTTCTTTAAGGCCAGAATGTTTTCAGCTTCGTGCTGATCAGTGTTGCCCTCACTGGCGATGGAAAGCAAGGGAGCATGCTCGCCTGGTCCCAACATCCCCTTTGCCCATGGTGACCTTTCCCCATGCGGCTGGGGGAACATTCCTTCCCCATGACCGTCAGGGCGCTTACAAGAAGGCCCAAGCTGCTAGCCAACACCAGAAGATTGCAAAACAAGATCTGGGACTCCCAGCCCAGAACTGGCACACAATACCAGGGATGTCCCGGGCTGGGGGGCACGAATGGGCAGCACTGGAAAAACTAAAATGGGAACATTTTGCATTCCACTGTTTCCAAGTCTTTCTCTCCCTATTCCCCTAACACTAAGGCTACGCTTGGGCAGGGGGAATGCAGGCAGCTCCTTCCTATGCATCTCTACATCCCTGCATCTCTACCCTGAGGCTGCCCACTGACAGCAGCAGGCTGGAAGCAATGGTGAAGGCAGGGAACAGGCTGCCAGGGCCTGTGGAGAAAAGAACAAGCGCTAACTCCCCACAATGGATAGACACAACCCATCAGTGGAAGAATGGGAACAAGAAGGAGAAGAGCTGTGTCTCCCAGAGGATTGTACAGGGGAGCAGGCAGCAGCAAAGGCAGGGATGAGGGAATGGAGATGGGCCAGCCAGGGCAAGGAAAGCAAAGGGCAGACAGAGCCGGCGCCGAGGCTGGCCAGCAGTCCCCACAGCTCGGATGGGGCAGGGAGGAGGAGCCAGCCCAGCACTGGCTCCTGCAGGCCTCCTTGGGAGAAGGGGAAAAGGAATAACAAGGCTAGGAGAGGAAAGATGAGAGTACTGGGGTTTGGCCAGGCAGCTTTAGAGGCTGAGGCACAGGCTGGGAGGGAAGCTGGTGGCTAAGAGCAAAGAGATATAGCTTTGTGATGACAGCTGGGGTGAGGGTGCAGCACTCACCTTGGATTTTCTCCCCAGCTCTCAAAGCTTGAGGAAACTGAGAGGCATCAGCCAACTAGGGTCACTCTGCTGCCCAAATGCTGCTAGGCAAAGCTACCCGGTCCTTGCTTGCACAAAAAGACTCCAGGTGCACAGAAAAGCATGCAGCTAAAGCACTGGCCAACCCCACTGCCCTGGGAAGGATGGGGATAACTGCATCATGGAGACATTTCAATCCAGGGAGATGAGGAGGGTGCCACAGATGTGTGCCCTGCAACTGCAGGCTGCCTGGAGAGCTGGGCTTCAGACAACATTTAAACACCATGGTCTGCCTCTCTGCCACACACAGGCTAGAAACCAAGATGATAGTGGAGCTTGAAAAGCAAAGTGAAGAAATATCATTAGCACATCTCTGAAATGCTTCTTCTAAAACACAAGGAAGTCAACCATTAGTAGAGCCTGGACTTCATCTCTGCAGTCTCCATAATTAATAACTAGCTCAGGAGGGAATAGAGAACACAACTGATGGAGGCAGGAAGAAATCACACAAGTACTTCAGGCCTTGGACGTAAGCCCAGAAGTGCAGGTATAGTAAAAAAATTAACTTCATGAAAGAACAGCCTCCTGCCTTAACCATGCTTTTCCCCTGCTGTGCTTGCACTCTAGACTGTGTCCAATGCACAAGGCTGGTAGACACCAACATGTGGGTCCCAACCACATGTTGTGCTGATGGGTTTTCAGAGTCATGGGTGTTTTTTCCTGGGCTGCTGGGTAACACAGAGGCTGCTGCACACACTTGCAAGCCAAAGCAGCAGAAAGCAAGAAACAAGGAGAACTGCTCTTACAGCAAGCAACTGGGGCTCACACCCACATCAGCACATTGGTAAAAGGGGCTGCCGGAGGCCTCTGATCCAACCTCTCTCTTGCAACAGAACTGCTGCCAATGAGGTCTTGGCAGCCTTGTCTTGTCTGGGTGATGCATGAAATCTCCATGGATGGAGACACCTCCCCACCAGCTTCTTTCTTCCTAATATCCAAGCCAAACTTCCCATGTTCCCCTATTATGTCATATGGAATGGCTGCCAAGAAGAGTTTGAACACATCATAGAATCATAGAATAGTTCGGGTTGGAAAGGACCTTAAGATCATCATCTTTCTAACTGGCTTTCACATCGCTGTACCTGTGTCTTCACTGCACAAAGCTGTCCCAGCTCCCCACTCTTCTCCCAAACCCTCTGTCCCCAGCCCTGAGCAACCCAGAAGCCCCAAACAGACCCTCCCCAAGCATCCCTCTTGAGTTGGGGGGAGGCCCAAGCTAGACAGTTTTGAGGTGTAACCTCCCCAGTGCTGAGCAGAGAGCCAAGAGCTTCCCTTGCTTCACTGGCCCTTGCTGGAGTGGCACAGGCTGCGTCCTTCTCATTTGGGAACGGAGTGGCTAGAGCTATGCAATACCCAGCACAAGGGAGAAGCTGCCTTCCTGCTGAGAGCCCTGCTGTGTCCAGACAAGCCCTCTCATCTGGGGAACTGCCATTCTTCCTTATCTGCTTCACAGGGATGCAGATAAGAGATAAGGGATACACCTGCTCCAGACAGCCTGTGCAGGACAAGACAGACATGGTTAGGAATGTGCCTATAGAGCTGAACAGACCCAAGGAGCAGCACAGAAGCAGACCCTCTGTCCTCTGGGAAGGTATCTGGCCCCCAAGCCACCTTCTGCATTACCACAAAATGCTGGCCAACGATTCCCTTTTGTAAGCACCCCTAGAGTCAGTCTGGGCAGTGCTGCAGCAATGCCAGCTATATGAGGTAACTGGGAATGCTGTTTTCAGGCTGATGCCTATCTTGCTGACAACTCTGCAGCAGGGTGCAACGATCCAGCCATATCCAGCAATAGAAAGCTAGTACCAGCAGACTGGGGTCCGAGCTCTCCTCTCCCTGATAGCTGTTAGAGGTTAGCCTTGCTGGTCTTAACCAGCCAACAGTAAGCAGTCAGTCCTCCTGGACATCCTCCTCCAGATGCAGGAGCTGACAGAGGTCCCCAAGGCTGTAACACACAAAGGAATTTGGGCCTGGTCCATTAGCAGCAACCGGAAAGCAAACAATAAAGCTGGAAATAATTAGATGTCAGTACCAGAGTTGCTTCTAGTCATCTGCAAATGCAGCCTCGCCTCGTCAGAAGGTACCAGGAGCCCAGCTTTCCCCCGTGGCCCTGCAACGCCTGCCCATGCTCATCAGAAGTGACAGCCCTCACTGGCTACATCCATGTGCAGGGTCTTTATGCCATTTGTCAGGACTCCCTTGCCTCTCTCTACTCTGCTCTCTAAAAGCCTTTAGTGATCATGATGAATTATAGATTAGCTCTGGTACACACCACCTTATGTCAGTTTTCTCATTCAAGCATACAAAATCCTTCTGTTTTCCATCCCCTTCCAGAATGATCATCAGAACAGGAGAAGGAGGTGGAATAACTCCTTAGTTACAACTTTTAGGAGAGAAGTCGGTAGAGCTGTGACACACCTGGGCTATTCAGCTTGCACCTTAAAAAAAAAATAATAGTGCTTTTACTTTGGGGCACACCTCCTTCCCAAAAAGATAAACTAGTGTAATATTAAGGGGGAAACAGGACCAAGTGCATATCCCTGGCTGCTTGCAGACCTCAGCAAAGCTGTGCTATCTGCTCCACTGACTGCTGCAGATACTGTCTTCACAGCCACAGGCTCAAGGTGTGAATGTGCAAGCAAAAGGATGGTGTAGACAGCTCAGATACAATGTCCTTGGCTGGACAGGACACACATCACCTGAGGAGCCTCAGGAGAGTAGAAGAGGGAAAAAATCATCTTGTAGGGACAGGTAAAGACTGCACCAAGATGGGTTTACCAAAGAACCTTCCTGAAATGCGTAAGACAGAAATGCCTGCCATGGACTAGATGATCACTGCAGGTCCCCTCCAACTGAAGCATTCTATTTCTATGTTCTATCTTAGTCAAGGGCAGTCCGAGTTTCCTTATCTTTCTGGTTAGCAGCAGATACTTTGAGGGAATGAAGAGAAAAATGGAGTAACAGGCCCATGGCCCCCAGGAGAGAGCATGATGCCCCTCAGCAGCCCTTTACAATGCCAGACTAACAAGGATTTTGCCAACCAAAGTGAGCTGAGGGCACAGTGGGTTTGGCCACCAGGAGAACCATCTTCCCAAACACAGAATACATGAGAACACCCTGGAGGAAGATGAAGTAGGTTTAAGTTTTTCACAGCTGTGAACTCTTACGCTGAACTTCAATGAAAAGCCTGATTTGGACATTATGCTGTGAAGAGACTGAAAGTGGACTAGAGTGGTACTAAAATGCTTTCAACAAATGGACTCCTGCTGATACAGTCTGAGGTGTTTTCAAGTTGCACCATTTGACTTTTAAGAAGCCTTAGAAAAAAAAAACAAACAAACCTGTAAGGATCCCTGGGAGTATCTTCAACAGAAAAAACAAACCTGAACTCCTGAAACCCACACAAAGAGAGGAGCTCATGCTTATTTTCTGAGCTTGTTTTCTTCACAACTATATTCCATGACACTTCCAACAGGCCAATGTGAGCTTCCCTTCAGCTACATCCAAGACTGTACCTGTAAAACTTACTATGCCTTCCTCTGGAGAAGACTTCCTCTGGTGATACAGAGCATCTAATCCAGCCTTTCAACTGAACTGTTCTGTTCCTTTTAACACTGGAGCCTGACAATGCCAGCACAGCACACAGCGCTGCTAGTCAGTCTTCCTTTGCTATTTTTTGACCTAACATATTTTTAATCTTTGAAAATAGCTGCAGGTATTTTCTTGAGACTTCCCTATTATCTTAATCACTTGAGCAGAGAAACAAAGCAGATAGCCTACCTTACAGCCTGCTTTGCAAGCTTTGTGTCATAGGGAATGGATAACACCATGTCAGATGACTGGGATGACTGGGAAGTTACCCCCCTAGAAACCCAGAAGGTATGAAAGGCAACTCAGAGCTCACTAAAGAGTTCTACTTTTGTCTGAGTACCACCACCAAAAAAAAAAAAAAAATCACTGCTCAAAAATGCAGCAGATGGAAGGGAACTTTTTTGTGGTTTTGGAGTAATGATGACAGGAGAGAGGAGAAAAGTTTTCAAGTGTGCCATGGGTGCTTTAAAGCTGAGCTGCAATGGAAAACTAAAAGCTCCAAAGGAATTGCTTGTGCTGACCTGGAAAATATAGGGAATAAAACCAATTTCAACACCAGCCGGAGCAGCATGCTTTATAATATATATTTATATTTAAAAAGCATGGGAGAAAAAAAATAGAATAAAACTCTTACCAGCATTTATCAAATCTTTAAGGTTGATACAGCACTGACATGTGCAATGCCAGAAGTACTGTCTGTTCCTCAAAAGAGCAGTCTTCAGTATCAGAAGGATAAATGCTACACTTACAGAAGGTTATTACTTCTTGTGTGCTTCCCCAGGCAGACATAACAAGTTCAGTGTGACAGCAACAAAGCCTTATTCTTCACCTGTTCACATGTCCAGATCTGACGGCCTCTGCTTCAGCCCCCGACACATCAAGACACCAGCTCATGTGCAAGCAGCAGCAATCTGCTGCTGGTGGCATGTCACAGTCACCTGTTTTATCTTTGATCTTAACCCTAGAAGTGCAGAGAAGCAACTCCCCTCCTGCAGTGCCATGAAAACAGTATCAGCATTGACTGATTCTGGTTCAGAACATACAAATAAATTATCAAGACACAGTTTGGCCACCTTCCACATTAGTCTGTACTGCACAGAACATCAGGCAACTGAAGCATTCATTTAAGGTGGTTCCTCCCCTCTCTCCAACCACAGATGATAAAAAGATGACAGTGTCAGCCCAGAACAATAAGTCATCAAAAAGGTAAAAATACAGCAAAGATTCCTTCCTTTCCTTGAAAAAGAAAATGCAACAAGCACAAAAGATGTTGATTCTCTCATTCTTTAAGGATGGAAAACTGGAAACCAGCATTAAGTGTATTACTGAAAAACAAAACAAAAGAAAAAAATATGGCTTCAGCATTACACTGTCATTTTATTTCCCTCCTGCCCATAGAGTAGAACTGTGCAACACATGTGCATCCCCTACACTGCTGAAAAATCACCAAGGGCAATTTCTGATTAGCATTAGGGAGCTGCAGCTGCATTGCCATCCTGCAGCCTGCTGGGACTTCGGGAGAGGGGTTTTGTCTTTTTTTTTTTTCCTGAGTTTGAGCCTCAGATATCACCTATTCTCAGTAAAGCTCAGTTTCATGGCAAAAAAGAAGCCTACAAACCAGGGGTGTATTTGGCTATGAAAGAAACTTGCCTGAAGTGACTTTAGGAAAAGGTTTTCCTGATATAGGTAAAACAAATGTTGTATTCAATCCTACCAGAAAGCCCCTTGTAAGTAATTCCAGGTAAATACCCATTAAGCCATGTAAAAGCAGAGTTAAGCACTGAACAGGAACTCCTGCATTACATGCTGAGCACCATTTACCACTATGCCAAGAGGCAACTAGTGAGAACTTCTTACTTAAAGACACATTTCCCATTAGGTAATTAAATTAAACTCTAAACTTAGTAGTTCATACTTGCTCTTAAACCGACCTGTTTCAACTGGGCAGTTGATGGGGTAGGGGAAACACATCACATTACTATATACAGTCAGTCTTTCTGCAAGCAGACACTGAACCCAAGTGGCAAAATCCTGATATATTAAAAATGCATGTTTGCTCCAGATTTCAACTGATCACTGTTTGCCAGGAACATCAGAGTAATCTTTTAATACTCCAGCCAAGTGATCATTGTGACTCTTAAACCGGCGTTTCTTCTGAGAAGCGGGTTTCTTCCTCCTCTGAATAGGAGCCTGTAAGAAGAAATAAACAGCAGTCAAAAGATCTGCCCTCCAGCTGCAACATCTGACCTGATGTGTGATGCTGTGCTAGTCATCACTTCAGTGAAGAAGAACCCTGCCTGAAGGAAGGTGCTTTCTTTTTCTGGCAAGAAGCAACAGCATTCAACTCAAATCCAGGCAGGGAGATGTGGACAGAGCAGTCTCTGTATCCCATGCACAGCAGTAAAGCTGGCATTTGTAAGTGAAGCTTCTGAACACTCCCATGCAGTTACAGAAGCAGGTACATGACCCATCATTCTATCCACAATTATGTGCTCAAAGACACCTTCAGCATATAATGAAGTCAGGAGTGCCTACATGGTGAGAGGCATTAAAGCTTCTAGAGTGTAGTGACTAGCAGAAACCAGGAACAAGTCCTATGTGGAAGGGAAAGGAATGTTTGAAGCTAACTGTAGAAAAGACATGATGTATCACATCAAATAAATGTTAAAAAATGAATTGCTCGAAGTCAGGAAGAAAGCATTTTTTGAGAGCTTGCAGACATTTTGGCCTCCTGGTAAAACACTGGGAGCATACTGCACCCAACTTGGAGAACAGCATGTGTGTGGTGGGAGGCATATTACATGAGGGTTCTCATCAAGACATCAAAGCTATTTAGCAGAGAAGAAAAAGTCACAAAACCCCAACCCTTCTCCCCAGAAAAGTAGCTGTTCTTCTACTCCTAATGTATTGCACAGCTTCAAACAGAAGCTTCCACTTTGGAGCTCACAGAAATTTCTGGCATTTGCCCTCTCCTTGATGCTGCCTGGGTTATTACACAGGCTCAAACAAGCTGTAAAAACACTGACTGCTGGCTATAGCATTGTTATCTACAACTTCTTAAAACTGGTCACACTTCCCTGAGCTACACAAAGCATCTATGCAAAGGCTTATCATCTTTTGGAATTAACACTGGTGGCTCAGGAAGTGGGAATCCCCTAGAAAGATTTGCAATTTGTATCTCTTACTATTTTCTTTGGTCCAGTTTCTTGCATGGAAGAAATACCCTGTCGTTTCAGATACTCTTCAATCTTCTCCTCATCCATAGAATCCACAGGAATGCTCCTCCACAGCTTCTGAAACTCTGAAACACCAAAGAAACCCTTATTTTGCATCCTCATTGAGAGCACTCACAGGCAACACGTGCTTTTAATGTGAATTTGCTATGGAGTCTCTTTTTTTTGCCTAGCACCTCTGTAGCTGTGTAGACTGTCAATGTGTTTTATAAGCCTTGGTTCAAAAGATCTTGGTGAAGAGTAATAACTAACCATAAATGGAAACTCCATTTACACATCCTCAGCTGCCATTGTCTTGGGAGACTTGTCATCTCATAGTCCAATTTACTGAAGATTCAAGGCATTTGCTTCAGTGGGTTTATGATTGTTTATCACTGTAATATAATACATACCGTGCTGTACAGATAATAAATTACTAACATTCCTCTGGTGTTAAAAAGAGATACCTTAAAAGACACAGCAGCAGGAAAAAAGGAGAAAGACAGTAAGTCTTAATTAGAGCAGCTGCCATGTGCCTGCACACTTTCTGCCTCACGTAAAGTTCCACAGAGCCTCTGGAATGCTTTCTCCAGGCAGCGGCTGGTACAATCCTACCTCCCTTCATTCCCCAGGCAGTAAGTTCAATATATCCTGTCAGCAGGTTTGGCTAACAAACTATAAATAAAACACGAGGCACACACAGAAACGCAAGACTACATTTTTTCCCTTTATTTCCAGATATATTTAGTATACAGTTGTCAAAACAACCACAACTTCTGCAAGCTTAAGAAGCTGTCCTACACAGCAGGTGATGAAATGATGGTCTGCCACAGATACACTGGCTCTAGACACCCTGCAACAGGATGACACTGTACAAAAGGTATACATAACAGACTTGGTTCCTGTACTTGGACCAGTTCCCTAATACCTCTTGTTTTTCTATGAAAGATGTGCTTTAAGTCTTGGGTCTTTTTCTTCCCACTACCAACAGTAAAGGGCTGTTTAAGCTTTCCAGGAAACAAAAGAAAGGTATTTTGCCCATGAAGAACAACAATGTTCATTTTTTGTAATGCAGAGTTTTTGAAGAGAACCAAATCCTGTCAAAACACCACTTTTGGTTAAATGGAGGCAGTGTTCAGCCCATTTTTCATACAGGCACATACACTCTCATACAGCACAGTAGTATCGAGACCACCAGTTTTCAGATAACTTAACGCAATGCTTGCTATCACACATCATCTCTCACCTAATCCTGTTGCAGCAGGTGGAGAAGGCTGTGCTGTGATCAAAGCTTAACATGCAAGAGAGATTCCTTAGGGATGAGCCCTCAGATCAAGACTTAACAGCCTGTGTAAGGTTCCCATTGCATCCTCCTAACTGAGCAGAATATGCTCTTTCAAGCTATTTTCTTTCTGGTCATCCCCCCTCCCTGTCCTCAACACCCAAGGTGAGCCCCCAGAGGTGCTTGGAAAGACTAATCAGTACTGCACATTGCAAGTAACTGTATTTCTAATCATGTGTCTGCAGTTCCCATGTTAAGTGACAAGGCTGCACATAAATGCACGACTATTAAACAGATCCCAGTTAGAGATACTTGAACACTGTGTTGTGCTGTTCTGCCTTTGGCTCTGCACGGATGACTCCAGTAGGAGCTGAAGAGCTGCAGGTCAGTCCCCCAAGATGTATGGCAGGCATGTGAACACAAGGTGATGGCAGAGGAGAAAAGTGATAACTGAACTTTCACATGACAGCATCCTTTTACTCATGATGATCTGCTACAAAGACAGATGATACTTCTCCTTATTAGAGTTTATGATATATGGACAAATATGTCTCAGTGCAAAAAAAACAAAAAAAAAAAAGAAAGCTGAGGATAGGTGCTTAAGGTTAAACTGGTCTACATTCTGCTGGGGAACAGAAGTGAAAAATTAAACATTAGAAAATAAATGGTCAGCTCTTCAAGGATCAACATGCACAAGAGTGCAGATCATGGTTAATATCTAACCACAGCAGTTTGCATTTCTTGTAATGCAGCGGTTAAACCATCATTATAGCTTCTCATTCACCTTTTAAACTTGGCCAAGAAATATGAATCTAAGTCACCAAGAATCAAAACCACAATGCTAAAGTGGACTTTACACACAGATAATTTAATCCACTAATTGGCCCCACCAGGGTCACTCTACAGTATTCTGCAACTCCCATGTAAAAATTCCTTCATAAATCAGGCTGCTTTCAACGCTGTTGCTCTGACTGTGGTAACCACAAAAGAACCTTCTCCCCATGCTGAAGCTCCATGTAGGGCATGAAAATGTGTTATTGCCTAGGAAAGTTGGGGGGGAAGTCACAACAAAACAGTCATCCCCCCAAAATACTCTGTGTTAAAGGACTGGTCCAGGATTAAAAGCACAGGATAAAGGTGGAGAAGCAACAGAGCTGCCAGCCTTCTGATAGCTGTGCATATCAGCTGTTTGCATTCAGGGTGCCATTGAAAGAGAAAAGGAGATACATCTATCATCTCATCACAAAACCGACTCAGTGTAACACCAGACAATGAGCTAAATGCAAGACTGAAGAAAGACAGCAGCAGTCTGGCTGCAGCGGGCCATTGCCAGACTACCTGTCAGAGTTATTCAGAAGTCTCCAAGGACTATGCCCCTATCAGCTAACGAAAGTTTACACCTTGGGAATATGCTATCTGAATTACTGCAACACCCTCTCTGAAACAGGAGAAACTATGAGAAAAGCTGGCAATAACTACAGCTCTCTAGAAACAACTCTCCACACTTGTAGCTGTGCTATTTCTACACCTCAAAATTCAAACCCTTGACCCAAGATAGAAAAGATATTTCTCCGTCTTTGAGGAGAATCTGAAGTGCTGTAACCCTGGCTGTGTGGCTCCAAGCAAACAGGGTCACCACTTGTTAAAAGCAGCATTTCAAGAGAGGGTCTGAGGGGAGGAAATGGCGTTCAATGACATGATTGCTGTGCTCCATCACCTCTGGAGCAGCATCAGTGATTACAGTTGGCCAGATAGGAGGATGTGTCAGGCTGGCCTATCTCTGGAGAGGGGAGAAGACTGAAAGAAAAATGCTGTGAGGAGCTGATGTGTCTGAAGAGTGGACAACAGTGACAGAAAGCAGTTGTTAGAGATGGTTTCAATATTCCAGATCCTTTTTTTTACAACGTCCTTCTTGTCTCTGTGGACAGGCACAAGGAGTTCAGTATTGCTGTGAGGAGTGGGAAGGGGATTGCTGGGGCAGAAAGCTCATCACATGCTGTCCTGCTTTAGCCAGGCACAGAGAACAGGTTCAGATGCCCACATTCCTGCAACGCATGTAACCATTTAAATTACAGAGCACATTCAGTTTTCCTTCTCCCTGTCCTGTCAACAGCTAGGTGATCTTCACACCATCGAAAGCACAGCAAAATGCTCTTCTATCAGAAACACTAAACTATTTGGGAGATCAGCCAGAACAAGTGCATAATAGCTATAGAAGAAAAAAACCTGCCCAACAGTCAAGACAGTAAGGCTACACCTGACTGCAGTAGCCTGCATTCAGACAAGCTGTCAATTTCTCCCACCACCTGGGCTGCTATGACAAGATGGAGCCCAGAAAAAAAATCCCCCAGGGAGAAATTCCCAAAGAATTTCTGGCCAAAGCAATGCAGGTGCTGTAAACCCTGAAGGAAACACACACATTTTCAGCAGAACTTTAAGTCCTGATGCCAATGCAGATCTCTCCCAGAGGAGGCAGAAAGTTGTGATCCTGGTCCCCAAGGCAGGTGCTCCATGTCTTACCTGGACTATGACCAAATCCTGTATGCAGTATCTTGCAATTTGACCACTGAAATATTTTAACTCAGAGGCTTGACAGAATCAACACTACTCAAAAGCTGCTTGCTTGGCTCCTCCAGATAGCTAACTTCTGGTCTTTCAAGTAAAGAGTGGAGGAAATGACACCATGAGCTGACTGAACGGTCAGTTTAGATGTTTGCTAACATCTCCAGCATGGGGATGTCTGCATGCACAGACTTAAAACAATGAGCTTTGACTATCAGTAACACACAGCAAAGCTGAGGGCTGCATAGCAAAGGTTTTGCAAACATCTTCTCTCTCCAATACCCAAGGGGTAAGAATGCACAGTTACCTCAACTTTATTCCATCAAGAAGTGCCTCATGTACAAAACAAATTTGTGCTGACATTCCCTAAGTGATTACACTCTAACACGCTCCCTTTTTATAAATGCTTACATTTGGGGAACAAAGTCATGGGTAAATGGCTGCATGGTGAACTCAGTGTGGCTTATATCCTGCACTTCTGACTGCCTCACCCACTCCTGGTAAAAAGGTTAGGATTGCTTCTGGAGATAAACTGCTGTAACACACCTGAGGTGAGCCAGAATCTGAGCACAGGACAAGAACAGACAGTAACAGGGCAGAAGGGAAGAAACAACTGAGTAGTGGGGAAGATGGAGTCCTGCTTCCTAACAGTCCCAGAGAACACAGTACTAGATTTATACCAGAAGGAAAAGGTGCTCCATGTTAGGTTTGTGCTGCTCCTGCTTCACCTTGGAATTCAAAGCCACCATTGATCCCAAGCAATTTTTACACTGTTTAATTTAAAATGCTTTAGCCAGTCTTTAAACCTCCTCAAAGGTGCTTAGGAAGAATATTAAAAACATGCATAATTAAGTACCTGAATTTCTAGGCATTAAAACACGTCCTGTATTACATTCAGATGTGAAAGATACCAACTCTAACAGTTAAGCAATCAGACTGGCCTTCCAGCATTCAGCCTGCATGGGGTGAAAGCCTGGTTCACATGCCGAGTGCTGAGCCTCAGCACAAGAAGGCAGTGCTTTACTTGGCTGAAGCACTTGAAATCTACCCTGGCTTTTATAAACACTTTCAGCTACCCACTACTGACAGAAGATTAATTAGTCAGGAAGTCAGGAAGGAACACATGCAATCTGAACCCTCCTTGGCTAATCACATAAAAGGAAGAACAAAAGCCATTCCTTACTGCAAAAACCTTCTCTGCTGCCCTTAAGATCATCACATATAGGTACTGCACCACTGCTGCTGCAGTATGTTGGGATTTACTTTTAAAAGGGGAGAAAGAAAAGCTTGTTCAGCCATCAAAACAACTTTAGCTGGGGCAGAGGTAGGCACTGCCAGCAAGCAGTTCCTCCTGCTATTTCAGACAGCAAGCTCCACATTAACCTCACAGCTCCTCTTTCTCTGCTGATGGAGCTCAGACAGTGGTGGGAAAGGACGCCTGACTTAGAGGATACTAATCCCTACCAACATACATTCAAAACTGGAGGGTGTCATCTGGGAAAATCATGCACCAAGCAGCAGAGAGCCCTTATTTCTAAGGATAAACATTAAACCAGAAACATATTTTGAACTGTCATCAGCTCCTAAGATCAAAGAGCCTAACAACACTTCAAAGATTATTTTGCAGTTTTATAAAAACTTTGTTTTAACGTTACTGGGAGATAATGAGCTGAGAGAGCACCGCTAACACAGAAATGTGTCACAACTCATCCTGTATGCAGACAATTCTGCCAGTGACTCCCTAAGAGACATGCTTCTGGTGCTCTGGAAAGAATCAGAAGCAAAACTGCTCGGGAAGGATGTGTTTGCTTCCTCACAGGGTAACTCAGCTGGAAAAAGGACCCGTTACAGCTGCAGTTAAGTGAGTAAACCCACACAGGGATGTTTCAAGAGTTGTGGTATAGGCAGGCTGACCACAAAATTCAAAAAAGAGAAAGCATTCTTGCCCCCTCTCAGAACAAAGTATCATCATCTGCATGAAAAGAAAAACCAAAGCCAGCAGGAACAGAATGATAATTAAAAAAAAAACACCACACTTTCTGCTTAGATGGAACATGCTGCCACCTGCGGATGAAAGACAGCATAGTTACCTTGAACTACAAACTGCTACTAGTGACCCCTTCACTACAAACACTAGAGCCTTAAATGCCTTCCCTCATCTGGAGATCCAGCCAAATGGCTTAAACGTTTTGTTTCAAGGGGTTTTAGAGTCGTTTTTAACCTTTCCCCCCTTCCATAGAAACAGTCTGAACTGCTTGTTCCTAAACACAGATCAGTGCTGGGTATGCTAAATATACAATGTACTGAACAGCCCTGGATTTATACAGTTAATGGTACACTTCCTGGTGTCATGTTCCAATATATTCACTAAAATCCAGAGGATATTACCCCTGAAGTCACTCGCTAGTCTGGCTAGCCTTGTGTTAATATAAACTATCCTTGTGACAGCTGGATACTTATTCATTACCACCTCTAAATGACTGAAATACCTGAAGACTGCTTATACATACAGGTGTTTGAGATTAACTCAAATCAACTATCATGGAAATGAATGTAAACAAACACCCACCTTCATCCACAGTGAACTGACAGCTCTTGTCATTGTAGAAAAGAATTTTCTTCTTATCAGGGCGATTAACAAAAATTATCTGGTCCCCTAAAGCCTTGAAAACAAATGCAAAAGAACAGCACAAAAATCACTTTGTTTCCAAGGATTCCAACTTGAACAATGGACCCAGATGTTGCGCTACAAAAAGCACAACAAACTAGAGAAGCAGCAAAGTAACTGGCATTAAAAAGCATCCAAAGCAGATACGAGTGGTACGTATATTAATAAATCAAAGATGAGATACAGAGGACTGAGATCAAGGTATAAAAGCAAAACTAAATGCCTACAGTTGGAATGTGGGAGATCAAGAAGTCTTCTGTGAGAAAGACCTTTGACAGCTGTGCTGAGATCAGGCCACATCTGAATGTAAAGGATGAAATACAGAAAAAGCTACAATATTAGATCTTCTGAAATAGCTTTTGAGTTGTGAAATGAACAGAAACAACTCATGAGGAAATTCCTTCTTAGCCTCTACCTCCCCCTTTGAGGAGGTAACTGGAATGGGTTCACTACATCACAGACACATGCTACTCACCTTTATAGCTTTCTGTGCATTGGGTAGCCCTTCCTCAATATCTTCCAAAAGGATTCCCCCCAGCCCTCGCTGGTCATGCTTGTCCAAGAGCCTGAGCAGAGCCTTTTTATCCTTCAAGTTGTACTTGGGCTTGAAAGCATACTTCCCATCTACAACTTCTATTTTTGGATTGTTGACAAGAGCCTGTAACAGGGACATAAATTTCAAACCCTGAAAAAGAACGCATGGTAGTACTTTTTTTAATACCGTGCTTTTGAGGAGCTAAAGCACACGAGCCACGTTACAGCTGCCAGTTTGGAGGTTATTCATCAAGCCCAAGTCATACAGGTGTTACTAATGTGAAAGCCATTAACCTGGGACAAGCCAGGGCTCAGTCTTCCCCAACTGCTGTCAACTGGCACCAGCAGCTGTAGAAGAAACTGAGAATAGCAGACCTCCTGCACAGTAGGATTTTATTTCTGATACCAGGTTCAGAGTGAAACTGACTAGTTATTCATGGGCAACTGAAATGATTTCAGATATGCGCTGAATCAGTTTTGCTGTGCGGCCAGTACCACAATGCAAGTTCCCCTGTAACAGAGGAAACTTAGTTTCTTCTGCAGATGCCAGCCTGACCCTGAAAGGAGAAAGAGAAGAAACACAGAAAGAAGAAAGGAGGGAGAAAACACCTGTAACAGAGAAGATAACTAACTTTGGCACTGCAGGGTATTTTTTCACCTTTTCTTATCCAGTAACAGTTCAGTGATGATTTCATATACACTTGTTGGGAAGAGCTTTTTCATTCCATCTTGATATTCATTATGGAAGGAACCTGGAGCCACCTTTTGAAACACCTCAGCAAAGTCAAGCTTCCATCATAACCAACACAGGGGTTTCTGTAACCCAGAATTTTAGTCCTGGTAACACAGGCTGTATTAGAATCATAGAATAATTAGGGTTGGAAAGGACCTTAAGATCATCTAGTTCCAACCCCCCTGCCATGGGCAGGGACACCTCACACTAAACCGTGTCACCCAAGGCCTTGTCCAACCTGGTCTTGAACACTGCCAGGGATGGAGCATTCACAACCTCCCTGGGCAACACATTCCAGTGCCTCACCACCCTAACAGGAAAGAATTTCCTCCTTATATCCAATCTAAACTTCCCCTGTTTAAGTTTTAACCCGTTACCTCTTGTCCCTAATGAAGAGTCCCTCCCCAGCACCCCTATAGGCCCCCTTCAGATACTGGAAGGCTGCTATGAGGTCTCCACGCAGCCTTCTCCAGGCTGAACAGCCCCAACTTTCTCAGCCTATCTTCATATGGCAGGTGCTCCAGTCCCCTGATCATCCTCATGGCTCTTCTCTGGACTTGTTCCAACAGTTCCATGTCCTTTTTATGTTGAGGACACCAGAACTGCACACAATACTCCAGGTGAGGTCTCACAAGAGCAGAGTAGAGGGGCAGGATCACCTCCTTCCACCTGCTGGTCACACTCCTTTTGATGCAGCCCAGGATACGGCTGGCATTCTGGGCTGCAAGCGCACACTGCCGGCCCATGTTCATTTTCTCTTCGACCAGCACCCCCAAGTCCTTCTCTGCAGGGCTGCCCTGAATCTCTTCTCTGCCCAACCTGTAGCTGTGCCTGGGATTGCTCCGACCCAGGTGTAGGACCTTGCACTTGGCATGGTTAAACTTCATGAGGTTGGCATCAGCCCACCTCACAAGCGTGTTGAGGTCCCTCTGGATGGCATTCCTTCCCTCCAGCGTATCAACCGAACCACACAGCTTGGTGTCATCGGCAAACTTGCTGACGGCGCACTCAATCCCACTGTCCATGTCACCGACAAAGATGTTAAACAAGACCGGTCCCAACATTGATCCCTGAGGGACGCCACTCGTTACTCGTCTCCAGCTGGACATTGAGCCATTGACCACAACTCTTTGTGTGCGGCCATCCAGCCAGTTCTTTATCCACCGAGTGGTCCACCCATCAAATTGATGTCACTCCAATTTAGAGACAAGGATGTCGTGTGGGACAGTGTCGAATGCTTTGCACAAGTCCAGGTAGATGACATCAACTGCTCTACCCCTGTCCATCAGTTCTGTAGCCCAATCATAGAAGGCCACCAAATTGGTCAGGCAGGATTTCCCCTTAGTGAAGCCATGCTGGCTGTCACCAAGCACCTCATTGATTTTCATGTGCCTTAGCATGCCTTCCAGGAGAATCTGCTCCAAGATTTTGCCAGGCACAGAGGTGAGACTGACTGGTCTGTAATTCCCTGGGTCATCCATTTTCCCCTTCTTGAAAATGGGGGTTATATTTCCCTTTTTCCAGTCGTCGGGAACTTCACCTGACTGCCATGATTTCTCAAATATGATGGCCAGGGGCTTCACAACTTCATTTGCCAGTTCCTTCAGGACCCACAGATGGATCTCATCAGGACCCATGGACTTGTGCATATTCAGATTTTTAAGATGGTCTCGAACCAGTTCCTCTCCTACAGTGGTCGCAAGGTCTTCATTCTCACAGTCCCTGCATCTGCCTTCCAAGACTTGGGTGGTTTGGTCAGAGCCTTTGCCAGTGAAGACCAAGGCAAAGAAGTCATTCAGAACCTCAGCCTTCTCCAAATCCTGTGTAGCCAGTTCTCCCGAGGGCTTCCTGAGGGGGCCTACGTTCTCCCTTGTCTGTTTTTTATTTGCTACATACCTGTAGAATCCCTTCCTGTTACCTTTAATACCTCTAGCTAAGTTTAATTCTAACTGGGCCTTAGCTTTCCTAACTTGGTCCCTAGCTTCTCGGACAACATCCCTGTGCTCTACCCAGGCCGCCTCTCCTTCCTTCCACTTTTTATAAGCCTCTTTTCTCATTTGAATTTTCCTCAGGAGCTCCTTATTCATCCAAGGAGGTCTCCTGGCCCTCCTGCTGCACTTCCTTCTGGTTGGGATGCAACACTCCTGAGCTTGTAGCAGGTGATCCTTGAATATCAACCAACAGTCCTGGGCCCCTCTGCCCTCTAGGGCTGTATCCCATGGAACCTTACTAAGCAGGTTCCTGAAGAGGCCAAAGTCTACTCTTTTGAAGTCCAGGGCAGTGAGCTTGCTGCACGCTCTTCTCATTGTCCTGAGGATCTCAAATTCGAGCATCTCATGATCGCTGCATCCAAGGCTGCCCTGGAGAGTCACATTTCCAACGAGCCCTTCCCTGTTGGTGAGAACGAGGTCAAGCATGGCACCTCTCCTTGTTGGCTCCTCTATTACTTGCAGAAGGAAGTTGTCTTCTACACAATCGAGGAACCTCCTGGATTGCTTGTGCCGGGCCGTACCGTCCTTCCAACAGATGTCAGGGTGGTTGAAGTCACCCATGAGAACAAGGGCCTGCGAGCGTGAGGCTTTTCCTATCTGTCTATGGAGTGCTTCATCCGCAGGTTCTCCTTGATCAGGTGGTTTGCAACAGATCCCCACAGTAATGTCTCCCATAGCTGTTCTCCCTTTAACCCTGACCCAAAAACTCTCTGTGGACTGCTCACCTGTCCCCAGACAGAGTTCCATACTCTTCAGCCTATCCCTAACATAAAGGGCAACTCCCCCTCCCCACCTGCCAGGCCTGTCTTTTCTAAAGAGCCTGTAACCTTCCATTCCAACACTCCAGTCATAGGAGCCATCCCACCATGTTTCGGTGATGCCTATTATATCATACCCCCATAGATGTGCACACATCTCTAATTCCTCTTGTTTGTTCCCCATGCTACGGGCATTTGTATAGAGGCATCTGAGCCGAGCTCCAAATGAAGCCGGCTCATTGGCTGGAGCGGCTGGGATATCTCTACATTGCTCCAAGCATTTATTATAGGTGCTGGCAACTGACTGGGTGTGCTGGGATGGAATGATGCCCCCCTTCCCCCAACACATCCAGTTTAAAGCCTCCTTGACCAGTCTGGCAAGCCTCCTACCAAAACTGCTCTTTCCCTTCTTTATCAGGCCAGCTCCACCAGCCCCCAGACCTGGTCTACAAACTTGGGTCCTGTGTTCAAGACACCCAAACCCCTGACTATGACACCACCCTTTTAACCAGTTATTAACCTGACTAATCTTCCTAGCTTTTTTTAGGTCCTCTCCTGTATCCTGGAGAATTGATGAAAAGACTATCTGAGCTCCAGAGCCCATAACCACCTCCCCCAGGGCTCTGTAGTCCTTCTTTATGTTCCCCAGGCTACTACTACCTATATCCCTAGCACCCACATGTATCACCAGGAGCGGGTAATAGTCCACAGGACTTACTAGAGCAGGCAGCCTCTCTGCCACATCCCTGATCCGTGCCCCCGGTAAGCAACACGCCTCCCTTGAGACAGGGTCTGGGCGGCAGACGAGTGCTTCTGTCCCTTTCAGTGTAGAGTCCCCTACTACGACCCGCCGCTTTTTCCTAGCAGCACCAGGAGAGATCTTTAGCAGTGCATCAGCCGGCTGTTTCTGGCTCGAGTGCGTTTCCTCATTAGCCCCCTGCAGGACAGCAAAGCAGTTCTGCGTGGGGACAGGGGATTTAGGGGGAAGCCCCTTGCTTTTGGTTGTCCTTTTCCTTCTTTTTTTTTTTTTGTTTTTTGTTTTTTTTTTTTTTTTTTCACTAATTCCCAGCTTCCCAGGTTAACGGCCTCCTTCTTTCCTTCATGAGGCAGAGGTGAAGCTCGAGGCCCCTGCACAGTTTGGGCCAGGAGCAAGCATTCCCGCTTACTCTCAGCTTCCCTGACATCTCGCAGTCTATTAACAGCATCCCGCAGCTCAGCCCCTGCTGCAGGAGGACCTCCACCAGGAGTGCAGCCCTGCCCATTGCGCACCCTCCCCTCACCAGACCAGTGCAGGCACTCTCTGCACCCCGAGCTCTGCACTGCAGCCTCCCCTCTCACCGGCTCTGTCTGGGTGCCTACGCTGGCCACGCCGCGGCAGCCAGAGCAGAGCAGCGGACCGGGCCCTGATCATACGACGAGCGCTCATCATCCCGCTCACCGGCCCGCGCAAACTGCCTCCACCCGCTCTGCTCGCCGCGCTCCCTGGGGCAGGGTTTTACCCAGACCGGAACGGTGCCGCTGCTTCAGGCTCCGCCCCGTGTGAGTCAGCTGCTCGCTCTCGTCAGCTGAGCTGCCGGCTCCTGGGCAGGTCCTGTCGAGGACTTGAGGCTCCCTCGGTGGCTCTTGTTGCTCCGAGTTGAGGCTCCTGGAAGCTGATCTCCCCCCCCCCCCGCTCCGGTGTTGAAGGCGTCCTCTCTCAAGCTATTCACCTCAGCAATTGGTTAAAGCAACCCTAGTTTTACTATGCAGAGACTTCTTCCTCATGTCTCAAAAAACTTTTCTGCTCTATTGCAAGGATATTAAACACGATATGAGCAAAACCAGGTATGCGAATCAAGTATAAATACTAAATATGCTATTCTGGTGATTTATTAATCTTGAAATTTCATGAAGATATTCAGATCAATGAAGCACGAAGATCGACATGGTGGCAAATTATAGTCAACCTGTAGAAACAAAACCTAGCATCTGGAGTGAGACTAATGAACTCCAGCAGTGAAATTTGCACATCTATTACCCAACAACTTCAGACATATTTCACATCATAGAATCATAGAACCATTAGGGTTGGAAAGGACCTTAAGATTCAGTACATGACAAAGAATGTACTGTAAGCCTATGAAATTTGGTGCCATACTCCTTTGTTCTAATTAATTTAACATCCTCAACATCGGAAGAGCTCTCTGCATTATTTTTATTTAATAAAGGAAATCCTTAAGAAAACCAGCTTCTTTATATAAAATCAGTAATAAAAAATTCACGTGAAGTAAAATATGCTGTGTAACAATTGTAACATGTCCTTAAAAATGTCAGAATAGTCATTTCACTGTTACTTCAACAGTAGAGGGTACATAACAGACAGACATGTGAATCAGTGTAGCTTCCTAAAGGGGAGATTATATATTTATAGAGCTTGTCATTAAATAAATGTGTATAATCCATTATTTTCATAATGCTTTATCTCCAATTAAAATCTAAACAGATGTTTTCATTACCTCACTCATTAACCATTGCTTCTGTTTGAGTCCAATATCTAAATGCTGTGTTTCATCCAAAATCTCTTCTAAGGTTAATGGATGTGTGTCACCACGCTGGTGCCTAGTCTGGAAAAGTAAACAGGATCTATTAGAGCTCTATAATTATTTTATTCAGTGACTCAGTTAGCATAAAGTAACTAAAACTGGTATTCTGTGATGACAAAACAACTGCTGCAAAACCAGACTAGATACAGTACACACAGCATATGAGTTTCAGTTTAGGGGTTTTGAGAATATGAGATAAAAAAAATTAGTACCAGCTGAGAGTGATGACAAAGTCATCTGTCAAGCACCAAGTTACATGTTGTTTTGATAAATAGCTCATTAATACTAGAAGCTGACAGAATGCTGCAGTTCCTATTTCTGCTGCAAATAACATACCCTGTCTTGGTTTTTAAGTGACCTGGAATAATGAGGATTTCAGTAACAGAACAATATGCTGACCATTCTGTTTACTGACAGCACTTTGAATTTAACAAGCAGCTTCTTGATATAAAAGAATTTTGGAGCTGAAATATACAGCATCTTTCAGCTACCACAGAAGAATAAAGAAGTATTTAAAACCGTTATAATTTTACAGCAAAAGTCTGTACCTTCATGTAATTCACTATTTTAGCAAGAACTCCAAACTTGTAGCCAGAGCCTCCTGAAAGGGCCTTGAAGTTGAATGATCCATTGCTGTGATCTACAAAAGGAGAAAACAAATCATTAAATTGTACTTCCTGCAACACCCTGTTGGCTCTGCCTTCCATCTCTTTCTCAGTCTACTTCCACAAGCTTTCAGAATTACAATTATGAAAAGAAATGTGTGTTGCAGGAGTAGCCACCCTCAGAAGACTCTGCTAGCACATGTCTTGATCCAGACCCACAGAGGTACCTGTCGACACACATGGCTCTGGAACACTTCTCAGCAGAGCTGCATAAATATAAAGTTATTGGGACATGACCTTCAAGAAAACAGCAAGACAGCATTACTCCTGTAAGTGTACATGTTTAATTCTGTGGCTTAACAAACCATAATCATTTATGCTACATTAAGTCACGCTGAAATAACATGCTGCATTTTTGCCCAGCCATTAGCTCTACTGATAGCTTTGCGCTGTTGGGACAGGAGCAGAAAGTTTCACTTGTTCCATAAAAGTATTCAGCAGCTGGATGTGCTTGTGCTGGGCTTAACGCATTAATTTATTTATGCAGCTCTAGTAGCGAATTTATATGAAAAAATAAATTTAAAATTATACAACTTGGTGCATTGCACCACTGGGACAACAATTCAGAATCCCCTCTGACTCTGGCTTAATGTATTGTGAGGTTTGCTACCATGTAAAGTTTGTTTCAAAAATTCCTGCAGGGTTGTTAATGACTGTTGTATTACCATTAGCTATTAGCACAGCACATTAAACAGAAATATCCATAAACTGCTATCAAAAGCCACAGGCCTATTACCAGCATAATGGTATCAGCTTCTCAGAATTTCAGCTACTCGAGAAAAAGAACATTTTCTCTAAGTCACCACACAAATTTTTTAATCCACTGGTGACTTCTAATCACACTTGACAGGACAGTAGGTGTTCTCAGAGATACCGAGCTCTGGTTACTTCTGTGGAAGAATCAATTGAGGGAGAAAAAAGAACAATTAAAGTCAGGGCAGTAATGGAGGGAGAGGTTCCAGTGGGTGCTGAGCAGAGCTGAGTCTTGTCTCTGCTGAATGTGGATTAGAGCTGTGACAAGAAGCAGTATGAGGTCTCAGAGGTTTGCACTGGTCAAGAAAAGAAACAATAAAAAATCATCATATTTTAGAAAAAATACCTAAAATGTCTGACAGACCCATCATCTCCACCGAGTAAGCGGCAGGCTTGGAGAAAGTCTGCTACCTTCTCTGTGCTTAAACTTGGATTTTCTTGACAAGTTATTTACATGAAACTCCCAATTAATTTTCCAAAGTCACTATGCTTTGGATGAATTTTTTTCATGTTTTGTCCCACTGCATCTCAGCCTCCTTCCAAGCTGATCTGAAAGTCACTGCAAAAGGCAACTACAGAGTGGGAATGCTGGATGTAATCACATTGCAAACAAATCCATTTTGGATAATTATTGGGAATACTTCATGGAAACTGGTGCTGGTATAATAAAAAACACTTCAGACACACTGAAGTAAAAATGCTGAAGGAATAAACATTAGATTAAAAACTCAGCGAGTAGTAATTGTGAAGCTTTTATATGACATCATATTAGAGGCTTTACATAGCACAATTCTAAAATTACCATAGAAGAATCACTGTAACTCCACAACAGAAGAACATTTTATTGTGATAACTAAATTAAGATCGGAAAAGGGAGAAAAACAAAGCTGCTGAAAATACAGCCTATAGGGATCTTCTCCTGCAGGATTCTTCCCTTTTATCATTAAAAATTAACATCCACACAGGACATTTTATAAATAAAAAAAATATATATAATGAGAGGTCTAAAGTGCTGAAACACATTCAGAGGCACAACAAAGAGTTAAGATGACTTATCATGCATCTGTTCTGTCAATTGAATCTAGAAGATTACCTTGTTTAATCTGCCTGGCTACAGCCAGCTAAGGCTCCTGACAAGTAAATCTAACCCCAGGGCCAAGCTGGGAATCTGCGGATATTAACACTTCAAACATCAGGGTTTGATGGCTTCTCAAAAAGCACAGCCGGGCATGGCCACCGCCACCTCCCAGCGCCCTTACAAAGCTCATCGCACACAAAGAGCATCCCCCAGAATGAGAGCGGGAAGGGGTTTGTTTCTATTCGAGCCAGTAAGAGTCAAATTTATGAATGATTTACTCCTGGGGTTGAGGGCTGGATGTAAACGAGCAGAAAGGAAGTTGTCAGCAGCATCCTGCTCTGGCCAATGGTAGGAGAGCTCCATCTTAGCTGTGCCATAGGCTGCACTAAAAAAAGGGACCAGAACAGCGCTCTTCCAGCATCCTCTCAGACAAGAGGTAGGTGTGGATCATTTTATAACATTGTCTTAGGTTTACCTTGATTACTGAAAGAAAATATGCCTGTAAACTACAAGCCTGTAAAAAGCTTTTTAGAATCAGAATGTTTTTCTCTAGGTTTAGTAGGATTTTATTCCACTGAAGGCAGAGGAGCTTGCCTTGCACTATCAGACAAGCACTTTCACCATCTGTGCACTAATGGAAAATTGATGACCACTCACAGGAAAGCTCATACACCAAACCACGATTCAGTAGACAAAATGGATTTCGTGCTTACTGGAGAGGTAGCTTGCTGCCTGCAGTCTCACATTCCCTGTAGTTGATTCTGTATGTTTGTACTGAAATGACAGTGTAAGGATTTTCCTTAAAACAAAGACAGCTAAACCTGACATTTAAGAAGTGTATCTCCTAAGTGGGTATTCCATGAACTGTACAAATTAAGCTGCTTAAACCCCCTCTATGTTCATGGATACACTAGAAACTTATTCTAGAAATTTGGTGCATTAGGGTAGGATGAAATTCCCATTGAATATTATTATTCTTGTAAACACTGGAGCAGTGATCGATACAAGACAAGCAGGCAGGTGAGACTCCATCTGAGATTTGTTAAATGGTATTACCCCAAGATGTCTCTTCAGCAGTTTGTTAAACAAGACTTCCTCAGTACTGCATTGAAATGATTTTTTGCCAGTCATTTCCCCCTGCTCCACAAATATGATTTCAAATAAAGCTGCTGCTCTGCAGTGCCTAGAGACGATGATACCTTAAAATTAAAGCCTGATGTAGCTATTACAGAAACCAATTCATTAAATATTTAACTCGCTGCATTCTGAATACACACAATAGCTGAACTGTATTCAAATCAGACTGGCTTACAGTATGAATTTAAATTGTGCTACGGTAAAGTAAGTAAAACTGCATGAAAGCAGACCATTTTTGACAGCTTTCAAAGACGCTAACCTTGCTAGTGCCATGCTAATTTTGAAGGCTCGGCAACAGCTACTTCAGTCTTGTATTTTAATAGTTTACAGCAATGAGCAGCTGATATTTATCTGCATCGCCTTGCTCAAATCAAGGAGATCATCAGCCTCGAGAAGCACAAACCGCCTCCAGCATGGGTATTAAATTCCACCTCCCTGTGTAAAGATGATACGCTCTGTGCTGTGCAAACCACTGCCCTAATGGTGGCTGGGGAAGGGGCTGGCAGCCGAGCAACAGGGAGCCATGCCGTACTGAAGATGCTCCTCTCCTCTCAGGAACAGAGCTACCTCCTTGGTGGAGGAGCTGTGGTGGGCAAAGGGTCCTGGCTACCCAACGGGAACATGCCCAGTCTCTCCAGCAGCCCCAGATCTTCATTTCTTTTTGCAGTACTCAGCTTCTCAGCAGCAGAAACGGCTCATTTTTGTGCCTGGTGTTTACAGAGTGAGTCTTAAAAGTCTGGTGAAGCTCAAAACAAAACTCCTCTCCTTTCTTTCCTGAGGATATTCTCTTGCAATTTAAAGATGCATTTCAGTCCTCCTTGCTTTAACTACCCCTCAAAAGAGACTCTAAAATCCTTCTAATCAGCTCCTCCCCTCCTCCCCCACCAATTTTCAAACAAGCCTCCAGACTATCCCTTCAAGAACCCTTCTGACTTTTAGCGCCATAAAAGAGGCCAGCTGAGCTGCTTTCCTAGACTGTGACCAAACCAAACCACGCTGTCAAAGCCAGGGCCTGACTCAGCTCATGAGTATTTTTAGACTGGATTTGCTCTGTAAACTTTTGTTTAAGAACAAAAAAAACAAAGAGCAGTTTAATCAATCCCATCCATCTCAGTCATACTTTGTGTATTCGGTAACAGATTTGTGTATTCGGCTACAGATTTAACAGAGGAAAAAGTTATTGCAGTTGCTCTGATAAATGACCATATCAAATGCTAGTGCCATGTATCTTCCCAACAAAGCTGTGTTTCAATTTAAATCCATTACATGCAGGAGGATAAAGATCAAAATGTAGAATCATAGAATGATTAGGGTTGGAAAGGACCTTAAGATCACCTAGTTCCAACCCCCCTCCAAGGGCAGGGCCACCTCACAGTAGACCGTGTCACCCAAGACTCCATCCACCCTGGCCTTGAACACTGCCAGGGATGGAGCATTCACAACTTCCTTGGCACGTATAACATTTTAACAACAACAAAAAAAAGGCATAAATCACAAGCTGGTTTGGTGGCACCATGCTGGTTTTCACAATATCTTTATTTTTTTCCTAATGACACAAAAATAACGAGACTGCTTTAAATAATCTGTTTTCATAGACACCATCACACTTTGCCTTTGTCACTTCCCATTTATTCAGGCATTTTGTAGTTTTCACTCTCTGAACAGGTTGACAGCAGAATTATTCCTGGGATATACATGGCTAAAGTATTACCTGTGAGCACAGTTAAATGAACAAAACATCAGCACTACCAGTTTGTTCTGTAGTTTTGATTACTGAATGAAATCAAACTAAATATGGGTAGCCAAGACCATTTCGTAATGAACACAGCTACGTTTTCGCTTTTTGCTTGATGTTCAAAACAATCTTTCATTGAGGCATGGAAAAAAGACTCCAGGTTTCTCCAAAGTTACCATCTTTTCTCTGTCTTCCCCTTCTGTAATTCCACATTTTCAGGGGTACCCCAGCAAACAAAAGCTCATTATGTGAGCTCCCCCTTAGCTGGCATGTGTTCACTGACAGGCTTTCATGAAGGGCACAGGCTGGCCCGTCAGTGCTGCTCACCACTAAAAACTCCTTGCTACTTCCTCAAGGGAATACTGAAATCTGGCTCAATCTTCTCCCACTCTCGGTTTTAAATTGCCTGAAGGATTCAAAGTGTTATTATGATGTCCTACAGTATACTATGACAGGTAACCAGATGTTACTGTGGCTCTTTCCTTGTTGTGGTTCAATAAGGCCAAGTGCAAGGCCCTGCATGTGGGTCAGGGCAATCCCAAGCACAAATACAAGCTTGGTGGAGAATCAATTGAGAGCAGCACTGAGGAGAAGAACTTAGGGATACTGGTCAATGTACAGGGATACAGAGAAGCTCACCATGACCCAGCTTCAGTGTGGATTTCAGCACAGAAAACCCCTGTGCGCTGGGCTGCATCCCTGGAGCAGGTCAAGGGAGGGGATTCTTCCCCTCTACTGTGCTCTGCTGAGACTCCCCCCTGCAGCCTTGTGTCCAGCTCTGGGGCAGCAACACAAGAGGGACATGGAACTCTTGGAGCAAGTTCAGAGGAAGCCATGGAGATGATGCGAGGCCTGATGCAGCTCTGCTCTGAAGACAGGCTGAGAGAGCTGGGTTTGTTCAGCCTGGAGAAGTCTCCAGGGAACCTTTAAAGCAGCTTCCAGTATCTGAAGGGTGCCTGCAAGAGAGTGGCTCTGGACAAGGGGGAATGGGTTTAACCTGATAAAGGGGAGATTGAGATGAGATCATAGGAAGAAGTTCTTCCTTGTCAGGGTGGTGAGGCCCTGACACAGGTTGCCCAGAGAAGCTGTGGCTGCCCCATTCCTGGTAGTATTCAAGGCCAGGTTGGACAGGGCTTGGAGCAACCTGCTCCAGTGGAAGGTGTCCCTGCCCACAGCAGGCGGTAGGAACTGGAGGAGCTTTAAGGTCCCTTCCAACCCAAACCGTTCTATGACAATTCTATGGTTCCTTGGACAACTGTTATTATATTAGACTATGTATGAGAAGTACCATAATTTTGCTCAGTTTTGGGAAGCAAAGACAGGGAAAGAAGGAAATCAGGGGAAAACGAGATGCGTAACTGTAAAGACATTATTGCCAAACACCTCATCTGCCTGTGAATTATCCATAATTCACAGAGAAATTCAGAGACAGATAAAACTGCTTTTTTGTTCTAGTTTTGTACTAGAGAAGTTACTGGGGCACAGCCTACTTTCACACTTTTCAGCAAAGGCCTTCCCCAAACAGCACATCTCCACAGCAATCCATTTGTGCCAAAGGCAGATTTGATAGAGCCAGCTTGTTTCACGTCTCCCCCATGCCACAAAGCAGTCTTTTCTTCTGCTGGGTACAAACGGACAGTACTGGAGAAAGATGACATTCCTTTCCTAGCAGTCAAGCAGAGAATGGCATTGAAAATAAATCAGAACTCCCCAGAAAGGGTTGTGTCTTCCTTGTTGTATATCCCACTGACCATGGCACCACAAACAGGACAAGATTTCTACATGTCCTCAGTGCCATTTGGGCAGCTGGGTTTCTCAAGCACAAACTACTCAACAGAGAAAGGGAATGAATGTGTCAGGAAATCTGGCCTTCTGAAATCAAGAGTTTTGCAGAGTTAACAAATCTGTGCTAACAGGCAATTTAAGAGAATGAGTTTTAAGGAACCAGGATTGTTAATCTGGTACTAGAACTACAAAAGTTAGTTCTATTCTTTGGAAACATCCTCCAAAATAGTTAATGTGTTGCATTTTTTTTTAAAGAGCAATTTATTTCTTTCTCCCAAACAGAAGAAACCCCTCCCCAAAACAAGCAAGCTCCAATGACATTAGCATCTATTAAGTTCTTCTCGTTGCTCAGGTGTGGGAGAGTGGCACAGAGATCTCCTAACCCTCTAAGAATGACATGCAAGTACCAACTTCAAGCCTAACAATGGACAGGCCATTAAAACCACAGGGTACCTTGAAAATAATCATGTAACCTTTTTAGTCTTTGCATGTACTTGAAATAAAGAAGCAAAGCTCTCTCATTCCAGAGTATTTAGATTACTTGATGCACACATGGATCAGACACCACTGAAATATATGTTCCAGACTAATCACAAAGTTGTACATTTGAAGTGTGATATTTTTGTGAACAAAGATGAGCATGCAACAAACCCTGTCGGTAGGAGGTGCAAATACTTACTCTGAGCATAAGTTCCTACAGTTTGAGATAAAAATCACAGCATGCTGTTGACCAGTAGAGTCCTCAACAGCCTTGTTTTTTCTGTTGCAGCCCCTAAGTTGGTGATAGTGAGCACGCTCAGGCAACTCTTCAAGAATGGCAACCCTCAACACCACTCACTGGAATGAGACTACATCCATTTCCCAGTATCTGGACTTTCAAGTGCAAAAGATCTACCCTTTCCATGATAACTGGAACACTGCCTGCTTTATTATTCTGATCATATTCATCTTTACTGTAGTATCTCTGGTGGTGTTGGCTTTCCTCTATGAACTGCTAGACTGTTGCTGCTGCGTGAAAAATAAAACTGTGAAAGACTTGGAGAATGAACCCAATCCTGTTAGAGCAATGTTGAACAGGTTCAGAAAGCATGAAACAGAGGTCGTGTAGGAAGGACTGAGCATCAGCACTTGAAGAACGCCTCACGAATTCACTTGAATGAAGCCTCATGATTGACATGACTGAGCAAGCCACATGCTTTTCTTTTTCCCCTTTTGGACTGAACAGCAACGGCTATAATTTTACGTCTGGATAGGAACTTGAATAATAGGCAAAGGCTTTCCAAGTCCTTAGCAGGAGGATGATCTTCTGCAATGTTATGGGGGAAGGAAAGATTTTTTGTTTCCAAATGAACTTTTGTTGTTTATATGGAGTTACTAGCCTAGATCTTTGTCTACCCAAATGAACAAATGTTGCCTAACATGTATAAAACTATGTTGCTTAACTGGAGAAAACATTTATAAACGTGCTCAACAATCTGACCACAGGTAGTGCAAAGAAGGACACAACAGTGTCCTTCCACTGAGGTCAACCACGCAGAGATGGAAAAGGAGAGGCTTGTGTGAATTCTTGCCTTCAACAGCTCTTCTTATTATGGGTTTCTTGCTTCTAGAAGAGAGGGTGGTGGGAGGAAAAGTAAGCCAACCTGAAACATATCCCCTAAAACGGTCTCTTCTAAAGCCCTGTGGTACAACTTGACACCTTCTCCCTCTCTTCCTCCAGTTTCACGGAACTGCTCTCCCCTTACTTCCTGTTCAACCCGTTTAACAACTTCTGGGTATCAATACATAATTAACACACTACCTTAAGAACTTCTGGCTATTTCCACAAAAGCATACCACTATTGGTCTAGAAGAAACAGGGACATATTTCTGCCCCAAGGCTGCTGCCTCTATGGTAACCACAACACTAAAGGGAGTCAGACATGCTGGACTTATTATCCCTAGCTTAACTTTTCAAAGCTGAACTGGAAAAGACCAAGGAACACAAGCAGACAGGTCACAGACCTGCCACACCAATGACAGTAATTTCACCTCCACACAGATTTTAGATACCAACATGCTTTGCAAAGGAGGCCACACCAGGATAAGCCTTGCTTTAGAGATGGCAGGATGGATACACAGCAGGAACAGACTTCATTTTGCTCAAGAGAATCTTAGCTTGCTTCAAAAGCCTGCCCAGGGCGTTCACACTCATGCCTTTCTCACAAACTGAGCACGTAACACTCACAACTCCAGCTCATTAGATTATTTTTCTTCTGTAGATGCATCCATAGTTTTTAAACCATGAAAGTTTTACAGTTACAAATTATGACCACAACAACAGCATCCAAGAACATGGCCACCCGTAAGGCCTGGTAAGTCTTTCACGCTACTGAACCCACAGAGAAGCAGAAGCCAGTGAGAAATGTCCCAGACCAAAGCTATGCATGGGGCAAGATATTTAAACCCAAATAATATTCCTGTCATTAGGGAAACAAAACCCACCTAACGGCCACATGGATGAGTAAGCTACAACAGTGATTTCACAGCCTGTCCATGTCAGAAACACCTTTGTGCTATGGCCAGGACCTATTAGCTTTTTAAAAAAAAATAAATATATATAAACTCCCTCCACCAGACTCAGCATGAAGTGCCAGAAGACCTGCACATGACAGAAGGACTTGCTAATCTGAGTTGTGCTCTTCCTGGTTGGTGAGATGGAGTCACAAGATACTTAGGCCACTAATAAGCAGCAGAGCCAGATTCATCTGGAGAAGCAATCTCCCTTCTGCAGTCACAAAATGACACAACTTCTACTGTAACTGCTCATCTCAGATACGCCTGCTATAGCAAACCTCTGTTGGTACCATGTGCAGAGAATGCTTTCAGCTGAAAATCAAACTATAAGCACAAATAACAGAAGAAGCTGATGCGTCAGGTTCAAGACAAATTGGGATTCACACCAAGACATCCGATGAAGATAACATTAGTAGTGAGAACATCTTTAACTGTCAGGTACACTCACTGCCTTCTGCTGTATTTGACAGCATCAGCCCTGAAAAACCTGTGTCCTGCCCAAGAGGCAAATGTAGCCATTGGGATGTACTAGATTAATTAACATGCCTCTTCCTCCAAGCAAAAGCTCCAAATGGCAAGAGGACTGTTGGCCACTTGCAGTGTTCCTACAAAACACTCATCACCGCTGCACACAAGAAGGTAGTGTGCAGGAAGCAACCCAGAAATCCCCTGCTATGCTGGCATCGTGGTCCTCCCCCTTCCTGAGAAGCACATGCAATGAAAAATCTTGGGACTCATTCCAGCTAGTTATTTCATGGATCTATAAAGGGGGGTGGATGTATGCACAAGGAAAAAAGGATACAGAACCCTAGAGCCTCAGGATGATTCTTGCCCACATGTAGAGTAAGTCATGAAACAACTCCTGGAGATTTTGCCTCTTTGTTACTGTGGCTAAGACCATCAAAAGAAAGATCTTCAGTAAAAGACTAAGACCCTAGCCACAACTTACTATTCATTAATAAAAAGAAATAACAGATACGATCTATTTCATGTATTTTCCAGTTTCTATTCTGAACTGAGAAAGCAAGGCAGTTTTGTATTTTTTCAAATAACTTGCCTGAATAATGATTATAACTATATTAAACTATTCTCACTAGGCAGCTTACACGAAATCTTCACACACAGTCCAGATTTAGCCATGCAGTCATTTGAAGAATTGTGTGATCTCAATTCCTCTCCTCTCCCAAAAAGTGACAGGGGCAGGCTCTCCAAGTTATAAATTCACAGAAGAGAACCTGCAGGCACTAGCACCCAGGGACTAGCAATGCCAATATGTAATCACTGTGACATTGTTTATCATCTTTGTGGTCATTTTGCAATAAAATTAGGACTGATCATCTCAATTTTAATTTCTTTGGAGTTGAGAAGAAGTGGGACAAGGATTCTGCAACATCAGGATTTTATTCCACCTCCTCAGGACCCATCTCTGACAAATGCATATCCTGACAGGCACTGAACAAATAAAAATTGTTTTTGAGAGAAAGAAATTTGTCTCTGCAGCATTTTAGGAAAAAAAAAAATAAATCAAACTAAAAGCACAATTAATGGAAGTTGATGGCCCAGGTAGGGTGCAGCCTCAGTGAGTAACCTGTGCTGCTCAACCTGTTCAGTCACTTGCAGCGCGAACACTTGCTCTTAGCCAATTCCTAGAGCAGGAGGAATAAAGTTTGTGTCTGTTTTGCTCTCCATGATTTCAGTCTACCCTTGCTGCTTCTGCAGTAGTTAGTAAATATTCCCCAGGGGGAAATGAAAGGAGGCTGAACTCATTCTGCATAAAAGTATTATAGAAACCCTGAAAGCCTTCCGATGCTGTCTGGAATGGAGCCAGCAGTGTAAAAGATAATGCATACTTCCTCCCAGCCACACATTCCTATTTGTGCAAGCTAATCATCTGACAGCTGCAAAAACCCTTCAAGAAACACCCAGTGCACAAAACCACAGAAAAGAAACAACACATTTATTATCTCCTCTGCCACTGGGCCACATACTCAAATCCTCTGGATCAAACTCACATATGCACCACTGGCCCTCTTCCTGCCTCCCCATCCCTCCTTCCCAGCCAACTGCTCTCACTCAAGACATGCAGTTTAGGATATTCTACATATAATTTTATTTTCTTTGGAGAGTGTGGCAAACGGACTGATGGAAACCTGAACTCCCTTGGTTTCTTTTAAACCATCTGGTAACTTTATTTAGTGCCCTGAGAAGCTGGAGATACACACTCAAACTCCCCACTCTTCCCCTCTGACAGAAGATGCTCCACTCCTCCCACTGTCCTTGACATTCTTCTCTGTTTAGTTCTATCTCTTCCTTTTTAGAAGAGAGCCACACATGGTACTCAAAACATGAGCACAGAATGAGTTTGCCTAGCGGAGTATATCATGTTTGAGTACCTCCTGACATTGGATTTGAGTTTTACAATGCATCCAAGAATTGTCAGTATTTTCAGAAAACTGAAAAGGGCCCCCAAAATTACATGTCTTGCACAACTGAAGCAAACACAGAGCATGCTGCTAAATGTATACCAGTCCTCTCCCTGCGGCTCCAGGTGCTGCAACCTTAATTTTTTCGCACTATTTTGCTACTGCTTTATTAACTTCTTATTTGATACCCAGGGATCAGCTCCACCATCCCAGCAAAACAACATAACTCCTCACCAAAGCAGCCAGAAAACTGCAGAAGTTGACCTGGTGTTGACTCCCAGGTCAAACACAAATGACTGCTATCAGGACATGCTCACCAGACACAATTTAAACTGCAAAACCCATCTTGGGGATGGACAGATGAGTTACAGTTAACAAAATTATGTGCTTTCTAAAGAGGAGAGGAAAAAAGCAAGAGCACTGTCAGCGCTTGTCCTGTGGGCTCAGCAAGCAGTGAAACCCACAAACTCAGCTTCACATGAAATAGTATTCTGGTAGTAGAGATTCTTCCAATGGAGAGAAGCAAACAAGTCACAGGACAAGGTCTGACACATATGTGGCAGCCAAAGTGTTTTTTTCAGCATTGCTTAAGTGAATTTCTTAACAAAAAGTGATATTTTAAGGGACATAATGACAACACCCATTCCCAATTCACAGCAGACTAATTAAAACAAACAGGCCACAGCTTAGGGTCTGACAGTGGAAAATACCAAGCAGCAGCTTAAGAGGAGACTCTCACCAACCTGTGTTTTGTTTCGAGCTTGAGGAGCCGCTTTGTTCTACCTTAGCTTTCTTCTTTTTTGAGGAAGAGGAGTCTGAAGACGGCGCTGGACGTTTCTCTACGACCGGTGTGGAGAGGGCACGCTTTTTGAACAGCTCTCGCTCTCTCAATAAGGTCGGGTCCATAATTCTGTCAAGAGCAGCAGGAGGGAAAAGGTAAGAAGTCGGTATTAGAGTCTATCGGACGCTTGAGAGGTGCTGGTGAAGGTGTTTGTTCATGGTTTGCAACTTTCTCTGCCTGTGCGTGGACTTTTAACAAACTGACGTGTCTGAGGATTTCAGGGGTCAGAACAGCGCCTTAACCCCAAGAACAACCGAAGGTGGAGAAAGTGATTTAGTTTAAACCAGCCTTAAACCCGCACCGGTGTGAAGAACGGCTGGCGACGCTCGCTGCTGGCCCAGCACCGACCGGCACCACACGCCGGGACCAACTGTCTGCCTCTAGGGCCCCGGGCGCTAACAGCGAACCTCAGAGCCACCGACGGGAGAAGAAACTTTGTCAGTAAAGCAGCTGCCTCCCAGAACCACCGACTGAGATTCCGTTCGCCTCTCTTTCTCTTCCTCTTCCTCCCCCCCCCCCCCCCCCCCCCCCAACCCCCCTTCCCCCAGCACAGTGTGGGCCAGTCCCCGCTCACCCCTGCCCCTCACCTCGGGCGCCGCCACCGCCTGGCGAGGCGCAGGCCGCACACCACTATTGGGCCATGCCGCCTTCCCGGCAGCCTCTGCCCCGGCTCCCGCCCCGGAAGTGGGTGCGCCGTTACCACGGCAACGCACGGCCCTGCCCGTATTGATCCCTCCCCAACAGAGAAACGTGGAGAATTGTTTATTCCTTTAATAACAGCAAATTTCACACAGTGAAAAGTATTTCCGGGGTAATTCCTCTCTCCGCACCCGCCGAGCGACAGCAGCAATGTAAAGCAAAGCACGGAGGAGCACTCATAAAGTACTCATAAAGAAAGTACTCTTAGTAACAGCAAAACATCCATCTTCATTTCTCTGTTCAACTAAAAATCCCTTTTCTGGTGTCTTTTATGTGTTTCTTGGTCTGAATGACAGGTAGAACTGTCGCTGCTGAAGTCTGAAACCAGTCTGGCACCTTCCTCTTGAAAGGGGGATGTGAGCTCTAGAAGAATAAAATAAACATGGAAAAAAGATAAGCTACATAGGATATAGCTTATCATATTATCTTATATATAAGCTAATTTATATAGCTCTCCTCCCTGAAATGATGCTTCTCAGGAATTGTAAGCTTTTCACTACTATGGTAGATTGCTCACATGTCCCTTAAATCATAGAATCACATAGAAAGGACCTTACACTAGACCGTGTTGCCGAAGGAAATGCGGCATCTTGAAGCAATCGAGGGACTAAAGCTACAGCAGGATGAAGAATCTAGGCTGGGAAATATCTGACCTGAAACAAAACACATGCTCTTGTGCCCCTACAAACACATGTTCTAGAAGTGCTCATCAGCAATCAAAAGACAGTGGTATGCATTTAGTGTTTCAAGGAGATACCTGCTATGCTGTAATTCCTGTGTAGGAATTATATCTACATAACATTGACCAGACCATGAATAATGATTTGTCTGCATTATAATTTGCACTCAAAAATATCCAGCTTCAAACTGAAGTGGATCTGTACAGCAAGTAGTGCTGCTCAGAGCCTCACAAGCTCCTTTAGAAAAACAAAACAAAAAACAAAAAACATTATATTTATAACCTGAGTTGATATAATCACCAGTGCAAAAATCCTTAATGAGATGAGCATACAAGCTTGTACAGCTTTATACCTGAAAGAAGAAAAGGAGGCAATAATCTTAAACTACTGGGAGCATCTGCCACTAGATGGCTGACAAGATGTAACAGGGGAAAAAAAAAATCCTATAGCAGGTTGATTCTGTTAAAATGGTTTATTTGGGCAAAGCAAGAGTAATAGAAAGAGCATGCTGTCACTGTACCGAAGATAATCACAACAGAAGTTGGCTGGCAAGCTACGCCAAGATTTTAGGCACAGTGGAGAATCCAGATGCAAGCTGTGATTTAGGTTTGTTAAAAAGTTCAACACCCTAATCATCAGGTCTGGGCTCTGCTCCTGGCACAGACCTCCAGGCAGTCTCACCTTGGACTCAGAGTCCGCAAACAGCTCCTCCTCACTGGGATCAACGGCAGGCTCATTAGGGGAAACTGGCGTAATGGGCTTCGGGCAGCCTCCTGCTGCTCCTCCACTACCTGGCTGGCCACCATCCACACTCTGTACAGCGTTTCCGTAAGACATGAAGAAAGCAGGCTGTTATATCCATCTCAGCATTAAAGCTTAAGTCTGCACATATGAGATTCTATGCAAATGCTGCATTTTGGAGCTTTTTTTTTTTTTTTTGAAGTAAATTCAGTCTGTAAATCTCTGCTTAATGAGATTGCTATTTCTTATCCATTTCATCACAATGAAATTTGAGTAAGCACATCCATTTCAAACACAAAGCAAGCAGAACTTGTACTTGGCTCTTTGTTGCAGTGAAGAAGAAAATTTCCTCCATCCCCATGGCTCCACAAACTTGAAGCAACTTAATTATGTCTCAAGCACTGTGTTTTTAAATGTGTTTTTACAGCAAAGGCATCAGTTAAAAATGGCATAGTGGGAACAGAGATACTAACTTCTACATTCTAAATAATGCCTGCTAGTCACCAGTTGAAATAGCAACCTGAGATTTTTGGATTGAGTACACATCTTGGTGTTCCTGAGATCATCTCTACTATCACTTCTACATGCTTTATTACAGTAAGAACATCTGGTTACCAAAGCCAAAGGCACCACTTGCGGATGGGTTTTCTCTGCTCTTTCCCTTAGTGTCAGATTGATTGAATTGCCCTATAAAAACAGCAGTAATGTAAGGTTGTTAAAACCCAAGATCATTCATTAGCAGATTTAAAAGGTGCTTGCTACAGGGAATTATTAGAATCAGCATATTTCCTGAAGGAGAAGTAAATAAAGACTATTTGGAACAGGTTTTGGATTTGCAGTCTACTCATTTGTATAATATTAATTTGATTTCTAATAGCATGTGATCCCTGTTGAATAGCTCCATGGCTAATAGTAGCAGGGGAAAAAAGGTATTATTTGAGCTCATGAAATTGGACTTCCAGGAGTTAACTTCAGGAAAAGGCTGGTTTAGGCCCAGATACTGTCTAAATAAAACAGCACTTGGATACAAGAAATAATCAATTTGGCAAAATGGCAAGGCTTGAAGATTTGTTTGAGCCAGAGTTGAAGAAATCAACCCCAAACATGAAATCCTAGAGCAAGCAGCAGAAAGGTCTGGAGTTTGTAATTTCTTTTCACCACCAGTGCAGGGTGACCTTTTGTACAAGGCGCTGAATTGGAACTTGGGAGATGTTAGCTCAGCCTTTCTCCAACAGCAACAAAGAGTGCCTTATTTCCTGAGATTTCTTCCCAATGAGTCAGCCTTATGGCATGACACTTTTCTTGTTATCACTTCTACGCCCATCAGTTTCAAGCAACAGAGAAACCCATGAAAGACTCGGACATTTCTAAAGAGGCATTGCCTCTGTTTTTTTCACACTCTTAACTCTTCTGTTGCCTTAGACTTCTACGCAGGAAGAGAGTTACTTTTCCCCACATCAGGTTGACGATCAGATACCAATGCACACAAGCTAGCCAAGAGCAGAACATGGAATCTGTGGCAATGAAGGATCCATATTTCCAAGTGTTTTTATACTGGGGAGCACAGGGAATTTGAGCTTTTTCCTCCACTGCCCCAGCTACATTAAGTCCAGGATTTTAAAGGGGACCTTTTGCATCCACATCCTGAAGGACTGAACTATAGCAGGAAGCGTTTACCCCCGAGGCCACTGTTAAGCTGCCATTGTGGTGGTCTACCATGGTGGACCATCATGTGCCTGATCTCCTTGGGCTGGATGTCCAGGACTTATTATGGTAGAGATGAACTGACAGACCCACATGGCACCTGATTTGATCTCTTCCTATGTGTATCAGATTACAGCTAAGCTGCACAGGGGCAGCCTTCTTCCAAGGTCAAGACTTTGCAAGGGGAACTCTCTGGTTCTGCTGTGAGCATTACTCTCCCAAGGAGGCAGAGGGCAGACTCACTCGAAGCTGACAGAAAGACAAATCATGAAGATGAGACACTAAGCACTACTGGGAATAGCAAAGGGCTTTTAAGCTGCTCCAAAAGAGGAAACTATTTTCACAAAACCAATTTCATACCTTTTCTTACTAACCTTTGTTTTACTCCACATGGCATCTTCCCTGTTCTCTTGATTTGCTCCTGTTTTTTCCTCCTGCTCTTCTGACCACACCAACATCCTTTTGAAGCCTGAGCCATCCCAAGACTTATTTCTGTCCCCTTTCTCCAATAATGCAATAGTCATCCTGATGAGATACAGTTCAATATTTGCAGGAACAAGTTTTCTGATTGCTTGAATTTTAGTGGTGTCTTGGAAAAAAAGCATGAATACAATATTCGTTTTTTAATCCTCTTGTCCTGTATTCAGTTGCCTTTCATAAAACACATCATTAAAGCAAAAGATAAAGGCACGGAGAAAGACAATAAATAAAACAGTGGATCGTGAGCTCATGGGATAAATCCCCACCACATTCATTACTATCCTTCAATTTAGTCAAGTATTAGAATTGCCTGCCTTAAACATGCATTTCCTATCAGCCATTTTCTCTTGAAAGGAAGGCTCTATTAGCCTATGCTGAAAAACCTCTCTGTTTTTTAAGTAAAGTGCCATGCCAGTCTTCCATTCCAGTGTGGCGCTACATTTAAAATAGCAATCTGAGAGTCTGGCCAAGCCTGTAACTGCAGCTGAAAAAGACACATTAATCCACAACAGGACAAAAACAATGAAGCCAGCAAGTCCGATCTTGTCAACCTAAGAAATTAAACTACTAGGGCAAGACTGAAGTTTAAGTGACCCAGTCCCAGAATTCTAAGTGAGCACATGGCTGTCTTCAACCTCTGAACTAGCCCATGGCTCCAGCATTAGGAGCAAGAACTACTTTTCCTGCACTTACCAGGTTCTTCATCACAAACAAGTATCTTGAAGTTAAATTGCACCAGGGAAATCCTACAGCAGTTATTCATATTTTTTGTAGATACCAGTACTTACAGGAAGTTTGTCGGGCTGTTTTCCCCAAAGACCCAAGTAAATACAGATTTAAGAAATATCCCCAAATCTTTCCAGCAGCCATACAATTGAGAGAAAGGGTTTGTAAAGGGCTACCCTACCCCTCTTCAGCTCTAATGAACCACAGTCGCTTTATTTTACAACATAACCTTGGAAAGAAAGCAATGACCCTGGCCTTGCTGGGCTGTGCCTTGCCACAGCCCTTCCAGAAATGATGGTTTCTACCTGAAGCAGCAGCTCAGCTGTCAGTTTTTCACTCCCTTCATCTGTATGCCACTGTCATGAGAAGCTTCAGAGAAGGGCTGTGATGCTCACCTGACTCAATGGGAGGGTTACGAATAACATCAGAAATCATCTGGTGAACTTCAGGAGTCAAACCTGCTCGCTCCAGGTTGACGGGGTAGCCAGCTTTCAGCGCCTGGAACAGGTGAGTGCCAACCTCGGAAAGAGGTAGAGATCTGCTCTCACTGATAGTCCTCTAGGAAAACAAAGGCAGAAGGGATTGAGATGGCAGAACTGTCACCTCTTAAAACATTTGCCTTGAAGAAAAATATCTCAAATTATCTGCCTAAACTTGTACTTTTCAAGGACAGATTTAACATCCTCCTTGGAAGAACAGGTTTCAAGCTTCTCCCAATTTCTCCTCAGACAATACACATACTATGCATATAAACATCAGGATTAGTGGATACAGAACATCTTTATAATTATACATTTAATAATTAAACATTTAATTATACCCATTAAGAATTATACAACTGTTCCTTGTTAATTAGTACTTAGATACACTTTTAAATTAGGGATTAGCTAACAAGGTTTACCCATGCTCTTGGGAGAGGCAAAACAAAACTCAGTACAACTTTAGTTTCCTATTGTAGAATTAAAACTACATCAAAGCAGCTTATGAGGCTCATCTCCACAGGATACATGGCATGATGCCACTTAGCCACATGCCCCAGAGCATGTCAACAAACTTGGTTGTGACAGGTAACTTGTACTCCACTTTTTTTCTAACAGGTAGACACAGCTCAAATCTGAACTAGAAAGCCACAATAATACACAGCAGTTAAGGCTTCTGTTTTGTGTTGAACCTTCCCAGGAGCTTTGTTTCTTGGCATGGAAGCTTTACGCATGGGTATGGCATACGGAAAGAATAGGGACTTACAACCCAAACCAGAGTTAATGAAATTTATCCCAGTGGTTATTAACCATAAAGATATCCCTTTATTTGGCCCCATGCTTGGTGTTTTTTCCATCAGGATCAGGAAGTTTTTTTCTGTATGTCCTTACTAGTATGAAAAGGCAGAGACAGTATCAGGCAGAACTAACACATGCAATAGGAAAGCATGCTGCTAACTCCACTGAAATAGGGCAGTGAAGTGACAGAAACATTCTGCCTTAATGCCTGCCAATCTGCATGGGCATCTTAGCAAGTAGGGAGCTGTATCTTACCTCCCTGCATCCCACCTCACAGCAAGCCGTTTCTCATAATTTTACCCATCCATAGCATTAAATTAGATGAGGTACCACTAGCCAGGAAAGTATTTTAAAGTAACCCCACCCCAGAGGATATAAGAGAACTTGCAAATCCCCCTCCTGTAGACAAAGCAACCCCTCCATTAGTTTTCATAAAGGAAGAGACCTCCACAGGGAGTAGCCTACCACAGAGAGATTTTTTTCTTGGAACAGGACATATGTAACATGCTCCGAGGGAGAGAGGGCTCCAGTGTGGTTCCAGGGAGATGCTTTTTTCTGATCTTTAGATCCAGATGGAGAGAATGCGTCAGTCTAAGTGAGACAGAGAGAATTAGTAAGAATTATAACCCAGTGACAACCAATGGATCACCCTCCCATACCTGAAGTTACCCAAAAGAGAAACATCAATCAGGTCCATCTCAATGGAGAAACCCAAGTCCACGTTCCACAAAAAAAAAGAACAGAAACAAAAACAAACAAACAAACCCAAAAAAACCCAACCCACAAAAACAAACCCAAAAGAGAATCCAGACAGATGTCCCATCTTAAATGAATAAGCATGGGATTGTTCAAGGGCCATGAAAAAAAACAAAGCAACCCAGAAAAACAGCATCTGGGTCAACACAACGTTTTAGGTGTTACTCATTACACCCATAAAACCTAATAGTTTTATTCTGATGGAATAAAACTATTTTATCAGGACAAATTGTGTTATTCAGTCTGCTGCTTAACATGGGAACTCCTCTGTTTTCATTTTCTGCTCAAGACAGATTCCTTGAAAAAAGCACCAAATCAGGAATGCTTTTGGTCTCCATTCCTAAATCACAATAGCTTCCTGTGAAGCAGAGTCTTCTCAAACATTACAGAGAAGTAGTATTGCTGCTCTACCTACCTTTTGGACTAGATAAATCCCTTTAACTGTAGATTTAACATAGATATTAAGATCCCCCAAGCAAAATTGTTTCATAGTTTCTCTAATCCTCCACTCTGGGCCCTCCTCCCTAGTGGTGTGTCTCATCATAGTGACATAGAAACCACTCTACAGAAAGTTTTGCACAGAAGAAAATCAACTGTGAGAAAAGAACCAACATTTCCAACAGCTAGAAATCTAAGCTCTTCAGCCAGCCTTCTAAGGATAAACTTAGAGAAAGCAAAGCCCTGCCCTCCTGGTCTACTGAGTCATTATGATGAAGGAACATCTATATAAATTCGATCTCCAGCCCCAAATCACAATAACAAGCTACAAGCTCTTGGTAACACCTATTGGACTCTCAGCCTGGCCACATGGGTGACCTTTATAAGGTTGTCTTGGACTTCCAGGATGGCCACACTAATCTGGAACATCAGCCACATCCCAGTGACATCCCAATGTCATTGCCAAGGAACACATTCAGATTTGGTGAGAACTCTGTACACAAGGTTAGCAAGCTTCACTCCCACACATGGATGGAATAGCTGGGACATGGACTAACTCTGAAGGACAAATCTGACAGCTACAGACCAAATTACACTGTTAAGGCTCCTGCAAAGTAGCAGACACTCATAATTCATACCTGTAAGCCATTTACTTGGCAGAAATCCTTAATTTCAGCCAGAAGAGGAATCAACATGGTGGATTTTGCTGCAGATACACCATCAATTCTCTTCACATTCTCAACAGTCGTAGGCCTGGTTTAGGGTGAATAATAAAAGCTGTGGTAATGTTCTGTGCCAGTGCTTTAAAACATCAGGTGTCTGTCAATGACCTATGCTTGGCACACAGATCTATTATTGAAGACTTGAAAGCGTTATTTCTGTACCTTCATCATCTCTGCAACTATTTAAGTTCACCGCTTCTGCGTCTGAATCATAAAGCTTGACTAGAGCAAAAATATGAAGTTTCTTGCTTACTATTTTGGAGTATCAGTTTTCCACATACATCTTCATTTGCTTTATTACCTCCCAAGAGCACATACCCCAGAGCTCCTACATGGAACAACAACATACACATTCCCCAAGTAATGTTCTCTAGTGCTGTTTAGTAGCTGGAAAAGGCACTTCAGATGCATTATCAACCGAGCTGCTCCACAATACCCCCTCATACAGTGAGAAAAAAAAACAAACCAAAACCACATAGTTTTTCCCCCCCTTGCAGTACTTGAGAGCCACACTAAATTGTGCTTATTCTTTTACACCAGTTACCCATACAAGGTAAGGGAGAGCTCCTGACCTGTAGCTGACCCTTAGCAGATAAGGGCATTGTAAAAATTTTTAAGACACAATGGAGAGAAGCAGATGGAATGTAAAGGATTAGTAGAACACACACTTTCCTCCTCTGACTCATCAACCTGAGAGGAGGTTTGGACACAGACAAAAACCAAGCCTGATGTCAACTGCTTAACTTATACCAGACAGTGGTCTACAAGGGTATTAAACAGAAATTCTCAAGAGAGCTGTTCCTCTACCCATGAGACACATGCTCCCAACAAGAGCAGAAAGGGGATTTGTGACTTGGCTTGCAACCCCCTCAGTTTGTACGACACGTGCGCATATCCGCTTTACCTTATTCGGGCCATCTCCACCAGGATCTTATTGGTTGCCAAGACAGCTGGAGGAATTACTTTCTCATTAGCTACCTTCTGTCTAGCAGTCAGCAATTTGCCATAGAGAGCAGTCTGTGAAGAGAGCCATATTCTCATAAAACAGCTCTAGATTGATGTAATTAATACAAGAGGAAGAGTTACAGCTTCCCTCATCTTCCCACTAATATAAAAAAAAAAAAATCTACAATCTATTAATCCATCTTAACATATTCAAATCCACTTCTAGGACTTCTATTCAAAACATCTTTTTAATATTAAGAGCAGCCCAAGCCAGCTGCTCCAATATAGGATGACTGTTTTCTGCAATTCACCCATATCCTCCCTCTTCCCAAAACTTGCCTCTAGTTCTTTTTCTTGGGATGAAACAGCAGGTTCTGAAGTCTTCAAAGGAGATCTGAACAACGAGCACTCTGCAACACTATCGAAAAAATAAAGCATGAAACAAGCCTGTGTTAGATAGCCTATTTTGACTTCTGACAGCACCATCAGAATGCAGTCTGGCACCTTGTGCTGGTGCTGCACTCATACAGGAGTTGAGCTGGTTGGGGTAGAATGAGCACTATCCCTAACCTAACAGAAATCCTGTATCTGGTCCCATAACTTGAAAATAGTCCTAATGGACAAAGCTCAAACAGCTGAAATAACACTTTTGTGGGGAAAAAAAACCCAACCAAAATCCCCCATCAATATTCCTACCAACAGCTAGATTCTCCTATTGTTAACAAAAACATGTTTTGACAAGCAATTGTCCACTCATAACATTATTCTGACAGTATCCCACAAGAAACACCTTATGTTACACCCCCACAGCTGATAATCTTGTCCAAAAAGAGTTAATAACTTGAAAGGCATTAGTAAGAACACAGCTGCTGACCTGTAAGCAGAATTAGCTGATATTACTGCAAGGCATGTCTGCCTAGAAAGCAGCACCACAGCAGAGGCTCACATACTTCAGGACATTCACCCCTAATTAGACTGCTGTGATTATACTGCAATTATCTGTTAGCAGACAAGCTAGGAGTAGGAACATTCTTCCCTAAGCAAAGGGTGAAATAATACTTGTTTGGATCATAGCTGTCCGCAAAATGATTTTTCTTCACATGGCTGCAGTGGCAATTATTCACTCTAAGTGACATATCCTGTTTTCCACTACGTCTCCCAGCATAAGGCACAAGGATGAATCAAACTGCTCAGAAATGCAAGGTAGGTTTAATCTTAAGCACCACACAAGCCAGGAAAACAAATTACTTGGTCTGCTTTTTGCAAAAGCTTGTTTAATTTCTTTTGACCTGAGGGAGCCTCAACCTCATTCAGTCTTCTCCAAACTAACACAGAAAGGCAGAAACCTACATGCTCATTTACAGCCCCTGCACACGGCACACAGGCAGTTCTGCCAGCTTTAAGAGCAAGTCACAACCTAACAACTATTTTGCTTGAATTATTATTTGCAAACTGCTTGGGAAATAAAGTAACAAATGGAGAGTCATTTAAGTCATCACAAGTTAAAATTCATTAGTTTCAACCTTCACGTAGAAGAGATTGAAAAAACATGGGCTCAGGAAAATCATTTAATCTAAATCTGCTATTGCTCCATTTTTAGTGAGCATCTGCTGGTTTTCTTGCCTGGATTTGAAGCAATACCTGTGACAAAGCTGGACTTCGGCCATTAATAAAGCTCACTTTGCCTGTGAAACTGCAAGTACATACAACTTGTCAAAGTCCAAGCCCATTACATGTTGTAATAGTTCAATGTTTTGAAATATAATGCAGTGTACAATAAGTTTTACGTGCTTGTCTTTTTTTTTTTTTAAATACATTAAACCTTTTCACCATCACTTCCCACAAGAGAATGCTGAGTTTAAGCATCCTGAAAACAGTATCCCTACCAATACAGTCAAAATCAGGTAATTCAGTGATATTTTAGAATACTGTACCTGTTAAGCATGTTACCGCTTCCTGGAAGAGTTTCGCCTTTTCTCTGGTATGAAAACATCTCATACAGAGACATCTATAAAAATATAAATAAATAGAAGAACAAAAACAAACAAATGCTGATTTACAATTCTTTTCAGTGAAGTTGTTAGCAGCCAAATATTCTTTTGAAACACCATGAGACACTTGCAAGGTTTCTTGAATACAAGCATGGACAGACCACAGAGCGCAAGAGGGGTGATACACACAGACCTGCTTCACTGGAGACTGCCCTGCTCCTTTCTTAACTGGTGAGCGCTGCATTGAGGGCACAGGTAAAGGTCTGCTGCTGTAAGGAAGTGAATTATATCTTAGTCAGGTCAAAGTTTTTTTTAATGGCAGTGTCACTGTACAAATAAAAGTGTACTAAGCAAACTGATTTGAACTTTGTAAAGGGATATGTTGAGCAAATCAGAAGTTCTTACTGACAGAGTCTTGGGTGACATGGTTTAGTGTGAGGTGTCCCTGCCCATGGCAGGGGGGTTGGAACTAGATGATCTTAAGGTCCCTTCCAACCCAAACCATTCTGTCAGTCTATGATTATGGAAGAAACAAAGATTTTTGTGACAACACTTGAAAGATTCATTTTTTAAAGACTCCATTACTAGAGAAAAAAAAAAAACAGGAACAACTTTCTGGCTTACACTAAGCATACAGCTTTCCCTGTTGCTTATGTTTAATAACCAGCATTTTTTGACAGCTAGACAGCAGCTGAGAGTGCCACAACAGCAGAACATTAAAAGACAAAAGAAAATTGCTACTTTGTCTTTACCCAGTTTTGGTTTTGAGCAACAATCTAGACACCGAAACAGGCTCTTAAGACCAGCTCTGAAGAACTCTATTCTAATACTATTTCTTGCCACAGCAAAGCCCCTGCAACCTCCAGTTCATTACCTTTCACTTCACTTCTGTGTGTGCAGAACAACACAACACTGCTTATTAAATATACCCAGAAACAAAGAATTACAAGAAAATCTTCATGTTATTTTCTTGGAGCTCTATCATCTGATGGCAAATACCTGGCCACCACTGAAAAAGTACCCTACTTTTGCAGACATACTCACCAGGTCTTTAAGCAGTTTAAATTTCACAGAAATACACAAAGTGTTAGAGATCTGCATTGAATCAATTCTGCTTGAACCAAAGGCTTTCCCATTTCATTCTCAGCTTAAATGTTATGAAAAGTAGGTCAGGTGCATAACTGAGAAAAGTTGCTAGCTGCTCTGCTTCAAGTCTCATGGTATAACTCATCAGCATTAGGAAGAACATCAGCCTTGATGGATTTTCCTCTCCTGTTTCTTGTCTTCAGCTGGTTACTTTCTCCATGAGGATGCACTGCTACAACATACTTCCAGGCTACCCAGAAGGCACCCATTTTCTGAGTAGATCAGGTACTTTCACTACATTCTCCACTAACTTTCCCAGTTACACAACCACACCATTTGTCCGATTTAAGCTGCTAAGACGTCACTTTTCATACCAGCAGTTAAAGGTGGTTATCCAAGCACTCACAGTAACTTCTTTAGCTCAGAATCACAGAATGGTTTGGGTTGGAAAGGATCTTAAGATCATCTAAGTCCAACCACCCTACCATGGGCAGGGATGCCTCACAGTAGACCATGTTGCCCAAGGCTCTGTCCAGCCTGGCCTTGAACACTGCCAGGGATGAAGCATTTACCACTTCCTTGGGCAACCTGTGCCAGTGCCTCACCACCCTCACAATAAAGAATTTCTTCCTGATATCTAACCTGTACTTCACTTGTTTCAGTATAAACCCATCACCCCTTGTCCTGTCACTACAGTCCCTGAGGAAGGGTCCTTCACCAGTATCCTTGTAGGCCCCCTTCAGATACTGGAAGGCTGCTCTGAGGTCTCCATGCAGCTTCTCTTCTCCAGGCTGAACAGCCCCAGTCTTCTCAGCCTGTCTTTGTATGGGAGGTCCTCCAGCCCCTGAACATCCCTGTGGCCCTCCTCTGCTCTCGACTTGCTTCAAAAGCTCCATGTCCTTCTTATGTTGAGGACACCAGAACTGCACACAGAGCTTCAAGTGGGGTCTCATGAGACCAGAGTAGAGGAGCAGCTGTATTTTTATATAATGCTACAAATCAGGGATAGTTATGGCTGGAAACTTCAAGTGCAGAAGTCTTTTGTCCAACCTAGCCATCTCCAGAAGCAGACTCCAGAAACTGATCTGGTGTTATACTGATTGAAAAAAGGGCTAAAGAGAACACATGTACAATTACCTTCTAGGTGGTCTCTGAAGGTTAAGGTCTTCACTGGAGTGTAGTAGAAGACTTGGATTTGAGTCAGATCCAGCTTTTAACAGCCAATTTCTACCCTGGAGGAAATAAACCTCATGGCTTAAATACAGCTTACTGCGATAAGCTTTTGATGGGTAAGTTTCACAACAAAAGGTACCTTCTGGGTAAGCACGCATGTGGTTGCAAAGATGTTATGCTTAGCGACTTCTTTGAGGAACCCTTCCATTATCAGCTGTTGGCAGAGCGATTTCCACCAGTTCTCTGGCCACTCTTTTCCACTACCAAAGAGAGGGTGTCTTCGGTATCTGTTTGGCAAGCGTTGAGAACTCTGGAATTAGAGAAAGAACTGCTTAGACTTCCCCGTCCTTATGGAAGTTTCCAATATATCCAGTAAACCAGAAATCCAAGATTCAAGGATCATGTCGTCAAGAATACTTCTCCATAGAAGAACTTTAAAGAAAAGTCCCAAGCCAAAATAGTTATTCAAGCTTCCATAATACCCACTACAATAACCACACATACAGTACCTCGATAGGAGCATAAAACATGCCTATTGCCTCTGTTATGTCACAGTTCATGAAACTGAAGAGCAGTTTTACCTCTAGTACCCTAACCCACTCCTGTGCTTTCTGCCAAAGCTGTGACAAGATCATGACTTTCTTTTGCAGCAAGACCCCAGACAAACCTACATGAAGGTCACAGAACTATGGAAACAACTCCCTTCATGTATGGAGAAAATTACAGAAACAACACAGCCATCCATGCCAATGAAGAAATTTATCTAGTAGTTTGCATTCAGCCAGTTCAGGTCAGTGTTACATTAACTTACCCATTCTAGTTTTATTTAAAAAGGTGTACAGAGGTAAAAATAAGTTGATAAACCCTGTTTAAATCCCAGGACAGGGACACAAAAGCCAGAAGCAGGCTCACTATGCATCTGCTCTACTCTTCCTCATTGCAAAGTGTTTTCTGTTTAGTTGGGTTTTTGTTTTAAACAGTTGCTATTTACCTGTCTCATACCACTGATTCAGACTCTAAAAAAGCTGATTATCTCCTGTCTGTTTGATTCTCACCACCCCCTGAACTCATGGCCCAAAGGGATGAGAACAGGATAAAGCCTCTTTCACAGGAGAAACTCTCGGCATGAGCCTGAAAAGTTGATAACTTCTCTGAAACAGCGAAATAACAGGGGATCACACATTAGGGAAGTAGAAGACTCTTGAACAGAAATAAGTTTCTATTTATTGCTAGCATATGAAATCAACAGCAAGGCAGGCTTCAGACCCTGTTATTTGTAGACTTGCTGAATCCCTCTCCACTGAGGAAACTCCCATCTCCAGGGATACAGTAAGGAGCAATTTGAAAAACTTCAGACAGTCAAAGAGCTGCTACCCTGCATACATAGCAAGAGAGGATTGTTTAAGACCTCTAGCAACAAGGGATAGAAGCTGGAACAGCCAGGCACAGGCAAGAGTGACTCAGTTTGCTGGTGGATGGGACCAGGGCAGAGTACTGATGGTGAGCACAAGGGAGTAATCTAATCTGCTGGCAAAGAGAAAGCACCAAGTCGTATGTCCTCTTCTAGAAGCCCTCACTCAACTTTTAATACACATTAAAGGAAGACTTACACTTAACATTATAACTGAGCTTCCAGTTATACAAATTACATTAATTACTCCAATGGCGCCACATTTTCAGAGCATGGTTGACTTGAAATTAAACAATAGAAATAATTATAAAAAGAATAAGCTGCAAAACAGTACAATTTGTGTCCATGTTTGGGCTCAGGATCATAGAATCACAGAATGCCTTGGGTTAGAAAAGGCCTTAAGATCATCTAGTTCCAACTCCCTGCCATGGGCAGGGATGACTCTAGACCATGTCACCCAAGGCTCTGTCCAACCAGCTTTGAACACCGCCAGGGATGGAGCATTCACCAGTTCTTTGGGCAACCTGTGCCAGTGCCTCACCACCCTCACAGTAAAGAGCTTCTTCCTTATATTGAACCTGATATAAGGTTAGATATATAAGACATATATAAGATATATATCTTTCCTGTTTCAATTTAAACCCGTCACCCCTTATCACTACAGTCCCTGTTGAAGAGCCCCTCTCCAGCATCCTTGCAGGCTCCCTTCAGATACTGGAAGGCTGCTATGAGGTCCCCATGCAGCTTCTCTTCTCCAGGCTGAACAGCCCCAACTTTCTCAGCCTATCTTCATATGGGATGTGCTCCAGTCCCCTGATCATCCTCGTGGCCCTCCTCTGGACTTGCTCAACAGCTCCATGTCCTTCTTACGTTGAGGACAGCAGAACTGCACGCAATACACCAAGTGGGGTTTCACGAGAGCAGAGTAGAGGGGCAGGATCACCTCCTTCAACCTGCTGGTCATGCTCCTTTTGACACAGCCGGTATGCGGGTGGCTTCTCGGCCGTGAGCACACACTGAAGCCAGCTCATGTTGAGTTTCTTATCGACCAACACCCCTAAGTCCTCTGCAGGGCTGCTCCAAATCACGTTTGTGCCCAACCTGCAGCTGTGACTGGGATTTCCATGACCCAGATGTAGGACCTTGCACTTGGCTTGGTTGAACTTCATAAGGTTGGCATTGGCCACGTCTCAAGCATGTCAAGGTCCTTCTAGATCCCATTCCTTCCCTCCAACATATCAACCAAACCACACAGCTCAGTCTCATCAGCAAACATGCTGAGGGTGCTTGATCCCACTGTCTATGCCACCAAAGATGTTTAACAGGATTGGTCCCAACACCAACCCCTGAGAGACAATACTTGTTACCCATACCCATGTGGACACTGAGCTGTCGACCGCAACAATCTGCATGCGGCCACCCAGCTAATTCTTTCCTAATTCCATCCTAATTCCAGCAGGTGTCCATCCATCTATCAAATTGATGTCTCTCTAGTTTAGAGACAAGGATGTCGTGTAGGACAGTGTCAAATGCTTTGTAGAAGTCCAGGTAGATCACATCAGCTGGATCATCATTTAAAACTTGCTTAGGACTGACCAACAGAAGCCAAATGGCAAATGCAGCTTTGTACAAATGACTAAATGCTAGAGACACTACCGTAAGCCGCTTGCAACCAGTCACTGAGACTACTATTAACAAAGTAATTGTTGAAATAAGTACAAATTCCCATGTTTGCTGATAAAAGAAGGCCTTAAGAGTTGCATATTCTTGTTTGTTTAGCAAGGTTAGTGTAGTATTTCTGTCAATGAAGCTTTAACTCAGTTTCCCAGAGGACCTTCTTCTCCTTCATGGAAGACTCAGCATCCGTGTCTTAAATGAATCATGGTCTCCCTTGTAGTCCAGCGAAAGACTGTAGGAGGCCACCTGACCTTTTCAAAAACATACTCCTAACTGAGGAGCAACATGAATTATCCATATACTATACACAAACTCTTAAAACAACATACCAGTCAGCCTCAGACAGATGTAGCACAAACTTATGGTGGTATTTCATACTCTTGTTCTAAAGTATATATTGATGCAACAAAGTAAGGAAACTAGGTTTTTTAAATTGCATTAACATAGAAAAGGGTATTCTTGTAGACAGCAAAGTTATTCTCTATTTATAGTGCAAATTTGGCATCAGCCTCACTTCTTCCCGTACTGTCAAATAAATGAACAATCATGACTACATTAAGATCTATAACAACATTTTCTTCCCTTAGACACACTTGTGTGACAATTAGAAACTCCCCATTCTTATTCAAAGGAATGAAGAGGGACATGATTCACTCAGTTTTATCAAGTACTACAGGTGATTTTTTTCCCCTGGGTTATAAACTTAAAAAGTGATTCTGTTCTTCCTCTTGTATTTTATTTCTAGTGAGTTTCTTGCCTAAAAAAGGTCTAAAAAAAGGTACGTAGAAACCATTTATATTCATTCCAGTATCCTGCTTCCTATCTTACTACTTCAAGTCAGCCACTAGAACAAAGCTAGAGGGCAAGGCATCAATTGCTTTATTCAAACATAAACCAACTAATTACCAAGCAAAGATGAGTTTATTCTTCATGCAGAAAAAGCTATTCATTTCAGGATAATGGAAATCATGCATCTTCATTAGAAAAAAAAAAACACCAAAAAAACTACTTAGTTACTTCCAGGATAACATCAAACTTGCTACAAAGCAAACAAAACCTCAAGCCTTCAAGGAAGAGGTTTAGAATCCCCGCCAATACTTGGGCTGGCATTCATGTGTTGAACAGACAGCTGTCAGTTATCAACACAAAATGACCTACCAAATACAGGACAGCTCCACACAAGAAAATAGCAGGTACTATTTCTAACCTGAACTCTTAGGCCATAAAGTGCTGAACATTTCCATTTCGTTCCTAAAAAAACAAATCTAAGAGGGCAAGAGTTTGAAGGTAGAAACTGTTCCTTTGCTGTACATGCACATAATTAAATACAACATGTATTCAGGTTCACTACTTTTATGGCTGTTGCCCTAAAGAAAAAAAGCTAGTTTACTGCGTGGAGAGCGCTGCTGAACTCTCTACAGATATCCAGCTCTCTGAGAAAGAGTTACTAAATAAATGTGTGTATACACACTTCTAGATGCATGTACATCAAAGTACTGTTTGGTATATCAATAAAAAGGACACCTATCAGTTCCTCCACTCTCAGAACACATACAAAAGGTTTTTACTATCACTTACAGACCCTCGAAGAAACAGGATGGGAACTTTAGTTCCAAACTTCTCCTCCAGAGTGCTCACTGCAGACAGCAGCTGATATGCTTGCTTCCCAAAGTCCTGTAAACCACCGTCAAAATCACTGGGAACTGAAAAACAAGACACCCTGAAACACACAAAAAAACCCAAGTTGAACACACATACAAATCGAGTCCACTCTCTTGGTTTGAAATATCAAGTGATAACTAAACAAAATACACACTTCAAGTTACATGAATATAAACAATTGAACACATTTAAGTGTAAGAACTAGGCCTAAAAAATGAGAAAAGGAAAAAGTCAAAATCACTTGTGGCTAACACAGCTGCCCAAAAATACAATAAGCAGTTCTTCATGGTACTTGCTGTGACAGAAAAATCTTGACTCAGCAATCTCCTGAATTTAGTATTTTAATATATGGACCGTTTTAGATACACAAGACATTTCTTAAATTGCACCCAATAGCAAAGACTTTCTTTGGCTGCTTTTTTAGGTAACAAAGGGGATAAAAACAGAAGGCAAGAGCAATACCATTAACGCATTTCAAGGGTTTATTAATACCTTTATTGACTCAAAGAAATCATTGAAGAGTTATTAGCACAAATCATTTCTCAGGAGGAGAAAAAGGACAGTGATTTATGGCATCTGATTTCAGTTCCACAACACAAATTCACTATGCAGCTCTTTCAGTCACACAGCAGCATGACTGCAAGGATTGAAATTATGATATCTCAAGTTCTCTTCTTCTTTAGTTTTAGTAGAGGCCAGGCAAAGATGTTTCATCCTTGAGCATACAGGACATGTAACTGAATTGATAAATTTTTTCCAGAAGACAGAAAAGCCTAACATCTTGTCTCAGATCAAAAAGCATCAGGCTAACAGCAAGAACAAAGAACCTTTTATTATAAACTTCAGGGAAAGCATGTACATTCACACAGGAGAAACCAAAAGTGATTCTGCTTATACCTGTGTGACTGCTGACCCCTGGGCTTCCTTTCAGCACACCTATGAGGTTATCAGCAGTGCTAGAAAGAACACGCTGGAAGAGGAGAACAACTCCCTTTAATTTGGTATCATAAGTGGTATCACACTCCACTTATGGGTGGGGATTTTTAGGGATTATATTACCTAGCAGGTCTTAAACTGATGAACAGAAGTGTATCTCACATCTTAAGAGTGTTACTCTGAACTTTTTTAGGAACTGTCACCATCCTTTGTTAATAAGCTTTCCCACAGTCTAGTTTCAAGCTGCCTCATGGCTTGCTCAACCATTTAGGAGAAGGTTAAAGACAGTTTTTCAGAGATAAACTTTAGGCTGAACATCTGCAAGATCAGGTGCACAAAAAGTCAATTCTTCCAGATTATTTGCCTCATAAATCAGCCTGAGAGAATGTAAAGTCTTATATCAGTCTTCAGGGAAGAAAGCTTACCTGGACCTGCAGTTATCACAGCAATCTCCTGTACCCATGATGCCAGAAGAAACCTTTCGGAGTTGTTTGTCTTCAAAATGAGACAGAATAATTCTATCCAAGGGAATGTAAGGAATTAAATAAAAGACCGAGAATTTACACATTAAATTTACTGCAGAAAACAGAGTTGAAACTAGCATCATTAGTTAATTCACTGGGGAGCCAATTATTTGGCCTTGATTCCTCTAAAGAAAGATTGGGATTTTTTTGAACAGTAAATAAGGAAATACTTGATGAATATGTATAAATATGCTGAAGGCTGTATTTTTTGATAACTGCTACTTCATATAAAACATGCTTGCAGAGCACATGGTCAATATAAGATGCCTCGTGGTTACAACCTCCAGTCAAAACTGACTCAAATGACAAAGCATTAAATAGATTCTAGTACTTACTTCCTCCTGCAGCTATTTGACACCAGATACTTCCATATTTTTCCCAACATCTTCAGTTTGTACGAACGGAAATCTTCATTGCGTATCTCGCTCAGAAGATGTCTGTCAGTCAAAAGGAAAATAGAGCAGTCTTAAACATGACCACTATTCCCCTGTCCCACACTAAAAATGAAACATGCCAGACCTCTGCCTAAGTCAAATTCACCAGAAACAGCTAGAAAATCCTGTCAAAACCAGACCCAAACTGCCTGCCTATTTCTCCACAGGCTTGATTCTTATAGCTCGGAGAATGCTCAGAAGAGTGCCTCATTCATATTCCTCTAAGTATGACCATTATTCAAAACAGGAGAGGCTTCTTCCAACTCCACAGGCTACTAAGCTTCAGAAATCCATGGCAAAAAAGAAGAGGAGGAAGGAAAGGGCAGAGAGCATTGTGAGAGGGCATTTTCTGTATCTCTAGTTTTCCAGACTCTGGCATGTTCTCACCAATGCTACTGCCACATTACAGAGTATGTCAGGATAGTCTTTAAGAAACATAAAGGTTGCCGGATTTTATATAATTTATAGTAATCACTAGAAGCAATCAACTGAGAAAATACACTGGGAGTACTGGAAAGGTATATGGAACACTTGCTCTGCCCATGCTCCGAGCTGCTGTGTGAGCCAAACCTGAGCTATTATCTGCACCACACTCACTGTGCCACATGGCATCAAAACCAAACCAAAACCACAGGTGTCGGGCAGCACATTAACATAGCTTCACCATTTCAGCTCAAAAGTTGAGCAAAGCAAGTTTCTGCCTGCCCAGAAAAAAAAAAGTATAGATCTCACAGATGCTGGCAGCATGCTGACCAGCTCAAATGACTGAGTACCGACACTTCTGTGGTCCTGCAACAACCATGGACAAAATTAACAGGAGACTCCTACAACCAGGACTCCTCCACCCAGAATAAAAAAGAGAATACATATTTCTCCATTTAGACATGCTTAATTCTACAGCATTGGCACTCTTAGGGGTGATGATGGATCTAAAACCAGGCCAGATAATTTATAGGACAAGTGACCACATTTTGTCACTGGCTGCCTTGCAAAGCTTCAAGAAAGCAGAACTGGAACAAGGACAAACTAACATTAGTGCACTTGTGGACTACCTTCTGGAAGTATGTCATACTTCGTACTGTGTGTATGCAGCAAAGGACTTGGAACCATTCTGAAAAATACATCACATCTTCAACAAAACCCACCCTGCTCCTCTATGCTTTGGCTGTTTGTGTCAAAGCAGCTGTTTACAGTCATTTACCTGTTGAAAGCCAAGTCTGATGCAGTCCACAAGACATGACAAGCAGCAGGAAGCCCATCACGACCAGCTCTCCCAATTTCTTGGTAATAGGATTCCATTTCTTTAGGGGCACCATAATGAATAACCATCCGGATATCTGCTTTATTGATGCCCATTCCAAATGCCACTGTGGCTACAACACACTACAAAACAGGAGTCACACACTGAAAGTTTTGAAATGAGCATCAGGAATATGCCTCGCTTAATGCTCATACACTTGGTGACAAGTTTTTGCCATGGACTCAAAGTTAAGCCTAAATTACAGTGGCTTCCAACTCACACTTAACTTTCACAGTACTACCATTAAGTCTGATGCTGGCCAGAGTATGAGCATAGGAATATAAACATGACAGTGATCACGTGTAGAGACAAATCGTAGAGTGGTTTCAAGCAGTTATTCTCAAACAGCAAGCATAAAAACCTATCTATCTTGAAGGGTAACACAAGCGTAACTGTGCCTGCTTTGGAGGAAAGCAGTTCACAGAACTGATGATATTGTTCCAACTACCACTATTTTCCTCAGATGCCACACATTTTTAAGAGACTTACTGAAGGAATTTGAAGCATCAGCCAGGAATCCTATTACTGTCAGCTTAGACCAGCAATTTCTTTGCCCAGAACTGGAGACAAATGGCAAACATGCTGACATTCCCAAATTCTTTCCTCTACCAGAAACTACAGTTATAAATAGGACCAAGTGGATTTAGTTTCCTACATACCTGAATTTCATCCCTCATGAACTGGTGATGGGCCTCTCTCCTTTGCTTGATTCCCATACCAGCATGGTATGCACGACAGGCCACACTGAGTTTCATCAATTCAGACACAACCTGTTCGGTGGCCTTTCTGGAAGGGCAGTAGATGATAGTAGGCCCTTCAAACTCGTATGCAGAACTGCTGGAAGTAATAGCAACATGTAAAGACACAGAACAGAAGAAGCCACTCTTCCACTAAATGTCTGACTGGACCTAGTTGAAAAGGCAATACAGCAGTTGGAGATACAGAAATTTAAACTTATTTTAAAATGGTCCACTCATACACAAATTGTCTGTCCTTTGGAAAAAAGGACTTGGAAGTGACTTAGCATCATAGAATAGTTTAGGTTGGAAGGGACCTTAAAGCTCATCCAGTTCCAAGTTCCTGCCATGGGCAGGGACACCTTCCGGTAGACCAAGTCACTCCAAGCCCCGTCCAGCCTGGCCTTGAATACTGCCAGGGATGGGGCAGCCACAGCTTCTCTGTGCAACCTGTTCCAGCACCTCACCACTCTCACAGGCAGCAACTTCTTCCTAAAATCTCATCTCAATCTCCCCTCTGTCAGTTTAGAGCCCTTCCCCCCCTTGCTCTGTCATTACAGGCTCTTGGAAAAAGTCCCTCTCCACATTTCTTGTGGGCCCCGTTGGTACTCTTAAGTTTACCTTGCAAAGTGCACAAGATTTTGGTCTCTAGAAGGAGCAGAATAAGACCTCCCAATTTCCTTTTACAGCTTTTACAGCTGGCACTTTTGAAAGGACTACATTTATGTAACTAGGGACAAATGAGCGATAAAAATTCATGTATATTGCTGTAAAGGCACACACTGTAGCTTGCAAGAAGCAGAACAGGACCAGAATGGGTACACCACTGGGTCTGCTAACAGAGAAGAACTGCAATTAGTTTTAAGGGGAAAAAAAAATTAAAAAAATAAAATCAATAAAAATCTTACCATGGATTTGTAGCAGACTCATGCACCTTTTGTGCAACACTTTATGGACAGTTACACACCAGCCAATTCATCATATTCATTCTAATTGCTACAGCAGGTCCTCTGAGGATCAAATAATGCCAAAAATCCTCAAGTAAGAAATATGCAGACAGCAGGAGTCCATCACTCCTTGCCTTAAAAGGCTTACTTAACTTGGGAGTGGAGGGTGGGCACAAGTGACTAGCATGATATCAGAGCCACACAATGGAGGAAGCCCAGGCTCTTCCTCACCAAATCAGATTAAGACTGCTACCAATTCTTAGTACACACTACCTTAACTCCAAAATACTCAATTATATCTGAACACAGGCTTAAATCCTTACCTTCCTTTCCTAATAAGGAACTGCTTCAAATCCCTAAGAATATTTCCACTTTGTTGTCCAACTTCCAAGTACAGATTAGGTCTGTCAAAACTGGTACATGTGACCTGGGGATTCTTCAGTTTCAGACAATTCACTATGTCCTCCCTAATCGATGGACTTGCGGTTGCAGTTAAAGCAACAATGGGAACCTACAGTGAAAAGTGAAAGTCTAAGACCTCTCGGATTTTTGTTTTAAACAAGGAAAATCATGAGTTAAAACTGAAATAAGATGTAAACAGGCACCTTTATCTGCTGACAATCACTGGATCAGCTCAGCTACTTGAAAAATATAGTTATTATTTAGCTTCCTAGACCTTTGGTCAACACTGTTCAGGAGAGCAGACAGGGACAGAAAGAACACTTGAAATACAGAGTTTTACTGTGAATGTGTGTTTTCTTTAGTTAAATCTTCAATTAGTCTACAGTCATTTTCTGAGATGGCTAGCTAAGTTTAGGGAACACAGGACAACACTTACAAGAAGAGTGTGGAACATTCAGATCTAAGTTTTTGAGGTTTTACTATAAATTCTTGGAGAATGTCTAGAAATCACAGTTGCATGTTCTTACAAGCCACTGAGCTAACCAGTTTAGAAAACATCCCTCAATATTAAACCAGAAGCTTAGGGACATCATCTTAGACAGCACAGGGATCCAAAGTAATCTAATTTCCAGAAGTTTCTGGTAGTCCAGGTTCAGAATATCCTACATATAAGCATTTGGGGAAAAAAAAAAAAAAAAAAAGACCAAAAAAGCCCCCAAAACCACACAGCTTGGTCACTGACAGGGACCATATACACTCCAAACCAGCACAGTAAGTAAACCACAAGAGCAACATTAAGACTGTTATTTCAAACTACCATACAAAATGAGATAGTATTCTTCTCTTACATTAGAAATCAAATACATAAAAACCTCACCAATGGCAGAGCCTTCTTTAACGAGCCTAAAGTTCTAAAGGAATTTCTGAAGTCATGGCCCCACTCAGAAATGCAATGCGCTTCATCAACAGCTATAAGGGTAATACCTGATGGGAACAAAACCAGAGCATGGACACATTAACACCACAAACATGGGAATTGACTAAATACAAACACTCTATTCTGCTCAATCCCAAGCTTTTCTGAGAAGGCACCAGCTGTCGGCTTAGTATTTGTTTCTATAATGCCTTCTGCTGTACCAACCCCTAGGTACATTTTTATAACGACCTCTGAAGCAAAAACAGCTAAAGAGCTTTTACAGAATCCCCCCAAACCATCTCTGCTTCTTTCTCCAAGCTTCAGACTTCCAACATCCCTCACCTTCCACTAGACGAGGTTGCTCCAAGCCCCATCCAACCTGGCCTTGAATATGGCCAGCAATGAGGCAGCCACAGCTCCTCTGGGCACCCTGTGCCAGGACCCCACCACCTCTGTAGTATTTCACAACCACGTTTCATTGTTACAGTGGGAGAAAGACTAGACATTAGAACACTTAAAAGGCTAAACATCTACTTATACACATTTCACTTCCTGTGACTGCAAGATCAGGTTTTTAGCACCTCTGCTCCCGGCAGCTTAATATTCCCCTTACTAAAGATGCCACTTAAGTGATTTGTTAGTTTTTCCATCAGTAACAGGATCTGCTGACACCATTTACTGGTAGCTACTACAGTAACCTTTGAACCCACTAGCAGTAAGAAATTGGTGAAAAGCATTTAAGTATTACAAAAAAGATTAAAAATATTTAGGCATTTAAGCCGCCTGCCAGCTCAACCACAACTTACTAATAGTTTGACCAACCCTTACCCCCAGCTTACCAATAGTTTGGTCAAGCTCCTGAAGTAAGTCCAAGTTCCCTGAACAAAACTCTGGAGTCATATATATGACTCTGTACTGCCCCCTGAAACATCAAGAAAATACACTGTCACAGAAGGAAAACCCCCAGACAACTCAAAAAAAACAAAATCATGATTGCCTAGAAGATGTAAATGAACACAAGTACAGACTTCAGGATAGGAGCAAGATCAAGGAAGTGAAGACCACAGAAAGCACTCCTGAATAATAGGAAGGCAAGGCAGTAACAGTAGGACAGGAAAACCAGCAGTGATTTACAAGGAGGGACTGTTGTGATGATTTGGTGACAAATACAGGTCTAAATCTTGCATGTGTGAAATTGTGTAGAAATCCTAATATAAAGCTGAGTCAACAAGCCCCATCTCCCCAGCCATGGGCTACAGACTCACACACACTCAGGCTGGGTGGATGCAAGCAGTATCACTGACTGCCACATTGTAGGTCTGAGCCAGAAGCAAGAGTTTCAGTGATAATAGATTAGGGAGACATCCTACCTCTCAAACATACCTACATCAGAACCTGCAGTTCTAGAAAGCTTAGCTCAGACTTACCCTTTGATGCATTCTTTGATGTTTTTTGACTGAGCTGAACCAAGTAAGCAAGCTGGAATACCTGACATGCTGCAGAAATAAAGATGCACAGTCACCAACAGATTTACTCCCAACACTTTCTGCCTTAGCATTCAGCCTATGCCAGCACATTATAAAAGAAGTCCAAGCTGTGAGGCCACAAACTACTTTCTTCAACAGATCTTTGTGGGAAAAACCTGTTGAAAAAGCTGGATTCATCACTGGCTATTCCTGCCACCCAAATACTCTTTTGCTTCCCCTACAGCTGTCACTGACACCATACACAATTCATTAGTGCAATAAGGAATCGGAGAAATAAAGACCACTCCCCTTGCATAAGTTTACTAATAAACGTCCAAAAGAAGAAAATACAGTAAACACATTTTCCTCATTTATTACCTTACCCAGTTCACCACATTGCCTTACTAGTTGGCAATTTTTTTGCCTTGTCTTCCACTCTTTTGTGAGCTACTGGTGCTGCATTTGCTCATTTTCAATCTGGAGGCTGCTTTTTAATGACATATTCACTAACTACATTTACCAGCTTAGCCACCTGATATTTGACCTTTCAGGACCCTGCAATGCCTGTCTTCTTAACTTAATGATTTACAGCATTTTTATTCCAGTCCTTTGTTTTGATAGCTTCTCCCCTCATTCCTTTCAGTCCCTGGCAGAACTGCACCCAGACTGCTAGACAAATTACTGAACTGCATTAGGTTGTGGAAATTCAATCTCCTTGGCCTTCAGAGTGAAAGACCTGCTGAGAAAGTAGTGGATAAACCCTTTCCACTGAGAAAAAAAGTATAAAAGCCAAAGAAGCAGCTGAATACATACAGACACCCTGCTGATTAATAATCAGTCTAGAAGCTGGCTACACAGCCAGCTTAGGCTGCCCAGCCATTCATCCACACATGGTCATGATGTGCAGCAGAAAATACCACACATCATTGATGTTCCTTACTTGAAAGTAATCTTCATATCCTCTCTTTCACAAAAGACCTGCTCTTTCCAAGGAATGAACTAGACAATTCAGTACGATTACCACATCTTAAATGTGAAAGTGTCAGAAGTGAATAGCCGTTATAACAGAAAGCAAGTGCACGAAAAGGAAGCATTTTCAGGTCAAGAGAAACCTATCTGATTTTAATACACCACCTATAACTGCTCATGTAAGAGCAATTCAGGGTCACCCACTAGTTCGCCCCCATCAGACCTTAAAAGAAGCAAAGAGGCCAGGTGTTAGGAGACCTACTACACCATTTATCTTCAAAGCCTGTGCCATAACATTGAACTGAATGGCCTACAGCTTCCAGCTGCAGGTTGCTTAGATGTTACTTCTCCAACACAAGGAACCCCTACCAAATTTTGACGTAACTCTCAGAGGCTGAAATAGCCTGTGAAGCTCCCTCATCAGTTCAGTCTTCACAAAAAGGGGCCTATGAATCCTGAAGTATGTGAGAAGGATCCACATTCAGGAACAACCCACCAGCACAGATCCTTTGCAAATCCACCCTACCATTCACATAACTGGCAAATCCAGTGATCCTAGACTGCTTACACAGTTTATGCATGTCCCGTGAGAAACACATGCTTTACAGCTGACGCACAGCTTTGCTGTAGGAACCTGCAACCTTAAACACCAAGAAATACTACAAAGCAGAGTCCACTGGTTTCCACTGGCAATTCAAGAGCAGCTTCTTAGTACTACTTACATCAACTGCAGCACCTGGTCCTCCATCAGGGAGATAAGAGGACAGATGACAATTCCCACAAGTTCAGTGTAAACAGGAGGAAACTGGTAGCACAAGCTTTTTCCATAGCCTTAAAGAAAAGCAGACATGAGACATCATTCTTTCTATGCAGCTACTGCATACAGCTGTACGAGACAATTTTAACACCCTGTTGAGCCCTAAAACAATAATCATAAAATGGTGAGAGTTGGAAGAAAGCTTAAAGATAATCTATTTCCAACACCATTGACAAAGGCAGGGATACCTTCTAAGAAGTGATGTTTGTTCTGCTAGTACAGGAATAAAGTTGCAACATAAATAAGGTCAGCATCCATCTGATACCCTTCTCTACACCATCAGTGACAACAACTAGGGCAGAAAAACAAGTAGCTAGCACAGCTAGCTCAGACTTAGTGTCTCAATCAGGGCACCCTGCTCATGTGAGCCACGTGGACAGTCTCCAAGTTAGAGTTCTACTCTCCTCAAAAAGGAAAAGATGTTTCACTGCTTCTTAGGATGTAAAGTTAACTTACCAGTTGCCATGACAACGAGATTATCTCTTCTGTCTTCTAGAAGAGAATTGATCACTTTCCATTGGACCCTTTTAATTAAACAAAAGGGAATATTTTATTTTTGCTACCAAACTTAACATGGCAGTTTTGTTAAACTGAATATTCAGTTGAATTTCAGGTTGAAGAAACCCTTCCAGCTGCCTTATAGCATCTTGTCTTTGCAGGCTGCAAACACTCAAACATTCCAACTGCTGCAGGCAGTGCCCCCCACTGCTACAGTTATATTCAACATGACCTCAATTTTGCCAACCCTTCCATGGTCTCGCAATTGTACATAACTGTGAAGCCAATTTAAAAACTCCCCCTGCCCCCAATTCCAAAAGCTTACCAAATACTGAGTAAACAGTTTCCCCCTGCCCAAGTGTTGCTCTTAGGCTGTTTCTTGCACAGAACACATTCTGCCACCAGTCATCCAGGAAGATTTCATCCCATTCCGATTGAGCTTCATTGTAACAGCAATGCTCAAGCACCGAGGCACATGGTACACTCATATTATGCTACACAAGACAGCTAGAAGTTTGTCTGTCCTGAATTAGAACCATATAAAGGATAACTAGACTATGAAAGCTTATCACACAGACAACAACATCTGTGCAGTTTATGGCTTGCTCTTTAAAGACTGAACTAGACCTGGTTCAATAAAGCCTCAATCACAGAAGATGTGCCATCAGCAAAAGTCAAGAAGCTCATAGTCTACTATGAGATTGCAGTATTGTACTTAACACTCCGTAAGATTTATCTTGACATACTGTTGTGGCAAAGGCAGCTTTTCTTGTACTAGAGATTTTGTATAGGTCTCAGCTTGTTAGTAGTTTTTCAAGTAATAAGAAAATCAGTTGAAATAAGGAGGGGGAAAAAAATGAACCTTGGAGTTTACGTTTTAACAGAAAATATACTTACGGCTTAAAAGAAGAATGTCCAAAATATGTCTTCAGGCAGGTGATGTGTCTTTCACTAGGTAGTGGCAGCAATGGATCTTTAGTGGGAGAGAAGATAGAAAGTTCCATTTGGAATGAAATTTTAAGAAGATGAAGCACTATCTTGACAAACAACAGTCTGCTCAAGATTAGTGATGCCTGCCTGGGTGCCAGGATTTAAGTAAATCCAGTGAAAAGAGACGTCAAACTCTGAAGATACTTACTGGCTAGAATAAAGGATTAAGAAAGCAAAGGGGCTCCCCAGCGATCCTCCATGAAGAGGAGAACATATTGCTTCATTATTAACTTAATAAAAGCGATAAGTAACATGTAGCTGCATTATTTGGACATATCTGGACATGATACTTGAGATGTTTTACTAGGCAAGCATTCAACAAAGACTCTACTGAAGTTACACTGAGGAACACAACACTGCAAGTTGCTAACAAATTCATGGTCCAAAAGCGCAAGGGGATCCTGATTCTGCTGTGAGCACTGAAGAAACATATTCAAGACCTGTTGAAATGTATAGTTAACATTCAGCAGTAGAAAGCATGACATTTCCACCTAGTTTTTGTCTGTTGGGCAAGCTCACATTCCCTGTAATAGCTTATCTGGCTGCTGTTTAGAGAAATGAACTGAACAAGAAAGAATAATGCATCTGTCCACAACTAGCAGCCCATGATCTTCTTAAAAGCAGAAAGCAGGCCTTCTCCTGGCCTGGTCTAACTTACATAACCAGGAAGGAAGCTTGCATACAGGAATACTCCAAACCAACAAAAAACAAGCTTTATTTCACCTCACATTTCAGCCTCTGTTCCTCATTTCCTTTGTCCCCAAAGGGCCAGCTCCAAAGCACTTAGTCAAGATCAAGTCCAAGCCAGATTTTCCTAACAATTCTACCACAAAGCAACAGAGGAACAACAAAAATAAATCACGTAGAAAGGTACCATCTTCCCCTCTGCTGTGTTCTGAATCATTCCCTTCAGTTCTGTATGGCCTCCATGTCCCGTAACGGTTTTACTCCCATCAAGCATACATAACATCTACCTATTATGGCAGGGTTCAACTATGTTTTGCCGAGAACACCTTCACATTTTCATCCTGACACACAGACAAGCACCTTTCAAAACCCAGATGAGCTCCAATTTTTGCTTTAAGAAACCAAGCACAAAATGTCCATGCCCTTCCACATCTGCTTGACAGTAGATTTTTTTTTATTTAATCATGCATTATAATTTAAAACATACCCGAACATTCCTCCTCTTCTTCCTCAACACCTTCATCTTCATCACCATCACCATCTAGTGAAATGTTCAACTCTGTTTCAGGAATTCTCCCAGGTTTATTGGGCTCTCTTCCACTTAAAGCTCCTTCAGCATCATCTACATCTTCTAAAGACTAAGAATCAGGAGAAAAAGTTGTTTCGGAGCATGAAAGGCAGATAACAATGCACGTCTGAGGTAATATGATATAGGGACATACGAGTTTCAAATTGCTTGTGACATAACTTAGATCTATCAACACACAGCATACAGAAAAGCAGAGTGGTCAAACTACTTTATCAGTAGCATGCAAATTCCAAGAGCCATTTCCTGGATACCAATAACACAGCTTTTGTCTCTTCACTGCAAAAAGGTCTTTGAAGTTTTGAAGACACTAAAATCTGTTGTTTGAGAAAATCAACAGTTGTGTTTTTTACTTAAGCAGATGAAGGCACACATTTGATTGAGGCTACTTAAAAAGCAGAAAGGATGGCATCCCAATGTCATGTTACACTCACATACTCTAACAAACACTAACAAAACATCTTCTATTCAAGTTAATGTTTTTGACAAAAACAGCATTTACAGGAGATTGACATGCAGCATTAAGAGCCATCTAGATGAGACCTGGTGCTTCCCCCCCCCCCCCCATGACCTTTGAGTCTTGCATCCTAGCAAGCTCTAAGAAACACACTTGACTACACATGTGTACAAGCACACAAACACATGCAACTGCTCTGGTGCAAACATTCAGTCATTTGACTCCAAACACATATATTATTCTGGAGAATCCGGAGAAAAGCCAGGGTAAAGAAAAATAAGACTCAGTATCTGTATCTTCTTTTCAGGAAATCTAAGTTATACCACTAAAATCACATGAAGAAGCCTGCAAAACATGGCTACAAAACAATTTGACCTACAGCCCAGGTTAGCAGCACCTGTAGCACACGAACTGCCCTGTCAGCTCAACCACTTGGACAAAGGCCTGAATGCATGACAAGTGCAGCAAGACCAGTTTCTACACAAGCAGAGCAAGTGAGTGGATCAGTCCAAGCTGGTATAGTCAAGATACAGCAGAACACAAATGACATTGCAGTCTAACACTAGTAAACTGAATTCTTCACATATCCACATGTTCATCTGTCTTCTGTCCACCTCCTATAAGCAGAACAATTTTGCTTCATATCCCCTTCCCTGAACTACACTATACTCCACTGTGACCCAAGAGCATTATCATTACCAGGAAAATTAAAACCAAACCCCTGAGGCACTCACTTTAAGCATCTCCATTTCCAGTTCTTCATCACTTTCAATGACACAGGAAATATTCTGCTCATTGTCTGTGGAGCACACCTCCTAAGAAAAAATAAATTATTTTATTCTTATCAGCAAAGTTATTTCTATTTTACCCACAACCTCTCAACCTTCTGTAGATACCATACACAATTTCTCTGTATGCTTTTACTTCTCACCAAACTAAGCACAATATTAGTCTCTGAAGCATGCCCATAAAAAAAATAAATTAGAAAAATATTACAATGTAACAATGCCCTGGAGGAAGGGACAAAACCAGTAGTATCATCAGGTGTGAAACACTCGGAATGTAAGAAAATCAGAATGTGATTTAAGAGGCACCAGTCTACATTCAGCAACCACAAGGATTGCTGTTTACAGATCCTTTAGAAAAAGATCTGCTTTTTATTCATGACCAAGTCAGAGAGCTCAAGTGCAGAATTTCTCTCCATCCTGCCAGAAATTATTTGGTAGCATATTAGCAACTGAAAGAGGAAAACTAATTAGATGATCTAGAGCTTCTGTACTCAGAATCCTTCCAAGCCCCATGACTGAAGAGCAGCTCAGTGCTTGACTACCCCCACAGGTATTTTCCAGACTGAGCCCTTCTCCCAGCCCTGTAATAGTCTCTCAGGAATAGAACTGTTAAAAATCTTGGGGGAATTAAGGACGAGATCACTTCCCCTGCATGGGTGTCCATGATTAACGAAGGCTTTTTCTATTACCTCAGCTGCAGCTTCCTTGGCAAATTCTTCTGCAGCCTGACATTCCAAGACCTGAAGTTCCTGCTCAGTAATGTCTAGTGATATGAAGTCTTCTCTGTACACTTTGTCCTTAGAGCTGGCTGCTGCAGCCCCATCTTCTACAGCGCTGCCTCTCTCTGCCTCTTCTTCTTTAAGATGTTCCTCCCAGAAGCCAGCTAGGGTAGCATCAGAGCAGACGCTGAAGTCACCTTCAAGTTGTTTAGCTAATTCAAGCATTTCAACTTTCTGTGCTTCAACATTTGCTGACTCCGCTTCAAGATTTACTGGGCTTCTGCCAGAGCTCTTCTTCATTACAGAAGGACAACCTGAACCAAACAGCGTGCTTCTTAGGGCAGTTACATTCTCCGATATGTCAGCTATTATTTCTGCAGCCCTAGAAAGTAAAACAAGAGAGCTAAACCAAAATGATAAAAGCAGTTACTACACATCTCAGCCACAAGCAGAACCTGAGTGTTCTACCCTGTTTCTCCAGTCTGTCCAAAGCTTCTCTCATATCACTGGCACTCCACATCTGTGACGATTAAATTTCTTTACACTGAAGACTATCTGTAAAGACCCTCTGAAAACACTGTTTGTGGTACTGCCCCCACACTTACATCAAGCCTCCAGGCTTCTAGCAGTCAGTCATGTGAGAATCCTGACATATTTATGAAAGGTCTTGCTGTGCATTTCAGCAAGAACCAACAGATTCAGCCAAGTTCAGTGTCAAACCCATTCCAATTAGACCAGTGAAAACCTCTGTTCCTACATATAAAGACAACGTTTTCCCACCAAGTATAGAATGCTTTTACTTGGAAAAACAGAGATACTGCTGCTAACAACCATGCATTTTGTTGCGTGAAACCTCAGGGATCAAGACCAAAACATTTTTATTATAGGTAAAGGAGAGACAAGCTGGCAAAAATCTAACCTCTGCATATTTTCAAGTTTCCCAGAAGAGTCAGGGATGCAAGAAACCAGGTCTGTTATTTCGGCAGCTAGTGAAGTCAAGCGCTCCTTCACACCCATGTCATCTGTAAGAAGTACCATCAGAGTTATTTCACAACAGGTGAGGTCTAACAGCTATATGCAAACAAATTCTATTCAAGCAATTCCAGTTCTACAAGATGTAGAGCTGAAAAGACAGCCTTTTCCAGTGCTTCAATGACAAGTACACACAATGAGGCCAAGCATTTCTTCCAGTGGCTGGTTACACATGCTCAGGTAAAAAGGACATACAACTGGACCACTGCTAAGTGATCCTTCCTCAGTATTTGCTCCAGCTTCCAGGAAAAAGAGCTGCTAACACAGATACGCCAACTAAAACAAACTCAAAAATTTACACCTAATATTAAGATAGTACTGCCACTTCTGGCTGATAGGAAAGTAAAATTCAGCCGGTACAAAACGGAAATACACTTCTCACCTCTTTTTCCAACCATAAGCTACATGCAATCCATAACTTTGCTTATGATGCATGAACTGAACAAGTACTGAGACTTCCAAGCCACTTTTCTAATCAAGTAAATAATGCTAAGCTGCTCTATAAATTTGGGTCCTATTAATACACCTCAAGAAAAGCAGTTCTTCATAACATGCTTTCTTTCTCATGTCTTACCTCTTTTTGAGCTAGATATTTGTCCCTGCATCAGCAAAATTGGTATTAACTCACTGAAGTGTTTCCATATACAAACTGGAATAACAACAGGAATTCTTACCACCTCTATATACAGCAGAAACAAACAACATAGCAAGACTGCATTCCTACATGATGATGGAACATACACAGTATGGTAAACGAGAACATCTGAGAACCTTTACAGTCTGTTCTTTCTCTGAAAGCACTCACCAAGAAACCAGACAATCCTAACAAAGATACTATGAAAAAAAAAAATCTATTGGCAAATAGAATATTTCACTGTACATTGAATGAACTCCTTATGCTTGGAAGTATGATTTACCTCTTCTTCCACAAAGTACTTTCTGGTCACTGTTATTCATATTTTTCAGTTTTTCATAAATGATAAAACCAGCCTGCAAAATAATGACAAAAAATACCACTCAGTACTCTGCATCATCTCAGATGAAGCAAAAACAATAAACAAGAATTAACAGAGCAAACTGTGGCTTGAATACATTCTGAACATCCCCTCCTGATTTGTTGGTACATGGCACACAACCACTGATGGGCTGTCTTACTGCACTGCTCATCACAACCAGGTAATATTTTACAGAATGCTTCACAAAAGGCCTGACTAAGGATCCATATTGTAGCAGAAACTCTTATCTAGACCCCAGCACAGTTATCTTACCAAGTTAACTGCAGAGAGCTCCAAGTACTCAGCTCCCGGTTTCACCATCTGCTCCACTTCATGCAGATTTAATGTAGTGCTCCAAGAGAATAGCTATGAACCTACTAAGATAGATTCTGTGTGCTTAATATTTCTCTTGATATGAAGAGTAAGTTCTAACAGGAAAATGCAGCCTAAATCCAGGAATGTGCTAATTAGGCTATCCATGTTAACAAGAGCATCTTAAAGAGGGAAGAAACAAGTGACTGCCTTGTGTTTTCCTGTGAGGCTCCAAGAGGCAAGTGAGGTGAACAGAGCATAGCAAGAAGGAGGCACTGCCTGGAAAAATGCTGGTTACAGCAGCAGCACCAGGCACCAAAAAAAAAAAAAAAAAAAAAAAAAAAAAAAAAAAAAAAAAAAAAAAAGAAAACCAACAACAATAAAAAAAAAGAAGAGGAAAAAAAAAAAAAGAGTTCCTTTCGTTACTGGTTTGGGTCTTAACAGGTGCTAAACTAGAAAATGCAATCTTTCCTGAGTCAGAACAAAAACCAGAGACCTCTGTCCCACTTTCCTTCCAGTGTCTAACCTCAACACAGAAATAAAAGCCTGAAGGTACTTTATTTTGCTGCCATAAAAAATCATCTTGTCCCAGGAAGCAGGCAGCACCCAGCAGCACAGTGGTAAACCCCCTTCACAGAACTGCAGGAAAAGAATGCTCTTTCTGAAACTGAGGCAGCAGACACTTCTACAGAGCTACATAAATCCACATCCAACTACATTACTCTTTCTGGTAATCCATACTGTGGTTCTGCTACATTAGCCACTAGAGGAGGTTGTATTTCTTCCTAGTTGCTTATTAATTTTATCTCACCTATTATATTTAGAAGGATTTTGATTCACAATCTGCTCAAGAAAGATGAGCAAAACCCCCAGCAGAAAACACAGCCAAAATTGCTAACCAGCTACAGTTAATACCTGCAGAAAAGGGAACCAAAAAGTAATTACCCACTCTTCACTTCCATAAGTGATTATTGCATGTAAATACACACCAGACATGTTACACCCATGTGGGATAATCATACTACAAGCATTTAGGCTTTCTCCATAAAGATATATATAAAATTCACCCAATGGCTCCATCAAAACTCACTTCCCTGAAGTGATAACTTGAAGCGAGTCCAAATGGACAGACATCCCTCAGGAGGACTGTTGGTGCCTGGGTAACTTGGCACATTCAAAGCACAGCAAAACTTCCAGGAGCTCTGCTTCCTGGAAAAACTTCAATAAAAAGGCAAAACTTGGAACACCATGAAATATTTAGAGGTAAGGACCCCATGGGAGTCCCAAGGCTGCTGTGGAATGGTGTTTCTTCCATCTACATTCAATTTTCTATGTGAAGCATTCATCACAGTATCCTCTTTCAGTGACTCAGGTAATAAAACAGGCTAGCGTAGGTACAAGCAGCACCATCTTCAACAGAGAAGATATTATGACACTCAGGATGAACACTGAGGTTTAAAAACCTGAGATAAGAAACTAGACAGCAACATATCTGGTGGCATTTCCACCTTTAAGCATCCCATATCCACAGCAGACCTCATGGTCTTCCTACGTTCACTGTGTTCTACAGCAGAAAGCCATTAAAAACTGCAGCTAACAGCATGCTAGAGAAGACTTAACATGAGTAGAACAGTGATCTCTCCTTGTACGTACATAGGCATCTGTGGCTGCGTACAATTTTTGCTCCTCGTTGAGTGGAAACTCTTTCCAGTTACTACAGCGGACAGACTTATCCTTCAAAAGTTGCTTGCCAAAAAGGTGTTTTACCAGACCATTTAGACTCCAGATCTCCTTACACCTCAGCTGGGGAAAGAAAACAAACAAACAAAAGGATTTTTTTAAAGGAGGAAACAATTGACCCAACAGAGTGTATTCCTCAAAGCAGTAAAGTGTACTTAATCCCTCCTTAGAAGCAAAGAGCTGTGGGTTAGTCAGCACAAACTAGTTTCTGAAAGCAGTAACTGTTTCTCCAGGCTTAAATCTTTTCTCATCACATTAAAAGGTAGTTTAGCCATTTGCAAGCTGTACTTCCCTGCCCTGAAACTGTATTGCTAGAGGACAGAGCTACATTATCAAGCTGGAAAAATTGCATTAGGGCCAGGTGAGTCCACACAATGTGAGATGGTACTCTAATGCTACCAAAAATATCTGTACAATGTAGTCTCCAGTTGATAAAGCCATAGACTTAAACAGTAACCCCTCTTTCCTCCAGGATTTTTCTATTATTTCCCTTTTCAAGTCAGAGAAATTCCATATCCAACACTAGGAAATTATTTAATATAAACACAGGAGTAATCAAGTCTTCCTGTGTTTTGTCATCTTCCGCAAGTCTGAAACCGAGCACAAGCCAGAGCATGCCATTTAGACCATGCTAGCCACTACTCATCATGCTGCGAAGCAGCAGTGCATCAGAAGTCTCCAGAAGTCACCCCACCACACTGCAGTTTTCAATTGCTTTTGTAATCCTACTTGTCATCCACAGTTGCCACATGCAATTGTCTTAACAGCCAGTTTGGGAAACTTCCCTTCAGACCCTGAGGATTCAAGACTCACAGGCACAGCTCTCCACTCTTCCAGCTTGCAACTAGTTGCAAAACATGCAGAACTGCAGCATTATCAACTCATTCCTTTAAACCTAGTCTAAAAAAAATCCCAACCAACTTCTAATTTTAGGTTCCCGCGGCCCTTCCCCTGCATTCTGCCATTACATATAACCCTATTTTGTTCTCTCAGGCTTCTCTTTCAAGTTTATTTTTGGTTTGTTTTCTCTTCACCAGAAGATCACGTTGCTCATCTTCATAACAAATTATCCTGGAGCCCAACACTAGGATTAAAAAGGGTGAGGGAACTGAACTGAGGAAATGCCTAGTCTGAAAATAAACAGCTCCTATTGCTCAAGAAAAACAGTTTAATTTGTACAACTCCCAAGCCGCTAGGAATTGAAGCTCCAGGTTTCAATTTCAGTTTCAACTCCAGCGCTCATAAAGAGAGCACTGCCTCAAATGCTGATGATACATTACATAGCTATGATTTAATTACACAGGGCACATAAAGCACATAACAGAGAAAGGTATAAGTAGTGTTATTTCTGGGCATAAATCTGTCCTCCACCAAGAAACTACAACTGCTGCTACCATCCTACCAAACAAAATATGCACAGAAGGAAAGAAAAGTACATAGAAAAGCCAAGTACAGGTGAGGAAAAGCCTTGCATATACCAAAAGAGAAGCTTTAAGGTACATATTAGAAATAAGCATGACAGTGTGATTTGGAAGATAATGAGCCTTTTCCTCACTTCCTTATTAAGATGGTGTTTGGAACACTCTACATGGAATGCTACCTAACCAAAATCCAACTAATATGAATTTCAGGGTGCACCAAACTCAACACTAGTTCTGAAAAACAGGCCATGAGGCTCTGGAACCTGCACCCACATGAGAGCAGAGGCAACACCAACTTCAGAGTCATGACGAGTCTATGAAAGATATTTCATAGAATCACAGCAGGGTTTGGTTTGGAAAGGATATTAAAGATCATCCAATGCCAACCCCCTGTCTTAGGCAAGGAAACCTTCCACTAGACCAGGTTGCTGAAAGCCCTGTCCACTGATTTCTAGGGCCCTAGCTTATGTGATCAACAACTCCACTTGAAGGACTTGAAGGAAGACCTTGGTGCTTGAAGGACTTGAAAGACCACCAAGCAAGCCATGGCACAAGAACTGCCTCCCTTTGAACAGGCATCAGTCTTCACTGCCTCCACAGCATTTCTCACATCTTAAAGGTTCAGCCATTGCTGGGATAATCACACCATTGCCATCAGAACCCTGACTAGACATAATCTAGTACTAAGGAGTACAGAAAATGCATCTGCAGCTGAACTACCTTTGTAAACATGAGAGTTGAACAGGCAGGACAAATATTCACTAAGAGCTAGTTCACTGAAAGGCAGTACTCAGTTTTGTGGAATTCCTTGAGAGTTCTTTATAAACTTATTTTAAGTTACAACACATGCCTGCTTTTTTCTATAGAACATGTCTGCTATTAGCATTGAGCTCCGTTATGAAGCCAAGGAAGCTTCCTTTTGTGTAGCACAATAAAAAGATCCCTTCCCACAACAAAAGGGTTTTAAGTTTTACCTTCTCATTAGCAACGTCAGCCAGCTCCACAAAGCTCTTCAGTTTGATTTCAAAGTCACTCATCAGCTTCCACTGATCTCCCTCAACTCCTACGCCAACCTTTTTAATTGTTTCATCTTCGAGCAGTCTTTTGAGTCCCTTGGGAAAACCTAAAAATAGATGAAGCCCAAACACGAGAAAATAAGTACTGGAAGATGCCAGAAAGTCTAAAGGAAATGACAAAATCCTAGCAAAAGAGACATCTGCAAAAAAAATGTGCTTTTAAAGGAAAAGCCCCAAAGTTGCTGTTTACGTGACTGCTTGCACTCTCGAATTACTATAAACACCAAATGGTTATAATGTATCATCTGCAGACAAGCAGAAATGAAACACTGGAAATATATACAAATTCATTCTGCATCTAAAAACAAATCAGTAAGAAATTTAACAACCTTGTTTTGTCTTGGTGATCACTATATCACATAACAAAAAGGCAACCTCTAGCTGAGAAAGACTTCACAGATTTGGATGCTCATGAAACAAGACACAACAACTTTAGCTTTATACAGAATTCCTTCCAGTTTTTGCTATTTCTCATTCCTGGGAAACCATTTGAACCAGAAGCATGGGAAATGACCAGAAAAAGAGATTCTGTGTAAAGACAGTGCTAATACTGGGCTGGTCCAACAGTAGCATTTGGAAAACAGAACTGGCCATGCAGATCCTCTGCCAAGCCCAGATAAGTCTTTTCTTTCTTGTAAGAAAGAAAGATATTCGTGGATGTACACAGATGCGAAGTATTGTATTTTGATTTATCCCTAACTTACGGCACCACAGTCCTGGATCAAAGGCCATTTTCAAGTTTACAGGACTGAATAAAAGCACATACCTTCCATATCTGGTTTTCTGCAGAAGGCAACAACCATAGACCCTTCATACATGAACCAAAACTTTTTGTTTTTTTCTCCCCACCGTGTTTGATTCCATTTAAACTTATGAGCATCTTAAATACATACCTTGAGAAACCCACAGCTGAATACCCTGAATGAGTCTCAAGTAATTCTAGTACCTACAAACATATACTACTTAATATCTGGCTTGGTTCTCATTTCAAATTCCACCTTTTAACTACTGTAATGTGTTTATACACTTCAACAATCACTTTGCATGGCTGGTTTTATTTCATACGTGACTATCTCCACACTTTCATGGCCACCACCGACACACAACACAGACATCTTTGCAACTACAGCCACAATCAGCTACGCTGTGAAGTTCCAGGTCCATTTAAAAATTAGAGAATTACTCCTCTGTGGAGACAGACAGTTGAGCTGACCAAAAGCTTGCAACACACACAGCTGACTTAGGGAAGAAAGGATTTTCACTAAAGAATATAATCAAGAAAACCTTCAAGGATGGCAACTTCCCAGCAAAGGGCATGTCCCCCATTTCTACCACCTAATTTCTAGAAAAGTGACTGCACAAACTAAAAAAGTCTAAGCTCCAGAACTGTACAGAGACTAAACCCTGAGAAACAGGCCACATTTTCTTGAAAGTCTGTAGGAAAAAAAACGACGACATGGAAAATTATCCAGAATCTTCCTGATAAATAGATGCAGTTTTTTCCTTTATACACAGTTCAAAAACTCTCCACTGTCTTCTTCCTGCAGAAAGAAGCATTTCTCCCCCATTACCCCCCCAAAATGGTGGGTCTTACCCAACTGGCTAATCCTCTTAACATCTATGTTTCTGTAGATCAAATATATTCTGCATAATAAGCAGAAATCGGGTGTGGTTCTTGCAAAAAGGTTGACATCTCCATTCAAAACACACCTCCCACTGGCAAGAGCAGAAATTTTAGGAAGTGATTCAGGAGGAAACACCATCTTCTGCTGTAACACACAGTAGCCCGCATGCAGCGGTACTCAGCATTTACACACAAACATCTTCACTTACAGAATCAAAAGCATTTCAGCCCTTGATGATTCTTCCTCTCTTAGCTTTCTTTCCTCAGATCTTTTTCTTTTGTGCCTTTTGTACCTTTCTGCCTCCCGGATTGAATAACCTCCAGCAATTAAATTTTCCACCTCATTTGCTATAAATGACAAAGGATTGAACACCAACATTAAAACTATCACCATTATAGCTCAGCATGCACACCCCAGGGAAATCAGAGACATCCTGCAGGCATAGTTTCAATCTAACATTCAAACCAAAGGTTATAAAATTGCAGCCTCCTTCCCTCATTCCCACAATCCCTATTTGGAAAGCTTGTATTCACATCTATAATGAATTCAGACTCCACTGAGCATAAACCCCTTCTCTTCCCACAGCTGCATCTCACCAGGTATCCAGTGTTCTTTCTGATAACCAGTGTCACAAAACACAGGTATTAGGAACAAAACAGCACAATGGTCATCATGTTTGAGGAGTTTTATTATTAAAGCCAAACTAAGAAGAAACACAGCCTGCTACATTTAGATTCCATGCTTATTTTGACACTAAACAGAAAACTCTTCCTATGAGCAGAGAATTAAATTTTGAAAGCTAAACTCAAATCTTCTTTCCCAAACAGAAAATTAATATTCAAGTAACATAATTTTGCCCTGTTCAGACCCTAAGATGCTGTATGCCAGCACACAGGGCAAGACTTGGCCTAAGATCCACTTAATATCAGCAATACTCAAAGAATAAGCCCATTTATTATAGGCAGGAAAGAGAAGGATGGATTTTTACTATCTAGCATAGCATGAAATATTGGCTATTGCTCAAAGGGTAAGTTCAAACTTAATCACAGCAAACAGAAGGCAGGTCATGCCCTAACAAATAAGAAAGAAAGAAGATACAGTACCTGACATGGAAGAGATGTGGAACAAGTAACACTTCTCCTCAGATATACATATCTGGATTACTGCTATTTTGGCCATTTTTCCTTTAGTATATGATGGTGGCCATTCAATATCAAATCCAACAGCAGACCCATCTGATAAACTCTGCCTAAAAAGAAACAGATACTCTTCACGTTCTTCTAGCAGTATTTAAACTATCAGGCTCAAATCATCTTATATTAAAAAAACAAACAGTTAAGAGCTAGCACATCCCCTTTCACATGTACAGGACATGGAAACCATTTTAAAATCAAGACCATAAGGCTTGCGAAATTCCTGCTGCTCCCAAAAGCTTCAAGAAACATCAAACTTTAGCAGATCTTATCTCATGCAAACAGTACATAGCAAGCTGTGGAAGATTAACCAAGGCTGGACATCAGACACCCCCTTAAGACACTATATTTCTTCCCTCCTGAGCTGGACAGGGGAGAGGAAATATAATGAAAGGCTCATGGGTTGAGGTAAGGACAGGGAGGGATCACTCGCCAATTACCATCATGGGCAAAACAGACTTGACTTGGGGAAATTAGTTTACTTAATCACCAAGTAAATCAGAGTAGGATAATGAGAAATAAAACCAAATCTTAGCACACCTTCCCCTCACCCCTTCCTTCTGCCCAGGCTCAACTTCATCTCCAAATTCTCTACCTCCTATCCATCAGCGGCACAGGGGGAGGGGGAATGGGGATTGTAGTCAGTTCATCACAGTGCCTCTGCTCCTTCCTCCACAGGGGGACGCCTCACACTCCTCCTTTGCTCCAGCATGGGGTACCTCCCACAGGAGACAGTTTTTCCATTAACTTCTCCAGCATGAGTCCCACAGGCTGCAGGTCTTCATGAATGCCCCAGCCTGGGTCCATTCCATGGATGCAGTCCTTCAGGAACAGGCTGCTTCAGTGTGAGTCCCTTTCATGGGACACAGCCCTTCAGGAACAGACTGCTCCAGGCTGGATCCCTTTCATGGGGTACAGTCCTTCAGAAACAGGCTGCCTCAGCCTCAGTCTTGCCAGGAGCCTGCTCCAGCATGGGCTTTCCACAAGGTCACAGCCTCCTTTGGGCATCCCCCTGCTCCAGCATGGGGTCCTCCAGGGGCTGCAGGTAGAGATCTGCTCCAGTGCCTGCAGCACCTTCGCCACTAATTCACCGACCTTGGTGTCTGCAAAGCTGTTTCTCTCACATATTCTCACTCCTCACTCTGGCTGCACTTGTGCAGGTTTTTTTCCACTTCCTAAATTATTTATCACAGAGGTGCTATTACCATCACCAATGTGCTCAGCCTTGGCCAGCAGCAGGTCCATCCTGGAACTGGCTAGCATTTGCTCCATCAGACACAAGGAAAGCTTCTAAAAGCTTCTCACAGGAGCCACCCATTACCAAAACCTTACCATGCAAATCCAATACACAAGTCTTAGTAAACAGCCAGATACAAAAGGTAGAGTAATTTAAACTCCCTTGAAAGCTTGTTCTTTATCTAACCCATTGCACTAAAAGGCAGAGAGTAATAACTTGCATCATTAATATTACTATCTTTTTTTGACACATACAGTCCCCAGTTACGAATTAGCACACACACCTGATTTCTTACAGCTCCTCCTTCTCCATGCTATCTATACTGTGGAAAGCATAAAACCTGTGTTAGAGCCTTTACTGCTTCTGCTTAAAGGGACTGCAAGGCTCAGTAATGGCATCTCCCATAAGAAAACAAAAAAAAACAAACATAAAGACCAAATGAGAAACTAAGCACGCATAGCTCAATGGGGAGAAAAGCCAAATCCTTTCTTGGAAAGGAAACAGCACAAAAGAAAACACAAAGAAAAACTGAGTAAGAGCTATTACCTGATATCTTCTGAAAGGAGGGAACAGTCACTGACTTCACAGCTGTACACAACAGAGCCACGGAACTCTAGGAATGGCAGCCCATCTTCCAAAACACTCCTCTGAAAAGCAGACTTCTGTCAAACAACATTTGGAAGAGGCTGAGTTACTGGCCACAGGAAAGCATCAGCACTACAAATGCTGCATCCAATGTAAACGCTGTGTCCCAGCGAGGCTGGCATCAGTGTTTCCCAAAACCTTGGGAAACAGAACTGTGCTCCACACCACAGGGGCAGCAGCACTGTCAGTTAACAAAAGGGTGACATCCCCCTTTAGGAACATTTGGGTCCATGTCCCCATTTCTTTGCTTAGCTCCAAGCACTGAGACTGAAATCCTGCAGGTTAAGTTTTTTACCTCAATTACTTTTGTCGTATTCTTCCCACCAAAGAGATTTTTTAGCTTTCAAGAACAAGGTCAGGGAAAAGAAGCATTTTAGACAGTGTCAAAAAAACCCTTAAGACTATTTTAAATGCTGTAGTGCTTGCACATCTCTCATTTGAGGCAAAAATATTAAAAATGGTCAATAACTTGAGCAATTCTTCAGGTCATTCAAATCTGGTCAGGCTAGAATCCTCAAACACATCTCCAGTATACCTGTATAAAATAGCTCAGTTCCCCCATTTCCTTGGTCCCACATTTCAGCAAGCCCACTTCACTTAACCCTGCCAGATATAGTGTGTGAGGAACTTCACAAAGCTCTAAACTCCATGGATTTAAACTATCTGAAGGATTTAAAAGGACCACTGGCCTCCATCAACTGACGATTACTGGCTTACTTTAAGCACACAAGTAAGGTGAGATGTAACACTCCAGTTAATGATTTTCCCCCCTTTCAGAAAGGTATTTAGTAAAAGTTCAACAGGTAAAATTTAATTGAATTGCAGATTCTGATAGTTTAGCTACCTGGAAAAACTTCATTTTGGTCCAAATTACGTAGTAAATTACAGTGCCAGTAATACCAAATATGGGTAAGTATGCCATAGTAACACTTAAAAACCAACATCTTGTCAATCTAAAGGGGCCACAATAGACAAAAGAGGTTTTAATATAGTTTCTGAAAGATGTTGCTTGGAAGGGGGAGATTTAGGAACAAACGCAGTGCTGATTTTATGCTTGCACAATAAAACATTCCCTCCGGTTAATGAACAGCCAAAGCTTAATCAAAACCCTTCCTCCAATTGCTGACTGAAGCAGGGTTCCATGGTACACTGCTGTACCACAGCACATGGAAGTCATCTTGGTTAAATGACATAGCAATATCCACACTACTATTTTTAACTGCTGCTCTTATAGTTCTTATAGAGCTGAGCCTCCTCTTGCCACTCAGTTTTCTACTTGTTAAAGCAGTTCCAGATGTTACAAGTGAAAGGTGTCACTTCTGGTGGGAAGTTTTATACCAAAACTGCTCTTATACACAGGAAACAACCCATCCAAGGACATGTTAACATTCTTGGAACACCAGAATTTGACATAATCTTTATGATCAATTAATTCTTCCTATACCTCTGAGCTGCAGAACCTCCTGAACATGCACACGTGCAAGTGCAGAAAGCCAGAGGGCCTTCCCATAACAAACCAGCCTACCAGCCTGCAGCTTGAGGTCGCTGCATTTTGAGCTCTCTGATTATCTATATAATCTCCCCTCCTGCCCCAGTTCTTCATGGTGTACAGCCTACAACACTGGGTGAGCAACACATCAAAAATCTCCCTATATTTGGGTGGTTTTGACACTAAAATTCAAGTCTGTCAGGAATAAATTTCTACAGAGCTAATAGCAATGGCAACATGATTTTTTAATTAAAAAAAAAAAAAACCTCTCCAAAAAAAAACTTTAGCAAGGTCATTCAACCAGTAATTGAGGAGCTAATTTTAATTATAGTTCATAGGATAAAATATCTCTAACCATTCAGAATGTCAGAGGCAGAGGTATAACTACATGCAACTGCTCCACTGTTGTTTTATTACACAGTGTACATCAATTAATTACTTTATTAACATAACACAGGCAAACTTCAGTTTCCTCCATGCAATGACATACCTTTTTATCACTCAAAACTTCCTCTTGGCTTTGAGTAAGCATCCACTGTGGATATTTGTTCTGCAGACTAGTATTTGGCAAATCTACTTTATTCATTTTTTCCACATTTCTGTTCCTTCAACATAAAAATAAGAACAAAAAAGAATGGTCAATTTGTACAGAGACAAGCTGTTATTATCATCAAGCCAGAACAAGGTGATGGAAGTTCACTACCTTGAACTTAAAAGGGTTTGTGCACAAGAATAGACATTTACAGAACTGCCCACATTGAATATCAAAAGACCTTTAGGCATTATATTCTTATTCATGTCAGTAAGAAAATAAGATTAAAAAAAAAACACCAAAAAACAAACACCACAAAACACAGGGAAAACCTCTTAAAATCATATGGGAAAAAGAACTGAGTCTGTTTCTATGGAGAGCAGTGACTTGGAACAGAAGAGTACACCTACTGCCATCTCTGGTCAACACAGCCCTCGTTACCTAGCCAAATATTGATGTTGTGGTTTAGATAACAGCATAGAAACCAGCCATCTAAAACCCCCAACCCAAACTAGGGACTATCAGACTCCCACAGATATCACCCCAAGACATTCACTGCCTACACAGGACCTCAGAGCTGCAAGTCCTCAACCAAGGTAAAGAAAACCACAGAATTTCTAGGGAAAACTACAGCCAAACAAGGCACATGCTGCTAAGATCTTTGGCACAGACTGGATGATGGCTGAAGTTGCTTAGCAATTTGCCAGCCGTTCATTCAAACCAAATGAGTTCACTGAGCAGAGACAGCTTATTCCCAGGGCATCAGGAAGCAGGGTACATTCCCTGGAAGACAACAGAGATGATGGAGAGCACTCCATAGAGATGCTGTAAATTTAAAATAGAGACTTAAGTTAGGAAGAGATGCTGTTTATAACACCAGGAGATTTTCAGCCCTAATGACTTAGGCTTGCTTTCAGGGAAGCAGAGCAGAATTTCCAAGTTGTAAGCAAACGATGACTGTATTAGAGCTGTTCCAGCCTCTCCCCAGACTGCTTCTAGTGTGACTTAGAAATCCCACTGGAAATTCAAACAGGTCACAAACAAATTTCTCATCCTGCTTCCTCCCACTAGTCCCCAGGTGCTCAACACATCAACAACAAATTCAGGGTACATATACATTGCATGTATATTCTTAGCAGTACATTCTTACTGTATGCAAGAACGTACTTTTCAGTTGCAGTTCCTCACCAAGAAGCAGGTCCAAATCATATGCAAAACATGCTGTTTCAGTTTTTCAGTACTCAAAGCCACCTTTTGATGTTTCTCATTGATTATCTACGGTAGACAGAAGGCTTTCCTTGGTTATCTATCCACTTGTGCAGTAGCATAATGAGCTACTACCTAAAAAAACACTTTAGAAGAACATTTTAATACTAAAACAGTAACAAAAGAGCCACTAGGAAGATGCCTGAAGTAGAAACACTCTGTTCCTGAGAGCTGCAACTACTGTAAATGACAGAAACCAGCAGAGAAACTACAAAAGGTTGGACAGGGTTTGAAGCAAACCGGTCTAGTGGAAGGTGTCCCTGCCCACAGCAGTGTCGAACTGGATGATCTTAAGGTCCTTCGTGTCCCAGACCACTCCAGGATTCTACAGACAGGACACTCTGCAGCACCTATCCCACTATCTGCCACCCCAACATGTTTGCCACAAAACCAGGTAAAAGCCCCAGAGTGCCTTCAGCAGCAACACCAGACAAGCAAGCACCTCTCACCATGGCATCACCCACCTCACTGGTGTTACACCAAGAAATTGCACTTACAAGCGTGAGACCTGCCCTGAGCTGGCACCAGGATCCTCCAGGCCAAATGGCAGCACAAATGGAGCTGCGGGAAAGCCTTCACACACGGTCAAAACACCTCATTTCCTCAGGGAAATTTCTTCTGCACCCCAAAGCCCCTCACCTAGAATCACAGAATCAACCAGGTTGGAAAAGACCTTTAAGATCCTCAAGTCCAATCATTTCCCCAGCACTGCCAAGCCCACCACTAAACCATGTCACTGATGGCCTCATCTACACAGTCTGTGAACACTTCAGGGCAGCTTGTTCCAATGCCTGATCACCCTTTCGGGGAAGAAATTGTTCCTAATCTCCAATCTAAACTTCCCCTGGCACAGACTGAGGCTGTGTCCTGCCACTTGCTGCTTGGGAGAAGGGCCCAGCCACCCCCTAGCTCAATCCTTCTTTCAGGCAGTTGCAGAGTGCAGTAAGGTCCCCCCTGAGCCTACTCTTCTCCACATTAACTCCCTCCCCCCCCCGGTCCGTTAGCTGCTTCCCATCACACTTGCTCTCCAGACCCTTCACGAGCTCCACTGCACTTCTTTGGACCCGCTCCAGCACCTCAACGTCTCTGGGCGCACACCCCGGGAACCCTCCCAGGGGGCGGCTTGTACTCTTGGAGGACTTCTTCCACCCGGCACCGCGGGGCAGAAAGCAGCCCAAGGGCCCGGCGGTGCTCGCAGCAGGCCGGAAACGACGGCGGGACGCTGCCCTCCGAGCACCGACGGGCTCCATGGCGGCCCGTTCCCCTCACCGCCACCGAAACGGGATCCCCAGCCCCGCCATGCGCCGGATACCTGCGCCCCGCTCACGGAACCCCACTGCGGCGTCGCCCCGCCGCCGAACACCGCGCCACCGACGGAGCACGCATACTGCGTCACCGCGCATCGCGCTCATAACACGTCACGGAGACGACATGCTCCCATCCCCCCCACATCTCCCAGGGCAGCGGCGGCAGGTTACCCGAGGTGTCGCGCATGCGGAATGAGGCGGAGGCCGTGGGACATTGTGGGTAGCGTAGTCCCGGTGCCGAGCGGGCCACACACCCTCCGGAGAGCCCACGACTCCCCCCGCGCTGCCGCCGCCGCTGTCGTCGTCGTCCTCGGCCGGGCGGGGCTGGGGCGGGGCGGGGTGGAGCGGACGGCGGGGGTGCGCCAACCCGTGGCTCTGCGCGGCGGGGCTGCCGGAGACGGCGGCGGCTGCTGAAGGGCAACGGCGGCGATGGGCGCTGTGGGGTGAGTTACCGGGTGTGGGGCAGTGCCGGGTCATATGTGGTGCAGGGGGCCGAGCAGCGATGGGGCAGGAGATGCTGTGCTGAGGGGCACTGAGGGGGCAGTACTGGGGCACTGGCGGCATGCGGGGGCCTGTACTGGGAGCACTTGGAGGGGTATTGGGGCACTGGGGGTAGGGGGACATTGCTGAGGGGCACTTGGGTGGGGGAGGAGATAAAGCTCTGGGGGCAGTGGGGCAGGTTATGCAGTGATGTGGTGCACTGGGGAGCAGTGCTGGGGGCTTTGGGGGGCCAGCACTGGGCATCAGTAGGAGGCAGAAAGTGAAGCTCTGGGGACACTGGGGCAGGAGATGCAGTGATGTGGAGCATCTGGGGAGCAGTGAGGGGGCAGGAGGGCAGTACTGGGGGGCAGAGGAGTAATACGGGGGGCAGGAGGTGAAGATCTGGGGGCACTGGGGCAGGAGATGCAGTGATGGATGGCACTGGGGAGCAGTGATGGGGTGGGGAGAGGGGGAGGAGGGCAGTACTGGAGCCACTGGGAGGCCGGGGATGCTACTGGTGGGGGAGGGCAGGAGGTAAAACACTGGGAGCACCAGGGCAGGTTATGCAGTGATGGGGGCAGTGGGGCGCAGTGCTGGGGGTGTTGAGGGGGGAGGAGGCCAGTACTGGGGGCAGGACGTGAAGGTCTAGGGGCACTACGAGGGCAATATTAGGGCTGTAGGAGTACTGGGGAGGTAGTACTGGGACAGTGCTGGGGAGGACCCCAGTGCTCTCCGCCGGTGCCCTGGGGAGGAACAGCAGAGGAGTGTGATGGAAGGGGAGCACAGCAGCATGGTGGGGGTACCCTGCAGTGGGGAGTAGGAGCCCCCAGCGGATGAGTGTCACAGCTCTCCCAACGGGGACACTCCAACCCATCCCACTGGGGCTCCTGCTCTCCACTGCAGGGCAGGGAGGGCTGCTGGATTTTGGGGACAGAGGGTGAGGGCACTAGGGCTGCTGGAAGGAAGGCTCCCTTGGCTGAGAGCCGGAGGTGGGGAGGGGAACAGCACCCGGGATCCTTTTGCTGCGATGCTGCGTGCTGTGGCAGCGGAGAGGGATGCAGGCGGCTTTGCAGGGAGAGCAGTGCTGAACAGAGACACTGCCGAGAAGCCGAGCAGGCCCCTGGTGCTGATGTTGTCATCTGTGTCTCTGTTCTGTATTATTTCCAGCTGATTAGTAAAGATGGAAAGAGGGAGAGGAGGAGGAGGAAGGAACCTGGGAGGCTCTGGCCTGCACAGGAGCATTTATTCCCAGTCCCAGCAGCAGTACCATTACCCGGCCTCCTCCCAGGGGGGCTGCATGGAGATCCAGGAGCTGGCCTCCAAGAGGGTGGACATCCAGAAGAAGCGCTTTTATCTGGATGTGAAACAGAGCTCCCGAGGCCGCTTCCTGAAGATCGCCGAAGTCTGGATAGGAAGAGGCAGACAGGACAATATCAGGAAAAGCAAGCTGACCCTCTCCTTGTCTGTGGCTGCTGAACTGAAGGACTGCCTGGGGGACTTCATCGAGCACTATGCCCACCTGGGCCTGAAAAGCAGTCACCGGCACGAGCACAGCAACGGCAAAGAGCAGCATCCCCGGAGGCGGCAGCAGCACCCACCGCCTTCGCCTCCGATGTCCGTTTGCTCTGAAGAGCACCCTCACAGTGTCCTCAAAACGGAGTACATCGAGAGGGACAACAGGAAGTATTACCTGGACCTGAAGGAGAACCAGCGAGGGCGCTTCTTGCGGATTAGACAAACCATGAGTAGAGGACCTGGCATGATGGGTTATTTTGGGCACAGCTTGGGACAGGAGCAGACGATCGTCCTGCCAGCACAAGGGATGATTGAGTTCAGGGATGCTTTGGTCCAGCTGATAGAAGAATATGGTGAGGGGGACATAGAGGATCGCCGGGGGGGAGGTGATGAGCCTCCAGAGCTCCCCGAGGGCACCTCCTTCCGAGTGGACAACAAGCGCTTCTACTTCGACGTGGGATCCAACAGGTACGGCATTTTCCTGAAGGTAAGTGAGGTGAGGCCGCCCTACCGTAACACCATCACGGTTCCCTACAAAGCGTGGACACGGTTTGGGGAAAATTTTATCAAGTACGAAGAAGAGATGAGGAGAATTTACAACAGCCATAAAGAAAAAAGGATGGACGCCAGAGGGGACAGTGGTGAAGAGCAGGAGGGTCTCGAATAGAGTGCATTGGACTGGCTGTCTGGCAAAATAAACAAAACAAGCAGAAATTGGTAAGAGGGACTGACCTAGAGTAATTCCAAGTTGCCCCTTTTGGTTTGTTGGGTTTTTTATAAAGTCCTTTTCCGGTAGTTCTTGCTAACTCCAGTCTGTAATATTACAGGAGTCTGTTAAATTGCACCCAAATCATCTCCATGTGTCTTATGAAAGTACCGACCTCCTGAGTCCGTCTGAGTCAGCTGCTTTGAGTGTTGAAGACTATGGAAGTACACGTATCAGCATAAAACAAAATCTGGCTCTCTGACCTTTAAGTAGTATAGATAAGGCTTGTGTTGCACTCCCAAAGTGATACAAAAGCAAACCAAACCCCAAACCTTATGCTGAAATGTATCAGTTTCTATGATGGTTTTTTTCCGGGACTGAATTCTGCTTGTCTTGGGTCCATAGGCTGAGCAGCGCATCCATAGGGTTTATGATAAAAATCAACTTCATGTGAATTCATGGTATGGGTATGAGGGGAGAGAGAGGTTTTTAAATTGGCAGCTGCTGGTTATTGAGTTTGAACTGATAGCCTGCATGGGTAAAACCTTGATAACTGGTCAGACCTTTATTACGTGCTGGTAAAGATTTGTTATTCATTCTGTAGTTTTGTGCTGAACAAATAACCTGAATATCCTGGGATAGCGAAGCTCCACTCGAGCACTAAGACTGCTGAATTAATGGCAATGAATAATAACCCATGTATGTGTTCTACCCATGTTCATGCCCATGCTGGTGATTTCTTGGTTTTCATTTTCAATGCATTTGTCCAAAATGTGAAAAGGTATTTTCATAGTAGCTGTGTTATGGGTTCGAACAGCCAGGGTTCGGGGGAGGAGGGACCACTACGACTGAGGCTTTCTCCCAGATAAGAGATTAATGCAGTCGTGATGTTACCTGGTTTTCTCCTCCTGCAGCAAGACAGACCTTGGGGCGGGTTTGGTGCACCATTGGGCTTGTATAAAAAGGCATCTCTCTCACATTTACTGGTGGCCCTTCAGAAGTGGTGGTTTACGCCCAGTTGGTTTTTTTGTCATGTTAATTTTACAGGTGGTGGTGTTGTTAGGAGATGATATCTGTGCCCTGCCATCACCCCCTTCCCACCTGCTCAGAGCTTATGGAGCAATTCAATTCCCAGTGGCCCACCATCAGTGGTTTCAGTGTCATCCCGCTGAAGTCTCTGGAGGGAAGATGTATACAATTCCTTGTTTAGAAGATTGATGAAAGGTTTTGAAAGCTCCTTATCACTGCTTAAAACATGAATACTCAACGTAAGGGGCTTTTCTAGCCTTTGGGTGACCAGCTCCTTCCCCTTTGAAACCAGTGGAAATTTGATGGAGCTCCAGGTACTTCCAATAACATGTTGCCCATCTTTAAGATTCTTTTTAAGGAGGCATTAACATGTCTTATCAGATATTTATCATAATTTGAATTGTTTTTTAACAGAATGGCCCAATGTTCATGTGGACCAGCTGTTTTCCCATGCAACCATGACATGGTTTTATTTATTTTTATTTAATCTCTTGAGAAATGTATTTATCCCCAGCCAGACTGTTGATCACTTTTAGTCTGGACCCACCTGCACGCTGCATGGCCACACTCAATCCAAATGCTATTAGCTGCTAATGTTATTAACCATAACGAGAAAAATTGGGGATGCAGAGTTGGGAACCAAGAGGATAATCTGGACTTTAGTTTGGAAACTATAAACTAGTTGATCTGTTTTAACTTAAAAAAAAAATAATTAAAAAAAAAAAAGATAAAAAAAAAGGAAAAAAAATCAAAGCTTGCACCAAAGTCACCGAAGAACCTTTAGGAAAGTGTTACAGTTGTGACAAGAAGTAAGTAATTTAATTTCACTGTTTTAGGTGATTCTCCCTTTAGGTAAAACCACACATAGCAGATACAGCAAGCAAGCTTTTGTCTTCATGTCAAGAATTCCCATCCACTTCAGGTTCATTTTCAACTCTGGGAGAGATGTTCTCGCCCCACCACTTCAACTGATATCGGAGCATGACGGATCAGCTGGGAGTTGCAGGGGGTGCTGGTTCATCATTGCTCTTAGGGCTTTGGTCCCAATGGTTTTAACAGGTCAATTGCAAACAAAATCAACATTAAAATAATTCTACATCCCATTATTGGTGTGAAACCAGAATTTAGTGAATGAGTCCTTGTTGCGCACATTAGCGTATCGCTAACTGCTGCTGCCTGTCACAGTGCCTGGAGTTAAAAATTAACTTATATTCCAACAAACTGGAGCTATGAATGTACAAACCTTTTACGTTCTCCTTTCCTCTCCTACCTGGCATTCTTCCCCTACGAGGTTAACATCTCCCCATCCCAGCCTACTTTTCCCTCAAGGGATCATAGAAGCTCCTGCGTTGGAATTAGAGTGACCATGTTGTGTCATAAGCGATCATGCCTTCCCTGTGTTCCTTTAGCATCAGTGAGGAAAATACCTCGGATATATTGGGCAAAGTGATTGGAAAGGGATATTTTCTTCACCATTTTAAAAGAAAAAAAAAGATGTGACATGGTTTTGCTTATCTGCCCATTTTTTTTAAAACCCGTTTATCTTTTGTTAATGGATTGGTCTTCCAATAGCATTTGTTAGATATCACCCAGGAATTCAGTGTCTGCTGGCTACTGGGTCAGGCTCGGTTTTGGCACGCAAGTATCCCACAGGATCCACTAATAAATTGACTCTCCTGGCATAGGATGCACCTTAGTATCCAAAACTGGATCAGGATTTTCATGTTTGTAGCCAGTTCCCCATGGGTAAACCACTAGCCATGGGTGTCTGCCACAATGGAAAGCACCGATGTTTGCAGGTAATACAGGCTCACTGGAAATGTGGCAACGCAAGACTTTAATGGTGAGATTCATGAATGGGTCCCTTGTTATTTTTGGCAGCGTGTCTTCAGCTTAGGAGAGCAGTGATCATGTGGACTGCTCATGCACAGGAATGCTCATGAATCGGCTCAGGAATGCCGAATCCCTAATGTATTTTAAATGTTCATTCCTGACACCCTGAAACTGCCGTGTCCCTTAAACTTGAGAAAACACAAAGCTTATTTGCACTAGAAAGAACGGCCAAAAACAATCCTTAGGAGGACAGGGTGAAGAGCACCAGTCTGAACCTCTTTTTTTTTTTCTCATGAGAGAATTTCCTGTTCAAGCCCTCACCTCTGTTTCAAAATTGTATGGTCCCAGCAGAAAGTCTATCAGTTCAATAATGAAATTGTAAAGCACTTTATATTGTGTAAATAATAGTAGGAGCACATTTCTGCTCCTGCTCAGGTAAGGGGATGCTTCAGTAATGTAATCTGAGGCTGGAAGAAGCCGTCTCCTGCATGCGTCTGTTAGAGACCTTTGTACTTGCTTGGTCCAGCTCCACTCATATGTTAGAGGAGGACAGGCGCTATATTGAGAGTGGGTTGACTTAGTGTTTGCAGAGCTGCTGAGCATCCTCAGCTCTTCGCCCTTTCTGCCAATCAGGCTGCCGATGTTGCTGTCGAGGCTTAAAACCAAGGTTTTCCACCTATAGTCTCGACAAAGCTGAGTCTAGCAGCTCCCTTGGGCTTGGTTTTTCCCACTGCTGGCACAGAAGATGGGGCAGTCCCTAAAAGCTTATACTGGGTGGAAATGGCTGCCTCGCATGCAGTTGTGTTGAGTTTTGCCCATCAAGCTGGCTTTCTAGATCAAGTAGAGGCAGGGGTGTGCTAGTGAAGGGTTGGGAAACGTTTTTGCATTGGTGCAGTGAGGGTGACCCACTGGGTGCTCCAAAGGAGATGGCAGAACCCACCGTGGTAGGTTCATCATGTCAAGTCTGGATGACGGACTCTACCCAGCAAGAAGCTGCAGCAGTTATTGGTAATCTACTTGTTGTCGTTAAGTGTTTCTTATCTGTATCCAATATATACAAATTCATGTCCACATATAGACATTAATATATTTATGTGAGTATGTTGTAGCCTGTAATTGCTTGTAGCAAAATAATCTTATTTATCTGAAGTACACAGTCTAAACAGAGGGTAGTTTTCTCCTACTACTGGTCTGGATAAACACATGATTTCACAGAGAGCTGGTTGAACATTGTTTCATAGAATCACAGATTGGTTTGGGTTGACAGGGACCTTAAAGGTTATCCAGTTCCAACCCCCTGCCATAAGCAGGGACACCTTCCACTAGACCAGGTTGCTCAAAGCCCTGTGTTTGCGTGGACCTTGTAAGTTTTATGTGCCTTTTAAGCACTCTCGTACCTTAGGTTTTTGGCAAGGCTGCAAGGGAAAAAGTGGCCAAAAAACGTCAAAGCTCTTCCTTGAAGGAATCATGGAGGTGGGATGGGAGCTGTAAGGAAGAGGCAGCTGCAGGTACTGCCAGTCATATCGTGTTTCAGTGCCATTTTACAATCCCTAGCTCTGCAAATCTGTGCTACCACTTCCATAAAATCCCAGGTAGAAGGACTAAAAACCTGTCCTTTATTAAAAATAAAATAAAAAATGCAAGCAATTACCAAAATCAATGTCAGCACACCTTTTTCTGCTAAAGATGTCATTGTCTAATGCTTTTTTTCTCCTATGGCCTGTTGAAGTGACCTAAGCTCACACTGAAGGGAGTTGGTAGTGGTTAGGAAGCCTACTCTTCACTTGACTTGCAGCCCTTTTGTCTGAGGATAGTAATTTTTATAGCAGAAAGAGGTTTATTATTATGTATTTTTATTGGGCAGATTTTTGCAGCAGGTGGAAAATTAATTAAGAAGTTATTTTAGTTCTATGGCATTCCTACTTTTGCTGTACATACAGTATATACACACAATTCGTCAGATAATTATTAAAGAGAAGTCTACCTTCTATTTAATTTTCTATCTTCCTTCCTCCAAAATTAAAACACCCTTTATTTTGTAATTACTTAACGTGTTGTGATGTCTAAAATTCACCTTTCCCCTCCTACCTCTCTATTTTCTTCAGGTAAAGGCTGTATTCAAAATAGTTTATCCAAGTAAGAGTGGAAATAAAGGCTACACTGGAAGCTATGGAAGTAGGTTATGACATGACCAAGCAAGGCTGTCACCCCACAGCCTTTGCCAAAACAAATCATCCCTCCAGTGTGGATTGTTCCAGCATTGGGAAGCAAAGCTTGCCCGGTGTATCCAAGATTTCCTGGGAGAGTGTGGTATGCCTCCATAGATGCCCAGCAGGCTGAGACTACAGACCTTGACCCCTTGTTGGGGCATGTTGGTGGTGGGTTGAGGTGGCAGCAGGTTTAAACTATTGTACCTGGTAGAATGGTACTGTATTAGTAATACAGTACTGTATGCACAAGTTGTTTCCAAGGTGTAGGGCATGCTCTCCATTGGGCTCTCTGTTCTCCAAGATCTGGAGGAGCTTTCATGGGCTGACATCAATTTTTCTTCCTAATATCTTCTCGCACCTGTGTTCACTTCTCCACCTGTACTTCCACAAAGGCAACACTGTATTAAAGTGTTGAGGTAAAATAAAATATGAGGAACTCAAGATTACGTGGATTAAGAATTGGTTTTCCAGAGATGTCAAAGCATAAACTGAGGTTTTAGAATCTGGGAGTCATTTTGGCATTTCTGTGATGGATGTGATTAGATTGTTCCTTCTATATGCTGAGGCATCATGTGAAATGTGAACCCTCAGGCTCCGGGCTCTGTTATGTACGTTAACATCTAGAAAAGTGTATGCTGGATGTACTTTCTGGCCTTTCCATGCTTATTGGACATCGTTTGTGCTGGTACTATATCCAGAGGTACTGGTCTAGCCTCGAGGTGCCTGGCTGCCACCCCAGTAAAACCATCATTAACAATTTGCTAATCCATCTTCCTAATTGATAGGCTACCTCGAAGTGCTTGAGTTGGCAAACTGAAATTGCTACCTTTGTAGAGAGTAGCCACCGTAAACAGAATACGGACATATTCCACCTTTTGTGCATTTCCCATCATCCGATGTACTGGTATTCAACAGGGCAGGATATTGGAGTTCCTGGTTAGAGATGGGTCAGCTGGTCAGTTGGGTTTCTTAAACATGGTGGAGGAAATCCATCCTGCAGGCAGAAGAAGTTTACACTTCCCTGTTTTTTCATCTTGATCATTCACCATGCAGAGATTAATTGGAAGAAAAGATGGCCCTTCATGTGGGTTGCTAGAAGACAGCTAAGGCTTTTTCCCAAGCCCCACTAAGCACAATACTGCTCTAACATCTGTGAATTTATATGTGACACACAAATTAGCAGAGAGGAGAGAGGGGGGAATATTAAATGTATATATATATATATGCCTATACCTATTAAAATAGTATTTTTTTCCTGTTTCCAATAGATCCTTCCTCTTGAAATGCTAAAATGGTAGCTGTCATCTTTTCTGTTTTCTGTATCAGAGACGTTCAACATGCAATATGAGCACTCACAAGCAATATCAACTTACTATACTACTAACATTAAATCTTTACACTACAAATTGCATGCAATAGAATATGCATCTCAAAACAGCAGAGAGTTATGTGGGATTAAAGACACAGGTTAACCTCAGAGCTCTTGCAAGTATTCTCATCTGGTCATTGCTCTGAGCATGTGTTGTTGGCATGACATGGAGGGAGAGGGGGAGTAAGACCACACTTCCCACGAAGGCACAGGAACAGAAAGGCAGGAGGGGGTGGAAGGAAGCAAGGACAAGATTTGTGTTCCAGGGAATCGCAGAGCATGATGATTGTTTTATTCAGAGGAATAGGTGGCACCATCAGTGCTGGAGTCCTGCAGAACTAGGGAAGGAGGTAGATCCTGGGAGGGGAGCATACAAGTGTTGGTGGCCTGTAATAATTGCTCCTGCCACCCCAGTTTATGGATGCTTGTCTGCTTTTCATTGGAGCCTTGCATTCACTGCTCTGCCTGCCTCCTGCTCCAGGAACTAGCTGGGCTGTGTGATGGAGCGTTATGTTATCAATGGGGCAACTGTTCTTTTCCATTGCAGAAGTAAGGTGTTGCTGAAGGCTGGAGGGGAAAGAAAGCAGCTTTCAAGAAACACACTCTGAGCCTGTACTTGCAAAGGGGTTTGTGTTGTTTTTAGCAAGACTTTGCAGATGACCACCACTTGTATCACCTGTGCACCAGCCTTGATACCCTGAGGCCTGATGTACAAAAGTGGTTGGTGTTACCAGCTGTTCAAACCTGTGCTTTGCACAGTGAAGTGCTGTAATAATAGTGAGGACTCTAGAAAAGCTATTGGAATCTCAAGCTAGCTTCTTGATAATGGAGACAGGATCGCTTTGGGTTTATTCTGCCTGTGCCTGTGTTCCTCACCGATAAAACAGGATGAATGATACCTCCCTACCTCAAAGGGAGTGATAAATACGAGTGCATTTGGCATGGGGGATTTTGTGATGCTCCGATATCAATTAATACTGATGATCTATGAAAGCAAAACAAGAAGAAATTCATTGATACATATGCAGTGTTTGGAAGGTATATGTAGGTAAGGCTTAGACTGCATACAGAACAATGAATGAAAAAGAAACCTATATGCTAGAGGAGGAGGGAAAGTTATAAGATTACATAATTAAGCTCTCTATGCATATGTCCAAAGCAGCTGGAATTAAGGTTACTCAGATAATCCTTAGTTCTGACACTTCCTGACCTTCGCTTGTTCGATTTTCCAACTTTCTTTTTTCTCCACTGTTTATATGAAGATACATTAGTGGCCTGTTCGTAACGCCAAGTTGTATATTTTGGTTTTCAACCCTGAATGGAGTCTCACAAGCCTTTCAAGAACTCCACCTCCAACTTCCTTTCCAAGAAGGAGGATCAAAGAAGTCTAAAAGTGAGGAGGACAGTGTGTGAGATGTATTACAGTAGAACTGGCAGGGACCTCTGGAGAACATAATTTGTGGTCCCATATTCAGAGGTGGGACTAGCTAAACCCAACCCTTTCCTCACACTAGTTTTCAGCCAGGCCAGCTCCATAGTCTGCAGAAACTGACTCTAAACTTATATTTGCAAGTACAAGGGTGCCTCTAATGGTACTTTCCAGGGACTACACAGCAAAAAGCATCTTTATTTTACCCAAGTTGAACAACATGTAAAAAATCTGCCTTTTTAAATCTCTAGTTATGGATATTCCCAGCCTCCCTCCCCAAGCTGTTTCAGTGGTTCACCCTGCCCACCCTCAGATATTTTTCCTGATGTCCACCTCTGTGTCCCTTGCTTCCATTTAATTCCAACGCTTTTTGTCTTACAGGCCATGCTCTCAAGAGGAGATATGGAAACAGTTTGTTCCCTTCCTTGCTGCAGCTCTTTTACATAATTAAAGACTGTTGTCAGGTCTCTCCTGCCTCCTTTTCTACACAAATACAAAGCCTTCCACCAAGAGTAGTTTTTAGTCTTCGTCGTGTTCTTGTTGCTTTCTGATGAGTCTGTCTTTTTCTTGAATCCAGAATTACAGAATGCAGAATCAGGAGAGGTATTTTTACAGCTTCAAGTGGAAGGGTTGCAAATGAATCAAGGTTTTCTCCGCTCAGTAGGATGGTTTTTTGCAACAGCTTACTTGATGCCTCCAGACCGGTTTGTAACTCTGTGTCCTCCAAGGTCCTCTTTGGTAAAGCCACTACTGACTCAGACATTTCTCTCTGTTCTCACCCTTCTTTAATAGTTTTAGAAAATCTGGGCTATTAAAATGCCAGAGCATACATTTTCTACAAACGTTTGCAATAGAAACCTGTTAGAAACTCTGCTGTACATGGTGGTGCAGCAGAGCACTTTCTATCATTCATGTCTCTGCTTATCTCTGAATTAGACATAGGAAAAAATAGCCCATCAACAGGCATTCTCCAAAATATTAAATACCCTCCTAAATATTAAATATGATGACACTTTCCCAATCTTCATAATAGAAGCAGTAACTCTCACACTATCAAGATACCTGGTTAAATGCAAATGTAAAGAATGCATCTAGTGACAGTATAAGCTCTCAAATGTGCCAGTTGGTTTGGAAATACCTGCTTTCCCTTGTGTTCCCAAATCTCCAAGGATTGTTACAGAAAAGTGTAGTTTCATCATGCAATAATGTGAATAGTCACCAGAATATTTACATGAACTTTGCTAGCTTTAGCTAAGATTTTTGTCGGAACTGGCCCTCCTCTCTGCTCATTCTGCCTCTCCCATTTCCTCTCCTACCATCATCATTCATGCCCATGCTCCATCTTTCCCTCCTTTAACATTTGCGGGCTTTCTGATTTCCTGCAGTATTAGCTCAGTATGTCTGTTACTCATCTCTTATAAGTTAGTATTTCAAAGCAAAACCAGCCAGCACTTGTATTTCAGTTCTTCCCAATCTTTCTAGCAGTAAAACACTCCATAGTGGAAGAGCTCATTCTGCTTTTGAACAGAATCAGAGCATCAGGTCATTACCAGGACCTGGGAAAAAATAATCCCCAAGTGAGCAATAGACTCAGCATCTACAGTCCCAGGTAGCTCTGTCTTCCACAGGGATGTCCTTCCTCCCTCCAGAGATGTTTTAAGCCCCTCTACTGATTTCCCAGGTGGGGAGCTGCATGTTATTTCACTCAGAGAGCCTTTTAGCTGTCTTGTCTTAACATGGTTGTGTCGCCATCTTCCTGGCTGTGCTGCAATCAGAGCCCACCCAGCTATGCCAGATAATTACCTGAAGAACCCTGAGTTTGGGTTTTTTCCCCAGTTCCCAGGAGCTTTGGCTGCACTGAAAGTTAATTGGAATTTCCTTAGTAACACTTTTATTGTAAGGAGATCTGGCACTTTTGTGTAAGAAAACTACAGAGGAGTTCCTCCTGTTCTATGTAGGTTCTCACACTGCTCTATAATCACTTAACATATATCTGAGCGCCTTCCAGATGTGCATTAAGCCTATGACTAACTTCTGCCAAGTAGCCCTTGCTCTCTCTTCTCTCCTCTTCCTAGGGAAGAGGCTGAACATGCCAGTGCAGTCCTGATATTTTTAACATAAATTAATTATCCCTGCTGTTCTGCAATAACAGGGGTGAGCTGAAGCATGTTGTGTGTTGGCTTTTGCATCACTTCCCTCCATAATAGGTGTTGAACAGGAGCTGGTTTGTGTCTGGAAATTCCCCTTTGACTGTTGCTGCTTTGCAAATCGTCATTTTTGCTTTGAGCTTGGTGGGGAGAAGTTTCTTGTGCTGCTGAGTGATTGAGAGCTACCTAATGTAAAACAACCATCTCTTCCTCTGGGAAGCTCAAAGGGGGAATCTGAGGATGGAGGCAGTACAGAGACAGAGGAATCTAAGGACAGAGACAGAAGAAAGGTGATGAAGCAGTACTCTGGATGAAGTGATACTCAGTGTGCAGTCAACAGATGTATTTCTGTTTGGGATACATTGAGCTGCCTCCAAGGACAGTCTCTGCTGAGACACCAATAAACCCTGAAAGGAGTTTGAAAACTGTAGCATTTTGCCAGTGCTGCTTTTAAAAGCGCTCTTCCCAGCTAGGCATCACAGCAGAGATGAACAGAGGCCATTAACAGCTAAGAACAGAGGGCAAGGCTTTGATTCAGTGCTTTGCAGTGGTATTTATCCTACATCCTATAACTCAGTCAATACACACAGAACCTTCTCATCTTTCTTCACCCTTGGTGGCAGGCTCAGGATTATACTAGTTTGCCTATGTCCAGTATTTAGTCCACCAATCCAGGAAGGATTTGTGGCAGACTGCTATGTTTCTTCCGAGCTCTGATGCTTTTGCAAATTCACAATGGTAAATACCAGGGGAGAAGAACTGAGCCCAGGGGCCAGCCCTAAAACTTTGACTAAACCATCTCTGTTTTTCTAGCTGCTAAAAGCTCTTTGGCAAGGGGATTTTGTCAGCTGGGGTTAATTTAACATGTCTGTCTCCCGTTCCACCCCTCATTATAAAAAATTATTTTACTTTTAAGTCCTGTAAAGCTGTAGTGTCTTCTGTTGTTGTGATCAGTCTCTCTCTGAGGTACAAAAGGTTTTGTTAGGCCATTCCTGAAGGTTTTGTACACATCACTGTAGCTAGTGGTGAAGTTTTTTAATTTAACCATTTTTAATAATCCCTCCCATCCTGGTAAAATTAGAGAAAGTTTTTTGGCTCAAACACTTAAAAGCTGAGAATAGGCACTGTGTTTTATGAGGTGAACCAATCATGCCTCTTATCTCAGAGCACATCCTTTAAACTGGCATTTTATTTCTTGCTCCACCTGATTGCAAAACATCAAGGCCACTATAACAACACGGGTAGCAACCGCTGTAGATATTTATATGGCTTAGTGTATAGGGACATTTTCTTCTTGCTTTGCTCACAGGGCCCAGTCCTGGTTGTTCTGTTCCTCTTCAGTTGACAGCTGTTTGACTACTAAGAGTTATTTATCAGTCTGGTTCATGTCAAGAGCTCTAAATCTGTTTTTCCCTCAGAAATTCACTACTTCTTTTTAAGCCCTTGCTTATGAACCTATCTGGAATTGTTATCAAAGCCCAAATGGGCCTCAGTTCCCTCCATCCCCTTGCATTTTGCAGCCAATGTAGGACAAAAAGATATATATCTGGTTATATTTTTCTCAACTGGTCATTTTCTGTGTGTCACTGTGGTGTGTCCTTTAGCCTTAACCATTCCATGGATCACAAAGGCTGTCCTGCAGCTCTCATCTGCTTCTGCAGCCATTGCACAGACAGTGGGGCTTTGGGAGATATTAACTCTATGCTGAAGCAGATTCTTGTGGGGCTTGGGGTGATGCTGCAGCAAAGGAGTAGTTACTTAACCTCACAGCCATTCCGTTTGTGATCATTCTCATGTCAAGTAGGGTTGCATGAACCAGTTGCCTGGGGCAGATTTGGTCATATGCTTGTTGTAGGCTAGCTGCTTCCTCCAAGCAGCTAGCACACAGCATCTCACTTGTAGACAACATACAACAGCTTCCCCATGGATAAAATCTGCTACAGATATTGCTTTGAGCTTTGATTCTTGCTTCTCACCACAACTTGATGCTGTGCCTGGATCCTTTGTGATGTGGAACCTTAATTTCGTTTCTTTCTTTTCTACTTCAGCAGAATTAAGATGCAGTCTGGAATTATGCATCTCCAGCTAAATGTTGCCAGGATTTCATCCTCCCCAGGACATTTAAATTGGTTGCAGAATAATTAGAGTTCCTTTTTCCTGTTTCCACATCAGTTTGGAAATCGACCCAAAGGTTTGATGTGGGTTAGTAAATTAGGGTACATGGGATGAGCGTACCCATAGCAAATTGTGTGTGAAGATGTTGAGATAAGAGCTGTGCCTCTGCCAGGTCTCCTTTCTCTTACAGTCCTGTGTTGGCTCTGGATAATGCAAGGAGACACCAGGACCAGGCACCATCAAAGCGGAACATTTTCATGGATGCTGCCAGCTTTTAACTGTGGATTGTCTTCATGAAGACATATTAGAGAGACTTTTAAAAACAGCTTAAAATTGTCAGTTTATTTGGCAGCGTGCTGATATGTGTGCAACCCCAAGAAACACCCCAATCCAGAGCACAAGGCAGACGTGCTGCCTGCTTTCTCCTCCCTGCAGCAGCAAACTTGCTTTTCTCACCTCTTTTCTGCTCTTAGGAGACATCCTCTAAAGTAGGGGTAACCTCCCTAAATTTGCTTATCCCCTTTTAGACAACACACAGGTTTCAGCAGCAGCCCATGGTTTCTGAAAGCTGCTTGCCATTTCCGAGATGATCCAAGAATGGGAAGGGACTGCAACTCAAACCTGGCAAAGATGTGGTCACTTTTGCTAGCTAACCTGTAAAGGAGAAGATGTCATCCCCAAAGTGTATCTGCGAGCCCCCCAAAAGAGGAGCAGAAAGGTACAGGAGCAAGCTCTTGAGACATGAGCCAAGAGATAAAAAGAGTGAAGACTGACCCACGGCTTGGACTTTGCGGGCTGTTTTGGAGACCACAGCAGCTCTCTGGGGTGGATGACCTATCATCCCCATTGTTTGTCTCCAAACCTTCCCCTGAGATAGTCTCTGAAGCACCCTCCTGCAGGGAAATGCAGCCTTCTCAGTCCCTCTGTCACAGGAGGAGAAAGAGAAATGACCAGCCGGAAGATCCTCTTAACTTCCTCACCTTCTCAGGTTCTCGACAAAGTGAAGTTCACCCTCCTCCTTCCTACTGCAGCCCTTGAGCTGTGGCAGTAAGCCCTAGAGGTGCTCTCTCTGGTTGTTCAAAAACCCTAAGCTGACCTCTTCCTCTTGGCGAGACTGAAGATGCTGTGCAAAAGAGAACATGCAAGAGGCTTAAACATGGGAATTTTTCACATGCCTCAGACTAAACACTAGTCTCCTCCTCCAGGCTTTCAGTCTTCCAAGAGCTTCCCACCTTTCCAGCCAAGCACTCTGTTTCCTAGAAGAAGAAAAATCAGTAGTTTTGTGCTAGCAACAGCTGGATTCCTCTTTTACTAGTGAAGACATTTTCTCCCTCCCATTTGAATGTTGTATGAATGCAGAAATAATGTGAAATAAGAGTTGTAATGCTGAAAGGAGTGATCAGAACAGAGAGTTCCTCTGGATAGGGTTTGATGCAATTTGGAGCTGCCTGTAGAAGATTGGCTGGAAGGTAAACTGATTTGTGCTAAAAAAGCTGGTGCTGTTAAATTATGTTAGCGATTCTTTACTAGACAGCCCAAAATAGCTTTTTCTTGACCTCTGACCTCTAAGAAAGAACTGTATTTCTGATCTTACATTGAAAGTGCCATTTGTGCTGGAAGAAACTTACATTCTTTAGAAACCCTCTCAGGATGGCACTTACTGTCAAAAACATTGCATGGAAACTTATGGAAAGCAAACCAAAAGTCACACATATATATCAACACCAGATGTTGTTGCTGAGCTAACCAATGACACTAAATTCAGGTTAAATACAAGTTCTAATCCATCTTTCTGCCTTCATGGCAGAACACACATCCCAACACAAGAGGAATGTGGACCTACTCGAGCGAGTCTAGAGGAGGCCATGGAGATGCTGCGAGGGCTGGAGCACCTCTGCTCTGGAGACAGGCTGAGAGAGCTGGGATTTTTTAGCCTGGAGAAGACTCCAGGGAGACCTCAGAGCAGCTCCCAGTGCCTAAATTAGGGGCCGACAAGAAATTTGAAGAGGGGCTTTGGACAAGGGCCTGTAGGGACAGGACAGGGCAGTGTTCAAGGCCAGGTTGGATGGGGCTTGGAGCAACATGGTCTAGTGGAAGGTGTCCCTGCCCATGGCAGGCGTTAGAACTAGTTGAGGTATAGGGTCCCTCCAACCCAAACCAGTCTGTGATTCTGTGTCAATGCAGAATTTGCAATATAGGCCCATATGAGGTGGTAGATGCTGAGCTGGGTGTTGAGTTGGAGGGGTGCATTTTGAGGGCATTACTTAGTCACCAGCTGTTGTCTAGGATGCTATAGCTTTTGGTACAGCAGGAAAAAAAATATTTCTGGTTGAATTTCAACTGTTTTCTGCCAAGCTACCCACACACACCATTACAACTGTACATTATTCTCTTTTCCTTTCTGCTGGTCCTGTTACGCGCTGCTCAACAGCTGCTGCATTTAATCCCAGAAGCTGTAGTTGGTAGCAAGCTAAGTGATCTCCATATAACCTCTATCTTACTGATAAGTGTGCATTATGAAGCTTAACCGATAGTAATAAAATGTTTTGCTTTCAACATGCAGTCCCTGTGGTCCAATGTTCCCATCTTCAGGCATCATCATTACAGCAGGGCAATGTACTGGAGTTGTTCTACTCCCCCCAGGAGCGTGCCTCATAATGCTGGACATGGACATCACAAAATCATAGAATCACAGACTAGTTTAGGTTGGAAAGGACCTTAAAGCTCATCCAGTTCCAATCCCTGCTACAGGCAGGGACACCTTCCACTAGAACAGGTTGCTCCAAGCCCCATCCAACCTGGCCTTGAACACTGCCCTGTCCTGTCCCTACAGGCCCTTGTCCAAAGCCCCTCTTCAAAGCCTGGCTTTGAACACTGCCAGGGATGGGAAAGCCACTGGTTCTTTGGGTGACCTGTGCCAGGGCCTCACCACCCTCACAGTAAAGAAGTTCCTCCTGATATCTAACCTGAACTTCCCTTCTTTCAGTTTGAACCCATCATCCCTTGTCCTATTGCTACAGTCACTGAAGAGTCCCTCTCCAGTATCCCTGTAGGCCCCCTTCAGATACTGGAAGGCTGCTATGAGGTCTCCACGCAGGTTCTCTTCTCTAGGCTGAACAGACCAAATTTTCTCAGCCTGTCTTTGAATGGGAGGCATGGGTATCTAGCAATGCATGTGAATACCCAACAAAGAAAGATGGAAGACACTGAGCAGAGCCCTTTCTGCCATAGCGAGTTGGTGGTGGTGGTGGTATCTCCAGGTAGGAGCAGTAGTTGTGGTCGCAAAGTCCCTGATTGTCATGTACACCTTGGATGTGTTTGCTCTTTGATGAAGACTGTATTTTGATCATCAAGGAGAAACTGCTGCAACTCGCAGAGGCACTTGGTCTTGGCCGTTTCCCAATGGTGCAGGTTCCTATCTCCACAAGATACTCTGGCAGTGCAATCTTGTTTGAGAGCCTCCTCAGGGACTACAGTGGTCGCTGGGGGAACAGAAGCAGATTGCATGCCTGCTCTGGGATTTTTTTTCATCCCTTTTACAGCTACTCTTCAGGTTCATGGTTTTACACATTGGTTGGCTTTTTTTTTATTTTCTTGCAGACAAAAACGGGTGGGTTTATGTCATTTTTGTGCAGGGAGAGAAAAAAAGTGCTTCTCATCTATATTTAAGTAAGCATACAGAACACAGAAAGCCTGCATTTGGAATTTCATTTTGGTTGACACATCATCGATGCTTCTATCGGAAGCATCTTTTCACCTATAAATAATTAAAAGGTCATATGATTTTTCTTCTTTAAACCAAAAGCATAAATTTAAAGCAGAGATCTCCAAGCATCATTTCTGTGGTACGGTGGGTTGCATTAGCCCCACAGCTTGTATTTGTTCAACAGGAGGTGGTTTCCCATACTTGAAGTTTATAATGTTTCATTTCAAAGTGTAATTTCCCAGGCAGAGCACCCCCAGAGTAGCAGTGCGTATCTGAATATACATCTTTTTCAGGCAAGGACAACACAGTCTTTTTCTGGAGATTGCCATTTTGTAAATAAGCTTCTCCTTGAGCAGCACAGCCAGAACTACAAAATATGGATGATTATTCCTTCCTGGCATCAGTCTTCCGCTGCAGGATCTGTTTTTTGTTGCGATAATTAGCACAGAATTAAAAATGACCCTGCATCTTCCATTTGTACTATGCCTGTGATACCGAGTGATCTGGGAGCGCATTTTACGCAGCAATAGGCTGTGACTCAGAATCAATTTTTTCACCACTGAAAATCAGCATTTAATTGTGGCACACAGATATCTGCAGCAAAATCTCTGCCTGCAACAATAAAGCACTGCTTCTAATAAACTTTCAATTGAGTTGTTTTGTGGAGACTGGAAAAGTTGCCAGGAATATTTAGATGGGAATCTAGTGTGCCAGCTGAAGCGGGATTTTACAAATGCCTTTAAAATCCAGGTGAGGTCAGGGACTACTAGAACGCAGCCTTTTCTCCCAGGAAACCTGTAGTAGTAGCTTTTCTTCTTAAAAATTCAACAGGGTTGTCAGTCCAGGAGGAGGCAAAATTGCAGAGGGTCTCAGACATGGAGATATAGTCAATGGTGTGTTCTTAAGACCAACTAAAGCAGCAAAAATACAGTGTGATGTGAAAGCTTCCTTGTGAGAGCAGTGCAGGAAATTACTGTGTAATTTGACTTGCTGTCTTAGCATTAGATTTATTATCCACTTCCAAATAATTTTCCCAATAACCCTTGCAATCGGAAGACGGGAAAGAACATGTTATAAAAAGATCTGGAAAACAAGCAGTTTTGGTATTTGTTTTTCAGGCTGGTAAATTTTCCATACATCCAATGTTTGGGTTTGGTCTCAGTGTTGAGGTCAGCAGTACTTAAACCAAATATTACTCTAGTGCCTACATATAGCAAATGGAGATGCATGCCAGTCTTGCAAGATCAGGCTTGAATCCAGTCCTGCAAGATGCTTCTTTGCCCAGCATAATGCTCAACAATTGCTTTTCATTCTGCAATACTTCGCCATCATTTAAAATAAAGCTGTGGTGTGCCAGCTGGAATGTTTCTCCCCTGTAGTGGTCACTTTCTTTCACTGATGGAAGTGTTCCTTGTTGCATGGCAAGGTCTTGGGCTCTCCCCAGACTGTGCTGGCTTTGGCAACAAGTCTGCAGTTTTCTTACGTGGATTGCAGACTGTGATGGTTGTGTTTCCCCACTGTATGCCTGCAGAAATCACAAGCCCTCCTCACTGCGGGGCACTGCCAATCTCCAGTATTTTTCCAGCTCTCATATCTTTTCCAGGCTCCTTTCTTTCCACTTGTATGTCTGCAAAGGTGGATCTACATCCATAGTCCCTGGAAGCATGCCCTTACTTTTGGCCTTTGTGGCATTAGTAGAAATAAGTGACCTGGGTCTGCAACTTTTTTTTTTTGCCCCTATGGTGTTAGCGTTACCCGCTTCTGAAAAACCACCTCCTGCTCTCCGATTAGGAAAATGTCCACTGCTGTATCTGACGCATGCCCAATATACCCAGCCAAGTCCAACAAGTCAGTACTTCTTTTTCAGAAAGAACTTTCTCCAAAAGATTTGTACCCAGCTCAAATGCACCAGATGTTGCCTTGGGAGAGTTGACAGCAATGCATGCAGGGCCTGGGGAGCCACTTATGCTACTCAGTGACCTGGTTTTGGGGTGTCTACTGAAACAGAGTGAGACTTGAAGGTCTGGTTTCCCCTTTTTCATTTCCCACTTTTGCTTTGGGAGTAATTTTTTCAGCACAAGTATACAAGTAGGGTTGGGCTTGGAGCTCAACACAAGGGAACAAAAAAGCAGATAGCAGCTAGAATAGGCAATGGGCAGTCAGTGGGAAGTGTGTGTTTAAAGAGAGAGAGCGGAAGTGCCTGACGTCTGAATCCTTTTCCAGCCTCTTTCCAGGAGTGTGCTGATCTTTCTCCAGAGTGTTTTCTTTCATGAAAATGAATATGGGACTTTAGTAACGTCAGTGTTTATTAGACCACCTTTGTTGTCTTGTTGTTGCATTAATTGTCCTTTGACTGGTAGGATGGTGAAGATTAAAAAGCCAGCTTTAATGCATAGTCAGAAAGCTAAAAAACAAGCAAACCACAAATAAATAGGTAAATAGGCTAACTGTAAGATAGCGTGTAAAAGGAGGCAGTCTGTGGCACGACTCCTCTGTAACGTGCATGATAAGCATCAGCGAAGCTTATTGCAGACACTGGTCAGGGTTGCTTTTGCTAGACTTTGAGTATCATAGTTGCAAAGATTCGTAAATGTTCTGAGAGACTCTTGGTGTTGGGGTGGGTTTTGGTGTTTTGGGTTTTTTTTTCCATAAGCTGTAACCACTTGCTTTCTGAATGGGTCTGTAGTGATGGCGTTAATGGAACTGTTCTTTATAGTAATCTGAAAGGTGTCAGTCATTTGCTTGTCCGTGTTCACAAGCTGAGCCGTAGCGTTATGCCTCTCTCCGCAATGGTGTGATTTGAAGCACTTTTGGTGTGGCATGTGCAGTTGCAGTGCTGTCTGGTTTTGATTTCACCCCTCACTATTCCCCACGTTCTACCTGTGTTTTGGACACTGAACCAAACCAACTTTGAAACTAGCACTTTAAGTACTAGTAGTCACTTTTTTTCTCACTCTATTGAGCACTGCACTTTTGTAAGTACTATTAGCACTTGAGTTTTGAACTGTTTCCCCCAGTCTTTTTAAGCCTCTTAGGTACAGTGTTACGGGGCCATCAGAAGATAATTTTGAGGTGTATGTGACCATTGACTTTCATTACATACCCGTTAGCAATTTTATAAATTAAGGACTTAAGCCCATCCAAGTTCATTTTACACAACAGGATGAACATGTAAGTCACTGATGTCCAGGCAGACATGGTTGTTTGCAAGCTTTGAGGTTGTACAGAGACCCAAGCGCATGGCTTTTAAAAGCACCAAAGATAACAGAAGTCTCAGAAGGCATCGGAATGGTGCAAGATCATCTGATTTACACTTGGAATTGAGTGGACCACAGGATGCAAAGCAGACCTGGAGTGAGAAGCATAGGGCAGATGCTTTTGTTTTCAAAGACGCAGGTCTGCATTAGCAGGGTGCGTCCACAGTACGGTGAAGTTAAAACCAGTCTGAGACACTAGTATCGATAAAGACTGCGCTCAAGCCCTTGCAATAAAAGCCATCAATGTGCCTGTACTGAAAGTGTTGTTGAGATCAGTTGTGGGCTTGAACTACAAAAGGTATTTTAAAGTAAAATTTATTACAGGTGATGTAGAAGATGGAGCATAATAACCATGTAGGTTGCTGTTGAACTTGAAAAGTGGTTTTCAGAGTTGATCAGGTCTCATTTTAGGAGGCTATTCAGATGTGCATCGCTGTTCTTGTTAAATTCCTCCAGTATTTCAGTATGGATGGTCGGGGACCAGAGCTCCCTTGCCAGCAAGAAATCAGTAGGGTAGAGTTTGTAGTACACATAGTCACAAATCTCTAGGATTTGAAATGGGGCGATGATCCCAGGGATACAAAATAATCTAGGTTTTGATGTCCCAAACCAGCCACTCTCAACCAACTGGTGGGTTTTTGCTTCTTTAAAAGCCCTTGTGGGTTTTCCGTAGCAGCAAACAAATCATGGTGGTTGTGAGAGTGCTACGTTCCATTCTTGCTGGGGTACCTGCACTTGGGACTCATTGGCAATGAGTCAGATAGTCAATCCAAGGCCTTCTCTGGCAATACTCCTTGGTGGAGTATTGGTGATCCTTGCTGGATAAACCCGTTATAGCATGGTCAGTTTGAATGGAGAGAAGTGAATTAGGTCTTCTCCTTCACTGCTAGCAAGTGGACATGATGGAAATAACCTTCAGCAACAACATCAAAATATAGTAATTACATTGGGTTTGCTTGTTGAAGCAGATGTGTTTTTCCTGATAAACTCCAGCTTTAGTGTCTGCTTTTTGCTGGGTTCAACTCAAGCTTCCTTCTTTAATAGACCTTCATGATGTTGGGTGCTCAGTGGGGATTGAAGGTGGTTAAAACACACAAACCTTGAGCAGCCCAGAACATTATGCTCTTATATCCTCTATTGTTAGATTTAAAAATGGAAATATGGAAATGTGAATAGAAACCAGATTGATTTATTTCCCCTCTCCACTCCCCCCTCCAAATTAACCCTGCAAGTCTAGGTTTAAAGAAATAGCACCTAGCATTGTTGCTGTTACATCTGAGCCCCCAAAAATGATAGTGGCCAAGGGGACAGCCTCTTCTCAAAGCACCTCAGTGACTCAGAGCCTACATCCTGCTCACTGTCATGAGGATATAGGTGAACCCTTTGGAAAATTCACCCCCTAGTCAGCTCACTGGTCTCCTCAAGTACTTGGAAATGAAGCATTTGCAGGGGGATGTGGAACAGGTCTCTTTTTATTTTTCCTCTCTGTTTTTTTTGCCCTTTGGAGTTGGCATCTCATCCTTCAGGAAGGTAAAAGTAAGTGTTTTCTCCTGCACAGCACACATGAAGCTGGAATGCAAAGCCCAGCACAGCATCTCTCACTTTGGAGGGACCTCTTAGGTGGAAAAAGAGCTCTTTAAGGATTTTTACTTGCTTGCAGTTTCAGATAGTTCATGGGAAGTGCATGGTAACAGCACTCAGGCGATGTTTTACCAACCTTTCCCTTTCCTCCAAGAGAGACTTTTTAAGTTGCTTTGATAGTTTAGATTTCCTTTCCTCAACAGGCTTTTGGACCCATGCAAATGCCCTTGAAATAAGTGAGTTTATCAAAGCAAACTGTGCATTGCAGGAAGCAGTCTCAAAACACGCACACACCCATGCACCAATCTCCATGTACATGTGTGTGCGTACACACAGAGGTAGATATATTATTTCCCCAACTATTCCTTTTTTTTTGGGGGGAAAGGGTGTTGGTTTGGTTTTGGGGTTCATTTCCCCTTCCCTCCTCCCGCCCCCAAATTCTCCCCAGGATATTAACCAAAAAGTGTTTTAAAATCATGGCATGAAAACTCCTAAATGTAAATCTGAGTACCTTGTGATGCTGATAAAGAGGTTTTTTCTGAAACTTTCTGTGATGCTTAATATTTTTCTTAGGAAGTTTTGTTTAATGTTTGATCATTGTTCTGGAGGATGTTGGTTCTACTGGCATTGAACTAATGGAAATAAAATGCATGTGTTACAAGTGTAGAAACAGTGAAGAATTGTGAACTTACTGTACGATACTGATTCTGTTTTCAAACAATCTGTTTTGCTGTTCAATAGTTGACATATGGAAACGCCAATGTACTGTAATTTAGCACTTTTCCAGTGGACCCTGTTCTCACTACACCTGAGGGAAGACATGGGTTTGGCTTGGGGCTGTCTGAACTCAACCTCTGCACACCTTCTGCATGCTTCGGCACCTGAATTGGCTGGGGGCTAGGGATGGGGGGACGGGGTGGGGGGGGACGGGGAGTAGGGGGGAGGAAAGCAATGTTTTCTCATAGTTTTGGTGGCTGGTGTGGGGCAGAGGGGCAGTGGGTCTCCACTTCCCTGGCCAAACCAGGAGGATTTGGGTGAAGACTTTCAGGTGGATGGTCCAGCAGCATTCTGGTCCACCAGCATGTCCCACCAGGGAGCCAGGCTGGGAACGGGCTGTCTGATGTGGGGTGGGACAGACGTGGCTAAAAAGCAGCAAATCAATGAGCAAACCCTGAAATTAGAGCAGAAAAGTTAAACTCCCAGCAACCCTCCTCTGGCCCATAGCCTCCTTTCCTAGTGTTAACAGGGTGCAAAGTGTTACTTGTCATGTACTGTACTGAAAGGGTTAATTGATCCGTGACTGTATTGTACTGTATGAAAACTCATGAATTGCCTTGTATTGTTTCTAATGGACTGTACCATGTCACCCCCTCCACCGTCCATTCCCAACCTGTCTCAGATTTTCCAAATGACGCATGTTATCAGTTAGATCCTCCAAACTCTCTGGTGCTATAACTCTTCCATATCCGATGGTGCTTCTGCGGATGCTAACTGACGACATGCCGATCCAGAGCTTGAAGTTCACAATGTCTTTCTTGTCTGTTTGTATCCAGTTGACACACACACTCACGAAAAAAACACACAGAAAATTAATGATAAACTTGAATTTGTTTCAAAGCATCATTGACAATCTAATGTTTTCTATGTCTGCTTTTATTTGGGATGGCTTTTCTAGAAAGCAGCACACCAGCACCTTTACACTGGGAGGGGATATCATCCTGTTCATGCCACAGCAGCTCCTCCAGCATCTGAGGTGAGATGCTCCCTCACTGGCTTTTCAGGCTGAGCCACAGGAGGTCAATCCATGAGAAACCAGTGAGGAAGAGGAGGTTCAGGTGCCTTCAAAGATATTTGAGCCTAAAAAGCAGCCAGTGTCCCCATGACCACCACCCCATCTCTACATAGGCGGTAGGTGTGCATTGAGGGTCTGAGAGGGAATGAACCTGCCCCTTGCTTTGTGGCAAGAATATGCTTTTTGTGAGAATGGAGGCAGAAAATTGGCAGCAGAAAATTGGAAACAGGATATTGGAGTCAAGGGGAGACAGAGCTCTCAAAGACACCTCCATCTCCTCCTGGCATTGCTCATCTCTGATGGTGGAGTCTGAAGTTTTGCAGGTGACACACACCTTGGATGGCGTGAACAGACCCATCCTCTCCCACCCCCTGCTTCCCCTGATGTGAGCTGCTTTTTGGACAAAATAAAACCTGACTATATTTTATATCTATTTGAAAATGAAGTCTGATGTTTACCCCTGTTCTCAACTGAATTTGCATATTGTTGTTTGCCACAATATTTGTTCTGTCTCAAAATAAATTTGCTTACTTGTGTAGTCTTAACTGTCTGCTCTGGTTCTTATAATCGGATTTGTCGCCACTCCAAGGTGCCAGCTCTCCTTTGGGCGCTTCCCATGATACTAAGAAGGAAATCTGCCTGCCTGGAAGGAGAAATCATTTCAGCCAAGACTCACACTATAAATGTTCCTCTCTCGGTTATCTCGCATTCATCTCCCCAGGGCTTTTCAATTTGATGATCTGTTTTTTCCCCCCAGGCTTTCATCATCAGATCCTTCTATCCAGTAAGTGCGCAACAGAGGAGCGGCTGTGCTTCAGCCCGCTTCATTTAGGAGATTAAATTGTTGCTAACGCATTTCTTGAGGGCAAGTCATTCCCAATTGCAACATTTTGCATTTGAAAATGAAGGGATTTATGGCTATGAGCTTGGATGAAAGCTGTGGGCATTGGCATCTGTAGCACCGTTCGGTTTTAGGGCACATTGCGTTAAAGGGAGGTTGGCATCAGTTGCTGGAGATGTGGCAGTAGAAGGCAGTGCCCTCAAAAGGCTAGAAAATCCATTCCATTTGCACATGCACTTCCCAGGATGTAATCAAATCAGCCAGCCACTTCAATAAGAGGGATAAGCAAATGTTCCAGATCTGCATGCATTTGCAAAGGAAGCGTGTTACAAGACTCTCAGGTTTTGAGGTTTTCCCCCCAAAATGCTGCAGGCTACTGCAGGAGGGCATTTTGTATTCCTTTATCTGTATATTCCCCCATATCTCTATGCACAATACTTTCCTGTATGTATGTTATGGCCATGGAGTACATTGTCAATTATTTATGCCCCTGCTCCCTTTGCCTCCTTCCTCCCCAACCTCTCTCCAGCTCTTCTTTTCACAGTTTATCAGGGTTTTGTAGATGTTTTCTCACAGTAGGATGGTGGTGGACATCGGCATGGGAAGGAAGGAACAGAGATGAATCCTGTGGGTAGAAGCTGGGACAAGAAGCCTGACTTTGTGGAGGGTGTGTTAAGGTACATCTGCCTCCCAGACCCAGCAAAAATGCAACCTCAGTCTGCAACCCAGAATGCTGCTTTGTCACCTTTTAGCCTCAAACTGGGGGGTGGTGGGCTCTGCTCGGGTGGTGGGCTCTGCTTAGGTGGCAAGCAGTGACTCTAGTCTGAGGATGTGTCCTCAGCTGATAACAGAGGAAAGGACTTTACGACTTTATCCATTTTTTCACTCTGTGGGTTTTTTTCCTACCTAAAACACAGGTGTGCCATCAGTAAAACACCGCTTTTTAGGAAGTGAAGAGTAAGTCCAGACAATGCCTTCCATAAGCACCAGTGGCAGTAAATAATTCTTTCTGATATGGGTTCCCTAAAACACTGAGTTTCAGTTAAAAAAATGACAAAAATAAGAAAGGAAGGCTGCCCTATCACTGTTTTAGTGTTACAGAGACAGCATTTTTTTATTATTTTGTGGACTTTTCAGCCACTTTCACATTTTCAGCAGGTTTTAGTGCAGAAACTGTATTTTAGAGAAGGTGGTGGAAAATCAGCCCTGGCTCCTAATAGAGATGTTCTCTGCAGAGGCTGCCTTCACCACAACTTGTGCATCTGCAGTCTGTTGGGAAAGATAGAAGGATGTCTTTAGAAAAGGCTACTGAAGAGTAAAAGAGCTGGATCCTCTTTGAACTCGTCCAGGAGTTCCTGCCCAAACCCTGTATCAGCTGAGGTCTATCAGCTTAACACTGGAAAACCCTCTGACAGGATGGATAAGAAACACCAAGCCCCTGTGCTAAGCTATAAAGTCACCCCCCAGAAAAATGCAGCGTCACATCCCAATACTTGCTGCCCAGGAGGAATGCTGGAAGAAGCCCACCCTGTGGATCTCAGGATGCTGCAGATGCTAACGGGAAGATGCAGGGGGCATTTTTGAGACCCTGCAGAAGTATTTTCAGGTTTTACAGGAGGAGGACGGTGTAAACTGTTGAGAACACACTGGATACCGTGAAGAAAGGCAGCCTGCGTACTGCCACTGAAGCTGTTGAGGCCCATGTTGAGGTAGTTGCGATGTGTGAAACATTTTGCTGCTGAAGGAATTCCACAGCAAAAAAAAAAAAAAGTAGGGACAGAAAGATTTAAGAGCTTATTGTGGTTTGATTTATCACTTCACCATGCGTTACTTCACTGCCAAAAGGAAATTCTTCTTTTTCTCATTACTGAAAGATCATTCAAGACCTTGGGAAGAACATTTGTGTTCGTTATCTCCAGTAGCCAGCTAGGCCACAACCAATTTATGGGATTGCTTGGATGTTTGAAGTCATCCACACAGAAAGATTTGGGGAAAATGGCTCATATCATGAACGACAAAGACCATTGAGCACATGGAGTTTGTCTTTGCCAGGGAAGGGCACTCAGTCCTCTCAATGCCCATTCACCAAATGCTGAGGAGCTGGAGGAAAAATCCCCCATTGCTACTTATGTACTAGTTAGCAAGTACATAACTAACTCACTTAACTAGCTTGCTAACAGTTAGTTAATGCTGTTACTGGATTTTGCTGCAAGCCTCAAGTTACAGGGTATTTCTTCCAGCAGGAGTAATGTGAGGTTTCCATCTTAACACACATCTCCCCTTCTGATTTTTTTTCCTCTTATTAAATAATGAAGAAACCTTACAAATTTGAAAGGCATAAATAAAAGCCTCTCAGCATTTATTTTAATGCTGCATCATAACCTCCTGAGACCCAGGATGCACTTTTGGGGGTCATTTTACAGTATCACAGTGTGCTAGAGATTGAAAGGGACCTCAAAAGATCATCTAGTCCAATCCCTCTGCCGGAGCAGGAACACCTAGATAATGTTACACAGGAATGTGTCCAGGCGGGTTTTGAATGTCTCCAGGGAAGGAGACTCCACAACCTCCCTGGGCAGCCTGTTCCAGCGTTCTGTCACCCTCACTGAGAAGTTTCTTCTCAAGTTTAAGTGGAACCTCTTGTGTTCCAGTTTGTACCCATTACCCCTTTTCCTATCATTGTTTGCCACTGAGTAGAGCCTGGCTCCATCCTCGTGACACTCCCCCTTTATATATTTATATACACTAATAAGGTCACCCCTCAGTCTCCTCTTCTCTAAACTATAGAGACCCAGCTCCCTCAGTCTTTCCTCATAAGGGAGATGCTCCACTCCCTTAATCATCTTTGTTGCCCTGTGCTGGACTCTCTCCAGCAGGTCCCTGTCCTTCTTGAACTGAGGGGCCCAGAACTGGACACAATATTCCAGATGGGGTCTCACCAGGGCAGAGTAGAGGGGAAGGAGGACCTCTCTCGACCTACTAACCACCCCCCTTCTAATACACCCCAGGACGCCATTGGCCTTCTTGGCCACAAGGGCACAGTGTTGGATCATGGTCATCCTGTTGTCCACTAGGACCCCCAGGTCCCTCTCCCCTACACTGCTCTCTAACAGGTCGTTCCCCAACCTATACTGGAACCTGGGGTTGTTCCAGCCCAGATGCAGGACTCTACACTTTCCCTTGTTATATTTCATCAAGTTATTCCCTGCCCAACTCTCCAGCCTGTCCAGGTCTCGCTGGATGGCAGCACAGCCTTCTGGCGTGTCAGCCACTCCTCCCAGCTTAGTGTCATCAGCAAACTTGCTGATAGTACACTCAATTCCCTCATCTAAATCGTTGATGAATATATTAAATAATACTGGTACCAGTACTGACCCTTGAGGCACTCCACTAGTTACAGGCCTCCAAGTAGACTCCGCCCCATAGACTACAACTCTCTGGCTTCTCTCCTTCAGCCAGTTCGCAGTCCACCTCACTACCTGATCATCCAGACCACACTTCCTCAATTTAGCTGTGAGGATGCTGTGGGAGACTGTGTCAAATGCTTTGCTGAAGTCAAGGTAGACCACATCCACCACTCTGCCATCATCCATTCACCATGTTATTTCCTCATAAAAGGCTAAGAGATTGGTCAAGCAAGATTTCCCCTTGGTGAAGCCATGTTGACTGCCCCTCATAACCCTCTTATCCTTGATATGCCTTAAGATGGCACCAAGGATAAGGTGTTCCATCACTTTCCCAGGGATGGAGGTGAGGCTGACCGGTCTATAGTTAGCCGGGTCCTCCTTCTTGCCCTTTTTGAAGACTGGAGTGATATTTGCTTTCCTCCAGTCCTCAGGCACCTCTCCCGTTTCCCAAGACTTGGTAAAGATGATGGAGAGTGGTGTAGCAATGACTTCCGCCAGTTCCCTCAGCACTCGCGGGTGCATCCCATCTGGACCCATGGATTTATGGATGTCCAGATTGCTCAACTGGTCTCTAACCCATTCCTCATCGACTAAGGGAAACCGCTCCGTCGACCTGACTTCATCTAAGGTCTCAGGGGTACAGGGCTCTTCAGGACTGCCTGCAACAGAGTAGACAGAGACAAAGAAGGCATTCAGTAACTCTGCCATCTCTGTACCTTCTGTCACCAGGGCACCCATCCCATTCATCAGTGGGCCTACATTGCCTCTGGTGTTAGTTTTGTCTGCCATGTATTTGAAAAAGCTCTTTTTGCTGTTCTTGACCCTTCTCACCAGGTTTAAGTCTAAGGAGGCCTTAGTCATTTTGGACAAGCCAGGGGATTACTTTTACAGTGGGTGTCCATTTCCCTTATGCTCAGCACATGGTGTGTGCTGTCCTTGGGAAGCTCTCAGCTGGAAAGATTTATTGTCTGCTGCCATGCTGGAGGTTTTGCCTCATCCCAGGGCTGTTGTGTTCTCTGCTGCAGTACCACAAGCATGGGCAATTCAGTTTAAAATAATCTGCTGGAAACAAATGAGCAAATAAAACTTCCAGGCGTATGTGAACAGTTCCTGGCCAGCGTCTTGTCTGGGTAAAGAAATAGGAAATGATGGACAATCTTTAAGAGTAGCCGCAATTTTTTTTTATATATATATATTGCTTTCTTTTAATTTGCTGGATGTATTTTAGTTGGAAAGTTTGCTTCAGAGCTGTGATGTTTTGAACCCTTTAATTTTCTCCTTCACCTCAGGGTAAAGCCCACAAGTCTAGCTCTAGTGTTCCCCCCCACCTGAGTAGTTCCTCAGCCATTCTCAGGTTTTCCATCTGACATGAAAAAAAACCTACTGCAGTGGCTAACTGCAGTTAGCTACTCTGCTAAAAATCCCAGGAATGCTTACCACCTGTGATCTCCTAAAATCAAAGTCCTTGCTGACTGGGCCAGGCACCCATAACTCAAGCATACCCAGCGCTCCAAACCTCATCAATCTAATAACTGGTTATTGTATCATTGACACTATACAATGCTGTTACATGCTGCTACTGAGGAGACGGCAAAGCATGTCAAAATGTATGGAAGATCAAACCAAGAGCTGTGTATCCTGCAGCAGGTAAGACACGCTCGCAGATCAGTAGCAATTTCGGGCTGACCATGAGATGCATCAAGCACCAGACTGTAAGCAAATATGTTAGTATGCTATAGTGCTTCCTCCTATTAAATAATGAAGAAGCCTTAGAAATTTGAAAGGCACAAATAAAAGCCTCTCAGCATTTATTTTCATGCTGCATCATAACCTCCTGAGACCTAGGATGCACTTTTGGGGGTCATTTTGGACAAACCAGGGATTATTTTTACAGCAGGTGTCCGCTTCCCTTATGCTCACATAGGGGAACGTTATTTTACATTACTACGTGTTACATTAATGTTAACGCACACCTTGCAACAAGCTCTCCCTTAGCCAGGCCGTGCTGTGGCAATCATTAGGGCCGGCTGCAAGCCCAGAGGTAAAAACCTGAATTTGAATCGGGAAGCCAAGGGTGGAAGGCCTGATCCCGGATCGGACATTACACAGTTCTTCCCCGTGAGGGTGGTGAGGCCCTGGCACAGGTTGCCCAGAGAAGCTGTGGCTGCCCCATCCCTGGCAGTGCTCAAGGCCAGGCTGGACAGGGCTCGGAGGAACCTGCTCTAGTGGAAGGTGTCCCTGCCCGCGGCAGGCAGGGGGTCGGAACTGGGTGAGCTTTAACATCCCTGCCAAAGTCTGTGCCCCTATGACCCCGCGCACACCCCAACGGACGCCCCGCCCCGCCCCGCCCCACCCCGCCCCACCCCGCCCCACCCCGCCCCACCCCGCCCCACGGGAGGCGGTGACCCTCGGGACAAGGGGCAGGGCTGTCGAAGTGCGCAGGACAGGGAAACGGAGGGGGGGACCCGCCATTACGCGGAGTGCGCCAGGCCTCGCGTCCCGGTTGTTGCGCCGCCGCCGTTAAGGCGGGCCCGGGCCTTTGCGGGGCGACCAGCGTGGCTGGGCCCTGCTCTACCCTACCCTGCCCTGCCCGGTCCCCCGTCCCGCAGCCATGGAGGAGAAGGGGTTCGCTAAGGAGCTGGACCAATGGATCGAGCAGCTGAACGAGTGCCGGCAGCTGAGCGAGAGCCAGGTCCGCAGTCTCTGCGAGAAGGTGAGTGCGGGGCCGGCTTCCCCTCGTCCTCCCTCTGCGAACTGGAGGGTTTTGGTTGGGGCTGGCGGTACCGGGGAGCTGCGAGCAAAGCGTCCCGGCATGATGGGGCCGTGGCGGGGAAACAGGTTTCCCTCTTCTCCCCCTGCTCGCCGTGATGCTGCACTGTAGTGTGTCTGAGATGGGAGGGCCTCTTGTTCACAGTGCCAGTGGTTTTCTGGCGTCAAAAATGCCACAGTTATAGGATTTATGAGCAGCTGAGAGCTTTACTGAACTGTAGAATCAGCCACTTTGGAAAAGACCTTTAAGATCATCAAGTCCAACCATTACCACAGCACTGCCAAGGCACCATGTCACTGAGGGCCTCATCTACATGGCTTGTGAACACTTCAGGGATGGTGACTCCACCATTCTCTGGGCAGCCTGTTCCAATGCCTGACCACTTTCTTGGTGAAGAAATTGTTCCTAATCTCTAACCTAAACCTCCCCTGGCACAGCTTGAGGCCGTTTCCTCTTGCCTTATTGTTACCTGTGGGGAGAAGAGACCAACCCCACCTCACTACAGCCTTCTTTCAGGTAGTCTTTTATATAGTGATGAGGTCCCCTCCTGAGCCTTCTCTTCTCCAGACTAAATCCCCTGAGGTCCCTTAGCTGTTCCTCATCAGGCTTGTTCTCCAGACCCTTCATCAGCTGTGTTGCCCTTCTCTAAACCAGCTCAATATTTCTCTTGTAGTTAGGGGCCCAAAACTGAACACAGGATTCAAGGTGTGACCTCACCACTGCCAAGTACAGGGGGACAGTCACTGCCCTGGCCCTGCTGCCACACTGGTGCTGATACAGGCTAGGATGCTGTTGGCCTTCTTGGCTGCCTGGCCACAAGCTCATATTCATCTCTGTTAAATCACCATCCCCAGGTACTTTTCAACTGAGCAGCTTAACAACCTGGTCTAGTGGAAAGTGTCCCTGCCTGTGACAGGGGGTTAGAACTGGATGAACTTTAAGGTCCCTTCCAACCCAAAGCAGTCTGGCATGTTTTTTGTTGTTGTTTTTTTTTTTTTATTATTATTTTTTTTTCCACCCACATCTCAATAGTCTGTTTTTCACCTTTTGGCTTTGGGTTCACCTAAATTGTGGTAGAGGACTGGGGTGGTGGTTGCATTGGAAAACCCATTCTGTTTTTCAGGGACATCACATTGCACTTGTGCCTTCTGTCTCATAATGTGAAGCAGCTACACAATAAAAATCCAAGAGGAAACCTTTTGATGTCCAGTGTGAAATCTAGGAAAGGAGAGGGGGAGAAGAGATGATCTGTAATGTCGACCTAAACAAGCTGCTGAGGAGACTAAAATAGAATGAGAAATGGTTGGAGGAAGGACAGCATCTGCTATTTTGGACTGGGGTTTGGACAGTCCTTTGGCAAATTTCTGTGTGCACTTGTTCAGTGTATACTGTCAAGACCTTTTAATTATTTTTTCCCCATCAGGGGACCAGTCTTTAGACTTGTCTTTAGACATTATCTGTCAGATGGGGAACATGTTTTCTGATGCTTGTTCATGGCAACGCATTTTGACCAGTGACTATAAACATCTTGGTGCCAGCTTCAAAAGGTGGAGCTATTTCCTTCTGTTGAAGCCTCAGTAGACTACAGCAGTGATGAAGTCTGAACAGTAGAGAGGGTTTGTGCTGCAGCTTCGTAATGTGCCGGAATGCTCATCGAAAAGGTAGGAGCTGCTTACTTGAATGCCACAGGCAGAGACTATGAAGGACTCCATGCCAGAGCTGTCCATTTGGTTTATGACTTTCTCCATCAGTTCTGAGGGATCGTGATGAGAAGAACTGGTGCTGCAGCAGGGACTGACAGCAGTGGCTCGAAGAGTAGAGACCATACAATCATTAGAATCCCAGACTGGTTTGGATTGGAAGGGACCTTAAAGCTCATCTTGTTCCAACCATCTGCCACAGACAGGGACACCTTCCACTAGACCAGGTTGCTCCAAGCCCCGTCCAGCCTGGCCTTGAACGCTTCCCTAATATGTAATCTAAATCTGTCCTCTTTCAGTTTAAAGCCATTCCCCCTTGTTCTGTCCCTACATGACCTTGTAAAAGGTCCCCCTCCAGATTTCTTGTAGGGCCCCTTGATCTTGAAAAGTGAGGATGAGCTCTCTGTGACTGTGTTCTCTTCTGCGTGAGGTTCAGCTAATAATCCTGAAAGAATTTATTAGTCTGATGTGTACCCTACTCCAAGTGTTCCTGTTTGGGAACTGCTGTTCTGACCCACAAGCTGTTACAGAAGACTTTTTCCCTTCTTCTCTGGCTGCATTGTTAAGTAGCTGTGGCTGCTGTATTTTGAGGAGCAGGAGGACAGTGCCAGCAGAATGCAGCTGTATGTCAGGGCCTGCATGGTACGCAGGGGGAGTGGCAGCTGGAGGTGGGGAGGGTGTTTGTTATCCAGACAGCAGGTAGGAGGCCTAAAGCTGTGGAGCATGGCATGAAACAAATGTCATCTGTCGCAGCACCTTTCTTCAATGGTGCTGGTAACTGGTTAGAATGACTGGGTATGAATTAAGTACTCTGCAATGCTCTTATTTGGCTTATTAAATTGTGGGGGAGTGGTTGTGTCTCCCATCTTGTAGTGGAAAGGGGCTTCAGAAAGCCTTTGGGTGTGCACTTGCTTTTGGTGTGAAGTAGCCCTGGCAGAAAGCTGGTTCAGTTTATTTCCTTGAGGTAATATTTGGAGAAGCCTTTACCAACCTTGTCTCACTTCTTAGCGCTCCCTTTTCTGTGACTAATTTCTAAGAGGGCAAGCACAATAGTACCTCTTGCCTTGGGTTTAAATTTGTGAAAGAGTTTGATAGGTTATAAAAAAAAAAAAAAAATCAAAATGAGGTGAGGGAAAAACCCCAAAGAAACAAGTCATAGATTTGCCTGTATGGGTCACTCTTGGTTTTAAGTGCTGGCATAATGGACAGTAAAGAGGGAAAGATTGCACACGGCTAGAGTTGTTCAGGGCATGCCAAATTATTCTGCACTCTGAAAGCTGTTGAAATTTGCACCTGTAGAAATTGCATTGTCTTCACCTGCCCAGGTGAATGTGCAGCATCATTTTGGCAGCTCATCAGTCTTGTATTCTTCATGCAGCTAATCAAGATGTCATATCAAGACAGCATGAGAACACTTGATTACTGTTCTGCTGGTCTTTAAAATGAAATCTAGCTAAAATGCAGCATTCAAAGGATAATAGAAGGACAGACATTATGATCACTGCTAGAGTTTGTAGACATGAGAATGTTGTAGAACATTGGGGAAACGTACATCGGGTGTCTTGCATCTCATGCTACTCTTAACGCCATGGTCTTAGACTCTATGGTGGAAGGCTGTTGAAACTTTTTTCCACTTTCACTAAATAAACAGTGAAAATCTATAGATTTCTGTGTTGGATTATGTCGCCCTTTCATTGGAGGTGCCATGGCAGCTTTCTGTGCTGATGCTGGCTTTGATGTTGTTAGTTTGGGTACTGATAGCAGTGTAGCACTGGCTGCATCGAACTGCCTTTGAACCTGAACAGGTTGTAACCTGTATTTTGAACATTTAAAGTCAGGTTAAAAGGCCAAAAAGTTCATTTGATTTGGTAGGAAGCACTCCCAAGTTTGGAGAGGAATTCTCTGAATACTTGGGTTTTGAAGTTCAAGTCAGGTCAGCTAATGAACTCTGCTGCAGGTGAGGGAGTTAGTACTTATCCTAGGGAAGAGAGTTTTTCACAAAGGTAATAAAATGCAATATGAAAGCAGGTGAGTAAAAGGCTGTCTCTTAAATTAAACATAAGCAAGCAACCATCCATAACCATCTCTCTTGGTAGCTTCTTTTTTCTATCCTTATTGTTTGGATGTGTAAGAAGGGTTACAGTCTCATTGCTGTGAGCAGCTTGAGAACTTTGTGTTGTGAAGTGGTGGGAGGAAAAGGATTTTAATCACTAATGAAGACATACATTTCTTGTACGGTTATTGAGTGGTAACTGTAAACTGATTCTTCAAACCAAGCAGCAGGAGCCAGTTGAGGCTGTAGGGAGTATTGCTGTTACTGGCATGAACCTATGACGCTTCTGCCCTCTTGAGATTGTTTCGTCTAAGAACGATTTTAGGAGGATGAGTTAGCAAGCTCTTGGGCACTAATTGGTGAAATTAGTATGAGCTAAGTAGCAACCTGGATGAGGATCAAACCATGAGATTGCAAGTGTTGTGTTGAGTCATGGCCAGGAATGTTTCATCTCTGTAGTACTGATGCTTATCCTGGGATGTGCTGGGCCAAGTACCTCTAGGAGCATGTGTAACAGTGTCCATCACTCTTGAGGCTTCAGGGTGTCCTCTGCTTCATCGTTGCTGAAGGGCAGCAGGACAGCTCCATCCCTCTGGATTCCATCTCATTTGAGGAGAATCTGTCTGGTTCTTGTTCACGCCAAGCTCCTTGGGATTTTAATATCCTCAGCATATTTGCTGACATAATAGTTTGGTCTGTCACAGTTGATAGAATAACAGTTGAGTTGAATTTGCATCAGAAACTCCATGTAAGAGCCTCTATGGGTCAAACCAAGATCGTGGTGCAGTAAATAAATCTCCTAGAAGGACCTGAGTTTCTGTGCTCTCAGAGGATCTTGTATGCAAAGCAGGTGCTTGGGGTCTTTGGCCTTCTCTAGGGGAAGCACAGTGCTGAAAGTCTGCCTCCTAGGATGGATCATAATCTCACAATTAGAATCAGTTTACATAGTTAGCATAGACAAATCTGAACCGTGTGATAGTGGATGTGATTAAGTCTCTCACAGAGGGATTAGCCTCCTGGTGATCCTGATGGTAGTCTCAAAGCTGGTGAAGCATTTCGAGTTTCAGAGCAGCTCATCAATGGGTTGTGTTCAAGCCCTGAGACCACTCCATTTCCTCTTCAAGGCCAACACAGTAAATTACTGGGACGTGCATTCTCCAGCCTCCTTCCACATGGACTAAGGAGTGGACAGCAGCCTAGCTGGTGTACCAGTCTACAAAGGTGATCTATAGGATCTAAAACTGGGAAAGAGAGGGGAGTTGAGACAATGGGCAAGCTCACAGCTACGAAGTAGTCTGCTCCTCAAAGTAATTTTGAGCACAGATGTGGTAACTTGTGCTTAATTGAGGTTTATTAAGTAAAAATACCTAAAAGCTGCTGCTTTTTACTCTGACCTGAGTATGGTTTTTGTCCAGAGCAGCTGGGACACATGCTTAGGAAGCCAATAGTATTAGTCATGGCTTTCTAAAGCAAAGGTAGTCATAGTCATTTAACAACCTTCTTAAGTAAATTGTGATAATTTAGGGCAGTTTAGTTGTATCAGATTTTTTTTCTATCCTGTTTTGCAATGGTGTTTTTGTTATTTTAAAGCATTTTACTTCACCGTTAGCTTGGCCCATTGAAACATGCAAGCAGAGTGTACTGGCTAATTGCCACTTTTCTGGGATGTTTTTAATGATGCTTAAAATTTTACAGGTACTATTTGGCATTAGAAAGCCACATGATGGCAAACTTCTGTGGCCAGTTCCTGAGCATGATTAGAACCAGCTCTGCAGCATTGGAATGACAGGCTTAATCTATTTGTGTGCATGTATCTTTGTCTACCTAGTAAGCTAAAATAGGCTGCATGGTAGGCAGCTAAAGAAGCTGCTGCTTTTTAGCAGTTAGTTTCTCCTTTCTCATGAGGGGAAACTTCTAGGCTCTCCTAGTACCAAGCTTTCAGGACTTGGGCTGGTCCACCTTTGAAGGATGCATTTAATGTCAGTGTGCCCAACTACTGTGCAGAAGGAGCTCCTCTGTTGCCTGTGCTGCTCTACCTGTGTGTGGATCTTCGGGTGGGTGCGTGGGTTTTCTGGGCAGATCAGAGAGGTGGAGGGTGATGGTGTGGTTGAGACACTGATAAGTGTGTATGGCATGTGTACAGTGTCCGTCTTTTTACGCATCTGGGAAGGGAGCATTATGCACTATAAGAAAGAGCAAAAAGTCCCCCCCACTTTCTATGGTTAAGTTAGCTCCAGGTTACAGTGTAACCCTGTCTGTTGCTTTGTGCAACAATCAGAACGCACTGAGCGGGTTTGTTTTGTATTTGTCTCACAGAGGATAGATGATCTCAAAAGGTGCTATAGATGTTTTTAAAGATAAGGAAAAAGAATTCAAGTACTACTGTTGCACTCAAAACCACATGTTCAGCAATTCCAGTCACAACTACAAGGTAGACCTTATGCCATCCAGTCAGTGTGCAGGATGTGTCTTTGAGGATCAGGATCACATCCCTCAGGTTAAATACCATGCAAGGGGCACGCTAAATGCTGTCCAAGCCCTAGACTTCTTGGGTTTTAGTTATTCCTTCTGAGTATGCCTCTTTCCCTGAAAGAGGCAAGGCAGCAAAGATTTGAATGTGAATGCAGGTGTCCTCAGGGAGCCCACTGAGGGTGTCCTCAGTAAGCAGCTTCTTCCTGGTTGCAGCAGGTAGTAGCTGCTCCATCCTGAGCTAAGGGACTTGGCCACGAGTAGTTGGATTACTGCCTGCTGGGAACTGTTCAGCACTGGCAATCTTTCATCCCTTCTATTCAGATCAGACTGAGCCTATCTGTGGGTGTCCCCTGTGCTTCATATGTGCCTGGAGCACTGATCTGCATTAGTTGATGAGCTGGAGGCAGGAAAACAAACATGATATTTGATGATAACAAGGTAATGCAGATAGGCTGCATTATGTGGCTGTAATTAGCAGAGGAATTGTTGCGTGTAGAGGAAGAGATGACTAAATCCAGGGATGCCATCCCTCCATCTGTGGTCATTTTGTTGCCATCTGGGTACCACAGGGGAAGCTGGTTGTGACTCCATATGTTCAAATTGCTTCTGACTTTGCTTTTCCAGTTGTGTGTGACCTGCTTTTAGAACTGTTAAACTGTTGCTCTTGGAAAAGGATTGGAAATCTGGCAGAAGAAAACACCCTGGGCAAGAGAGAAGCGCCTCTTGCATATACAGTGGTGTTCTGTGCCAGGTTAGTGAAGGGAGGCGTAGGAATACTTGTTTTCCTTGATAGCTTAAGCAAGAGTAAGAAGAATCTGTCCCTCTGCAAGGGAAATGGATTTGTTAGTTCCCACGTGTTCTTGGAATGTGCAGTGAAGGTTCCCTCTCCTGACATGCAGCTTCAGTCTCACTGCAATGCAGTCTGAAAGAACTGGAGCAGCGCTGGCACTGGTGCTTGTGTTGGTTATTATTTGCCAGAGTGACACAGTTCTGCTTACCTGGTGCCATAGTGGTTGCCCAGTGTTTCTGCCAGATGAGCCCCTTTGTCACATGCAGCCTTTCCTAATGTCATCTCTGCTCAGCAATCACACAGTGAGCTGGCTCTGTCGATATGGAGGAAACAGGCTGTTTGTAGAGCTGCTTCCATGGCATGGGCCACTGCTGTGAAATCCTGGTCTTGGGAAAGCACTTAAGGTTTATGAGTGTGCAGCAAGGGAGGGAAGCCTGAGGGATCCTATCCCAGAGGAGGAAGGTGGTGAGGATGAGCTGTCAGTGCTGGCAAAGGTGGTAATGTGCATGGTTCCACATGGTGGCGTGGGACTGAGAGCCATCCCTTGAAATGGTAGGCAGACTGAAACGTGGCAGGAGGGATTCTGTGTGTAAGTCCTGTCATCACGTTTCATATGCCTTCTATCTGAAGTCTAGGAGGCCATAGTTTTCCTACTGGTATATCAAATAATATCTAGCTTGATACATGCTTTTTGAAAATCAGGTTGGTCAGAAGACCATGATAGTCGCCCATGTGGCATGCCCTAGCTCTTCTGGTATTTCTGCCCTTACCTGCAGACAGCAAAAATACCGCCTCATCTCTGTTTTCATACACTGAACTCTTGCTGACAGGACATGGGATGGCCCACAACACTGAGAAGAATGCTGGGATTCTTGAGATGAAAGCTTCTAAGTATCATGTAACTGGGTAGCGCTTGACTTTGGCAGTCAGATTAGACTGATAGATCTCGATCACATAGGTGAGATGAACTGATCTGAGCTGTGTTGAACACAGAGAGAAATCTGTCATAATCTTTAGGTTAAAAAATAAGCCAGTTGTGCTTAAGAAGATAATGTCAGCCTGTGAAGCTGATGAAGCTGACTGGAATAGTGCTTTGTCTTGTCTGCACTGGAGAAATGTTTGGAAGAAGCACAGAATTTGTGGGTGAACCCCAGTGGTGATGTGAGTGGTATGTCTAATGCAAGGCTTGAAGTTCACACTGCTTTCTTTTGGGGGAGGCTGGGGATTAACTTGGTAATTACTCCTTTGAATTTGTCAGTACTTGGTGTTACACTAAGATTTTAATAATCTGGCCTCATGCTAGCAAGCCTGCTTGTCTTCCTGCACAGGGATTTGTAAAATGCATTTTGTATTTGCTTATCCAACAAACCACTGTTTTTCTAGTGGTCAGCTTGAGCTACTGGACTGAAATCGGGTTTCCAGTGTGAATAACATGCAGTGGAATAACATCTGCACCTGCTTATGGAGGAGCTTCCTACCTTTTTGTCCTAAATATGTGTTTTCATGCTAGGCTAAAGAAATCCTTACAAAGGAATCTAACGTGCAAGAGGTACGTTGCCCCGTCACCGTCTGTGGGGATGTCCACGGTCAATTCCACGACCTCATGGAACTCTTTAGAATTGGTGGGAAATCGCCAGACACAAATTACCTGTTCATGGGAGACTATGTGGACAGAGGCTACTACTCAGTGGAAACAGTGACTCTTCTAGTAGCATTGAAGGTAAGGTTTGACAGCTTTCCTACAGCAGCCTTGGGCAAAACACCATATTTTGGGGGAGTTTGGAAAGAATCACTCCTCCCCTTGATGCTGCCATTGGCTTGAGCTAGGCGTGTAAATTGAAAAGCATTAATGGCCGCATGCTGTTCTGTAACAGAGCTGAATGCTTGACCGCTGTTCAAAATATTCCATTGCTCTTTGTTTCCATATTGATGGTACAATCCTTGTGTTAAAGAACTATTTTCTTTGTCAATAGGTGCGCTACCCAGAACGCATCACCATACTGAGGGGCAACCATGAGAGCAGGCAAATCACGCAAGTGTATGGCTTTTATGACGAATGTCTGCGAAAGTATGGCAATGCCAATGTCTGGAAGTACTTCACAGATCTGTTTGATTATCTTCCACTTACAGCTCTAGTAGATGGCCAGGTAAGTGTTGAGTGGGGAAAATGCTTTCATTTGGGGTGTCATGTAGACTGTATTGTCTGACCTCTGCATGGACAGTCTCAGAGAAGGTCGCTCAGGTTGTGTTCTGAATTTTTTCAAAGACTATGTACTTATTGTGGGTTTGGGGATGAATTTAGTGAGGTTTTAACGTAAGTTGACGGTGTGGGGAAAGCTTTTGATTCTGCTGCTGGAGGAATAGCAGAGTATTGCATGTGTGGATCATTTTAATTGACTGCTCAAGAAGTGGGGATCCCTCATGATATATCAGATGCGAGCCGAGTAGTGGCCATGAGGCAAGATATTCCTAAAATGGAAGGATTGATGTCTTTGTTGTTGCCTTATTGTTCCCCTGATTTCTGTATGCAAGGTGCACCCTTTCAGTTTTGTTTCCTTCTGCAGGAATTAAATTTGTTTTTTTCTGCTGTGAGAGTGACATGGCTGCAATTGTACAAGAATGATAACAGTTAAAACCAGCTATTTCTGAGTCTTCCCATAAATTTGTGCACTGAATGGGTTGCACTCTTTTTCTGAAACAGATTTTCTGTCTCCATGGTGGCCTCTCTCCATCCATAGATACACTGGATCATATCAGGGCTCTGGACCGCCTGCAGGAAGTTCCACATGAGGTAACAAGAAAGGAAATGGATCATAAAATTAGATACCTGTTGGTGGAAAATACAAATGTAGCCTCACTTTGAAATCCATTTAAGCTGCAAGAGACACACAGACACGGAGTTAGAAAGCAGGTTATTGCCTTTGTAAAAGCTAGGAGCAGATGAGCATACGTTTGGGCCAGGCACGCAGGTCAGTATACTTTAATTACAGCAGTGTACAAAAGGAGAGAGATGGGAGTTTCACAGCTGTTTGTCACAGAATCATGGGGTTTTTTTCACTGTCACGCTGACTTGAAGAATAGTATTTGGCAGCGGAAGATGTTTACTACCTTCAGCCTCACCCACAGACTTGCTTGTGAACAGACAACTACCACGTGAAGCCATGTTGTGTCACCATCCTTTCTCCCCAGCCAACTCTTTCCACTGTGGTGTTACACCTTGTTCATCGTGTTCTGGGGGCCTGAGATCACAACTTGAAGAAACCAGCTTCTGAGCTCCAGGGGCAGCAAATTGCTCTTCTGTGTTGGAGTAGTTGGGGCTTACAAATAGAGTTCAATGTTCCATGATTAAAATGAGCTGCTTGTCCTGCAATGTCTTTGGTACAACAGCAAGAGCAATTTAGCAAAGTTTGCCCAAGCCTTCCACAAACTATAATCAGCTGTGTGAATTACTCCCAGAACGAGGGGGCTACCTGGTTGGGACATCTACCTGTGTAATGGTGATACTGTTGCTCTGGGATTTTCCCAGTCATGTGCTGCATATCTGTGTGCTGAAATCTGGCTGTCTGAGGATCTCCACATGGAGTCGGTGTGATCCGGGCCACACAACTCAGAGTTGTGCGTCGGAAGCAGCAGCAGGTTGGATTAATACAAGAGTGTCTTTACTGCCCCTTAGTAGCTCAGCAAGGAATGCTGGTGAGCTTTCATTTGTGACTGTTAGATGTGTGTAATATATCAAGTCCAACAATAGACTGTTTAGAGAGGATATTAAATTATTAATACCTTGCCAGAAGAGCTGCTGAAGGGTTAACATCAGTCTCTGGAATAGTTAGTTCAACCTCCCATGAGTTATTTCCCTTTCTTTAATCTATTGCTACTTGGCTGGCACCAGCAAACCCACTGTGCATCCTTGGATTTATATACCTTCCCACGTGGCTTTTCTTACCACACTGTGAAAGCTAGGAGTTAGAATGTGAAGCTGCTCTCAGTGTCTTTGTATCTCTGACTGAAGTGAAGTGGTAAAAGGAACACATGGAAGAGGAGGTGGGAACAGATTTCTGGTATTGTGGATTCGTTTCTCAGTATTAATTTCTTGGTGGGTGGAGGGATGCTGAGTGAGACACTGAGTAAGTAGCGAGAGTGATTAACATGTGTTAAATGAACACTTGTACCTTGTATGGAGAAGGACCTGCTGGCAATCTTCTTACTGTAAATAAAATATACTGTTACAGGAAAACACTTTTAAAATCTTGTTAGTGATCTAATGCAGAACACTTCCTCTTTCAAGGGCCCAATGTGTGATCTATTATGGTCGGATCCAGATGATCGTGGCGGCTGGGGTATCTCTCCACGTGGTGCTGGCTACACCTTTGGGCAAGATATTTCCGAAACATTTAACCATGCCAATGGTCTCACACTGGTCTCCCGTGCTCACCAACTTGTCATGGAGGTAGGGCAAACACTTTGGTACGTGGGGCTAACAAAACGGAGATTCCGATTCTTGTCTCCTCGGTGAGACCTTCCACTGGGTTGGCATAAGTGGACACCTAAATGTGTTACACAGGCAAATATGAAAGAGACTTGAATCATGTAGAAACAAGAAGCAATATAAAATGATGGGCTTTGACTTGTTATGTAAATAAAGGAGTGTTCTGCCCTTTCCCACCTCCTTATTCTCCAAGCAAATTGACAGAAGGACCCTGTCGCACCTTGTTTCTGGAAGTAATAACCTACTTACATGCTGACTGCTCTACTTAAACTGCTGCTCCTTTACAGGCTGTCCTATAATACTTGGCAGTCAGACATGGCAGGAATTAAGCCATAATTTTAGCTGTTGATAAGCTATTCTTGTATGTCATGCTGTAAAAATGCCAGGTGGGTCAGTAGAGCAGTTGTGTTTTTAAAACCTATTCCAGGTAGATCCCTTAAGTGGTATTGTGTGTCAGCAGTCATTCACATCCAGCAGGCACATTCCCCTTTGTGGTGGGTGAAAGCTGAAGGCATACCTAAAAATCTTGCGTTTTATTTGTGGTACAATCAATAATTTGTGTCCAGAATGGATAAACACACCAGTGATGAATGGCTGATCCCTCTGCAGAGTGATTGGAGCTGTTCCTTTCAGGTAACTACCCACTTTTCTGGTGGTAAGAGTACTACTAAAAGGAAACAGAGTTGGAAATACTTACAAGAACTCTGTGGTTTCACAAATGCCTTGGATCATTTCAGATCTTAAGAGGAACTTCAGATGGGTTGAGGTTTAACAGATGCTTTTTTGTTTTTTCTCCTTTCCTGGCAGGGTTATAACTGGTGCCATGACCGAAACGTGGTTACCATTTTCAGTGCGCCCAATTACTGTTATCGTTGTGGGAACCAGGCTGCTATTATGGAACTAGATGACACTTTAAAATATTCCTTGTGAGTAACCTGTCTTGGGCTGTCCTTTCTTCCTAACTATTCTATGTTGTGAGTAATGACTGATCCTTTCCAAAGGGCTTCTTTCATGAAAAGCCACCTCAGATCACTCTGGAATTCACATTGTGTGCTGTACCTGCAAGAAAATCTAATAAGTATTGAGTTAAGCTTTTAAAAGTTTGGGCACTGCAGTATCTCACATTCCCAGCTCTCTGGAGAGTTGGAGCTTCTGCATTTCCTTAATCCCTCCATCACCCAAGCTTCATGGAGGGTGCAAAGACTGATTTATGTGTTTATTTTTCTTTCTGGTAGCGCTAGGCTTTGTAAAGGTGGGTGAGATAGTCTGAATTCTGCATTCAGCTGAGCTCATGTGTAAGTAGTGCTGAGCTGCTGCAGTTGTAATTCCCACAGATGTTTGTCTGGGGACCTGGAACATCTTATGTAGAAGCAGCTGGGACGGGTAAAGTGATAGCAGCAGGAGAGCTGGTCTAGTATATATTGTGGCATTCGAAAGTACCTTGTGGAGGCAGAGGGAAAATGATCCCCTTTCCTTTCCTGCAGCCTCCAGTTTGACCCAGCACCTCGCCGTGGAGAGCCTCATGTGACCCGTCGTACCCCAGACTACTTCCTATAAACCTCCCCTAAGCTTTGTAGAAGGAAGTACACCTGGCATTTTAAAGAGCAACAATATTTACACGTTTCTGTAAGAAATCAGGGTTCGTCTCAACTTAAAATCCCCATCATGGACCAAAATGTGCCATACAGAGGATGAAGAGAGTTTAGCACAACTTGAGACTGAATTCCTTACAACACTATGTATATCCCACCCCCATCAGCCCAACAGTCAGTTTGCCTGCTGTATTTGTAGTCATTGTTTTTTCTTCTGGACTGTTCAGAGAGGAAAAGGTAACTCTGATAACACTTCATCTCCTTCAAGGCTTCTTTGTACATTTTTAGTTCTAGTGTTTAACTGGCATGAATTAGAGTTTATTTGCAAGGGAAATGCATACTAACTTCTGCCCCCAACACTATTTTACTGAAAGACCCATTGACTTAACTGGAGAAAGGAAGCAATTCCTGCTGGGAGTACGTTGTCATAACACAGATAAAACCGTATCTTTTTAAGCTCCGTTCCCTTTTGGTGTCTATCTTCTGCTCTCTCCCCACCCCCCCCACCCCCCCCCTTTTTTTTTTTTTTTTTTTTGTTTTGTTGCTGCTGTTCTATTTTGTTATCCTCCCTCTCACCCTCACCCTACATTTGTCCTTGAGCTGCTTGCAACCCTCCTCGCTGTACCTGAACCAATAAACTTGCCATTGTCAGCCCTAACCCGTGGTGCCGTGCTGGGACGGGGCGGGACCGGGGAGGCGGAGCAGAGCGGAGCGGCAGGGCCTTACCGAGCCGGGGTCATGGCGGCTGCTGCGTACGAGCTGCTGGTGCTGGGTGGTGGGTCGGGGGGCCTGGCAGGGGCTCGGCGGGCGGCCGAGCTGGGAGCCCGCGTTGCACTTGTGGAGCCGCATCGCTTAGGCGGCACTTGCGTGAGTCCGGGGGCACCCGCGGGGGGTTCACACGCTCCCATCATGAGCGGTGGATGGGGATACAGGAGTTATGCAGCAGTGGGTCCCCCCGGGCTCATCCCGGTCCACTGGGTAAGCTAGAGGGCAAGAAGCGCTATCCTAGCCACGGAGCATTGCTTGAGGATTTGCCGTTGAGGATTTGCCGTGTCATGCTGAGTTGCGTGGAAGCAGAAAGGGTCCAATTCTATAAGTGTGAGGGTGATAATAGAATGCTTTGGGTTGGAAAGGACCTTTGATCATCTAGTTCTAATCCCCCTCTTCCTGCCTGTTCTGGGGAGGATAAATGGATGTTGTCGAGTCAGGATCTGCACAGCTCAACTCTGATCTCGGTAACAACTGAACGTTAGCAAAGCAGAATGTGGCAGGCACAGGGAGCAGAGAAAACAAACGTGTTCCTCAGGAATGCCAGGGGCAGGCTTGAGTTTTATGCTTGTAAGTGTGTTTCCCATAGAAGAGTTGCTGTACAGACGTTTCCTGGACAGGAGGGGGATGGCAAATCCCTTTCTCCTAGTGAATCTTTTTTAAATTATCAATGGAAAAAAACCCACTTAAACACTCTGCCCCTTCCGTATTCTTCAAGGAAGTGAGGGTTGGCAATTGGCAAGCCCTTGAGGCACTGAAGGCACTTATAACCCTCTTTTGCCAAAGACCTATAATCCCTAATATATTATTCTGAGCACAGAGCTGGGATTCGGTACCAGTCTGATGAAGGATGCTCTCTCCAGGGCATCCCCTTTGAAACACTGAGCCTTAAAATGCCAAGACTTACTCTTACCTCCCCTCTAGGTCAATGTTGGGTGCGTGCCAAAGAAGGTAAGGGTGCTTTCATTGCTGGCTTTGGTGTGGGTGTCTGCCGAATTGTGGGGAGGATGCAGGGGCTCAGGGTGTATTGAGCCATCAGGATGCTGTGATATGCTCACATCCATGTCCTGTGGGCTGCTGTGGGCAGAGGGAAAGCATTGGGAAGGGTGGCTGGGATTTTCCCGTATCCTGACTTGCGGGTTGCATGAGCAGGTGATGTGGAATGCGGCTGTCCACATGGAGTTTGTCCATGATCACGCCGACTATGGCTTTGAAACACCCAGCATCAAGTTCAACTGGAGGTAAGCATGGAAAGAGCCAGGTGGAACCAAGCATCTCCTGGTGCGATTCCCATGGGAAGCAGCCACAGAGCAGCACCTTGACCCCGTGGTATGTTGCCTGCCGCAAAGGGGTCCCTGGCTGCTTTGAGGCTTCATGTAGATGGATGCTGAGCTGGTTATGTAGCCTGGATTCCTGCTGTATTTTGGAAAAGGGGTGGGAAAAGACTGGAAAAGATGGATGCAGCAAAGGCAGGCACAAAAACATCACACTGGTGGGGAAGGCTGGGTAGCTGGTGGCTGGTTTATTTTGTGGTGTGGGTGCCATGTACTGAAGGGAATGAATTGTTTCTCTCTGAGCTCTGTAGGTTCATTTGCTTACGGTGGCAATAAGCCCCTGCTCTCTTCCAGAACCATTAAAGAGAAGCGTGATGCTTATGTGAGGCGCCTCAATGAGATCTATGAGAATAACCTCAAGAAGGTGAGGATGTGTTTGTCCTGCAAGCCGAGTGAGGAAGTAGGATCTGTTGGATTTTCAGCCACTTTTCCAGACTTAATGGGTGTCATCTTCCCCCCGACTCCATTTGCTGGCTCTCACACCTTGTCCCGTTGTTAATCACACACAGAAGTGAATGCTCCATCCCTGGCAGTGTTCAAGGCCAGGTTGGACAGAGCCTTGGCCAATATGGTCTAGTGTGAGGTGTCTCTGCTCATGGCAGGGGGTTGGAACTGGATGGTCTTAAGGTCCTTTCCAACCCAAACCATTCTATGATTCTGTGATTCTTACTCCACCAAGGCTCACATTGACATCATTCGGGGCTATGGCAAGTTCACCGCTGATCCTGAGCCTACCATCGAAGTGGATGGGAAAAAATACACAGCTCCTCACATCCTTATAGCCACAGGCGGGCACCCGACTGTCCCTTCTGACAGCCAAATTCCCGGTGAGCATGACAGAATCCTGTCGAAGCAAAGCGGGATTTGGGGGAGGGGAAGGTGGGAAGGGGTGCGAAAGGGGCTCTGCTTTGCAGGTGCCAGCCTGGGGATGACCAGCGATGGCTTCTTTGACCTGGAGGAGCTGCCCAGGTAAAACAGTGCTCATTTTACCACCATCACCACTTTGCCACCACCATCACCAGCAGCTCCACATGCTCACACACGGCATCACCCCTTCTCTACAGGCGCAGTGTGATTGTCGGTGCCGGCTACATTGCAGTGGAAATCGCAGGGATCCTCTCCACGCTGGGCTCCAAGTCATCCCTGCTGATCCGCCAGGACAAGGTAGTGCCTGCCACCAGTTGTCCCCAGCCATGCTTGCCACCTGGTAGTTGCATCCCACCTCACCAGAGTTTCCTGCTTGTCAACTCCCATATGGGCTTCTAAAGGAGGGTCTGAGCCATGGCAGGCTTAGGAGAATGGGAATGGTGGTGCAGAGGATTGTGATGTGATGCCGATGGGTATAAGGATGGGTGTAAGGAAGAGCAGAGTGTAGGTGTGCTGCCAGGCAACTTGGCGGCACCAGCCTGTGCCTGGCATTCCTGCTGCTGCACCTGCTTACTTGAGCTTTATTTCAAACCCTGATTTGAACATAAAATAACCCAACAAATTAAAGGAAAAACAGACACAGGGGAACTTGATCATTAACACCCCAAACCTCTCTGGGCCTGGATGGGGCATGGGCAGAGGTGAATGCCCAAGGAGGGGGCTGCCAGATGGTGCCTTCACCTGTCGACCTTCGTCTGATGGGTCCCTGCCCAGGTTCTGAGGACTTTCGACTCCATGATCAGCTCAAACTGCACCCATGAGCTGGAGAACAGCGGGGTGGATGTCTGGAAGCACACACAGGTATGGGCATGCTTTCCCCATCCTTCCTGGGGAGACAGGCATGGGGGAATGCTGGCATTTTGGGGCATCCCTGGTTCTGTGGTGTGGCCACTGTCACCTGTTATAAGGCAAAAGCTGTTGCCACCTTCTTCCCCTGTGGCTCCTATTGTTCCCCACAGGTCAAGACGGTCACCAAGTCCCCTTCTGGGCTTTTGGCTGTGACAGTGACCTCCTTAATGCCAGGCCACAAGCCAACGGAGAAAGTGATTCAGGACGTGGACTGCCTGCTGTGGGCTGTGGGGAGGGAACCCAACACCCAGGACCTGTGCCTGGACCGAGTGGTGAGATGGCAGCGCTGGTGCGAGGATGCCCCTCAGGTCTTCGGGGACCCATGGGTCTTTGGGGTCCCATGGGTCTCCAGAGCCTGCCATAGGATGGTATTCCCACCATGATCTCCCTGCGGCTGGTAGCACTGTGGCCACCAGCATGTGTCCCCCATGGACACTGCTTGTCCCATCCCACCCATCACACTTCGCCAAAAGCAGCTGCTGTTTCCCAATGGCAGGGTGTGCAGATGGATGCCAAAGGCCATGTGGTGGTGGATGAATACCAGAACACCACCAGGAGAGGGGTCTATGCCATTGGGGACGTGTGTGGGAGAGCTCTCCTCACCCCAGGTACCACGGCTGTGCCACCTTCCCCTCCATGGTGCATTCGTGCCACAGTTCAGGCTCCTCATCCTCGTCCCTCCCCACAGTGGCCATTGCAGCTGGCAGAAAGCTGGCCCACAGGCTCTTTGAGGGCAAGCAGGACTCTCGGCTTGACTACCATTACATCCCCACTGTTGTCTTCAGCCACCCACCCATTGGCACCGTGGGTCTCACTGAAGGTAGGGACAAACGGGGCTGGGTACATTAGCTCAGAGATGATGATTTGATGCTCAAGGAAACAGTCGGATCTCCAGCAAGTGGTCTGAGCCTTGTAAAATGTGCTTTGAGTCCCTCATTATAAGCACCTTGTGCATATGGCACAGCCCCTTCACCCATGTGTTGTGTCTTCTGCTGCAGATGAAGCCGTGGCCGCATACGGGAGGGAGAATGTGAAGAGCTACAGTACATCCTTCAACCCCTTGTATCACGCTGTCACCCAGAGGAAGGTGAAGTGTGTCATGAAGCTGGTGTGCGCTGGCAAGGAGGAGAAGGTGTGTGGAGGTGATGTTGGGGGGACAACTGGGCAGTGCATGGGGATGGAAAGGACCACAGCTGGTCCTCTTGTACCCCCGTGGTCAGGTCTGATCCAGCTCCCCCAGCATCAAGCCCAGCATTCACCCTAGATTCATGGATGGCCACAAAGATCTTCTGAGGGCTCGGGTACCTCTGCTCTGGAGAAAAGTTGAGAGAGCTTGTTCAGAATGGAGAAGAGGAGGCTCCAGGGAGACCTTATAGCAGCTGCCAAATGCCTAAAGGGGCTACAAGAAACCTGGAGAGGGTCTTTGGACAAGGACCTGCAGGGACAGGCCAAGGGGGAATGGCTTTAACCTGACAAAGGGGAGACTGAGATGTTAGGAAGTTCTTTCCTGTGAGGGTGGTGAGGCCCTGGCACAGGTTCCCCAGAGAAGCTGAGGCTTGCCCAATGGCTAGCCATTGGGTTCAAGGCCCCATGCCCTTGAACCTGGAAGTGTTCAAGGCCATGGACAGGGTTTGGAACAACCTAGCCTAGTGGAAGGTGTTCCTGCCCATGGCAGGGGATTGGAACTGGATGAGCTTTAAGGTCCCTTACACCTCAAACCAGCCTGCCCGTGCTGTGTCCTATCCAGCCTCTCTCTTCTTCCCCAAAGGTGGTGGGATTGCATATGCAAGGGCTGGGCTGTGACGAGATACTGCAGGGCTTTGCTGTGGCCATCAAAATGGGGGCCACCAAGGCTGACCTGGACAACACCGTTGCCATTCATCCCACTTCTGCTGAAGAGCTGGTGACGCTGCGCTAAGGCAGCAGGCATGGGTGGCTGCAGAAAACCTTTAGATATGTCTTAATGCCTTACTGTCAGACGGTTGTGTGGAGAGGGGTCTGTAAGACGGCATAGAAAATAAATACTGTGATATTGGCAAGGCTCTATGTTTCTGTTTATGGTGCCTGTCTCCTGCGATGCTCAAGGGTTTAGGAGGAGGCTCCAATGGCTGGGTTCCACCTGGGTGCTTGGGGTACTCATTCAGTACCCTTGGAGTATCCCAGGTGGGTTCTTGTCCTCCGCTGCATGCTTGTGCAGGGATGTACTGGCATCGCTGTTGGATGTGGGATGACGGGGATGCATCCTGCATCCAACAGCCCCTGCTGGACCCAAGGGGCTTCAGATCCACTGCCCCAGCTCAATCTGCTCGTTGTGGATCTGCCTCTTGAGCTTTCACAACTTTGTAGGCAGCTTGAAGCACAGCTGGCCAGGAGAGGTAGAAATAAATGGTGTGCATGAAATCAAAGTATCTCTGAGGTTGAAAATTCCCCAAAATCTAAGTTGTGGCCAAAGGAAGGGGCTCCTGGTGCTCAGCCCAGGTGTGCAGCTCTGAACTTTGCCAGGTTGTCTCCATCCAGGAGGCAGGAAAATCCCCTCCTCCCCCCCCCCATCCTAACACCATCAGCGTGTGTTTAAAGAGTATATTGGTCTCTTAAGGGGTCAAGTCCAAGCAAAAGCCTGAATATTACCAATATCTTTAGTTATCTATGAACAAATAACGATTTGCAAGGTTTATTGCTAAGGGAAGCAAATGAGATTTCCTCTGGCTGTGCTACAGCCTCGGGCAGATTACAGGAGTGTCAGCTGGAGTTAATTCAGTTAATTGCTCCATTTGAATCATGGAGACTTTACCCTCACAGTCAGCATCTTCTGGCAGTTGGTGAGTGGTGGGTTTGGTTTGTTTTTCTTTTTAAATGAAAACTTGGGAAATTATTGAAGTGTCCAAAAAGGAAAGCACAGACATCGGCAGGGGCTCTGTGGCCGAAGAAACCTCCTTTTTTGAGAAAATTAGGTAAAAAAAACCAACCACAAAACAGCTCAGGGGTGCCGGGAGCCCTCGTGAGACCACATCCCCCGGGCGGCGGACGCTAGGACCCAGCGACCGAGAGGCCGTTCAGCCCGCAAGCCCCGCCCCCCCACTCGCTGAGACTCCTCCCACTGAGCGTGTGCGCGGGGCGGGGCCTAAGGGTTGACCCGTGCGCTTGCCGTCTTTCTACGTGCGGGTCTCGGGGGTGCTGGTTACTGCTGCTGGCGGGGGGTAAAGCCTCCAGGGTCGGTGCCGGCGCTCTCGCCCGTTCCCCGACCCCTTCCCGAGCGCCGCCCGGGTTCGGGGACTGGGGTCGGTTTGGGGCTTCAGCGGGGGCTGCGGCTGAGCAGAGCCCTGCAGAGCGGGGACCGGCCTTGGTCGGTGCTGCGGATCCATAACGAGCCCCGCATTCCCCGGACGTGGCTGCCGGGGGCGGTCCGGGCCTCGGTCTCCGAGAGAGCCGAGCCCTGCGGGGCTGGACACCGGCTCCGGGGCCCGCCTGAGGCTCCCCGAGGGCATGGGGCTGGCCATCGAGGAGGGCACCCCGGGCTCCGGCACACGCTTCGGGAGTGGAGACCGAGGGCTGAGCCTGGCCTGGAACCGGGCTCGGAGCGTTGGAGTCTGGAAGCCAATCGGCTCCTGGGGCCGCTTTGGGTTCAGAAACAGAGACCGAGTCCTGCGGTTTGGGGGCTCGAAACCGGGGTCACTAGAACCAGATTTGGTGCTCAGAAATGGAGACCAAGACTCACGTGTCGGAACCCGGCTCATGTGGTCAGTTCTGGGGCTCAAACAGCCCTATCTCTGCGTTTAGCTGCTCAAGAAACAGGTTCAGAGCTTAGAAACAGAACTGCCATGTATGGAAGTCTTGCCGTGACTCATTGGGCTGATGCTGGGGCTCAGAAACACAGACCAGGTCCTGACTTTTGCTGCTCAGCACCAGGTGTTTGGGGGCTCAGGAGGGTGCTTTGGTACTCGGGACCTAGGGCCACGGCTCTGCAGCATGAACACGGCATTTCCCAGCTGCAGAACGGAGCCCTGGGGCTGTGCCAGGGCCCGAGTCCTGCACCTTTGGGCTCAGAAGCAAGACCCTGTTGGGTGGTTCTGTGGTCAAAGCCAGGGCCAGGCTGGATGGGGTTGGGCTGTGGGAGCAGAGTAGGCTGGTGCATGGATCCTGGCCGGAGGGGGTGTCCAGTCACATTGGTCCCTGAATGCTGGAACACCTAGCATGCACTCGCCTGAATTCAGTATCTGAGGTAGTCTCTGGGTGAAAGGTGCTTTTCACGCTGGGTCTGGGCTCCAACTCTATTTACTCAAGGCATGTACAACCACTGCAAGAGTCTTGGGCGCTTGTTAGCCCAGGGCTGTACAGCGAGCAATTATGACAGGTCATATTCATCTACATATTGTGACAGTGACTGATTTACGACCTGGCTATAAGCCAGACTTAGTTTAACATGCACAAGCAGGTTGAAGCAGCAGCTGGGGCTGGAGATGGACATGAGCTGCAGCCACAGTGGAACTGGACCCATCCAGAGGCTGGGCCTGAAAAAAAAACAGGTGAGCAGAAACAGTGTCCCCAGCCATAAACGAGCTGAGCCTGAAAGAAACAGGGACTTGAACAAACACACAAAACTCCAAGCACACAACCCCCCTTGAAACTACCCAACCCTGCCCAAAACTACCCCAAAACCCATGAAAAGCTACCCAAAAGCTTCCAAAAATACACAGAAGTGACCCAAAACCGACCAAAAAGCTACCCCAAGCCCCCAGCCTCTGGCCGTGTCCTTACTGGAGCCAGACACTCGCACTATCAGGCGGCAGCGTCGGCCTCAGCACACAGCTCCCGGCGTGGCTGGGGCTCCTCTGCTCATCCGTGTGTCCATCCCTGTGCAGGGACAGACGTGGCACAACCAGCTCCTGGCAGCACACCCCTGAGACAGCCGGGGAGGGAGAAGCGGGGCTGGGACCCCAGGAATGTACCGGTTCTTCCCGGAAGGGCGGGTGAGTGCCAGGGTCTGTCTGAAAACCCTCCGGCCCTGAGCGTTAACAGCGGCACAGACCGACCGCGGCAGCCTCAGACGGGGACCGGCACCTACCAGTGCCGGGGTCTGGATTGGACCCCGACAGCACCCCCTCCCACCTCTCCAGACACCCTGAACGGGTACCCCGTTGCCTCCTGCGGCACCCGGGGATTCCCTCGGAGCCATCTCCTCGATCCCACCGTACAGGGTTGGGGCACTCATCCCACCGAGGTGTCCTCACCCCTCGGGCCCTGCTCCTCGGTGAGGATGAGCTTTCCTCACACAGCACCACCCGGATCAACGACAGCTCCCGAGGGATCGGCAGCACCGGGGCGGCCCTCTCTCCCCGTGCCTGGCCGGGCTTCACAGAGCCACCAACGGGGCTCCAGAAGCCGGTGAGGGGATCTGGGCCTCTGCTCCCACCGCAGCCTCTTTTGAGCTGAAAAAGAAGGGCTTAGGTCAAACCACGGCTCCGCTCAGAGCAGCAGCAGTGTAAACCAGTTTTCCCCAGCAGCTCCCACACTCACCAGTCCGAGCTCTCGCCAGAGCCGGACGGACGGAAAGCTCTGTCCTGCCGGAGCCGCTGCGGGGAAGAGCCGGGGAAAAGCAACAGCCGGTGCCCGCTCCGGGAGGAGGGAGCTCGGCAACGGGAGGGGTCACCGGCCGCTCCGGGAGACCCTCAGCCCCCGCGGAAGTCACCGGGAACCCATGGATGGTCCCGCCCCGGGAAGAGGGCGAGAACCCGCTCACCAGTGACTGCCGGCGCAGGCAGCCCCGACCCCCGGTACCTGCCCCTTTCCGCCGTGGTTCCCGGCAGGAGTCCCACACGCAAAGCCGGCCCGGTGCCGCCGCACCCGCACCGTAGCCCCGCAGCGGAGGAAGAAGCGAGGAAATAGCGCCGGTTCTGCCCATCTTCCCCCGCTTTCCCTTGCTCGGCAACGTCCCGGGATGCCGAGGCTGCCCAGGGCAGGCGGGGGCCGGCGTCGCTCTCGGTTCTCTGTGTCTGAAACCTCCTCCTCGAAGCCCCGGGGAGGCGGGAGAGCGACTCCCTCATCCCGGTCTCCGGCTCGGACCCCGCCCTTGAGCAGCGGCCTCCGCTCAGCCGCAGGAGTGGGGCGCGGCGGCAGCACAGGGCGGATCCGTGGCGGGGCAGCAGCACCAGCGCGGCGCCCGCAGCCGAGCAGGGGCCCCCGGCACAGGGACCTCTTCCCGCGGCGGCGGCGCCCCCTGCTGGCCGCAGGGGAGGCTTTGGGGCCTCTGCCGTCCCGCGCTGCGGCGCCCCCTGGCGGACGCAGAGGGGATGGGCTGCGCGGCCGGGCGTCGGGGCAGCAGCGCAGCACCCACAGCCGGAACGGGGGGCGCTCCCAAGCAAGGATCAGTCGAGACATTGGCACCTCTCCTTTCACCCCTTTATTAACGCCACCGTTAGTTTTAGCCCTCGCCATTCGAGCCAGCCGGTGCCGCTGTCTGTCCGGGACCCGCCTGCAGGTACCTGGAGCTCCTGCAGAGAGAGGGGAGGGAGAGCGGCTGCCCCTCGTGGGGGTCCTCTCGTTATCCCGGGATCAGTCGCCATTACCAACCCCATGTACCTTCACGCAATGCCTGTCTCCAGCACGTCCTCGCTTTTGGAAGGCAAATTCTTGTTTAACGTCTCCATCTCGTCCGCCTTTCTCTTCATGCGCTGCTTCCGACAGTGGCTTTGATGGGGGGTGTGGAATAAGTCAAAATAAAACCCAAAAGGAAAACGAGGCATGGCAGTTTTGCTGCTCCTCCTCCCTCCACTTTCACCCACAGAAGCTCTGGGTGAGATCGTGCATGGTGTCCAGCTCCAAGGCAATGCCTCACATCCCCCCCCCAGCACCCTCAGAGGCCAGGGCAGGGACCCCTAAATCTAACCTCCTGAACCCACTGGAGGTGGGCATCATTCCCCATAACCTCTTCCCGTGCCTCGCCCTGTTCCCCCCACCACGTACTGACTGCAGAGGCAGGCGCAGACAACGAGGATGATAAGGGTGACAATGGCAGCAATCAAGGAGATGATGACGATCTGGCCCCGGTCTCCTCGCAGGTAGAAGATGTCCACCCTCTCGCAGCGAGCCCCCGTGTAGCCCCTCTCACACCTACCCCATGGCACAGGGGAGGCAGAAGATGGATTGGGTGTCCAAAAACCCACCATGGTGCCCTCCTCTTCCCTCTCTCCATGTCCCCAGCAGCAGTGGCTTACACACAAGCTGGCGCCTTCTCGGCCATGAGGAATCGGCATCTCCCCTTGACGCAGTAGTGCTTGTATTCCTCCGGGCACCTGGAGAAGTGTCCCTGCCTCCTCAGCTGTGTAACATTCCCTGGAGTGACAAGGAAACACCCCCCCCCCCCCCCCCCCCGGGGTTACAGTTCTCCTCAGAGAGCATCTGGTCCATCCAGAGCCACAGGAATGTGTGTCCTTGGCTGTGGCATGCCGCTTCCCTGCGTGGCTGTGGTTGATACAACATCCATCCTCCATCCCAGCCCTCTGCCCTGCATTGTTCAGCTCCCATCCGGTGTCACCAGCTCCCCTAAGCATCCTTGCACCATACCCATGCAGCTCCGGGCTGTGCCACAGGTAAATCTCTCCATTCCATGGTCAGTGGTGACATTTGTGTCAGCACCCACACAACCAAATAAAGCCAAACCTGAAAGGCAATGGAGGTGGGTCAGGGGGTGAAGCTTGACTAGAGCATCACCACCAGCACCCACCGCAGCCACTTATCCTGGCCTTGGCCATAGGGAGGGGACTGGCAAAGAGCCCCTCCTTCCCCAGCAGCATTGGCTTGGCTGTTCCCCAGGGTGAGGGGAAGGGAAAGCTGGTCCCTGTCTGCCTCCTCCACTCAGCACCAGCATCCTGGAGCCAGACAGGAGGGGTTTAGGGGGCACAGCACAGCCTGTGGGCAGTCAGCAGATGGGGGGGGGGGGGGGGGGGGGGGGGAATCCCCAGAGATGTCTTTCTGAAAGACCATGGTCTTCTTGGGGCTGTTCAGCCTGGAGAAGAGAAGCTGTGTGGAGATCTCATAGAAGCCTTCCAGTATCTGAAGGGAGCCTGCAAGGATGCTGGAGAGGGACTCTTCATCAGTGACTGTAGCGATAGGACAAGGGGTGATGGGTTTAAACTGAAATAGGGGAAGTTCAGGTTAGATCTAAGGAAGAAGTTCTTTACTGTGAGGTTGGTGAGGCGGTGGCACAGGTTACCCAAAGAAACTGTGGCTGCTGCATTCCTGCCAGTGTTCAAGGCCAAGTTGGTCGGGGCTTGGAGCAACCTTGGAGCAACCTGGTCTAGTGGAAGGTGTCCCTGCCCATGGCAGGGGATTGAAACTGGGTGAACTTTAAGGTCCCTTCCAACCCAAACCAGTCTGGGATTCTCTGATTCTAAAAAGCACACCAGCCATGGGAGTGGGGAGACGTGAACACTGCAATTCAGCACCCACAGAAGCCCAGTAGCTTCCAGTGTCCAACAGCTAAATTCCCACCACAACATCACTCACGGTTGCACTGGGGCATGGATCGAGCTGGAAAAGGGGTAACCATGCTCGCTGTGGCAATGGGACAAAGCTGAGGGCTGGCTCAGACCCAGCACGTCCTGACAGCAGTGGCGGTAACCGGATCGGTAACCAGATCGCTGGCATAGCAGCACTGACTCAGCACGGTCCCGCTCCCAGCCCAGCCCTCCCCAGGGATTCACCCCATTGTGGTGGCACCCAGCAGAGTGGGGACAGGTCCCGCCTGGTGGGGCAGGGTGCTGGGTGTTCCTGTTCTGAGTGGGTGCACTCACTTTGCAGCTTGGCCACATCAAGGTCTCCTGGAAAGGGAGACTGGGCACCAAGCCTGGGCAGCTGCATAGCCTGGTTCCCATGTTCCTACCCAGTACCCTGACAGCAGTAGAGAGGGTGCCAAGGCTCCGGTGCCTTCCCCATCCTACGGCAGAGATGTTCCCAGCACACGTGTCCCTCCTGGCTATATATAGCTAACAACACATTTTGGGTAACAGAGCTGCAACAAGGACAGGGCTGAACTTCTGCCAGGGCTTCTGTAGCTGAAGAATCCCACTGGGGAGGGGATGCAGCCCCTTCTGGACCAGGCAGCAGGGTGGGATTTGCCTGATGGGAGCCGGGGATGAGCCATGGGACGGTTTTGCCCCCCTCCCTTGGGAACCTGCAGGCATCAGCACAGGGAGGGAGGCTGACTTCACCCCCAGTGACCGAGTTTACAGCTCAGCATGGAAAGATCCCCACCAAGATGAGATCCCCACCCTTATTGCAACCAGATGCAGATTTTGGCACCCTCTGGGCTGGCAGCCCCTTGAGAGGACAGCCCTGATGGCACCTCCAGCTCCAGGGTGGGGTGGGGGATTGTGGGGTGCCCCCCAATACCCTGAGCTCAGCACCTTGCGGGTGCAAAGAACCTCATCTCTGTGACACGCTGAGAGCCCTTCTCTGCTGTGTAAGGCAGTCAGAGACAACCCAGGAGCAAGCATCCCAAACACAGGGTTATTTTGCCATAACACCCCCAACGCTCCCCTGAGAAAGCCCGAATTGCCGGAAAGCAACCACGTGGGGCATCGCCTTGGTCTTATGGGCACCCCCGCCCCAGAACAGGTCGGCCACCCTGAAGCTCCTTCTGCCAGCACAGGTTGGGCAGGTTTTGTCATGCACCAGCTCTGCCAAAAGGCCAAACCCAAAGTGCTCCGATGCCCTGTGTATCACCAAGCCCGGCTGATGTTCAACTCTGCCTGTGGTTATCTCCTGCCAGCCCTGAGCAGGCAGCTGCAGCCAGCTTTTCCCACTTCCCACGCACTTGGGAACTACCACCGGGACACTTGTGCACTTGCTGAACAGGTATCGGCAGCCCCCCCACATCCCCCATCCCTGGCGCTGCCAAGGAGGCAAACCACGGGTATACCATGAGCAGTGTCCCATCCCAGCCCTACTGCAGGATGCACCCAGGGCACCCCGGCTCCATCCTGCCCCCGAGGGTTCCAGAGATCCAGAGCCAAGTTGATACAGGGGAGCACTGGGATGGGACAGTGAGGATTACCAGCACAGGACATGGAGGCACATGGGATGGGTGCAAGGAAGCACGAGGGAGTACAGAGACAGGACTGGGCATGGGGGGAAGACTGGGATGGGATTGTCCGGGGAACACGGGGAGTCACTGTGGTGTGACTGGAGAAGCGGCAGGGTGGATACGAGGGTGGGACAGGGGCAGAGTCGGAATGAGGCAGGGGAACGGGGGGGATCAGCAGGCTGGGACTGGGGGGGGGGGGGGGGGGGGGGGCAGCGGGATGGGGTAGCACCAGAAGAGGCATAGGGGGGCACCAGGATGGGACCGGGCGGTGGGTGGAGGATCACCAGCGTGGCACCGGGAAACAGCGGGATGGGACAGGGGCAGCACCGGGACTGTGTCGGAGCAGGGGACCCCCGAGCCGAGCCGAGCCGCGCCGCGCCGGGTGCCCCGCGCTTACCGGAGGCGAGTGCCAGGCAGAGCAACAGGGTACTGGGGCCGCCGCCCGGGGCCGGGGCCGCCGCCGCCTCCATGCGCGCAGCCGCCGCCTGGCCGGTACCTGGTGCCCGGCGGCTGCCGCGGGGCGGGACGAGGGCGGTCGCTGCCGGCACAACCGCCCTCCTCCTCCTCCTCTTCCTCCTCCTTCTTCTGTTCCTTCTCCTCTTTTTCCTCGAGCAGAAGCCTCACTCCAGCATCCCTGGGGATTCAGGGAGCCAGAGAGACCCCCGCATCCCGCCCTATCCCAAGTGTGGCTCCGGGCGTTCCACTCCAGGCTGTCATGTTATGAAAAGAGAGACTTATTCATAGCGAGCTGCTAATAAAACAGCCTCCCAAAGCCTTGGCAGGGACTGATGGCAGCTACAAATTATTTTGTGAGGGGCTGTGCCTTGGCACAAACCTTCCGCACGTTGGCCTTGGGGTTTATTTTTTGCCTAGGAAGATGATTCTAGTCCCCTGGGATGATGTGTCTGGTCCCCTGAGTGATGTCCCAAGGAGGAGGAGAACGGAGAACCCCTAAGGGGTGATGGGATGCTGGCACGTCCCCTCCTGGCAGCCGGGGAGTCTCAGTGGGGATACAGTGCTATGATGATGCTGTCCAGGCCCCAGGGAAAGCCAAAGAGCTTCTCCCAGCAGAGGAGGGCAGGCAGGGTGGGGTGGTGGGGCTGTGGCCTGCTCCATGTTATTACAGGCATGAAATAAGTGGAAATGAAACACTGGAAAGAACGGGTGACCTCAAACCACAAGCTGGCAGCTGTTAATGCAAACACTGGCAGCCACCCAGCCATGCCTTTTGGCCCCTGGCCAAGGAGTGAGTGAGCTAGTGTCACTCTGGCCAGCCAGAAAACCATTTGCACACTGCAGTATGCCAGTGCCGTCAGCCCTTTGCTTGTGGACACCCCAGGTCCTGGCTGGTGGTAGGGGAAGACCCCAGCCCCCCAGAAGCAAGCAGGTGTGATAAACCACTAGAGAAACATTGCGAAGCTCCGTTGGGGAGAGTAGGGACTTGGGCAAGATGAGGGAAACCAGCAGCTGGCACTGGGATGTGAGATGGGACACCCAAGAGGAGCCAGCTTCATCCCCATGGGGCAGGTGAAGGGAAGGAGCAGGCAGCAAAATCCTTGTGGCCACAAAAAGCAAATGGTCTTCCTTTGTCATCCTTCACATCTGGATAAAATTGGGGAGGAAAAGCTTTTTAAAGAACTTTTAAGAGCGCTGGAGCCCCAAGGCAGATGCCACCAGAGGTAGTGGTTTCCCTTCTCCAGTAGAAATGAGGAAGGGCTGTCAGAAGATATCTCCAAAAAGGGACATCTTGCTGGGCCTATGTCCTCTGCCCTCACTGTCACCCTGAGTATCACATCTGCCCTGGGGAGGCCCAGGGACCTGTGTGGCCAGGCAGAGCTAGCCATCCTATGGTGACCAAGCAGGTGGGGCCCTGCTGATGGCAGAGGTGGCCATGATATGATGAGGCAGAAGTGACCAGGCAGGCAGAGGTGGCTCTGCTGGGGTGACCATGCTGATAAGACCAAGAAAGAATGATCAGCAGATGTCACCATGCCAATGAACCAGGCAGAGGTGACCAGCAGATGTGACCATGCTGATGAGACCAGAGAGGGTTGATCAGGTACATGTGATATGCAGAGGTGGCAAGGCAGAGGTGGCTAAATGAGGTGGCCATGATGATGAGACCAGGCAGATAAAACCAGGCAGAAATGACCAGGTAGAGGTGGCCCTGCTGAGGTGATTGTGCTGATGAGATGAGGCAGGGGTGGCTGGCAAATGTGACTGTGCCAATGAGACCAGGCAGATGTGACCATGCAGGTGTGGCCCTCCTGAGGTCACCATGTTGATTCTAGGCAGATGGGGCCATGCTGAGACCAGGCAGAAGTGATCAGGCAGATGTGACCATGCAAGTATGACTGACATCCAATGCCATTGTGGGGAGCGGTGTCTGTGCCCAGCCCTGCCCTCTCCTCGGAAACCTCCTTCTGCCCATGGGAACATGCAGCACCTTCTGCAAAACAAAGCCAAAGCAAGGGCTGGGAGACCAGCAGCAGTGGAATCGCGCAGCTTCTGCATACCTGCAGCTGTACCAGAGTTATTTTTCCACCTTCCAAGCAGAGGAAAGGTTTCAAGGGGAGCTGAGATGCTGTCCAATGTATGCCAAAGGCAGCTGGCATGCTCGCCACTTCAAAAACACCAGCTGACTTGGATTTTGTGTCCTGCTGTTTTAGGCCTGGAGCCAGGATCCATCCCAAGAAAACGCCACACAATGCAATCAGATGGATGGCTCCATAACCCCAGGCCTGGCTTTGATGACATTCGTTTCCAGAGTGAGCATGAGAAAGTTCATAGAGAACACAAGTTCAGACTCAAAATATTCCACCTGCAGCAAAGCTCTTTCCAGAGGGAAACGGGTAGAACCACAGCACTTGTACCTCCGCTGTGTCAAGGGTGTCCCCAGGATGGGTTCTTTGGTCATTTTGAGCTGCATTTTGAGTGCTGTTCGCGCTGTTCATGCTGTGGAAAGGCAGGAACCTGGCTGTGTGGATCTGGCTTGGCTCCTCTTGATACACATATCCAGGGTGTCTCCTGCCACAGCCCCAGGACACCCCTGATGTGGTGTGTGATGCTCAGTGAGGGCATGGAGAAACCCCATCCAGCCATAGCAGGGTGCCTTTCCCTTTCCCTTTCTCTTTCCCTTTCCCTTTCCCTTTCCCTTTCCCTTTCCCTTTCCCTTTCCCTTCCCTTCCTTTTTCTCCTCTCTTCTCCCTTATTTTCTATGCTATCCTATGCTATCCTATCCCCTCCCATTCTGTTCTATCTGGTCATGTTCTATTCTATGCTAATCTAATATCTTGTATTCCACTTCATTCTATTCCATTTCATGCTATCCTATCCTTTTATATCCTATCCTATTCCATTCCACCCCATTCCATCCTATTATATTATTTTCTACCCTATCCTGTTCCATTCCATCCTATTCTAATATTTCCTATTCTATCTTTTCCAATTCTTTTCCATTCTATCCCATTCCATTCCATCCCATCCTATCCCATCCTATTCTATTATTCTCTAAGCTCTCCTCTCCTTTTCCATTCTAGCCCAATTCATTCAATCCTATCCTGTTCTAGTATTTCCTGTCGTATCCTACTGTAACCTATCATATCCTATTGTATCCTATCCTATCCTGTCCCATTCGATCCCATTCCATTCCACTCTATTATTTATATTCTATCCTATCCTATCCTATCCTATCCTATCCTATCCTATCCTATCCTATCCTATCCTATCCTATCCTATCCTGTCCTGTCCTGTCCTGTCCTGTCCTGTCCTGTCCTGTCCTGTCCTGTCCCGTCCCGTCCCGTCCCGTCCCATCCCATCCCATCCCATCCCATCCCATCCCATCCCATCCCACCCCATCCCATCCGCAGCCGGCATGGCGCTAGGAAAGCCGGTCCCCGCATCCCAGCGCCCGTGCGCAGCGCGGGCTGCCCGGAGCCGGTCACTGGTTCCGCTGCTGCTGCCCTGGCCCTCGGTTCCCCGGCGCGGTGCCCGGTGCCGGCAGGTGCCGCTGTCCGTCCGGCGCTGGAGCGGGGCGGTGCCACGGGGGCCGGCCAGGGGCCGGCGGCGGGCGGGTACCGGGAGCGGGCGGTGCGTCCGTCCCTCCCGCCGCGGCTGCCAGCGCCGCCGGCACCATGGGCTGCTGCTGCCGCCTCCTCCTCGCCCTCTTCCTCCTCCCTTCAGGTAAGCGCGCGCCGCCGCACCGGGATATCACGGGGGGAAACGGGGACCACTGCGATAGGGACAGGGGGAAGGCAGCCCCCTCCTCGCCGGGGACAGCGTCCTGGCGGAGGCAGGATGCTTCCCCCGCACCGGTCCCATTCGTGCCACCCGTGCCCACAGGCGCCCCGACACCAGTGAGGCCGGGTGAGGGGCGTTTCGCCCCTCTTTGCTTCGCGCCAGCCCTGTAGATGGGTCCTCGGCTGGCAGGGGGACAACTTCAGGGGACCCCAGCATCTCCTCGCAGGGAGTCCTCCCTGCCCGGCTGGAGCTCAATCCCCTCAGCCTTGCAACCCCCTTTCTAGCACGGTCACTGCTTTGAAGGAGCTTTTATCTCTCACCTTGGCCTTGAGCGGAGGCTTCTGCACACCCAGTGACCAGCTAAAGGCATCTTCCCCCCAGCAATATCAATGTCCCACAGAAACACCCAATTCAACATCCTTCCCCCACTAAGACAGGCAGGGGAGACAGCTTGGTCCCTGGCTGGCATGACAGTGACCGCTTTCAAATGACAGCATGCACAGGTCATCCCTTCTGTCCAGGCTGGGGTTTTAATAAACAACAAGGAGAGCTGCTTGCTCAGAAACATGGAAAACACACTTGCATAATCAGGTGACGGGGACACACACAAGGAGAAAAGCATTAAGCAAAACTGTTGTTATTAAATTGCTCTTGCTTGCAGCAGATTGATGTGACATGTCCCCAAAACAGCAGCTGGGGAGGCCACATCTGCAGGAGCAGCAAACCCTCATCCTGGGCCGTATCACCTTTCCTTGTTGAGGGACCCTGCTAGTGGAAGAGAAGGAAGAGCTGGCTATATCCTTCTCAGAAAAGGGGACTTTGCACAAGCTCTTATTTCTGTGCTTTCCCAGCAAGTGCATTTGCGAGGGAAGAGGATGAGCCTACATTTTACTCCACAGGGATGCTGCTCGCCTCATTCACAGTGGCCCCAGTTTGGTCACTGCTTTCACAAGCCTCGGCTGGGAGTCAGCCCTTGGCCACTTTGGGGTTGGAGGCGGGTTTTTCCCAGCGCCCAGGCCAAACCCAAAGCTGTTCCCACGACCATCCCTCTCTAAAGCACCAACACCAGCAAAGCTTGGCAAAAGACCCAGGAAAAATTTCCCTGGAGTACAACCCTGTGTCTCTCAGGCTGCTCCCAAACACTCTCCGAGCCCCAGATCCTTCAGATGCTTTCTATGACTTTTTTTTTGTCCCCATATAAATAATACTTAAAATCTATATTTATCACCCACGAGAAAACAATAAGCATGATTTAAATACGCTTCGAGCTCATTCTTTAGGACTGAGTGATAGAGAGGACGTCACTGGGCAGGACTAAAATAAGACTGGGCTTCGCCTGGCCACGTGATTAAATAATAGCATCTCACACAAGGAAGTTTTCATCCTGTTATTACTTCTCACTCTGGATGTCATTTCTAACCTGCTTTGCTGCCCCGACATAATGCCCAGCCCCAGGCCGATTTTCCCCTTTAGCAATTTGCTTTGCTCTGAGAAGCTGAGGCATTTTAAGGTACTCGCAAGAGGCAGCTTTCAGCTTTAAAGGCTTTGGGTGCTTCTGCAAGGAGCCTCCGGGGAGGAAAAGCTGCTTCTTGGGGGGTCTCTGGGCCTGGCACCATGGGCTACTCTGAGCTGCCATGAAGGAGATGGAGCTTTGAGCACTCCCAGCCCCACTTCCCAATATATGAGCTGAAGGAGAGGGGAGATGGGTAATTAATTATCTCCTCTCCCAGCCTAAATGAGCAAACTACAGCTTTGGCCTCTATAGCAGAGGATGTGCAAAAGTTCCTCTGCTGAACCCAGTTGCTTCCCCTCCTGAGGAAGGCTGGGATGGGGCTGATGCTGCTGACAGCTGCTCCTAGAAGCAATAATTAGCAGCTAGCCAGGAAAATGATTTAGCTGGTGCATTGTCACTTGGGCAGACCTACTCTTTGACACAGGCCTGGCCAGCTCAAGAACCATATCCAAGATATCCACTTGGGAAAAGGCATTGTGAGGGGGCCCAAGCCCAAGGGCATGTAGGCTCATCTGCCAGTTATCAGCCCCAAGAGCTGACAAGTGGTTTCTCATCCTATGATGTAACATCCCGGGGAAATAAGCACAGCATAACACATATCTGCATGTTCCAAAAATACAACATGCAGTATTAAAGTATGTTTTATTTATATCAAGCAAAAGTCATTTTAGAATAAGCTGGTGCTGTCAGCTACTGCTCTTAATGAGGGCAAAAGCTCCCAGCAATCAGCAAAAGCCACCATACGAGGTGACAGCCTGCCAGCCCACCCCAGTGGGGACACAGGCCTTGCCAGCAGGGATTCTCCAGGAACACAGAGGCTTTCCACCCCAAGTCCTCATCAGTCACCTCTGGCTGCATCAGTTGACCAGTAGCCACAAGTCACTCTCAGAAGGAAAAAAAAAGCTGTGAAGACTCCTCTTCATGTTCTTTTCTGTCATAATGTCATTGCAGCTTCAGGATCAAGGACTTCATGAGTAGAATAGTTAAGCAACACGTGGTGTTGAGGTGGGAATATAATGGTTTAGTTGTGTGGAGGGTGGTGTGGACACCCAGCTCCACAGCTGTTGTAAAAAATAGGTTTGTTGTACAACCAACAGCCCTTGCTGCTGGGTTTGGACACGAGAGCAGAGAGTTGCCTGAGGAGGATGTGAACACTCACCCCAGGCAGGGGAAGAGCAGGTGATAGGAACCATGCAAGCAACCATCTTTACTTTACAAGTTGACATTATCATTTTTAGCTGTGAGGAGCAGAGGATGCAGGGTGGCGAAGCTGTCCATCTGGTTCCTCAAGAGCAATCTGCCTGCCACAGCTTTCCTCAGGGTCTGAAAAGTGCTCAGGAGTGAGCCAGGTCCCTGTGTTAGCTCGTCCTGCTATGCAATAACCTGGAAAAGAGCAACTCCCAAACCAGGCCAAAACCCAACAGCCAGTGAAGACCTTGCTTGGACCCTCTCCATGACAGCTTGCCTGAAGCCCCCAACTTTACGTGTTTGGCCACATGGATTCTGCTCTTGCCTTTTGCAAAAAGCAGGACATACATCTACAAGAGATGTTGGTACAACCCCGCCATCCACAGAGGTGTGTACAGATAGGCTTGCTCAGCAGCAACTGCCAGGGGGTCTGCACCCTCAAGGAGAGGTGCCAAGGGACATTCCCAGGGTTTCCTGGTGAGTTGCACGTTTGGGACAGCATCACCCCCAGAGATGGGGCTTCTGGATGGTGAGGGACACATGGAGATAGCATATCCATTTCCATCGCATAGCTGTTTCTCTGGGCTACAGAAAGCTTCAGGCTCCAGAGCAATTAGACCTAAACCACTTAACTGCCATGCAGCAGAAGAAAACTAATCATGCAGGAAACCAGGCTGGCTTGCCAGCAAATCAGAGCAAATGCAGATTTATTTGATCTGATGGCCTTGGCTTCTTTATGCAGCCCCTGGAGTGCTTTGCCTTTTACCTGTTGATGTTTCTGGCCCCTGGTTTTCTCACTTGGTTTCTTCCTCCTCTGACAACTGGTTTTATACCAACACAACCTGGCATGGAAAAGAAAGGAGATACAGCAGGAACCAAGCAGGCAACAAGGAAGCAGCACATCACCCAGGGGTGCTCTTGCTCCTACTAACATTCTAGGTCACTAGCACACATATGCAGTGGTGGAGCTTTGCTGCAGGCCTGGAGACCAACCTTGTTGGCCCTGATTTACTTACTGAAGCTCAACAGCAGACAGAGATGTCACCAAGAGTTACCATTTCCCAGTACCAGCCTAACAAGGTGTTCCCTCTGGGGTAGCCTGGAAAGCTTGTGAGGGCTTGAGACACTGCTTAGACCCTGCAGAGCTGCTCCCAGACCACCCCATCATCCTTATTTCTCAGACATAAAAAGGCAGGGCCCTCCCAACAGTGTCCTAAAAGGGCACAGACCCAAGGTCAAAGTCCAAAACTACCACCACATCCTCCCTGTTGCTTCTCCCCTATCAGTACAGAGCTTAATCAGACCCTTGTGTAGTGCAGATGGGGCTCTCCAATTAGAGAGAAGAGACATGAATGCCATCAAAGCCCAGATCATATGGTGATAGAGAAGGTGACGCAGCCCAGTGCTGAACAGCTTGTAGAACAAGTTTACCCCAAAGCAACAACTGGTTTTATTTAACCTTAGTCACCACAAGACGACCTTTTGCCATCCACAGCTAGATACTAGCAATTTTATAGCTGAGAAGCAATAACAAAGTTACACCTGAGCAGGAACAAGAGGGAAGGGAACTGCAGAAGAGCAGCGCAAGGTTTGAGAATTCCCAGCCACAGAAACCAAAACCAAGCCAGCAAGGTCATGAACAGGAAGTCCTCACCCTATATTTAAACATAAATTGTTTTACTGCTCTGCATCATTAACCCTGGTAATAAACCAACGCATGCTGCAGGACCAGAGGAGTTAGGGATACTCTATCATCATTATTTGGGGAGAACCAGGAAAATGTAAGACTTGAAGAAGGTCAAAGAAGATTGTACACCACCAAAAACATCACCCTGAGTAAAAGACACCAGCTTACCTCGGCATTTAGGGCCCAGATGCTCCTCTAAAACTGTTAAAAGAGAAACTCACTCCTCTGCACGTGCTTTCCTCTATGAGTACCATTGCTCATCAATTATCTCCCATGTTTTATCCCATTATCTTACTAATACAGAAAGGACAGACCTCCAGCCACCAGCTTTTATATCGGAGCCCCTAATCACCCTGGTGAGACTCACCTGGGACCCCCCCCCCCCCCAACATCCCTCTGCCTATTGGGCCGGGACCTCTATTTAAACTCAGGCTTGGGTCCTAGCTTCTTGCCTCAACTGTGTGGTAGATAAATGTGTCTATAGTGTTGGGTGATTCTTGGACCTGTGCTGTGTGTAGGTTTGTCTCTAATCCATTCTTTTTCATTTTGGGCTGATGTTCTGATGCTGCTTCTAGTTGTTTCTTGTGCTGGTTTTAAACTTAACATGCTCCTTAATATCCACATAGCAGAGGATAGGGTAGTATCAATATCCTTTTTTATCTTGCCTAGATAGATCTTGTGGGTATATAATGAGATGACTAGGGATTTCTGATTTAGAGAATAGTATAATGTTTATCTAAATAATACTGATGTTACAGAAACCTTTACCCTTGGGGCTTTGGTATTTAGAGGAGCACCACCTTTGGCAGCTGGGGTACAGGTGCCTCAGCTAATTCAGGCTGAGAGCAAGCATGTGGTGTGTGGGTTAGATCATCTGGTGCTTCTGACAGTTATGTCATATGAGATGAGTTATGAAGTGAAGCTTGTTAAAAACTCCATTTTTGCTCTATCAGTGGATGTTTGTTTGCTGTGGAATGGCTGCTCTATGTGATGTCATTCACTTGGGCTAGAGATGTGTTCGGGGGGGGGGGGGGGGGTTATGCTGTTTCAGCTGGCAAAACAATTTTAAAGCTTTACTGTGATTGCTTGTAGAGTGCTTAAGAAATGCATTGCTGGAGAGGCTGCCAGGCCAGGCAGCTGTTTCCCAAGCATTCAGCTTCTGCGAGACTGAGACCTTCACCTTTCTGTGGCTTTCAGAAGCCAGAAGAGCATGCAAATAAGGGAGGGAGATAACCCATCAGGGGGAGGGTTCATTCCTTGGGTTGACAGGTGATTAGGGCTAGTATTCCTTAAAAGCAGGGTATTTGAATTACAGGGGTTTGGGTTTTATGTTCTTGGCTCTTTTCCATATTCCTAGACAAGACAACCTAGAAAAAGGACCTTTCATGTGGGGTGTGAAGTGTGACACTGCTGTTATTCTAGTTGCTTACCTTGCCCTGGCAGTTCTCTGCCTGCCTCTCCTCTAAGCTGGATTCTAGCAGGGTGGTCAACTGCCTTAAGTGAATTAGGCAATGGGAAGATTCCTCATGGCCAAACTATGTTTGGCATCCTTTGACAGCTAACATTCTCCAGTCCCTCTGACAACCCCTGTTTGGGGCTTTTTTAGCCTTTGAAGCCATGTGGTCCTGAAATAACTTTTTCTAGTCACTTCTTTTGTCCCTTATTCCAGTGCATTGTTCTGGTTCACAGCTGCTCCTCCTACAGTCCAGGTGCTGGACAAAGAAGCTCTTCTTTCCTTTTGCAGATGTGTTGGTAGAGGAATGGGCTTGCAGACAAGCTGGGTGTTCTTCTGGCCATCCATCTCCCTGGGGACAGGCAACACTAACCTGTGAGGCAGGCTGCCCATGAGCAGTGGCATGAGGACATTTGGAGCTCTCAGCCAGGTCATCTTTGTCCCTTCATCCTAACCTGGGTCAGAAGCAGCCTGCATTGCCTTTGGGATGAGTAGCCTTTGGCTGTGCTTACTTTCCTGGGAGATGTCCCTGTGATTTGTGACTTGGCTGGGAGCACTCAGACAGTGGCCAAGGATTGTTCCTGCATCCAGTTTTGGCTCACCTTCTCAGTTTATACCCCTTAGATGTTATTGGAAACTTCCTGACTCACCCTGGCTAGCAGCACTGCCAGCTTTTTGAGGTCCCTATTGGTTTGCCTCCAATGTCCAAGCAGCTCATGAGAGCTCTGCTGACCCAAAGCACAAACAAGCAACATGGGATGCCAGGGTGGCTTTACAAAGAGCTGATCTTGGTGTCCAAAAGACTGGAAGCATCCACATTTAGACAGGTAATAAATTTTCAAGGTGCTAACAGTCCTGGGAGGGTTCTGATGGGCTTGATGTAACAGCAACATGTTGTGCTATGGGCTTCAGAGGCTGTCTGCTACCTGTTGGACCAGTCACATCTGCAGTGTCAAGTGTGGGGGAGAGAAGATTATTTTACAGAAATACAGATAGATAGAATGATTTGGGTTGGAAAGGACCTTAAGATCATCCAGTTCCAACCCCCTGCCAAGGGCAGGGGCCCTTCACGCTAGACCATGTCACCCAAGGCTCTGTCCAACCTGCCCTTGAAACATGTTGAACCCTGATCTGCAGAACATTAAGAGTGAAGGGGTGCTTGGTGTGGGTTTTTCAGCTCTTGCAGTGCCCTCTACTACCACATGACATCTGATTTCTGCCTTGGCTTAACCATCTCCAGTGCAGACATCTTAAACCAGTTGAGTGCTGTGCTTGGGGCATGCATGAGCTGCGAGCTTTAGCAAGGGGATGCCAGGTCAGCTGGGCACCTTCAGGCAGCACTGCAGAGGATGAGGGGTTTGCTGCTGTGATAGCACTTGCAGCAATGGCACCTTGTGCCACTGCTGATGGGACAGGCTGACTTAGTGATGGTGTAGCTTGTGTTGGGGGGGGAATAATCCAATTATCTGAGGTCAGAAGCTTTTTATATCAATCAAGATGCATTGCTGATATGCCTTTCCACACATGCATCTCTAAAGCAGACCTTCTGCTCTCCAGCAGAGACCATGCCTCCTCTTGCATATTGCCCAGCATGGCTGAATGGTGTTAAAACCTTGAGAAAGACCCTGTTGCTCATTGCTCCTCATGAATCCAGGCAGCGATTTCATGCCCCACCCTCAGCCATGAAAACAAGTAGGCTGTGCTTTCCTGGGATTGTGGCTGATGGTACCTTCAGCTCTTGCCATGTTGTGGGCTACCACTACCTGCTAGAAAGGGCATTTGCACCTTCTTTCCCTTCAAAAAGGAGATGGAGATTTTGCATCATTCCTTCCTCCCACTCTGCCACCTATATGGCATGGCAAATCATAGAATGGTTAGGGTTGGAAAGGACCTTAAGATCATCTGGTTTTGGTTTATGGTATTGCAATGCCTGAACTGAGCAAGGGAGCCACCAGCTTCTGGAGAAGGAGGGGGCAGGAGGAGTGGGGACCCACTGGGTTTGTTGGAGGGACCTAGTGCTGTGGGCAGGCTTTCTCCTGATGAGATGCTGTGGGTAAAGCCAAGCTGTGAAAACCAGTGCATTCATCTGCACTAGTGGCTTTTAAGCTCAGGATTATCACAGCAATGCAGCTCAAGTTCACATGCCAGTAACTCCCAGTTATTAACTAGGAAGCCTGAGATGTGAGGTCTTGGGATGATGAAACATCAGTGTCTTGATGACAGCAGAAGCTTTGCAGAAGCCTGGTGTGCTTTGGGAAGGAGGAGGGGGGATGGCTGGGTGTTTCCCCACCACTGTGGTTGGGCTGGGTGTGGAAACCACAGGTGCTGAGCCTGGTGGCTTATTTGGTAACCAGATTCCAGCTTGTCATCCATCTCCCCTCCCTTATTTTAAGGTCTATCAGTCTTGGGCCTCAGCAGACCGAGAGCCTGAGGACAGTGAAAGCTCGGAGGCATGTCCAAGTATGTGTCCCTAGGAGAAGAGCACTTAAGGCATTAGACCCTGCTGCTTGGGAAATGCAGATACCCATCAGTGTCTCTATAGCACCAGAAAAAAGAAATACGGGCTCAAGTGTGCCAGGGACTTGCCATGGGCTCTAGCAGAAGCCATGCCCCAGAGCTGGCTCTAAATCCCTGGCCAAACATATGTTTGCAGTTCCTAGACAAAAAATGCCTTCAATTAGAGGTGTTACATACCCAGTGCTTGCTGCAGTGAGCTGGAGATCCTCAGCTGAGATGTTTCTTCTGCTGTCCTCCTCCACTGAAGCTGTGCAGGTTGAGTGAAACCATATTAGACACCTTCAGTCTTCTGTTGGCACTCATGGCTGAAAACACCCAAAAATATGAGTTACTGAGTCCCTGTTCACTGATGCTGAATCCCACCGCTTCTATACACAGGCACTGTTTCCATCTCTCCTTCAGCATGAGGTGCTGTCAGTGTCCTGGGTGCCTTGTGGCTCTCCTGGGTACTTGACAGCATGGGGCTTTGCAGAAGGAACCATGTGTTGCCCAGCTGCTACTCCCACATTTGAGTCCCTCCCATGCTGCTGTTTCTTGGAACAGCTGCATGGTGGGGCAGGAACAACTCTGTTAGATCAAAAACATCTCTAGGGCAGCTTGGGTCACTTCTTGCTGGGTGTCACCTGCATGGGTAGCATTTCAGTTTGACTTTTGGGGGACATCAGATTTGGCTGTGGTAGCTGACAACATCTTGCGAGGTGGCTTGGTAGCAGGGAGGAGACCCTTGTGCACCCACCAGTGGTACCCAGCCATGTATGATCCACAAGCGCCTACTCACAAAATGCTACCATGATAGCTGTCTGTGCACTCACTGATGTCGTTTAACACTTAGATAAGTACCAAGCTGCTGTCTCTGGAACTGGAGTGAGAGTTTGGCTTCAACGTTCCCACAAACCAGCATTTTGCTGAGTGTTTTCTTTTGTCCTCCATACTCAAAATTGGAAGGGATCTTAAAGCTCATCCAGTTCCAACCCCCTGCCATGGGCAGGGACACCTTCCACTAGAGCAGGTTGCTCCAAGCCCTGTCCAACCTGGCCTTGAATACTACCAGGGATGGGGCAGCCACAGCTTCTCTGGACAACCTGTGCCAGGGCCTCACCATCCTGACAGGGAAGAACTCCTTCCTGAGATCTTGCCTCAGTCTCCCCTCTGTCAGTTTAAATCCATTCCCCCTGTTCTGTCACTACATGCCCTTGTGAAGTCCCTCTCATTGTGGCTTGTTTGCACCAGAGCAAGTTCTTGCTCTTCCCAGTGCTGGGCTTGGGATGCTCTGGGGCTGTAAATAAATGAATGCATGGGAATAAAAATCCTTCCTTATGTCATTTGGTGTTGGCATGTTCTTCCCTCTGCCCAGCTGTGCCAAGGCAGTTAGCTGCTAGCGCTGGCCCAGTGCTGAGTTTAACTCTGGAGAGCAGAAAGAGGGGGAGGGGAATGCCCCAGCAATCTGCTGGTGGGGTCAGAGGGAAAAATGACTCATCTTCATGCTAAGAAACAGAGACAAATGAATGAATGCACAAGGAAATGGGGGGAGAGGAGAAAGAGGCGTCTTGTGTTATTCCCAGCTGTGCTGTGCTTGCTGCTGAGGAGGTGATTACTCCCCTGCTGCTGTGCTGGCTATTGGGAGGAGATGCTGGGAAGCTGTAGGGGATGCTGGGGAATGGGGGGATCCTAACCTTGGGGAAAACCAGTGCCGACCCATGCTGGGGAACTGGTCTGGTTTAAACCTCACCTCTAGCTATGCAGATAATTTCCCATCTCTTTTAGATGGCTCTTGGTATTTTAAGTAACAATAAACATATTTCCATCTTCATCCTAAAACCCCGAGTTGCCCCAAGGATTTCCTGGTTATTCATATGCCTTTGTCTCATTCCTAGGACTGGGTGATGAGTCCACACCATCGCCCCTCACCCTTACCAGCCCTCCCTTCCTCTCAGAGGGGATCCCAGTGGCACCGGGCTCCAGGGATGCAGCTCTCCCCACATCAGCTCCTGGCCAGCCCATATCCATGGAACTCACTGAAGAAAGGCCATCATCCTCATTCACCCCTGCAGCAGCACTGTCCCCTGCTCCTGCCTCCATCACTGTGGCTGTCACCACCACCATAGCAGACAGGTCACCTGTAGTCTCCAGCCCTAGCTCCATGCCAACCACCTTGGAGACAGCCCCAGGTCTTCGGATAGCAAACACTATGGACATGGCAAGAGGCACGGTGGATCTGGGGGCAGCTCCCAACACCACGGGTATAGCTGCATCCTCCTCCTCCCTGCCCACCAGCGACCCTGGGACAGTCTTGTCCCCAACACCTGTCCTCATGAGCCCCACCACAACCCAGCCACCTGTGCTGACCAAGGAGGTCCCTTCCCCAGGGACAGTGCCCATGGTGTCAAGCCTGGCCGTGGAGCCAACGTCACCCCCAGTGACTCTGACAAGCCCCATGGCAGCAGAGGAATCCACGGCCACCGGTAAAACCACCCTCTCCACTGGAATCACTATGGAAGAGGTGCCACGTGCCTTGAGTGCAGGTGAGCACCACCACCTCCATATCGCAGAATGGTTTGGGTTGGAAAGGACCTTAAGATCATCCAGTTCCAGGCCCCTGCCATGGGCAGGGACACCTCACACTAACCATGTCGCCCAAGGCTCTGTCCAGCCTGGCCTTGAACACCGCCAGGCATGGAGCATTCACAGCTTCCCTGGGCAACCCATTCCAGTGCCTCACCACCCTCACAGTAAAGAACTTCTTCCTTAGATCTAACATGAACTTTCCCTGTTTCAGTTTAAACCCGTTACCCCTTCTCCTGTCGCTACAGTCCCTAATGAAGAGTCCCTCCCCAGCATCCTTCAGGCCCCCTTCAGATACTGGAAGGCTGCTATGAGGTCTCCACGCAGCCCTCTCTTCTCCAGGCTGAACAGCCCCAACTTCCTCAGCCTGTCTTCATACAGGAGGTGCTCCAGTCCCCTGATCATCCTCATGGCCCTCCTCTGGACTTGTTCCAACAGTTCCATGTCCTTTTTATGCTGAGGACACCAGAACTGCACATACTACTCCAAGTGAGGTCTCACAGGAGCAGAGGAACAGGATCACCTCCTTCTGTCAACCTCAAGGTGCTTAGACAAGAGGGGCAGAGCCCCCCCCCAGAACTGGAAGGGAAGAGGTGGCCAACTTCCTGAGAGCACCATTTAGCAATAGCTGTGCTTTCCTGGAGGAGTCTATGTCATCTGCTCCACTGATGGAGACAAGGAGTGATAGATACCAAACCGGTTCCCCAGAGATGTGAATACAGTCCTTACTTGAAAATTTGACTTGAAACACTTAAGGATGGGAGGAAACAACTGGCTGGGTAGTGGGTGCTGGCTGACTTAGGAAAACGTAGGTTTTACTTCTCCCTCCTGGAGATGTCAGTAAGCTGACACTAGCTTTCACCTGTCCTCTTCTGCAAGCTCAGAGAGCTTGAAAGTGCTTCATAAGGTCAGAAAATGGAGGGACCTGGGGCATTTGCTACCCTTGGCACAGTAGTAAATGCTGTCTGAGGCTGGGAGGAGCATCAAGAAGCAAGTCCATAGTCCTCAACCAAAGCCCAAAGCCAAAATCCACCTGCCCTGCCTTTATGGGAAGCAAAAATATAGGGGTGCCAGCATCCTTTTGGGAAGCAGTAAGGGAATGTGCCTCCCACCAGAGATAGCTGGCACAGGTGTACTGTGTGGGGTGGTTGCAGTGGTGATGGGGTGAGTGCTGCTCTTTCTGATGGACTCTCCACAGGGAGCATCGTGGCCATAACCGTGACAGTCATCGTGGTGGTGGTGCTGGTTTTCGGGGCAGCAGCATACCTCAAGATCAGGTAAAGTTGGTTTTGTCGTGCCTGCCTGGCTTGAACTCGGGCCCCCCCTTCCCTCTGAGGCTGCACTCACAAGGATGATGCTCAGGGGCAAAGCCCTGGTGAGATGCTGTCCCCAAGTTCCACAGGGTGACATGCGGCCTCTATACCTGCCACATCTGCATTGTCTACCACTACCACTTTTCACATTGTCTACATGGAAAAGCAGAGTTTTTCTTCCTCATTTTACAACAGCCTCACTCAAATGCTGGAGATGCTCTTCAGCACAGTTGTAACTAGTAATTATCCCTGGGGCAAGCTGCTGCCATGGGTCTTGCTGTGATTTAGACAATAAACAGCAGCACAGCCCAGTGTTGAGTATCTGTAATGAGGCTTTGCTGACAACCAAAACCAACAAAGGTCTTGTTTTCATAGAATCATAGACTGGTTTGGGTTGGAAGTGACCTTAAAGCTCATCCAGTTCCAACCCCCTGCCATGGGCAGGGACACCTTCCACTAGACCAGGTTGCTTCAAGCCCTGTCCAACCTGGCCTTGAACACTGCCAGGGATGGGGCAGCCACAGCTTCTCTGGGCAGCCTGTGCCAGGGCCTCACTACCCTCACAGGGAAGGGCTTCTTCTTTATATCTAATCTAAATGTCCCCTCTGTCAGCTCTGTTCCCTCTGTTTTATTTCCCGGCATGTCGCAGTATGGTTCAACAGGGGCAAAATCTCACCTGGGCTTATTTTCTCTAATGCTGTTCTTGTTAAAATATCCCAAAGCTCAGTTTAGTGAGGACTTGCATGCATTTCTTTTTCACCCCATGGTTAACTAATAAACCACCAAAGCAACTGGTAACACTGGGTGGTTTGCTTTCTCTTGGCAGGCACTCCTCCTATGGCAGGCTTCTGGATGACCACGACTACGGCTCCTGGGGCAACTACAACAACCCTCTCTATGACGACTCCTAGCAGGGATGAGGAGAAAGAATAAATCCTTAATTTATAAATGCTTCCTCAGCAGAACATCCACTGTCAAAGAGATGCCACTGCCATGGGCTGGATTATGGTGGGTCTGACAGATGACGGGCAATGGAGAGCGGGCATGCGGTGCCCACAATAAACCTGAATTTTGGCCTTTGCGGAGAAAACTCTGGGTCATGGCACACTTTAGCCACTTGGTTTGTAGGCAGGGAACCCAAATTCCCCAAGTGAATGGGGGGAGTAAAGGGAGAGGATGGAAGTTCAACCGGTGCCATGGCATCCTTTGAAATACTGCTGCCCCATGGCCAGAGCCAGCAGCATGAAGGGGCCTCCTGTGCTCTCATGTGCCCCTTCCTCCAACCTCCCTTCATCACCCTGCTGGGGAATCAGTCCTTCACCTTGCCAGGGACCAGGAGCAGTTATGGGGCTGCTCCATCACCAGTCCCTTTTCCTGCAGGTGCTTCTGGACACAAGTTTATAATTTCATTTTTTTTCCGTTTAATTGTGTTCCTTCCACCACCCAACACAGCCTGAGAGCCTGTGGGAAGGTCCTTTCACCATGCACACTCCTGGGCTGAGTGATGCCGTATTTCACACACAGCACCCCAGCCCATATCCCTTTCTGCCCCTGATCAATAAATCAGCACTAAATGATGTTGCAAAGGTTTGGGCATCCCAGCAGACCCGTGGCGCTGGTCACCATCACTCCAGAGGCTGTAGATAAGCTTCTTCCCACAGACCCTCGGCATGATGGTGAGACAAGTGAGTTTCTGGAGGGATTGTGGGGAAGGCAGCAGCACCCCTGCACAGGTAGAGGTGCACCATTTTGCAGCAGTTTATGTCCCTGCTCTTAATTATTGACAGTTTTCTTGCATAGGGAGGTCCATTGGAATATCCTCCAAGATACCTCCTTGCTAAATCTGAAGCAGCACAGCATTTACTGCTAGAAGGAAGGCAAGTGAGCAGAAGCCATCATTCCCTATGGGATGCAAACAGCTCTCACCTGAAACGCAGGCCGTGGTTTGCTTTGGGTTAATCAATGGTGCAGGTTGGGAAACAGGCTTTGCCATTCACTCAGAGTCCTGGGGAACATCAAAGCTCAGGGCATTTGCATGATGCATCACCTCTTGATTTTCAGCAAGCAAGAGCAATAAATGCAGCCAGCACTTTAACAACCACCTGAGAATGTCAGGAGAAATGAGGACATTGCCTCCAGCTCCACTTCCCAAAAGGAAATGTAATTGTTATGCATTTTCCTTTTCCTTCCTGGCCTTTTATTAGACTCCTTTTAAACACATCCTTTCATCTCTCTTATTATATTAGTGTTGGTCAGGTGGCTGAAGCCAGGGTCAAAACAGAATAAAGCAGTGGATGGTTGCTGCATCTTCAAGACACAGCCATCTTGGGAAACTATTGGGGTTGGGGGCATATATGAGATGAGATTTATGGTATGACTGCTTTTTGTCCCACTTGCCCTCTTCCCTGAGACACCATGCTGCCATCTATTCCCATCAAGCTCTGGAGAGATAGGATGTGTTTAGGGAGGCAGTGGAAAAGAGAGGAATGCAGTGCTGAGACAAGCACAGCAGTGGCTCAGGCTCTGAGGATGTTTGGAATGAGCAAAACTCACCCTTTTGGAAGCCAAGAAGTAGCAGATTAGGCCACCTTGGCTAAGAAAAACTACAAAATAAGAACACCCCCGCCCCCCCCCCCCCCCCAATTCTTGTTTTGAAATAAACTGGATGGTGCAGTGCTGCACCCCAAAACCCCCTCAGAAAAGGCTCCTGCCAGCAAGAAGGTAGCCCATCGGGGAGTCCATCTGCTTTACTCAGCTTTAAAACGCCTCCTGAACTATAGCTCAATATTGCCCAGCAACAGCAAAGAGCAGGCATTAAAACAAAACAACCAAACCCAACACTCTGAACTATGAGAAAATCACTCTGCTCAAATGAGGGAATAAAGGGAGAGGAAAAACCATCACCTTCACTTACAAAGAAATATAATCCCCAGGAGAACAAGTTCCTTATTTACAAAGGAGAACACAAATCAGGCATCATCTTCTGCAGGATACTGAGAGTTTCTAAGAGGAAGGTTTGTCCAAGAAATTAACCCAGAGCCTCATTAGCATGGGCTAAACCCACATGCACATTCACACTTCATTTCTACATCAGTGTCAAAACCCAAAGACTCCATCTCATCCCCAGCACTGCCAAGCTGCAGGCCCACAAGGCTGGCACATGGGCTCTGCTTTCCTGCTCTGCCCTACCCTTGGATGCTTAAAATGGATGAATCTCTTTCGCCTACAATGCAATGAAAAGGTGTAGGTATTTTTGGGGATATCCCAGGGTGAAAAGAGATTCCTTACAAGAGTCTGGGGACCATAAACTATTCCCAGTGCCTTTTCTTTGCCTCCATGTCCCTTTGCCTTGCTGCTTATACGCAGGGGTGGTTTAAGCAGCAAGGCAAAGCCTCTGCCCTAACACACTCACTGAACAGGTAATGTGAAACAATAAAGGATGGACATCCCACCTCCATACATGCCTCAAGCCACTGAGCCCATCACCCGAGCCTCAGATCTGCAGAAGGGAAGGCACACCCTCCTGAAATGGATTTGGGGAATTTCAGAGGTACCAGGAGCTGGGTTCTGCTAGAGGAAGGATGCTGTGCAGGCAGCTCTGATACAGAGCAGAGGGAAACAGGGATGAGACCACACCACGGGGCTTCTTTGGGTGGGCACTCCAGGCTCTATATTGCATTTATTTGTAACACATCTACCTTGTGACATGGATAATGTGTTTATGGCTACAGCACTGCAGGCCAGCCAGGGCCAAGGCACAGGGCAGAAATCCTAGATGCACTTGCCATGCGGAAAAAGCACTTTATGGTGGGGGACAATGCCCTTAAAGGAAGGATGCTTGTGTTCCATGCGAGGGCTGCAAACACCCCTCTCATCTTCTCACCTCAGACCCTCCAGCTTACCCAGGGATTTCTGTCTTCCCTTACTACTGTGGCAGGGAAGAAGGGAAAAAATAGCCAGAACACGCTATTCGAAAAGCCCTTTTCCCCCCTTTTCCATTCTCTTTTTAAGAAAGATGAGAATAACTTGTTTTATTTACAAAAATAGCAAGCTCCATTTTTCCCAAAGGCTTTCCACTCCTCCTCCACCCCCCTTTGGCTCAATTTAATCTCAGAGATATTTTATTTATATAGAAAAACATAGTTCACATAGCTCTGTGCAGAACATCCCATTCCACAGCCGCTGGGGCAGCAGCACTGCGGGTAATGTGATCCCTTTCCACGTCTCCTGCCTTGCCCTCAACAGGGAGCCACAAGCTGCTTTCACCACCCCCATTTCCAGATTCCCTCTCCCCTCCCTAATTGTGCTTTTGTTTTGCTCATTTATGAATATGCTAATATCTCATCAACATGTTTCCAAGTGTCATCTTCTCAGCCTCTTTGTGAAATTAATGGATTAATGATAGGTAATAGCTCCTGGCTGCAGCCTCCAGGAGCAACAATGCTCATCTCCCTGGGTGAGAGCAGGGCACGTCAGCAGCTCAGACCTGAGCTGAAGGCATCCCCTTGTCCTTGCACTGCACCTTCCTACAGCTCCAGCTTCCAACAAGCGACTTCCTACCCAAAAGGCATCTGTTTCTATTGTCCATTCCTGGGTTTGTTTCCATCGTCCATGTAGTGCACACCAATGGGTTGCTGTCACCTTTGGATGCTGTTCCTATTCAAAGGTCATTTCTCAAATACTGGACAGCTTAGGGAAACCCTCTCCCTTCAGCTCCCATGGCTCACAACTACCTCCACTAAAACCAGCCCATCCAAATCAACTTCATGGATGCTGTAGCAAGAGTTGTGCATTTTTGTTTCTAGCCCTTTTATTGCTTGGATTGGTTGAGTCATGATGATGATGCAGTTCCCAGTGTTTAAATTGAGAAAAATATAGGTTGCAACTCCCCCCTAAAATTATAAGTAAACATCTTGTCGGCAAAACACCTTCTCCCTCTCCTGCTAAACCTTGTGCTAAAGCTCAAGGTGTTCAAGGCCAGGTTGGACAGGGCCTTGGCCTGTGCCAGGGGATTAGAACTGGATGAGCTTCAAGATTCCTTCCACCCCAAACCATTCTGTGATTCTATGAAACCAGAGCCTGGGAGGGTTTCCCATCCCATGAGGGCCACAGCAGCCAGCCTAGAGCTACCTCCCCCACGGATCTCAATGAACCACAACTAGAAAAAGTAAGGGCTGAAGGCCTAACTATTTCTCACAGGCTTCAGATGATGCATTATTCTGTAATTATTTCACAGGTTTAAAAAGGTGCTTTTTCCCAAAGAGCACCCAGACTTCTTCCATTCACCATATCCCACCTGCTCAGTGGGCAGAGCGTGACCAGCAGGTTGAAGGAGGTGATCCTGCTCCTCTACTCTGCTCTCGTGAGACCTCACCTGGAGTATTGTGTGCAGTTCTGGTGTCCTCAACATAAAAAGGACATGGAACTGTTGGAACAAGTCCAGAGAAGGGCCACGAGGATGATCAGGGGCTGGGGCATCCGCTGTATGAAGACAGGCTGAGAAAGTTGGGGCTGTTCAGCTTGGAGAAGAGAAGGCTGCGTGGAGACCTCATAGCAGCCTTCCAGTATCTGAAGGGGGCCTATAGGGATGCTGAGGAGGGACTCCTCATTAGGGAGTGTAGTGACAGGACAAGAGGTAATGGGCTCAAACTTAAACAGGGATAGTTTAGATTGGATATAAGGAAGTTCTTTACTGTAAAGGTGGTGAGGCACTGGAATGGGTTGCCCAGGGAAGTTGTGAATGCTCCATGCCTGGTGGTGTTCAAGGCCAGGTTGGACAGAGCCTTGGGTGACATGGTTTAAGTGTGAAGTGTCCCTGCCCATGGCAGGGGGGTTGGAACTAGATGATCTTAAGGTCCTTTCCAACCCTAACTATTCTATGATTCTATATGACCTGCAACTCCATCCCCCCCTCAGAAGCTATAGGAAAGGAGCAAGAGGAGGAAAGTGCGGTGCCAGCACCCCAAGATTCCCCTGAGGCTCTGCTCCAGCTTCTGCCACCCAGACCAGAGCCAGCTCCTTGCTAAAGATACAGAAATCCATTCCAGTGCCAGAGAGCAATTATTTCACAGCAGGGTAAAGAGAAAAGTTACGAGTCCCATGTGCAAACTGTGTCCCAACTCCAACAGAGGAAATGCAAGGAAGTCACCGCGTTTCAAGTGTGGAGGTCCCAGCACAGCCCTGGATGAAGCCAACCCTACTTGGAGGTAGAAAGGCAGATGCTCTGCTAACCCTGTGAGTAACAAACAGCGCAACGTTATGAGCCTTTCCCTAACTGTGTTGCTTCCAGTTGGAAAGAAAAAGCCAGACAATTTTTCTGCAGCCAGGCAAATGCAAGACATCAGCCTTGGCCCCAGGAAAAGTCAGAGCTTCTGTGAAGTGTCTTCTCCCACCCAAGAGCCAGGGACCAGTTGCAGAGCTCTCCCTGCCTTTCCCCAAGCACTTCCCAGGGATGCGGACTAAAAACACACTGCTGCTGCTTCCATAGAGCTTAGGGTTGAGTTTCACAGCCACTGCCACCAGATGAGCATCTGCCATGCTGGGGTACCTCCCCAGCACTCCTTCAGCCCCAGCCTTGCATCCACAAACCATCCCCAGGCATGCAACCACCTCAAGAAGAGTCCACAGGAAAGGAAGGCTGTACAGGAGGTTTAATATGCAATTAAACATCCCTCCCCAAATGGTGTTATTGGACCCAAGGGCATGAAAGCACACTTAACAGTTTCCTGCCAGCAAGACAAAACCACACCAGTCATTACACCCATCCTTCCACCCAAAACTGGGAACCCCCTCCCCATCAAAGCAGAGGGGCCAGGATGCAGGGGACCAGTATCCCCAAATGTGCTAGATTCTGGGAGGATGGAAATGAAGCCCAGGAATGTGGGAATGAAACCCACCTTGCACAACAGCACTGCTATGCAGGACGGATGCCCCATCCCTGGTAGTGTTCAAGGCCAGGTTGGACAGGGCTTGGAGCAACCTGGTCTAGTGGAAGGTGTCCCTGCCCATGGCAGGCAGGGGGTTGGAACTGGATGAGGTTTAAGGTCCCTTCCAATGCAAAACATTCTAGGATTCCAAGCCTCTCATTCCTATCCCCCCCAAGAAGAGACTGTATCTGGCATCTCCATGAAATCAGGGCAGCAAAGCTCAGTGCACCACCTTACAACATATACCCCACGCAACAGCTCCCTGTCTTTATCCACCACATTTACCTTTATCACCTCTGCAAGCCATTCTTTGTTCTTCTGTGCAATACCGTTTATTTCCCTGGCAAAGGGAGTTCAGGGCTTGCTGCCAAGTTAAATGCACAATAAAGTGGTTCAGCTGGTGGCATCAGGTTCCCCAGCTGCCCCCCTCACTTTGCCGAGACAAATTCCAAAAGCAGGACGGCAAAAGGTCAAAATCAGCTAGATCCCACCCCCAAGATCATTTTCCTTCTCAACTCAAGTCCAGCTGCAGAGGGAGCTGCTTCCCAAAGCTCAACTCAACCTAAGGGTTTTCTTTCAGCCTCCTCTTGTGGTTGGAATCCAAATCGACGTATTTCCAGCTGGGATAAAATTACCACTTACCATCAAATTTGTTTGCTTGTGGACTTGACCAGCATGGTTTTACAATCAGCAACACACTCAAAGGCTACTTCACTTTGGAGTTTTCCAAAGTTGGCTTCCCATCTGCTCCATGTTCCTATTTTTTAGCTGAATGAACAGTACTTTTGCAGGGAAAAAAAGAACACAAACTGCCAAAACCCCATCCCACAAACAGGAAATGATATGCTGGTAATGAGCAGAACACTCTGGAAATGGGAGCTGCAAGATGGACAGAAATTCAGCCTCAGCTTTGGCAAGTGATGAGCTGTTCCCCTGTGCTCCCCAACAGCAATACCCACCATAAGTGTATATCCACCAACCCCAACCAATCCACTCCTCCCTTAGTTGTCCCCACTTGCATTTGCCAGGTCAGGAACTCAGCAGCCCTGGAACAATGCGTCTTTTCAAATATGTATTTCATCAAGTTAATGAACAAGTTGCTGCATCTGTTTCTCCCTGGCAGCTGCTCACAGGGAGAATTTGCCAGCTCTGGTTTTTGTTTTGGTTGTTGGCTTTTTTTTGTTGTTGTTTTTCTTTATTAAGGCTGGATTGCTGCTTCTAGCTGCAGAAATTCAGGTCCTGCATGGCCACCACACAGGCTTTCATGGCCACAGTGCTCCTCTCAGAGGGAGGAGGCCTGTCAGGAAGACGTATGAGGTGTGATGGACCCAGAGGGATAACAGAATCCCAGCCCCAAGGCTCATCAGTGCAGGCACTGGGCTTCCAATGCAGCCCTTCCGGCTTCCAAGAGGAAGTGTGGACCTTACAGCCTCCATATCTCCACCTGCCAGTGCAAATCCTTAAGAGACATGCAAAAGGAAAGTTAAAGCCTGTGTCCTACAGCAGCACTTCAGATGTGCTCAGCATCTCCCCACCTTCTAAAGGCAACAGGTACCGGGTGATGATGAATCACAGAATCACAGACTCGTTTGTGTTAGAAGGGATCTTAAAGCTCATCAGTTCCAACCCCCTACCACGGGCAGGGATACCTTCCACTACCACCAGGTTGCTTCAAACCCTGTCCAACCTGGCCTTGAACACTGCCAGGGGTGGGGCAGCCACAGCTTCTCTGGGCAACCTGTGCCAGGGCCTCAGCACCCTCACAGGTAAGAACTTCCTAAGATCTCATCTCAGTCTCCCCTCTGGCAGTTTAAAGCCCTTACGCCTTGTCCTGTTACTACATGTCCTTGTCCAAAGCCACTCTCCAGCTTTCTTGCACCTTTAGGTGTTGGAAGACTGTTAAAAGGTCTACCCAGAGCCTTCTCCAGGCTGAACTACACCAACTCTCTCACAAACAGGGACCTTCAACAACCCTATGTCATGCAAGGCTTGCTTGTGAGCAACCCAGAAGAGTGTTTTATCACCTCTGACATCATCCCAAAGCACTCATCACCTAGCTGGGGACAGTCATCTGCAGAGACAGCCTGCCCCAGTTTTGGAACCCCAAATCAGGACTAGACAGAGCTTCCCAACGTTCCTCTGAGCATCCATTCACTAGTGGCTTTTTAATAGAAACAGGTATTGACTGTTTCTTTTCCCAGTTATGCTGGATGCTCCCAACACATCTCCACACCACCTCTACTTCTCCAGCCACCACTCAAATCCCAGCCCATGGAAGCCCATTTGCTTCTCAGGCATCAGCTAGGAGTGTGATCAAGGGACTAGTGGAACTAGATAATATTATGGTCCTTTTCAACCATTCTATGATTCTATAACTGCTTTAATAATACAGAAACCTCAACTTCCCTTTTTTTTTTTTTGAGATTTATTTCAAAAACATCCTGTGACATCACATTTTTATCCCATTTACAGTTCATTTAATCCTGCCTGTCCTTTAACTGTCACAGGGAAGTCACCTCCTGGGCAGCAACACCCAAGCAAGAAAAGCATCTTGAAAACACTTAATTGTTGTCACCCAAACCCTTTTCATCCTGCTTCTGAGCAGCCAAACTGTGCTGAGCTGCTGGCTGTCATGACAGGACTGGAGCTTTTTGGGGAGCAAGAGACAGGTGCCCTCAGCCATGTCCTCCACCCCTGGGCAGCAGTGGTGGTGATGGTGGTGGTATGAGCTCTGCTGGCAGCAGGAACTCAAATTCCCCTGCACGCTCAGGGCTGCTGCTTATTCCCTATTAAAGAAACCCTTGGGCACGTCCCAAGACCCCAAAGCTCCGAGATGGCAACTCCTCCAGATTGATATGAGCCCCGTCAGTGCCTACCTGAGAGCAGGTCTCCATCCAGGGAAGGAAGCAAAGTCTCCAGGTGACAATACACATTTAGATGATGCTCCAGAGCAGCAGGGAGTCTTGCTGGCAGCTTCAACGGAGGAACCAAAGTGTCATCCACGAACGAGACTCCTTATCATCTACAGCAGCCTGAAGTCAAGCAGAGATGGCAGCACCAAGGAACACCTCACTCATTAGTTGACAGCAGGGACTCACAGTCCCATAGCCAATCCAGCCCCTTTCCAGCCTGTAATCCCCTCAGAGAGGCACTTCTCAGAACATCCAACCCCAAGCCCCACTCATGCAAAGATGGGAAGACAGCATGGAGCCAAGTCATGCTCCTTCTGAACTGTGACTTCTGACAACACACTCCCCACCACTTCCATCATTTTAACACCAGACCCGAAGGAGAAGCCACTGCACGGCGCCCCACACATCCCAAAGAATACCTTTCCCTAGAATCATTCCCAATCATGGAAATAAGCCTTACCTGTTCCCTCACCCAAAACCCTGCTCCCCTCCAGCCCAGCTCTGAGGCTTTTTATGGGCTATTTGCTGATGTAGCCCAAACATGGTTCCCCACAGTGGGGTCATCCAAAATGACATGGAGGGTGGAGAAAGTCAGCCTCAGTGCTGGGGTGGGGACACCATCTTATCATCCCAAAGAAGTATTTGGGCTATTAAGACCCTTCTTTTTCGTAACAGAGACCCAGGAGTCGCACAGCCATTCATCAACCCCTTATTTCTCAGTACTGAATCATAGTGTAAACTCAGTTGGGAGTTTTACTCAGAGAGTAAAAAGAACACGCACACTGCCTATGGCATGACTTGTTTTAATAGAGATGCCGTTTTACATCAATTTACAGCACACAGAAAAGTGCTCCAGAAGAGAGCCTCCAGGAAAGGCAAGCTCCAGACCAATCCTGGTATTTCATACACAAAAGGGCACCATCAGCTGAAGAAGCAAGCTGGTTTACAAGTTAGGAAAAAGTAGCTGCATGAAGAGTAACTTGATTAATCTATTTTATTTCATTATAAGAAACTATTTGCATGTTCTGAAATTCTGAGAAGCCAAGAACTTGCTATAATATTTAGACTGCAAAACACATTGGGCAGGATATTACATGAGGAAAGGTGGGAAGGTTTATTGGGTTTTGTTTTCTAAAAGCACTCCTCCATCCTCTCCCCGCAAATGAAATCAGATACCATTGTAAAAAAAATATTAAAAACAAATTCCCCAAAACAAAACCAAAAAAACAAAACCACAAAAAAATTGGTCCCTGCACTGCTCAAGTGGCTATGAACTGCTGCTGCTTTAGCAAATGTCTCAAGCTCAGCTCGATGCCAATCCTGACAAGACAAATATATGTGCTTCATTTTCATTTACTGAACCATCAAAACATCACACTGTGTCTAAACCTCACAGCATCTCAGCCTTTGTAAGGGAATAAAGCAAAATGAGGAAGAAATGGGTGCCTGTGGGAGAAGGGTGGCCTTGCAGCTAGGTCTTCAGGGTGCTCATCACCCAAAGATGCCATTTCTGCCAGCTCACCCTCGGCAGCCACATGCTCACAGGCCCTAGAACAAATGCATCATTTAGAAAGAACAAAATGTACTGGCATAAAACTTTGTGGATGTCAGCTTTATGTAAAAAGGCCACTCTCACAAGTTCATCTTCTCCAATAGCTGCCACCAGAATAGCTGTTACATTTGCAGCCTTCAGCCACCCCAGAACATCATCTGCTGCATCAGCTGCTTGTCCTTCCTCATTCTCCCGGGTAGTTATTCTTCCAGGCTCTCTCCAATGCAGCAAACAGCCCTTTGAAGGGTGCCATTCTCTAGAAACTAACCACTTGGTGGGGAGCTTCCCAAGGGCCTGCCCACGCTGTGCTTCACATACTGGGGATGGGGCACATGTACCAGAACTCCTCTGCACCAGCATGAATTAAATCATGTAACCACTTCGCTTGTGCCATGATGATTTGGAATAAATTCTTACTGACAAGTAGGTTATTTGCTTATTTTTTTTTTTTTAATAGTCTCTTCCAAGGTGGAGTGTTCCTTGTCCAGAGCCTGTCTTGGTCACTGCTCCTCCAAAGAAAGGCTGCATCTTCCATACTGGGTGGTATTGTACGACTCACAGTTTTTGCACTTCATGCCTAGGACATGGAACTGTACTGTAGAGCGGGCGCTGCAGTCATTGCAAAGGATCTAAGCATGCAGAAAAGACAGAGAGAGTATTTAGCACCAACAGGATGCTCAGCAGTACACTACGACCATGATTCCAGCAATCACAGAACTCGTTTGGGGACAAAGCAGAAAATGTCTTCCTTTTAAAGACAGTGGGGCTGATTTAACTTTTCCATTTGTAACACTCAAATCACACTGTGTAATCACAGAGGATTTACTCCTTAGGTGACTCCTTGCACAGGTCAAGGGACAGATACTCTTTGGCTTCTTCTCTTGATGTCAGAAACAGTTTGAGAAGCCCTCAGGTGAAGTGAGGGCACACTAACAGCAGCTAGCAGCATTAGCTGGTCTGCAACTGAAGGCAGGCAAGCGAGTGCTCTTCTCAAAATAGAAAGATTTTTTCAAAAAAAAAAAAATCCTAGCAGGATGGGTTATCTAAACCATAGCAGATGCAATTACAACATTAATGACCTAGGCTGCTTAATGCAGCATTACCTGCAATGTGGTGAGTTTCATGGTTCTGAATTAACACAAAGAAACCAAAAGAAAACAGAAGTTGTCTCTGTGTGCTAGCTTTGTGCAAAGCAACAGCTTCAGATTTTTACAGAAAAACCACCAATCTTACTCTAAAACACAAAGCTCCAAGCTGTTAAAAAAAAATAAAATGTTCCTGCTTTTCACTAAGACATCGCCTAACACTACCAGAGAAAGCAAGATACTTCCAAAGACCAAGCTGTTTCTCTGCTGTGTGATCCTACACCACTGAGACTGTAGTTTTGGGGCTGGTGTTTTTGGAGTGCCTCTTTTATTGGTGTTTATGAAGCCAGCAAATTAATACTGTAAGCCCACCCATGACATTTCTTCATTTCTTAAGCATCCGGTTGAATTCTGATCCAGGACAAGGTCCTAGTGCCCTCTACTGCCAACAGTAAAAAGACACAGACCTGCTAAGAGTAGAGTCCTGGTTTCAAGTCTCGTCTCTTACCTCCACCATCACGTTCTGATATTCTGTGGGCATAGGAGTATGCGCTACTTCATCATCCAGCTGGCGCCAGTACCTTGTCATATCTAAAGCAGAGTGCATGCACAAAGGACACCTGTAACCTCTGCAGGGAGGAAAAAAGGCTAAATCAGAAGATGGAGCGGGATCATGAAACAAGTCCACCAAAAAGGACAAGTTTCATATTACACTGAAGAAAAACGCCACAAATTTGCCTACAAGACATCTGGAGAGGGACTTGGACAAGGGAATGTAGGGGCAGGACAAGGGGAACGGCTTTAAACTGCCAGAGGGGAGATTGAGTTAAGATCTTAGGAAAAAGTTTTTCACTGTGAGGGTGGTGGGGTCCTGGCAAAGGGTACCCAGAGAAGCTGTGGCTGCCTCATCCCTGGCAGTATTCAAGGCCAGGTTGGACAGGGCTTAGAGCAACCTAGTCTAGTGGAAGGTGTCCCTGCCTGTGGCAGGGAGTTGGAATTGGATAAGCCTTAAGGTCCCTACCAACCCACACCAGTCTATGAAATCAAGAAGTTCTTGCAAGCAGAACTGGAAATTAAAAGTCGCTTATCCCTGCAGGAGTTTGCTTTAAGTTATTTAGTACATGACTGGCATCAAGATATTTGCCTCTAAGCTATTTGTCTGGACTACAACAATATTAAGAGACATTCAGAAACACTTACTCCCTCAGCATGTCCTCGTAACATGTTCTGAAAAGAAAACACAGAAGTTCAGTAAGAAGAATGCAACTACTGACTAGTAAAACACTTGGACTGAATAAAGGCACACAGAAGTGTGCCCCAAACCAGAAGTTAAAAAACAGCCTGAGTCCAAGTGAACAGAAAGCTTCCCAGCACATCTGATTCCATTCTAAGGTCTTCTAACATGAAGGAAAAGAGTCAATACTATGAAAAGGTCTGTGTGGTTCAAGTCTGCTGAAAAAATGGGAGTGGGGTGCATCACAAGGTAAGTTCAGGAGCTGGAAGACTTAGTCTGGAGAGACCTACATGAAACAGGGAAGCCATTCACTCAGTGCAAAGAGAAAATGGGGGTGGGGGGTGAGACAAGGATGCCTCAAAGGAACAATCTAAAACTTCATGGATGAGCTGCCACCAACCTCTTAAAATTATCATGCAACTGCTTCTGGCACCAAGGAGGAACTTCTTGAAATTTAAGTAGTAACAGAAGGAAATTCAGCCCAGGAGAGCTCAGAATGAACAGTACACAGGTCCCTCTACCATCACCAAAGTTTGCTGTGCGAGGAAGACAACCTTCCTAAAGAATTTCCCAATGAAACAGAGACCGATCCCTACCATGTGGGTCCCTATGAAACCAGCTGTCTGTAGCTCATACAAACTAACCAGGCCTGTAGTGCTGCCGAAGGAACACCAAGCACTAGGCAGCAGCTATTCCCCTCTCTCAAGTATTTGCAATGCTTCACCTGTGCAGAAGGTGACCACAAGGCAACACATGTGCTCCAACGCGAGATGTGTGAATATCCTGTTTCAAGGCAAGCATCAGACAGAAGACAAAAAAATTAATTCAGCTGGAGTAAAAAACACAGCCACACACAAACCCGTGAGACGAAAAGCAGCAGCTCACCTCCAAACATATAGGACAGTCCTGCCTGGAGACATTTTCAATGCACTTTGCAAAGGAAAAAAAAAAAGTTATTCTATTTTTTCCTAAATTCTAAAATACTTTAAAAATTATAAGAAAATATGTATGAAACATTACTCTTTGAATTTAGGTTTGAAGTTGTGAGAATTCAACCTGATCTAGTTGAATATGTCCCTGCTCACTGCAGGGGGGTTGGACTAGATGACCTTTGAAGGTCCCTTCCAACCCAAAACTATTCTATGATTCTAACTAACAGGTGGCTAACCATACTAAACACCAAACAGCTTGAACACGGACATAAGGACTCCCAGAACTTCTGCAAGCAGCCTAACTTTACTTATGCTGCAGCAGGATGAGTAGCTCAAACTGAAGCACTCTCAGATTAACAATCTAATCAAATTTCAGATCAGCTCCTTTAAAAAGTAGAGAAAGAGATCAAGGTGTTTATTTCCTGTAGCTCTAACTCGTAAAGCCAGCCCAAAGTGCTCTGTGTTGCCCTTAGGAGCACTGAAGAGAACCTGCTGCTCCCCCTGCTCGTATGGCCTCCGATGGAGACAAGGCACTGTCACTTTCAGGGTGTTTTCCTTTTAGAACACAGAATTAACAGGTGTATTCCTACCTTGTGCTTTCCTCGAAGGCTCAAGCTCAGGCATAAATTGCACTTTGAACAGTGGAAAAAATCCTCCTTTGGCCCGATCCTGAGGAGAAAAGCGTCAGGCCGGTGCCGGCTCCCTCCCCGCACCGTTCTTCACCCGAGCAGGGCGCAAGGGTCCCGCCGGCCCCCTCACGCACCTGCAGATGCCACACTCGGGGCAGTGGTACTGCTTCTTGTCGCTGTCGAAGAGGTGGCAGATCCCGCAGTAGTACTCGCCGAAGAGGTTGTCGCAGCCCTCGCAGCGCTGCTGGGCCTGCCGTCGCACCGGGAAGACGAGGAGGAACCGGGAAGAAGGTCGTTAGCAGCGCAGCCGGCCCCACACAACATGGCGCCCCTCCCCCAAGATGGCGGTGCACCCTTCCCCATCGGACCCACCTTCTGCAGGAGGCGGCAGCGGGTGCACTTCACCTCGGCCACACGGAAGCGGTCTAGCCGGTGCTCCTCGGCGCCGTCGTGGCACAGCCGGCAGGCGTACAGCTTCCCGCAGCACGGCGCCTACGAACGGCACAGAACGGAACGGATCGGCTCGGTTCGGAATGAACCTTCCGGCGCCAAGACCCGCCGCCTCCCGCCGCCCCACCGCCTCACCCGCAGAAGGCAGCCGCGCCGGTAGTGCTCACAGCCCTTCTCTCCGGCCGCAGCCATAGCTGTCCCCGCCCTGCCGCTTCCGCCCCGCCCGCCGCTCCCAGTGCCGGAGTAGTCGACGCAAGCGAGCCCCTTCCTGAAAGACTGAGTTCGCCCCTCCCAAAGCCTTCCGTCTCCCTAAAAACCTGTTGGGTCTTGCCCCCTTCTTCTCTAAGTCATTCTTGCCCCTTCCTAAGCCTTAGAATGGTTCATCCACTTCCAACCCCCTGCCTGTGGCAGGGACACGCTCTACTTGACCAGGTTCCTCCAAGCCCTGTCCTTCTGCCCTCTGCTAAACCCTTCTTTTCCCCCTAAAACCACCTTCTATTTTTTTTTTGCCATCCCGCAAAAACCGCCTCCTTCCCCTTAAAAACTTTTCTTCACCCCCTAAACCTTGGTCCCCCTTCAGCCTTCATTTCCTCCCCCCAAAAAACCTTTCCCCCAAAATATTCCTTCCCCCAAAAGCTTTTTTTCACTCCCTCTCACCATAAACTTTCCCCAAAAAAACCTTCCTTTTCCTCCACTTTCCCTGAAAACCTCTCCTCCCTTAAGCCTTCCTTCCCCCCCGCAAAAAAAAAACTTTTTTTCCCCCTGCCGTAAAACCTTCCTTCTCCTCTCCCCTAAAATCTTCCCAGACCTTCCTTCCCCCCTCGTCACACCTTTTCCCAAACCCCTCCTTTTCTCCCCTCCCCTAAAAATCTTCCTTTTCCCCAATAAAACTTCCTTTTCCCCTCCTTCCTAAAATCTTCTTTCCCTCCCCAAGCTTTCCTTTTTTTAACCCTCCCCTAACACCTTCCTTGCTGTCCCCTCTCCCCAACAACCTTCTTCCCCCCCCAACCTTTTTTCCCCTCTCCAAACCCTTTTCCCACCCCAATCTGCCTTTCTTACCTGCCAGAAAACTTCCTTCCCCCCCCCCCCCAAACTTCCTCCTTTCCCCTCCTCCACTAAAACATTCCTTTTTTCCACCCTCTTCCCTGGTCCCCCCTCCACAAATAACAAATCCCAACACCTTGATGCAGCACAGGAGAAGCAGCCCAAAGCCAGAGAATGGGGCCATTTCCCTGCCTGTTTTATCTGCAGGAGCCGTTTGCCATATCCAAGGGAAGGACCCACACACAGCCAGTGGGTGCTAAGCCTGAGCACTGTGATGCTGTGAGAAGCTCCATGTCCTGACTAGGTGCTGCTCCATCCATCTTCAGCTTGGGAAACCCTCAGCAGGTCCACTTCAGGCAAGCAGAGTGGTTATGTTTGCCCCTGGGCACGGTCAGCAGTGTGCTGTGTGAATGCTGCTGAGGGGCACCTGCACTTGTAAATGGCTGCAAGAAACTTGGTATCAACTATTAAATAAAAATGGATTTTAAAGTCCTATTTTTCAGTGCAGGTAATGCTGCCACTACAAGTGAGCTGACACAACACTGATGTATCAAAGCTGTCAGAGACCATGGGAAGGAGAAGCTACAGCTGGCAATTAAGAGTGACCTGTCCCTGACTGGTACTTGGAAGATGTTGGAACTGGCAAGGAACAAGGACGTCGGAACTCGAAAGAGGATGTCAATAAGAAAATCAGCTAGACCTTTCACCTGATGTAACCGCAAGGCAAACACAGATGTGCTTGGCTAATTGCTTGGAAGCATATAAATATTGTGCAATCTTTTCAATAAACAATCCAGCTTGCACTCTACCTCTGGGTCCGTGCCTCCATCCTCACACACTGACTCCAGGGAAGACCAAGTGAGCACAGCTTACATTTGTACTTGTACCAAGGGATTTGGGATTTAAATATCCTTTTACTTACAAATTTTAACATGCACATCAACACACAGGATAGCCACAAAGCTTTAAAGACAATGACATCCATACCATATTCCACATTGGTGGGAAAGACAGTTAAAAGTTCCAAAATCGACTATACCGTGCAGTAGGGTAAGCTATGACAGCTGAAAACAGGCTTGTGAGCAACACAGGGACACTGCAGATCTGACTTTGAGCAGTTAAGCAAAAACAGTCTCCTAACAGTCCCAAGACAAAAGTGATGCTGTCTCTCTCTCCCCACAACCTGCTATGCCAAGTTGTACACATAAATGCATGTTTCCTTAAGGGATTGAGCACTTTGTTGAGCTACTGAGTGCTCACAGAGGCCATTTCCCTTGCCACTAACAACCCATCTCACCCACTGCTTGCTGGTGTGTCAATTCACACTGATACTCTTCCTTCACCACTAAGAGCAGCCAGTCAGCTGGCCCACTTAAACACCCAAAAGACAACCATCCAAATGAACAGGTTGGGGGAAGTTGCTGAACACCAGGTCACACATGCTGCTGAGTGTTAGCAAGGGTTTCAAAGGCTAATTGCTGGAAACACACATTTAAACATTTTATTTCTTGCACGAATGTTTTCTTTAAGGCCAAAGTGTTTTCCATCACATATTTGGTAGTGCACCAAGGCAAGTTTAGCAGCCATCCACTCTCTTGACTACTCATGTAGAAAAGAAACCTCCAAGAGGGCAGCAGTTCAACAAAAGAAAGTGCAGCTTTCTCCGAAAATCCTCCAAACCAGCATCTGCCCTTGTCACACACCAAAAGTCACTATTCTCAGACAAGACCAAAAAGTCAACATTTCAGGAGCTGCTTTGTGTGCAAGAAATCCAGCAGCAATGGCAGTGCAAGCTCTGCCCTGGGGCTGTGCATGAGCCCTTTCCATGGCAGCCCACTGTGCTGGCAGGAGGGTGAGAGATCCTCCTCAGAGAACTCGCAGCCTTAGCACTGGTAACTCAGGTGGACTGTTCCCACCCTTTTAGCCAACTGCACTAAGAGGAGCAAAGCAGAATGATGTTATGGGCAGACTAACAAAACCACAGAGGTTCTCCCTGATTATAATCCTCCTTTATTTTTATTTATTGCCTTGCTAACACCATGCACCTACGCCTGTGTGCTTCACAGATGAGACAACTTTCTTATTCCCCTACTTCTACTAACAGGACTATTTCCCATCCCAATGTTTTTTCTCCTTTCTTCCAATATCATGTAGTTTGACAAATACACTCATACAGACAAGGAGCACATGCAGCACTGGTGCCTGGTGGTTCCTTTGGCCCCAGAGAGAATCCCTAGAGGGGGCAGGTATGTGATCACATGCGTAGCCAGAGCCCTGAGTAAAGCCCATCTATGCAGGACATGGTTCCAAGAAAGCTGGTGAGATTTTGGAGCACAGGCTCTGAAGACACTTCTAAAGCACCTTGTCTCCTTCCCTCTTTCTTCTCCCCAGTTTATGCTCCCTCAGTCCCTTCTGCTCAGCTTCAGCAAGGAAAGAGAGGCAATTCTGGCAGTAAAAATCCTAGGTTCAGCACTGCAGTTCCCACATGCAAGAGAATGATACTAACTCCAACAGGTACAGCAGATTCCTTGGAAGATCCTGAGCACCAAGTAGAAAAAAAGCAAAACGGCAAACAAAACCACACGATTTTTTCCCCTGAGTGTTCTTTCAGACAAAATGACTTAAAGACCTGTATGTCTTTCAATATGCAAGACGAGAAACTATTAAAAACATATTTAAAAGCCTCAGCTTAAAACAATCTGGAATGGTAAAATGGAATGCTAAGTGATAGTGCAGATGAGTGGCTGAGTTCAAGCTCAGTCCTTCAATCTTAAGACTACAAGTCAACAAGCCATCCACACAGCCAGGACTTTTCCTAAGCCTCCTTCTCTCCCAGACTCCTACCTCATGCTCAGAGAGGTATCAACAGCTACATTAATTTAGATTGCATGACTTAATTTTTAAACATTTTCACTAATGTTAAGTTTGACAAGCTCTGCCCCCCCCCCCCGGCAACACTGTTCTCTCTTCTCCCTTCCATTTTCCCTGATGCCCTTGACAGTGCTGTACATGCATTTTCCCACTCCTCATGTGAAGGCAGACAACTTCCCCTTTTTGTTATTCTACCAGCTTGCTCAAACCCAACATCATGAGCTGTGTAATTTCCAACACCAATGCCAAGCATGCACAAAACTATCCCTTTGAAACCCATGAGAAGGCTCTGGGAAGGTTTTTGTAAAAAAAAAGGTAGGAATCTATTAAGCAATGGCCATAAAAAGGCAGAGGCAACATAATGTGCTTGTACATACCACGTGTATGCAGAAATTAAAGCTAGACAGCAGAAATGAGAGCCCACTGGCTTTTTACAGGTAGGTGTGATTTTCTCCATGAGGCTAGTGCTCAGCTCTGGGGAAGCTGCCTTCTGATGCCTCAGGCATTAAAGTCCCTGACAGCTGCAAACTGGGGAAGAAAAAGCCAGAGACGGTCAACTTCCAGGTCTAGTATAAATGGAGAGGACAATCAGAAACTGCCTGATAGAGAAATGCAACACCAACATGTAACTTAAAACCAAACCTATTCTTTGATCAAATCAGACTCCCAAAATGTTGTTACCTGCTGTGAGGCCAGACTTGGGGTATGGAGATCAATAGCAGCAAGGGAGGCGACACAGGACTCTGAAATGGTTTTATTTTCTTTTTTGAGGTATCTGGGGTGCCATGCTGCAAAAGACAACCAATGCATACAGTGTTAAGGAAGCAAGAGCTAGCTGCTGCAACACACATTGCTTCCTGCTACTCATTTAGTAACCAGCTTTTATTCAGAGGACATCATACCTTCCACTCCTCTCAGCTCAGGCAGATGGTTTAGCTCTGGCAAATGCACATTTGTCTTGGAGAATTCCCATTTTCTCCTATTTGCCTGAAGGATGTTTTTTTCATTAGTAACCTGTAATCAAGGGCATAAGTACCAGCTCATGAAAATACATGAAAAAAAAACCAAACCAAAACCAAACAAAAAAAGCCAAAGCTATTTTCAAGCTTAAAAATGCATAAACACAGCAATGTTCTGCTGTAGTTGGAACTTGGGGAAGAGCAAAAGAAGCAACTCTAATGTGTGTGATGGAATCCATTCTGCTCAAGTGTTATTTATACATTATAAATAATGGAACAGCCACAGCAAGACAACCCCAAAGCAATCATCTAAGGGAGACTGCTTTCAGAGGGACAAAATACACCACCTGGAGAATGTCTTGGATTAGTTAGGTGTAAGAAGGCAAATATTCCTGTTAGCATGGAAAGAATATTGCTTAGGTAGTTTGTGCAGTGTAAAGCTTTCCAGTTCACTTGTTCTCATTATCCATTTTCAATGCATATATGACATGACTAAATAAGGCCCTGCCCATGTTAAACCCAAATCCTCAATTCTGCTCCAGAGGCACAGCACACAGGGTCTGGTTTTTTTGGCCGTGGATTTATTTCAAGTCTCACAGATACCCATGAGGACTGCTCCCTCATTTAAAATTGTCCTCTGATACAAAGTATGTTTCGTATAAGATAACTGTTAGCAAGGAATAACAGATAACACATTGGTAGGTCAAAAGGGGTGAAGAATAGAGTATTTCTAGTTGGGAGCCATGGTGAAGGCTGCAACAGATGGGATTCTTGACAAGAAAATATGTGCTTGGGTTCAGAATTGATTTCTGCTTTGACAAAGGGGAAAAGCAGATGACTTACCAAGGTCAAGCTTACACTGTAATGGCTTGCTGGAGAATGCTTCCACTGCCTTACAAATGGGTTCAAGTATTTTTTTACTCTTTTCATCAACTCTGTAATGAAAAACATCCCAAACTCTGTATTAACTGGTGAAAATAAAAACAACAAATGCAAGACATCCAGAAACATTGTCATGAAATGCTTAGGAAGATGGCTCACAGGGAAAACATCCTTTTGTGAGCTCACTTAACAGAGAAATGTGGTCCAAAGGACAAGCCACAAGCCAAAGAAAACCAAGTGCCACAGCAGCTGGTGGAACTGCTGCTGTTCAGGAGCTTTGCCCAGTGCTGAAACACACTCACAGCTGCTTGAGGTGAAGACAATTCTCCATCCAAGGGCTGTTCCTAGCCATGTCCCATCGCAAACACACATCGCATGTTCCACCATCATCACCTTACACCTCTCTCAGGCCATTTCAGTCCCTCAGCAACAGGGATGATACATATGAACTCCTCTAGCTCTGCTCCCATACCTGTATTTAAGGTTCCCAGGCAAAGGACCCATCCCAACTGCAGTGGGAGAAAAGTTCTCGTTGCTGGGGGGAATAACTATGCCTGCATTCTTGACATAGTCCAAGCTGCTGCTGGAATCTTTGATACTGGTTTGAGAGCTTATTGTAAAAGGGTTGATTGCACTGTCGTACAGGGAGCTCAGGTTGGAGATCGGTCTGCTCCTTCTGCATCAGTTTTCGAGTGCTTTGCCTTGAACAGCTTTGCATCTCTGCTCTTTGGCTCAATGCTAAAATCCTGTTTGCAAATAAAACATCGTCTTTCCCCTACGATCATGCTTACAAAGTAGCTTAGAACAGTGCACGCAGGAATAAGAAGTCAAAAGCCTAAACCTGCATGATTCTGCAGGGACCTGACAGAGATGGAATTGGTTTTAGTAGAAAACCTCTGTTTTCCATCAAACAGGAGACTTGCCAGGGTTCCAGCACCCTCTGTAAATAAGTCACTTTAGAATAGAGTCTGATGGAGGATATCCTATCTGATTTAGATAGGAAACGATGGAGGAAGAACAGTCATATCTCATGTCACTTTCAAATAAATCAAGTGAGAACTGAGCCCACTGTTACCTCAAAGTCACTCTGAAGCCTCTACTCCTTGGTAGCTGGTTGAAAGGAAAATACGTAATTTTGGAGGCAGGGCTTTAACACAGGTAAACAGCAGCATACAAGCATGTTTTTGTGATTCAACATGAGTTGATGATTCCCAAAGGATTCTCCCTTCAGCTCCGTATGTGCCGTGTAGTTTACCTGCAAGGGACTGGCCCAAAGGCCACTTGCAGACTGCTGAGCCAAGTACTAGAGCAACCTCATAGCTGCCAATCACCTAGAATCAACGGCACACAACTCCTACACAGCAGCCCACAGGCTGCACTGTGCTGGGTGTCAGAGCTGTGGGGGCACAGGCACAGTGTATTCCCCTGGATCAGGTGACAAGGTCTTCAGTGCTGTTTAGACTCACAGTAGCCTCCAAAGGGGAGGCACAGCACACTTACCTAGTCTTTTTTTTTCTTTTAATGAAATGGACAATTATGCTTATATTTTTGCTATGAACTTACACTGCTGCACATACTGATTTTAAAACATGTGAAAAAAGAATATTGGAAAACAAAGATGGACCAACCTGGACAACAAGGATTTTTCTTTCTTCTAAGCTATCATCTTTGTCCCTTTTGCTGATTTTTTTTTTTTTTTTTTTTAATTGATGGTTTCTGGCATCTTTCTGAATCTTTGATTTAAGCTCCTGAGCGAATCTATATTCCACATAGAGAAAAAAACAAAAACAAAAGGCTTCTGTTAATCTCAATATCCTCATCAGCTGGTGTTCAGCCCAGGCTCTGATAGCTTTTTAGGTAACCAAACCAGCCATGCCTTTTTAACTAATGAGAAGCCAGCCAAAAATGATGTATCCATTAAAACAAAGAAAATCTTTTAAGCACATGCTTTTCAGATTACAACAATGAAGGTGTTTGTGTCCCAGCCTGGTGTGGATGCCGACACATTGCATGCACACAGTGTAAGACTAAACTACCCAATATGGTGCGCTGCGGGTTGTGCACGCTGACGAATTAGCGTCATGACCAGCTAATGAGGCAAACATGCTGCTGCGCTGTGTTACCTGTCAACTGTTCTCCCATTTCCAGGAAGGCTAAACCCAAACAAAACCAAGACATCCAACAGCTGTCAGCTCTACAAAGCCAGCATAAAATCTTTAAGTGCAGCTGCTTAACCTCCTTCTAATATTAGCCTGCTTTGAGTAAGACAGGAACTGTTTACCTTTCAGCAAATCCATCCTTGTTGAAGAAATCACACTCCAAGAGTTCAGCACAGTCTTTCATGTGGGTCAATCTGCAAACACTTCTGTGAAAGCAAGGTGAACATGAGAAGGCAAATATATTAGAAATGAAATAAAGGCTTTTACATTTCTGAGTGAGAAGGCAAGAAAATACTTCAGTCTCTCCCCTCTAGGACTTGTTATATTGAAATGAGCCCAACCACTGCCAAAACCATTCTGTGTAATAAACACAGAACTGGCTGCTTCCATCCTAATCACCAGTGCTCACAGCAACTCATTGCACATATCACTCTGCTCTCAGTAAACCTCCATTGTTTCAGTTACCTTTGTCTGGCTGAGGCTTTACGCCCTCTTTTGACCATCAGCCATTTCAAATACAGCCACGTGGGTTTTAGGTTGTTTTAGTTGCCCAGCTCCAGACTACTGTGTGAAAGGACAAAAAAAACCAAACCCCCAACTCCCTGGAAGGATTCTCCGGAGTCTATTCCAAAGTTATAGGCTTCCTAACTCGCACACAGCAGACACATCCCTCCACCAGGAAGGGATCCAGGCATGCTTCTTTGCAGTGCCTCCACCAGCAGGTAGAGGTAGGGTTGGCAGAAAACACTGTATCCACACAGCTCTGCTAGCCAGTAACAAGTAAGCTTATGATCTACAAAGCAACCTTAGGTAGCAGATGAGGAGCAAAGCTTGTTGGGAGATGGGTTGAAAGATCAGCTGATGCTTTCAACACACCAGTCCTTCTTCACCTTTTTAATCTCCTTGGAAAACTTAATCAATGGGGCACTGTATGCTACAAATCCTCCCTGGAGTATATGCACTGACCATTTTGGCTCTGGAGATGGCTGGCTTAGTCTTGCCAGTCACCCAGGATGGTTGCTGTTGTAACCTTGCAGCCCCACTAAGCCACCAACCCGAACAGTTGATCATGCATCGGTAGTTGAGAGAAAGCCACTTTAACAGCCACAGCCCTTTCTGTAGGCTGTATTCTGCTCCCCAAAGACAAGTAAACAGAGAAACATTCATAGTAAACCACCAGTTAATTACCTTGGCTAAATCTAGCACTGCAGCAGGGAATTTGGGATAGCATTTGTCCAGAGATTTGGCCTCCTTCACTTCAGGCAACCTCATGCCAGCAAAGAGGGCATTTTTATAGGATAACTCTTGGTGTCTTGGAATTAAATTACCCGGTGCCACACAAACAAAGCAACCATCACGGAAGAAATACAGGACAGTCCGATGAAACATTTAAGAGGCTGGAACACTTTGTCAGCACTACCCTTAAGGGCTATAGTCTGCCATGAATTGATACTGAACTCATGAATTCTTAGATTGCCATTTGTAAACGGTGCTAAGAGCACACGCTCTGGGACAGTTCAGCATACACAAACAGCTTTTCCCCCAACACCTTCCTTCCCCGCATCAAAATGTATCTGACCCCTCCATTAGTAAACAGGTATGAGGATCCTGACAGGCTATTCTTACCCAGGCATTTGGTCATATGGTAGATCTGGTCAATGTCTGAATCTCCTGGGAAAATGGGTCCCATGTCCCCTATCTCTTGCTTTACCCTGTTTTGAGGGAACAATGGGTTTTCTCAGTGCTGTGGGGTGCTCAGTGGTGACAGGGGTGGGATGGGCCTAAGGAAGCTAAGAACCACTGGTGGGTGGCAGGGGACAAACAATCCACCCTGGCTCAGGGCAGTGTCCCAAAATCTTGTACTGGCTTGTACCCCATAGCATTTCCCTGCCCTGCCCTCATGAAGGAGTCCGCATTCTCCAATAATGGGTAGGGCTTTTCAGGGGTCTCAGCAGGATCAGACACCCTCCCCAGACAGACTCCATGTACCCTGTGCCTGTCATGCAGCACTGTCAGCACCCCTCTCCCCCCATCCCACCAATGCAGCCCCCTGATGCACCGGTGACGTGTGCTACTTACAAGTCAGGCACCCTCATGCCAAGTTGCTGGACATAGAACAGGCATCGAGAATGAGCCAACAGCTGCCTGGGCAGGGGAGAAAAGGGCTGGGTGAGCTGGGAAACCTGATTTTGAACCTGGCTTATCCCTAGTACCACAGCAAAGTCCCAGCCCGCTGGCTGGTTACAGAAGAATGGGGGGAGGATGATGGAGAGCAGTTGGATGTTGTCTCCAAAACCCACCACCATCAGTGGGAACTACTGCCATGGACACCCAGAGCACCATGGGAACCGGGTGTGCGGGCAAGGACAAAGTGGGAATGGGGTGAGTGCTGTCCTGAAGCTGTCACTGTCCCCATCACACTCGCTTTTTAATCCCAGCCGCATTGTCAGTCTCTGTCGGCTGTGCCTTCTCCTTGAGCTGCTACAGGAATCTTTAGAGTGATACTGCCTTGGGCCACCATGCCCTAAAGGTGCCAGTTCTGCCCAGCGGGGATGAGCCACCCCTCTCCTCGGAGGCCATCTCTTCCTGCAGCTGCTGCTGGACTTGCTGCAGCTCCTGCTCCTGGACTATCAACCGGCTCAGCACCTCCTGGCACCTTCCCTCTTCCAGGGAGGAAGAGTACATGGTAGTGCTGTGCAAAGGGGGGTGGCTGCACCCCGGCGAAAAAAAAGGCTTACTGGGCTAGTGGCTGCGGGCTCTCAGTGCCAGCAGGACATCTGCAGCATGGCTTGAATTTCTCTCCGTGCTGCTGGCTTGTACAACCCAATCTGGGGGGGAGCCAGGGGCTCCCCCACATTACACTGAAGCACAGCCAGCTGGGGGGGAGGGGTGGTCCCAGCAGCCCCATCCTAAGCCCCACATAGAATCATAGAATCGCAGAATGGTTTGGGTTGGAAAGGACCTTAAGGTCATTCAGTTCCAACCCCTCTGCCATAGGCAGGGACACTCACACTAAACCATGTCACCCAAGGCTCTGTCCAACCTGGCCTTGAACACTGCCAGGGATGGAGCATTCACAACTTCCTTGAGCAACCCATTCCAGTGCTTCACCACCCTTACAGTAAAGAATTTCCTTCTTATATGCAATCTAAACTTCCCCTGTTTAAGTTTGAACCTATTACCTCTTGTCCTATCACTACAGTCCCTAATGAAGAGTCCTTCCCCAGCATCCTTATAGGCTCCCATCAGATACTGGAAGGCTGCTGTGAGGTCTCCACGCAGCTTCTCTTCTCCAGGCTGAACAGCCCCAACTTTCTCACCTGTCTTCATACGGGAGGTGCTCCAGTCCCCTGATCATCCTCGTGGCCCTCCTCTGGACTTGTTCCAACAGTTCCATGTCCTTTTTATGTTGAGGACACCAGAACTGCACACAATACTCCAGGTGAGGTCTCACAAGAGCAGAGTAGAGGGGCAGGATCACCTCCTTCCACCTGCTGGTCACACTCCTTTTGATGCAGCCCAGGATACGGCTGGCATTCTGGGCTGCAAGCGCACCCTGCTGGCTCATGTTCATTTTCTCATCGACCAACACCCCCAAGTCCTTCTCTGCAGGGCTGCTCTGAATCTCTCTGACCAGCCTGTAGCTGTGCCTGGGTTAGCTCTGACCCACGTGTAGGACCTTGCACTTGGCATGGTTAAACTTCATGAGGTTGGCATCAGCCCACCTCACAAGTGTGTCAAAGTCCCTCTGGATGGCATTCCTTCCCTCCAGTGTATCAACCGAACCACACAGCTTGGTGTCATCGGCAAACTTGCTGAGGGCGCACTCAATTCCACTGTCCATGTCACCGACAAAAATGTTGAACAAGACCGGTCCCAACATGGATCCCTGAGGGACACCACTCGTTACTGGTCTCCAGCCGGACATTGAGCCATTGACCACAACTCTGCGTGCAGCCATCCAGCCAGTTCTTTATCCACCACATGCCACCATCTCCTTACCTGACTCCTCTGCCTTTCCACTTTGACCTCCTCCTGCCTCCACAGGAAGGAGTCCAGCTGCTCTTGTAGCGCTGCAGGAGATTTCCCACTGGCGTGCTGGTGTCCCTGCACATGGGTCACACTGCCTGCCTCTCTGCCTGCTCCTGTCCTGCACTCCTCACCATTGCTCTCAACTCTTCCAGCTGCAGGGAGGGGACAAGGAAGCTCCTCTGAGATGGTATGGGTGCAGTGAACAACCCCAGGTGCTGTGGAGGCTCCATGACCCCCAGCCAGCCAGGGGATGTGGCTGGGAACCCTGCCAGGAGCACCCCACAGCGCTGGTGGGTGGTGGGAGCTCCCTCTGCACCTCACCTGCTCCTGCAGCTGCTCCAATGTGGTGCCCAACTACTCCAGTGTGGCCCTGTTCACTCCCTGCTGCTCTGCCTGCTGCTTCAGGTCCTGCTTTATCACCTGGAGCGTGGACATGGCCAGCGAGATGGGAGCATGGGTGGGCTTTGCCTTCACAGGCTTAGCTGCTCAGGGGCATCCCTTGCACCCCAACCCAGGATGCTCCCAGCTGTCTGGGCTCCATTGCAGCCCTGCAGGGTACAAAACCTCTCCTGGTCCTTTACCTCAGTGGCAGACTGAGCTGATCACTGCCACTTTCAAGAGCTTTCTGCAGCAGCCTCCCCATGGGCTGCTCCTCACTGAGGACTTTGCTCTCCAAAGAGCCTATCTGAAGAGAGACCATGAATAGCTTGAGACATTCTCCTGCCCATCTTATGAGCCAGCCATTAAAATAACATGCAGGCATCAGATACCACATAATTAGATGGGAAGCAGAGCCATTTATTGAGGAATAAGTACTTCGACCAGAGCAGGTAGGAAAAGCCCCCTCACCCCCCATGCTAATAGCATGAGTTGGGAATCGTTTAGAAGTCCCTACTAGTACAAAGTTATATACACTACCTGTATTTAATTAGTGCCTCTGTTCCAGAGATCAGATGTTGGGAAGCTTGGCTGCAAACACCCTGTTCTGGTCTGAGGAACTCCACTACCATCCAAGCGGTGGGCCAGGGCACATCTGAACTCCGCATTTTCCTCTGAGGAGCTCAGTTCCTGGCACTGCTCATGCCAGACACCATTCACAGACTCCCCCACATTACACTGAAGCACAACCAGCTGAGGGATAAGGGTGGTCCCAGCAGCCTGCTCCTAAGCCCCACATGCCACCATCTCCTTACCTGGCTCCTCTGCTTCTCCAGCTTGCCCTCTTTCTGCCTCGAAAAGAGGGAGTCTTCCTGCTCTTGCAGCTTCTTGTAGCGCTGCAGGAGATTTCCCACCTGCATGCTGGTGTCCCTGCACATGGGTCACACTGCCTGCTTCTCTGCCTGCTCCTGTCCTGCACTCTTCACCATTGCCCTCAGCTCTTCCAGCTTCAGGAAGGGAAGAAGGAAGCAACTCTGAGATGGGACAGATACAGTCAGAAACCCTGGGTGCTGTGGAGGCTCCATGACCCCAGCCAGCCAGAGGATGTGGATGAGAAGCCCCGCCAGGACCACTGCACCAAGCTGGTGGGTGGTGGGAGCTCCCCCTGCACCTTGCCTGCTCCTTCAGCTCCTGCTTTATCTCCTGGAGCATGGACCTGCCCAGCGAAACAGGGGCATGGGTGGGTTTTGCTGGGGATAGTGCAGAGTACCCTGGCTCTAGCCTTGCTGCTGCAGTTCTGTCCATAAACAGGCTCCACTTTGCCACCTCTTCCAAGATGGGCAACAGAGGGCAGCCTGCCGCCACCAAGACCCCACATCGAACATGGACACCCCACATGGAGTAAGCTCAGCGCTGGGGCTCAGGGAAACAACACACAGTGTGGAGGCCCTGTCAGGACAGCCACTCCAGGGACACAGAGTGGAGCCCCTACTGCTCAGCCTTCCAGCCCACAGAGAAGGTCTGGTACCCTTGATACTGAGCCCAGCAGCCCACGGAGAAGGCCTGGAGCTCCTTTCACCCAGGCCAAAACCCCACGGAGAAAGTCTTGGCCTGCTCCCACCCAGGCCACCAGCCCACATTAAGAGGCTGGAGGTGCTGGCACCCAGACCACCAGCCGAGGGATGCAGCCCAGAGAAAAGGTTGCCTGGGCAGACCTTGAGAGAGCAGGGACTCAGCCAATAGCCCTGAGCTTCAGCACTGTTGGATGGACCAGCTGCAAGAGCTGTACAAGTGTTTGGAATCCTCAAGCTGCAGCACTTCCTCCAACTCCTCCATAGGTTTGCTGGAGGCTGAGTCTGAGATTCTTCACAGTCTCTATGGTGTCCTAAAGAAGCAAGCGGCTCTGCTGAAAAGCCACCGAGTTAGACTGCGCTGAGCTGGAGAAGCTGAAGTCCAAGCTGCTGCTCCTCCAGGAGGGAGGTGGGAGCTTTGGGGGCTGGTGGGGTGTTTGACACCTTGGGTGGGGGTTGTTGTCCTCAGAGCCTGGCCGTGAGGTTGAGACCCCCCTCACTGACTGTGTGTTCCCTTGGCCCATATTCTTGTAGGCCGGGAGAGCATCACCATCATGCTGGATGAGCTCTGGGGCCAGGTGTTGTCCTGCTAGAGAAAAGTAAGTGGTAAGTGACTGGAGGCTAAAATCAGCTTGTCTTGGGGGAAGTGGCAAAATTGACTTGTCCAGAGGCTCCATGTGTCCTTGGCATAGACTATCTCAGGAGAGGGTACTTCAAAGACCCAAAAGAGTACTGATGGGCTTTTGATATTGCTGCTTTGGAGACAGAGGAAATTGAGCAGCTGTCCACCTTGTCTGGTCTCTCAGAGGATCCTTCTGTTGAGGAAATGTGGCTCTGCTCCGTAAGACAAGTTATCTTCTGTTAGCAATAGAAGAAATGGATGGACTGACATGCTGTTGACATGGAATTTAACCTGAGAGCAACAACTCCATAGATCAGTTATTATCAGCAAGTATGAGTGCATGAGGATTGAAAAAAAGCAGAGGCAGATGAATTTCTTCCTTTTGAAGAGGGACGGGGAAAGGATTTATACTGGCATCTGGAGTTTTTACATTCTTATATGAATCTTGGCACCTTTGCAAATGAGGGGAGACTAGAGAAAAAACAAGAATTAAAGTTCTGAGTATTTCCAAGCACTCCTTTCACCCTCAGCACACACACACACACAGAGTCCTGCTGCCCAGCTACAGAGGGCTGCTTCAAAAAATCACACAAATACTTGTATACATTACTCAAGCTCTGAAGGTGGGTTTTCTGATACGACTAGAAATGCCTTCCTTCCCCACCTCTCCCTTTTTCTCCAGTAGAAAGTTGCCCAGTAGGAGCATTTTAAGTTGAGGTTTTCCCATTTTTCACCAGCAAGTGGTGGATGATGATTGAGGCAAAGGTTTAAAGAACATTTTCCAAAGAATGAGAAATAAGCAGAAGTTGGAAAGCTTTGTATTCCACAGGAGGCTGATCTGTCAACAAAATTCAAGTAACAGTTTTCAGGCAGCAGACATTTTCAGTCTTGGTTTGAGCTTTAAGCACCCTACAGGGCACAGATACAGTTTTTAGAAGTTTGTATGTACTTCCATTAAATTTCTAAAAGCCCTTTATGAATCCATGTTACACGCAAATATCTTTAAATCTCAAAAATGATCCTGGTTTGTAGGGCACCACTTTTTTTTTGCAGCAAAACAGGTGGTATCTCAGCTTGGCTTTCAGGACTGTTAGTCTGGATTTCTAGGAATAAATGAAACTAGGTTTTACTGCTTTGATTGAACAGATTTTGTTGCACTGATGCATCTGAAAAGTTGGGAGTGTGTGGGGATGGTAAAACCTCAAAATAAACCAGTATGTGACTCTGTTGGTGTTGCTTACAGCATTATTCAAAGTTAATGCACAGGGGCATGTCTGCATGACTGGCTAAAGCAGAACCTGACCTCATTCATGCTGTTTTACCCAGAGATAGCTCTCAAAACTGTTATTTTATCTAATACAATAATATTTATCTACTATAGTAATAAGAGTGTTCTTAATTCCTGGCTGTCTGGACAAGTCAGGAATTTTCCCGTCATTGCATGGGAGTGTATTATATGTACAATGTCAATAATATGTATAGAAATAAACAGTATTTCACAAAGAAGCATCAGAATCCCTTATCAAATGGAAAGTTGTAAACATTGGAGAATGATCAGATTACTTTCGATTTATACAAAGATAAGTTATACTAAGTTTCCATTTACAATGAAGTATAAAGTAGCAGTGTAAAAGAACCCTAAAATTTACTGCCAAGGGAGCACCAATGTTCTTTAGGTGAGGTAAGGGATGACAGAAGAGAGCACCAACACTTCACAGGCCATTAAAGGATACAACCTAACCTCCAATGGACTTGCAAATGATGCATTTCACAGCCTCATTTATGGACTCAGATCACGGTGTACCATTCTAGATCACGCTTTTCCCCCAGTCACAACTGTAAGCACCCTTTTACAGTTTTTCAGTTGGACCCATTGAGAGCAAAAATGTTTAGAATACATACGCATTTCAACCCTGTAATTTACTGTGAACCCTAAAAATAAGAGCACACTGGCCCTGTTCTTTAACAGTAATTAATCCACTTTGAAGATGATGGAGACACAAATATTTGTGCATGCCTTCAGAGAAGTGTCCGATCAAAAAACTGATGCTGAGTTTAAAGTCCTCTATAGGGACCCAGCAGGCTCTGGATCTGGCCCTGGCTCTTATAACCCTCCAGAAAATGGCAACACCACATTTTCAACTCATAAAACATATCCAAGCAGGATGGCAAATTAAACTTGGTGTTTACAGACCACACCTCCAGCATCTGTACACCTCTTGTACAGCACTTTTTCAGCTTCCACATTTTGCAGCATAACAATGCCATTTACAGGGCAGTAGACTGGCATTTAAGGTTGAACCCAAGAATTAACCTGTAAAAACAGCACATTATGCATGCATTGCTAATTGCTAATATGCTTCCAGATAACGAAATCTGAACATGGTTGAAGAGTTCAGTGACACATGCAATGTTTGAATCTTAATCTCTTCAGAGTCAGAATCTGGCTGGCTCTTCCATATTTTTCTTTTTTTTCCAAAACAGAATTGCATCTCAGTCTGCATTTTTCCTGAACTTGCAGCTGAAGCTTCCCAGTTCTCAGAGCTGCAGGGAGCACATCTTGAAGTATTAGACCCATGTCAGATTTCCAAGCTCTCTCTGTAGTTCTTCTCTTCTGGCATTTACCTATTTGTGCTCCAGCAGTGTGCCAGCATGCAGACATAGAATAAACTGAGCAAGCAGTAGTTGTTTGATTTACCTAAAGCAGAGGGCAAACAAGCCCTATATTAGCTTAGGAAGAAAAGTGGGATTTTTATTTTTTTTTCCTGGAAATAATATGGCAATATCATTTTCCAACATTTTACTCCTCATCTTTATATAATATATAATTTTCTCAACCATTATCCCAACATTAGAATAGCCCACAAAATATTTTCCAACCCTTATTTCAGAATGCAAATTAGAAAGCTATTTTTAATGGCTTGTTGAAAGTTACCATATAAAAAGAATGCTTTTCCCATTCTCAAAACCCTGGTGATGCTACTGTCCATTTCCCAATGCAGAATGCACACTGATCTCTGAGCTGAACAAGGCAAAGTTCCTTTTCAAATTCCTTTTTGAAGCAGGCTGATCATAGAACTTGACTTCAATGTTGCCATTGCTGAATGCCTCCCTCCTGACCTTGTCCGAGTCTATGGGGTTTCTCTGAGAAGCCCTTGCCTTCTGCCGCCTTATGGTAGTCCCCAAGTTGCCAAGTTGCCTGATGGGTGATGCGCTTTCTTTGATGATGCAGAAGCAGATGGCAGACAAAAAAATTTTCTTGAAATTTTCATTTATGAAAGCATACACGAGAGGGTTGCAAATAGAATTGAAGAATCCTATAGTCTGGACAATTGCGAAGATCATTTTGACTGTCACATCATCATAGTCCTTTTCAAAATTACCTGGAAAGGAAGAAGGAAATGTGCTGTAAGCACAGAACAGCATTAGTGCCTGTTTATCCTAATTATATCCGATCTGCCATTAGAAGCTCTCATTTAAAGTCAACAAAAGACCTTGCTGGAGGGTCTTAATGTTAGCAGTAGGGCTTTATCAGCACAGAAAATCATAATCTGCCACCTAACCCTGCTTTGTGCACATGTAAATAAGGACAGAGACATTCAAAAGAGGCAATTCATGAGCCAAAAAACTTGCCCAGTAGCCAAGAAATAGAAATCTTCCAGTCTGCAAAGCATAGGCCTCATTTATTCAAGTAGTTCTTCCGGCTCCAAGCTTTATGTCCTTATAAAAATGCACAAGTACTTTAAAACCAGTCCTTGTCTTATCACTAGCCACACTGCTTCTTTCTCTGGCCTGTCACAGGTCAACTCAGGGAAGCAAAAACATGCATCATCTTGGTCACATCTCTCACTTTTTAATCACCAAGATCACAGAAGACTCGTAATTTCTTGAATCCCAATACTTAATAACCAAACTCTGGTTTATATAGCAAGTAAGATAAAGGCCTTGCAGCATCTGAAATAATTCCTGAACTCAGCAATGAAAATGAGAGCAAACAGTTCATGGAGTGTTGTGGGCAACCCTAACATGGGACAATCCGGACAATTTTAATAGTTACAGCTTCTGCACTTGTGATTCTGCCTAGGCATAAGCATCATTTGGTTTAGCTGCTTGGCTGCAGGACTAGCGATTTATCTACTACAACCTTATTTGTGACAGAAGATGAAAAAATAGATGCTGCCTTTGGCAAGTACACCACCTATTGCAAACTTCCTCTTGCTCCTACATACAGACTGCTGTGTAGTCCCACTTGCTATCTCAGTACCCATTCAGGGTATGGGGTATGAACAGTGTTAAGACCCCAGAGAATAGGGCAAACAGCATAAAGCAAAGATAAGAAGCAATATATATGCACTTTGAAGCTAAGTATCTAGTCAAGACCAGTGAAAAAGCTCAACTGGATTCATTGGGTATTATTCATTAGCATCACTGTGATGCCCAGTATTTATATTTCCAATATGTCTACCTCATTAAAAACAGGGCAGGTGAAGAGATAAATAGTTCATAAATTTCACTCAAAGCAGTACGACAGTGGATGCAAATAGAAGTCTTCACACGTTAAATTAAAATTTACTTTGAATGAAAAAAGTTCCTTGTTCAAGAGGTTTTATAAATTGGAAATAACTTGTAGCTTCTAGTCAAGTGCTATTGACCTTTCAGCAAATGAGGGTGGCACGACTGACATACAAAGAAAAATATCTACATATATGCTTGCCATCCTAACAGTCAAGTCTTGCTTTTTCTTCAGTCTTATAAGACCTAAAAAGTCTCCTTTTCAGGACTGGATTTTGTGCTGTACAAATTTAGAGTCTATGACAACCTTCGTTCTCTTCGTTCTGAAAGAGCTGGTAGAGAGCTTGGGTTCCCTCCCACTCACCCTGCAATAAAGTTCACAAAGATTAATCTCTTTGTCTTGTTGCAAACCCATCTTTGTTAGGGGTTTTGTATGTGTGTTTGGTTTTAATTCACACAGCAGGGAAGAAGAGATGTGGCCGAGAAGTTTCTCTCTGATATAAGGTATCTCCCAAACACTATGTTAAGTGTCCTTTCCAAGCCAAATGATTCGATGATTCTATAATAATAGGTTTTTTAAATGTACTCATTTTTCCATGAGCATTGCAGATCTGTCCATTGCAGATTTGAGAGTATTTCTTGTGTTGTTGGCTATGTATCTCTATTACAAGACAGATCTGGGTTTTATAAGCATGACATTAAACTTTGTTAGTCAAAGGTATTCTATAGCTGAGTGCTCCAGCAGCACCAGCCTTTCACAACCTGTAGTTCCACTATTAAAAAAAAACAAAAAAAACAGAAAAAGAAAATAAAAGCTTTGTTGCATGACATATGGCAGGTACTCACTGTATTCTATCATCATGTGAATCACATGGAAAGGGGCCCAACAGAGTGCAAAGAGAAACACTACCATCACCATCATAACAATTGCTTGCTTCTTCTTGCTGAAATTGCATCAAGACATTCCATACTGAGTCACTGAGAGCTGACTGATAGTTACATGTGTCTCCAAGTTAGATCTGTAAATATGTTCTGATGGTTACAGATGTAAACAAAACCCTGGAAGAATGCTCAGAAGTACACAGCTCCCTCCGAAACAAAAAAAATGCAGCATCATATAAATGTAGTACATCAATTAATACCTTTTATTTCGCTCTTTTGGGAAAGCAATACACTTGGCAGCAGCATCAAGCAGTGACATGAGCGTAACTTGCAAGGCATTTTCACTCTATTCAAGCACATGCAATTTCCATAGTAAGAGATGAGGGCAAAACAAAACCCAAGAAAAATTAATTAAAACAATGAAAACAAAACCAAACCCATGAAATTCCATTAACAGCTCAAAAAACAGGAGTCCTTTCCTAGATCTGGGAGCACTGAAAATACCTATAGCACCTGATTATGAAGGCCGGAGGCCCACTGTCCATGGGTCCTGAAGGAACTGACAAATGAAGTTGCTAAGCCACTGTCCATTCCATGGGATATAGTCCTAGAGGGCAGGGGGGCCCAAGACTGTCGGATGATATTCAAGGATCACCTACTGCAGGCTCAGGAGTGTTGCATCCCAACTAGAAGGAAGTGCAGCAGGAGGGCCAGGAGACCTCCTTGGATGGATAAGGAGCTGCGGAGGAAAATTCAAAGGAAAAAAGAGGCTTATAAAAGGTGGAAGCAAGGACAGGAGGCCTGGGAAGAATACAGGGATGTTGTCCTGGAAACTAGGGACCAGATTAGGAAAGCTAAGTCCCAGTTAGAAATAAACTTGGCTAGAGATGTTAAGGATAACAGGAAGGAATTCTACAGGTACGTAGCGAATAAAAGACAGACTAGGGACAACGTAGGCCCCCTCTGGAAGCTATCAGGAGAACTGGCTACCCTGAATTTGGAGAAGGCTGAGGTTCTGAATGACTTCTTTGCCTTGGTTTCCACTGGCAAAAGCTCTGACGAAACCACCAAAGTCTTGGAAAACAGACAAAGGGATTGTGAGAATGAAGACCTTGGGCCCACTGTAGAAGAGGATCTGGTTCGAGACCATTTTAAGAACCTGAACATGCACAAGTCCATGGGACCTGATGAGATCCATCTGCGGGTCCTGAAGGAGCTGGCAAATGAAGTTGCTAAGCCACTGTCCATCATACTTGAAAAATCATGGCAGTCAGGTGAAGTTCCCAATGACTGGAAAAAGGGAAATATAACCCCCATTTTCAAGAAGGGGAAAATGGATGACCCAGGGAACTACAGACCAGTCAGTCTCACCTCCATCCCTGGCAAAATCTTGGAGCAGATTCTCCTGGAAGGCATGCTAAGGCACATGAAAATCAACAAGGTGCTTGGTGACAGCCAGCATGGCTTCACTAAGGGGAAATCCTGTCTGACCAATTTGGTGGCCTTCTATGATGGGGCTACAGAACTGATGGACAAGGGCAGAGCAATTGATGTCTTCTACCTGGACTTGTGCAAAGTGTTTGACACTGTCTTGCATGGCATCCTTGTCTCTAAATTAGAGAGACATCAATTTGATGGATGGATGTCCTGGGTTCAGCAGTAGCAGTCATGTTTCTCCTTTGTGGTAGCTGGTGCAGTGCTGTGTTTTGACTTCCAGCCTGGGAACAATGTTGGTGAAACCGATGTTTTCGGTTGTTGCTAAGTGATGTTTACCTTGACCAAGGACTTTGTGAGGCTCATGCTCTGCCAGGGAGGAGGGGAAGCTGTGAGGAAGCAGAGACGGGGCGCCTGACCCAGGCTAGCCAAGGAGGTATTCCATACCACAGCATGTCATGCCCAGGGTGGGGGGTAACTGGGAGTTACCCGGAAGGACACGGGCTTCTGGGTGGGACTCATTTCTTGGCCGGTGGTATTGTATTCTCTTCCCTTGTTATTTTCTCTTATCATTGTTGTCGTTGGTGGTAGCGGTGGTGATTTGTGTTGTACATTGGTTGCTGGACTGTTCTTGTCTCAACCCGTAGGAGTTGCACCCTTTCGATCCTCCTCCCCGTTCCTCCGGGAGTGGGGAAGGGGAGAGCCCCGTCGGGGGGGAGTCTTGATTGTTGTCAGCCCGGCATCACTCACTGGGAGTGAGTGAACAAATTGCCTGACTGGGTTTAAACCACGACAATGGACCACTCAGTAGATAAAGAACTGGCTGGATGGCCGCACACAAAGAGTTGTGGTCAGTGGCTCAATGTCCAGCTGGAGACCAGTAACGAGTGGTGTCCCTCAGGGATCCATGTTGGGACCGGTCTTGTTCAACATCTTTGTCAGTGACATGGACAGTGGAATTGAGTGTGCCCTCAGCAAGTTTGCTGATGACACCAAGCTGTGTGGTTCGGTTGATACCCTGGAGGGAAGGAATGCCATCCAGAGGGACCTCGACATGCTTGTGAGGTGGGCTGATGCCAACCTTACGAAGTTTAACCATGCTAAGTGCAAGGTCCTACACCTGGATTGGAGCAATCCCAGGCACAGCTACAGGTTGGGCAGAGAAGAGATTCAGAGCAGCCCTGCGGAGAAGGACTTGGGGGTGTTGGTCGATGACAAAATGAACATGAGCCAGCAGGGTGTGCTCGCAGCCCAGAAAGCCAACCATATCCTGGGCTGCATCAAAAGGAGTGTGACCAGCAGGTGGAAGGAGGTGATCCTGCCCCTGTACTCTGCTCTTGTGAGACCTCACCTGGAGTATTGTGTGCAGTTCTGGTGTCCTCAACATAAAAAGGACATGGAACTGTTGGAACAAGTCCAGAGAAGAGCCACGAGGATGATCAGGGGACTGGAGCACCTCCCGTCTGAAGACAGGCTGAGGAAGTTGGGGCTGTTCAGCCTGGAGAAGAGAAGGCTGCGTGGAGACCTCATAGCAGCCTTCCAGTGTCTGAAGGGGGCCTATAAGGGTGCTGGGGAGGGACTCTTCATTAGGGACTGTAGTGGTGGGACAAGGGATAACAGGTTCAAGCTTAAACAGGGGAAGTTTAGATTGGATATAAGGAAGAAGTTCTTTACTGTGAGGTTGGTGAGGCACTGGAATGGGTTGCCCAGGGAAGTTGTGAATGCTCCATGCCTGGTGGTGTTCAAGGCCAGGTTGGACAAAACTTTGGGTGACATGGTTTAGTGTGAGGTGTCCCTACCCATGCCAGAGGTGTTGGAACTGGATGATCTTAAGGTCCTTTCCAACCCTAACTATTTTATGATTCTATGATTACACAGAGAATTTGACACAAAATGAAACTATACTGCAACATTCAACCTTTGCTGGTAGGCAAAGTGCAAGAGCTAGAAACACACCCCCTGCCTGCACTGCAATATCTCACAAACTCAAAGTATACATGAATATATACATGTATATCCCTAAATGGATATACAATTCATGTAAGTACCTTTATAGATCCGAAGATGGATCTCTCGCTTGAGCTAAATAAGCAGCACTTGACTGGTAGCAGTTACAGGGTCTGCTCCCTGCTGTATGGAAATTATGTGAGTAGCTGCCCAATGATTACATGACCGCTTAACTCCTGTGAGGTTATACTCTCCATCAGTTCTGATACGCAGTGGTCAGCTTCCTTAGGCACTTCATTGGGCAAATATCTAAGGAACCATTGATCTTTAAGCTGCTTGTCAGTATTCTTCCTACAGTCGATACATAAGGTGATACTCTCCTCAATGAGCAGAACCATTAACAATTCAGGCAACAGATGAATTTGCCAAATGGAAAGGAAAAACTTGAGGCAGTATTAAGTGCAACCTGTACTTACTGCTAAATAGTGAAGTTGGTAATCATTAATTTTCATAACTTGTCAGAGCATTACCATTTGAATAATCTCATGCAAACATTTGAGAACACTCAAAATTCTTTGGAATTTGTATGAAGTTCAACTGTAAAAGTAGGTTTTGAATTCTGATTTTCCCTCCACACCCCGTATGCCAATTTAAGTTACAATAAGATCATAAAGAGGTATTCACAGTCTCAGAATTATATAAGGAACTTCCCAAAGAATATTTCGAGACCATGTAGTAGCATTTTCCCCAAGTCATATTCTAACTCATGAGCCCTATCTTCTAAAAAAAAGCATTTCACGCTGTATGAATTGTATTGAAAGAGCTTGACATCCAAGGTGTGGCTACACTATACTTTGAAAACAGCCTATTAAGGTTGCCTTGAATTGGGTACCTCAGCATTAAATAACTAGCTAGCTTTGGAAAACTGGTCTACGCTTGCAGACAGACAGATTTTCCACACCCCTCTTTTTTTTTTTTTTTGCACCCCTTTTCAAGAGCTGCCAGGAAAAAAACAGAACAAAACAAATAAAAAAACAAAACCCAAAAACTAGCCAAATAAAAACAACAACAACAAAAAAAACCAAAAACACAAAAAAGGAAACAACACAAAAAAGGAAACAACACAAAAAAACCAAATAACCAGAACCTTGGTATCTTAGACATTTCACTGCCATGAATGATTTGAAGAACTGAAGCATCTGCCATTCGTTTCTTAATCCAGAGTTCATAGCCAATTTTAGTGGACAAAAAGAGCATCAGCGTCAGTGGAAGAAGGAAAAATATAACAAGAATAAAGGTTGTATGTATCTTCTGATAAATTGGACTGGCCCATTCTTCCAAGCAACAAACATACACCTTTTCATATAGAAAGTCATATTTAACCTGTAAGAAGTTTAAGAGAGATGAGTTACTGCAGTATTCACCCCAAGTGTAAAAACCAAGCACATTCAAATATTCCTTGCTCTTAATATAACAACCAGCATTAAACAGCGAGACTTTTCAAAGTGACAGTTCTTCCACACGCTTTTCCACATGAAATATTGATTGGTCCGAGTTGACACAGAGAGGTCAGGAGATGCTCTGATCTCCTCCTCTAAACTTCCTTTTTTTTTTTTTTTAAATGTGGACTGTCAAAGGAGACCTTGGCTGCATATTTTGCAGGTATAGATGGGTGCACAGAAACCTCACATATTAGTCACTTAAAAAAAATGAAACAAATTTGTTAACATTCAGACTGGTGAGAGCAGATTCTGACAAGCCTTTCCCTCCCACCCCCACCCAGAGTGTATGCTAACTCCTTACACTATAATGGGCATTTCAAACTAGGCACAGTTCTTCCAAATCTCGGAGAATACTGTATCATCCTCAGTCATCTAAGCCCTACACTGCTGTGTGCCAGTGCACCTATGAACTGAAAGGAAGCCCCAGTGGAATTCACAGATGTAATTACTGCTCTTCGAAGCAACTAGTCCCTGCTGGCAGTCCTTCCAGTGCATGTAAGTACTAATCCTTAGCCTGTCATGCTGGCACACAGAACAACAGCTCCATTTCTCTTACCCACTCACTTCTTATGAATTTTTTCAGTTTCATTGCTGAACGTACAGAAAGATCCAGCAAGGACCGCATTTCAAATGTAAATTCCCATTTCACCTAACATACCTCAAGCCACGTAGCTGACCCAGCAATAAATCCCAGCAACCAGACTATGCCTGTAAACAAATACAGTTTTAATACTTTGTACAACAAGCAGCATAAGTTTTGGTACACAGTTTAACAGCATCATCTTTAAGAAGTCAGGCAAAGTAGACAATTTAAATAAAGCACAGTTTTATAGGAGGCATACATCAGTCATCATTCACATCAAGAAGTAACAGCATGCTCTTTTTTCAGTTTTCTTTTTTCCAGTTTTCTTTCTCTCAATCTACCTTCATTTACTGGTATTCAGGTGTAAAGGCAACTTAATTAGCATGAGCAGGATTACATATGTTCTCTTTGTGTTACAATGGAAGGACCACAACAGTTGCCAAAGGTTTATCAGAGTCTTGGTTAAATCAATCTTTTGACTTCAGATTCCAAGTCTATCGTCAGGGTTTTGGCTAGTAATTATTACACATATCTGTACATATAGGCACTATCCTTGAGCCATTTCATACGTGTTACCAAACTTCTTACCGTTAAGTCTATCTCTGATTCACTGGTCATATCAGTGCCTCCAGTTCTGCCATGCCATCTACACCAGCTACACTGAACATTATTTCTCCGCACACATGGTTACTGGAGGTGCTTAAAATCTTACCAAGCATCATGAAAGCTCTTATTGGTGTACTGCCACTTCATTTTCAGTGAATGCACAATTCCCTGGTGTCTTTCCACAGCAACACAGGTCATGGTAAGAATCTCAGTTACAATGGCAGTGGATTGAACAAATGGTACCATCTTGCAGGCAAAGGTACCTGCAATAGTCAGAAAGTAAGGTGCGCTACTGTTGCAGTTCAGAAAAAAGCTATTAGTACCAGGCTTTGCTATTAAAGTGCTATTGTGCAAAAAACAACACACTAAGATGCTTAGATGTATTTTATCAGCTGAACTGCCAAGTCACCTTTGAAGCTATTCATCAAATGCAGCTTTTAGTAGTCATTCTTCCATTGTACACACTATCTGCAAAACCAAGACTTCTAATGACACATTTGCTTGCCCTGTATCAGTCTGACACTTATTTCTATTTCACTTTTGGCCAAGTCTTCCATCACCTATTTTCATATATGCCAAATTACAGGGATATTTATTATGTTTTATCTTGGCAGATTATTCTCCAGTTTTATGTAAGTATTTGCATTAACAGTTCAAAAGTTTACCTTTTCTGCTGTCACAAATATATTCCTTCTGCTCATTTAAATACCACTCTCTCCATACACTTTGGCACTTGATGCATCATTCTGCCAAGTGATGAGTCTTCTAAGAGGCATATCATAAGAGGTGCATCATCATCTTCATCTTTCTGTTCTCCAAGTCTTCCTCTTTCCCAGTTTCCTGGGTTCAGCAGTAGCAGTCATTTTTCTCCTTCTTAGTAGCTGGTGCAGTGCTGTGGTTTTGACTTTCAGCCTGGGAACAGCACTGATAACACCAATGTTTTTAGTTGTTGCTCAGTAATGTTTACTCTGACCAAGGACTTTCTGAGTCTGCTGCTCTGCCACGGAGGAAGGGAAGCCGGGAGGAAGCAGAGACAGGACACCTGACCCAAACTAGCCAAAGAGGTATTCCATACCACAGCACGTCATGCCCAGTGCAGAAACTGGAGGGAGTTACCCGGAAGGGCTAGTTCGCTGCTCGGTCGGGCTGGGTATTGGTCAGTGGGTGGTGAGTACTTGTATTCTCTTCCCTTGTTATTTCCCTTAGCATTATTATTATTGGTGGTAGCAGTAGTGATTTGTGTTATACCTTAGTTACTGGACTGTTCTTATCTCAGCCCATGGGAGTTACATTCTTTCAGTTCTCCTCCCCATCCCTCCAGGAGCAGGGGGAAGAAGGGTGGGGAGCGAGCGAACTGCTGTGTGGTACTGAAATACCGGCTGGGCTTAAACCACGACACCCAGTTAACACATTATGTTAATGACACTGTTCAAATTAAATGCAGTTTCTTGTCTGCATTTTCACAGCTGTATAGGTACCTATTGTATTTATGTACAGCTATGTCGTGGTTTAAACCCAGTCAGGTAATTCGTTCGCTCACTTCCCCCCCTTTCTCTTCCACCCCCTGCTCCCGGAAGGACAGAAAGGAGAATCGAAAAGAATGCAACTCCCACCGGTTGAGATAAGAACAGTTTAGTAACTAAGGTATAACACAAATCACTACTGCTACCACCAGTAATAATAATGATAAAGGAAATAACAAGGGAAGAGAATACAACACCTCAGCACCAGCCGACCGATAACTTGCCCCCCAAGCCCGACCAAGCTCCGACCGATACCTCCTCCAACCCTGCAGTCCCCAGCCCTTCCAGCTCACTCCCAGTTACCTCCTGGGCATGACGTGCTGTGGTATGGAATACCTCTTTGGTCAGTTTGGGTCAGGTGTCCTGTCTCTGCTTCCTCCTGGCTTCCCCTCCTCCCTGGCAGAGCATGAGGCTCACAAAGTCCTTGGCCAAACCAAAACATCGCTATCAATTCTGTTCCCAGGCCGAAAGTCAAAACACTGCACTGCACCAGCTACCAAGAAGGAGAAACATGACTGCTACTGCTGAACCCAGGACAAGCTACCACAGATCTTCATCTTTCACTGGTGCTGTAACTTCCCAAAAGTACATATTCCATTCTTAATGTAGTAGTCACTCTCCATTTGAACCCAGGACACGTTACTCATCCTCAAGTCCCAGCCATCTTTGAAATTGTGGTGTAAATTATTCTCCCAAAAATCTTATGCTAACACCCTTGCCAACCAACTTCTTACTGACTCATTTTCTGACCTTGAGATAATTTTGCATGTCCACATTCTCACAGTTCTCTCACATTCTTAAAGTTCAGAATCATATATTCAATTCAGTAACAGCTGGGGTTATTTCCCTTAATTTCATCATTAATTATAACTTACCCAGATATAAACCATAAACTCAAATCAGTCAAAGGAATATCTGATCCAATTGCAACTCAAGTTTTAAGATGCTACAGACACCTAAAGCAACAAAAGCATTAAAAACAAAGAAATAAAGAAAGAAGAAACTATCAAAACTTAATCTATCCTCCATGAATAGAACAAGGAAAAGGGAAACCTCCATCTTCCAGGCCAAGCTAAAAGCCATTGTAGCTTAAAGAAGGAACTGGTTTCCTACTGGTCTCAATTCTAGCTGCACAAAAAATTGCTTTTTTTCTGTGGCTCCAGAAAGAAGAAGAAGGGGGCAAGGAGCAAAGGATGGAAGTCAAGTGTCCTTCAAGTACATATCCAATACCAGCAACACAGTGAATGTGCATGCAGATCGCATTTAAAACAGAATAAAAATACCCCATGCAGCCCAATTTCAAGCTACTTGAGTAAGTAAGGTCTTAGCACGCTCAGTAGGAAATGTGTGGAAGAAGATGCACCAGGCTGCTTGTCTGTTTCTCACTTAACGTATTTTTCAAGGGTGTCAGAAAAGGAGCAAGACATCTTGACATCAACTGCAATTTATATTATAAACTTCCCCCCATTTCTTCCTTGACTTCAGTAAGCACAAAGTAGAAACACAGCCCTTATGAAACAGCCAATATCTTAGTAAATTAACCCATAACATTCTCGTAGGTAAGTTTAGGAAATGCAGGTTACATGAATGGACAGTGAGGTGGATTAGGAACTGGCTGAACAACACAGTTCAGAGGGCTGTGATCAGCCAAGCAGAATCCAGTTGGAGGCCTGTGGTCAGTGGTGTTCCCCAAAGACCAATACTGGGTCTGGTCTTTTTCAGCTTGTTTATCAATGACCTGGACGAAGGGCTAGAGCGTACCCTCAGCAAGTTTGCCAATGATAGGCTGGAGATTTGGGCAGAGAAACCTAATGAGGTTCAACAAGGGCTAGTGTAGGGTACTGCACCTGGGGAGAAAGAACCCCAAGTACCAGCACGGGTTGGTGGCTGACCTACTAGAGAGCAGTTCAGCTGAGAAGGAGATGGTAAGTTTACTATGAGCCAGCAGCGAGCCCTTGCGGCCAGGAGGGCCAATAGTATCCTGGGGTTGCATCGGGAGTAGTGCGGCAGCAGGTCGAGGGAGGCAACCCTCCCCCTCTACTTGGCCCTGGTGAGACAACATCTGGAGTACTGTGTCCAGTTCTGAGTGCCTCAGTACAAGGCAGACAAAGAGGTACTGGAAAGGGTCCAGCGGCAGGCCACAGGGATGTTTGAGGCTTTGGAGCATCTTTCTTATGAGGAGAGACTGTGGGAGCTAGGCCTGTTTAGTCTAAAGAGCAGACTGAGGGGGTATCTCATTAATGGATATGAATATCTCAAAGTCGAGTGCACAGAGGATGCTGCCAGACTCACTTCAGCAGTGCCCAGCAACAGGATGAGGAGCAATGCCCATAAACTAAACCACAAGAAGTTTCACCTCAACATGAGGAAGAACTTCTTTACGTTTAGGGTGGCAGAGCACAGGAACAGGCTGCCCAGGGAGGTTGTAGAGTCTCGCTCTCTGGAGACATTCAAAACCTGCCAGGATGCCTTCTTGTGTATCCTGCTGTAGGTGGCCCTACCTTGGCAGGGGGGTGGACTAGAGGATTTCCAAAGGTCCCTACCAACTCTAATGATTCTGTGAACCAAAGTATCTCATCCATTTATCACCACACCAGTACAGTATGTGCTACACATACAAGCACCAAATCTACTCAGTCAAATTTATAGTCCTTCAACCAGTGTGTTGAAACTTCTGTAGCAAGATTACAAAAATCAAGCTCAAATCATACCTTCTTTGCTTAAGGGAAATGGTGAATACAACCATAGAAGAGGCTATGGCACACCATCTCTGGCCACTTCTGGAAAGTCAGCTTACTGCCATGAGTAAAGCAGAGCTAAAATCATCTTCAGCCAAATACAAATCCTACTCCTTTTGACAAAAAGTAGAGTTTCCACTATTGGTTTCAAGTTTTTTCTTCACTAAGTTAGAAGTGACTCCTGATACAAATAATACGAACATAAAAGCAAAATTTGCACATGAAATAAATGTTTAAGTTCCTGTTTCACTAAAGAAATTAGTTCAGTTTTGGGTGCTGGAGCTGTGGAGGAAAAAAACCCAAATCCACACAACAAACCTTACCTGTTGCTTCAAATCACACTGGTTTATATCAGTCCTCATTATTTACTCTTACCATTTTGCTTTGAGGACCTCTTCTTATCACTTCCATACAAAACCAAAAAACGTATTTTCCAGAAGACTTCATTATGGTTTTTTTTTAAATTTAGAAGCAAAATATGTACCATAAGAATCAGATGCTCAGCATTTAATATTTAATAACATCAGGGACCTTCAGAGAAAAATCTGTCAGATTTTGTTTTATTTAAGAAGGGCATACCCATCTTTCCTTATCTCTGTGGGAAGCTGCAGGCCACTCCAAAGTAACTGCATTAGGAAGAGGTATCAGCCACCTTGTTTCAAGTTCAAATCTTTGTATTTTCATGCCAATCCTACATCCCTCCTGTTTGAGCTGTGCAAGAAATTCAAGTCCATCAAAACTCTTCTGCAGGTCTGAGTCTTCAAAAATTCACATACACAGTTGGAGAGGAAACTTTACTTGCGTTACCCCAGATACATGTGGCCAAGTGCCAGACACAGAAATTGAAAAATACAGAGAAACAAATCTTTCTTGTTATGTCACCTCAGGTAATCAAATAAGAGCTATGGGGTGTAATTTTAAAAAGCCAAACGAAGGTCAAGGTGGCCCTCAAACCTCCTTACACAGTTTGATTATTTCTCTTGCCACTGCTGCGACCATGAATTCTAAGCACTGGACGTTGCAGAAGAGGCACAGAGTGAAAAATTAAGACTTCTCCTCTGTCAGCTCCAGTGAGTGTGCTGACTTAACGTTCTTCCCTTGCCCATCCCTGATGAAAGGGTTTCTGCTGCAAAGAAAGACTGATGAATTACATGGAAGAGAAGGTAGATTTCTGTCTTAATACATATATTTTCTCTCTCTCTGTACTTCACCCTGCTCCTGCTAAGTATCAGCCAAGCTGATGGAATCAATATTAAACACAGTTCTTGGAGCTCAGCCTAAAGAAATCACCTCGTTCTGGATGTCAGAAAACAAATTCTGGAAATTGCCATCTGTAAGTAACCCTTCCAACAAATCTGCCCTCTCCAGGGAAATCCTTTGGCAACAGCCTACTACAAACAGAAAGGTTGCCATTGTTTCATCTGGAAGAGTATGGAACAAGACTCTACTCCCCATAATTCAAAACTTTCCAGAGAGGGAAGAGAGTCTGTCCCACTTTGGATACAGAGGACTCAATGGATGATAAGGCACCTCAGATGCAAGATAACATTTCCATTACTTTTCACTTATGGGCTCAATCCACCAGCTTCTGTCTTTCAGGAAGGCGTGCTGCAGTACGTACACCCAGGTCACCAAAAGAGCTTGAGATCTGCAGCAGGGCTCAATAATTGGCAGATTATTCTGCCTTTTGTACTCTGATAGTGGGAGTAGTTACCAAATGCCACACCACACTGACAGTGGACTGTAGGAAACATGCTACTCATGGCAATCCACAAGTAAGCAACAACTCTGTTACTCCCAGAAGGAGTTCATCACAGTTCACTTGTCATAAGTCATTGCAATGACCATTTTTTGCCCTAGGACAGTGGGTTTCATGCTATATAGCTGCTACATCTTGTGAAATAGTTTTTCCTTTTTTAAAATAGTTAATACATGTTCTGGCATTTTAAAGCTTTAAAGATTGATATTCCATACTCCAGAGCAAAGCAATTGAATTACTCCTCTTTTACTCTCATCTTGCAAAACCACTTAAAAATCCTGACTCCTGTTAGACCAAATGCTAACAGTAACAGTTAAAAAGAAGAAGCCCTATTCACTTCTGTTTGATGATGTTTTCCTCTGTAAGACTAGTATTTACTACGCTTTAATAATCCTTTTACAAGTTACAAAGGAAAAAAATAACCACTTCAAATGCAAGACAGCATCACTGAGAAATTACTTGGGAAAAAACTGGTGAATAGAATAAAAAACCTTGGAAAGATAGACTGTGACAGAAGTAACCAGAGGAAATCAACAGAAATCAAAATTTGCTAGCATTTCTTGGTCCTACAATCCCCTTCCACAAAAGAGCTTTCAGAGCAAATCCAGAGTGAGACAAAGGCTGCAGACCGGGAGATAAAATATTTCTTGTCCTTTTTGATGAAATTAGAACTAAGACTCAGGCTTTTTTTTTCATTTAAGACTCTTCCTACTGTGATCAACCTGCACTTCCTCTGAGAAGGTACTTAGAACAATCACACTTCTATGAACCCCATGGACTAGATTTTCAAAAAACATCTGATGATTTAACAAACACTAGTCTCAGTGAAAGTCAGTGTACACCACCACTTCCAGAAACCTCAGCAAATGGCTAATCCTATCCTTTTTGATCTGCGTGCTTGCTACTTTGCCGTGATTTGAAGAGCAGCTGAATCAGTCCCTCTAAACTCCAGAAGGTTTTATTACATCAAAATATGTTTTATCCCCTAGAAGTTTGCAGCAGTTTTCTAATTAAAGATGGTAACAATATTTCAGAAAGGAGAAAAAAATCAGTTTATGAAATACCCTATACACCACTCTACTTGCAGTGCACAAACAATGCACACAATATTCAATTAGGCATAAATTACAGGCCCCTTAATATGGCCAGGCACGGGCAATATGGGGCTTATGTGAAAAATAATCAGGCTCTTGGGCTATAACCCATGTATGTTTTAAACATTCTTTAATACTGTTGCAACTGGTGACCCTACCAAGATGCTATTGCACCATGGTTTTGTTAGGTGTGATTAATTTCACGTAACCCATATTATTCTAAATTAGATCAGCTTGCTCTGTCTTTTCTTTCTTTCTTTCAATTAGAATATCAAATCATTATTCTTTCTTTTTAGTGTTTTGCATAGCTCCAGCTAGAAAGGGTAGTACGATGTGCTAAGCAGCAAGAGACTCATGCTTCTGCTGCTTTTATTCATGTTACCCTGCTGTCCCCAAAACTAAAATTTACAGAGGGAGATATATCTGTAAAAACACAGAATACAAGGTACAGGCAGATTCCAGGGTATAATTCTTGTGAATAAATCACTTTAGGGCATTTAGCTGAATGCATATTGAAAATGCTGGGAACGACAGTATACGGAAACAATTTAATTTTGTGCTTTTAAGGGTTTGGGAGTTGTTTTCAGCCTGGCTAAGGATTATGATGATCACTTCCCTGACAGGTTGGCTACTTTACTTTCAGTTATTGTATCCCCATGAATCAAGTGTCACAGCAGATAGTGTCAGTACATACATGTTATTGCTACATAGTGAAATTGGAAAACTGATCTGGAACTGATCTGGAAAACACATTCTGCAGCATTCAACACATTCTCCATTAATCTCTAGAACACAGGTGAATGTCCAAGACAACTTTTGTTAACATGGAAAAGGTTATGGATCAAGAAAAAGAAAGGCTGTCCGGACATAAAAAGAGAGGGTGACCAGCTGCCACCTCTCCTTTGGGCAGCAGGTATAGAGGAATAGATTTGTCACACAGTCACATCAAACTACAGAGGTAGTCAAGTGGCTGAGGGGAAAGGACAGGAGTGGGAAGAGATGGAGTCTCCCTCTCACAGTCTGTGTGGGCAAAAAGTGAGTCTGTTTCACCCTTCAAGCAGCACTTCAGCACTAGGTTATACCTTGCTGTTGAATAATAGGTTAAAAGTGGCTCCAGTTCCAAAAGAATTTAAAACATTATTAAATTATTAAATAACCAAATGCCATAACCATCTAGAAAAAGATATGTAGGATTTTCACTGTCAGTTACAGAATATCGGCCTAAGGCTGAAACAACAGAAAGTTGTCATAGATGCAATTGCACAAGGGGGCTGCAGGAGGCTTCTACAGGTTTCTAAAGTATCATTAAGAGAAGTGAGATTTGTAGAAGCAGCTAAGTGTTCAGTTGCCACCCCTTTCAACTCTCTTGACAATCTGAAGAGGCTCGAATCTTTGTGTGATGGTACAACAGCTTTTACAACGCTTGACAAACCTGGCATCAAGAGTCTTCTGCAGTGTTATTCAAAGACAAAAAAGGCCAATAAAGTGGGAAAAAGCAAGTACATTATAACAAACAAACAAAAAAGGCAGGAGTTTTCTGGAACAAGCCGGGGCATTAAAGATGAATTGTGTAATAAAAGCTGGGAACCTTAAATTGACTGAAGCGCAAAGGAACAATCTGGTCATTAAGCAGTGTCAGTATCAATAAACATTTTGGACACAATTGATTTTTTGCATTACAGAAATGTGTTCAGGGCCACTGTAGTCTTTCTTTTGTATGACTGTGAGAGATTTACCAAGTAAACACTGTGAAATTCATCTAAGTTTCCTTCTGAACATAAAGGAGACAAGAAAAATAGAGCTATGAATCAAATCTTTGTCATTTAATATTTCACAGCTGTCATATTGCACACTACCCACCATGAACTTTTTACATTATTTAGACCATTTTCCCTAAAAAATGTTTAGCCTATTAAGGAATCAATGGCAGAGAACTTTGCAGTTTTTCAAGGACTGTTTTGACCATGGCTCCATGCACGATTCCAGTCCTGTATTTGAATGAAGTATTTAGTTGAAATAGGCAAAGACAGTTTGCCATAAATCAGAAAATCTCATGCCTAAACACAAGTTAGATTTTTCCCAAATCCTCAAAAGTTCAATCACTTCATATCAAAGAGCTTATCCACCTCTCCCTGGTAGTGCAACAAGTATTCCAGAACTCATGACCGTTGACCCCATTGTCCCAACATCACAGCAACCAGGTGATGATGCGCTCCCCTGGTTGACAGGTAAAATCTTTCCGCATATTCTATAGTTTGGTTGAGGTCCAGAGTCGAGAAGTCACCTCTTCTTCTTCCTCTTCCTCTGATCCATGTAATAATAACTCTTGTTCAGATGCTGTCCCCTCTAGTAAGTGCATTGGTTCTTCATCTTTCTTCACTGTACGGGTTGCTCTTTGTGCCTCTTCTTTTTCCCTTTCTTACACGGGCAGCTGGTGTTGGCACAAATTGGTCCTTTGGTTTAGCTGCAGTGACTATCCCTGTGGTTGGAGTGGCTGCAGTATCTGTTATCAGGGTTGGTTCAGCTGCTGTGCTTCCGGGTTGAGCAGCACCAGCAGCTGCGTTGTCTGTTGCTGTTGGGGTTTGAGTAGCTGCTGTACTTGTCGCTGGGGTTGGTGTAGCTGCTGTGCTTGAAGTTGGAGTAGCTGTGTTGTCTGTTGTAGTCAGAGTCTGAGTAGCTGCTGTACTTGTTGCTAGGGTTGGCGTATCTGCTGTATTTGGAGTTGGAGTAGCTGCATTGTCTGTTCCTTTGCCATCAGATCCAGAGACATTTTTTTCCCTTTGAAGGTGCTGGATAGTGTTGAACAGGGATCTGTAAACATAGGCCAAGCCCCAGCACATTGCCGTGATTTGTCCCTCTCTGGTGTGACCAGGATGACAGCACATCTCTTTTACGTGTTTTACTATTTTTTCTGGATTTTGCACTTGTTCAGTGGTGAAGTTCCAAAGCACTGGAGAGGCCCACTGACCTAGATACTTGCCGATACTGTCCCACACACCCTGCCACTCATGACTGTCTAGCCTCAGGGAAAATCTCTTGGTCCTCCTATATTGCTGTCTAACCCTAGACAAGACCCAAACCCGACTCTGCTGAACTTTTGAGATCAGATGAAATGGTTGCGGGTAAAACACACTCTGTGTGCCAGCATGGTGATCCCCATCACAATCAGCGTACCCAAAGGCCATCCAAAACCTTCAGAACTCTCAAATGATGCTGTAAATAGTATGATGGGTGGGCTGGGAATGTAAGGGAATGCCTGCTTCATTGGTTGACTACCCAAGGAGGGAAAAAAAGATGTGCAGTTGCTAAACACTTCCATTATATACCTCCCAAAGTACAGAGGTAATGACCACACTGGGAACACAAGCCAGATCAGTTTCATGATCAATGATTTGATTGTATTACAAGTCATTACCATAAAGTACAGCGAAACAAGAAACAGCCCAAGCCCCCCGGCTGATAAACACTAAACTAGCAAATACCGGCTGTAAGTAAGGCACAAAATGCTGAAACTGTGAGATCAAGAGCAACAACTTTGAGAGCCAATAAATCAGCATTGTGACAAGTGACTATTAATCTGAAACAGTGAATGCTTATCACAGATATGATCAGACACACTCTGGTCAGATCTGTCGTTACCTCAATCCTTCGTGCCCCACATTGGGTGCCGTGAAGACCTGTTGTGGTTTAAGTCCAACCAGCAACCCAAAACCACGCAGCCGCTGGCTCACTCTCCCCTTGCCTTTCTCCCTCTGCTCCCGGAGGGATGGGGAGGAGAATTGAAAAAATGTAGCTCTCATGGGTTGAGATAAGAACAGTCCAGTAACTAAGGTATAACACAAATCACTGCTGCTGCCATCAATAATAATAATGATAAGGGAAAAAACAAGGGAAGAGAATACAACCGCTCACCACCCGCCGACTGATACCCAGCCTGACCCAAGCAGCGATCTAGTCCTTCCGAGTAAGTCCCCACAGTTTATACACTGGCCGTGACATGCTGCGGTATGGAATACCCCTTTGGCTAGTTTGGATCAGGTGTCCTGTCTCTTCTTCATCCCGGCTTCCCCTCCTCCATGGCAGAGCATGAGACTCAGAAAGTCCTTGTTCAGAGTAAACATTACTGAGCAGCAACTAAAAACGCTGGTGTTATCAGCACTGTTTCCAAGCTTAAAGTCAAAACCACAGCACTGCACCAGCTACTAAGAAGGAGAAAAATGACTGCTGCTGCTGAACCCAGGACAGTTTCTTACCAGTGGAACAGATAGGAAACAGCTACCATGAGATACCAGGAGAGTCCCAGTCTGCAGAACCTTGTATGAGAAATAGACATCTGTTGATCTCGATTATGTCATACAGCAAACCCATTGCTCCAGGGAGCAAGATTTGTACAGTAAAACCAAAATTTTGTGGAGCAGAACACTGCAACTGAAGGACAACCTCTGTCAGGAGCTCACACTAGTCCGGCAGAGAAAGGCTGGGCTCTACAACGCAATTTCATATGTTCTTTCTAAGCACTTACTATTTCAGACTGAAAATGGTAGACTACATGTTCAAAACAGTTCTTATAAGCACACTTTGATATGGTCAAGTGTAAACCTGATTGTATTAAACCAATCTGCTGCAATGAGAACTTAATGTGTTATCAGCACTGACTATGAAAAATACCCTAAAGCCAAATGAACCAATACTGGAAGAAGACACTTCTGGCTATGCGAATATTACTCCTCTTACTCTACAAGTCTCACCTATCAGTTTAATGTTCTCATTTTTAAAATAACAAGTCCCTTGCCTCAGGAAGCTTTGAGAGCTCCATGCTGCTGACTGTTTGACCTTTCCCTCACCGTTACCAGGGGAGCAGAGTTGACAAACTGGAGGAAGGGAGTTCAAAAACCAAACTGTTCAATTTTCAGCCCTTCAAAAATATGTCCTTGAGCAAGCAGCCTGTGGAGAAAGAAGGGAATGCAGCTGGAGAAAAACACTTACAGCTTTTAGTGTGTGCATGGTCAAAAATCAGTGTGGCTGTTCCCACTATAAGTAGAATTTATTGTGTTCATTAGTACCCAGTGAGGTTATTTCAGGCCAGCCCAAGAGATACTGGGCAGCGTCAGGGTCTGAAACGTGTAAACAAGAAAAAAGAAGATGGACTGACCTGCTGCTGTCGATCTCAGATATTGACTGCTCATCAAAGCTTGGTTTTGCTCCAGACAAGTGCAAGTCCTGGATGAGAATGCTGCGGGGTGGGATGCCTCTCATCAGTTGTTTCTGAGACTAGCATCTGGCAGAAGTCTGCTTAAACCAAAACTCCTTCAGAACTGAGTTGTTTCCTGCTCTATCCATAAAGGAGGTAACAGAGAAAGCAGTCACATAACTTACCTCTTCCAGTTCAGTACGGGTTTGAAGAAACTCTTAACAAGATTGCAATTAATGTGTTTTGTGAACAGCAAGAAAACTACAACGCTGCATTCAGTCCTGCAGGTGAGCTCGGGGAAGCACAGACTGAAAGGTTAAGAGACAGTGTCCAAACACTGTCAGTGCTTACGTGACACTGACACATGTATGTACCTGCCACCACCCCATTTACACTGCAAAAGGTGGGCCACCGGATACTTTTTTGTCCCCCTTCACACTGTGGAAGAAATGAGCCCCCCCAGAAGTCAATGTTATGTAACAAATGCCACAATCCAGCCTAACAAAGCACCACAAACGACTTACTAGAAAGGTCTCATTCATCTACATAAACAGATGAGATGTGGATGAATGAGACACCCTCCTCATGCACATGAAGAAAATGTTCAAAGCTTTCATTCGTTTTTTATTTTTATTTTTCCACCCCAAAATATATTTAGGTGAGTCTTCAATTCAAACAGGCTGAGAATCACTGCCCTGTCCTCCCCCCTCCCCAGGGCAGCACAGCCACATCTACAACATTCCTGCCAGATTGTTGTCTCTCTTGAATCCCTTCAGCTCACCTATGCATTCATCAAGGTCAATTCCAAGAGTTCATTAATGAACAGCCTCCTGACACATGCAGCATTTGCTTGTGTGGAGAATGTCTCAGGGGAATATTTTACTTTTTTAAGACATGACTTAGCGGGCATCCAGGGGGAAGACAGACTGACTGCTAGCCAAGGAGTTAAAGGGAAAACAAACCCAAACCAAAGCACACAAACCTGTCATCTGGGTCAGAGGATGGGCCATTTAATCCAGTAACTGGCTGCCAGCAGCAACAGTCATGAAAGAACATCAGAAGCACAGGGCTCTCCCCTAGCTCCCAGAATAAGCAGGTGAGAACAGTGCGAGCAAGACACTGTCTGATTTAAAGCCTACCAATGGACCCATCTGCATGAACTTCTTTTTCTATTGTGTTGGTTTTAGTCATGGACTCCACAGTACTATGTAACAGCAAGTTCCCTACTTTAATCACGTTATGTGAAATTTGTTTCTTTTCATTTTGTTTTTAAACTTACTACCTGGCAACATTGCTTGGGGGGGGGCTGACTCTTCTAGTATGAAAAGAGTAAATAAGGACTCCTCTTCTCCGGGTCATTTATCGGTTCACTGTCTTCTTTAATCCCTTCTCACCAGCCATTTTTTGTCTCAGCAGCAGTCCCTGCATCCTTTTGATCTCTAAGCAGCATATATAGCTCATAGGCCACAATAACATCAAGGCTCTGCCTGCACATGGACTGAAGCAAACTGTGACAAGTTATGATTTGTTGGAATGTAGCATTATCTTGAACCACACATGCTGGGAGGGCTGCTTGGATCCTACTGTGCAACGGAGGAGTCTGGTAAGTTAGATCAGAGACTCCAAATACACACAGGTAAAGATATATCAGCCTTAAGTGAAGGTGACACAGTTGTTTCTGACCCAAGGCAAAATGGTATGCAAACAGGTTAAATGATTAAGCAATCATTTTGACTGGTTTTTGTTTCCTCTGGCCAGAGAATGGCAGTTTATTTATATCACTGTGAATGGCACTACGAGGTGGCTGTTATACTATATCCTTAAGGTTAACAAATGTTTTATACCCAGCTATATGGGAGAATCACTGCAGATGCTCTTCATGAAGCAGCAAGTTAGATTACCTGAAGGTAACAGGATCCATAAAATGTTTTAAAATCTTAACATAGAGCAGGAGGGAAGAGGGGGCGGACACAACACCAGCTTCATTCTCTCCACAGGTCATGTCGACTACAAGGAAATTTTTGGCTGCGTCTAGCAAGGAAGAACTTGCAAGAGACTTTTTCAAATGAATTCTACATAAAATGCAAGCGATGCTGTTGAGATGGTGAATACAATGAAAGGTAAACTGTGATGAAATACTGGCTTACTGAATTTATTTGTTAGCAGCAGTGGATGGCAACACTGTAAAATAATTCTGCTTCTAAGCTGCCATTGCTAAAACACACCAAAAATTAATAGGCTTTTTTTATCTTTTAGTATCTGTGTTCACTTTGTGGTGCCAGCATAGTCAGGGTCTATAAATCCTTAATTTCCTCCATCTATCCTTGTCATCAGAGGACTGTTTTTTGAAAGTAAACGTAAAATACCAGCAGGTTAAGCACAGATAAAAAGGTAAAACGTAGTTAATGAAGCTTTAGAAGCATCCACAGAGTAACTTCACTGATTTAATATTTCCACGTACAAAGACAAAGCAGTCAGCATGAAAGAACATCAAATGGGATGAATACTTGGCAAATAATATAAAGTGAGACTCCCAGTGACATTTCCACTAGATTTCAGAGATACTTCTATGCCTTTCAGGCCTCATTGTATGACGCCTGTGGCCTGATATTACTGAAGGAGGCTTTGAGATCAGGAGGGGTAAGTGTAAAGTATGTTTATGGCAAGATGTGTGGAAATAGCTACCTACACAAGTTGTCTTTTTTTTCGTCCCTTCAGGTTACCTCACTGTAATGAACAACTTCATAGATGGGTATAAAAGAATGACCAAGACTTGGACCTCTTGTTCTACCATACTGTTACCTATTAAGATGGTGGCTAGAAGTAGCTAAAACCATTAGAATATTATGTGGATGAAATTCTGTTAGCACATGCTCTAGATCCAGAAGGATTTGGGAGCCCATTTCCCATAGAATAGAATCATAAAGTCATAAAAACAACTTGATACCAATGGAAGATAAATGCTAAGTAAATACTAGTGTTGTAGGCCTGGGCTGAAACTTTTGCATACCCAGAGTATCACAGCATTTAACCCTTTAAATCTAGAACATCCCCTAAGAAACTACAGAAAAACCTGAGGATGATTACTTTATTGCTGCTTCTGGTAAGAGGTAGATGCTTTTCCTCTGTGCATTAAAAACTCTCCAGAAGTTATGATGTTGGAACACAAATCAGCAGCTCTGATCTAGATAATTAAGAGCTAGATCTGACAGAAAAAGAAACATCAGACATACAATGCCTCAGACAACAGCAGCCTGTAAGACAAAATGGCCAAAGATTTCTTGTGGTAGCAGACTAGATTAGTCCACACCTTACAGCAGGTTTCCTCTTTGCTGCTCCAAGTTTGTCATCACATTGTACAAGTGCCAACTCTGTTACCACAATTGGTTTCAATTAAAAAAGATTGCAAAACCTCATCTTTCCACCTGTTTTCACTGCCTGAGTGTAATGAACTTTTCCTGCTCATCACACAGTTACTTTCTAAGATATCAGATCCTCCATAGTCATTCAATTTATCTAGACAGTGCAGGGCAGTTACACGAGTGCTTGGAAGACATGAAAGAATGCCACAGGCTTACTAAACATGGTAGTAATTCAGGGACTTGAATTTAGACATCTCTGTATATAAAATACTGCACAGCAAAATCTGTTCCACTAAACTCACAAGTTGTAAATGCATGAGTTGAACAAATGTTTATTTTCTAACTTCTCATAACTGTGACTGAATAGTGGATATCGTGTATGTAGAAGGTAAGCATTCAACATAAGAAAAATGTCATGTGCATAAACCCAGCTTTTGTAACTAACTGTTCATTAGTCCCACACATCAATGCTCTCTCATTTTATACCAAAACCATGATTATATTAGAGGATTCTGAAAATATGACAACAAAAATTGACTTGTCACACCCATGCTTTAGGTAGAGGAAACCAGAAAAGGCAACTTGAAAAAAAAGTACCAAAACCCCCCAAATATTAAACAAGTGATTTGAGAGAGAATAAGATAATCTTGAGGAGCACCATCACCTGCATGAGAATACCTGGAACAACAGCATCATCCACTGCCCACATGGTGAATGTCACAGGGACCACCTGGAGAAAATGACACTCCTGTCCCATTTGGGAAAGGGGAACTGAACTCATTCACTACATTCATTTACTACAGACACTAAAAGACTAGAAACAAGCCTTTCAAATTAGCTCTTTTTCCTGATTATAGCAGGAAATATTTCTTGAAACCACAACTAAATCTTTTGTTGTTTATTTGCTTTTTGAAGGAGGTGAGTGTACTGCCAGGCAGGCAGGGAATTCTTGCTGGCCAGGCAGGGAGTAGCCTAGGGATGCCCAACCAAGGGTGCCAAGCTCAGCTTAGAAGGGGACACCCACAAGTGCTGCACCCAGCCAGACATGAACATCAGAATCATCAGTGCTTGGGATGCAAAACTTGGGCTTGCGTTCCGGTGGCTGTGGTTTTGAAGATAACTAGTGAACTGAAAACCCTGTGGAGAAAACAAATCCGTCGGTAAGGCTGCCTTCGTGCAGTGCCACCAGCCATGACCCTGAGCGCAGAAAGCACACGCACCCTTTGCAGCAATAAGACGACTAGCCCAGAGACCCCTCCATGAGCTTTCTACATTTCTGCAGATGATTGGACAAAAATAACCATATGATTAAAAGCTTTACTGGGTCAAAGAGATTAAGTCTTTCATTTACAAGTCAGAAATGCGGTGTCAGCGGTAATGAACTACAGGCACTTTATAGTAAAGTTACCTAGAAAGTGCTTTTTAGTCACATTCCACGTGCCTATTCCAGGCTATGGATTCTTTTCAGCAACAACGTAATTTTTAACATCATCTTTTTGCAGGTGTTTTGTTGGTGGGTTTTTCTTTCATTTAAAACATGCAAGACACAGAAAGGATTCATTTCAGAGGGGAAAGTTACTATTTCTGATGAAAGCAATCCAGGGCAACTGGATTCCTAGTAGTAAAACAGTACTCCTAAAACACTTTTCTGGGAGGGCAAAGAGAGACAAAGGAGGAGGGAGAGTAGGCTCTCCAGGCAAAAGCAACAGTATTTGATTTCTTGAAGTTTGCTTGAGAATACATTCTCTATAGGTAGGAGGGTTGATTTTAGTGTTCATGTTCTGATTTGCTGCTCGCTTAGCAAAAAGAGTGACAGGACTTCTCAACACTTCAGAGTTGTGCCAGAAATTCACACAAATTTTCAGGACTCAAAATCAGAAGGTGGAGAGAAAAAAAAAACCAAGCCATCCCCTCACTCCCACAACGATTAACTATTGCCACACAGGAAGGAAGTAATTCATAGGCAGCTGTGGTTCAAAGTCAGGATTGTATTGGAGATTCCATAGTGTGTATTCCTAGAGGCAAGTTACATGCCAAATACTAGAAATAAAGCATCGGTTTTCAGACTTTGTTTCCTATGTATGTATTTCAAAAGGGAATTTCAAATGCTTCTGCACCATTTGCACCTTAAAACTTTCTGTAGATGATTGATATTATACTGACCCCTAACACAGCTCCTCTTCAGAGTTACTATTTACAGATTCTGACAGTAATTAATATCACTCGGTTTCAGTCATAAGCATCAGGTTTGTGACAATGGTCAACTTTTGCTAGAATAGCTTCATGTGCAAACATCATCACAGATACGTCTGCCTTTGGTGAAGGAAACATAGCAGGAGCCTCCTTCACACAGCATACATTGAAGGACATGTTTCAAGTGTCAAGAGAAAATACACAACAAAATCCATAACAGCACCAGTAATAAATCACAAAGATCAAATGCCATTTTCCTGAGAACTCTGAAGAAACTGAAGGAAGCTGAGAAATTAAATATAGCATCTAACCTCCAGAGCAGCAGAAAGCATCAGATGTGACCCCTTAGCAAAGACTATAGAGGAATCTATTGGGCTGAGGCTACAGACCAGTGGTTTTGACATCCACACTGAACAAAGGGATAAAATCATAATAATGAATATCAGGGGTGAGGACCTTGCAGAAGAGCCAGCACAGCTTTTGTGGGAAGGTGTAGGGGAAATCTTGCCTCTACACCTATTCGAATTTTTTGGTAAGTCAACAAGCAAACAAACAAAAGACAACTGTCTCTAGGTGGATTTGACCACACACAGCCATTTTCACAGCTATTTTCATAGCTGCTCAGCAGCAATTATTTTGTGCATGCCTTTACCTCAGTAAATAGTAACTCACTAAAAATACCAAAATACAAAAAAAAAAAAAAAAAAAAAGAAACAAAAAAAAACCAAACAAACCACCAAACAAAAAAACCCAACCAACCAACCAAAATACACACCCAAGCCCCAAGAAGCTTTCCGTCATCACAAGGTATTTCTAGGCAGTGGCTATATGCTAGGCTTGCAGTGTGTGCAGCTGGCCATGTTATTCAAGGGTGACTAACTGCAAATTAACAGTTAACAAAACAAAACCCCAACAGAGTTTTTTTCTTCTGCCAAACACCTAAAAATCTAAACAGAAATATCTAAATAAAAAGCTTACTGCTTGAATATTATTACCATTATAGCATGTTATTTGGAAAACATTTGATCATATTCCAAAACACAATACTATGACAAGCTGGTAAACACAATATAGACAGACTAAGTTTGCTACTGGTACAGTAACAAACCATACAAACAGCCTAGATATATCTTGAGTGACTGTATTTAAGGTTTTATGTATAAAGTCTCAAATGTATTTTATGTACATTGGGTTTCATTTTTAAGTAACTTTTTGACATTTGGATTCTGCCCCAGTCTCCCTCATAGCCAAAAAAAAAAAAAAAAAAAAATAAAAAATTGGAAGAGTAAACGTTACAATTAAGGCAAAGTTATGAGATTCATGGAATTGGCTTTCAAGCACCGCCTTTGACTTCACATTCAATCTGAATTTCTTATTTTGGGTCTGTACCTGGAGAAAACAATTTGAAGAATCCCTTTGCTGATTTTGAGGCTCTTGTAATCCCAGGTGTATCTTGTGCCAGAAGACACCAATCCAGAGCAACCCATCTTGAGTCCCATCTCCCTTTCCACAAAATTTCTTCTTACCCTGCACATGGTCCTAGCCCTTCCCTCCTCCAGCAGCAGCCCTCACCAGCTGCCCCTGTGAGTTATTCAGGGCATTGGACTGTAGCTGTGTGGTTGGATTCTGCCAGCCCAGGGCCCTGGATCGTGTCACCCAAGGGGTCAGAAGAGCTTCAGTGCCAGCATGTCAGAGGGGTGGTAACATGTAGCCTGAAGAGGGCAGGGCAGGATTACAGCAGCACGAGGTAGATCAGTTTGAGCTATGGTGGAAATGCAAACCACATACAGCAATGACTGAGAGAGTTCAGTAAACTGTCCAGGAAGATCAGAGAAAACCATTTAACTCACATAAAATATATATATATATGTATGTATGTATAAATTGTGCTGCTTTTAAGTCTTTAACACTTGTATCTGGAAAAAAAAAGCAGCAGGGAAAACAGTTAAAGTGGGAGTGCATGAGCAGGAAAGAGTGAATGTATGTGTGTAAGAATGAAAAACAAAGAAAGTTTAGAGTGGAGCAGGCTGTAGTTAACATATTTACTTATAAAAAGAGCTTTCATATTTCACACTGGAAACCAAGTACTTGTTAACAAGAGACAGAATCACAGTATAAAAAAATAAAACTTTACATTTATTCAATATGAAAGTTTTAAAGCTGTCCCAGAGTTCGAGGATTCCGCGTTGAGAGAAATGCAACACAGTAAAGAATCGTAACTAGTTTATTAATACAGGGAAAATATAGAGGTAACAAAAGATACAGTAAAGGATACTTCTGGTGTTTGGTCATCTCACCAACCCCAAGGACCCTGTGATGACGATCAGGAAACCAGCTCTGAGAATCCTCACTGCAGTGGGGGGTGGCAGGCTCAACCTTAGCGGGTGTCCCCATGGAGCCAACGCTGACCTGGTTGGTACAAGGGTCTGCCTCCTTGCATCACTTGAGGCTCGGGCTTTTATACTAACGAAAATGCACGCACATTCTGATGCAGGCGGCCAGCCTATATTGGAAGAAGTGGCCAGCAGTATCTAGAAAGGCCTCCGGGGGTAGGGACTTTTCTGGGGATGAGCCAAAGTGGGACCTTCTGGGGAGGGGCCAAAGTGGGCTTTGGGCCTACACACTAGACTAGACATCAAGACCTACAGCGGCACATTATATACTTAGAAACCTGCATACTAGAAGGAAAAATAAACCAAAAGTTTGAAGCAGTAGAATCATATCGAAGGGAAACCTGCTTTTTTTGCCCATTAAAAACCACATACAACTCTGCCGAGAGGGAAAAAATTTATTGGTCCTCTGAATTTCCAATGATTGTTTGCATTATGTTTAGCAAATTCATTCAAATATTACATACAAATATATCTTTTCTTCATTTGCAGTGTTAGAGCTAGCTAACATAACAGTGGAAATGTAAGGAATTAAAGCAAAAAAAGATAATCTTCAAATTGTTAGTGAAATACATGATTCTTTTTCTTATTTCAGCAGAATACTTGCAAAGAACCAGGTTCTGTGCTCACTACCCATCTTGCATGAATATGACTCGCACATATCACAGAAGGCACTTGAAATTCCTTGAAGTTGGGATGGCAGGAGGAGGAGGAGGGATCAGCTATCACTTCGGTAACAATACACTCATTTTTAGTAAGTGCAATACTAGTACAAATTCAAACAGCCAGAAAGCATTAAGATACAAAAACGTAGCTAAACATGCTAACTGAAGGGCTGCAAAGCTGGAGTACAACAAATCCTTCATGTTACTGCCACCATTACTCATCATCTCCACCACAAAGGAGCAGCAGCGCTTTCCTGTAGTCCCCAGACGTATCTTTCTGTTAATATAACAGACCAGTCACCATGAGTCACAACCACAGAAATGCGAAGAAAAGCAGCAGCCAGCATTTGCCCCACCCACAGGAAATCCACTTGGATGACTCTCCTCCAGTCAGGAATCACACAAGGAAATTCTCTGTCTCTTACGTTAGAGCTGTATTTACACAGTCAGACTTTAAGAAACACAAAAAACCTTCGAAAGCTTTACTAGAACTGAATTAGCCATTGCATATTACAATGTATTCCTCCACAAGTGAGAAAAGTCCAAAGGAGAAGTTGAAAGCAAGCACCAAAAGCAGCAACCTTTAAATGTGCCAATGCACCTCCCATCCCTGGAAAGGCCCCAGCCCTGCTCCCTGTAATTGATGAGAAGCTTTGCTACAAATCCCACAGGACAGCTGTATGGGCCCAACCAACAGTGTCAAAAGCAATTAAGACAAAATGATGTCAGGAATGATAACATAAAATCCTAAAAAGCAGCACACACACACACACACACACACACACAAAAAAAAAACAAAAAAAACAACAAAAAAAAAAAGCAAACCCAAAACCACAATCCAACAAAATGCCCCCCAAAAACCTAGGAAATAAATGCATTTTGGCTTCAACCTTGCAGCAACAGCTGCCTCTGGATTTCTTACTGGCTCTTTCCCTTCCTGCTCCCTCTACCCACTCAAAGGAGACTTATGATTCAGAGTGATTCCACAGCAAAATGCTTTCCACTTTGAAATGGTGCAGAAGGTTCCACACCGCAATCCAAGATTTAAACTTCAACCTTGTGGTAATTCAGACTCCAAACCCCAATATTACTTATTTGTAGCCAGCATCTCCTCTGAAGCACTGAAAATCAGAAGGAACCCAGACAAGAAAAAGGAAATGAAGCAGTAGCTAAAAATGGTGTATGAGTAACTGTAATTTCAGAAAATCACAACTGCTCTCCTAATGAACACTGGAAACAAAGCTTTAGCTTTCCATAGGAAGTATCCCCCACTTAAATGACAAGGGTACTTCACAAAACTGCAGACCAACCACCACTGCTCTCAGAGTGTACTGTTCACATCTGCCCCCTCCCATAACAATACAGTGGAAACAATGACATCTCAGTCACCCCTGTTTTCCCAGACAATGGAACAGTCATTTTACCTGAATCATTTGATGCAGTGATTTTGCAAAATTCTTTCTCAATTCTTGTCTAATATCCAACAGATCAATTTCACTCCTCGAAACCATGACTCTGATCAAGGTATCATCATCAGTGCCAGCCCCCTAAACAGAAAAGTTTAAATAGTATTAAAAGTGGAGTTTGTTCTAGAGAGATGCAGTAACAAAACAACACATACAAACAACTAGGGTGCAACACGGATGCACCAAGTGCAACAAGTGGTGTCTCAAAACACTCCTGAATTACATCTCTATTCCAAACACAGGGTATCTGGGACATTCACACTGCAGCGTGGAGAACAGTGGACTAGCCATGCAAGGCGCTCTAATCCCTGGACTTCTATGAAGTACCATATGGTCAGACATCTTATTTCATATTACATCTCACAGGCTTCACTGTGAATGCCCATAAAAATTTAAAATAACCAAGTTCCAAGAATACACAGTAGTACAGACCATCACCACATGCAAATCACTCCTTCAACACAGTCCAAGACTTAGAATTTCAGTCAGTTCTGGAGTTGGGTACATAAACCCTAACAATGACTAATACAAACCATGTAACCTCATACAATAAGACACAGGCAGCGCAACTCATTCCACAACTTATCCAGCTGATTAATTATGAAGGCAAACTTCACGAACCTTTTCCAACCACATAGATATGCCTCGCTCTTACCTAACTTTATAGCTTTAAACATTTTCAAGTTCTGTGTTGGCAGGCTATGACACTACATCCCAACCCCTCCGGTGCAGACAAGTCAGACTCCACACAAGCTGAAGTGATACAAACTTTCACATGCTGACCTGCTAATGACCTGAAGGAAGGACTTGGCAGAGTCCCCACGATCATCTTCAGCCTAATGTCCATGGTCGTTCAATCCTTCAACTGGATGTAATAGTCTTGAATTACATCTAAAAATGCCCTAAAGCTGCTCAAAAGTTATGCCATGAGTCCGATGGTTTCTGATTAGGAGTTGACATTAGAATTCAGTAAAGTCAGGCTCTGCCACACCCAATCATGAAAGTAAACTGCTCATTGTAGAACTTTGTCATGCCAAACTGGTTAATTAGAAGTACAAACTCTTCTGCCAATGCAATAATTGATGAAGATCTTTCTTATCTGAAGTGGTCAATGATTCTTATTTATATTAAAACTAAAACCGATTGAGGATCTCACCAGCAGACATTAATCAGACCTCTTGTAATAGAAGCGTACAAGAGTCTAAAACCTAAAGGAAAATATCTTCTATTGCATTCTTTAAAAAATAAAAAATAATAAATAGATAAGAAAAAAGTAATCCTCCTCATTCAGCTTAGCATACTGGTATAATATTTGGTGATTTCCATCTGAACCTTATTTTACATTGGTATCTATAAAAGCAGTAAAGCAGCTGTTAAACATTAAGCTACCATTTAATTTCTTTTGTACTTATTCTCATGCTGACACCTCAACGCAACCACCTGGTGACAAACATAATTCAGGGCTTTTCAGCAAGGGGAAGGGAGGAACTCTTCGTGGAAGCTGATAATCTGCCTGAAAACAATAGACTACCTACCTTGGTTTTAATTAATATTAGCCATTGTGAGTTAAAAATGCAGTTTCCCCTGCTTCCCCCCCTCTTCCCATTCAAGAGAAGGCAAAGCCAACAGAAACACAGCCTCTTTATTGAAGGGATTCCCCTGCAGAATCACTTGTAGCTACTTAAGCCTCTCTCCTTTTTTTCCCAAAGAGTTTCTTTTCCTTCTCAAAATGGGATGGAGAGTCATCAAAATGTGTTTGAAAGCTAACTACACCTTATCTCCAAAACAAGCAGCACTAAATCTGCACAACCTACAGTATAATTTCTGGTCATCTTTACTTCTTTAATATATCAACCACCTACACAGAACACTGTAGTCTTTATTCAGAACACTGTAGTCTTCATTTAGCTGAAAGTTCCCAGTGGATCTAGCCTGACATTTTCCAATGGAACAATACCAAGTCCAAAAATAGCTGATAAGACTGGTATTTCCTGTAAAACAGTCACAGTCTGACGAATTTATGAATCTTTTGTATCCTCTCCCAGATCTGCATTCCCCAAACCTTTTGCAGATACCTAGTGTATGCTGTTGGCATTTACAGTGAAAGAAGAAATGAAGAACAAGCAAAAGGGAGAGGATTTGTAGCTGGGGGAGATGGAAAGATGCATGGAAAACATGTACATACCTTCATGGAATAATACAGAGTCTCAGCAAAATAGGCAGGTACGCTTCGGATGCATTTCACTGAGAGAAGGCAAAGGGTTAAATTACTGACTGCTTTTCAACACAGAACAATCTTTCACTGTCAAGACAAGGTGTGTGTTACTGCATCATTCTCTCCAGTGCGGACAATAAAGCATAGAGCTTTCAGCTAGTCTGTTCCTCTGCTACAACTCTTTGGGTTCCAGGAGTTAGAATGCATCATGTATTGCTAATGGAAAAGAGAATTTGCTAGTCAAATTCTACTCCCAGTTACAAGTCTACTATTACATTGTCCTAAGCACAATGCCAGGAATATAAAGGCAGTTTTGTCTCACTTTCTGACCGTGGTGCACTTGACCACACAGAACACTGTTCACCACCACCTCCTGGTCCACTTATCCCCGCCTTCCCCACCTGTTAAAGGCAAAATAATAGCCTGTTCTCTAGATCAAAATGGATCTCTGGTGATTAACTGTAAAAAATAAACCACGTTTTCATGCCACTTCCTACAACAGCTGCAGTTTAAGGAGGTCTGGGAATAATGAAGAAGGCCAGTACTAGATCTAGATAAAGGCTTTATTACCAACTGCCAAGAGCAGCTTCTCCAAATCACCAGAGGTTTCACGGTCAATGGTCTCTTCAATTTGAAAGCCGCTAATAGTCATGTATTTGTCAAACACTGCAAAACAGAAAGTGTGCTTAGTCCCCTGTATAGCCAGCCTTTCTCCCAGTATCATCCCCAGTATAAGTGAATACTACCTTTATCTCCTTATCCACAGTTCAAATGCTATCATCCACTCATTCTTCCCTCTATTCTATTTTTAATACCTATTTCCTACCATATTCCTACTATACAACACAATACTGTACCTGGGGAGGAACCCTGTATACCAGTACTTGCTGGAGGTCAACCAGCTGGAAAGCAGCTTTGCAGAAAAATTGCTGGGGGTCCTGGTGGGCACCAAGTTGAACATGAGCTTGCAGCATGCCAGTGTGGCAAAGGCAGCAAATGGAATCCTGGGCATATTAGGAGAAGCATTGCCAGCAAGTGAGGAAGGTAATCCTTTCCCTTCTGCTCAGCACTGGTGAGGCTACACCTGAAGTTCTGGGCCCCCCAGGTCAAAAGAGATATGGAGCGACTGAAGCAAGTCCAGTGAAAGGACACTAAGATGATTAAGGAACTGGAACATTTCTCCTATGAAAAAAGGCTGAGATAGTTGGGACTGCTCAGCCTGGAGAATACCAGTTTGGAAAGGACATCAAAACATACCTTGTCATTATTTCCAATGGCCTAAACAACTTGATAAAACAGGCTTATGACTGGGTAAGGAACAGGGAAAAAAAATGTTTCTATTGACAGCTGGTAAAATATAAAAGGGTTGATCTTGTCATGGCTGGATGACTCACAACAGACTCTCAGCATCACTTCTATTGCCATGACCTCTTTCAAAAGGAAAAAAAATATATAGGAAAAAAACCACCCCAGGTGTCCCTCAGATCTACTGCACTACTCCTTCCAGCAGGGGATAACCACAGCTAGTGGGGAACTGAACTAGAGAGGACAAAATTAAATGCATAAAGTATAGGAAAAAGGCAATTAAAGATTTCTAGTCTTGACAAATGCAGTACCAGAAACAACTTCTCTACCATTTCTACCCCCTGGCTGAGTAATACTGAGACTTCAGGCAAAAGTTTTCAAGCACACATGAACCACACTACCTACCCCTCCTTAAATGAGAAATGCTTCGGGTTCCCAAAATGGTGATGAATTTTTCTTCATCTGTTCCCCATTTCAGCTCCCCAGCTCTAAACAAAACCTGTTGTAAATTCCAAAGATCAAAACAGCAGGATTTGTTATGCATCCCCACACACTGTCAAAAAGCTCTCTTTGTCTCACTCTGAGGAGCATTAAACTTACCAACAAGCTATAGCTGGGGGGCGTGCAAAACAACCCAAAACCAAAATTGCCAAGTACTGAACTGACTTTTGAAAGAAATAAATGATAAATTCTAAAATTGATTGTGAAAGCCTTTATATGAGTAGTACTGCTTAAGGCCCTAAAACTGACTATGTGCATAGTCCCCTTCAAAAGCTTGAAGTTTTCTTAAACTGTGATAATACAGGAGAAAATTCATTCCCAATACTGGTTTTCCTGTCCTTTTCATTTTTTCCTTCCACTTTTTCAAATCAGGCTAGCAAAACTTCATGATGACTCCTAGCAATGGGAGAACCAAGCTAACCTGGCTCAGAAGGAAGTTTTCCAAAAATGACAGCAAGATGTATTTACAAGCTCTTGGAAATTAATTTATAGGCTGCTAAATTCATAGTCATACAAAACCAAATTTTAATTATTTAATCATTTTAACACATTCATTGCTCTTCAGGCAAGTCTTTCTATAATGTAATGACCAGGCCATTAGCAGCATTCAGGAAACTAATGCACTTCTAAAAGCTGGCATAAGCAATAGGAGTAGTGAAATGAGGAATCAAAAAACACCCACAGAAAATGAGATTAGTTCCTTTTCCCGACACTCAGAAGCATTCTTCCAAATCGTGTACTAAACACCATGTAAGGAGAATGATTTTGTCCCTATTCTCCGTCCTCAGTGAGCAGAAGACAGCCAGACAGGTTACAACCTACCTATACTCAAAGCAATCAAAATATTTCTTAGGAAAATCCCACAAACAAATCTGCTGCACAGCAATGCTGCTGGCCCTCTGTCTGTCCATGCTGTAAAACCTGAATGGGATGTTAAGGAATTTTCTATTTATATTTGTCCCACCATCCTATTCAAACCAAATTTCTGACTGCTGCTTCCTCTATTTTATATTAATGGCACAGACTACAAAAAGGGGGAAGGAAAAGCTACTAAGACATTGCAAGGATATTTAATTCAAATAATATATGCTAAGATCTTCAAATGAGTACCAGCACTCTCCATCCAATAGCAAATGTTCCAGCACAGCATTCAGAAACAGCAGGAATGCATTTTAGAACTACCAGAAGTTGTGAATGACATTTTGTGCAAGCTCTAAGCTTTTACCTGCCTTGCTGCTGTGCAATATGTCAACTGCATGAATTTTTTAAAGCAATAGTCCAAAAATCTCTTCTGAAAAGTTGAATTTTCTCTTACAAGCATTCTCAGAACAGTCTTGCAAGTTCCATGCATATTCACACTATCTCATACTATGAATGCCCATTCTCCAACTGCTTTGAATTCACTTTTAATAATCATAGACCCCCAAAAAATCAGAAGTCACTACTGAGCAGAAAGGTTGCCCTCTAATGTATCAGATCCTTCTCAGAATATCATATTAATCAAGAGAGACATTGGGAAGTCAAAAATAGTCTTACATTTGCAGTGTCATGTACCTCAATTCTGACCATATATACCTGGCAACAGGAATTACAAAATTACCTGAATCTGTTCCAGCTATGCTGGCTGTTGAATGCAGAAATACCAATCAAAAGTATCATGACAGAAGACCTCTCTGTTTGGGTCCCAGCTCAAGCCAAATGCACATAACAAACCACAGAGACCATTCAAAAAACCAGGCTTTCTCAACATTTATGTATGGTGCCTCCTAAATTTACATGCTCATTTAAACTCAGTTAAAGAGGCTAAAAGGAATCTGTCTACCTACCAAGGCCAGTGGTTCACAGGTTTCCTCAATTACGTAAGCCCAGCTAAACACAAGACTGACACATTTTCATGAAACACTCCAATTCATGATGCAAACATTTGCCTCACTAATTTTCAAACTCCGATTTCCACTCTTATTTGTAATAGCAGGATAACAATGTTTTCTGAATTGACATAAAAAAGGATAGGCTGTGACAGTAAAATACATTTTGCCAGTCTGTCTCTTCATCTTGCCCTGCTAACAGGAAAACGCTTTACTGATCTGGTATTCTGCTTTTTCTCCTTGTCACCTTCAACAATCCATAGATTTTCTTTCATTTCAACTGACAATTTATGAGAGGAAAACGTCTATCCCAGAGTTATCTGAAATAACTGAGAAGAAACATCCATTACATGAGTTCTGCAATCAAGTTGCTGAAATATTGACTGTTGCTACAACTAACAAAGCCAACAGCATCCAGCAAGAGACCGCAACAATGGTGCCAATTAACTGCTGGTATTCCTCTTCTTGTGGAGCACAGGCTAAATGATCAGTGGCAACATCATGGACAATGTTTGCAAAAGGGAATACCCGGGTCCCCAGAAACCCTTTAAAGGCAATTCATAGGCTGCCATCTGATTACAGTAAAGCAGAACGTTTGGTATATTTCCTCTTTTTAGTATGCCAACCTCTATGAAGGCATCCCTCACTGAATAGCATTAGTATTTCCCTAAAACACGTATATGACACGATACATATGGATTGAATTCAGACAGAAATTCAAGTCAGACATTAAGGAATGAACCATTAATATCTCTGAGTTTTCCAGCAGTCAATTTCTTAGCATCACAAAAAATCAGCAACCATCACTGTCTTCCAGAGAGCTAATCACTGTTCCATTCAGGTACCTCATTAAGTAATAAGCAAAACAAGACACACTTTACACAGTAATGTCAAAGTGCCAAAAATCTTGATACCGACGTTTCAGGTTTTGACACTTGTTTTGTTCACAGAATTTATTAAAAAAAACCAGGAGAATGTATTAAGCAGCACACACAATGAACCTTAACAGTTTCTCTGTCACATCTGAAGTCTAGTTCTATATTCTCTTTGCAAGATAACTTGTACAAACGCCCCCAAGCCCAAGGCATTCACCCACCTGAGCATCCTGCTCAACAAGACTCTCATTGATGCCTCCATCAGGATCCCTATTTGCCTAAAGAGAATTTTTAAAACTTGTTAAACTGAAGAATCAGAAGTTGAATCAAAAAAAAACTTACCTGTTATACTGAGCCTTTAAAAGGAACTGTGAGAAGTCAACCCTACTACATCTCCAAAATCACCTTATTTTTCCCTTCTGCTTATATATGTCCTCAGCAAACAAATGTTCTCTTCTCCTATTGCTTTCGAAACCCAACATAGCAGGCATTCTGCTATACCTGTGAGCAGTACAGAAGTCTCTCAATTCAGCAGATGTGGAAATAACTCATAACAGAGCTTAAAACTGACCCTGTAAGTCAGAAGTGACCCAGTTTCAGAACTGACCCTGCCTATCAGGGGTCTATTTAGAATCCCAGCTTAATAAGCAGAAAGTGACAAATGTACATCAGACAGGAAAACAGAAGTGAAACTCATACATACATGCCCATATACAAAGGAGATACCGACCTGCAGCAGGACCACCAGCAGTCTCTGAAAATAGCCTGATGTTTCTCCTGTGATCTTATCCTCCAGGTTGGCCTCATACTCTGCAAAAGAGCAATACCTATTCACCACCTTACAGACTTCCTCACTATTTTGAGGAGAAAGCAAGGAAAAGCAAAAAGTTAATTTGACTCACAGCTTGTAGAAACATTTATCAGACACAGCTTTAACAACTAGGACACGGTCTGCTTTCACTTATAACCTAACATTATTATAAAAGAGATAGCATCTCACACCTAGTAGCAGGAGCAGATTACTCAAAATATTTTTAAATACAAGGTTACAGGCGGAGATTCAACTCTTTAAGGAATTAAATAGGACACAGATCTGGACTTATGCTAAAACATGGTAGTATCACAAGTGTACAACTGTGAGCCCAGTCTAGTGCTAATAAATTTTGCCCTTGGAGACCTTAAGTTTCACTATGAGCCATATGAACATACAAAAATTTCTTTTGTAGCAGGAACCTGCATAGGGGTAAAAGAAATGTTTTGAATTAAACACCGCCTTGGAAAACAAACAAACAAAACTCCCAGAAACCCCAACCCCACAAATAACAGCCCCACAATCAAAGGGTAAAAGCAGGTATCCCTGCGGACAGCTGAAAAACTGTACCTGCTTTTGCAGAAATGTATATCCTGACCAGAATGCAAAAAAATCACTTCTAGTTTTTGATGTGAAACCAGTTTCCTAGTTTCCAATTACTACAAATCCCCTTTCAGTCAAAGGTCACTGGTGAAAGAAAGAAATGCATTTGAAAGAATTCTAACACCCTAACCTGCAGTTATACCCTGACATAAAAACTATTTTAGCCTACTATCCAAACTCTAGTTTCTTTCAATCTGAAGTTTTGCAACACAGCAGAACAAAATCCCACTTATTGAACACATCCATCAGTTACAGACAGACCTTATTTGAAAGATGAACTAAAACCTTATTAGGAGAACTGAACAGGGACCCTGGAACTTTACTTCGTACAGAACTTTACTTCATACCGAACTTTACCTTGCAGATAAACCTGTTTAATATTCTGCACTTCTGCAGGTGTTCTGGAGGCCAGAATTTCAGTCAACACTTTCTCATTGGTTCCTGCTCCCTGCAGGGGTGCAAGTACAAATCAGTTGATAGAACAACAAAAGGAAAAGAAGAATTCCCTTTGATAACCAAAAGCAAACATCAGCTTGGACCAAAGAAAGAAAAACTATTTTCTTCTTTCTGGTATATTATGGGGGATTTGGAAAGAATTTCTTCCACTCCCAGCTTGGCTGTTTCAAAACCAACCCAACACTTAAAGGCTCACTGTTGCAAGATTCAAATGAGCCCTTCCATGCTCAAGTACACCCAGATATGGCTCAGTTCTTCACTATTACAGTCAATGACATCAAGCTAAGTGCATGAACAGACTAACAGTCTCCATTTTAGCTCTAGTTCATATACTGTCTTTCATCAACTAGTACACAGATAAACAGAGCTCTCCATGAATTGTGCTATGTTAAACCCACACTCTCTTCCACTGCTAACAGACACATTTTACAACAGAACTGCTAACCCAGACAGTTCAAGCTGCTGCACTCATTCCAGCAAGCATAACAGGCACTCTTCACTTTTACATGGATAAGATTTAAGAAAGCCAAACAAATATTTTGTTTCCACAAGTCTGAGTCTTTGTCTTTGTCTGTAAGAATAAGCCACTGCTCTTTGCGCTTCCAAAGGAGCAATTTCAAAAAGCAATACTGAAATACAATACTGTGTCTTTTTTTTGCTTCAGCATGTTATCTAAAACCTTTCCTGTAAAGAAAACGTGAATACTAACCACATACAAAGGTATCCAAGTGCATACATAGATATACATAGAATACAAATCTGCCAGATTACACATAATCATTTCACAGCACACACTGTTCCAAGAACATGCCACTGAACAAGTGGGGCAGGCATGGTTGTATTAATTCTAATCCATGTAATAGCAGTGAAAATTGGTAGGACAATCTTTGGCACAGATTTAACACTCTTAGCTGAGTTGTTATCTTGCACCAAAGTCCCTGCTATCTCATCTTCTTTACTGTTGTTATCCACCTCAGCTGAACTGCAGCTAGTACTTTTTCCTGTGCAGACACATTCTCTGAAATCCTACGATCTTGTGTTTAATATCATTTTTGTAAGTGTAAAGAACAAAACCACTCTTGTTTCACTATCTCTATTTTCCTCCTACACTCATCTGTTCTGTCATTTCCCTGTCAGTCTTTGACTCCTATGTCAACAAGAGCAGCTTGGGAATGAATTTTTTCCCTATTAGCCAATAGGATCCTTATCAGTTTCTTTGTCAGGTGCCATCTTCCCTTCCTCCACTGCATATAAAGACATTACAGAAAATGTCCAGGATTAAAGTTTCTGTTGTCTGAGATACTACTTGCTGGGTCATGGGTTCCTGAGCACTAAGCTTGCACAGTTGACTCAAGCCTACATATTAACCAATTGGTCATCAAGGACCTTGAGAGTTTGCGTGTCACCCAACAAAGCACTACCTGACACTAGTCAAGTTCAATGTCCCCTACTTTAATCAACAGTTTCTGTGAATAATCCAGGCACATCCAATTCCTGAATTCCCATAGGCTTAGGATATCAGACAGGTGTGACTCGGGGGAAAAATGAGGACCACATGGAATAAAACACACTAAAAGGTCTACACATACAAACTGCAAATTGCTTATTTATCTGGCCTTCCCAGAAAGGAACTAAATGCATTCAGCTGAAGAGAAACACTTGAAAGGTTAACAGTGACAGGGCTACCAACTCTTCCCCCTGTATCCTTGGAAGCAGCTTTTGGAACACCTTCAATACTACAGATAATATCCCCTCACAATTTTGGTGACACTAGTTTACCCAAGTATTCTAGCCCCTCAAATTTAGAGTTGCACTGTAATCCATCAGGGAAAAAACACTAGGGAGTGTTGTTCCCCTGATGGATTACAGTGCAACTCCCTTAAGTAATAGTCAAGAAGAGACAAACAAGTAACATCACACTTTAATGAAATGCCTTTAACTAATTTGCAGCCAGAGCTGTACAGCTATAAAACCTAGGCTGCTCACAGCTGAAAGATCTGGTGTCCACTGGTTTTAAGTACTGCACTTTAACAGCAAAAAGAATTTAAAAGCAACATGAACATCTACTTATTGCACTTAAATCAGAAAGAACAAGTCTTAGAATTCTGCTATGTAGATTTTAATCTGAAACTACAGCCACAGTGTTCTCTTAAGATTAGTTTCTCAGGAAAATAATTTCACGTAAAACATTACACTGAACAGATTTCTAAGCTACCTCTAATGAGTTATTAGGATGAATAACAAACCAGGCAATACCACAGCATTAGCAATAATAGCAGGTGTTAGCATAACATTCCTAATTACAACCAACAAACAAAAAAGGCTACTTTATTAGAACTCCTCCTACCTACCAAGTGTTCATTTCTAAAAATAAAAAAACAAAAAACAACCAACCAAGCAAACCACAACAAAAGAGCAACAAATATTTCATTTAATGTATGTACTCCCTTCGTTCACTCCTCTTACCTTGATGGCATGCTTCAGTGCATGAGCATCAAAAATGTATGTTGGTCTCATCAAAGATACCATCAGGGTTTCAAATTTGCCGGTAAGTTCAGATTTCAGGTCATCTACAAGATCCTAATGCAGAACAAATAGTGCTGTGATAAACAAGGACTAACCATTTCAAATGGATGCATGTGTGCCTGCAAGCTGCAAGACTCTGTGGACACATCAAATAGCACAGGGGACAGGGCTTCTGTTTTAACTGGTATCTGAACTGAAACAAATGTAGCCAGATCAGGCAGAAGAAAAGGGCATGTGGAAACTCTGAAAGGTAGAGCGAACTTAAGGTTTTATCAGCCAACATATTTGGTTTTATTCTCTCCTATGGTATTGGGCTGCTTTATTTCTGTCACATTTTCTAGCTCTAGAAGTTTTTTTTCTCACTATCACCTTGCACTGCAGACCCTGCATCAAAATATTTGGTAATGCCTTCCGTACCGAGAATGAGGGTAGTACTAGAAGCATACTAAGCGGAACCTACAGGAGCTTCTGCACAAAACTCTACTTAGGGCATACTAGGCTAAAATACAGAAAAAAAAGAAGCAATTTCCTTGTGCTAGCCTAAAAGGAATACTCTAACCTAGCCAGCAATTAAGGACATGGCAGGGTGGGGAGAGGGGGAGACAGAAGCAAAACTAGATGTTCTGCAAAGCAGCCTTTTACAGGGAACATGATGAATGTGCAACACAGGTTTAAGTAAACGTCGTAAGTAATATTTGGTTCATTTCTAGAGGTATTTTTCTTCTTCTCACCCTGCCAAATAAGGTTTTAAAGGCAGATGCAATCTCTTGACGCTGAGCATTGTTTCTGGTGGTAAGGATCTTCAGAACAGTTTCTTCATCAGTCCCTGAAGTTAGAAAGAACAGAGTTACAAACACACTCTAAAAACCGAACAGTTGTGTCACAAAATCAAAAGGCAATGAACGGCACATTGAAAATAACAGTCTACTGACAAACAGCAGAAGCATTCAAGTAACAAATGTCACCATACCCCAAGCTGAGCCGTCAGCTTTGGTGTCCGGCTGTTATAAAAACATGACTGGAAGACATGAGTGTTGCTCTCCCTCTGTGCTCCATTCCAGACACTGCTCCCAGCACCCCAGGCATCAGCTACATTTACTCAGAGCCTGTATTCTACATAGCAGCCTTGCCTTTAGGCATACCAAGATATTTTCTTTAGAATAAACAATCTATGGACTCTCAGCTAAACTCAGTCCAGTAACCCAAACACCCCAGAGTACAGAAGTGCAGAGCTATCACCCATTTCATGTACAGCAGTTCACAAAGTAGCCCGTAAGAGCATTTAGTAACCCTACTGAATTAGCCAATAGGGCGAGGCATATCACATTTCCCTTCTTCCCTTCTCTCTGCTTCCTACTGCAGGCAGCTTCAAAGAAAGCAGCAAATTAGGATTTGTTCCTGCAGGGAAGTTTTGGGGCACAAAGCTACAGTATGAGTTTGTAAAGCACTTGCCAGCCTACATTCAAGCTGTGGGCTTGCACTCTTTGTTCACAGTAACTGTGATGTGCTTATGCACTTCCAGACCAAGGGGGCTGTCACACATTTTCCAAGCATAGAGATTCCAGTGTACTGTCGTAACTCTCCGCACCGGTTGCCTGTGGAGAGTGGTCGCCACAGTCTAGCTGACTGTGTAATAAAACTCGGAGTGCAGAGAAGCCTGTGGTGCATCAATTTTTAAAGGGGAATGTGCAAACCACCTTTCTTTTTCCCCCACTTACGCTAACCTAAAAAACAACATCCTTGAGAGCAGCAGAGTCACAGCTAGGCCGCGCCCAGGTCCATGCACTCCTGGGGTTGTCATTCCATAGCATGCAAGTGCACGCCCTACCCTCATCTGCTGACAGGAAAAGAAATGAGTTCAGAAAGGATGTTTGCAAAGGAGAGAGAGCCCTTCTCTTTTCATGCAATACATTATTCTTACCCAGTCCCTTCATAGCCTTACGAAGAGCTTCTGCATCAGCTCTGGCATCAAAAGGAGCGAAGGCTGTCACGGTGCCTCTCGTGATCTAGAGGGAAAAAAGGGATGGGGGGGAAAAGGGGAAAAGCCATGAAATAGAGGATAGCATCTTTCAGCTCTCCATACATCAGCTCAGACTAAATCTGAATCCATAATCCAAAAGACGATAAGTGTTTTTCTTGCAAGTGTCTAACTCAATAGCAATCCGTGGGTACTTAAACACAGCTCCCTCAAAAGGTACTACTGTACTACTGTGGTTTTACTTAGCAACACACCAGCTAAGTTCAGGTATATTTACATAATGGTAGTTTGCATGACAATTACTAAGAAAATACCATATGTTCAGGTAATTCAGGAAATTAATTGCACAAATCATGTATGCTAGAAAAGCTGCACAAAGATCCAAGACACTTTTAGGAGTATGAACTTCCTCCCCTCCAGAAAAAAACAACTGGAGCTCTCAATCATTATCACTGATTTCTTTCCATCATGTTGCAAATGAGACCTACTGAACTGCAACGGTTTTTGATTTTTTCACCACGTTTCTTTTGACATAAGCAACTCTTTATTCAAGTGTTTCAGCTACGTTTCTCACAGTAGTTTGCAGCTAAAAACAAATAACAGTTCAAAACATACGGATAACAGATCAGCCCGTCCAGCACAAAAGCAATTCCACTAGGTTTCCATGGGATTTTCTCTTTGGGCCAAACACAAAAGTATATTCATTACCCTTATGGAAAAGTCTTGCCACTGAAGACCACACAGAGATCAAGAGTTCAAACTTCAGTTTAGTTTAGTGCTTTAAAACTAACATAACTGAAGAAACACATAATTATTTCATGACATCCTTACCACAATTTCGAGGGCAGCAGGATGAAAATTACACTGTGAGGTCATGAATATAGGCACAGAGCTGATGCAAACACACAGCTGTAAAGATGGCTCTAAAAAAAACCTCTCTAAGCTTAGTAATGCTTCAGGTTGTCCACTTAAATGGAAGGAGTAAGCTCTGGTCAGCAGGCTATATTCACATCTGCCCCACTAAATTTAAACTCCTGACAAAAAAAAAAAAAGGAGTTACACAACATCTGTGTTGAACTCTGAGCCAGTACATCATGGAGACACCAAACATAGGGAGGAAGGAAAGAAAAAAAAGGCAAGTGAGGGGGCTGGAGAGGGGGAGAAGAGCAAGCAATAGCAACATAGGAACCAGTGCAGGGACATCTGGAAAAGCACTCAGAGAATCCTTGCAAGTAACCTCAACAATGCCCAACAGGTCCTTAGGACCTGATGCTGAAAAAGTGTTTGTACTTCGGAATATGAGAAATAATTCTCTGAATCCTTACTGGAGCTGGCGATACTATTCCTGGGCCCCAAGTCATGTATGCCCATTGGCAGAACAGGAACTCTGGATACAGCATACAGCAGCCACACCTTCACCAGCAGCAAGCAACCCTTTCCTGGCAGTTTATAAATGGGTACACAAAATACTCCCAACTTCACATTCAGAGAAAACTTTGAGAGTAGCAGACCAAAACACTTAAGTCCCCAGCATGCAAGCAACTATATTCTTTTTTGTTGCTTTCTTCACAGATTTCTGAATTAGGCGACAGCATTTCCAAGGCTGCTTGTTCATTGAGCAGGAAGAGACTCTACCATGTGCATTAACAAAGACCACTGCATGTACAGCCATGTGAGAAAAGACAGCTTGTTAGGCCAGCAGTGCTCCTTCAAAGAAAGCAGGTAAACACAGCCTGCACAGCACACTACAGCATGCTGTAGTTTTCCTACAAAATGAATGAATCTTTTTGTCCCAGACATGAAAAACACAAAATCCCTCAGGTCTTTGGGGGAGGAGGAAAAAAAACTTCCTATAATGGAGCAAGAACAAATGCTTCAGTGACCAAGACTCTAAAGATAACTTACCTGCTTCAAAGGTTTTATTCTGTATCTAGACTAAATTCAACTTCAGTACACTGTGCTGTGCAGCCTTTGTGAACTCTGAACCTTTAGGTGCACATATGAATAACTACTGCGAATTGACACTTGACATTTCATATTGTTAGGAATTTTCATTTCTTACCACTACGTCATGGCACAGCATGACACAAGAACAGACACCTGGCATATGGAACAGAGCTCACTCTTCAAACTATTATTTTCATAAAATGAATTACAGGCTACAAAGCTTTAATACTCCAGTCTTTCATGGCTGCATAATCGCACAGGCAAAGAATGCTACTTAAGTGGAAAGCAGCTCTCTACAAGGTGGAAATTGGAGGGTAAGGCTTACCTAGTACAAGACGGACCACAGTTAGTAACCCAGCCTCAAAGCGTTACCTCAGGCAGTAGAAAATTCTACCATGTGAAGACAACAGCAACTGGTTTGCACCAGTGAAGAATTAAATGTTCCTTTTACTAAGATCAAGAATTAAAGTTTGTGCCTCTCTGGAAGAGACAATTCCAAATATTCACACCTTTACTAAAAGGAAGCAGAAAAGGAAGCTTACCGCAAGCCTGTAAGCAATGCTACATATACCTTAATAAAAGGCTGTCAACTTAAGATCTGCCTGGTCAGATGCCCTGCACTGGCATGGGTTCTTCCTAAGATGCATCCTACAAAGCAAGCCTGATGTTTAAAAAACAGAAAAAAAAACCCTCTTTATCCACCCGTGTGCGTGTGCATCCAAAAACTTTAAGGATTAAGTATAATACTGTTAAAATAAAACTTTTTTTTTTTTAATGAAGTACCTTTTTTTTGGTTTAAAACTGATCCAGACGGAATATGAGCAAATATTCACAGGAGTGTTAAAACATCACCAATTGCATTTGATGCAACTACAGAAACAAATGCTGGAGTCCACCCTGTTTTCCAAGCCTTCATCCAGGCTCGAACCAGAGCAACACAAGGGCTGCGAAGGAAGAAAAAAACCCCACGAAGTACTGCACGATAGCTGCAAGGATTCCAGATAGAAATCAAGTTTGATAGGGGATACCAAGACCCTGTATGTGCAGGGCACAGGCACGGCTGTATTTTCTCCTTCCTCCTCCAGTGGAAGGCGCCTCCACCCAGGCACTAACGAAAATTTGGCCAAATTAGAGGAAACCGGCAGAAAAAAACAACAGTTCTGGTTGACGTGTGCCTCACATGATGAGCTGCCTTCCCTGTCCCACTCCCTTCTGCGTTTCCCCAGACGTAGGGATGGGTTGATTTAAGGGAGACCGAACAGGAGGAAAAGCAAGGAAGCAGATAAGAGGAGAATGTCCCGGGACCAGCCTGGCTGGGCAGGAGCGAGCCCACCGAGGGGCCGCGGCGGCCGCCAGACAGTCCCACCTCACCTTCGCCATCTCTGGTATTTGCCGGGCAGGGGCTGAGTCCAAATCCGCGTCTGCAACGGAAGATGCGACAGTGAGCGACCAGTCCGGACCGTCCCACCCCGCGACCCGTCCCGGTGCCCCCTCGCCGCGGGGCAGCGCCCTCACCGGCAGCCGGTCCGCTGAGCCTGTGCCGCACAGAGCCACCAGGAGCACGGAGCGAGGAGAGAGGGAGGGAGGGAGGGAAGGCGGAGCCCGCTGTTCCGCCGCTCGCCTCACCCGGGAGCCGGGCCAAGCCAGGCTCCACCCCGGGCGGGAGGCCAGCCAGGGCCGCCGGCAGACTCACCCAGGCGGGCCCCGGGACGTGCTTATCCCTGCGCGCCTGCGCTGCCAGCCCGGTGCAAGGTCCGCGCTGGCTGCCGAGGGGGTCGGCGCGCCTCTGCCCCCTACGAGAGAAGTAGGCTAGCTCGGGAGGAGCAAAGAGACAGCCTTCCCTCCCGCCGCTTCACAGAGCCGTAGCGGCCGGCAGGGGCTCAAGCCCGCTTATCCTGTCACCAAAGGGCGAGTCAGTACTGAATTGTAAAGCAAGCACTTCTTTAGCTGACCGAGGTGAGCTTCCAACTAAGAACATCAGTAAAATAAGCACAGCGTTGGAACAGAATGTAAGGGCTGTAGTTCTAGACTATCAGGACAGTAAGAATACTGCGTGATGATACTGCCTAGTTCTCAACATGTTACAGCAGGATCATTTCGCTGACACACGTATAGAGAAGATAGCACCCACTCTGGGAGAGCAAGGAGGGTGCAGTGTGCATGGCTATTCGCCGACCATTTTCATCTAAAGCAGAGACACGCTCCCTCAGCCATACAAATGCAATCCAGCTGAGCATCAGATGAAAGAAGAGACAGCAACACAAATGGCATTGTCTTTGCCAAAATAACACTTGAATGTTACCTCACTGTGTGAGCATTTTAACATGTAACGACCACTTCTGCCTTAAAGTGAGTTGTGTTTACCTTGGGAAATATTAGCAGAAATGCAGATTGTGATGTCAGTTTAAGTATGTTGCCCATTATTTGATGTTGCCCATTATTTGTTGTTGCCCAGAAGTGCACACGGAGTTCAGCAAAAACATGAGCTCCACCCTGCTGGCTTTCTTCGCAGGGCCGAGGATCAAATGGTTTGCTAAAATGGCCTGATTTACTTACTGAAGTGTGATTTGAATCTAATCCATTGACTTGGTGCTCCACACATGCACAAAGAGAACGGTGAGCTGCTCATAATATGCATGTTGAAATGCACATATGGATTAGATTAGAATAACTATATTTAACTATATATCACTTAAAATATGGTAGTTGACATTCAAATGGGTTGCTTTGAGTTTAAGCACAACCTTACACAGACACACACACCCCCCCTCCTCTTTCTGCAAATGTTAAGTATTTTTTTCCTTACACATTCTATCTGGAGCACATCCAGACCATGCTGTGGTCATGTTTCAAGCTCTACCACTCAGAAAGTGCACACATGCACATATAAATGCATGCGAGATCTGAGTCTGCCCTCTTTAATACATACCAAAATTCTGCTGATCAAATTGAGGTTGCATAAACACAGCAGTAAATATGCTTCGAGTGCCAAACGACACACAGGTGAGAGCATAAACAAATGGATGTCAAACCTCATTAAGGACTCACATATGTGATAAGGAAAAGGTTTTGGGTAACATGAAAGTTTAAAACAGGCTCTATCAGTACCATGTGAACAATTAATAGTGTCTGGAAACTGACACAGCTGTAGTTCTTGTCAGTTTGACATGTTATTAGAATGACTCTACTATAGCAAATCACATACATAAAGGTTTGTAAATCACCTTTTCTGATAAAAACTTGCCCATTAAACTGCACAAATAGAATCATAGAATCATAGAATCGTTAGGGTTGGAAAGGACCTTAAGATCATCTAGTTCCAACCCCCCTGCCATGGGCAGGGACACCTTACACTAAATAATATCACCCACGGCCTCGTCCAACCTGGTCTTGAACACTGCCAGGGATGGAGCATTCACAACCTCCCTGGGCAACCTATTCCAGTGCCTCACCACCCTAACAGGAAAGAATTTCCTCCTTATATCCAATCTAAACTTCCCGTTTAAGTTTTAACCCGTTATCCCTTGTCCTGTCACTACAATCCCTAATGAGGAGTCCCTCCCCAGCATCCCTATAGGCCCCCTTCAGATACTGGAAGGCTGCTATGAGGCCTCCACACAGCCTTCTCTTCTCCAGGCTGAACAGCCCCAACTTCCTCAGCCTGTCTTCCTACGGGAGGTGCTCCAGTCCCCTGATCATCCTTGTGGCCCTCCTCTGGACTTGTTCCAACAGTTCCATGTCCTTTTTATGTTGAGGACACCAGAACTGCACACAATACTCCAAGTGAGGTCTCACAAGAGCAGAGTAGAGGGGCAGGATCACCTCCTTCCACCTGCTGGTCACGCTCCTTTTGATGCAGCCCAGGATACGGTTGGCTTTCTGGGCTGCCAATGCACCCTGCTGGCTCATGTTCATTTTCTCATCAACCAACACCCCCAAGTCTTTCTCTGCAGGGCTGCTCTGAATCTCTTCTCTGCCCAGCCTGTAGCTGTGCCTGGGATTGCTCTGACCCAGGTGTAGGACCTTGCACTTGGCATGGTTAAACTTCATGGGGTTGGCATCAGCCCACCTCACAAGCATGTCGAGGTCCCTCTGGATGGCATTCCTTCCCTCCAGCGTATCAACCGAACCACACAGCTTGGTGTCATCGGCAAACTTGCTGAGGGCGCACTCAATCCCACTGTCCATGTCAGCAATGAAGATGTTAAACAAGACCGGTCCCAACACCGACCCCTGAGGGACACCACTCGTTACTGGTCTCCAGCTGGACATTGAGCCATTGACCACAACTCTTTGCGTGCGGCCATCCAGCCAGTTCTTTATCCACCGAGTGGTCCACCCATCAAATTGATGTCTCTTCAATTTAGAGACAAGGATGTCGTGTGGGACAGTGTCGAACGCTTTACACAAGTCCAGGTAGATGACATCAACTGCTCTACTCCTGTCCATCAGTTCCATAGCCCCATCATAGAAGGCCACCAAATTGGTCAGGCAGGATTTCCCCTTAGTGAAGCCATGCTGGCTGTCACCAAGCACCTTGTTGTTTTTCATGTGCCTTAGCATGCCTTCCAGGAGAATCTCCTCCAAGATTTTGCCAGGCACAGAGGTGAGACTGACTGGTCTGTAATTCCCCGGGTCATCCATTCTTCCCTTCTTGAAAATGGGGGTTATATTTCCCTTTTTCCAGTCATTGGGAACTTCACCTGACTGCCATGATTTCTAATATGATGGCCAGTGGCTTCGCAACTTAATTCGCCAGCTCCTTCAGGACCCACGGATGGATCTCATCAGGACCCATGGACTTGTGCACGTTCAGATTTTTAAGATGGTCTCGAACCAGTTCCTCTCCTACAGTGGTCCAGTGGTCGCAAGGTCTTCATTGTCACAGTCCCTGTGTCTGCCTTCCAAGACTTGGGTGGTTTGGTCAGAGCCTTTGCCAGTGAAGACCGAGGCAAAGAAGTCATTCAGAACCTCAGCCTTCTCCAAATCCTGTGTAGCCAGTTCTCCCGAGAGCTTCCTAAGGGGGCCTACATTCTCCCTAGTCTGCTTTTTATTTGTTATGTACCTGTAGAATCCCTTCCTGTTATCTTTAATACCTCTAGCTAAGTTTAATTCTAACTGGGCCTCAGCTTTCCTAACCTGGTCCCTAGCTTCCCGGACAACATCCCTGTACTCTTCCCATGCCACCTGTCCTTGCTTCCACTTATTATAAGCCTCTTTTCTCATTTGAATTTTCCTCAGGAGCTCCTTATCCATCCAAGGAGGTCTCCTGGCCCTCCTGCTGCACTTCCTTCTGGTTGGGATGCAACACTCCTGAGCTTGTAGCAGGTGATCCTTGAATATCAATCAACAGTCTTGGGCCCCTCTGCCCTCTAGGGCTGTATCCCATGGAACCTTACTAAGCAGGTTCCTGAAGAGGCCAAAATCTGCTCTTTTGAAGTCCAGGGCAGTGAGCTTGCTGCACGCTCTTCTCACTGTCCTGACGATCTCAAATTCGAGCATCTCATGATCGCTGCATCCAAGGCTGCCCTGGAGAGTCACATTTCCAACAAGCCCTTCCCTGTTGGTGAGCATGAGGTCAAGCATGGCACCTCTCCTTGTTGGCTCCTCTATTACTTGCAGAAGGAAGTTGTCTTCTACACAATTGAGGAACCTCCTGGATTGCTTGTGCCGGGCCGTACCGTCCTTCCAACAGATGTCAGGGTGGTTGAAGTCACCCATGAGAACAAGGGCCTGCGAGCGTGAGGCTTTTCCTATCTGTCTATGGAGTGCTTCATCCGCAGGTTCTCCTTGATCAGGCGGTCTGCAATAGATCCCCACAGTAATGTCTCCCATAGCTGTTCTCCCTTTAACCCTGACCCAAAAACTCTCTGTGGACTGCTCACCTGTCCCCAGACAGAGTTCCATACTCTCCAGCCTATCCCTAACATAAAGGGCAACCCCCCTCCCCACCTGCCAGGCCTGTCTTTTCTAAAGAGCCTGTAACCTTCAATTCCAACACTCCAGTCATAGGAGCCATCCCACCATGTTTCGGTGATGCCTATTATATCATACCCCCATAGACGTGCACACATCTCTAATTACTCTTGTTTGTTCCCTATGCTACGGGCATTTGTATAGAGGCATCTGAGCCGAGCTCCAACTGAAGCCGGCTCATTGGCTGGAGCGGCTGGGATATCTCTACATTGCTCCAAGCATTTATTATAGGTGCTGGCAACTGACTGGGTGTGTTGGGATGGAATGATGCCCCCCTCCCCCAACACATCTAGTTTAAAGCCTCCTTGACCAGTCTGGCAAGCCTCCTACCAAAACTGCTCTTAGACCAGCTCCACCAGCCCCCACTAGACCTGGCCTACAAACCTGGGTCCTGTGTTTAAGACACCCAAACCCCTGACTATGACACCACCCTTTTAACCAGTTAACCTGACTAATCCTCCTAGCTTTTTTTAGGTCCTCCCCTGTACCCTGGAGAATTGATGAAAAGACTATCTGAGCTCCAGAGCCCCTAACCACCTCCCCCAGGGCTCTGTAGTCCTTCTTTATGTTCCACAGGCTACTACTACCTATATCCCTAGCACCAGGAGTGGGTAATAGTCCACAGGACTTACTAGAGCAGGCAGCCTCTCTGCCACATCCCTGATCCGTGCCCCCGGTAGGCAACACACCTCCCTTGAGACAGGGTCTGGGCGGCAGACGAGTGCTTCTGTCCCTTTCAATGTAGAGTCCCCTACTACTATGACCCGCCGCTTTTTCCTAGCAGCACCAGGAGAGATCTTCTTTAGCAGTGCATCAGCCGGCTGTTTCTGGCTCGAGTGCGTTTCCTCATTAGCCCCCTGCAGGACAGCAAAGCGGTTCTGCGTGGGGACAGGGGATTTAGGGGGAAGCCCCTTGCTTTTGGTTGTCCTTTTCCTTCTTCTTTTTTTTTTTTTTTTTTGTCACTAATTCCCAGCTTCCCGGGTTAACGGCCTCCTTCTTTCCTTCATGAGCTAGAGGGGAAGCTCGAGGCCCCTGCACAGTTTGGGCCAGGAGCAAGCATTCCCGCTTACTCTCAGCTTCCCTGACATCTCGCAGCCTATTAACAGCATCCCGCAGCTCAGCCCCTGCTGCAGGAGGACCTCCACCAGGGAGCACCGAGTGCAGCCCTGCCCATTGCGCACCCTCCCCTCACCAGACCAGTGCAGGCACTCTCTGCACCCCGAGCTCTGCACTGCAGCCTCCCCTCTCACCGGCTCTGTCTGGGTGCCTACGCTGGCCACGCCGCGGCAGCCAGAGCAGAGCTCCCGGACCGGGCCCTGCTCACACGCCGAGCGCTCATCATCCAGCGCAAACTGCCTCCACCCGCTCTGTTGGCCGCGCTCCCTGGGGCAGGTTTTTACCCAGTCAGGGCTGGTGCCGCTGCTTCAGGCTCCGCCCCGTGTGAGTCAGCTGCTCGCTCTCGTCAGCTGAGCCGCCGGCTCCTGGGCAGGTCCTGTCGAGGACTTGAGGCTCCCTCGGTGGCTCTTGTTGCTCCGAGTTGAGGCTCCTGGAAGCTGATCTCCCCCCCCCGCTCCGGTGTTGAAGGCGTCCTCTCTCAAGCTACTCACCTCATAAACAAACCCTTGAATGATTTGGAAAAAGGTGTATATTTGTCTAACAAATTATGTATCAGTTAGCATATGACCACCACTTGGAATGCAACTGCGCTGCTTCAGAAAAGTAACCCTTGCTCAGCTCTCCTCTGTTGCAGGAAGCCCCTATAGGCACCCAGCACTGGAATACAATCTTTGAATTCTTCACTTCCTGTAATGCCAAGTATAGTTTAAACTGGGCAATGGGACACACAGTGTCTGCTGGCTGAATGAAGATGTTCAAAGTGTGTCATATGTATAACAGTACAGCGGGAGGGGGGAAGCTCATTTTCTCCCTGCCTTTTCTTATGCTTTCTGATTTATGAGGATCCATTTTTCTGTATTATAGCATTTTTGTTTCCTATGCCTTAATTAGCATCCTTACTATTTTATAGCAATTCTCAAATTTAAATAAATTATCAAATAGATGCCTTCAATTCCAGTTTTCCCTTTAAACTTTGTGTTGGAGGTTGTAGATTTGGAATCCAATTAACATGCATCATGTGTTCTGCAGCAAGCATCTCTGTGTACATTTTGCTTCTCATTCCAGTGGAGGAAGCCTATCTTCCTTCATTTCATGGTATTTGAAATGGTTTTCCATTCTTCTGCTTTTGACCAGCTTACACAAAATAGCTTCTTATTCTAATCTAATCTTACCCTCAGCCAAAGATGAAGTAATGTTCAGCCAATTGACAGTAATCTCTGGATTTCTTAGCCGTGAAGGACAGGGAAAAGAATCTTGGATGTGAGAACACATAATATTTTCCTGTTTTGGAAAGGGTCTGAAATACATGATCCAAGATGGACTGGGATGGGAGGAGAAGAGAACTATCTTCTTGCCAACAGGTAAACTTAGGAGTAAAATATACCCTAGTTCCTCTAAAAGGTCATCATGTTTGAGAAAGCAAATATTTGCATAACTTCGTGAAGCAAGGAGGCCAGGGGCAGGGGAAATGCTAGAGTAAAGCCATATGAAAGACTTGCCACTCCATTCAGCCAAAGCAGATGTCTGTGTGGAAAAAAAATATAATAAAAGTCTCCTGATAATAACAGAAATTCAGCCTTTGTATCAATTTGAATGAAAAGGGAAGAGGAAACAGATTCAGTAAATCCAGAATGAACGTGAAGATACGAGCATGTAATTGGAGAGAAATGTCTGTTGTACTGACTGCCTTCAGAGGAAACAATTCTGGTTAGGCTAAGCCAGTTAACAGGTGGTGACTTATATGCACCAGATGCAGGACCTTCATAGTCACCATGTACGTAACCTGTCAGCAACTCTTCACTCACAAGCCACAAAGAAGCCTTCTAGATTTAGTAGAATTCTTTTTCTCTTACTCACCCACCACACCCCCACACCCCTTTTTTTTTAAACAAAGCCAAATTTTCACACAAGGAAAAAGCTTACATTAGGTGAAATCAGTCTTTGCGCCTTCCAAGCTCTTCCCTGCTCTTTGCATCTTCAAACACAAACAGATTCATACCAGGATGTAACCACTGCTGCTGCTGGCACAGTGCAGTTCCAGTCCTTCCTTAAAAGAGAGTTGCAAACACCTGGAACAATAAAAAGCAATAAAATATGATAAGAAACAGAATCGTAGTATTTTAATGATGCATTTAGCTCTGGCACACATTGTGACTTGTCAAGCAAGGCCCTGTCAGTTCCCAGTCAACTTCAAGGCACAGGTCTTGTCTGTACGGAATACGTTTCAGGGGTTAGCCTCAAAATCACCCTTCAAAGGGACATGAAATGCTTAAATATCACACTGAGGCAGAATGTGCCTTGATTAAGCAACCAGAAAGTGTTCAACAGCCAGAAAGTCAAAGTAACCTCACAAGCACAGATTACACCAGCAACCCTGCACTTCCTCTGGAGACAAAAATGGGATTGCCTCCATTTGGGGATACATTCTAGGGTCACTTCATTTGCCCTGGAGGTATACTGGCTGGTGCTGCTGTGTCACAGCTTACTACTTCCCTGAACTAAGCTCTTGAAAAGAGATTTTAAAGCTACACATTAATCAAAAACTGCATCATGGCAAAAAAATTAGATGATTAGTCCATATTAGGTCTTGCTCACTAGTGTTTCTGCTCTTTCCGATGAGGTGAGGACCTGGGAGAAATGTGGCTAACCTGAAACCAAACTTTAAGGGGCTTCACAGCCTCTTCCTGCAGATAGGATGACAGGAAAGAAGAAATGAAGACTGTCATGGGGGGCCCATTTTCATTTGTTAAATGCTTCTCTACTTTTGGGAGAACATGGGGGTTTTGTTGCCTCCAAAAGCCACCTTTTGTTCTTCAGAGTTATACCTCAGTATAACCTGAAACTCTTGGCCAAGGTTCAAGAGCCTGTAGACAGAATCACATATGACACAGGACAAAACTAGTACGCATATGCTACCCCCAGCGGTGTGATCTCAGTAAGCTTTCTCACTTCCCTATGGAATTCAGGTATGCAAGTAAATCTAGGTATATTTATGTAAAATAAAATAAGCAAGCAAATTTCCCTGAGCACTGACCACAGTATAAAGTCCAAAATTGCCATCACATCACAGTTACACAACAGAGCAGTTCCAGTTCTAGAAAGGAGGCAAAGATTACATACAAAAATCATTAAATATGTGAAATAATTAACTTAATACAGGGTTTCTAATAAGGAGCTGGAAAATGTTTAATTCAAAGTCCGATTGTAGCACTAAAATGCATGGGTTTTTTGGGTTTGGGTTTTTTGTTTTGTTTTTTTTTCAGAAACAAAGTAAGAGTCTTAGAGGATGAAGAGTTAGCACAAAAGCAGTTCATTTCAAAAGCATGCCCTCTCGCAGCTGTTGTCAAGAGCAGTCTGCTAGATCACAGAAAGACCAGTAACTTCCATTTTTTAAAATAAATAAATAGGAAGATAGATGGTTTGCTCTATCAAGGTAGTCTTCTGGTGGGTGTTCTCATTTCCTGCCCAAAAGTACCATACATCATTTTGCTACCAATAATGTTTCTTAGCTATTATATGACACTACATAGGATTACAGAAGAGAAAAAAAGAGCAAGGCCCATATTAAAGGAAAGTTTGGTTCTGCTGTGCAGCTGATGGCTGCTGAAAAGGAAAAGGTCCCTCAATTTATCTAACGGAGCTGGAGCACAGCAATCACATTAGAGCCCTTTTCACATGATACAGAAAGACCAAGGACAGTTAGTGTCCTAGTTAAAATATTTTCTCTTAAAAAAAAATCCATTGCAAAATATTTAAAAAGCCTATTGTAGAGGCGCTGAAGCGCAATAGGTTTACCAAAGAAGACTTTCAGGCTTGGGAGATTTCACAGAGCTGACAGTTGCCTGATGAAATTATAACTGAGGATCAATCTTAAATGCTTTTCCATACTTTAACGCCTTTTTGGAAGTGAAACAGTCAAAACTTTGATGAACCACAACTCAGAAGCAAAGGTGAGGGAGGAAAAGAAAGAGCAATTTCAAGTTCATGCTTTGATTAATACTGACAGAGAAGAAATGGGTTCTGTTTCAGACCAGGTGCCATGGGATGGCAATTTCTCAGTGCCTTGTTGCTGTCTTTGTGTAGGAGTGGGAAAACAGTTCAGCTGTTGGCACAAACGAAGCGAGTTTTGTGCTGCACTCTGGCACCTTGGGTGGCAGGCATGAGGCAAACACTAAGCAGCAAAGCCACTGAAGTACGAAGAGAGGAGAGTGAATCTGGTTTACAGGCAGAGTAAAATGTTCCAATTTTAATACTGACAGGAAGTTTATAAAATTCTTTCCATGCTGCAGGTGCCACCCTCAGGGGGCTGCTGAAGGACAGGCTGAAAGTACAGAGTAGAAGAAGGTTTGTTGTTTTTGTTTTTTTTAAAGCACTTTGAGGCTTGCTTTGGAGCCTAAATATTGGCTTATATTCCAGCAAAGACAACCTCCTCTAAGTGATCCATTACTTCTAATCCACAACCTATTACAGAGCACTGCTCTGTCAGATTCTTGATTTCTCTTGGGACAGCGGTATAATGTGAAAAGGTTAATGGGAGCTAAGAACATCCATTCCAGTTACAGCATCAGGCAGCTCAGTTCAACTTACTGGAAAAATTCTTGCTTTTAGTCAGAGTAGGTGCAGGTTTCTTTGAAATTGTCTTTAGAGAAAGACACATCACAAGGATATCATCCATGCCATAATCTCAGTTCAAGCAAAGATAAATCTCTTGAGCCATATTCCAGTACTTCTCTCAGGCCCTGGATGCTAATCTTGATTACTAGGACAGCTGTGCAGTACTATGCTAAGATAGGGCTTGATCTCCAGACTGCCTAATTCTTCCCCCAAAAACAGAATTTCCATCCCTGATGATTAGTGATATAAACTCCTCCTCCAGGGCAAAGGGAAAGAAAAGGACCCAGGTGTGTATTTCTGTATTTTCAGCTGTTCCGCACTATAATTTCTCTTGAGCAGATCACTTGGGCTTTGTGCTTTACACACTTCCACAGCGATGGTGTATGAGGGGACAGACCATCAATAATAGTAGAACACTTGTTTTGTTCCCCAGCTGGGAACTTGAAGCATTGTGCTAAGAATTTTAGAGCTATTGCAAACCTTCAGGATAGCACTAAGTAACTATCAAGAGTGACCAGTAAGAGTTAAGAAAGATATTTCCCTTAACCAGTTATGCAATTAGTTCCACTTAGGGCAGAAGAGCAGAGAGAATAATAATTCAGTTCTGTTAGCTTAAAGGAAATTTGAAAGACCTGAGGAAAGAAAATAAAAGTTACCCATGAGTGGTCCTCTCCCTCTCTGTGTGGAAGAGAAATAAGAATCAATTTAGTTGAAATGAACTTGCATAATGTCACTAAACAATTTTGGCCTTTGCATTTATTATTCCCAAATACTTCCAGCTGAGGTCCTGCAACAAGACCTCTTTCTCATGTAGGGACCTTCCATTAGCACTCCCACAGGAGTCTTGAGATACAGGAACACTATTATCTTCATTTTCAAATGGAGAATAAAGGTAAGCTGGGGCTCTGTGGTTTCCCCAAGGTCACTGGTAACTGAACCCAGGTTTCAATTCACAAGCTACCGACTTCGCATTGCTTTGTTCTTTCTCTCTTTACTTCGCCAAAGGGCCTCAGTGTCACTGCAAACTGCCCCCTTGTTTTACATATTCACTGATGAAGAATAAAAGAGATTATACATTATTATAAAGGTAGCGGGATAAGCAGCACCATCCACCTCTGCACTCTGCATGAATATTCTCACTTGAAAGAGCACAAGCCTTGACTCCCATAAGTAAGAGCAGATTCAGGCCCACAGAATTTTGGTTTGATTATGAGGAAGTAAGTCTGGAGGCAAAACCAAACAAAGCCTACCTAAACATGTTTTCTCTTCAGCCTTTATTAAGAGTTTCTAAAACATGTAGATCCCCATCTTCCAAACCACTATTCATCAAAACCCCAAATAACAGAGTGCTTCAGCTGTAAATTGTGTACAGCCTACACCACTGCCTAGACAACCCAACAGTTCTAACAGGAGGCACTAGTATCTTACAGAGCTTTAATGATTTTCCTGGAACTTAACTGATTTACATTCTTTCTGTCCATAACTTTTCATATAATTCCTCAGACACTGGATGTTTAGTGCTCTTGTAAACACAAGAAACACTTCTAGCACTTAGCTCAAGATCTCTAAAGCCCCTTTTCTGGTTTCTACAACATGTGTTGACACCTGAACTAGGAAAAATCTACTGTCCTGGGTTCAGCAGTAGCAGTCATGTTTTTCCTTTGTGGTAGCTGGTGCAGTGCTGTGTTTTGACTTCCAGCCTGGGAACAGTGTTGGTGAAGCCGATGTTTTCAGTTGTTGCTAAGTGATGTTTACCCTGACCAAGGACTTTGTGAGGCTCATGCTCTGCCAGGGAGGAGGGGAAGCTGTGAGGAAGCAGAGACAGGGCGCCTGACCCAGGCTAGCCAGGGAGGTATTCCATACCACAGCATGTCATGCCCGGGGTGGGGGTAACTGGGAGGTACCCAGAAGGACACGGGCTTCCGGGTGGAACTCGTTTCTTGGCCGGTGGTATTGTATTCTCTTCCCTTGTTATTTTCCCTTATCATTGTTGTCGTTGGTGGTAGCGGTGGTGATTTGTGTTGTACATTGATTGCTGGACTGTTCTTGTCTCAGCCCGTAGGAGTTGCACTGTTTTGATCCTCCTCCCCATTCCTCCAGGAGTGGGGAAGGGGAGAGCCCCGGGGGGGGGGGACGACGACGACGGGGGACACAGCCCTCGACTGTTGTCAGCTCGGCACCACTCACTGGGAGTGAGTGAACAAGTTACCTGACTGGGTTTAAACCACAACAGTTCTTTTTGGCGCCCAACGTGGGGCATGAGGGGTTGAGATAAGAACAGATCTGACTGGATTGATAGTCACTCGTCACAATGCTGATTTATTGGCTCTCAAGGTTGTTCCTCTTGATCTCACAGTTTCAGTATATCGTATCTTACTTCCATCCGGTATTTGCTGTATTAGTGTTTTTCAAGTGTGGGGCTTGGGCTAAGGTTTTTGTCCCATTGTACCTTATGGTAATGACTTGTAATACAATAGAATCATTGATCATGAAACTGATCTGGCTTATGTTCCCAGTGTGGTCACCACCTTTATACTTTGGGAGGTATATGATGGAGGTGCTTAGCAATTACACATCTTTTTTCTCCTTCTCAGGTGCTCAATCTGTGAAGGAGACATCCTTTTACCCTCCCAGTCAAAGCCAGCCCTGTTGGCAGATCCTCTGGTGTTGACCAACCAGGTGGACTTTGGTAAGTGCGTATCCCAATGCTTGAAAGTTCCCCCACCCATTGCTCTCAGTGTAGTTTTTAACAGCCCATTGTACCATTCGATTTTCCCTGAGGCTGGACAGCCATGAGTGGCAGGGTGTGTTGGATAGTATGGGCAAGTATCTAGGTCAGTGGGCCCCTCCAGTACTTTGGAATTTCACTACTGAACAACTGCAAAATCCAGAAGAATTAGTAAAACACTTAAATGAGGTGTGTGGTCATTCTGGCCATACCAGAGATGGACAAATCATGGCAACGTGCTGGGGCTTGGCCTATGCTTACAGGGCCTTGTTCAACACTATCCAGCACCTTCAAAAGGAAAAGAATGTCGGCGGATCTGAGGGCAAAGCAACAGTCGCTACTCAAACTTTGGCTGCAATGAACAGCGCGGTTACCCCAGCTCCAAGCACAGCAGCTGCACCACCCCCAGCAACAAGTACAGTTGCTACTCAAACCACAGATGTGATCAACAAGATAACAGCAATGTCTCCACCAACTAATAAGAACTGTCCTGGTTTAAACCCAGTCAGGTAACTTGTTCACTCAGTCACAGTGAGTGGTGTCGAGCTGACAACAATCGAGGGCCGTGCCCCCCGTCCGTTCCCCCCCCCCCCCGCACCGGGGCTCTGCCCTTCCCCACTCCCGGAGGAACGGGGAGGAGGATCGAAAGGGTGCAACTCCCACGGGTTGAGACAAGAACAGTCCAGCAACCAATGTACACAAATCACCACCGCTACCACCAACGACAACAATGATAATGGAAAATAACAAGGGAAGAGAATACAATACCACCGGCCAAGAAATGAGTCCCACCTGGAAGCACTGCACCAGCTACCACGAAGGAGAAACATGACTGCTACTGCTGAACCCAGGACATCTACCTAAACTGCCAGCACATAAGTGAAGTCTATTTTAACTGCTCCTGGTAAGTCATTGCCAATCTGTGCCCAGGCACAAACTCTAGATTTAAAATGCTCCATTTCTTTACTTCATTTTGGAACTTTAAAATATGAACAAGTCACTCAAAGGTGTATGCCTGGACAAAGCCATGCAAACACAAGAATTTGGGTGTAGTCCTGTATAGGATAAAGTTCCATAAGCCTTCTCTTACTCAGTGTCATACAAGGTTGCAGGGACTGCCATAGTCTAAACCCCAGCCCTCACCTCAACTGAAAAAAAAACAGATAAATCACTTTTTTTGGCATTCTCCTGTTCTCTCATTGATCATTGCCACGCACAAGGGGGGCTTTTCCCCTCCATGAATCACTGGCAGTACTATTCAAGAACAGGGATGGATTTCAAGTAGTAAGAGATGCATTTCTTCCATAATACTGTTTGGATTATCTAGGTGTTCCTGCTCCGGCAGGGGGATTGGACTAGATGATCTTTTGAGGTCCCTTCCAATCTCTAGCATACTGTGATACTGTGGATTATATTGTCAATCCCTTTCTCTATAGCAACAGACATTGGGTATTGGGGGGTGTTAATGAAAAGTGAGATTTCCAGGTGATACTATGATTCAAGGAGTACAAGTTTCGGTAAAGCAAGGCAGCAAATGTAATACTTCTGGTAAATTTCTATGTGTAGTCAACATTGCCAGTAGTTCAAACTTCTCACCCTAGTCATGTTTCTAAGAGCTGGCTGTACGACAGAAAATTTCCATTCTTTCTAAACTAGCTGTTTTTTCTTAAAATAAACTTCTAGTCTGAGTGACATGCCTGTGGTAACATTCCTCTGAAAAGCCCCAGTGCCTCTGCATCTCCTCTTTCAGTAAAATTTTTAACCTTTATTTGCATTTTCAAGCATAAAACTATTAATATAGCATACCAACACCTTCCAGTAGCAGTTATTATAGCAGAGCTTTAGGTAAATTAAAGACATGTTAGGATCTCTAATAAGAAATTACATCCTGCAGTTTTGTTTATTTAAAGGAGTTCACCCCCACAGCAAGAACATATATTTAGCTATTAGTCAGGTAAATCATTCTTAAGAGCAAACCTGGTTTATCATATTGACAGCTTTTTGTAATGCTAATTTTTCCAGAGTAGAAGGATGAATTGCAAATCAGGGGGTGTGAGTTGTTTTCAAGATCCACTATTAGGTTACTATGAAACCCCAAATCTCTTTTTCCAGGAGTGATATGGTTAAAATAATATTTATTCTTCATAAAAGCACCTTGATAAAAGTCTCTGCAGTAAAAAACTAATAACAAATGATAAATCCTAAACTACATATTAGCATTGGTTTTGAAGTGTGCTTGTAGGTACTGCCACGTATCCTGATCCATTCCCAGACCAAAAAAACAGACTAGTTTTTGGCACTCCAATGCAACAGGATGAGCACATTTGCAATGGGAACCACAGAAGGCCTTATGTTAAATGTCATTCCCTGCCTCCTCCTGGTATATCTTGAGCTCCTAATTTTGTTGCATCTATTTCCAATCAGTGGCTCGAATGAATTCTCATGGGTTGCCTGCAACACCTCTTGCTTGCCCATGTCTCAGGTAATCAAAATCCTACAAATAAAATTACTGTCACATTTCAGGTCTGGAGGTCATTGCTCAAAAAAGCAAGCATCCAAATACATGCGTGGAGCCAAGAAGGAATGAGATGCCATGACTGATCCAGCCAACTTATCTTCCCAGAAAGAGAAAAGAGAAATACCCAGACCTCACTATCCCCTTGCATATTTGCCTGCACTTGTATCAACAGATCAGTGAAACTGAGGTTAGAGAGCACTAAGGTTTTGACACGTGACAAATCTTGTTCCTGTATAGCTGCACACCTCCTAGCTCTGGACTGGGGAGACCAGGGAAAAGGGAAGAAATTCCTGCCCTGATCCCTCCAACACTTTAAAACCCTCATGCCTTGTAGTGCGATTAGCAGAGGCAGGAACTTCAGCAGCTGACTGTGAGTTGTGGTGGTGCATTCACATCCTTGCAACAGCACCAGGCGAATCAGCACATTTAAGCTTTGCATCCGAACTACCAAACATGAGCAGATGCATTTGACTCTTTTAATACCCAACTTACTTGCTTCCTGGTGTGATATGATGTGCTGAAGATAGCTGCAGACATAAATTACCTATTTTCCTTCAGCCAAAAGAAATAAATATTTATGGCTAATTATGGCTTCCTTTCCTCCGTTGAGTGTTCACCTGGATGAACTGCTGCAGTAAGTGCAAACACAGAGAGGCTGAGCCAAGCAGGGCAAGCAGCCATACATCCCAGATATGGGTAGCAACTGCTATGCCTCCAACCACAGGAGAAGAACAGTAAACACACAAACTTCATAGCAACACCAACCCCCATCTGCAGAGTCATTAAGGGTAATTGAGATTCCTCCTGCCCCACATTGTGGTTCTGTGGGTCAGAGCTGCAGAGACAACTTCAGCATTCACCATGAGGGGTCTTGGGACAAACTTCCAGTGTCTTACAGAAAGATGATCAAGAAACAGTCCTCTGGGATCTAGAGGCCAAAAACTTCTCTTGGTTGTGCCTACCGAGTTTTGGAGCCCTGGTGTATATAACTGGAATGAAGGCAGTGGTGAATGCCACCATCTGAATGTGCACTGGTGGTATTTCATGGTGTAATTCTTATAATGCTGCACAGAGAAACCTGCTCTATATAATGCTGTATGTAGAGATGTAGATAAATAATGCTGCTCAGGCCTGCTCAGAAATGCAACACACAGCACAATTCATACACAGCTTTGCCTCAAAATTATTTTTAAACCAAAGAAATCCACAGAAAATGTACTTAATGCCAAATACCTCCCACTGTTAGTAGCTACAGAGCCAAGAGCTTGGGTTTTGTATAGGGAGTTCATTCAGATGTATGTTGCAGTATTGCAATATTGCAGCACTTAGAGTGCTGCTGTAAGCAATTCAAAACCGAATTATCACAAGTTATTCTACTGAATACAGTGACAGAGAAGGATGCCTACATTTTGTCAGACCCCCATCTGTGGCCATAGATGCTGCAGGAATTCCTGCTAAACCATGTTAGACCACTCTTAGAGGCAGATTTTCAAAAACAGCTATCGTTATAGTCGAAGCGGAAGCAAACACCTAATAATGTAAAATCTGACTTGCTGAAATCCCTTCCGGTACTTCCAACATGAAGGAACACCAACGGTTTTGAAACCTTAAAGAAAACGCGGCGTCTAGTGGCAGTGACCGGGAATTGCGGCACGGAGGAAAGACTTCTCAAACCCCCTTCCGTGAAGACTGTGACATACAGAGGGGTAACATTGACAATATATGACTCGTCAAAAATCCTGACACACGGCAATATTTTATCCACGAATTCATGCAAAAATTTCCCTTTTTAAATAATAACAAAAAATACCACCAGGTGATCAGCCAGGTATTCCACTGGATGGGACTTTCTTTCATCACACACTTGATGTTTGCTTCCCTTTCTCACCCAAAACCAGTCCAAATGTTCACATTATGCCATCCCACTGCATCTGAATTATGGATTCACACTTCAAAATACCATGGGCTTGCCGTTATTTGTAATAAATCCAAGTGGAGAGCTCTGGTGTTGGGGAAAAAGAAAGGCTCTGTTTACCTACACCACCTCCCCACACATCCTAGTATTTGATCCCAGAATACTTGTTTTTACTCAGCATTCCCAGCAGCTGTAGGCAGATCTTCTGCTAGCTCTGCACTTTTCAGTATGAAACTGTGAGCATGTTTCAGTAAGTAAAATGCTCTGTATTGATAAATAATCTCATGCCAAAGTTTAACACAGGAAAACCAATTTCTGAACTGGAAATGGACCCAATAAAGATGCAGTTAAAAAAAAAAGAAAAAAAAAAATCCTGAAGTTGGGGTTTTTGTTCAGGGATGGTTTGGGTTGTTTGTTTTTTGTTTTTTTGGGGGGGGGGAGTTTGTTGTTTGTTTTTTGTTTTTTTTTTTTTTGGCATCAAGACTCTGCATTTAAGTTTGGATTGTGTGTTACACATTGAGGAAATACATTTCATGGCTGAGAAACTGCATACCAGCAAATTCTACAGCAATGAAGAACAAATAAAGAGATAAGAGTAAAGCATGTAGATCAGTGAGATTACTTTAGTAGAGATGGCAACCAAACCCACCACAATTCAGAAACACATTTCATTTCTTCCTCTGCACTAGCACTGAGTAAAGTTTCAGCACCTTCTAGCATTCAAGTAGCTCCCTTCAAAGGGAAGCTGAAAGTGGAAGGATTTTCACAACAATGAACTGTCTGTACAGTTGAGGCAGATGCCAGTCCTGTCAAGCAAACCTTTTTCATTTTGATATTAAGCAAACGCTTTCAAATGGTGAACGAGAAACCCTATCAAGCACTGACTATGCTCAAAGAACTGGACAAAATTGGAGATGCCAGATTTAAAAATGACAATTTTGAATTTTATTTCTCTTTAAATTGACATTGCACAGTTCCAGGATTATGCATTTACTTTAAAAGTTGAAGTATTCCCCCATAAGTTCCCAGGTAAGTATTCCATTTCACAGAGCTGCAGGCTGAGACAAGCAGACAGATTAGTTTGTTGCACATCATCTCACATCAAACAACTCTGCTCTGTCACAAGCATTTGTTGATGCTTGAGGTCTTTTACTTTCTAAAACATTGTCACCTTCAGGTTTTCCATGGAGCCTGACTTCACTTAAAATGCTGGAAGCAGAAAGGGGAGGTTGGAAACAAAACTGTGTGGGGTCTTAGCACTACCAGTAAAAGCCACCAACTTGTGAGCAAAGGGGGAAGTTTTGTGGGTTCATGAAGGAAGTTTTCCTCAATGCATCTCCTAGTAACCAGCCATGGGCAAAACAAGCCTGCATCTCAGTAAACATTCCTTTTCCTCTAAGCAGTTTCACCTGCCTTTCACACAGGACAAGGGGGAAAAATGCTGTGGTTTTTCCTGAGCTGAAGCCCAAATTGCAATCATTTTTACCTGGCATTATAAAACATTTTCTAGCAGTCTCTTAGGTTTCAGACCAGCATTTTAGCACAGATAAAAATGCACGCAGGCATAGCTCTGAGCCCATTTGGATTCTTTTATGCCTCAGTTTCCCCATATGAGGGATTAGACTAGCAGGGTTTTGCCAAACTTGGCAGCCAGGAAAGGATGAGCAGCACATTTCCCTCCTGGCTATTTTAGCTATGTACAAGGTGACTGAATTCAGCCAAGTTTGAATGACTTATATGAATACAGGGCTGGTGTAGAGCAGTGATGAATCATCTTTCCCTCCATGCTTATTTCTTGCACAATAATGTATTGCAGACTTCTAATTCTGCTGCTAAACATCCATAATCTTCTGACAACTTGAGAGTCTCCAGGGATTTCATGTTTGAAACAGGGCAACAGACACAGACAGGTCAGTAAAAGCAGACTTCAGTAAATCAGAGTTAAAAACCATAAAGACATATTTTTATCGAGTGTGCATTTTAACACCGAAGTGGTTTACATCACTGCAACTACTGACAAGTTACCATAAGTCATTATTAATGAGACCAACAAACAAACAAAAAACCCCCCACAAAACAAAAAACTACACACCCACAAACACATTTTCCTTCCCTCCATAGAGGTATTTCACCATATAGGGCCTTTACTCTTACACAACAGCAACTAAGTATAGCAAAACACACATACATGACATCTGCTTTTCCTGGATCTACTCTGCCCTGAGCCCCTCCATCTCCCTGCATCCTCACCTGCTTCTACTGACACCCATCAAGGCATTCTAAAGGGCATCACCATCAGCAGGCAAGACATCCCTCTTAGGCCTCACCTCTCTCCAGAAAACCCAGTCAGATGTCCATCCCACCCCCCCTTAACTATTTCCATGCTTTCCTCCCTGCAAGTAAACAAGCCAGCTCTCCTTTCTACCAGCAACACCTGTATTTCAGCTCCTGCCCACCCCTTGCTCCCCACATGGCTCCCTCTGGCCAGCAACATCCTGCAGGGTTCACAGAAGCAGCCCTGGACTACTCCAAAGAATCAGCAAGCCAGCAACACTGTCACAATATGAAGGTCTGAGCTGGACTTTCAGAGGCTTTTATCAATTTCAGCATGGGAATATCAAGTTTTCATCACATGTCTGATGTTACATGGCATTCACATCATGTAGAAAGGACCAGTCTGAGTGTATCAATCACCTCAAAGAAAGAGAAAACAGAAGTATATGCCAGTGATCCTTTCTCACCAAGGAGAATAGCTAAACTTGTCTTCAGCAGTCACTCAAGGCCCCAGCAAAACCTGTTCTACCAAAGATAAATGATCATCTGTAAAAGAACAGATACCTTTGAAAACTTCATCACTATCATTAAAACAAAGAGTTGCCTCGGGCAGCATAAGTTTTAATAAGGTGTGCACAAACGACTAGCTACAACACAGGTCCCAGACTCTGATGAGCTTTAAGAAAATAATTCTCTATGACTCCTTTTCACCTCCTGTCCAGGTATAGCTGAAAATCTCTCCTGCTAATCACACGTGGGAGAAACAGGAGCCTGCATGCACAGGCTCCAGGCCTGGCTTTAAGTTTACATCCATCATGCTCTTTCTAATAACCACTTGTCTCACATCAGCTGCTACACAGTTGCTCAGACAATCCAAGTCAGGGTGGGTTTTTTTTTTATTCATTAAATGGATACCCCAAACACTATTAAAAAGGAACAGTATTGTCAGAAGCAATGGATAATTTTTTTTCTACAGTATTTGGCAGGATAAGGAGATATGCAGAAAAACTCTAGGTCATTCTGTGCCTGTTGGGTCAATACACAGATATTGCAGCCAAGACACTGAATTGATTTTTAGCACTGTATTTGTGCATTTTGCTTTTGTTTTTAATCCTGACATATTGTGTGTTATGGATCACTTTGTACAAAAGTTTTGACATAACTGACTTATTTTTAACTTTTCTACAAATAATAGTACTATACCAATTGCAAAATCAGGACATGTACTGTATTATCAGGCACATTGATTATTACATTCAGATATGTTAATAACTGGGATAAAGAAACAGAGCTCACAGTAACATTAATTTGTATGAAGGATACCCAGGTGTATGCAGGCTCACTTCATTTGGAAATGCATGCTAGCACACACCAATTCCCAGGTGTTCAACAGGTGCAAGTATGCCTTGGTGATCACAGCAGTCTCACAGTTAATTCAGCATTTAAAGATATTGAACACATTATACTGAATCTTACTGGAAGAACAGAAGTTCCATTTACTAACATAAATACTAGGTAAAGCCTTGTGTACAAAGATGGGAATGAAAAGTAATTTATTTATCACCTTGTATCTTCAGCAAGCAGAAAAACGTTATCAGGACTTCTCTGCACAAGGAGTAAGACACAACCACAAGACCTTGACTGATGACCTTTTTCCATTTCAAACTTCTTCCTTGCATCATGAGATCTAGTGAGCTTTCTGAAAATGGGAACAGGTTTGTATCCACCCACTTGAGTCCAGGAGCTGGGCCTCTCAACCAGCACCAAGACTTTTGAGTGTAGCACAAGCCACAGGAGCAGGTGACTCAGCCCAGACATGCTAGTATGCCTGAACAGAAAACCTGCGTGGCTGAAGTTCCACCATGGCACCTCAAAATAGGTCTTAAATGACTGTTTTGGTAGCCCTCCACAGAGGCATATTTTCAAAGTAAAATTTGAGAGATGCAATATTGGAAGTGAAGCAAAAGGATAAATAGTTTCTTGGGAATGCAGAGAAATTAAAGCTACTGAGCAGGTCTTGCACTGCTGTGGCTGTGAGTAGAGCTAACCTCCATGACACTGGGAAAATACTCATACCAGACTAAGCATCAGAAAAAGAAACAGGTTGCTGTATTTGTTTTAGAGTATTTGCAAATGCCCAAAGTAGGAAATTTCTGGCATAATCCTTCAGGCCCCATCAGAAATTATTTTGGTACACTGTGCCTTTGTGTCTCGTCATCTAGTAATAGGAAAAGAGGTGCTTACAGAGTCACTGCCTCTTCATAAAAGCACAGCTTTATTTCCTCTTCTGCACCATCTAGTTTTCAACATTCAACCACTGAGCTTTACGTGTTTGCCTTGGGAGATTATTTCTTGAATTAACAGACCTTTTTGCTGAATACAAGGAGACCTTGGTCTCCTGCTATTAGTTTTACCCATCTCTATCTGCACTCTGTGTCATTATGCCTAGTTACGGGTTATGCTAAGTAAGTTCTTTCTAGGTATCTGTATCTTTCAAGTATTTGCAGATGATGCATCCCCCTATAGCTGCCAGCTAACAAAAGTATATATAATTTTTATTTTACTGTTTTCTTTAGAATACCCCAAAGACTTTTCATTGCTCTTATCTGAATGCCCTCTGGTTGTCAACAACCTAGTAATGAGGTGTCATGAGAGTGCCTAGCATGTTAGGGTTGAACAGCAAGGAGTCCTCAGGCCTCATAGGGACAGGTTGCCTCTGCTTATGAACTGCAGCAACACACAGGTGTTGGGATTAATTTACTGCTAATGGTCATATCCTGTATTTCTCAGGCCCTGCAGTTTATTTGTTTGTCTTCCCAAGACGATTAATCTGGCTGATCTTTTAGCCTTTAGCTTACTTCTGACTCTCATCACTAATTAAACACAATGATGAATGTCTTTTGTTGTGAAGTTGGATACAGAAGAGCTCGGGACAGTGGGACAGGCACTTTCAGCGCAAGAGGCGGCCTGCCCTCCTCTCTGAGCAAAAGATCAAGGAGCTGTTGGCAACATCAATCTCCATTTGGAAAAATAATCAGGTACAACATCAGCACAGCAGAGCTTGACCTCTGTTCACCTTTCTGTCCTGTGACCATGCTACCAGACGGGAAGGTGTTTAGGACACTCCAGCTGTGCCCTAAAATCCATATCAAGAAATGGGAATTAATTTGAATGGCATAGATGTTGGATGTCACTTGTGTGCTAAACAACTTCCCACTTGCCCTTTCAAATTACGCTGCAGGTGACAGCATTGAAATATGGGGTGCTCATCTTATTTGCATTGGAAGCTTGGGATACTTATTCCTACTGCAGGTATTTGTGAAATTAGGACATTTGAGATGCAGTACTAGTACCAAAACAAGACAGAGAAAAGAGCTGATAATCTTTCACCTTCCAAATGTTTAACCAAGTAACACCCCCAAAATTTATATTGCACTGTGCTAGCGTAAAATGTATATATGTCAGAGGAAAATCATCTATTAGTTTCCATTTTCCAAATAAAGGTAATGGACAAGCAAGAGCTGGGGAGCCAGAATATCGTATGTGCACTCCACCCTCCAACAGTGGCCTCATCCTCACAGCACACTGCCTTGCAACAGAGCAATGCACTGCAGGCATGAAGGCAGCTGACTGAGAGGCACCTGCCAGAATTAGCAGCTTTCTGCCCTGCAAAATACACCTCACAGCAATGCTTTCACAGCCAGACCACCCCAACAGCTGCCATCTAATGTAATGACTCAAAATTTAACCCCCAAGCCCCATACATTTGAACAAGAACACCAGCTCTATAGTACTTCCAAAATACTTACCTTTTACCAAGCTTATGGCACAGCTGCTAGCACCTATCCTTAACTTCTCCCCGTGTACTTCCTGTAAGGACAAATCTGTGTCTACTCTTTGCCATGGTGCAGGAACTCCCTTGAGAGCTTCACCTCCTTCCCCCACAAAAGTGCAAGGGGTTTCACTTTGGTGTATGCCAGTTGCCACATTGATGGCTCAGTAACCTCAAGCCTAACACAGTGCATTACCAAGCAGTTCTGCTTTGCCTCACAGACCTATCAGGTCTGTGCCATTCCAACCATCAAAAGTCATTCCTGAACCCTACTCATATTTTTTTACTGACAAACACTGGTATGGTGAGAGGGTCTCATAAATAAACGACTGGATGAAAACTTGCGTCAGGGCACAGGGAATATACTTGCTTGAGCTGTATCTCTCTAAAAGCCACTATGGTACTAGACAGGTACCAAAACCAGTGCTGGGAGAGGGCAATCAAAGGTCTGCCCCAAGCACGAGTTTCCTAAAGGCCGGCAGCCGAGTTACTTCCTCCATGCCCCCCTTGACCCGATACCCAGCACAAAGTGGGGGCAGCCGGCTGGAGGGCGCATCATTTCCCAGGACTTCCCCGGCACACCACGTGGACACTGGCCTCAGGCAGTACCCTGGGAATAGCGGCTGCGGCTCTGTAACACTTTGTTGCAGAGTAAAAGCTGTAGGGTGAGCTCACCTTCAAACTTCCCGGGATTCTGCGCTGCAAGGGTAGCCGCCACAGAGACAGCGGGGTACCGGAGGGCGGACGGGTGGAGCGCTTCAGCGGGGGAAGGAGGCAGAGCGGGAGCCGTCCGTCCCTGAGGACTCACCTGCGGGACGGCCCGAGGTGAAGCGACGGGCGGCTCACAGCTCCCGGCACGCACCCCACGGCTGCCGCGGCTGAGGGCGGCGGCGCGGGAAGGCGCCGGGGGCACTGCCCGCCGAGCCCCACAGCTGCCGGAGGAGCAGGCAGAGCAGCAGCAGCAGCAGGACCAGCAGCAGCAGGAAGAGCGCCAGGTAGAGGCGCAGGTTGAGCTCCCACTCCATGCCGCCAGTGGCTCAGCTCGGCACGGCTCCCCGCTGACCACCCGATGCTGATGCCGGTCCAGCCGCCCTTCCTCTCACCGCCCGGAGCCTCCTCCCGTGCGGCAGGGCGCCTGGCCGGCCGTTGGAGAGGGGAACCGGGCGGAGGGGCTGCGGCCGGGCGCCCGCGAAGCCGTTCCTGCCTTCAGACCTCGCCTCTGCGGCACCTCCGGGTCCGGGCAGGACTGCACCGGGCAAGCAGGAGGGCATCGGGGCCGCCCCGCACTCGGCAGCTGCGACTTCTGAGCCCGTGGTCCCAGCACGTTGCCCGTGCTCAGTGGGCACAGCACCCTGGATACAGAAACGATGACCTGCCGCCGCCAAGGGAAACTCGCTGTGGTGGCTCACTTTGAAGCTGAGCTTCGCATCCGAACTGAGCCTCCCATCCTTCTCACCCCACAATTCATAGCCGTCCACCTGCACAGGCTGTCCACAAACCAGCTTTGAACTTCGTTCATATTAGAAAATGTCCATCTCCTTGAAGACCTTTGAGAACCATCCCCTTGGCCAGAAACGAAAACACGAGTTGTGTCATGGGAACAGAAGTGACTCAGATTTTTAGCCACTTGACTCAGATTTCAGTGAACAATGTAATTGTGGTGAACATGCCACGACTTTTGCTTTGAAGGCAATAAAAAACCCATTCAGAACCTCAGATGCCACTTGTCGTACTGTATCATTACCATCTAGCTGTTGGTGAGATAACAGAGCCACTGTCCTCAGAGCCAAGAAACACACGGGGTTAGATGTGGCTGACCTGGTTGCTCCCACTTTTGGAAATGTTCTGCTCAGTGCATGAGCCTCCAGATGTAACAGACAGGTACTGAGGAGCGTGGCTGCGGTTTTGGCTCAGGCCAATGTTCACAGAAAGTGAAGTTTCATAGAGTCAATATAACCATGGCTGCATATATTGAAAATTTTGTCAAGGCCATAGAAAGTGTGTTACTTCCTGAGGAAATACATCAAAAACACCCCATAAATTCTACTTCATAAAGACTCCCAGATTCTTAAAGCAAGCACAGCATCACGGCAAGTTTGAGCTAAGGAGATAACTACATATTGAGTTACTGTTTTACACCAAATCTTCTATGCTTATTAGACCTCTAGAATACTACTTCATAATAATGCTCAATAAACAACTTGAAGCATTTGGCAAAAATGTTCTTCCAGCTTTTCTTGAAGTAGCAAAACTTCATTCAGACATCTTCATCAATAATGCAGAAAACATTATCTGTCAGAAGCAGAAAAAGCCAGCATCCGTTGTACCCCAGCACTCACACATTCCAGCTCTGTATTCCCTCAGGTGCTATAATTAGCACTTTCCCATTTTGTTTGCATTATTAGCTAGGAATTGAACTACTCAAGACACAGTTTTCTTATCAGTGTTTCTTTGCAAGGAAATAAGATCTTTGGGAAATATGGTAAGATTAACACTTGCACTTGATACGCACAGATTATTTATCAGAAACTCTGTGACAGACAGTCTGCTCTTATTATGAGACACTGGTGATACAATGCCCTCTGTGTAGCTGTTGCAATAGCAGGTACCTTCTAAACTATGGTTTTAAGCTTTAACAGTGACTGCATTTCAAGATACAACTGTAAATGGGAAATTGTATTTAAAATCAGCTGAATTGATGTATTGGTTTGGAGGTTGTTTGTGGGTTTTATGATCAAAACAAATCCTGAAATATCTTAAAGCCGTACAAAAGTAATACAGGCTGCTTCTTAGAGTCTGAGTACAACACACAACCTAAACAGGCAGGTATGCTAGAATTCCTTCCCACTCCTTACTCCTCGTGTAAAGAAACAGGCTCTGCAGAGCAATGGCAAGACAATTACTCAGAAGAGGCATATGTATACATTTTCTAAAATGTAACTCCTGATTCAAAAGAGATATTTTAGTAGCAAGATCTATTTGCCTCAAAAGAGGTTGTTCGCATAGAATAAAAAAAATACTTGCTTCAAAAACATTCTGACTTTGAGCGTTTCAAGCACTACGTGCTAGAGATTCACTTCCGGTTTGTGACAAATACTTGGAAGCTGAAATAACTGAAAAGAGCCATTTTGATTTAATGGTTTAACTCTATCATTTATCCTGCTTATCGTGGGGCTGATCCCACCTTTCCTGTAATTGCACCAAGACACGCTGTTCCAACACGGTTACAGTTGGCAATGCTGCAAGTGCGCAGTCAGATTTTCCTTGCATGTTTGTATCCAAACGTTCATATTCATTCAGTTATCACTCAGTGTCATGATGGCATATTGGAGAATCTGGGAGTGGGGACGATACTGGTTTGTTAGAGTGGCAGAGCTGGGCAGATTCTATTTATAGGCAGCAGAAATTCAGATCACGTTATCTGAGAACAGTAAACTGTGAGAAAAGTGGCACAACACTGAACTGAATTATTCAAAATAATCCAGGTTTCAAAGGAGAAAATTATCCCCCAATTTTATTAAATGTGCTATCAGCTCTTATCACTCAGACGCGACCTGTAAGCCTTTCAGTGCTCCAGATTTCCTCTGTGTTGTAGAGTATGAGTATGTGGGATGAGGTCACACATACATGGTAGAAGTAAACATCTTCTGTCTTCTTTTCAAATAGAAAAAAAAGTTTCCAAATGGATATTCACTTCAGTTTCACACTCCTGAAATCTTGTATCAAGACAATATTTAAGCTCTCTGACAAGTTATATTTAACACTTGGATATGAGAAAGTGCTTTTTTAACAATGCCTGCTCTACAAGAAAGCAAACTATCTCATTTAAAACAAACATTTATTACTTTTTAGAGAATTTGAAGATGCTTCAAAAAGATTTGAAAATTAAATCTTAACACTAAAATGTTAATCCAGACACTGGTTTTGTATGTTAAGAGTCTTCAACTCTAGCTGTAACAATTTTGGCTTAACATGACACTTAACAACAGCTTTCACTTGAATCAGTACAAATCATGAACACAGTTTGTCTGGAGACGGAGAAGCTGTGGGATGTGGAGACAGCAGACCTCTGTATTTAGCTGTTGTGCACATTAAATAATTGCACTCACACGGTAGCAGAACAGCATTTCGACTATTTCAGTAGCTCTTAGGAATGTTACAGAGTGAAGCAGGCAGCAGCAAAAAAAAAGAAGGGGTATAATTTCTTTTCCCCCATCTTTGTTGCTTTTATAGAATCCAGCCTTGCAAATACATCTCACTTTCCCAAAAAGATTGCTGGGAGCTGGGAAGTGCTGAATGCAGCACTGTCTAGAGGATCAGGACTCTTGGTAGGACTCTTTGGTGCAAACAATTTCTTTCACAAGAATAATAAAACCCAGGAGGTTATATGAAGGCTAAGTATGGGTGGAAACAGCAAAAATATTTTGGAGTTTACCCATTAATCCAGAGTATAAAAGATGATCAAACAAACATCCAGCAAGTAGATGAAGCAGAAGTTATTACCAACTTGTTTTAAGATGGTGTTTGGATGATAAACTGACAGTTCTGGGTTTCTTTTTTGGAATAAAATTACCTTAGCATAAATATACACATTAGGCAACTACTTCCCTAAATTTTAGCCATACAAGCTGTGGCACCTTCCTTCTAATAAGCAAAAGACAAATGTGCTTACAGATGTGCTTCAGATAAAAGTGTGTTCAAGTGCTTCTCTGGATGATGGTCAGAGAATCTTGCATGTTGCTGCAGCAAGCTGGTATGCATGCTGAGCTGTTTGTGCTTCAGTTCTGCCAGCTGCATTGCATCCAGTGATCACCTATCCTCACACACAAAGAGAACTGGATCTGTTTCAAAGCCTTAAAGACTGTTGTAAAATCAAATGATGAATTATATTACTGCATATCTGTGGAGCCTTTCTGCCCAAATAATCTTATGAACTGAGATACTGTATGCAGGATGCTGTGCATACAGGGGTAAGTGTGTATACTGGAGGCACTGGACAGCACAGCTTGCAGCTTATGAGCAAAGGTACATTGCAGTTAAGGCTACCATCAAACATGGTTGCTGGAAGCTTGCTGCCAAGATGCTGAGATTCTGATGCAGCTTGGTTTTTTGCTGCAGTCCTTGAATGTGATTTTCCTTCATGGCTCAGTTTGGTAAAATAATCCAATTCAAGCATTGCAGCCTACAGAGCATTTATCTCAAATGAAATGTGGGCACAATAGATCATTAGGCTTTTCTTTCTGATAATTCCTCCTTTAGTGTGAGTGCCTGTGATTTATTCACTCTGCAGTGTAATACACTCATTCTTTTTCTTTCTGATTTCAAACACCCTGAGTATTTCTATTACTTGATTACAATTGTAACTCTGCCTTTCACTGTAGAGAAATATAGTAATTGCTCAACTTCTATTTCATTAACTTTTTATATTGACCTTATTTTCCACATAGCCTGTTTCAGATTTCCAGTGCTGCAATCTTACACCTGCTTGATTTGTGCATGAAATTCTTTACCCTTTCTAGCACATGTGCACACCCAAATTCCACAAAGTAGACTGTGTAAAGAAGATGGCAGGAATCAAATGACACAGCTGATTTCAAGCCCACACTTCCCCTGACCCGGTTCCCTTGGAAACCTATCCATCTCCTCCTGAAGTTCACCACCAACTTCTCTGTGTACTGATCTTGAACAGGACCAGCATCAGAAGCAAAATCCACCATACCTGCTTTCCCAGTAATAAAGGTATAATTAGCACTTCTGGAAATGTTTCTGACAGAACACATATTGGTGCAAGAAAACCTAATGCAAATGACTGACAACACTGTTGAATGTTCTGGTTTAGTGCAGAAGTGTGACTCCTTTAAAAATACTACTTCACCAAAACTGTTTTGTAAGAACTTCTTTTGCAAAAAGGCTATTGCTGCGATTTGCTACATGACAAGACTACAACTCCTCACCAGCCCAAACACTCAGTCACCCAGTTACGTCAAGAGGAGTGATGAAAAAGGGCATTTGCTGCCAGCCTGTCAGATCAAGGCACACCACAGATCACTCTGAGAAGCTGGGACAGGGATTTTTCCCACTTTAGCCCCAAGCACAAATCTCAGCATATGCCTAAGGTGACATTTTTGTAATTGATAGGGAGTAACATCATTTAGAAGGCTCCTACAAACAATACAAATGCTTCCAAGGTTGTTGACTGTAACCAGAGAGTTTTGGAATTTAACCCCAAGCTTTCACTAATTAATACTATTATCACTGGACTTAAACACCAAAAAAGGCAAAACCAGGCAGAATTTCTACCTAAAGACTGCCAATTGATCTCCAAAGAAAATACCCAATCCCTAAGGTGCCCCAGAAAATTTTCCCTGGAGGGACCCCTCGATTCACTCGGATCACTGCGGGAGCAGACAAGGACCATCACCATCATTGTAAAGGTATTCTTTTGATTATTTTATTTTATGGCATTCCGTAAGGCATAGCAGATGCCCTATGCAGGAATGCCGATTAGTGTTCCATAAGGTGTAAGAGATGTCCAATGCAGGAACACAGGAACGTGGTTAATATTCCGTAAGGTGTACGCAGGAATAAGAAAGCCTTCTGTAAATTGGGATAGAAAAATCTCATAGGTAAAGGCGTATACCCGGCTGCTAGAGTATGTTTGGTATACAGGTATACATTCTGAATAGTTCCATAAGGCATAGGAGATGTCACCTGTGGGAACGCAGTTGTATTTTTCTGGTGTCTGACCCAATTTCTGAAAACCAGTATTTGATGCTGTGCTTGAGTAATTAATGAATGGCAAACCATGTTTATTTTTATTGTGCTGCTAATTAGTATTTGTGTATGTGGTGTATGTTTTTTGTTTTGTTTTCAAAATTGTTAACAAGTGAGTGGAATTTTTTGGGATTCCGTGTGAGTGTGTGTATAGTGTGTATACAAAAATAATGGGAAATAGAGCAGAGAAATGATAGAAAAGAGCCCTTTAGGATGTATTCTGGCTCACTGGAAAGAATTAGGAGGATTCCCCAGGGGCTCGGTAAATAAAAAGACTTTAATTAAATATTGTAACCAATGGTGGCCATTGTATACCCTAGAGGATCAGGAAAAATGGCCCAAAAATGGGACTTTGAATTATAATACGTTGTTGCAATTAATGTTATTTTTAAGGTGGCAAGGAAAATGGGATGAAGTGATGTATGCAGATATGTTTTTCACATTGAGAAGTTACACAGAGTGGCAGAAAGAATGTGAAATAAATAGAGCGCCACCTGCTCCTCTGATTCTAGCTTTAGAAAAGGATAAAAAAGGCTGAAACCCAAATTAGAAAGATGTTGTTCAGGATGTGACATAGGTGAAATGTGTCTGAAAATGAGAAAAAGGGAGGAAGATAGGATAGATTATGTCTCCCTGACGGCTGTGACACAAAATCCGCAAGGTGCAATAAATCCTGTAGCCCCTGCTGCAAGTCCTCCTCATTCTGATGAACAGGAAGGAATGAACAGTAATGATAATAGCAGAAAAGAATTTAAAGATACCTCAATCGCTGCTCACGTCTGTAGTAAAACAGGACCTGTGACACAGGCACCTCTAGGGAAAGCAATGGGACCCGAATAAGAGTAAATTTTTCAGTGGGAGACTTAGATGCTTAGAAACAGACTGTGAAAAATTATCAAAACAATCCAATAGGAATAGTAAAACAATTCAAATTGATTGTCAAAAGTCAGAATCCTGATTGGAGAGATATAGAGTTAATATTAGATGCATTAACTGAAACCAAAAAGCAACTGGTGATAAAAACAGCTTGTGCTCAGGTTAATGCCCAAGTAATCACTGGTATATTAGCAGGAAGAATGGAAGAACATGTTCCTTTGACTATACCAGACTGGGACTATGATGATCTGGCAGTTTATGCTGCTTTAAAGAGATATCGGAATCTGATTAAATTTGGGCTAGAAAATGCGATACCAAAAGCCATAAGTTGGTCAGTTCTATCTGAAATAAAACAAGGACCAAAAGAAACACCTACCGAATTCCTAGACAAATTAAGAGAAGCAATGCGAAAATATACTACCTTAGACCATTCTTCTACCAAAGGGAAATTACAAATCGCTAACTTATTTCTAGGACAGACAACAGAAGATATTAGAAGAAAGCTTCAGAAATAATCAGGACCTGACAGTCGAAATACAGAAAAATTAGGAGCTGAAGCATGGAAAGTTTATAGAAGTCAGGAACAGATAAAAGAGAAAAAGCTACGAAGAACGATAGCAACTGCTACAGTAGCTGCTTTAGGGCACACAGGGACCTGTGGAGGAAGCAGAGGACAGGGCAGAAGAAGAGGAATAGCAGTTAGAGGCAGAGGAGGAATGTTCAATAAAGGGGAGACAGCAAATTTTTCTCACAATGTAGAACCTAATCAGTGTCTAAAATGCAAGGAATTCAGACACTGGAAACAAGACTGTCCTCAACAGAAATAGGAAACACCAGTAACTGAACTAAAGTTAGATTGACAGGGACCTGGGGAATCTACCCTAGCGGATCCACTGGTTAAATTAAAACTAGGGGAAGGAAAAAAAGAGATAGAATTCCTGATAGATACAGAGGTGACTTACCCAGTAGTGAATTAAAATTTAAATCCGATTGGACAAGAATTTGTTACAGTTGTGGGAGCTACTGGCTGCTGGGAAAAAGCATTCTTTCTTAGACCATTAAAATATAAATTGGGAAAAAAGATTGGTGTGCATAAATTCTTATACATTCCAAATTCATGGAAATCCTTATTGAGATGTTTTAAAAATAGTCTGACCTTTTTCGGAAATCAATTGGCACAAGAATTAGAATCCTGGGAAGCACCCACCCAGACAGGCACTTTACTACAATACGTTGATGACCTGTTAATTGCTATCAAAACCGAGAAAGAATGTGTTTAATGGACTGTAGAACTGTTAAACTTTCTAGGGCTAAATGAAAACCAGGTAACTGAATTGAAGGCTCAACTAATTCGAACTCAAGTATCTTATTTAGGATACAAAATAACAGGAGGACAACAAGAACCTGGAGCAGCTAGGAAGGAAGCAATCTGTCAGACACCACGACCACCCACAGCTAAAGATCTCTGGACATTTCTGGGAATGACAGGATGGTGCTGACTCTGGATCCATGATTATGGTGTTCTGCTGGATGAAACAAGTAAAGGCTGGCCTGGATGCTTGAGAGCAGTGGCAGCAGTCATCTTAAACATCCAAGAGGCCTGAAAATTTACACTAGGACAAAAGATCACCGTGTTAGTGTCACATGCAGTAGCAACAGTCCTGGAACAAAAAGCATCTTTCCTTCAGGAAACCCCTACCGAACCGCTGGTTCACAATTGCTTGGTCACTTACAGACAGTATACTCGAGCCGACCAGACCTGAAGGAGGAGCCTCTGGAGGGTGCAGATTCCTGGTTCACCAACGGCAGCAGCTTTGTTAAAGATGGTAAACGAAGAGCAGGATATGCCACAACTACAACTTCAAAGCTAACAGAAGCTAAACCATTACCCTCTAACACCTCAGCACAAAAGGCAGAAATAATAGCCCTGACTAGAGCCTTGGAGTTGGCAAAGGACAAGTGGATAAACATATGAACTGATTCCAAATACGCATTTGGTGTAGTTCATACACAGGGAGCAATTTAGAAAGACCTTTAAATATCCAGGGAAGACAAATTAAACATGCAACATAAATTCTGCGATTGCTAGAAGCTGTACAAGTACCTAGTGAAGTGCCTATCATACATTGTAAAGGTAACTGATCAAGAGATTGGCAATGATTTGGCTGATCTTGATGCTAAACAGGCAGCAGAAACAGAAAGAGTTGAGGTGATGTCCTTAATTCCTGACAGTAAACTGGTAATTGAGCAAAATAAACCTAGGTACTCTAAAGAAGATATGAAACTAATTGAAGACTTGGAAGGACAGGAAAATGAAAAGGGTTGGATAAAAAGACCTGATGGGCGAGTAGTGATCCCCTATAATCAATTATGGAAGGTGATACAACAAGAACATAACAAAATTCATGGGGGAAGTAACGCCTTGTATAAACATTTAAACAAACAGATCACAGGAAGAAATTTATATACCATAGTGCAATTAGTGACCAAACAATGTCAACTATGTCTGAAAAATAACCTTAAGATTGAAAACAGGAATCGGGTAGGGACAACTGGAAAGGGGAATTACCCAGGATAACAGTGGCAAATAGATTTTTCTAAATTACCTAGGAAAGGAGGTTACTGATATTTATTGGTATTGAGATACTTTTTCAGGGTGGCCAGAAGCATTCCCTTGCAAGGCAAATAACGCAAAACAAGTGATTAAGGTGCTATTAAATTAAATAATACCTCATTTTGGGGTACCAGCAACTATCTCCTCTGACCACAGTACACAAAATCATTACAAGAAATCAGCAAGAAATTGGAAATAGACTGGCAATTACATGTTCCATATAGGCCTCAGGCCAGTGGGCAAGTGGAAAAAAATGAACCACTTAAATAAACAACAGCTTGGGAAGATTTGTCAAGAGACTAAGTTATATTGGTATCAAGCATTACCACTGGCCTTATTGAGACGCGGAACAAAACCTCGGTCAAAGGAAGAAATTAGCCCATTTTGAGATTCTACATGCAAGGCCATATCAATCTCAATTTAAAGGACAGAGCCTTCAAGAAGTAGGAGGATACCTAAAACAGCTCTTGGTAAACTTCAGAAAACAGTTAGAAGAAATAAACGTCAGAGTGTTAGGGACCAGGGCCAGAGGTTTAGATTATCCTATTTACCCTTTTTAAGTGAGGAGATTGGGTTTATATTAAGAATTTTGCAGGTGATCCCCTACAAGAGGAGTGGAGTGGACCATACCAAGTATTACTAACTACCTTTACAGCAGTGAAGATAAAGGAACAACCTGCTTGGATACACTATTCAAGGGTCAAGAAAGCACCAGAGCCAGAGAAGATATGGCAAGTTGAGTCTTCAGGACCCACACGTGTGAGACTGTTAGAGAGGGTGAGGTTTTTACAATAAAATAATCATATAAAATAGTAAAATGATTATATTTGAGAAATTTATAAATCAATAGTGAGGCTTTGTATATTAGAAGACGTCATAACTTTGCCATTTATGTATCATAGTTACTCTATAACTAAATGTTACAATGGTAATCTTGGTAGCAAGAGCTAACATAACTGTGTATGGTGAGGGGAGTATGGGTGTATGTATTGTAAAACTCTACCCAAGCAGAACCTAAGTTTAAGATAGCCAAAAAGGGCATACCAGAAGCATCCTGGTGAAGATAAGAGAATGCTAACGTCCGGAAGACGACTGGGACCTAGCCAAGTAGAGGAAAGGTGAAGAGGACAACCTGAGGAAGACTTCTTACTTCATCTGAGGAAGACTCCTTACTTCATCAGGGCGACCACCAGAGGGGGCTGCGCAAGCGCAGAAGAGGCTGATGTGGTAATAGACTGATGTAGCAATCCTTGATGCATATGTATTAGTCAATGATGTAATCTGTGTTGAATATGTACTAGTTACGAGATTTTTAGTGTATAAATTGCGAACGCGATGTGACGGGAGTCGGAACCAGATTTGGGTGCGTACCCCTGGTTCCCGGCGCCTCAATAAAGCACCTCATATAACCATCCCGGTGGTTATGTGTTTGTCCCGACGCTAACAAGACTGCATAGGCCAATATCTGGTCTTGTATATAACTCAGTTCCAAAAGCATTTGCAATAGGACAAGAAAAGGGGGGACTGAAGAATGGGGTTGCTAGAAGAATAGGGTGGATTGAAGAATGGGGTGGATTGAAGAACAGGGTTGTAAATAAGTAACTTCAAGGATGTTAGGCTTTGTTAGCAACTATAGAGAAAAGGAAATGACTAAGATAAGTTCTGCCAAAACCCTCTGGTGGTTACTGATATGACGATGCTAAAACAAAGTGATGAAGAAACAAAGACCAGGGGTCCCAAAGCCCACTACCACATTTTAGTGTACATGCGGGAGGCATTCTCTAGAAGTATGATGTAATGTATGTAATCTAATGAGTATGTATGTTTAAGGACAATATAATCACAGCCTGGTTGATGCTTGGATGAGACAAACTAGGAGGAGAGATCCCCCGTGTCTCCCAGCGCCACAATAAAGAATACCTGCTTGTCAATTTAAACTTTGTTGGCGAGTCCCTAGAGATGTCTCTGAATCACCGAACTCAAACTAAGCATAAACGCCCCTTGTAAAGGACTTGAGTTTCTACTTACAGACAACGCGCCAGACCAACAGGAAAGGATGTTCTCCTGACGGTTTTGAAGCTTTTTCTCCCTTTTAGCCTACAGCACTGCCTGCCTTGCTCCAACTACCACCCTAGCCGTTTCCTAGGGACTGAAGGAGCACGCACATCTTGAAGACTGGGCCCTACCACAGCGTTAACCTCTCAAAATGCCTGGGATGCGGTTGCGTTTGTTAATTTCGGGCAGTTTCCATGATGACCGCACTTCGGCACGACCCCTCACGGCCGAAGGACGTGCGAAAATCCCCGATTCCAGCCCGCGTTCTGGGCAGCCAGCCTTCGGACCGCGGGCCACCTAAGGGTGGCCCCTAAGATGCAGCAGGAGACCCCTGTGCCCACCGTTCCGGGGACTGCCAAGTTCAACGGCGGGCGCCCCGGGCCGGAAGGGGAAGGCGGGCGGGTACTCGTGTACCTCACGCACCGCCCATCGCGGCCGCCGCGCGGTGATGACGGAAGCGCGTCGCGCCACCCGAGGTCCGCCATGAAGCCGTCGCCCGTCTCCAACTGCGAGCGGCGCTTCCTTCTGCGCGCCATCGAGGAGGGGAAGGTGCGGTCCCGGCCTCCCCTTCCCCCAGCCCCTGCAGCGGCCCCGGCCTCCCCTTCCCCATCCCGCGGAGGGCTGGCGCTGCTCCTCCGGCCCCTCGAACCGCAGGGGGATGGCGTGTTAACCTGGTGTGTGTGTGTCTCTGGGCCCGCAGCGCCTGGACGGGCGGCAGTGCTATGACTACCGGAACGTGCGCATCTCCTTCGGCACCGAATATGGCTGCTGCATCGTGGAGCTGGGCAAGACCAGGTTGTGAGCGGGGCTGCGGGCGGGCACAGCGTACCGCCTGAGGGAGGGAAAGGCATTTGGGCGTTGTGTTTCCGAACGTGTGGAGGCAAAACCTCCGTGGCGTTCAGTGTGAGGTGTCCGAAAGCCTGCCGAGAGAGATCACAGCAAACAAAGCTTAAAGGCCATAGAGGAGAGGGGGAAGGGGAAGGAAGAGGGAAGGGATGGGGTTTCTGTGATGACTGTAGATTAAAAATAGTGTATATAAGACAAAATTATAATTTTTCATCTCTTTAGTTGCTGGTTTCATGTTATGTATTCTGCGAATCAAACTGCCTTTTTTTATATGTGGGGAAGTGGAATACATGCGCTTACATAAGCGTTTAGGTATAGGTTGTCATGTGTTTGAGTTTATTTTTAATCCTCAGAGACAGTAAAATGTTCGGATTCCTGCATTTCCTGCTGTGAGTTACTGACCAAAGTTTAAATACGTATGACAGGCGTTAAACAAGAAACTGACAGGAGTGAGAAATACAAACTAAAACCCTAACTGCATGCTTTCTCAAAGTATATAGTTTGTTTCTAGTGATAGGGTTTTTTTTCCAGCTAACTTCTGTGACTTAGCGGTTTGTTTACTTTTGCAGGGTTCTTGCACAAGTATCATGTGAACTTGTTCCCCCCAAGCCAAGTAGGCCGACAGAAGGTATACTTTTTGTTAATCTTGAGCTCTCACCAATGGCTGCACCTGGTCTTGAGCCTGGCAGGTATGTAGCTGTCTTAAAGAGACTAGGCAGGTGTGACAGAAGAGCCACTGGCATGGTTGCCCATGGCAAGGGGGTTGGAACTAGATGATCGTAAGGTCCTTTCCAACTAACTATTCTATGATTCTATGATACAAGGAAGTATAGAGTGTAATCATACTCGGTTGGGGTTAATTTTGTTTTGACAGGCAGTCTGACTTACTGGTGAAACTAAACAGACAAATAGAGCGATGCCTGAGAAATTCCAGATGTATAGATACTGAATCTCTCTGCGTTGTTGCTGGTGAAAAGGTATGAAAACCCATGAATTTCAAGTGGGTTTAAACTAAAAGGTGCATATACTCTTTTTTTTTTAGATGGTCCTTGTTTTGGAAGATAGAAATTCCTATTGTAGATTAATGTGAAGATCCACATATCTGACTTTACAGGCATTTTCCACTTGCATGTCTACAGAGGCTTTCTGAAGTAGTTGGGACCCTGCACACTCAAATATTTTCTTTGCAGAATGAAGTTTAACTTATGCTTAAGTGTTACGTATTTTGTCATAATTAAATCTGGCACACTGGTTATCTTGGAATATACTGAAATCATAGAATCATAGAATTGTTTGGGTTGCAAGGGACCTTAAAGATCATCCAGTTCCAACCCCCCTGCCATGGGCAGGGATGCCTCACACTAGACCAGTTTCCTCAGATCTTCCATCTTCTTAAGCAAAGACCTGAAGAACATGTGATGGTGGTTCTTATGGTTCAGAAAATGAAATTGTTTGGAAAAAAACAGTAACTTCTGTAGAATCCTGTCACACACGACCAACCAGTTACGTATGGGTTTCTTCTCAGGTTTGGCAAATCCGCCTGGACATGCACCTGTTAAATCATGACGGTAACATTATTGATGCTGCCAGCATAGCAGGGATTGTAGCTCTGTGTCATTTTCGCAGACCAGATGTGTCTGTGCAAGGAGAGGAAGTAACTGTGGTAAGTTATACTGGTTTACATGTGGCATCTCGGGCAGCTCTTCGTTTCTAAAGGGGAGAATTAGATGTTTGGGTAAGCAGATAAACTCCAAGGTACTTAAGTTTTAGGATAGATATGTTGCTATTCCAGATTTGTAAGGGTAGTGAGGAAGCCTGCTGAATACAGAATTTTAGCAATATCAGTTTATGGGAATATTAATTGTAAAAAATCAAGTATTTACAGTTATTTCAACCAGGTATAAGATGATGAAGATGCTGTATTTACCTGCGTGGGTAGTAAAGGGCAAGAATTGCACAAAAAGCATAGAAAGAATTTTTGAAATATTTTGATGACAAAACATTTGTTAGTATTTGTTTGTTTTTTCTTATTTTTTAAAACGTCTTTGTACAGTATGTGATTTGAAAATTAGGTGTGTTTTATAAGTAATTGTCTTCTGGGCAAACTCTTTTTAAAGTATACTCCTGAGGAACGTGATCCTGTCCCCTTGAGTATCCACCACATGCCTATTTGTGTCAGCTTTGCCTTCTTCCAGCAAGGGTAAGATTTTTCAGTCTTTTGATAGAAACAACTTATTCTGCAGAATTGAATTTTAAACATAGAAGAGTCCTAAAAATATTTCTATTGACAAGCCAGTTTCTTAAAACACTTTCTGAAGTGATAGACACGACATAGGAATTTTTTTTTTGAGGGGTGAGGGGGTATACCTATAATTTCTAATACATAAACCAATTCCTTTGTTTAATTGTTTTAAGGGTAGTAATTCGCCTCAAGCTTTTACTGTTGCCCTATCTTTAAAAACTCGATTATAGGACCTATTTATTAGTGGATCCAAGTGAACGTGAGGAACGTGTAATGGATGGTCTCCTTGTAATTGCCATGAATAAACATCAAGAAATTTGTACCATCGACTCTAGTGGAGGGATTGTGCTAGTAAAGAATCAGGTAAATCTTTGCCTTAGCCAGTCTCTCTTGTATATAAACTAGTTCCTGTGCTGTAATCTTGATATTGAAGTATCCTTGACATTTGGAAGCTAAGAAATCAATTACCTCTCTGATTCAATTGGAAAAAATTACAGATTTTTAGTCCTAGTAGAAGAGCATAGTACTATGTATCATGCAGATTGTTGGGTCAGATTTTTTTCCCCTGTGGGAGTCTGTAAATCAATTCAGACTGCACTCTCATGAATAGATGGAGGCTGTTATGTTAACCTTCTGCATCAACTCATAGTATATCCAAGTCCCTCCTACTAGGATGCTGTCTTTTATTTCAAGTGTTTGTGACTCCTATGATGTTCTACAGTTTTAGTTAAAAAACATCTTGCTTTCATGATAGTAAACTGTTGTTATATGTATAACAAACAGGTTCTGAGATGCAGTAAAATAACAGCTGTTAAGGTTGCAGAAATAACAGAACTCATTCAAAAAGCATTGGAGAATGACCAGAAAGTTAGGTGAGTGTTTTGGGAAGGAAGGGAAATGGGTGTTTTTTTAAGAAACATACTAAAAAGTCAGCCTGTAGTTTGAGCATCTAATTGCTTTCACTTGTATTTGTTTTAAATAGCAAGTGTATATTTGAGCTTGAAAAGAGAAAGCATTTTTAAGTGTGCAGCATCCTGAAAAAAATTAATGTCTTTGACTGAATGACTAGGAAAGAAGGTGGCAAGTTTGGCTTTGCAGAATCTATACCGAATCAAAAGATCACTGCCTTCAAAATGGAGAGTGCTGCTGTGGATACTAACAATGTGGAAGAACAAGCAGAAGAAATCATCACTAAAGCTGACCCTCCTTCAGAAGTGTATCTTTTCTGTTGTATTATTCAGGGGGAAGCCAGGCTTCCTGTCCCCTGCATTAGCACTAGAAACTAAACACACATCCAAGATTCCTCGGGGCTTAGGCAGCCTAAGAGGAAACATCAACAGCACACTGGGTTTGGTTCTAATTCCTTGTAGTTAGCTTCATTCCTAGCCTAAAATGCAACACTAAGGTCTGAAGTGATCAGTTGTTACAGTAGCTGGAGAAGTTGTACTCTCTCTCACCTCTCCTTTAAGGATGTTCTGCCCTGGGGAGAAAAGATACAGCTTGAAAAAAAACAAGTGGTTTACTCTCAGAGTTTGTCAAGTTTACCAGCAAACACAGAGATTTTTCTTAACTAGTTCAGTTTTGCCAATCCAGTATTGTACACACCTGGGACAGCCCAAATTGGGGAAGGAATAGAGAACTCCTGGGGTGACTTTGAAGAATCGGAGAGGGAAGAAGCAGCAGAAGAGGAAGGTGAAGGTGATGGTGATGCTACTGCCTTTGAATGCCAGAAAATGGAAACCGAGGATACAAGTATGATGGAGGAAACTAAGACGGGTAAGTGTTTATCTTGTTATCACATGTGCTTCTTATATCATTTTATTAACAGTCTAGGATTAAAATGTGAAAGAAGTCCTTAGTAAGGAAGGAGAACCATTGTAGCCACTTTCCACCTGTGTTACACACATCTGCTACTCTCACTTCACCAGGTCACTTGTTTTCTTCAAAGTAAATACTGATTTCTGTAGTATATGGAAGGCTCCAAATTAAACAGTAACCACTCTGAATGTTTCTTGAAAAATGCTTGTCGTGGTTTAAGCCCAGCCGGTAGCTCAGAACCATGCAGCCACTCGCTCACTCCCCATCTTTATCCCTCCCAGCTTCCTGAGGGATGGGAGAGGAGAATCAAATGAATGCAAACCCCACGGGTTGAGATAAGAACAGTCCAACGATTGAAGTATAATATAAAACTACTACTACTACCACTAATAATAAGGGAAGTACCAAGGGGAGAGAATATAGAACTAAAAGGGGAAAATGAAAAGAAACCCCTCAACACAAGTGATGCACAATGCAGTTGTTCACCACCTGCTGACCAATACCCAGCCTAATGTGAGCAGTGATCTGGGCCTTCCAGGTAACGCCCCCAGTTTATATACTGGGCAGGAATACCCCTTTGGCTAGTCTGCATCAGGTGTTCTGTCTCTGCTTCCTCCCGGCTTCCCATGCCCCTCTTCATTGGCAGAGCATGAGACTGAAAAGTCCTTGATCAAGGTAAGCATTACTTAGTAACAGCCAAAACAGCAGTGTGTTATCAGCATTGTTCTCAGACTAAAGCCAAAACACAGCACTGCACCAGCTACTAAAAAGGAGAAAAACAACTGTTACAGCTGAACCCAGGACAGTGCTCTTCCTAGTTATTTGTTACAGAAGTTGTTTGTACAAAAATGATCACAGGTTTGTGGTTGGTTGATTTGTTTTAGATGAACCTATTCTGTTGTCGGACAGTGAAGAGGAAGAAGTTGTCATTCTACAACCACAGGAACTACCAAAGAAAACAAGGTAACCATTATTTGAAATTAGGAGGGGAAAAAGGTTCATAAGGAGTATTTTCAGGTAGCATAGGATTTGGCAAGGCCAAGGAAGGTTTCAGTTGATCAAGGGGACTACAAAGATAACAGAGAGTGAGGAATTCTAAATCTAGGCTAGTTTGCTCCTGTCCCAGGAAGGCAGTCATCTTCATCCTGTCTGCCCTGCAGCCAGATGAAATGCTTATATGACTAATGGCTCCAAAGGGAGCGAGAGCAGGATTTGCAGGAGCTGCTCCATAGAGGATATCCTGCAGATATCCTACTACCTCTTAAATTAATTTTAATCTTGTACTGCATCTTCAATTTTATGTCTCAGAAGTGAGATAGATTACAGTAGCTCTGCACTAGCCATGGAAACCCTTGTTGTGTTTTGCACTGAGCATGGTGGATGGTTGCCTGTTACAGGCGATCAGCCTGTGTTTTCTTGAAGTAAAACCATTCAGTACACTTCTATGATAAAAGTGTTGTTTCCTCGTAGAGCACAGACCAACCTGAAAAAAGGAAGTACAAGTAAGAAAGCATTTATCAAAAGGAGAAAAAAGAAGAGAGCTGCTCATTAGAGCCATCATCCTTCCTTCAGAAGTGCTGTATAATTCGTAATTTGGTCTGTTGTTACTGAACTTAGTTCTGTAGATAATTCTACATCCTCCCAACCCATATCTAGTTCTGCTTTTATGTATATGTTATAAAATTGTACACACCTTTAAATACATAAATAAAAAGCATGAAAGTGAAATTCCGTAGTTACCACACAGCTACACCAGTAAACTTGCTCATTTGAGATCTACAACGTGAACGGCAGAGGTAAGATGTGTTGCTATTCTTAACAAAGCTGCCTGTGCCATTACTGGAGTGAGCTGCACCCGGTCACAGTTCAGGTGGTAAAAAGGAATTATGGCTTTGGTTTAATGCCAGGAAAAAGCTTTTTATTTTTTATTATTTTTTTTAGTTCACCCACTGCTCTTGGGATTGGTAAACAAGCAGTCATTTGTGACACATTTTGCAGATTGGCAAACTCATTCATGCTAACACCAAATTTTCATCCTGTGTTTTTCTTGGCAGATAGAAACAGAAAAAAACTCCACTGCTTCTGTTTGCCTTTCATTTCTCATTTCTTTCCTCCTGATCGCTTGCCATCTCCTTGTCAGGATTGAGGTCTGGAATTGGAGCAGAAGTCCATCCCCATTTCAAGAGATTTCCGTTTCTTACTACTTCTTCCTCTGGTTCTGTTTTTACCACAAAATTGGCTCCCACTAACATCCAAAGTGATCTCCGTTCTCCCCAGGTTTGAAAAGGATACACAAAGTTAGACCTATTTCAGAGTCAATTTGGACGTCTTGTCACATCCCTCTTGACAATTCGCCATGACCATGGGGCTTTCTTCATCCTACTCTAGTGCTCCCATGCTTCTGACTTAGCTCTCTCGATGGCAAAAGGGCCAGCGGGAGGGCCTGAGGCCATTTCAAATTACTTTCCTCACCTATTTTACTAATCTGCCTTTTCAAAGGTTGGTTCATTCTTTTGACTTTTCCACTCCATTGCAGCCTCCGAGGCGTATGGAAGTTCCAAGTCATTTCCAGCCTTTTACTAATGCCCTCTAATAACCACTTCTGCAATCACATGTGGACTTCTAGCCCAAGATATTCCGATAGGCACCCCAATTCCTGGGAGAAGTTCCTGCAACAGCCACTTAAGGACTTCTTTCGCTTGATTACTCCGACAGGGAAAGACTTCTGGCCACCCTGCAAAAGTGTCAACCCTGACCAAAATGGACCCATCCCCATTTTGCCGAGGTACTTGTGAAAAATCTACTTGCCGAGAGCCTCCTGGTTCCGTTCCCGATTTCAGGATTCCCTTTTGAAACGTTGTCTTTACAAGCAGAATGGTTTTCGAACCTGTTGCACGGTTTGCAGATGCCACTTTTGCTCTTTCTAGCATTTGGCCTGATCCCGCGTGTCTCTTTGAAAGGGCCGCTCGTGCTTCTGCTCCGCAGGGACATTCTTTCTGGTTTGTCTGTATGCTTTCCCTCCTTCTAAGCGCTGGGATTACTACTTGGGCGTGCGAGGCTCCCAGCAAGGTGGCACGCGCGCGCCCCTTGTGCGGACCTGCCCCTCCTCCTGCAACTGCCCACCCGCAACCCCCTCCCCGAAGAAAAAGGGGGCCGCTCCCGGTGCCTGGCAAAAGGCTCCAGCAGCCGGGAGCGCCAGGAGGTCTCCGGTTCCAATTTTCAAGTTTCTAATGCTCCCCACCTTGGACTTGGAGGCAGCATGCCTCAGGTTATTTCTCCTCCTTTACCACCTAAGAGGGAAACGAGTTGTCTAGGTGCCATCACCCATCATCGTCTGCGCTAAGTGGCCTGGGCTGCGCAGTGCAGATTTCTTTGCAGCTAAGAAGCATTCCTCTTTTGGGAATGCATGCCTCAGTCAACTTGAGGTCGTTCCTAAGGCCCCTACGCAAACAGCCATATTTCAAAGCAGCAGCTAAAGGAGGACTACTAGCCTGGATCACCACATCAGTGCAATTACAATTAGATACCTCTTCACACCTACAGGGCATTCACTTTTCCTTTTCTTGCCACAAACTACTACTCTCCATTTGGCCAGGTTGCAAAGTCATTCCATCCCAAATACAACACCAAGGTGCCTTAGCCATGGACTGAAATGGAGATAACATGGCCATAATCAACCACAGAGCCCCACTTTGCCTCGCTGTTTTCTATCAGACTTCCCTCATTACATTTCCATTCCATGATCATTCAACTCACATTTTTCTTTTTTCATCATAGCAACACCATCCCACGCTCTTAGATCTCCCTAGTTTGGTTAAAAAAATAATTTAACAGTTCCTCACAGGCAGCCCGGCTACCTGGGCATTTCCACTCTTTCCGAACGGTTCCCTTTTGTCATTGCCATGCAGCCACAGGGTTTTGGTCTTGAGCTGTGCTTTCATTTTTTCTTAAAATTGTCAGATTCGTAGTTAAAATTCCCCATGGGATTGATAGCTATTGTCAGCCCTTGGAAGCATTTCATACTTCGGAGTGTTCTTCAAGGTGCAAATGGCATGCCATGGCTAAGTCCTAAATGCCCATGCCATGTCACTCCGTATCTTAGCTTTCACTGCTTCGTATTACAAAAAACAAAGCAAAAACAACAACAAAAAAAAACCAACAAATGCATGTACTTAACAAAATAACATCAAACTTCCACAAAGTCTTCATAGAGAAGCAAATCATACTTCAGCAATGGAGTTTCTTAGAAAATTTAATTAAATATTACATGCAACAGACAAGAATGCTTCTTGAGCTCTATTCAAAGAATTCTGCCCTGGATGTTAGTTGTGCAAACCAAAGAGACAAGGAAGTTTCCAACATACGTGACTCTTGTTCAAAAAGCAAGTCTAGCTGGGAATGTGCATGTATTTACAAGAGCCAAGTGGGCCTATTTCACATGTGACCATAGCATTTCATGACATAGAAACATGCGCTGAGTCACTGTTGCGGATGTTACATTCCCTAAATCAGGTTTAGAATGTAATGTTAAAAAATAAAAAAGAATGCTTCCTGGCCAAGTAGAGCTTTATTCCAGTTGTGCTCTTCCAGAAAGGAATAAAACTAGAAAGCCCTGTTCCTCCGAGAGTTAAACCAGAACTAAATCCCTGCGTCTTCCTCATGTTGGTTCTTCCAACCCAAAGTTGCTGTTGGGAGTATAGGAATGAGGGAAGGTTCAGTTTCTTGTTACTTCTGCAGTGCCATGAGACCTTAAACTTCTTTGTACTGCTGTTTCTCTTTACATACAACATCTTATACCCTTCATTGCTTAGAGGCTTTACACTGAAGGGAGTAGGAGGAGTTAAACTGGATAAGTGAAACAGTAGTACAGTACAACCTGGGGTATTTTATTGAAAGTAAGAGCAAGAGCTAGAATCAGCCTATATTAACTTCAGAAAATTACAGGGTGGGAGAGGATGGTGCTTGGTGCAGCTGCAAGAGATGTCAGTAACGAGGGGGGCAGAGGCACTAGCCCATGTCTGAAGCCTTGTTTTAGGCTGAAGTCTTGGTATACCTGAAAACAGACCTCAGAAGCAAGAGAGAACATTTCTTTGGGCTATGGAAACAGTAACAGAACAGCTTCCATTGAAAATGGAGCAAGGAGGCATTTCATTAAGCAGTAATAAATACAATAAAACCACTTAGGTCCTGCCATTTAAGTAGTGTTACTGCTCTTTTCTGGGGAAAAGAATTGATTAGCTTCCTATAAATTACTCCTCTTCCAATGTTCATATTTGTCAGTGGTCGTGGAAAGTTTCCAGTAATATGCCACAAAAAAAAGGAGGGGAAGGCAGAACCCAGTGGTTTCCCATGAAGAGTGCTGTGCTCTGTCATCTTCAAAGCATAATGGGCAGTCAGTATTCTGAGTTGCCCTTCCAAGTTCACAAACTGTGGCAAGCACATTCCTGCATATACAGACTCCCTCTCCTGCAAGGTTACAGCATTTCTAACACCGAGCACCACACAGGATCTACTGCACGTTTTTCTCCCAACTAGTTTTATCCTTTCAGTGGTAATGTACTGAAATTAAACTGAAAGGCTATTGGAAAACGTGATAGACCAACGAAACATGTTCATTAAACATTAGAACATTCTAAAAGTCAAAGTGCATCCTTAAAATCTCAGGCTGGCCAAAAAAGGCAGTTTCTGCTGCATTCTTTTATTAGGACCAGGAAAGCTACCACCACTTGGGTCAATTTTGTAATAGAGGTGGTTTGTGGAGGGCTTAGACTGCAGCACAGGGGTAGGGGCAGAACAGCAAATTTTTAGTTCTCAAGTCGAGATGTGCATGTTGTCTCACTGTAACACGTGCTTCTCAGCTTTGACAGAGAAATTACGATTAATGTTTCTTTTCAATAGCCCGCACCATAACAGCTGTTCAACAACTGTGAAGAGTTTATCCCAGCACCTGCTGGGTGTCCAGACAGTGTAGAATCAACTTCAAGTTGAAGGGGTACAGGTTTCACAGGGCAGCCCCTGACAAAAAACTTTAAAAATAAATGCCAGTTTTAAGATGGTAGCATTACCCCTCACTGGTTTTAAGGTATTGGCAAGACCATTAACATCAGATGTAAAAAAAGGTTTATTAGCAAACCTGGAAGTGGCTCAGTTAACCCACTTACATGTACTCACTGCTTTATACACAAAGAACAGCACGTACAGGGCAGCACCACTCCATTTACATGGGCTGAAGGTGAACATCCACTCAATCTAATGCCAATTAGATGCTAGTTTGCTCCTGTAGCAGTTCCAGAACTAAGGAAAAGTAAGACCAGTTGGCCTACATTTTTGCTGCATGCCACAGGGGAACATTCCTTTCCAAGCAAGAGAAGTGTACAGAATTGGTACCATTCCATACACAGCCCATCCACACCAGAAAACATTCCCTCCTCTTGAGGGCATGGAGCAGTATTTCAACCTCATGCAGTTTAACCCCTCCACTGCCCCTAAAGAGGCACTCAGTAAGCAGACCAATGACTAATTTTAATAGATATTAATGGGCTTTCAAGACAGCTAACACAGCAGTGAGAATTCCATGAGTTTAAATTACTATTAGTTTTACAGTTTGACTCAAAAAAATACCTATTATAAGACCATTTTCTACTGGAAGAAAGAAGTATGACCTGATGTAGCAGTTCTAGCTGTGCAGTCCCCTCCAGCAAAGCATTCAAACTTTCACCTGATGGAAATCTGACATTACATTGCACAGCAATAAATACTTCCAGTGGCTGGCACATCCTAAAGTGTCTCACCAGAGTCGATTCCGGCAATGTTTTCTCCTCATAGGTATACAGTTTCTTCCAGTATTACAGCCATTAAACCACGTTTTGGACCCTATACTAAGTCTCAGTTTAAACTAGACACTATACAAAAAAAGCTACAAATACTGCTGTGGAGTCCAAGTCATTCGTACTTGGAATGAGGCAAAGCCCTACTATTATAATGCACTGCTAATGTTAATGTTTAGTCTATAATTACATAAGCTGTCTCAGACTTCACTTGATCAGACTTTGCATGGTTAATTATGTGCATGAAGAGAACATTTGTATAAAACCCCAGCTAAATATTTTAACAAGATTGCATGTACAAAAGATTTACATTAAAAACATGTAAAGCGAACTTTAGTTAAGCTCATGAAAACCTGTATTAATATTCCAAGTGATCACATCTGCAATTTTGAGCCATGTTTAAAACTGTACATTATTTTCTTGTAATATACATAGTAAGAACAGTCTCTTGTTTATTACAATACGTTTAGTGTCTCTGGGGGGTCAATAAGCGATACTCCATGGTACCTAGAGAGGGGGAAAAGAAAGATGCAGGATGTCATCTTGCTCAAGTGCTCTCTGACACAAAACAGCTAAGTACTGCAGCAAAGCACATTGCTCACAAGGCAGGAAACATTTGGGGCTTGTCAGCTGCAATGCTGCCACAGGTTTTTAGGTGCATTGGGCACCATTTCCTGCCTACCAACTGTGGGAACATAAGAAAATTGCTCCAGTTTCTACCTGACAATTTGGGTAGTGATAGCAGCCCTGGTGAACACCAAGTACTGCTCAACAGAACACTGCAAAAACCTGAGGAGTCTTGTCACCATCTTGCTGACATAGTAGATTTGGTTAGTTGAATCTCAAGACTCAAGATACACCCAACCCCTCTCCTCCCCCCCATTAAGCAGTTATGTGCTAGGATAACTTGGGTATACATACCAACTCAACACGCATCTCTACAGATACTCACTTTGTACCCTTGTACTTTTCCCTTATGGACTGTTGTGTGTGCTGTGCTGCTTTGAGGTAGGTCTTGTGTAGGTCCAGGAGGCAAGGCTTGATGTCCTCAAGGGAGTAGCCCGTTACTTTGCACAAGGATTCAGGCTGATGGAAAAAGGAACCTTTTAATGATTCTGCTCACTTACACCAACAGCCACTGATGAAGATTTTAGCTTGCTTGTGAAACTGTTGTTCCAGAGCACTGTTTTCTGAAGCACTAAGTAGTTTAATACTCATCAGATTTTTAGCAGTTCATGTAGACTTATAGTAATCCTGAAAACTATCATACTGTAAACAAGTATTCCTTGCCTCCAGTGCTTCAGCTTTATAACCACCCACTTCCTCATCACAAGCAAGCTGCTTACAGCTTTGAGAATGATCGACAGAATGGAGTGCATCAGTAGATGTCTCTTCCAAGGGGTGTATGTGCCTCCCATTTTTCAATTACCACAAATAACAATCCATAATTAACAGCCAAAGAGTGCAGAGGGGCAGCGATTCCTGCAGCCCAAGCCTTTAGAACCTACGAATACACTAGACACACATAAAGTTGTGTGGAGGCTCGAGTTCAGTGTTACATACCCAAGTTTGTCCAGTGATAGTATAGCCTGCTAGATGAAACGCTGCAGCAGCAATAACTGATGGCAAGTATTTCAGGTAAGGATCAGCATCAATTAGACTCAGCTCCCCAAGGTACTGCAAGAGAAATGAGAGTAAGGGGAATCATCTGCTTCCAAAAGGAAGTAGAAGAGCCTTTAAATAGTTGCACTAGAACCCTCATTTAAGTTTCCAATCCTGCTATTAGATGGAGCACAGCTTTTACTAGTGTCCACTTACTTTCTCTTTTAGCATTGACTGTTGGCTACTGTCAAAAAGCATTCCCAACCTATATTTTTTCAATACCACATTTTATATGTAGAGGTATTTTTTAATCCAGAAGGCAGGTTGTAGTCAGGCCCGACCTTTACACAATGAGACAAAGGCTTCTATTTGGGAGCTCTGGTACCTGCCACACAATTAGGATTTAATATAACTGTAGCTAAAATGTTACCTGTGCTGTGCTTAAGAAACCAGCCTCTGGATTTAAAGCTCACTGCTTATTGAAGGGGAAACCAAAGCACAAGTCCTTTTTTGCCAAAGTGGATGAGTAGGTGTGGCAGCTTGAGATAAAGAGAGAAACATCTAGCAGTGAAACAAACCCCAAATTAAAGTTGAATCTCTGCCTGCTCTGATGTAAGTGGGCATGCTGGAGCTGGGCAAGTGTAAGCCTGTGACAGGAATGGAGCATTTCAAACAGTGCACGGTGATAGGAGCATTAATTTCCAGTGGTGTGGCACCACTGCTGGAGGAGCATGTATCAAACTGTACAAGCTCTCCAGAGCTTTCCCAGAGACTACACATTTAAAAGGAGGAGGCAGGGAAGCCTGGGCTGGAGAATCCTTCAGCATTTCTTTTCTACTGGGACTACGGAACAGAGCTTGTGAACTTTGTAGTCACACAGGTCAAGTTACTAATTCTTACTTACCATTGATAGGCTCTCCACTTTAGGATTTGTCTGCTCATGTAGGAAATACTGAGTGAGGAACTGGTTTATTGTTGGAGCTGCCAAGTCAAATGACAAAACCTTCAAAATTAAGTGCTCCATTCTTAGAACTTGCTTCTTGGTGTAGGTGTCATCTGTGATATAGACAAACTCTGCTACTTCAGGAGGGTAGATTTCTTCAAACTTCCTGCCAGGAGAAGTAGTTATGAGCAAATAATCAAATACTAGAAAGCTAGATAAGTAGCAACACTTAATGAAAGCCAGCATCCTACTTTGAATTCTGACCTGTGAAGTAGCTGGCCACTATTACTGAACGAGTTTGCTGCACTTGATTCTGTAGCTCTTGATTCTGTAGCTCTTGAATCAGCAGAATTACAGAACTACAATTGCTTAGTGCTAACATATCAGGCTATCCGGCACTCGGTTACAGAAATTCCAGAACAACCCATGAAACTAACATGCATAAGTAACTGTTCAGAAGCCTGCTGCTGCACCTAGAAATGATGAATCCTCACCTGAGGGCCGTCTACAAAGACACCCTAGAACCTTGCTTGCAAAGTTTCATATAAACTACCAAACTTTTAGGTTGACAACTCCCAATTTGTCTTCTAGTGTGAAGCTCTCCCGTGGCTATAGTATTTCTGATGCCTGTAGCCAGACATGCCATAGCCAAAGGATTCCATCTGTACAAGGCCAGGAGGTAGAATTTTAAATTCAGCAATCTCACTTACGATGCAAGCAGCATAGCCGCAGTACCCACAAGCTGAAGTTTTCCTCTCAAAACAGACATGGAAGAAAGAAACCTATCAATGTAATTTACAGCTAAGTGCAGGGTTTCATTCTGCAATTTGTATTCTTCTCCAACTTCCACCAGCCAGTCCACAAGAATGGCCCGCATGTTGTTTGTAATATCAGGTTGCTTCTTCATGTAACCCATCTTAGGCTTGCACTTCACCTGTAGGTTTAGAAGACAGGTAAGATTGAGTTTGGACTATGTGCTGGTAGGGGAGCAACTGTTTATTTACCACAATTTAAGCAGACCAGAAGTAAACAAGGATAAGATTAGGCTCAGTACCTTACATTTCCATAATCTGGCTTTCCAACTTCAGTTCATGGCACAATCAATCAACTTGATCACAAGAAACCAATCTCATATTCATACAAGTGGACACAGCAACTTATTCCTCCATTTCTAGCAAGTTCTAGTTTAGTCACTATAGTAGTGACTAATGTTTACATCCATTTCTCAGCCTCGAATCTCTCCCCCATAACCTGTACACAAATAAATAGAGAGCAGCTCACCTCCATTTCCCTAAGGTATGCATGGATATCGCTGATATAGTCTGGCATGTTATTAACATTTGTTTTTTTCTCTTCTGCTTCTGAGGTTATTGAAATATCCATAATACTTGGAGAATCTAAGCAGAAGATAAAAGCCATATTAAAAGGGGGCCCATAAGACCACTCTCTCACAGCAGAGGGAACTACCCTTTTGATTGAAAAATTGCTGTATTGTAACGGCATGCCCAAAGAAACAAAACTGGTTTCAGCAACCGGAAAGGGATCTTTTGGGTCGAACCAAACCAGTGTCTGTCCCCTACAGCCTCCAGTTTGCTCTGGAAACACCTCCCCGAGATCACACCTGGGTAGGAAACGCTCGCCCCCGAGCTGCCCGGGAAAAGGCCCTGCGGACCCGGGCGCTGCAACAGGGCTGCCGGAGCCTCGGGATGGGGGGGGGGGGGGGGGGGGGAATTGTTGGCACATACCGAAGCTCAGCTCCATGGCGTTGCCCAGGGGTGCCAGAGGCCGCCGCTCCCCGAGGGCGCAGACAGCCGCACGAAGACCCAGCGAGGCCTCCTCTTTTCGGGTCGCCGGGCTACCCCGTCGCCGCTGCTGCTGCTCCCCATCCGGCTCGTCCACATGGATGGCGAAGGGCTGCTGCCCACCGCCCGGCCGCCCCGCCGCCGCGCCATGGCTCTCGCAGCCGCGCCGCCCCGCCTGTGTGGAGAGCGGCCCATCAGCGCCGTAGAGGGCCCGGTCCGGCACTGACACCCTCCGCCGCCCCAGCCCATCTCACCCCTTACCGCGCTCGCCCACACCCGCTGCCCCACTCACCTGCGGCAGGAGCCCGGGCCGCTGCTGGGCGCTCCTCAGCAGCCCCAGCACCACGCGGGTGCCGCCGACGGGTGGCGGCGGCGCTTTGGCGCCTGGAGGAACGTTCTCCTGGTTCTCCTGCTCCGCCAACATGGCCGCGGGAGGGGCCGCCGGAGGAAGAGGGCGACCAGGAAAAACCAAAGCGGCCGCCGAGACTCGCGCTGAAGCGCCGCTCTCGCCGTTCAAGTAGCCCGCGACTATTGAATCAGCCAATCAGAGGGAGCGGCGACGCACGGCGTCACGCGGCCTACGGGCAGCGGCAGGAGCCAATCCGGGCGGGGCGAGCGGCGGGCAGTGCCCGAGGCGAAGGGGCGGGGCCTGGCGGGCGGCGCAGGGACGGGCCGGCGGGAGCGCGCGTCGTCCGCAGTGATGGCGGCGCTGCGTCGGGGATGGCGGGTGAGCCGCGCTCGGTGCGCGCAGCCGGCTCAGCGCTCCCAGCCGTGAGGGACACCGAGCGACAAGCAAGGCGGGGGTTTGAAATGAAGAACGAAGACACGGGAGAAGCACGGAGAAAGTTTAATGCGAGCCACGCTCCAAGCAGGAGTGAACGTGCAGCTCCAATAGCAGCTGTCTTGACCCTAAAGTACAGTTTCCCCCTTCTTCATGCACCCCAGTGACATTAGGTGTGACAACACAAATACCCGCAGCAGGCAAATACCATAGTTAGGTACAGGTTAACACACAGATTTCTTCTACCTTTAGTTAGGTCTGTGAAAAACAGTTTCTCCAGATGTTCTTACAGGTGGAAAAAGTTTTTGCAAGAAGGAAACGGGGTATTTATACCTGATTCTAGGTTTTCTTTAGCTCTCAGGAACATCGTGGGTGTAGATACTCTGCGTGCACTTAACAGCTGATATAAACTAAAGGTGACTACTGCATTCAGTAGGATAATAAATACAAATGAAGCTGAAGTACAACATAGTGTTTTTCTTAAAAAGTGCTTTTGGACTGAATACTGAACTGCCTTGAGTAAAATAAAAAAAAAAAGAAAAATTACCCAGCTTTTCCCTTATCAGGCTGCAGCGTCAAAGAAAGCAATTAGTCCGTCTTGGTCACAGCCATCCAGAGTTTCGAGGAGAAGAGGAACTTTGCTTTTCACATTGGTGCCTTTAAATTTAAATTTATCTATGAAGAGATCCGTGATCATACCTGCAAATGTAAAATTCGAGTATTATTTGCCTTGTTTTCTCTAGCTGACGTATCTCTAAGTCACTATTATGTACCAACTATTCTAATTTAATTTGGGCTTAGAGATGAGATTCTTTTCAAACCTCATGTTTTAAACCATGATTTACTTATAAATAGACCCAAAACAGTTATGACATCACAGATTCCAGCTTCATTCCAAAGCATGTATTTCTGACTTAGAATTACCCACATCTGAAACATAAAAGAGTGAGGAACTATCATGGGATGGGTAAAGGGGACTCTGCTTATGCTGTATATACTTAGGCTTATTACACCTGGCATCTGGCAGAGAATCTCTGAGCTGAGAGGTGACTGGGGAACACCAGAGAAGGTTACAGAATTTCCTTCACTAACTTGGATCATTTTCCACAAGTCTCCCTTCCCACCCCATGTTTAATTTTCTGTTTTTATGATGTTTTGCAAAATTTAACCAGTCATTTAGCTCATACACATTCTTAAATGCCATTGTGAATTTGAATATGATCCTTAATTATGTCCATAAAGACATGGAACATAAGATACATGACAAGAATAAAATAAGCTGTCTGTTAAGAAAAGCCACTTGCAAATAAACCTGGTATCTTCATTCTCAGTAATATGCTTGTGATGCCCAAAAATTCTTGGGTGAACAATTCTTGAGTACCTTTAGAGAGTTACTCGAAGTTTGTAGTAGCATACAAGCTATTTCCAGTATTTGCTAGGCTTTTTTACTACCTTACCTTTAACTTTAGATTTTTATGATCAAAACCAGGATGTAAATATGCAGTCTTGCCTGTATGACCAGACAGTCCTGAACCTAACCAAGTGTACACACTTATCAAATTATTTCAACTCTACTAATTCTTACTTCGTAACAATTGCAGTCACATCGACTGTGCTCTCTGGACATCAAGTTACATTTAAATAAAAAGTTGAATTGATCAACAAACCATAAAGTCTCTCAAGATGTGCAGGTTGTCTCTTGTATTCCTCGAGCAGCTCATCTGCCTCTTCCAAAATGCTGCGGTATTTTGGTAGCAGGAAGTCCACATTTCCTTCATGAACTTGTAATTCCTCAAAGACATTATAAATCATTAAAAATTAACATCATTTAATTATCATGAAAGCATAAAAGTATGAAGACAGGAGTCTGACAGGAGGAAGTACTTCAGAGACAAAGACAATCGCCTTCCAAACTAGCAGGAGTTACTTTCGAAGTGCTTAATTTTCTAGTCTTATAATGAAATGCCAGATGTCACCTGTCACTTCCTAGACTGGATTCTCAAAATCCTGTGTCTTACAGCCTCCAGCTACAAGTACTGCCAGAACAGGATCGCACCACCACCCAGCACCTACAGGATCAAGCCTAGTGGAGGCTCAAAGCCTTCATCATGTCTTCATTTCTAGAATAAGTAAATGCCTAAAAGGTGTAGCACATGCTGAAGTCTGAGAGTAAAAGTAAACTCTGAAAGCATCACTCAAATTGTGACAGCAAAAAGTTTTAAAGACCTCTTCTAAATGCCCCAGTTTACCATCAGACCAATCTAAGATGATCAATAGTACAGATCTTTTTATTCTCCACAGAAAGACTGTTCTTTTCCAGACAAAAGGTAATTATGCTGTGCCTCATGAGTCTGCTAGGATAATAGCTTTCATCAATCATCAGATTATTTTACTGGCTATCAATAAGTTTTTATCAAAAAAAAAAAAAAAAGCAACAAGACTAAAAAAAAAAACCAACACATAAAAAAAAACCAAGAAAGAGTTATTGAAGATCTGCTAAGAGAAAAAAAAGCTTAAAACAAGCAAGATGTGCATCATCATTATAACTGCACAAACATAATGTGCATTAAGAATAAATTCTCTATTATTCTCACCCCCTGGTTTGTCACATATAAACCCTATTAAGGTAAAATACTCTTAGTGATAATAAAGGCACACGCTATTCTCACTGGTAGTCAGTTTTTCTACTAACTGAAGAGTTCTGGCAACTAGTATTTGATTCCCCCAAAGGACCAGAGAGAATCGGTTGCCTGTTTTCATCTCCACTCTCCCTCAAAAACCACAAAAAAATACCAACAGAGATGATAGCAAGTCTTTGACAGTAAAATCCTGTTTGCTGAATTTCCAGTTGTTGGAAAAAGTCCAAGAGACAAGCTGCCTAACTGGTACCTTCCAAAGACAAACTGTTGAGGAGGAGGTATTAAGCAAAAGATTTAAAAGCAGATAATTCAGAAATTATGACACACTGGGATAAAGTTCCAAAGAGAGGGAGCTGCATCTGGCCTGGATGTTCATTCCCAGATCTAAAAAAATCTTCAATGGTTAGTGGAAAGAAACAAAGGAACTGGAAAATAACAGCAGGCAAAAGGAGAATGTTAGGTGGTAAAGCTGTCTGCCTTCTACTGTCCAGTTTAAGCATCCTCAATATCAGTTAGTAATCCTACACGTTATTCACTAGTTGCATAGTATAAATGGGAATTTTCCTTGAAGAAGTCTGTCTCCTAGATAATTACAATACATATCCTGGGAACAGAAACTGAATGGAAACCAGAATGACACACATCTGACTTGAGCTGTGCAGCTTCGTATCTGACAGCATAATTCCCCCTAAAAAATCCTTCCTGCAGGAGTTCAGATACTTACTCTCAAAGCATCTATTAAGTGAACCTTCTTGGCCAACAGTTGCTGGTACTCTAATTTTGGGTGGATAAGCTTTAATGTGTGCCTCACAGATTCTTCATTTATGTCTGGCAGGGAGTGAAAAAAAAACAACAAGCAAATAAATATCAAATATTCCATGTATAAGAATATAAAATTGAAGTCAAGGACAACAAAACAGGAAAGTTTTACCATATGATATGTTGAGATTAATCTTCCTTTTCGTAGCCTCCTTGGAAAGCACATCTTTTAGGATGGATATTGTAGAAATGTTGTCAGACTTAAAACATCCCTCACCTTTTCTATAAAGGAAGAAAAAATTTAAATGAACAAACTTAAACACACATGGGTGCAGTAGATTTGTCCCTGCGTTAAAATAGGAGGCCTGTAAGTCAATGTCATTATCAAAGTAGGCAACCTCTATAACGTTGTAATGATTCTCCATGTATCACGCATGTATACACATCTATGCTATTCTGTCCTTCCCACGGTAACCTTCAAAGAGAACACTTTGTTCCATAAATAAAACAAAGCAGTATACACAGATCTCAGGTATACAAAAAGCAGTTATCTTTACTGTATGGCACTAAGGTTACACAAGTAAGATTTCTGACTGTATATATTCCTCCTAAGTTTTATCATTGCCATACCTTGAAGCCAAGCAGAAAAGCTTCAGTTCCAGAAGGGTATTAAAACTTCCCCTTCTCCCCAGCAAACCACCACCCAGCAGCTTTTTACATTATGAGTAGGCAACATGTATGGTAGGCAGGGAGTAGGCTGGAATCTAAATAATTACAACGGATGTTGTAATAACAGTTCCATTTTCAGGTGGATATATATAATTTGCTGAAGGAAGATATAACTAAGTTGAGAACTGAGTATTAATCTGAAACATAGAAATAATATTTGCCTAATAAAAGCTTCAGAAAAAAGGATTTTAGCTTAACGTTCATCACATTTTTGTTTGCATGAGCATTAAATGCCTTTTTCTGCTGCTCAATAAAAAAAAAAAAAGACGTTAGAAAACAATAGGCATTACACAGTCATTTCAGGGCTATATTAGCTAGCTCTATTCTTTAAATTCTAAAAGCAAGCCAACATCTTAACAATATACCAAGCCTTTCTTCCCTGGCAATTTTGGTTTTTTGGACAAACTTAAAGAAAAACCCTATTTGAGATACAGAGTGCATCATTACTGGATAATGCACACCCTGGTAATGTTTGACAAGCCTTTCTAAGAAAGATTCCTATTCTCTTTAGTAGGATGGGATTGAGGGTAGAGTGGTATGTGCATGAAATGGTACTTGCAGACTGGTCAAGAATGAAAAAGACAAACCCCACAGCATAGTCACATTGCACTTAATTAATTGTATTTTACCTGTAAGTGCTTTCAAGCTGCGTACCCAGGAAGGTGTTCTGAAAATAAAAGGTGATGCTCTCTCCAGCGGGAGTCTTTTCAGGCACCTCAGGCAAGCAAAACACAACCCATGAGTGAATTTCAGCAAAACTGAACTGGCCTTTGAGCGTCAGTGTATTCATGGGTCTGTGACATTATGAAATTAACAACAAAAAACAAAGCAGTTAATGAAGGAGGGGCACTGCTAGTGCACTAGTTACTCATACGAAAAAAAAGGTTAGTTCCACATTGTGGTTTATTTTTAATCTACACCCTGGGAAATGTCGGGTATCTTGCTAAGTAGTTACATCTTGTAGATTACAGCTACTTTTATGTATTTCAAGACTAAAATCTATGAGTACATTCAAATTTGGTCTCCTAGCAGGCATGTCAGAACTGGCCAAGACACTAGTTGGAAGTTTCTGACGTATCTCATTTCAAGTTGTTCAACTTGAAACTTACAACAAAGGTAAATATCTGATAATACAGTATATATGGCAAACAGCCTCAACAACCTCCCATGGCATAAACCACAGACACAGCATTTATTTCAAGAATGAGGCATAATGGGTCTCATTTGCGTGCTGAAGCATTTACACATAAAAGCATTTTATATCATTTCTTCAATCTTCATGTTCTGTTCTGAAGCAAGCAACACTTTGGTGACAATACAAGATGTTAACTGGAGGTGGGGGAAAAAATCAAGAAGACATTGCATAAAATACTAGGATCTTAACAGAGAGATAAGGAAAAAAAATATCTTGGCTCAGTTTTGGAGCCAAATTAGCTATGGGAAAGAACTGTATTAAAAGGGTGGAGGGGAGAATAAGGCTGAAACTGAAAAGACTATGGTTAGTAACACTTAAGTTTCATTTCTACCACACCCTCAGCTCTACTAACACATGGGGCTGCACTATAACCCAGGTCAATAAAATGAAAAACAAAACAAAAAGCCAACCAAAACCCCTCCCACCAAACCCTGTAAACAAGGGTAAAAGTTGACAAGGAACCCATTAAACCCACATTTCGTGTCAGAAAACCCACAAAATGGAACAACAGGCTCAAAACTGTAAATTAGAGGTTAGAAATGATGCACTCAAGTTTATAGAGTAAAACATTGTTTCAGTTGGATCCTTTCAGTTTTTCAAGAGAAGGTGGCATTGATTTTTCTTTGCAAATACCTGTCATGGTCAATAGAATGAGTTCTTTGATGAAGCGAAAGTGGTTTAATTTGATATTGATGAACTTGGCAAGTTTTCGGTTGAATTTTTGGAGTTATATATGCTTGAAGTGTCCCATACTGACCTTCAATAGACCGAACCTGCAGAAATAAAAGCAGAACCCACCAAAAGGAACAAAAGGGAAATTATTAATTTACCATGATTTGGAAAATCAGTGGATGTTCAAAATGTGTTAAAAAAATACTGATGTAATTCAGAAATATTTATAGCACTGTATTTACTTCATAGTGCCACTATAAATAAAGCATTACAAGAATGCTTTAAAACCATATGAAGTAGCATCCAGTGAAGTGCTGTTATTTAGATAAATGAGCTGTTAAGAAAATAAAACCCTCTAACTTGCTTCTTGATCAGTTAAATGAAAAAGTCTGTTGACTTGCTTCGAATTCTGCAGTGGCACCCTTTTTTTTAATCTTTCTTTTAGTTAAGGAAAAGATACATTCTGTAGCAGCTGGCAGCAAAGAATACATTAAGAAATTCAAGAGAGAAAAGTTAATTTCAAAATATGAGTTCATCTCTTCATAACAATCAAAGTTCTTCCTGAGCTATTTTTGGAAGAGTAAGAGGCCAAGTTTAAGTTTGAGTCTTGGAATACCCAACAAGCAGGGTGTATAAACACATTCAAGACACAGGACACACTCTCCATGCCTTGCAGAACATACCAATGCATCAGTCACTTCTCAGCTACACAGATTGCACTAAGAAGTCTGCCCCTCAAGCAGAACTGACAGAAATAGGAGTGTCCCACCTGTAGCATCAACACCACTGTAAAAGTAGGGCAGGAGAGCTACTGAAACAGCTTTATATAAACAAAAGAGGAGACTGGAGTTCAAGTAAAGGTTTGCTTTATAATCTTGATCATATCCCCTATTTTATAGGGTCCTGGAACTCAAAAAACAGCATTTGGCAGGAAGACATCTGCTTAAATGTTTTGAATAGAAATAAGTTAGTTAAGAGTTCTTTTTGGAAACAAAAGCACCAAGACTTAAAAGTTGTATTATCTTGCATCTGCATAGGCGAAGTACAAAAAGAGAATGAACTCCACGTGACAAGTGTAAATCAGTGGAGATCCTGAATGCATTGTGGTGAGGTGGCAGTAGAACCTGTACAGATCAAATCCATCACATCAGGATCCAAATCCACAGGGTCTGATGACACTCTGCACTATGATGACACACAACAGCAAGCTTATAAATGTTTTTAGTGGGAGAGTAAAAAAAACCCTCTTTTTATGTATCATGAATGCATTTGATTCATTTTTCCTGTGTTATTTACTCTTTACCTAGTAAAAGGTACCTATTAAAGGTGGCCAGGGTCATATTCCTAAATTAAAATATGAGAACTGAGACACAGGAAGATCAAGTGACCTGCTCAGAACCAATAAACCCACTAACAGTATTTCTTAAGAAAGGGACCTGGGAAATAAGACTCTTAATTCTGTACACTAGGTCCATTATTGCAACCTCACCAACAAACAGGTAACCACCCCCAACTTCCCCACCCTTGATGCAATTCATGAAGGCTTAAATTTCTAATGATAATATTTTGACTGAGAGTTTTAGATAAGTAAACGCAGATTAGGAGGCTTCAGTGTTAGGTAACTAAATAAAGAGAAAACCCAGAGCCTGAGCTGTGGGCATGTTGAGGATTTTCCTAATTGTGATTTCCTTCATTATTTCTCCAGGTCGTAGTCACAAAACATGGGAATTTGGTGATTCTTTAAAAATAAAACACCCCCATGCCTTTAGTATAGTAAGCATGGAATGACTGGATTCACTTCCTCTCCAAAATAAATATCCAGTCTATATTCCCTTGTTACTTCCCAGTGTAACTTCCTTCTAATGCTTCTGAGGCCAAACACTGCCAGAGCTTTCTTTCCCACGCCTCTCTCCATTTTACTTGATTCTGGCAATGGTGTGTGGAATGATTTTCACAATCTGTGATTTCCCCACTCCTTTCATCATAAGGACATTTATGAAGGACCCCAGGCTCCCCTCTGAAGGAACACATTTTTAGAAGCTTTTAGAAACCCTAACACACAAATATAAAGGAACACAAGCCCCAGACTAGAAGGTGCTCAGGAAACAGCCAGCCCTAGAAATTGGACTGATCATTTGCCCCGGCTAGGCAGTCAGTCCAGGTGGAGATCCCTCCATTCCAAGGCAGACATCTACACAACCATGAATTTATTGTAAAAAATATTTTGGAGCATTTTACCTTAAGTTCAAGCCTCGTAGTATTTGCTTGGCATCGGTAAGTTGCAAGAAGAAAGTTGCTATTTGGCTGTAAAGAACAGAAAACCAGAAAAATAACACAAAACAGTCCGTGGATTCACAAAAGTTCTACTGGTCTGTTTTAATTGGTCTGTTTTACATGTACAGTAAAGTTTTTGCCATTTATGTACAGCTATTTTACAAAAGTTAAATACAAAAAAGTAATCTTTGGTTCTCTTGATTATTCCCATTAATTTTAATTACAGTAGAATTAAAAAAAAAATCTTTGTATAAAGAGAAATCAACTGAAGTCTCTTAATACTACCATTAAAATTACACAGGTATCTACTTTTCATCTGAAGAATGCATGTCAGCCTGCCCCACTCATCTGTAGTATTAGTCCAACATCCACAAGCTGAAGCAAGATGGGTAAGAAAACACACCCAGAAAAGCTAAATTAATCATCATAAATGACAAGAAACTTAAAGTTGATTTCTGAAAGCTTCAGGGTAGACCAATGATGTGCAAATTTAGTTCTTAAAACTAAAACACCCAGAGGACTGTTATAAGGAAAAAGACTTCACAGAAGATTTTGATAATGCTAAGTCAGTTTCTGCATCTTCTCCCTGGCCCTAAACATCATTAGTAATTCTGCACGTATAAGTTTATAATTATTACATAAAAAATGAACTTAAATGTATGACTCCCTATGCAGCAGAATTTTCACATTCTTAAGTGATTTTTAAGAGATGAACTAAGTAAAAATATAATGTCCTTCACCTAAATTACTTTGAAGTATATAGATGTGATAGTGGCAAATTCAGAGAAGAGACCAAAACTGAATGTGTCTTTCATATTCCTGATCAGACAGGAAAAAAACCCAAGAGAGCAGTTGCCTCCTCTCCTGGATCCTTTTGCAGACATAAGATTTGCCTTATGTCAGGACTTGCTACTAACTCCTAATTCTGCAGTATCTCTGATGAAGCTGAGCTCTCCAAAATTACCAAATAGGAAGTTTAACTGCATGTATTTAAAATGACAAATATATAAACCCAAATCCTATTTTTACTATACATTATTAAGAGTTTTCATCATGCAATCTCTATAAATATAATCTCTTTTGTTTCACTTACCTCGGAATCACAGCTGCTAAAACTAACAACAGCAGAATTTTTATCCACATCCAGCAAGTCTACTGGGACATCACTCTGCAGAACATAAGAAAAATAAAGAGCTTAAGTTCCTGAGTAGCTTCTAATACATTTATCTTCCAACTGTCATCAGTTGTTTTAATAAGGGAGAGGAAATGATTGCTTCATCCATGAGGTAAAAGTCTAACAACAGACACACAGTTTACTACTTAATCCCGGCATAAGATGATGATCTTTCTCTTACTCTCTTATGGAGTCCCAAACTCTTGTGTGGCTGACTTACAACAACTTCAGTATAAGATGTATAACTATCTTTCAGACATGAAAATATACTTAATCCATATGCATGATGTATATTCATGATTGAAGTGTTTCCCTATTTCAATAGGGGGATTACAATATTCAGGAAACCAAGGATCATAATACATAATGATTAAAGATCCTTTCACTTACAGTGACCTTTCTGACACAGACCATTTCTTACCTAGATGTGTTTTCACTGGAATTAAAATTAAATCTAATACTGTTTTAAAAATGAGATTAAAAGGTATTAGGATGATTCATTGCTTGATTTGGTAATGCTTTATATCTCCACAGAAGTACCAGGAAATGCTGATAAATATGTAACATACTTCCTAAAAAAATAAAAAAAAAAACCAGTTCTATTGTCTTTTCACAGCAAAAGAATATCAGATACTGGTTTATATTTCTTTAAATAAAAGGCCATAAGTTCTAAATTCTACATTAAGTTCAGGGCAAGACTAAACAATTTCATTATTCCTCACTTAGGTATGGAAACAGAAGATACTATAGAGCTGTAGCTGAGCATTGCTCTAATAACACCCTTAATGAAAATAGATTTTGATTAACAATTGAAAAATAAAATCTTACAGTAGTTCTCTCCCATTTGTTATGGCAAATTCCTCGTCTATTTTTTCTCCCAATGCATATCACCAGAGAAGGTAATTCAGTACCATTACTCCTTCTGACTACCAAAGATACCATTAATTTCAGCTGATGAAGTAAGAGAAATTATTAATTAAGGCTGCTCTACTTGGCAGGAGTATTTATCATCAACTGCACACAAATCAGATGCTGTTCCACACTGAAAGTGCACAGGTGGCCCATACCATTCTGAAATTAATTTTCCACGACAGAGGGTACTTAACTGAGGAGTGAGAATCTGTACCTCATTAAGATGAGTGAGTTAGTTGCTATTTAAATAAGGAGGGATATGCAAAACAACATATTACACAGAAACCTGCTAGTACAGCAGCCATTTTAGTCTACTTTGGTAGGGCAACCTTGCTGTGTTCAAGAAAAGTTTAAATTGTGTTTGTTCCGTAACAAGCATTTACAACAGGTACTTCACCACTGCAAGGCTATATATTTCTCTCTTATAACAATTCAGACATTTAAAAATCCATATCCTTCTGATACTATAACTTGGATTTTTGAACTAGGAAGTCTCCACACTCACCTGCACCAGGACATAATCTATAGCTGTCTGCACCTCCAAGATGAGGCTGTAACTAGCATCATCCTTAGTCAATGTAAACTTATCATTCACATTAAATGCAGGTACTGATGAAATAGCAGTACTGGATTGAGAAGACTGCTGATACTTTTCACGTTCCTGAAGTACTTTCATCTGCAAGTGTTGCAGTTCATTCCTAGAAAAGGGAAACCATATATAATGTCTAAAAAAAGCAACTAGAAAAGCTATCCTAGAAATTAAGTAGATTAAGCTTGCAAGGCAGTCATGTTTATCTTCTGTCCACAATTTTCCAAGCAGTGACTGGTACACTCCTTCCACATATATAACAAAGACAAAATATAAACAATATCAGATGAAAATGTAGTTTCTACTGTACCTTGCCAAAAAGGGTTTCTACAAGTCACAGGAAAGGACAACTTTTTCCTTCAAAAGTAATATACACATTGTGAGTGACATGCTAGCGCCTGCTTTCCTCCCATCATTTAGAAGCTATAAGCAGCATAGAAGAAGGGAATCTTATCTTGCTGATACTGAGGGAGAAGGCATTAAGACATCAGCAAATGAAGGCAAGATAGAAAGAGACTGAAATGAAGCTGATACTCATTTCTGCTTTAAAAAGGCTTGCTTCTACTTCTAGATACATTAATGAAATAGAAAATCCAGTCAGATAGGAAGTAAAGATGACATTCCAGCTTTTAACATTTCAATTCTTCTATTTAATTTTCTTTCTAGTGCAATTACCTTAAGGATGAAATCTTGCTCTGCATTTCTTGACTTAATTTTAGTTCTTCACCTGATCCACCTTCTCTATGGACAGGTTCTGTAGTCAGTCCTGTCAGCCAGCCTAAACCAATATATGAAGTTTATATTCCTTATAAGCTATAAAGAAAAGTCTACACTCAGCTTTTGTATGTGTGGAGTGATGTTTGTTCCAGATACTGGGTAGAGAAAACCAAGTCTTGAACTTAATCCTTTCGTTGGAGGATTGATCTAGGCACTGAGCATGGGTTTTTATGGATTTTATTCTTAACTTTTAACATTACTTATTCTTTTCATTAAGTACTTAGAGCAGTAAATCCCTCTGCAGCAGTTTTTAACTGAGTGCTTACATTTTTTTCCCACCTCTATTTTATCTGCTAAAGGTCTTTGCAGTACTACAGCTGAAAGCAAAACAAACCAAAGAGCTGTGCAATGCGTTCATAGCAAAGTGTATGTTGCAACTGTGTGCTTTCAGGCTGAATGCTGCCCCTTGGAGGGAAAAACCACAAATCATCTTTTTGTTTACGTAATTACACCACAGAAGTCATTTACTGCCAGGCTTCACGTGTCATTTTTACTGCTCTAAAGCACTACTTTTCCCACTCTGCCAGGCTCAGTCTACTGCACATCCTACCAGAGATTACACCTTTGAAAACCCACAGGTGAACCCAAGCTTTCGCTTTTTTCTTTCTTCTAGGATTCATGGATCTTTATAACATTCCCAATAAAAGAAGCCACAAAAGACTTTGACCACAGTATGGTTGCAGCCTATCATACCAAAACAATCATATGAGGTGAGGTATAAGAGTCTTTTAATCACTGAAAGACTATTTGAAAGAGGTGTACTTGAACACTGCTACTTCTCAATAACCCACTGAGAATTGTAACTTGCCACAATACATTATTTTGAATATGAGAGGTTTCAGTAGGCTGTTTTTTCAGCACTGAAAATAACCAAAGATAGAGAATTAGCAATATTTTATCTCCCAGCAGTTAACACATGCAGCATGTTTATTGTGGCCTCTGTAAGAGTCAGGCCAATAGGTCAAATCCTACAGAGGGGCTGCTGAGACACCTCACCAGGGAAGCTGAAAAGCATCTACTGAAAGCAAAATCAATCCTACTCAAAGCTCTATGAAGCTGAAGAGGAAGGAAATTACATAAAAGATAGGAAAACAACAACAAAACTTGCCTATGTCTCAGTATTTTGAATCCAAAATGTCATACATAATTCCTTCAGACATAACATATTATTTCACCACAGTTAGGCAGCAGTCTACACCAAAAAATAACCATCTGGTGTGTTACACAGGAAAACACATAATGAATATCTTAGAATATAAAAAAATAGTTTTAAGTGTGAATATTAAATCAGAAGAGATCTTTTCAACAAAACACTATCCTGGCTCCAATCAGTACAAAAAAATTAAGGGAAGTGAGCTGTATTAACAACATAATCTGCTTAATTTTTATCACATCACCCACCCTATGTGACATTTATTAAGTAAATGATACAAAGCTTACCCGAGTATGTGCATACTAAAATTTCATCGTATCCATCTTTTCCTACACAGCCACCCTGGATTGATGTAATGCTCTCCGGTAAAGCCTTCAAATAAATGCATTCAAGCAGAGGGAAATATTACTGCACTCATTTTAAAAGTTTAGGGGTTTTTGTGGAGTTTTTAGGGTTCCTCCTCCTACCTGCATCACAAGACACCTCCAGAGATGCACAATATCTAGACTTACAAATGAGTAAGTGAGCTCATGACTGTCAGTTACATTGGTGTGTTTTAACAAATGCATTCCAATTCTACTGTGCATAACAAAAGCATTAAAAAGCAGTTTAAAGCAAAACGCTCATGGATTACATTTTTCCAGCAGGAGCTAACAATCTGACTGAAGGCTGAAATAACCACTAGGGATCGAATCTACTCTTTTGATTTTTCCTCAGATGAAGACTATTTTACTATACTGGTTTGAAGTTCATGTTGTCAACGTTATAGAGCTTATCAAATTAAATACAAGCCACACATTTTAGTAGTAATGATCTTGTAAATAGGTTTTGTAACACATGGCTGGGTTTTTTTTTTCATTTTTTTTCAGCAAAGAAGAATATGATAAACATGGACTTACATGATCATATTGAAGAACGAGATCATCTGTACTTTGAAAGTTATAGATTTCTAGCATTCCGTCATCTCGTCCAACAAGTAATTCTTTAACTCCATCTCCCAGAATGTCAAAACTATCAATACACAATATACCTAATGACAAAGAAAAGAAAACTATTTACTTCATCTTTATTTGTTTGTGACACAATGATACATAGGCCACATTAAATTACATAGAAATAAGATTCTTGGTCAGCTGGTTTTTATTAATGCTATTTCTGGATGAGTCCACTAGAGGGCTGAAGTCTCCCACCTGTGCCTGAGGTTTAAGCTTGTACAGTGAGTTTTACAGCAACCAATTCCAAACCAAAACTACTGAAGAGAGACCCCTTCTGCTGTTCAAATAGCTTAATTCTGAGGGGTTTAACTCTTCCTCGTCAAACATTTCCCCAGATTAACTTATTTTTCTGTCCACACTACTGTAACTTTGTCAGTTGAAGAAGCAAGCATTCTTGATTTCTTATAATTAACTTAAAGCTATTGGTAAATGGACTGTTCTGGCTAAGGTGACAGAAAGAGGGATCTGACTTGTGCCAGATCTGGACTAGGTACTGCTACTCAACACGTCAGTGGAAAAACCCACTACCAGCACATGTTGAACAAGCCTATGACAGCTAATCTTGTTTGGACAGGAAAGAGAGAGAGGGTCTGGAAGAAAGAAAAGCAGCAGAGACAGATTGTACAAGAATATGAAAATCAAGATGCAATGTAACTTTTATGATTCATATGTATTTTATATTAAGAGTAAGGACATACTAGGAAGCATTTTAGGAAAATAATTTAGCAATAGCTTTTATGATATATTTAAATTTAAAAATATATCTATTTTATTCTTGGTCTTCTCCTTCACAAAGGTGTAGGGGCTAATAGATGCTGCAGAAGCAGCATACCAAGGCTAAAACAGGGAAAGTGTTGTACTATGCTTTGATCAGTTAAGCCTTATTCTGGAGCTTTAATGAAAGCCTTATTCTGTCTTTAGACAAAACTCCCTTATAGGGGCTTTTTTTTTTTAATACAAAAAGAAAAAAAGAAAAAAAAAAAAACAAAGACAGATTTGCAGGAAAGATACTAACCTTCCCTCTGAAGAGACTTTAAGACCACTGAACATCCAAAAAATCCAGCAGGTATATTTGCACTTAGTCATGAAATGGTAAAACCCTGAAGTAAATATATATGAATCAATGCTCCTTTACAAATGCCAGGGTAGTGTAAAAATAAAAGTATGCAGAAGTGTTGGAAATAATATGAACAGAAAATGCAAAGGAAGAGAAACCGATCAGAATCATTTCTAAGAAAATCAGAAGAATGAAAGGGAGAGCTTACTCATATTAATAGCAAATACTGACATAATTACAACTTCCCTCAAAAGTATCGATGAATAAGATTTCCTGATTATTAGACTTGCAATAAAGCCTCACATACGCTGGAAAGCTAAAGAGTGAGAGACTGAGACACATACCTCCTCTCTTTTTGTCATTTCCAACTTCACACTTGGGTACAGGCTTGGTACCAGTAATCTGAGTAAGACCCAGTTTACCATCAGAAGTTCCATACACAATTTCTTCTCCAGAATCACCTGAACACATAAACTGAATTTACAATCAATAAAATCAAGTACACCAGTTTCAAAAATTTGAAAGTGTTGTTTAATTACACTCTATAGCCCAAAGGAAAAGGAAAATGCTAACATTAGTGCTGTATAACAGAACTGTCAGGCTGTAAAACCAAAAATTAATATATGCAAACTGCACCTGTTCTGACAATTTGTTCCTGGCTATCACTCTTCTGTGTGTGAATGCCCTCCCTGTACTGCAGTTATGCCTAAAACCCATTCATAATCCAATACTTTAAATTTCAGCTATTAAACTGCCTTTACAGAAAGGAAACAAAGAGATAAATTCAGAACACACATCCAACAGTGAATGTTGTGCCAAGACTTCAGCACAAGTAAGAACTACTTTTCCAAGCTCTTGATGTCATTGCCACACAATTTAACTGAAACTAAATTAAGCACCAGATTAACACACTAAAGCGATTTCTATTAGGTTGGATTAGAAAAGGGATAATCGAACTATTTTAAGCTTGATCCTTCCAGACTTAGTTTGTATGAAGTCTACTCAATACTTTCATCCATCCATGGACAGGTGCAGCTAGTGATTCTAGTTCTGGAAAACCACGTGCAAGAGAAATCCAAAACCTCAATTTTGACAAGACCCCCCAGAGCCCAGTTTGTATTTACACAATGAGACTACCTCATATCTCGCTGCTCTTGTAAGAGGCTTTCAATTAACTGTGAACATAATTTAGAACTAAACCAGTTATATATGTGTGTGTTGATATTTATTTATGTGTAATAAACTCCATCACCTAGTCAGTTTTCTGCAGCATTTTTAACATTAAGGCAAAATGTAATTAACAAGGCAATAAAATCCTAAAAATACAGTAAAATCATATTATTTAGTTATGTGCATGTTCAAAATCTTGTTACCCCCATTTCCATTTAGAGCAAGAACAGCAGGTGGTCCAGGAACTTCCACTTCATACAGTAAATCAGATCCCTAAAGACAAAAAGAGCTATCTGGAACGAATTTTGTAAAAAACAAGCAAACAAGCAAACAGAAACCCAACCAAAACCCACAACATCACCAAAAAAGCCCCCACAAATGACCAACCAATCAAACCACAAAACAATAACCCAAAGCATAAGGAAAAAATTATTATGGATAGTAGTAACTGATATACTTCACTTGCACAAAATCCCCATACCGATGGGAGAACCATTTCTAAGCCAAAACAGGGTAAAGTTTATATAAATAAAAACCCAGGACTCTTGAAATGTGCTATTGTTAAAAATAATCTGTGAATTTGGCAAATAGATTTGTTAAACCACTTGATATTACTTAGACCTGTCACAAAATTAACTGGTGAAAGTAAGAATTTCCAAACTGATAAAGACTTAGGTATTAAATTCCCTTATGTAAGCACTTTCCATTTGAAGGGATCAATTTCTTATCTATCTCTTCCTATGAATTCCAAAGCCTATTTATAGTGGGTTTATTAATCCTCATTCTGCAAGTTTATAATAATGATTTTCCTTTAAAAAATAAATAAATAAATGTACCAGCATTGTAGACAGTAACACTGCCAAATAAGATACAATATGTTTATCCTTACAGTGTTTTAAGCCATGCTGATATGTTGATTTCCTCAAGAATTAGTCCAATTCTATGGCATCAATACATAAAACATAAGTATTTTAACCTGTAAAACTCTCAGGACTCTATCTTGACACGCAAGTACTGGTGTAATGCAATTCACTTTCTGTACAGGAAGGCAGAGAACATCATTGATTTTATCTCCTGAGAGGTAGTAATGATGGTCTTTGCAGTCGCAGTAATGGTTATAGATGTAGCTTGCACAAAGAAAGAGATCTGCTCCTGAAATATGCCTGAGAAGAAGAAAAGACTTTCTGTAGCATTTTCCCAACATAGTTGCAGTGATAGTCTTTTAGCCTTTCTACTGCTGGCAAATTCAAGGCATCAGGGGCCCCACAAGCTGTTCCAGCTATTAAAAAGTTTCTTATGAATGCTAAACACACATGATTCTTATAGGTTTCTATTTCCTATTTTGTCTCCATGCAAAATCCTACAAATAGAAGTTTAATTATTATATTTTGATGGTATTCATTCTTCCCAAGCCAGTTTATATATATGGCAGCATTTTACAACACAAACCAAAAAGAAAAATAAAAGATTTGTTCCTCATCTGCCAGAGGAAGGGTATGTGTATGTGATAAAATAACCCAGCTGTGCTCACCTGCATCTGTACCGATGTGGGTGCCTCCATACCCCTCCCAAGTCCCCTACTCTATCTAAGCTTCCCTATGATTTTCTAAGTTCCTTCCTACATGTCATGGCACAAGTAAAGCTGGACTGACACTCAGCGTTACTTACAAGCACACAATATAGTGAAAAATATCATTTAATAAAATTATAAACTGTCTGCTGTGGCTATGAAAAAAATTGCAAAATACACATACATAGCTTTGATGTTTTCAGTAAGGTTAGTTTCAAACGAAAGAAACTGCTTCCCTCTTTTTGTGAAACCTCTCACTTCTGATCCTGTAGCCACAAAGATTTTTTCTTGTGGTGTATTAAGAGCCCCTCCCAATTCCAATCTTGCAATTTTTTGGCCTGGCAGTGTCTTGAACACTGGCTGTAAACAGAAAAATAGTTTTCATCATCACAACTTTGTATTTATGATAATCTTTTAACATAAAGGATAACAAATTTGCTTTACAATTTTTGGCAAAACTAAAATACTATGGATTATTTGTGGACAAAAATAATCTGTACATTTCAGAATCACAAAGCAATCAAGCATTTTATATGTTGGTAAGTATAAAATGCTGAAAAATACGATAAATTAAAACTTTATTATTTCAGTGTTATCCATCCATAGGAAAAATTCAGCATTGCAGGTAGCTGTAAGTTTTTTGTTTGGTTGGTTTTGGTTTGTTTTGTTGTTTTGGGTTGTTGTTTTTTTTAAATAACAGTGACTCACTCCCTTCCACTTATATGTTGCATTTTTATTCCAGAAGACTACATAGATTTCTTTGTATTCCCTTAAGGGGGGGAAAATGATAAAATTTTATTAAGTTGGGCAAAGGTCTATTCTCATAAAAAGCAACCAGTTTGGCAAAATCCCCTAAGGTGAGTGACTTAGTGACTCACTGAGGGCTTTTGTCCAGTCACTGTAACAGAGTACCCATACAGACTTAAGCCCAAGTGACCTGCAGAACAAAAGGTGTTAAACTGACCTTCTCGGTGATGATACACCGTAATGCGTGACTCTACAACTGTAGAGGACCGTGTGCTTGTCCAGGCATGAAATCAGCATGCCCTCATCATGGCTAGCAATCAGTCCACAGTTCTACCTAGACACCTTCTACAGGTATCTTATTGGCCATGTCAATAAAAACAAGGCTTTTAAAGTTCATAAGGAGGAATATTTAAAAAGTAAAACTTGGAATGGAACATTTCCACTTACCACAGCTTCTCCTTTTTTTATGCCAAAACATGTAATGACCCCATCCTGATCTCCAACAACCACCTTCAAAAGTATAACGCATTGTTATTTTTTACTACATGCATAGATATTTTTAAATAATACTTTTCCTACGTTAATATTTTTCTGTATTTAAGTACTTTGCATTCTACACTACTTATTTTACATAGCTCTATGGGAGTATGCATTGGAAAGCTAGGTCAACCGTTACACATAGGACATTAAAGCCTAAGAACAGTGGTTTAAGCAAAAGCATTTCCAATCCTTTTCCTGCTTCTTCTTGCAAACACCAGCAACCATCATATGCAATACTCCAGAAAATGCATATTTGGGAATAGCTGTATTTTCAAACTGAGAATGTATTATTAAAACCAAACATACACTGTTATTTCTATCGAGTTTTCCTAATTAAGTTTCCTAAGCTTGAACTTACATTAAGGAAAAATTTAAAATAAATATTTCATCTATATTAAGTGTTAGCAAAACAGAAATAGAGAAATATGCAAGAACTCCCTTGCGGTTTGAGCACTGCTTTAAGCTTTAAAAATTGCTTAGTGGTCCTGAAAGTTTTTCAAGTCCAAATTCAGATTTCTGTTTTTTGGTTGTTTTTTTTTGTTTTGGGTTTTTGTTGTTGTTGATGTTTTCTCCAAAATGTTCCAAAAACACTGGCTCCAGAAGTTTTTTTCCTATCACAGAATCATGGAATAGTTTGGGTTGGAAGGAACCTTAAAGATCATTCAATTCCAACCCCCTTCCACAGGCAGGGACACCTTCCACTAGATGAGGCTGCTCCAAACCCCGTCCAAACCTGGCCTTGAACACTGCCAGGGATGGGTCAGCCACAGCTTCTCTGGGCAACCTTCGCCAGTGTCTCACCGCTCTCATAGAGAAAAGGCTTTTTCCTAATAGCTAATCTAGACCTACCTCCATGGCATACTACCTAAAGAACCTCACGAGACGATTAAGAGTATTTTCGCGGTACATTCCACAGTGTCGCGACAGGCGCTACCTTCTGCGTGGCCTTTCGCCCCGACGCGGGAAGCAGCCTCATTGTCTTCTGCGCCGTCACCCCCACCTGTTAGCAGACACGCTGTCACCAGGACGCAACGGGGCTGAGGCGCGACACCGGTGTGGGCCCAGCCCCGCTAAGGCGGCTCTGGAGCCGCACATCCTAGGGCCGAGACGGGAGGCCTGCCCGGCCCCGGGACCACAGGCCGGCGCTTCACACCCGCCCCCCGAAAGCACCGTGGCCCTCCTTCGGGCTTCTCACCGGCCCCACCACCCTATCGTGAGGCCGCCGGACGACTTTCCCTCGGCCGCCGCCTCACCCCGTGGCCCAGGCCACCCGCGCTCGCCTAGCCCGCTCCCCGGGGTACCGGCACAGCGGTGCTGCCCGCGGCCCGGACCCACCTGCAGGTAGTCCACGCGGGCCAGGCTCAGCTCCATAGCGCCGACGGGACGCAGCCCCGGAGCACCCACAGCTCCCGTTACCGCAGCAACCGAGCCGGCTGCCCCTCGCCGCGAGGGGCGGGTCCGCAGCGCGGCCTGCGGCGCAATTGGCAGAGAGCGCGGGCGGGCCCGGGTCGGGTCGGGTCGCGGCGCGGCGCGGCGCTGCGGAAGGAGTGGGCCCGCAGGGAGCGTCAGTAAAGTAGGAATGTTTTATTGAAGAACCAAGCACGGCGGCAGCATTGAAACAGTGTAACAAAATACCAGCCCTGCGGCAAGTAAGAACGTTAAAAAAATCTTTTCTACCGCATAAAGAGTAGCTGCGGACTGAGGTCGGTGTCCTGCCGATGTTGGGTTTTACAAAATAAGACGTCCAGTCCTCACTCGTGAAAGGAAAGATGCTAGATTAATAAATGGTATGCGTGGGTACATGTATATACATCCATGTTAAATGCTGTTGCTACAATTACATTCACACTTGGCCGATGTTCATTATTTCTTTGAAATCATACCATAAGGCCTTAGCTTAAACACATCATTAATAAAGAACAAAGATTTCAAGTAATCCTCCACAGATCTAGAGTTGATTTGTTGTACTAAGAAAAATCCTATTTGGACCCCATGGGTGCAAGGAACACAGTACTACGCTGTATTTGTTATTTTACTTTTTTTTTTTTTTCTTTTCTTGCAAATTTAGTGCAAAGAATTCTCAACATGTATTCATAAACCTGTTAAAAGATCAGCAATTGATACCATTATACCTTTTAATGCATGAACAAAAAAAGAAAAAAATAGTTCTTTGCCTTTAGACAAGTAAAATGAAGAGAGCAATCTTTGCATGGTGAGTTAATAAAATTTCCTAAGATAAATTCCAGAGAAGCTGTACATGAAGTTATTTAGTGCTAAAAATCTACAATACATTTTTCAAGTATAAGATACTGAAATATTATTGCCAATAAGTAGTTGTGCTGTAGTCAAAACCATAGTTCCTTTGTTGAATCATTCACATGTCAACATATTAGGATTTAGTTTCTCGCTGAGTTTATGTATTAAAATTGCTAATTCTTCTGTTGCTTGGGACTTATCCTCCAAAAGTTCATAGCGAAGACTGGAGATATCCTGTTTGATTTCCTTTAATTCACCTGTATTAATCATTGAAAGAAATACTTGTTAGCAAAGTTTAATACTCCTTCAAATACTGTTAAATCACATCAGTGTGTATTTCAGGTGATCATCTCAAAATGTTCATGAGAGCAGATACAGGAAAGGCTTTACCTCTTCTCATTCCCAAGGGAATGCGAGTGTGTCTCCACCCCTATATAGTACCAAGAGTATTTTAATAGCCCACTGTACCCTAATGTTGTTCTCCACACGTAGACAGGACATCAAAAAGCACAGGTTTTACACAGGTTAATGAATTAATCACACAACACTGCTGAGCAGCTGGTAAATATTAGTACCCCCTTTTAGAAAGAAAAGGCAAAGAGATTTTTTTTCTGATGTGATGTGCAAGATCACACAGGAAAAGTGTGGCAGAGCTGGCAGTAAAACTCACAGCTTCTGAGTCTCTCTCCTCTTCCTTACCAATATCCTTTGAATTAGAAAAAGTCAACCAATTTAAAATGGTGTTACGATTTGACATGAACACAAAACCGCACTTAAATGAAGACAATTGTCAAGGCCAGGCTTATAACAAGCAACAGGATACTTTCCATCATAGAATATTCAGCTCAAGAGCAGAAGCTTCTTAAACTTTTCAAATACTATTCTTCCAGCAAGAGTGAGGTATGTGAATTCTTACAGCTCTGACTAGGACTCTGGAAGTATGCATACAGTTAATGGCTTCCTCACAAATTTCTACTGTAACTGTTACTTCTGTGCTCTCGTTTTCCACCTGTAAAATGGGTCCCATAATATTTCTCAGCTCTACTTCTTTGATCCTACTTGTCCATTTTTGTTGTCACAGGTATACTTACACTACTGTCTGAGTTCTGTGCATTAGAAGTGAAAATAACACTCTTTTTACCTGAAACTTCCACACACCCCTGTAATGCCAATTCTTACTACAACATGACAAAAATTGTCTCTGACTGTTGCAACTGCAGTCTCTTTCTTACCTTCATTTACTTCATCATTTTCTTTGTCCACTTGTGCTTTCAGAACGTAACGTTTTATCAGTCTTTTCATTATTTGCTGCCAAATTGCAACAGTTAAATAATCAGATGAGCATATACAATTAAACACTATTCACTTTTCTTTCCCACCTATCTCCCTCATATCTGTGTAAGTGAATAAATGAACAGCCTCAGATAAAGCAGGTGCCTCATATGGGTTTTTTGGCGGCATGCTGAGATTCATCATTACAATGAAACACCTTTGTTATCCTCTTATTTACAGAGCAACACAACTTTTTGTAGGGAACAGGACAACAGGAAAATATGTTTAAACACATCTAATTTAGGCTGTAGAATAGGTCAACTCTGTGGAGTTCACATATGAACGGATGTGTAAAATATAAATATTTATCTTTTAAAAATAAAAATTGAGATTTTACACTATGACAATGCAATGTCAGCTGTAAAGGATTCATTAAGATGGCATCTGTATTTTTATACTGTAACTGCCAGTGTTCCTTGTATGTGATAATATTGTTGAAGTGTGTTACCCTTTCCAATCTAATGTAGGTCGTCTAACAGGGGTTGCACAGTAGATTACATACTGTCAACATTTTCACAAGGGCTCCTATCTACTCTTTTATTTCTGAGTTGGAAAGATGTCAGGAAGGGAGTATCTGTCAGAATCCTCTTACCAGAAAGGAGCGTTCCTATCTGCAGTGATGTTGAATGTCACACTTCAGATGTGAAGAAAGAAAGGGAAAGTAGTGCTAATCTACTCAGCTCAATGCCTTCACATTGCCTCCTCAGAAATCAGTTTCAGATACTTGCTTCTCACACTTTCCAACCCAGGCCATCAAAGGAAAATCTAAGTTTTGCATGGGCTAGTTTTTAAACTCTATTTTAGAGTAGCACTCCAGAGTTTGATTTCTACAGGAGGTTTTCTTTATCTAGTGAAGACAAAATGTACTTGAAACACAAAATTCTGCTAGTACTTTCACACAGTTCTATTACTCAAAACAGTGATCACTGCATGTGTTTACCTGATAGCGTGTCGGCTGATTGAGAATGCTGTTGAAGCTGTGTGATTCAAAAACTCTGGAGTTTGACTGAAAAAGGTTTAACTAGGGAGAAATAAGAGAAAATTAAAACCTGTTATGGAATTCACAGTAAGCATTCAGCTCCTTTTCTTCCTTTTTTTTCTTGGAGGCATGTTTGGTGTGTCACTATACCAGAATATTATTTTTTTTAAAAAAACCAAACCCAACAAGATAGCCTTATTTGCTGGATTTGTGTTTTTTTTTTTTTTAAAGCTATCCTGTTCACAGCACAGCTCCAAAGCAAATGTGCTTGCACAGCTGAGGAAATAATGAATTATGACTTGGAGGCAGAGATGAGTGGCCAGAGTAAGGAGAGACTCTTTGAACTGGCTTTAACAAAGATCTGTTATGGATCTGCAGTCATAATCCTGCTTTTAACTACAAATACATGCTCAAAACTATTTCTGCTTAGCTTCAAGTGTTTTTCCAAAGCGCTCTTTTCAGGAATAGTATTGCATTTTTTTAAAAAAGGTCATTGCTCGACCATTCAGTGATCACAAAGCCATTAGATCCCAAACAATACAAGATTTTTGTAGCAGCGGGTTAGAAATAGAAGGAGAAAAAAAAGCCATCTTTCATGAGAGAGCTTTGTGACAAATGCAGAAGGTTTGTTACTACCAAATCAAATACCAGACTCTCCTTTCAGATACACTAATAAGGATTACGTAAAAAATGTGTATCCACAGGTAAAATTCAACCCCCTAACCTGCATCTGTCATTAATTTTTAGTGACACTGCATTCCATTTATATTTGTAAAGAACATTTAGATACTCAAATTTAGAATGCCATTAATGCACTGAAGATTACTACTGTTGATCCCTTCCTCTTTCCTGTTGTCTTCTGTTGAGAACACAGCTTTTGACAGTGGGAAGTGAGTATTATACTGACCACACTTCATTTGTCTCCTGTCCTAGTGAAAGGAAAAGTTATTTCCTCTTATTCCCTCCAGGTTTGGGTGTTTTGGTTTTTTTTTGGTTTTCTGGTTTTGGGTTTTGGTTTTGTTTTTCTTTTTACCCTGAACTAAAAATCTTTGTAAGAGAGGCTGAAAACATCCCTATTCAATATTTAAGTTATTCCTTGTGTGAATTATTTGCATCTTTAAGTACTCAGTTATTTTTATTTTTATTGTGTTTTTCCAGTCATTGGACCTTGTTATCCTAAGAAAATTTAAGGCTATTTTATTGTTTGATATAGTATATTTAGGCAGTCTGCAATGTAGATCTATGAAGACAAATGCTTGACTAATTACCATACCATCATTGGAAGCACAGGTTATATCCTAGAACAAAAAGAAAAGCAAAATGCTATTTACAGATCTTCATTGCAATGAAGAGATTTCAGTACCTACCCTAGATTTGGAATTGCCCATTCCCATTTCAATATCCTTCTGTAGTCGTCTCCTTCTGCACTTAGAAAAGTTAATGATCCTCATGATGAAATAGAAAAAAGATTTGGGGCTTGGTACAAGACTGAATGGTGGAGGTAATGTTTTTCCATCATCAAAATATGATAACCACAGTTTAGAACGAGCAAATTTCCACTCTACATCACTGTCATCCTGTGTAAAAATATAAAAACAGGTACGTGCTTTATTTTTAGGAAATACAAAACTTTTTCCACATGACACTTCTGTTAAATATTGACCCTTTCTGTTTTACATAAAATGTTGCTTGCTAATAAAACTCCCAGTAGATTTGCAAAAAGGCAACCACTTTATTAAGTCCATTTTAACTAAATTTCAGTTGTCTCTTTATGGCAACATCTCATTGACAATGCTTAGTTGAAGCATATGAACCATTTAAATAAGTGTTATTTCTGCATTGAGTGAAAGCCAACATATAAATTCCTTGCAATTTAAAGTGGAACTTTTGGGGGTTTTTGAAGTCTCATTTTTCTCCTTAAACTGGTCACATGAATTTGGTACTTGCATAAGTGATGAAGTATTAGCCTCAAGGCAGATGGTTAAAAATGGTAGTACTCATTAGCTTATTACATAAAAAGTGAATCCAATTTATGATGGAATATAGAAGACACAAACTTTGTTGCCATGCAGAAATTGTGTTAAAAATGACGAACTGATTTTGTCCTAACAAACACATTCTTACTGAAGTACTCAAAGGCTAGATTTGGTTTATTCCAAAGGTGAAAAGTTGATTTATTGTAACTATTTTTCTCCTGCTGAATTCTCTGTTATTACCCTAGAGTCATTGAAAATACTGGAAATTACTTATCTATTTTTATACTCTGTCTTAAACAATATTTTTTTATCCTGCTAGTGTGGGTGTGCACCTGCATCTATGAGAATGTAGTATTCTAATAATATCAAAACTCATGGTCTGAAAATCTGGCAATATAAATATACTTTAATTTCAGCAACTTAATTTTTAAAACCAAAGTATCTTCTCTACTTTAAAATTTTCTGAATTTCTTATTGGAGTTGGATGATAAATATTATAATTAGTTGTCTCTTAAAGTGGAGATACTTTGTTATCATAATGAAATTCAAATAAACTATATGTCATTTAGTAAGCAATGCAGCTAATAATTTGTGTGAAATCAGAGTGTTCATTCAACTGAGCCTTTTGGCAGATTTGGAGCAATACTACCACTGTGTTTTCAGGACATATGGCAAAGCTCAGTAAACATAGAACCAAGTTTTGATATCGGACCTAAAGTGGAAAAAAGCACATATTACAAACAAAGCATATAAGCATTGCAAAGTGTGACTCAGTCACAACAATCTTAAAGATGGTACCTGTACCATATTTCACCTACAGAGGCATATAAATATAATAAAGTATATTCAAGTATCACTGCTGTACACAAGTGTCTAACTCCTGCCTATTTTGTTAAAAAGTATGATGACTGGAACTAAAAATCAGATCTCCATTAAAGCCCACATGAATACAGCATTTAATCTGTATTCTAATGACTTGTCAGAGATAGAAGTGTACTACATTAAAGAATCATGAAATAAACATCCTAAGGAAACTGGAAACAATAACCCATGTCTAAAGTGTTATGCCCAGTAACCTTCATTTCTACTTCACAGCAGTCTTTGTTTTAGTATTACTTTAGATTTTAAAATTTCTGACTGGATGACATCTCCTTATATGCGTACACATGGCCCAAGATGAACTACTTATTCAGATTCTGTATGATTATGCAGCTTGGCTGGGTTGTTAGATAAAGTCAGTCCTAGGAACATGGTATTTTTTTTGAGATTACCTCAGTAAAGGAGATAACTATACTACTCCTGTATAATCCAGATGCGCTCACTGAAATAATTCTTAGTAATTCTGCCTTTTCTCAACATAAAACAACTTGAGAACAGAGCCCACCTCAATTTCTTGGTATGAACTGTTGATCATAGCAATCAGCATGTTGAGCAGAACCACCACCATCGTCACATTGTATATGCCATAAAGAACATAACCAATGTTCTCTATGAATTTATGATCATATTTGAGGACAACAGAGGTTACTTCAGACAGGCCAAATATTGACCAAAATAAGGTCTTGAAACTTTCTTCCACTCTGAAGGGGAAAAAAAAAAGAGGAAGATGCTATTAACTATCTACACAAATAAATATATGAGTTGTGCTTACAGTAAGTGATAAACAATCTCAAGCAGTTTATCTGTGAATCAGGTTTGTAGAGCACTGATCAAAACAACAAACCCAGAAGAAAAAGTTCATGGTACATTCAGTTTCTCCACTATGCTCCACCAACTGGTTTCCCACAAATCTGTGTGATTAACACAAGGTAAAATTATTTCAAACTGCAACAAAATCTTCCATTACGCAAGCAGGACAGAATTTTGTGTTCTGATGAGATACCTGATTTCCCACTGACTTCAGCTGGTTTTTTCTTCAGTTTTATTTTAATGCTAGGAAAGAGCATACAGTATCTCACAGTCTTTGTTACCTTAGTGAAAAACCTGAAAGTTACATATTAGCTTTTTACTTAAACAAAACTTCATACTTACGTTGTAAAGGCTGGGTTTAGTTTAGCTCCAAGGTAGTAGGAATACAGTATGAACATTCCAATCATAAATGCAAGAAATACCATAATAAAAAGGACCATAAACTTGAAGATGTCTTTAACAGTCCTTCCGAGCGAAATCTGCAAAGGCCCAAAACTCTCATTTGCAGGCAGGATATATGCGATACGAGAAAAGCTAAGAACAACAGCAATTGCATAAAGGCCTTCGGATATTATCTGAGGATCAGATGGGAGCCATTTATCTCTAGCTGGAAGATACAAAATATAGGGGTAGAGTTACTCATTTATCACAATGCTGAAAATCAAGTCTTGATAGGATTTTTCCATGAGCAAGTCTGAATTTAGTTGAGACAAATATTCAAAGAGTCTAGCAGTTCCCTTAGTCACAAGGAATAAATCTAAGTTACATCACCTTCTACTAGTACTTGAAAGAACATGATGTTTTCTTCTGCAGTTTGCATTTTAACCTGACATATGTAACAATACATAATTCCTTACTGCTTCTCTGAAACACAACTGTTTTATCTGAATAAGCACTATGCTAAAGACAGAAATTTATTTGTATTTTTTGTTACTGATGGGAAGGTAACAGTGTTGGATAATGAACAATTTAATTTATTAATCACACCAGCTTTTCCCACTGGTACAAGTTCAGGATATAACCTAATTCCCTTTGAAATCAAGATTTATGCCATTTGCCTCAATGGAAGTAGGATCACCACAAACACATGCAAACATTCATCTTAAAGCTTCAAAATGCTTTATAGTGCATCCTACCAGTTTTTCTATGTTCAGATCTGTGTTGAAGAAAAGTTAAACTCACCGTAAGTAAAATATTCTATTTCTGGAGGAAGTGTAACCTCAGAGAGGTCATTCTCCTCAATGTAGTTGTCCACATATTGTTGTGCTTTTGTGGCCTGCAGGAATGCCAGAAGCCTTGCTGTGAAAGCAGCAATGAAAATGGACAGCATCCCAAAATCCAAAACATTCCATAACTGCAAAATATATTCCCTGGGTCCTTCCAGCCACAGCTCTTTGCATTCTGACCACATCATACCTGCAACAAAAGGTGACAAACCACATTGCAATGTTGGCCAAAATCTTTTCACTTACATTCTCTGCATTCCAATTCATAAAACCAGGTGGTACCAGTGGAGCAAAAATTCACTTATTTGCAGTGTCACAGCATCATCACACACCTTGAGTAAGGCCCTTTTGGTTTCAACAGGGTTGATCAAATAGCAAGTTATGAATTGATACGTGGCGATAAAGCTCAAACATCTCCACATAGGATAGCATAGAGCCATGACTTTGCAGTGAAAGCATTATGGCCTAAATAAAAAACAGAATGCTGTACTTCTGAAGGAAGAATGTTAAATATGGAAAAAGAACTCTTCTCACTTCCTTACCATTTATGTTCATAAACCACTTCTGAATCAGAAGGGTTCACATTTACAGAGGATCTCAACTATCCAGCTACACAGACGACCAAATACAAAGGGCACAATTGAACTACTGGTTCTCCACTTGGCAGAAGAAGATTGCCTTTCAGCCTAGCAAGTGGAACTTGGTTATGTGCAGTTCAGTTTTGGCTCAGCAATTCAGAGGGGGTACTGCTGCCATTCCAAACATATGCACAGCAGCCATGCACTGAATTGGCTTAAGGCTGGTTGTCCCTGAGCGCCCAAGAAATTTCTCACAGTGCCCAAGTCCTAAAGACCACTAAAATCTCTGTCCTTGCCTCCTGTCAAATAAAGAGGCTGCTCCCCAGGAATGTATGTTGGGACTACCAGAAGGCAGCACACAGATATGCATCTCCCTACTCTAACATAATTTAAGACAAAGCAGGACTTAAACCAGGCATATAGGTGATTCAAAAGGCAGTGTGAGGCACTGTCATGTAGCAGCCACCTGCTACACCTACCTCTTTTCTCTCCCACAGCCTGTAGAAGCCAAGAATGCTACATTATCATGCAGCTAACTGACATTTTGCCATGTAAAGCACTTGACCTGGATTAAATGCTACAAGACTGCATTTTCTGCTGTATGGAGTTTCAAACAGTCTAACAGTTTTGTGAAGAAAAGAAGGAAAACCAAAACCAACCAACCAAAACAACACAAAGCAACCACACAGATTCCAATCCCCCCTTTCCCCCCTCAATAAAAAAACAACCAAACAAACACCCTCTCAAATCTATAACAACAGAGTAGTGATAACTGACTCCAGCCACTTGACACTGGTAGATACTGCGATTTCCCCACATACTGTGTCAGCACCAATGTCACTTAAGCACTGATGTGCTTTCTGGCACACGCTGTTATTATTTAAGAAAGCCACTTCAATAAAGTATGCTTTCTGCAAACCTGCTGTCCCGTTACAAATGCCAGAATTACCACACAGTGCGGCAAATCAGCAAAAAAAATTTTACCCCATGCTGCAAGAGGGGGCAGCAAAGAGATGATCTGATGCTTTCACCAGTTCTAATGTACTGTTATCTGTCTTAAGGGTTTATTCTAATCATGCAACAGCAGGAGCGAAGGTCTGGGAGTGGACTTTTTTATTTTACAATTTATATCTGCAAGAGAACAGCTGACATTAAAAGAAGGGGCTATATACCTACCAAGTACCCACACCATGATCAGCATTTCTGTCCAGGTGAATTGGGTAGTCTTCACCCTAAAGATCTGCTTAGGGTAATCAGTAACAGTGACATTCGGTAGCGTTGTTATACCTTCAAATCTGTCAGAAGCATTGAACACCAGTAGGCCCAGGAAAATAATGAAGGATGCTGCATGTGCCACAAATTTCATAAATGGGCTTCGAAGAATTCTTCCAAGCTGCAAAGGCAGAATGAAAGTTTTCTCAAAGGAGCAAACTCTTTCATCAGACATTCCAGAAGTGTAAATGGGCACTCAAAGCTCAGGACAGTCTGAAACCTCATTTTGAAAGGATACTGAATTGTGATGCTTTACCATTTCAGACTAAAGTCTCCCAAAGGCAACCTCATGGAGTACATTGTCTCTTTAGGAGAATATATGTTCAGAGATCTAAGTGCCAAATAAATAACTCATGTCTACTAAAAATAATGACTGTTCCCTCAGAATGGACTAAGAAGAGTAAGATCAGAAATACTACTATTTTCACATAAAATCAGCTGATTTCATTCATATCTGTACCTGGCAGAAGTACAAAACAGCAACAGCAGAGGCAGTCCATCTGCCTCAGAAGAGAGGACCATCTGCCTCCAGAAGACCAGACTGGAAAGAGCGATAGGCCTGTCACAGTTACTCACTATATGAAAAAGTCTATGATCCCATCAGTACTAGCCTGCAAGCCAGCATTAAAAGTGCCACGTTATAAACCCACTTTTCTGGGGGCAATACTGCCAGTAAGCTTTATTTAGGCAGTAAAGGTCTCATATGGCCTGCGCTGCTGCAACTCCCCACCACATACTCAAAAAAACCGCAGGTATTGGTGAGGCTGCACCACAGACAGCCATTTATGCACTAGCTAAAGCACAGAAGTGGAACTGAGATTACCTAACTACTCTCTTTGGAGGCATCTTCAGGGAATGCACACGTAGGTTTACTTGTCCTTCCCAGCCTACTTCCTGTTGGGAGCAGTACCTTTGGAATGCACCTCCTTCCTGTGGCCTGAGGAGGACAATGCTTGTCCTATCTGCACAAGTTGTGGCAAGGTGGATACTAGATAGACTTCTTCATCTTAGCTGCTGCACACCTCTTAAGGTCACAGGTCTCCTGTCTCCTTCACTACAACAAATAATATACTTCTCTGTACATAATGTCCAACCTTTATTGATGTTAATGTACGGTTATAATATGATACACTATCACATACATCACCAATATTATGCAACATTCCAAAATTTCCCATGAAGAGCTGCTAAATACAATCAGCAGTATTGTATAAGAAGAAAAATCAATTTCAGGAGATGGGGGGCTTCCTCATTTCAAGGAATGGTTTTCCTGAAACTGGGGTCAGCTACTATGAACTATGCAGAGCAGCACACACTAAACAGCACTTACTACCTGTGCAAACAATCTCAGCTTCCCTTCCTGCTCCTGACCTTTAGAAAGTATTTGGAAATGACAGTATCAAATTGCTGATAGGGATGTACAGTACTTTTATTTGAAATGAACACTAGGAAAAATGTCAGGTGTTTCTAGTACTGAGAATTAAAGCTCAAGGACAAATGTCACTTTCCTATATTAAACACCGGCTAAAAATATATTAATACGTTTCTGTGATATGGAGCTGTGAATGAGGAATATCTTTACTACAGATGTTGACAGATAGTGACATTTCAGATAATAATGACAGTAACAATTATACTGTTTTCATTAATGCTTATCTTTAAAGTAAATAAGTATTCAACCTACAGAAAAAGACAGGTTCCCCTGAAACATGCAGGCAATCAGCAAAATCTTATCCTTTTGAGGTGAATTATAAGAGCAAAATACAAATGAGCAAAACTCACATTTAACTCATTAAGGAAAAAATTTAAATACCACATTCAGCACAAAGCAAATTTACTTAAAATTTTGAAAAAAGGTAATGTAACAGAGAAATTGTCCTCCTTCTGATTTACCAAGTATCTATCAATGTGCTTCATTTGCAGACAATTCACATGCTACAGTCTAGAAGTATTTCAAAGAAACTGCTGTTATTTTCATTGTGAGATCACCAGGGAAGCTGGAAGCACCCACCTATTTCCATAATGGGGCAATAGTTTACAGTTAAGCTCTTTTAAGAATACACCCTACCACATGGTCGGAATACTGTGTTTAATTTCATTTCTGCTCTATGGTTCACCTGGTAAACAGATCTACGGTAGGAATAACAAATATTTTACTTAAGATTCAGTTCTGCATCCACAAATCCAACAGATGCTCTGGTAATGGTTTATACTGGAACAGCATCAGATCTTAAGATGCCATCAGAGGAGACCTAATACAGAATCTGAGTGGTGAGTTTCAAAAAAAACAAAACGTGTTACTAATACAAATACATAGTAGAGATTGTGAAGTAAGCACAATTTCATTTAAACTTAATGACAGTGTATTTTCATGCTTCATCACCACGGTCCCCTCTTTATGGTGCAAATAAAACAAATAGCATTTTTTGACTCAAGACTAAAGGTTACTAAAAATACCTTTAATTAGTTAAAATTCGTAAGCAGCAGAATTGGAGGTACAATATTGCATTTTGAGTGCCAGAAATTGAAGACCAGCTTCCAGAATTGTACAAGAGATGTAATTTATAAAATTCAGTACCCTGCTACACGGTGCAATCCAATAACCAATAGCTAGAAATGGGAGGCCCAACGCCACAACCAGCACAACCAGACACTTGATAGCTATGGTCTGCTCCCGCAATCCTGAGAGATTTTCATACCAGATAGTCAGTAGCTGTTGCTGGCAGTTTGGATGGGCTACAAACTGTAAAGAAAAAGAAAGAAAACCAAGACATATTATTATTTGTAACAAGAACTATGTAACTGCTACATACATGATTAATTTAAATACTTGGTTTTAATTTAGACCTTAAAAAACATGTTCTTTTTTCCTTTCCTTTAAATTAAAGGTTAATTAATAAAGAAGAAACTGCAGAGCTGATTTAAAACAGCACTTTGGGGACAAGGCTGCACATGTTGGACAGTAATCATTGATAGAAGCCTCTTAATGCATTATTAGAGCAGCTTCCCATATCCAACTGCATCGTGTCAGAGTTGAAACTCAGTCTTCCAACAATTTCTCAGCAAATCAGGCTGATGCAAGGTACATGCAGAATTTCTGTGGAGACTGAATATTTCAGCCTGACCATAATCAACCATTTCATTCATCCCAATCTTCCATGAATTCTTCCTTAAGTGTCCCAAAATTGAACAAGAGCAGAGAGATTGAATCATTAAGGTATTAAACAGGCACATATTAAGGATGTAGTAGCCACTTAAAAAAGAAACCAGTCAACTTCCATCTTTCTTCTATGCAACAGGTATGTGCAAATGCTATTTTCCTAGCTTCAGTAAGATTTTAGTATGTTCACAGGGAAAGGGAATGATTCCAAAATTAACTATGGAATGATAAAATGAGCTGCTGCCAACAACTGCATTTGTCTTAATATGCTGTAACTTTCATTTTACTAAAATCACTTTTGGGCGAATTTGTTGAAGGGTGAGCATGTATTGCTCTATTTTTAAACCACTGTTGTATTTCTTTAGGATGTCCACTTTCAGCAACTTGGACAGAGGAGACTCTGCTACCACCCCATCATGATCATGCTGTGTAACCAGGAATGTGAAGGCCATGTGTATTCCCTAAGTTCTTTGCCCATTATACTTACATTTCTGGTTAAGTCCATTTCTGAAGTCCTATCATACTTATCATTGTCACTATTATACCATGTCCTGTGAGACATCACGAGAGCGCTTGGGACATCAATTAAACACAAAGGTAACAGCCTAGTTATTACGTCAATCTGAAGAAATCTGGTAATGTAGCTGTCACAAGAGCTGACAATAACCAGTAAATCAGAGTAAAGAATGCTAGGCAGTTTCACAAAAAATGTTTTAAAAATAATTCTGATAACTTCGATAATCCTTGTTGGTCTAAGAGTGAGATTTGATCCAAGTTTCTTACACTTAAAAAGTGTAAACTTTGGATATCCATTTTATCATCCTTTGTACTCCATTGAGATCATAATGTACTATATACACTGTTGTTAGCCAGGTCTTGCCTGCAAAATGCCATTTATGTGCCAAATCTCATTAAAAAGAACATTCAGTAGTACAACAGGGCAGATTTCATTTTAAAAGTAAAATTAAATCCTTGGCAATGAAAACAGGCAACCTTAAAACTCTCAAGAGGAAGAATCTGAAGCTGTTGCAGAAACTTTAAAAAGGGAAGCAACCTTCATATTTTAACCTATTTTGCTCTAAATGGTAAGTCCCAAAGTATTTTGGTGTGCGATTCATGACCAATTAGATCATATATTAATGCAGTTTGTACCTATAGTGGAATGGCCAACAAAAATACATAAAAAGATTTTTAAAGTTTTTTTTTAAATATCAACCTAAATTGTTTGTATTCTTTTTATTAGGCTGTCATCTTTGAAGCTGCCAACCTGGCCCATTGGAAAAAGAGACTGGATTTTGTATACTCGTGTATTCTGACTATGCACCCGGTCTCTTCTTTTGCTAAAATAGATCTCATTCTCAACACAGGACATCAAGGGACCAAGCAGGTTAATTGTGGCCAAAGTCAGGAATGAAAGTAAACAATTATTTCAAATTACAAAGACATTTTTTAAAAACAGACTTAAAGCTGTACTGAAGAGGAAAAAGAAGAAACACCCACATCATTGTTCCTGTTACCAGAAGCAATAGTAAGAAACAGCAAAGGAGATTTAAGGTAGCTTGCCTAGGGGTATAAATCAGCCCTCAGGCCTTCTTGTATATCTCATCCAACGTGTGCTGGTTTATTCCTCCTGGTTTATCAACATTTTGATCTGACAGCAAGAGAAGATCTGCCTGTGCTATAATTTTCCCCAGAAAATGGAGAAGTTCGTGAATAAGATGCCAGTGGATATGGCAAGATACCTGGCACTAAGTCTAACAGCTCTAGAGATCTTAGCAACTTATTTAACTGTTGGCAACTGCACAATATGCACCACTTCCAAGCCCTCAGAGAAATTTATGTCACTTCTTTCATCCATAAAAGCACTGAAATTCATCCTTCTCTTCAGCTCACTGAAATACTTGAATTTCTGATTTCACTATCCTTATTTTCAGCAACAGTTTTCCCCTAGCTGTTTCCCTGCCTTATGTATCTGTCTTTCCCCCCAGCTTCATCTCCTCCAAAGACAGTAGGTTCACATCCTATTTCACCTATGAATCACACCATCGTACATCCTTCTGCATTTCTCTTCTCTCATCCTGCTTTCCATGCAGTTTCTTACTTACATATGTTGAACTCATGATCACATTTATTTAACATTTTAGGATCCAATCAAAACCCCAGTGAGCAACAAGGATGCAGAAGGACAGTATCTAGTCACTAAAAGCTCTAATTCTTAGTTATGCTGCCTTTCTGGGCATAATTGGCTATAACACTTCACATTTCATGACTGTAAACCAAGTCATCAGTATGTAAATATTTTTATGACTAAGAGTGATCATAATGTTATTTATCCTTAACACCCTAATGACTGAGTTCAGACCTAGCAGGAAGAGATCCTGGCATACTTTGGTACACAAACATACAATGTAGAAAGAGAATTTTGAATCTTCTTTGTTATCTATTGATTCAAAACTTCAATGTTTGAAAATTAAATTCTGTGATTTTGCTCAAACTCACTTGGAAATTCCATTTTGATTTTTATTTCGGCAAGAAATGCAGAATTTGGCAGCGTCAGCACTTCTCTGTAATTTGGTTGACAATCTAAGGACAGAGTTAAAATACAATACTGAAAGCACTATTGCTGCAGCAATTCAGCATACTGCATGAGCCTGCTTGTTCTAACTAGTTTCTCGGGGGGGGGGGGGGGGGAAGGGAGGGGAAGGAGGAAAGAGGGGTGCTATTTCTTTTTTTTGGGGGGGGGATTGTTTCTTTGTTGGGGTTTTGTTTTGATTGGTTGGTTGGTTTTTTGCCCCTCCTTTTATTCCCCCCATTCTATTTATTAATTCCCTTAGTCCTTCGCTATTGGGACTGCACTTTCAGTCTGAACCTTAGCTTCAAAATTATATCCTGCTTACAAGGTAGGCTACACTTTAATGTAGTGACTAAGATAGTAAGTGCAAGAGTTTCATTACTAATGGAATTAAAACTTCCCGTTTCCCTAGCAGTGAACTTGTGAGCACGCATGCTCACTTGTCATTTGTTTTTTCCTCTCTCTTCTCCCTCTGAAAAGGGCATATGGCTCATTAACCATTTCATGGACCTGTAGTTCTGTTTGGCTGTGCTGTCTGTAACAGCAAACTGACCTTAATGTAGCTGACTCAGAAACCCAGGTAGAAATACTGAAAGGTAAGAAACGTAAGCCACATCCTTGTCTGCTTCCTACAGCTATAGGGTGGAAAACATTCTGAGTGGAGTTCCCACATTTGAATCTGTTCTGCAGTCAGAATATCGCTAGAATCTGCCACAGTTGTAACAGAGCTGACCCCAGCATCAAAGGACCACCATGGCAGAGACATTTCCTGGCTCAGTCCTTGCCATGCCCTCTTTAATGGCCTGTGAGAGACTGATCTGAAATCAGACTCCACTGTCCATTGTCTCAAAGATTGGCCTGAGAAAGCTGAGATGGAATTCCACCTATCTTTTGTTCAGAGATGGGTGGGAGGAGTTGAGATTAGACTCCAATATCCATTGCCTGGGAAAAGGGTGTGAGGAATTGAACTGGGATTCCACCATCCATTGCCTGAGGGATGAGTGGGAAAGAGCTAAACCTCTTCCATCCATTACCTAGAGGATTGATGTGAGGAACTGCTACCCAAATCCCAAGAATTGCTGCAGGCATGCAGTTGAAAAGCTGGCTGCAAGAGCAGGGAAACTGGTCCACCAGGGAAGTGTAATACATGACAGGAAGAACAGAGGTACTCCACTCAACTCATTCTAAAAGGGGGAAAAGGTAATCACCAAGAGAGACATCACCAGGGAGCCACTGCCATGAGGCCATGAGGATGACTCCAGAAGGACACCTCTGTGAGGACACTTTCCTCTGACTACTACGGACCCTGAGGGACACCCTCCATGAGACACTGCTATGATGGCAACTCCAGAAGACACACTCCACGGGGTACCTTCAAGGAAATGACTCCAGAAGGACGCCTCCACAAGGCCACCCACCTCCAATGGACTCGAGGGACATTGCTCCAATACCGACTATGAATCCTGAAGAACTCTCACCGCTGATGATGGCAATGGATCCTTGGGACACTGCTGGATCCATGGTGGTGACTTTCTCTCTCCCCCTGCACCCTGAATCCTTGCTTCATTTTCTGCCTTTTTTCCAATCTGTCCTATCACTATCCCCTTTATTACAGTAATTTCCCTTTTTTGTAATAATTGCCCTTTCCTAATAAACCAACTGGTCAATTATGGTACTTGACCTTGTTAGCATCTTAATTTCACTCTTTGGATCATGAACTGAAACAGGGTCCGACACTGGGGTTTTCTCCAATTGGACCCTGACATGGCCATTTATAGGGAGCAGCATATGCATGAATATGGTAACAACTGTGCACCATCTATTTATTTCTTTGCACCAAGATCATTAGTCTTACAGGTTCTGAACTGTATTTGTCACAAATTGGAGCCAAAACCTTGAGTTTATATACAAATACTTAATCTCTTGCAAGAGGAGAGAACAAATTTGCTACATGGAATTGTTGTTGGTTTTTTTTTTACTACATAGATTATTGTTACTCTTAACAGACTTGTGTGATCCTTTGTTCAGGAATGGATTCCATCAGTGACCACGACCTCTTAGAAGAAAATTACAGTCTTCAGAAAGAAAGCAGAGACATAAGTCTCTGCAAGGGTTTGGTACATATTAAAATGCAATAGCATAAATAATTCATGTGTTATTTAGGTATGATAACATGCTCATAAACTTTGATTCTCTCCCTGTTTTATTATTTTTAATTAATTTAATACTTGTATATATTTACCTTGAATTTTGGTACTTAATATGCACTTATCTGCTCTAAACCAATTCTATACTGGAAAAAGTGTTTTGCTGTTTAGGATATGCATTCACGATTTTTGTTAACCGTCTGTTGGGGACATAATAAACATCAGTATGTCCCAGTTGTTCTGGCAGACTGCTTTCAATTCATTTTATATGGCAGATTGACTCAATAGGTGGCCACAGAAGGCAGTGTTATTTGTTCTGAGAGACACAAGACACATCTTGTGGAGAAGGTGAACCTAATGGCTGTTAAGAATGGAAAAGATGCTAACCATGTAAACCGGTAGCTGAAAATAATGCATAGGCATTGCTGTATTTCTTGAGTCCTCCCACAGTACGACACAGTATTAACTATTTTCTGTGCTAGAGTAGTGGGATCTTGAAGAGAAAAAATGTGCCGATATATTGGGAATTTCCATGATTAATGGATATGTCCAGTGTGTGATACACAGCTACACTTTTCAACACATAACATTCATTCACAAGATAACTGTTCATTAAAAATTACTGTGAGAGGCATTAACCAAAACCACATTGTACTTTACAAAACATTGATGAATACAGGTGCAAAGATGAAGAACTGAAATCAATTAATTAACTACAAATTGATTAACCACAAATATCTTCCATACGTTTCCAGGACCGAATTTTAAAATACATCTTAAAGAAACACTCTGGTAAATCATGTAGGATTTCTCACTAAAACCATACAGCTGCAAATAAACTATATGACTTACTGTCATACTTTAAAATAAATCAAAAAATGATATACTTAAAGAGAACTTAGATGTACTCTTCCTTTTTCAAAGTATTAAAAGACCTTTCTTTAAAAAAATAAAAAAAAAACCAAACCACCCAAAAACCTCACCACAAACAAATAAACAAACATTTCTGATGATAAAAATGCTAGTAGATAGCTGCAAGACTTACTTCCCACAATTTACTTGTCTAATTCAGTTAGAAAGCAAAGATAATAAAAAGAAATAACGAACAGACCAGATCTTTTCACTGGTTGAAACCAATACTTTCACCAATACAGCCTTCTCTTTGGATTAGATATCATCACACAGACCGGCAACAAGACTCAGCTTGCTTTCACCGAGTGAAAATATGGTCACACTAAAATGTCTTCTTTTGGCTTACTCAGGAGAAGGGTCTGACCAACTGTGTGTCACCTTACTAGCCCAGCTGATTTATGTTATTAAAATCTCCTGCCAATTCTCAGCTGCAGAAAATAGACTAAACAACTCCTTTGCTGTAGTCCACTTCAGCCTTGTGAGAATCTTGGTTACGTACACTATGTCTCATTAATGCATCTGACCGCCGGTCCATAACACCCATGGGATAATGAGGCAACACTGCATTCTGATTACACTGTCTGAAAGCACTTGCTATGAGGACATTACCTTTTTGACTTCATACTTAATGGCCAGCTTCACACGGCTCAGTGATGCTCTGTGTCTCTGCGCTTCAACTGGTTCGGAGTTTAAATCCCCATTCAGAATGGCCTCCACTTCTTCTGAGTCTCGGCAGAGGTCAAGAACACCCACCACAAAATCCTTGCACTGCATAGACAGCTTGCGATAGTCATTCTGAAACAGAAGGGTTAGAGAAAACAGCCCATGATGAACGTGCTTAAGAGTCAATGGCAAGGAAAAAGGAACCCGTACAAGTTGCTAGAAATGAATAATGTTTGACTTTTACATACTATGTCAAGTGGGAGCATATCAGACATGACAGAATTTTTGTACAGCTGAATAATTTCTCTTCTGACACAAAGTAGCCACTTGAACAGAAGATGATGACAGGTGTTTAACAGAGCATTTGGAACATTACATAATAGTGTGATGAAAATAACCCAGATGGGCAGCAAGGGGAAGTTGAATGGACAAATCAGAATTGTTCAAACAAACCAGGACCAGAACTCTTGAAATACTAACCTCACCCTTGCAAAAACTTCACAATTAATGAAGTAATTCTTACAGGGTTGCCTCCCAGGCTACGAATATATTTCTGCTCTTTCTACACTGCTAAAATGACTGCTTACTCTCTACTCTGCTGTATACCGTAATCACTTCCCTCCATTTCCCACCCACTCTGCTTCCCACTTATACTTGGAACACTTCATGCCCAACAATATGTAGAGTGGGTTACAAAGTAACTGCAGCGAGTAACTGTGGTGTGAACCTGGACACCAGTGTTATGGGCAAAATACCCTGAATTCCCTGCATAGGCAACACAAAAAACAGCTTGTTCAAAGAACCGTTCAAAGCTACTAGACTCTCAAATTGTTCTCTAATGATGGCTTTGCTGCCATTGCCGTTTCCTCATTTAATGTCTTTTTTTTTTTCCTAAAACCCTCAGTTGTTCCCCCCTGCCTAAGTAACTTTCACGTCCTTGAACTGCTAGTTTTGTTAAATATTCAACTCAACATCTGTAAAATGGTATTGAGAAACTAACATGCTCTCAGTAGTTTCAACTTATTCTGGGAAAAGATGGAAAAGAAGCTGCATAGGATAATTACAAGAATCAATCATGGTTATCAATCCCACAGGTCAGATTCAGATATGAATCAAACTGAAACATTACCATAGACAAATACTACTAGGAATTGTTTTATTAGGGAAGATCAGCATCCTAGGTACAGGCTTGGAAACAACCAGTAATAATCATAGAACTAAACAGCACCTTGTCATTTCCCTTAGTCATAGAGGACAAATAAATACGGTTGCCAGTGAAATGACAGGATGTAAGTTATTGTAGATTTGGTTTTGGTAACCAAGAAAAACAGTACAGAAGAGCCAATTATAAAAATACTGGGATATATGATTAAATTCATTTAAAGGATGAGCAAGCATTCGTATGACTAAGACTTAGAACTTTTAAAAAGACAGTCTCATAAGAAAGCTAGTCAAAGGAGTAAAATATAAGCATGGAGGTCTAACTGCAAAGAATTAAAATTAGTAAAAAGCACTGAAATAAGTAAAAAGTAGTAAAAAGTACCGAAATAAGTACTTTTTAAAGTAAAAGATGTGAAAGTGAGACATTAGATCCCACAAAGATAAAAGCCTTGCAGAGGAAGACTCCAGAATGGTGGCTAGAATAGTAGTCTTAAAAAAAAGACAAATAAACAGAAACAGTTTTTCTTGACAACCTAGTCAAGAAAGACCGTTTCATCATAGAGACCAAGAACTGAAAGTATAAGTTGCTATAATTCAGGCTTGTAAAGGATATTAAGCAAAACACAATGAGGTAAGGCAGTGTAAAATGAAGGTAGGGACTTTCTTCAGTGCAAGCAGGGTAGAGACTGAAGATAACTCTAGTGAAGCCTAAAACAATACCTTGCCTTCAGTCAGATGAAGTCTTATGTTCTTGACACTGTCTATATTGTTTTCACAACAAAATTGTTATGTATCTGTGAGAACTTGAACACTCTTTCTTAAATTTCCAATTTCAAGCAAGAGTTGCTTATACATTTCACTACAGCAAAAGAAAGGCATTTATTTAATGAGATGGCTGAGCAAAAACTATGCTAAACATCAGATACAGCATAATATTAGTTCAAAAGGAATACAGCTGGCAATCAATTTGTCTTTCAACATTATGAAGTAGCTGTAAATCTGCAGTTTGCAGCACATGAGTGGATACACTAACTCCAATGAATTTAATCATAGTTCTATATTCCTAAAACAGAAACTAAATTTTTTCATGCCTGAATTTGCAGGCACTTGTAACTTTACGGGGGGGGGGAGAAAGTCTTTGTTTTAGTATTATTTCTATCTATCCTATGCTCAAAGGTGATACTATATTACAGTTTAATAAAGTTTAGATGGTTTTGTATATTATTCAAGTGCTTTACGACAAAATCCAAATTTTGTCCTTGCATCAATGAACATAGGCAGTCCAGTTGTGGGGAGTGGCTTCATTTACAATATCTTTTCTCATTCCTTTTCTAACTGAAGAAAGAGAAGGAGAAATAGTAGACTTGTATTATCTAGAAAATAAGTTACACTTGCTAAGGGTTCACTCCATTTTCTTTACTATTTAACTATTCTCTTTTTCCTGAAAACAACACAGAAACATGATAGCAAAAGTTACATTACTAAGAAGTTACTTCTCTAACAACTTTCAATATAAAAGTCAGGAAAATTAAATGGTGATACTTCATGTGTAAGCTGTAACCAAGTCTCACACCACACATGCAAGCAGAGTACAGCCTAGCATCAGATTCATAAAATGTGAACATTCAAGTATGTCTCTGCTATAGTCACCCGTACAGGTTAAAAGAGCAATTAACATAGCTTTCTCAATTGGTACAATCTAAGGAAGAAGAGCACATTTTCACTGGCAGTTGTGAAATACTGCCTACAAATGGCAAAGTGGTGTAAAATCACCTCGTTTTGGCAAAAGGGAGGCAAATTGTGACTGTAGTGCTATCACATAAAGACTGCTATTTCAACACACTACAGATGGTTTGATTTTGCTGTTCTCTCATGAATGGAGATTCATTTCCATGAGTGTGTCAGAGCTCCTGACTGATACTGGCAATGGGTGCAAAGCTCCTGCCACCACAGCTCACATGGTATTAACTGGCATCCTGAAAATTACACCCATCCACCCTGCAAATAGCCCTGCCGGTTCCTGAAGGACAGACTGCTTTGCATGGACTATTTCTCTACTACCCAAGACGCATCCACGTTCTACTGGAAAATTAACAGTGCTACACGTTTTTGAATAGGTGGATAGAGCACTTGCTTATAAAAGTTATGCTTACTGCCAGATAAGATTAAAGATACCATGGATTAAGTTTTATTCTTTCTAATTTAAGTATTAAATATAGGCTACGTTACTTAGAAATGCTGTTATGGGAACTGAAAACAAGCACATGCACTGTTAAAATCTAACTCAGACTTTGAATCTTACTCTAGGAAAACTTGTCAGATTTGCCTCTCAAGGTCTTAACCGACTTGTGTATTAGGAAATCAAGTTTATCTCAGTCTATTTCTATTTGATTGCTTTATAGTATGAAACAGACAAACACTACCCACACTGTAACCATGGGACCCAATTTTCAATCTTCTACCTCTAGGGTGTTTTATGAAGACCAGAAAACAGAATCTGTGGTCTCAGTCATCCACACACACCTCTGCTTGCTCTCAAGAACATACAAATGAAGCCACCAGACCACTCATATCTTCTATGTCCTAAAAAAGGCTAATGCCACCCCTACCTCCCCCCCCCAGGGAACACCAGGCTAAGGCACCTATAGACTTTAGGTCTGAAGTAGGGTTCTTAGCCTAGTTTTTGTCATAATACTCCACCTCCTTGAACAAAGTCCTTTTCCCATTAATTCACAACCTAATTCCACTGATTTCACTGGCTATATCATCTTAAATGATCTCTCTCAAAAATAAATTATCGGTTATGCATACATTGTTAACACCAAAAATATCAGCATGTATTCCATGTTTCACAGCTACTGTAGCTGACACCGGTACCTAATGGACAACTGAGGATGACTGGAACTGCAGAACTGTCTCTCATGAGCCCACAGGAGGACTCTGGCACACATCAGTGGTTGGACCTCAGCCTGCTCAACTCAGCATAATGTGCTCTCACTCACAACACTAAAGACTAGCGTGTGACTTTATCTATGAATTTTACAGAACCTATCAATCTGTGTGCAAAGAACAAATCATATAAACAAAGAAAACTTTAAGTGATTTCACTCAGATGATTTTAACTATTCCAATGAAAATTTGTACTGAGCAATCACATGCAGGCAGACAAAATGTATAGATCTGTTTTCTATTAGGAGAGCCACATTCCTGTATGCACCACAGTTTGTGACCATGCACAACTGCATAACTAGATCACACACATTATATACAGTTGTAGATTTATGTTGAGTATTACATATCATATTACATGACCATTTTGAGATCATGCATATAGTCAGCATATAACACTAGAGAAACTGTATATGCTAATCAAGAACGTAATTGCAGTAACAATTATAGATATGGGACTTGCCTTTTAAAGGTTAGATCTAACCGTAGATCAAGCTTGAGCACTCTTTGTTAGTTCAGCTGAGATAGCATTATGTAAATGTACTTGGAACAGTGACAGATTCCCCTTTTAGATGCACGTCCTCCTCTTCCGTTGGTTTCGGCAGGAGCTTTTATCAGAACTGGGAACAGGGATTTATCCTATAAAAAGCGGGATGACAATCTTTTTTGATCCTTCTATGATGGACCAAATACTGATATGGTATCAGCTAGCACAATTTCAACTGTGAGAACTGAGTTTGCCTAAACAGAACAATATTTGGTTGAAAGCTGGTATACGGAGACTGTCATGTGGCTTTTTAGCTATCTTGACCTGTTTTTTTCCTATGGCAACTCCAAAGGAAAGTTCCATCAGCTGCTCTGACTGCTAGAAATTCTCCCATCGCTATGCAGTAGCAATTTTAAAGTTCTCAGGGAGGAGGGTAAATATCAATTAACTTTAGCTACCCACAGCAGCTACAGTGATCAGGCTCTGCTAAAAAGTAGAAGAAAACATAAAAGGAGGGAATATTGGTATTTTGTGGTCCTACTGCGACTGGAAAACATGGTACTCCAACTATGGTAATGACCACTTTCTTTACATTAAGATAAGATACAGGTCCAGACTGAGCTTCCCTAGCCAGTCTGTGAGGTACAAAGCAGTACAACTCACAACTCTCTAACCTCTCATAAAGACAGACACCAGTAGAACACCACTCCATAACTTTTTCTAACTGTTACGGTTTAAGCCCAGCCAGTAACTCAGAACCATGCAGCCACTCACTCACTCCCTGCCTTTCCTCCCCCTAATCCCAGAGGGATGGGGGGAGAATTGAAAGAATGTAACTCCCATGGGTTGAGATAAGAACAGTCCAGTAACTAAGGTATGACACAAACCGTTGCTGCTACCACCAATAATAATAATGATAAGGGAAATAACAAGGGAAGAGAATACAACCACTCACCACTCGCTGACTGATACCCAGCCAGACCTGAGCAGCGATCTAGCCCTTTCAGGTAACTGCCCCCAGTTTATACAGTGGGCATGGTGTGCTGTGGTATGGAATACCTCTCTGGTCAGTTTGGGTCAGTTGTCCTGTCTCTGCTTCCTCCCAGCTTCCCCTCCTCCCTGGCAGAGCTTAAGCCTCAGAAAGTCCTTGGTCAGAGTAAACATTATTCAGCAACAACTGAAAACATTGGTGTTATCAGTGCTGTTCCCAGACTGAAAGTCAAAACCACAGCAGTGCACCAACTACTAAGAAGGAGAAAAATGACTGCTACTGTTGAACCCAGGACAGTATCCACCCCTTATTCCATACCATTCATGTCATGCTCAGATCCCACATTTTGCAATACCATCATTCTTGTCTCATATATGTATACATACATATATATATACATAAACACACACACAAAGAGAGAGATACCATTCCTTAGTCCATGGACCAATCCCTATAAAGCTGCTGAGTTCATCCTGTCCATGATGTCAGGCTCCGTCTCTTGTAACAGTCTTTCAGAGCAGGAGAGACAGTGTGCAGTGTGGGATTGTTGCCTGCTGATGACATCGCAGAACTCGTCTGGTCACTGCTGAGCTCCTCTGGTTTCGTTAAAGTTCAATCTTTTTTGGGATGATGGTTGGAGGGAAGTCAGAGCCAGTCACTGGTGACCTGAAGACATCTAGCTGGTGGGCTATAAAATTGCTACGTAGCAGGCAACAGCATATAATTGAGTTCATTGGCTGTTCTCCCCTAAAATCAAATCCCCTTGAGGTACACATCGGACTTCCCTAGCTTCCCACATTACCCAAGTATATCCAGGTCCCTGAACAAAAGCAATCCCATGAATGGGCTTGCCTTTATCTGAAGCAGGAATAACCCAGATTGTCTTCCCCAGCAAATTCCTTATGTGCACCATTTCTACAGTACATAAAGGTTCTGAGTGCGCCAGGCCAGCCCTATTGGCAGATCCTCTGGTGTTGACCAACCAGGTGGCCTTTGGTAAGTGTGTATCCCAATGCTTGAAAGTTCCCCCACCCGTTGCTCTCAGTGTAGTTTTTAACAGCCCATTGTACCGTTCGATTTTCCCAGAGGCTGGAGCATGGTGGGGGATGTGATATACCCACTCAATGCCATGCTCTTTGGCCCAAATGTCTATAAGGTTATTCTGGAAATGAGTCCCATTGTCTGACTCAATTCTCTCTGGGGTGCCGTGTCGCCACAAAATCTGATTCTCAAGGCCCAGGATAGTGTTCCGGGCAGTGGCATGGGGCACAGCGTATGTTTCCAGCCATCCAGTGGTTGCCTCCACCATGGTAAGCACATGGTGCTTGCCTTGGCAGGTTGGTGGGAGTGTGATATAATCAATCTGCGAGGCCTCCCCGTATTTGTACTTCAGCCATCATCCTCCATACCAAAGAGGTTTTAACTGTTTAGCTTGCTTAATTGCAGCACATGTTTCACACTCATGAGTAACCTGGGCAATAGTGCCCATTGTTAAGTGCACCCCTCGATCACGAGCCCATCTCTGTTGCATCTCTGCCCTGATGGCCTGAAGTGTCATGGGCCCACCGGGCCAAAAATAATTCACCTTTATGTTGCCAATCTAAGTCCATCTGAGCCACTTCAATCTTAGCCGCTTTATCCACTTGTTGGTTGGTCTGGTGTTCCTCAGTGGGCCAACTCTTGGGTACATGGGCATCTACATGACGTGCCTTCACCACCAGGTTCTGTACCTGGGCAGCGATATCTTTCCACAGTGCAGCAGCCCAGATGGGTTTACCCCTGTGTTGTCAGTTGCTCTGCTTCCATTGCTTCAACCACCCCCACAGGGCATTTGCCACCATCCATGAGTCAGTGTAGAGATAAAGTACTGGCCACTTTTCTCGTTCAGCAATGTCCAAGGCCACCTGGGGCTTTTACCTCAGCAAACTGACTTGATTCACCCTCTCCTGCAGCAGTTTCTGCAGCTTCTCACTGGGGACTCCATACAGCTGCCTTCCATCTCCGATGCTTTCCCACAATACGGCAGGACCCATCAGTAAACAAGGCATACTGCTTTTCACTTTCTAACAGTTCATTATATGGTGGGGCCTCTTCAGCACGCATCACTTCCTCCTTTGGTGACATTCTGAAATCTTTGCCCTCTGGCCAGTCCATGATGACTTCTAGAATTCCTGGTTGACTGAGATTTCCTATTTGAGTTCGTTGTGTAATTAGTGCAGCCCGCTTACTTCATGTAGCATCAGTTGCATGATGTGTAGAGGAGACCCTGCCTTTGAACATCCAGCCCAGCACGGGCAAACGGGGTGCCAGGAGGAGCTGTGCTTCAGTGCCAATCACTTCCAAATCAGCTCGACCCCCTTCATCGGCTGCCAGTATCTCTTTCTTAGTTGGGGTATAGCTGCTCTCAGATCCTCTGTATCCCCGACTCCAAAAGCCGAGGGGTCCAACCTCGAGTCTCCCCTGGAGCTTTCTGCCAGAGGCTCCAGGTAGGATCATTCTCCTCAGCTGCAGTGTACAGCACATTTTTTACATCTGGCCCTGTCTGGACAGGTCCAAGGGCTACTGCATGAGCTATCTCACGTTTAATTTGCTCAAAGGCTTGCTGTTGCTCAGGGCCCCATTTAAAATCATTCTTCTCCTGAGTCACATGATAGAGAGGGCTTACAACCAAACTGTAATTTGGGATGTGCATTCTCCAGAACCCCACAGCACCCAAGAAAGCTTGTGTTTCTTTCTTATTAGTTGGTGAAGAAATTGCTGTTATCTTTTTGATCACAGCTGTGGGGATCTGACAACGTCCATCCTGCCATTTTATTCCCCAGAATTGAATCTCCTGTGCAGGTTGCTTGACTTTACTCCATTTTATGGCAAAACCGGCTTTCAGCAGGATTTGGATTACTTTCCTCCCTTTCTCAAAAACTTCTTCCACTGTATCACCCCACATGATAATGTCATCAATGTATTGCAGGTGTTCTGGAGCTTGTCCCTGTTCCAGTGCAGTCTGGATCAGTCCATGGCAGATGGTAAGGCTGTGTTTCCACCCCTGGGGCAGTCAGTTCCACATGTACTGGATGCCTCTCCAAGTAAAAGTGAACTGTGGCCTGTACTCTGGCAGCCAAAGGAATTGAGAAAAATGCATTGGCAGTATCAGTTGTGGCATACCACTTGGCTGCCTTTGACTCCAGCTCATACTGAAGTTCTAGCATGTCCAGTACGGCAGCACTCAATGGTGGTGTGACTTCATTCAGGCCACGATAGTCTACTGTTAGTCTCCACTCTCCGCTAGACTTTTGCACTGGTCACAGGGGGCTGTTAAAGTGTGAGTGGGTCCTACTGATCACTCCTTGGCTCTCCAGTGTATGGATCAGCCTATGGATGGGAATCAGGGAGTCTCGGTTGGAGCGATATTGCCATCAGTGCACTGTTGTGGTCATGATTGGCACTTGCTCTTCAACCTTCAGCAAACCCACAACAGAAAGATCCTCTGAGAGACCAGGCAAGGTAGACAGCTGCTTAATCTCCACTGTCTCCAAAGCAGCAATACCAAAAACCCATCAGTACCCTTTTGGGTCTTTGAAGTACCCTCTCTTGAGGTAGTCTATGCCAAGGATGCATGGAGCCTCTGGACCAGTCACAATAGGGTGCTTTTGACACTTCCTTCCAGTCAGGCTGATTTCAGCCTCCCGTACAGTCAACTCTTGGGATCCTCCTGTCACTCCAGAAATATAAATGGATTCCACCCTTGACAGCTTGATGACATCAGGGTACACTGTGCACCGGTATCTACTAGAGCTTTATACTTCTGTGGGACTGGTGTGCCAGGCCATCTGACCCACACAGTTCAATCCGATTGTCCCCTACCTCCACCCAGCTGAAGGCAGGGCCCCTCTAATAGCGATCACAATACTGGTCACTTACATCTTGTAGAAAGGGATTAGTATTCTTTATCACACGAGCTGGAGTAAAATAATTTCTTCCAGTCCATCTGGGAACCTGCTCACCAGAGACTGAAGCCGCAGCTTTCATGGGATGATCATCCTTGACCTTTGTTCTCTTCTTCAGTTCACACAGAGGGTATCCAAAGGCCATTCAAAATCTTCAGAACTCTCAAATGATGTTGTATATAGTCTGGTGGGGGAGCAGGGGGCGTAAGGGAATGTCTCCTTTACAAGCTGACAACCCAAGGAGGGAAAAAAAGATGCACGATTACTGAACACTTCCATTATATACCTCCCAAAGTATAGAGGTGATGACCACACTGGGAATGCAAGCCAGACCAGTTTCATGACCAATGAGTCTATTGTATTACAAGTCATTATCATAAAGTACAGCAAAACGAGAACTTTAGCCTAGGGCCCCCAGCTGATAAACACTAAAACAGCAAATACCAGTTGTAAGTAAGGGACAACATGCTGAAACTGAGATCAAGAGCAAAACTTTGAGAGCAAATAAATCAGCGTTGTGACAAGTTACTATTAATCCAAAAAAATGAATGCTTATCACAAATATGATTAGACACATTCTGGCCAGATCTGTCGTTAGCTCGACCTGTCGAGCCCCACTCTGGACACCACAAAGAACTGTCATGGTTTAAGCCCAGCTAGTAACTCAGAACCACACAGCCACTTACTCAATCCTCCCTTCTTCCTCCCCCAGCTCCCGGAGAAATGAGGGGAAGAATCAAAAGAATGTAACTCCCATGGGCTGAGATAAGAAAAGTCCAGTAATCAAGGTATAACACAAAACCACTGCTGCTGCCACCAATAATAATTATGATAAGGGAAATAACAAGGGAAGAGAATACAACCGCTCACCACCCACCAACCAATACCCAGCCTGACCCAAGCAGAGATCTGCCCTTCCAGGTAACTGCCCCCAGTTTATATACTGGGCATGAAGTGCTGTGGTATGGAATGCCTCTCTGGTCAGTTTGGGTCAGGTGTCCCGTCTCTGCTTCCTCCCGGCCTCTCCCTGTCCCTGTCAGAGCATGAGACTCAGACAGAGTAAACACTACTCAGCAACAACTGAAAACATCGGTGTTATCAGTGCTGTTCCCAGGCTGAAAGTCAAAACCACAGCACTGCACCAGCTACTAAGAAGGAGAAAAATGACTGCTATTGCTGAACCCAGGACACTAGCTTAACAGGTTTTGTCCTTTTCAACAAAAAAATGGAATCAAGCTAGCACATTTAATACAGTTTGAAAACACTTTCTGGTCAGACACGTTGGTTATAAAAGCCCTTGTAAATACCAAAATTGGTGAAGAATTTTAGAGTGAAGCATAACTCTGGTTTTCATATTAGACACAGGACTTCATCAGCAGTGCTGCTTTCTCTCTAGTTATCTCTACTACATAAAAAACCACCCCTAAAGACCTAACAGGAAAGAATCTAATCAACTGCTTTAAGAGACTGAAATTTGGTGTGATAGCAGCTAGCATGGAAGATGAAAAAGAGCAAGAGGAGCTTGGAACAAGGATTTCACAAAGGAGTAGGAAGTAAGGAAGCTTGAGAATGAAAAGGGAATCGAAATGATCTTTAGTGCTCCAGCTTCCTCATCTACTTGTACTCATTTTCAATACTTATTCTTGGCTACACATCTTTTACCTTCCAGGAAAAATCAAGGTTCACTGATTTCTTTGAATCTTTTCTCCTCACTTCTAAGGGAAAAAAAAAAAAAAAAATTCCGTGCAATTTACAAGGGTTTTTTTTTATTATTCACAGGAAATTGATTGCCATGAATTAATGTCCTAAGCCGCCTTCCCACATTTCTAATACACTTGTGTAAACTCTAGTTTTCACACAAACATTTGTTAGTGTAAACCATAAGTCACAGAGGCAGAGTGGACTTTGCATATGCAAAAAATGTGAAGTACAATTTAGCAAGTATTTACCAGGAAGCTTTGCCCTCAGGTGTATTCTTTCTCTGTGGGAAAACCACCTAGGAAAGTATTTTCTGTATAAGTGCTCTACGTCCGAGGAGGTGTATTGCTGCAAGCATGCTTATGAGATGTACAGACCTTAATGCACCATAGCTACTAAGAATAAATCATGAATATCACCATTAGTTCCTTTAGACAGATTTGTCAGTTTTTTTGTGGGAGATGAACTGTTTTGTCCATTTTCCTTGAAACATTTCTGGTTGATGTTGTGATATAGATAGAATTTGATTAGAATACTTAAGTATCTCCAGGGATGATCCTAAAGCAAAGTGCACCGGAAGTCTATCAGTCATTCTGCCTCGTAGGGAGTGCAAAAGTTGGACTAGAGCCTTCTCCTCTGGGATACGACAAAGCACATTCAGATAACATACCTGTAGAAAAGAAAGCTCTGAACCGACAGTTACAAATCAGATTTATATCAAATGTGGCCAGCTCTTACAATTAAGTAGTTCTGTAAGACAGAGACGTGCTGTTTGTTTTCTCCTTGATCTGTCTTTACAGTCCTCAGTGCCCTCAGTGCAGCATCTTGTATTACACCCATGCCATGAACACCCCATTGTACCTCCCCACAGCCCCGGTGGAATACATGGTCTTCTCATCAGACTTGCAATTACAGACCTTCTCGGATTTTGTTTAATGGTGATGCTAAAAAATTCCTTGCCTCTTCTTTTGACTCCTTCCCTCCATTTTCCACTTCCATCTCCCCAGGAAGGGCAACCAACCATTGATGCCAGAGGAAAACAAGCAACTCTCTTACCAGGCTTGGTAGAAACAGAAAGAGTTCCCAAAGGCACATAAAAATCACAAGGAAGAGAGACAGATGTGAGGTCAATGAGGAGAACAAATCTTTCACTGGCATGTTTTGAGGCTGATGAGAGGCTGGAATTTCCATGCTTGCAGGAAGCCAGGAACAATTTCTACTATAGGTGCCCAAATGAAATTATCTTATGCAGTTAGCAGCTGTATAAGTACTATGAAAAGATACTCAAATCTGTGAAAAAAGTAGATTTCTCTTATTTTGTTCTTAGTCATCCCAGACTAGGGGCTAAACAGTTGAGAGGGGAAAAAAAAAAAAAAAAAACAACAAAAAACCAAAACAAGCCCATGAAGAAAAGAAAAATTGAAAACCAGAATATTTTCACATTTTAAAAACAGAAGTTGTTTTTTGTTTTTTTTTTTGGGGGGGGGTGTTTTGGTTTTTTTTTCAATTCTGGTTTGAAATGAAAAGTTCAAGCAAAACTCATTGCTTTTCTCCTGCAAAATTTCAACCTTTTGTTTTTCCCTGATTGAATTGTATTCATGTCACAAAAGCTTTCCATGAATTTATGTTTTTACTGAAATTTTTCCATTCAGTTTTAATCATCTGCATCCTTCCCTTATAAAAACATGATACAGCTTGCCTTAATTTAGCTTTTGGTGGCAGAGATTGTATTTTGGGTTCCGAGGAAGTTATGTACTGCTTAAATTGAGTCCATAAGCCCTTCAGCGTTTCTGAACACAGGTACAATAACAAAATTTGTATGCAGTACTACAAAGAAAGAAAAAAAAAAAAGGATGGTATTGTTTCTAAGGTACAACCCAGACGAAAAGTTCTTTCTATAAACTGCAGGAGAAAACAAGGGCAGAGAAACAAAGAAAGAAGGTTTGTATCCACAACCACTGAGGCATTATTTAGAAACCACATAACTTCCATCTTGGGCACAAGATTCTGGAAACCCTGGGATTCTCAGGTTGTTGGCCTAGTTGAAAAGGAATCAGTGGGAAATAAGACAGTTATTATATACAGAGATTTAATCCTCTATAATGGTCTGTAAATGAGGAACATAACTGTAGTTATTGTGTGAAGCCCACAAGCCAACAGGCTCTGTGCATATGATGAAATTTTCTAATTCTTCAATTTTATGTTCACAAAGAGCTTTCACAGAACTTTCAGTACTTTCAATATGGTATATTTTCAGCAGAGAAAAAATTAAAAACTGACATTTTTCCTACAGTCCTACATAAATACATTGAGGAAGTACTCAATCCACATGCCAAATTACACAATTGAGAGCATGGCATGAGTGGGTTCCTTCAGCAAAGGAAGAAGAAAGGTTTAAGCTGACTTTTATACTTTGTTAGTGTGTGGTATAATACATGAATCCTTCTCAGCACTGAGACTTCATTTTAAAACCACATTTTAAATCACTCAGCCAGATCTAGAGCTGCTCTTTCTCAGGACTTTAAAACTGTTCCTTCTTCTCTTAGTATAGTTCACTTTAATAATTTCTGTCTGTATTTCTCCAGGTGGTGGTATACCTATTCTGAGTACTCCATAGCGTTAGCAAAAGGTTAATGCATCTTTTGCCTCTCTCAGATCGTTTATGATGATATTAAACAAACAAGTAGTACCCAACACTGCAGAACACAGTGCTGTTAACCATTACTGCCCACTGAGAGCAATCTATCATTCCCCAAGCTGAGCTTTTCTTATTACATGCAGTGTACTGGGGTTTGGTTTTTCTTGGCAGGGTTTGGTTGAGGTGACGGGGGGGAAGGGGAAGAGGACAGGCAAGAGAGAAGGTGGGTACTTCAAGGTATTCAAAAAAAAACTTCAAAACCATTAAAAAAAGAACTGGGCAACAGTTAACTAAGTCATTAATTGTCTGATGGAGATGCTGAAATATAGAGAAGAGTCAGGGCACTGACATACAAAATCAGATACAGATCAAAACCAGATAACAGCACCTACACCTGTTATCAGTCTAACAGCTGACTTTGAATAAGAGACATTTTTAAAAGGTGAATCAAACCCTCCACTTCCTGTACTTTTAACAATTTAGACACCACTAAAAATTAGTCCAAATATGAAAGAGGGAATAAGATCAATACTGCAGTATGCTTAAGGAAAGAGTAATTTTTTTGCTTATTGCACTTACATTATTCAGCATTTGTACCTAAAACTGATCTTCGCTACAGCAATCAAAACTGGTTTTCATCTGCTATGAGTTTATCAGAACACACACTATCCCTTTTTCCAATTTTCCTTGTACACAGTAGGTGCAAAAGCAATTTCATTTCATTTAAATATTATCTTTTTTTAAGACTTACATATTAAAACCTCATATTCAAGAGCAAAAGAGACAATAAATATCATGAAAGCATTTGCAATGGAAGAAGTAAAGACAAAGGAAATAATTTAAAGTATCTAAGGATTTCATGAAGTAGCAGCAACTTTAAAATAATAACAAAAACACCAAATGCCATTACCTTGAATTCTTTTTCAATGTTGGCCAACTTGGCAAGTTCATTGCTGAGTTCTAGAGCAGTGAGTACTGGATCTTCACTGGAGAGGGACAGATAAGCTGGACTGGCTAGTCCTTTGTATGCGTTTATTCTTGACCTAGAGTGACTAAAAGAATCATGCTTTTGTTTCTCTGTACAGTCATTACATTTGCAGAAATAATCATGAGGTCTTTCTATCCTTGCTCCTTTCATCAATAGCATGTGCACAACTTCGTATTTTTGGCAGTGAGCAGCTAAAATTATGGGAGTGATATCTGGAGAAAAGCGGGTACCGTCTTCATCATAGGAATAAAAATCATCATCCTGGAGCTCCTGCTCACAAGGGCTCAGAGTCAGTCGCTTATTTACTGAAAACCCAGGATGATTCAAAATTGCTTCCACTATCCTAATGTAACCCTTGCTGATCGCAAGCAGCAGGGCATCTCCAATCCGTGCCAAGTTCTCTTTTTTTAATAGAAGCTCTGTCACTTCCAAATGTTCATTCCCTACAGCAAGCTGCAAGGCATTTTGACCCATGTAGTCAACACAGTTGACATTGAGTGTTTTTGACTCCTCCAGCATTTTGCGCACCACAGGTATGTTCCCATACTCCGCTGCATCTAGAAAGCGCTCCTCTTCAGCCGTAAGACTGGTGCCTCTGTTGTTGAACATGAATGCTGGGCCTCTAATGGCCTGTCGCCTTCCCTTTTCCCTCATCATAGTCATACGTCTCAGAGATGGACTTTCTTCAATGTACCTAATGAGAAAACAAAGGGTTTTTTTTAAAATTCTCGGAATTTCACTATGTTGGTTATTTGTAGCTTCCTCTTCTGTGGCTATAACAATAATGACTTTTGTCCCGTGTAATTTACTCATCTATTGACAAGAAGCATTTTTTAATGTGATCTTTCTGCCTTCGTGCTTGCTTGTCTGCAGTCTAAAGACACTTACAGGTTCAATGCCACAGACCATTTCTGGTCCATTAGCATGGACAAGATCTTACTTTTTTTTTCCTTTTTCCTTACTTTATGCAAAATATCACTTCAGAACTCCCTCCCAACTCACTTCAGCATACATATAAAATAAATCACATCTCCTATACTACTTGCAATAATAATTAGTACTATACTCTATTATATATCTACCATTCCAGGAACTGAAAGGAAGAAGCTATCTAATGTCATCACATGAGTATATACATATTTTTAAAAGCCTTTATGCATTCTTGTAATACAATAAAAAAAAAAAGGGAAAATCAAAGAGGTACTGAATGAAAATGAAAACTGGAATGGTGGGCTGCACTGCAAAGAAAAAACAGGTGTAGCAAAGAGAGATTTGGAAAAGGTCCTGAGAGCCAGGGAGCCTGTGAACTCACCTCAAAAACTGGTTTCAAAAGCAGAAAGAGAGAGGAAAGAGAAGGGGAACAGGAGAAAAGAAAGAGTGAACAAGCTAATTCAGAAAACATAGAAACTGGAACTATGAACCAGTGAAGCTATTGGCTGAGAACAATGGAAGGCAAACAGAAATGGGCTGAAATACCAGAGAAATCAGATGCTGAGATGGACCTAGCTAAGGAAACTAGAGGGGGGAAATGAGCTTCAGAGAAGAGAAACAAGGAATTACAAAGAAAACGGACCTAGGATGAGAGGTTGAGGAGCAGACACTACCTTGTTGGAGAAAACAGCAAGAAACAACTGCCTGGTGAGGTCTGAAACAACAGAATAGATGGGATCAGGCTGAAGTGGTCACAGCTGGGTGAAGAAGAAAAGCATTTTGCCTATCAGAACAGGGGCTAAAGGCGTAGAAAGGTACAAGAGATACCATAATCTTCCCTCACTGCCTTCTGCAAACATCAGCCACCTCCCTTTACTTTCTAAGCCAGCTCAGGCTATAGCTTCTATCAGTTAATCCAGTACCTCAAGGGATAGAGATCACTGGAGATGATTTGATGGGCACAGAGATACCAGGGCAGCTGATCAAAAATACACAAGTTAATGGAGGGTGTGTTTTGAATACATATATATATATATATATATATATATATATGTATGTTATACAGAGACAAAAAAAAAGGCCTTCTAAATTTCAAATTTGCTCCTTAAGTCCTATAAGCCTTTGTCCATGATCTATAGAAAAAAGACAGTTTGCTGCCATTTCACAAAAGCATTGTGAAAATTAGTTTATTCACTTTGGTGAGAAACTCAGAAACAAGAACAGAAGGCTAGAGAAAAACTGAAAAGGAAATTGATCCTTCTACCCTCAACGCAAAAGCCAGTTAATGTGCATTAGGAGAGATGTGGGTCCACCTAATGAACGCCGAGAGCAAAGCGAAATACTAAACAGCCCTTTTTAAGCAAACCCCATCAGTCTGGAGAAGGACAGAACCAAGGGGAAAATGCCACACACACCTCTGGCACACACAGAGGCTGTTTGTTTAAGAGAACCTAGTGCAACCTCCATGGGCAGCTTCAAAAGCTGCATATACTAATTGCTGCAGGTTCAAACCCACCACCAGAGCAACAGCCTCTTAAATGTAGGTGTTTTTTTTTTGTGTGCGTGTGATTTTTTTTACAATGATCTTAGCAATATTACCACTGCGCTAAATACACCTGTTGACATCACTGAATTTCCCCATATGCAGCAGTGTCAGCCCTAACAGCTTTCTAATTCCATTGAGACTGTAAGAATATGTCTGACCTCCTAGCTACCTGCATCAGTTGTAATAAATTAAACCAAACATAAAATTGTAATCACTTTATCACAGCTACAGATATCTTAACAGGTAGTCCATCTTCTGAGCATTTCTGTTAACGCAGTTCTGTTGCAGACCACTTGAAGAGATTTGTAATACTTATTACCAAGGCAGGTCTCTCCTGGGAGGAAGCATTTGATCTTTTTACATTTTGATCTGTGCTTGGTGTTTCTGAAATACCAGAAATGACCTGGGTGGCACTGCAGTGTCAGCAATGCTAATTGGCATTTACTTTGAAATATGTGCCAAAATTGTACTACTTTAACTCCATGAAAAAAGGCTGTACAACAGACAGGATCTGAGCCTGTTAAACACAAAATTGACTTAATGTTTTCAAGCTCGGGCATATTTCACATTTGGGAGTATTCAGACATAAAGACTTGAGCCCAGAGTGTACACGGTGAACAGGCACAGGTTGTTGCCTTATTCCCCAGCAAAATAGTAAGTAAAGCAACAAGTACTGTCTTTTCATAGTTACTTTTTTAAAAAAGATATTGTTGCCTGCTACGCTGTTGCATTTCTAGTCTTCCTCCACATCTAAAAACGTATAGCTACAGAATATAGTTGTTTACTGTAATGTTATGAAACAAAGTATGGGTATTGAAAAAGTAAAAAAAGAACAAATTGACTCATGCTGACTTCTTGATTTAAGAGGACTCTAAACTGCTATCCAGAACCTCATCTTTAATGAAATATAAACCAATATACTTTACCTTATACTTAAAAATATTCTGAAAAAATAAAAATATATAACACTTTCTTTCTGTTTTCTCTACCTTTCTTTCAAAACCTACTGTCTGACTGAGGTGATTCATCTGACTTCCTTAAAAAGAGATATAACCTTCCAAAGGTGTTCCATTAGAATATCTTCCCCATAAGGAAGATATCCTTAGCTATAAATCTTGTGACAGAAAGTATATATTTGAACTGACTGCAGAATCTTCTCAAAATAAAGGTGAAATTGACTCTGCATTTTAGTGATGAAAATTCTGTCAAACCTCCCAAAAAGATAAAAAGCAAAACATCTTGTACAGCACCACACAGCCAGAAGACTGTTAGGTTCATCCATATACCTTCTCTCTTCTTCCCCTTTTCCCTCAGCTAATTCGAAGGCCTTGAAGCCAGCACAGCTCTGGTCAGAGTACCCCATGCAAGAAGCATCAAGTACAAGGTCTCCTATTCCATTTTCTGCCCTCCTCTTCTTACATATTATATTTTTTAACTATCCAAAAGCATGAAGAATATTGTTAAAATTTTAGTTTAAACTATTTAACAGTTTTCAGCAAATTTTATATGCAAAATTTGCCAACTGAAAAAAAACCAACAAAATCTCAAGTTGTTGTATTTAGAGTTACATCTCTAAATATATTAGATTTATGATTAAAAGAGAACTGAAAGTGCATTAATTATTTGTTTTCTACTTCCTAAAGCCTTTAAAATTCATATTCTCAACCTTGCCTCTGTAAGGAGCCTCAAGCCTCTGTTGCTCAACACAAATAAGAAGGATGGAATTGGACAAAAGCAATCACATTAACTGAAGTACACCAATTCCACCAAATCTGGACACGCTCATTTGGTTCTAAGCATGCACCAGTTAGGCAGTTCTTTTGAGGAACCGAAGAGCTTCATCAGCAAGAAGAAAGAACTTCAGAAACACCTATCTTTAGAATCATTCATTCATCAGTATAAACCAAGGATGGTCTCAAGTTATATTTCCTAACTGTACTGCTACCTTTGTCCATTTGCCAGCTTAAGTTTAGTTCATTGCCTCATACTTGAGCAAACCCTCAAAAACTTCAGCGATATCTGTAAACAAATGTAACTCACAACAAGACAATTAACAGTTAACCAAGATGTGACATGACCCTAAGTCAGCCCCTTGTAGCATAATATGAAAACAGGAGACCTCCATTTCAGCTTTGCACGGGAGAACTCTCAAGTTAGTGAGGCCACGGCTCCTAAAGAGCACCACCTTTCAAGACCTTTACCTAATGAGTAGTATCACAAGCTTTCAGATAGGGCAATGTTATATACACACTGAAAAACTAATTGGTTCATTACATACCAGGTGATGTCATAAGACACAAAAACCTATCCTACATTATAACATATTTACGTTTACCTTATATTAATCTAAAATGTATAACCTTCGTATGTGCAATTACATACTTTTTTTTTTTTAATTTCCACTAAACAAGCAATGGCAACTTGTTTTCTTGTGTTTTGCACTCTGCCCACTTACGGTGACCTTACACAGAGTCATATTGCTGCCTGGGAAGAGCTGTTCCTACATACAAGGCTACAAATTTGAGCAGCCTTGCAGCTGCAAAGGACTGGAATAAGTACAATGATACCTCTGCTTCTACCATGGATTGTTTCAATTCCAGATTTCTACTCTGTTACACTATCTATAACTTTTCACATTCAAACTTTCAGAATTGCAGCAGCAGGACAAAAATGTGGGACAAACAATTGATCTAAGAATTTCTTGTGCTCTGCTGCTCATTATCTCAAAAACAGCAATTCAAAAGTTTTATAATCTTGTTTCTAAGTCTATTTTTTTAACACAGCAAACTGCATAAGCAATTTTAAAAGAAAAGGAGAGAAACTGGAGAAACAGGGGTTTCATTCTGGGCCTTCCCTGATCCATAGAGAAATTTTCTAACATCCGTACTAAAGAACAGGCTGTTATTCTCCCTGAAATATTAAATGCAATAAAAGAGAGCATTAATAACTTACAAGTTTACCCCACTGCAGTAAACTTGTGAGGTTTACTGCAGTACAACTCTATTGATCTTGATTCCTTTCTAGCCCTGAAAAGGAAATGCAGTCCAGTGATTATAGCCAGGTAAGTACATCACAGAAACAGCGATGCACACACACATTTAACAGTGACAACATCAGTCAGCAGCTGCACAGATGTGGACTGCGCCTTTTCTGCCAAAAGTAGCCTCTGAAGTCCCAGTTTTAAAATGAAAGCCTTACAAAAAAGTAAGTGCTCAGACATGCACATACATATGAGCAGCATTTTAGCTCATGACTCCTGAGATCTCTTAAACTAAATGGTCTCAGACGCTTGCTTTGTTACCACCACAGGAAAAGACTGAGCTGTTCTATGGGAGGTAGCAGCTCCTGGCCCTGTGCAGGATGACAGGCAGGGTTAGAGGGGCAACCTCCCCACGCCCCAACCTCGCCGACTCTCCCAAATGAAGGCTTTGATATCCCTCCAAGCTCTGCTGCAACCAAGTGCCAAAGAGACTGCTGGTAAATTTGTTTCTCCACTGGTAAAAATAGTGCACGTTCATGTATGCTTGCATGGAAGCTTGCGCATGTTCCACCCAATTTGGGAATCCCTGCAGCAAATCTAAAATGTATTAAACGAGTTTCCTTCTCCCTTCTGTGAAGAACTGCCTGGGCTTTCCAGAAGAGAGGCTAATTGGCTAATTCAGCTGAACAGCAGAACATAAATCAGGCCAGCTGCAAGATCTGACTCAAGTCTATACTCTCCCACTGGTTTGAAATGATATAATCCATCATCCAAAATGCCCTCATCTCAGCTCACAGAAGTTCTGGCTCTGAACTGTAAAGAATTAGTCAAAAAATGGAACTAAACACAAAGAGGTATTGGGGGAGGTGTACACACACTTAGCTTGTTCCTTCCCCTCCCCCCCCCCCCCCAGCTCCAAAAACTATGCAGATCTTTTTCCGACAATTACTCTTCATTAACTCCTCAACAAAAAAATACTGAACATCTGAATTCCTGTGGGAAAAAAGGGCTATACTTTGGTGACATGAGTACATCTATACACAGAAAAGGCAAGTATCTCACCAGGAAAGAACAAATACAGCAAACAGTGCTGCAGCAGCAAAGAATTTTAAAGCTCCTTTTACAGTCCTTTATTTGTGTTCTGTCATTCCACTCAGGAAACTAAGCTACAATTTTTACAGAGACTTAGGAAACCAAGCACCCAATGCCTACTACATTTAATTTACAATTTTTGTCTATGTTTTTCCCACTGGGACATATTGTGAAACAAGTATTAGATCCAGTCTGCAGTCTTAGTGTGAATCTGAGGTTAATTATTTTTCCACAAATATTTAGCACAGATGGGAGTCAGCTGTACATTGACTGGTACCTTGCACTGGTTACAGGTTTCAGAATGAAGACATTTCTATACCAGCTAAGTGCATCTTCTTGTGCACACTACTTGACATCTTTCTGCCTCTTTCCCCTAGCACTTTTTGTCAGTACTGAATATTCGGACTACAAATTCTTCCAGTCAAATAGTCTCATACTCACTTTGCACACACTAAAGCTTTACATGTGTCAATCTGAGTGTATTATGGAACAAACCGATACTCGTATTTCTTTCTTTAACATACACTGATTTTACGCATTAGCACCAAACACAAAATGTTACTCCAGAAGAAAAAAACCCACTGTTAATGTCAAGGATGAATGCAGGCATATAATAAGGGAAATAGTAGTTGTGGGTCTTTTCCCTCTAAGACCTGGCAGTTTAATACACTCCTCTTACAGGAATAAATGTCAGCCCTTTTGACAGTTGACCTGACAAAAAGTGTCTTGCAATCACCGCTGTCATAGACTCGCAGGACAGGGTCACAAGAATTATATACCAGGAAGCAATTCCAACAGACAGAACTCGCTCCAGGCTCAAATGCCTATAGCTGTGCAAACTGAACCCCAGTTTTATTCCCTGGTGGCATAGCACCTGTTTCTTAAAGAAAGGAATATGCTAGCAGTTCTAGGAGGACACTAACCTAAAAGGGACCCAGAAGTTTAGGACTCATAGGTTACAATTCATCTGAGCTAGCTTCAGCTGTCTAAATATAAGGTGAGTCTAAACTCATCCTCTAGGCTCTTTTTATGGTGAACAGAGAAAGGCACCTCAAGAAAGAAGACAAATGACAATGCTGCCTTGCCTACTGCTATTTTCTCTCTCATCCCATCAACTACAGAGGGAGCCTAGACAAATGACTTAAGGCAGTTAACTTTCAGACAGCTGAAGACATGTGAAAGACTCCCACACTTTAAGTCTGGATTGCTGGGTACAGAATATATGTGAAGAATTTCTACCCTGGGGTGGTAAAAATCATTTTTATTTGTGGTTACCCCATTCTAAGCACTACTTTAATTATTTTTATACTTTACAGTTGTCTCTAGGGCAATTTTAACTATGGCTTTTTCTACAAATGCTGAATATGTTACCTTAAAACTCAAAATAAAGTGTTTTTCATGTGGTAATTAGAAAACTTAATCAAGGACTAAATACTGTCCTGAAAGTACAAAATACTCAAGGGACCCTCAGAAGTAAGTCTATGATAGATTGCAGTGTGTTACAAGAACAGTTTAATAAATTATGAACAACCTACATTTTGTAAGCCAGAGGCAAAAAAAAAAGAAAAAAGTTAACATTGGTCAGGATTTTTATGTGTATATATATATATGTATATAAACAGCATTTAAAAAAAAAACAACAACAAACTGAAATTTCCAAAGACAACATAAAACAGGACAAGACATCTCAGGAACTGAGGCTTTTCTGCACAGGTGTCCTTCTTGATTTCTGTATTTCTGTGGGGAATGTGGGATTCCCACAGCTTGGATTTCAAAAAAAAAAAAAAAAAAAAGATGCATTAGCACTGCTAGTGCAAAAGGGTGCAGTGGGCTCTCTAAGCCTCAGCCGAGTCAATAATTAGTTTTTCGCGGCAGCTATGGTAGCAGCCAGGAGAAGAAAAAGGGGAAAAAATACAAAGGAAGAGCTGTAATGCCTTACGCCCCAGCGCCCGGGGACCCCTACCTGCTTCCCGCTAGGTGCTGTCACCGCCTCGCTTCGAAGGAGCAAAGCCGAGAGGTTGGGGAGGCGGCAGCACGGGGGAAGAGGGCAGGTAGAGACCGGACTATCCCCTCAAGGCGCTTTCTCCGAAGTCCCTGCACCTCAGCCCATTGCAAGCCGCCACCGCTCACCCCGTTCTCTGCCAGGCCGGGCGAGCCGAGCTCCCGGGCTCGGCAGGACGGAGCGAGGCGCCCCGCAGCCGGCGTCGCTTCCCAGGGTCGAGCGCCGCAACTTGCCGGGGAGATGGCGGCCGGCCACCCACGGCTACTCCTGGAAAGTTGCCTGCCAGCACCCTTTTAACCCTGCCCCGACTTACATGGTGCTGGCGAAGGGCTGTGTCGGGTAGTAGCCGTAGGGCTCCCGGAACGTTTTAACGGCTCTCTGAGGTGGTGGAGGGGGCTCCGGCCCCCCATTGATGCCTCTCCAGCCGCGGCGCCGGCGCTGCTGCTCCTCTTCCTCTGCCCCCTCATCCTCCTCCTCCTTCTGTGGAGGGAAGGTCACTCTCCCCTGCTCCTTGCTCTTCCTGCTCTTGCTCGACATGGTTAGGGACCCCTCAGGCGGCGGTGGCGGTGGCTGCTCCCGCTCCCGGCCGGCCTCGTCCGGCAGCGTGCGTGGTGAGGAAGAAGACAGGAGAAAGAGAAAAGCCCTGCCCAGCTGGGGACAGAGTACCTAGAGAGGACAAAACCCTCACCATAATACCATCGCCGCCCCTCCGCCCTTTCCCCCTGCCGCCCGTCAGGAAGGCAGCACGATGCGCAGCCCGGCAGCAGGAGCCGGGAAGCGCCGAGGAAGCGAGCAAGAGACAAGGGCTCCCGGCAGCGGCGGCGGCTGTGTCCCTCTTCTCTCCCTGTCATCATCCTTCGCTAGGACACCATCGTTACTGAGGCAGAGGAGACGAACCACCGCGAAGAGGAGCGGCCGCCTACCGCAGCGAGCGCCCCGGAGAGGAGAGGACGCTTCTCCCTTCCCTTCCCTCCCCTCCCTCTGCCCGCCCGCCCAACACCGCCTCGGCGCGGGGGGCGTGAGGGGGAGGCGCTGGTACCACAGGGCTGTTACAAGTGTTCCTCCGTCGGCCCTGGCCTGCCGCCCCCGCCGAGGTGAAACCTGCTCGCGGTACGCCCTTCTTCAGGTGCGGGTATCGCTGCCTCTGTGGGGGAGTCCTCGGGAGGACCCCGCCGCTGAGCAGTCCTTGCACAGGTGGCAGCGAGCCCTTACAAGGCTGCCCGCCACGGTACGAGCTCCTAGGGAAGCTCAGGTGAAAGCGGCGGTGGCCGTGAACAACAGCGTGGTTTTCTTTAAAACTGCCCAAACACAAAAGCGGTCAAATCCGCATAAAGCTTGCTCATGGCTTTGAGAAATATTCATCCCTACGCTGAAAACAGTTGAAGTTCAAAATTTTCGGGGAAAAAGACTTTTTTCACTGCCTCGCTGTTCCAAAATTTTTCAGATGCCACTGCCTTAGACTTGACTGGTTTAAACTTGACTGGTATTAAACTAAAAAACAGTGGGAGGATGATAAGACGCCCACTGCGTGTAATCAGAGCTAGGTATACTCCACTGATATCCGTCACAAAGATTCTTGCTATACGGAAATGTATCACATCTTTTCTTACTGTGAGATTTTCCGTGCATTATGCTGTAGGCAAAAGTATTCTATGACAAAACTGCAACCCTACTAAAATGGAGACAGAGAATCTATGGGTTTATACACAAAGTATGCTGAGCAGTAGGTATGTGGAGACTATATGTTGATATAGATATACAACAAAGCTATTCCTTTGTCTCCATACTGCTGAGATGCCATTTTTCTCTTGCTTTAAACCTTTTTTTTTAAGCATTATGTGGCATAAATACAAATTTGCACAAGTCTATTAACAAAGGCAAGTCCGATGTAAGTTTTCCAGTTACTTCAGAGAAAGTGGACTTTAAATCCCCATACGACTGCTTACACAGAATTCTCACTGCTGAGCACCATTAAGTAGTCTCTTAGTATAAAATGCTCATTATCTCACACTGTACACTGTTTTCAGTGTCAGCCATGGGTTTGCCTTTGTTGTTTTCTATATGGACAATATTTGTACTCATGAAGCACAGGAAAAATCAACAAGGAGTTTCACAGAGATAATTTACTCAGCTCCAGCTTTGAAGAAAGAATTGGGGTTTGTTTTTGTGACTATAATTAGGTTGCATCTTGAACTATTTAGGGAAGTAGTTTCTTGCGTCTTTCATCACATGCAAAATCCTATTGAGCTTCAGTGGAATTATGTACAGGTACAGCAAGTTTTGCTCTCTAAGAAACCGATACGTTGTGTAGCTACCGTAGCTTTGAAATACTTGGGGTTACTCATTTAGGACAATCTAGGTGTCTAACCTAATTGTACATACTGTATCAGCGTTAGGTATTTTAGAGCACAGCCATGCAACAATCTGTTTGCATCATACCTTGTATTCTTGCAGAGGCCCTTTGATTTGAAAAAAGATACTGCCCATGCTGTGTTCCTTAAAAAGAAACAACAACAAAACATAAAAATAACAACAACAACAAAAAACAACCGACCAACAAAAACCCCTGTACTACTGCTGTGGGCTACAGGAATGGACTTTCAATTGCCCCTAGAATTTCCCTTGAGAACACATATAAGTACATCTGGAAGTAAATGAGGAATGCTCTTGCTTCCCAAATGAGCAAGGCTTCCATATATGAAGGTTTATTTTCTCTTCAGAGATACATAAATGAGGAGTTTAATATTGGTTCCTAGTTTTAAGAAAGTCACATTCTTACTTTTTTTGTTGCACTTCCCATCACTAACTGGAATTACATGTTCTAGGGGCTGTTTTTTCTATTATTTGAGTATTGTCTAAACAGAGATTGGTTTGCTGTTTCTACAATGAAAGGTAATGACTACTACCTATTCCATTATCTAAGTATTGATAATACTTGATTTTCAAGTCACCCTTGCAGAAGCCTGTGTGATACATCCCTCCATTTTGAGGGGTGAAATAATGATAACTCTCCAAGTAATTGCAATACTATATATTACAGTATGTATTTCATGCCATAGAACTTTCTATTGAACTGTTTCTGTTCTGAGAATGCTGTGTGAGACAGTGGAAAAAATCTCTTATAATATAGCACTGTAAGTGCTGTGTAGAAGGCCATTTTTTCTACTACACAATATCCCTGCAACATGGACTTCTGAGAAATCAGATTCCCCTTACCACCTATGTTAGAGAGGAAATGTCAGTCAAAATTTTCAGAGAAGTTAGCTTTCCTTCTTGATACTGAAGGGAAAGGACAGTGTAAGAAAAATTGACCAAATATTTTCTCTTTCTCACCATGCTATTACAAAGCCATCAAGCCAAAATACTTGGTTCCTAATGCACTTTTTGATTAATTGCTTTTCTTCATCCTGTCCTTCCTGCTTTACTTGCTTTTTGCCCATCACTCGTTTGCATTTGAACTCTGCAGCACAACAATAGTGGAGGAATTTTCCCCTTTGTTTATTTGAAGGAAATTCTACCTGAAAAACAGCCAGGATGACAACAAAAGAATCCATTACAAATCTTGAACATATTCTGTATGGTTATAGTCTTAGAAATATTTTGTATTTCCAACTGAAATGTGTAGGGAAACAATCTCAGTCACAATAAAATTATATATAGAAAATTTACTGGAGTCTGAAGTACCAGGCTGCTACCAGAACACAGTATTGAAACAGACATATGATAATTCTTGTGTGATTAAACTTCAGCCATCACTGCCTTACTTGACAGTACGAATTTAAACATCATTGCTGTGTCTTGATGGTATGCTTGAGGCCTCAAAGTGCCATATTCAAATAAGCAAATTGCATGAAGCCACACTTCTGAAACAGCAGAATAAATGAGAAACCTAATGGTAGTGAAATTGCACCTACAAAATTCTGGATATGGCTGAATGTTCTCAAAAAGGTATGAATCATTTAATAAATCTTTTACACGTATTTGAAAACATTCATAATGTCAATAATGCCAATGTTCCAGAATCATTATTCTTCGCAAAAATATTTAATGTTATCAAAGTATCAGATAGATGTCAACGTAGCCAAACTTCAAAAAGCAAGGGAGAAAGGATGAGTAGACCAGGCAGAGCAATACAACGTTGTGTCCTGTGTTATTTCAACTGGTTAAAGACTTTACAGTCAAAGGCTGCCAGTCCAGTATGTTTTGTGAATGCTGACTTGAATTTACAGGGGTTTGAAGTGATGTCATTTTAATTTAGAAAACTGCTTCCTGGAAGCTGCTTAGACAGGAGTGAAATACTGAAAGCTGTACTGCTGTATGGACAGAGACTGAACAGAAAAGCCTGAAAGATTTATAGCAAGTAGTAAATGTAGAAATGTAGCAGGTATAGTATTACATCACTAAAGATGCTAGATTACTCTCCCTGCTCTTTTTATTTTTTTTAATTAAGACATGGACTTAATGCCATAACTATTTCATGATTGACTTGGAATTGCAGCCACTATACAATCCCTCATTTCTTTCATGGGACTGATTTGATCAAGACGGGGGGGGGGGGGGGGGGGGGAATAGGAATGGAACAGGGTTTTGATTACGTGGATTGACAACTCTGTTGGAATTTATCCATCCTCCTCAAATCATGAGAAGTACACAATTCTGATTTTAAAATTTCTATTGGCAATATTCTTCAGCTGGAAGGAAGCGATCAAAAAATTGCTTTTCTAAATTGAAATAAGGCGTCTAAAGAACCCACAGCAATAAATTTCCTTGAAATATTTTCAAAAACATGAGTTTCATATTTCTCTTTCACATTTTTTCAGCTTCTTTAAAATTGGCAGATGAATGGAGTAAAGATCTGAAATATTGGAACAAACAGCACAGCTGGCATTCAGTATACAAAAATATCAGGAAATATAATCAGATTCTTAGATTCCACTAGAGAAGCAGGAATACCTTTCAGATCTACAAGGCACCTGACTAAGCAGATATACAAATCAGTATGACTGTGACAAGTAATGGGGAAAAAAGTCATGTAGTGAATGTGCTCTGGGGTTGCTCTTACCAGAATTTCTTGAGAGGTACGTTTCAACAGTTTTAGTCTGAAAATAAATTTAACCTGCTTGTTAAAAATTGGAATGTTGATACTAAGTGATTTACATTTAAAAATCAGCAAGATCCAAGGAACCTTTAGTAACAATTTCCCTTGCATAACAACCTTGCATGGTATGTGATAATGCCAAACAATTCTTTTCCTGCTTTATAAAAAAGTAAGAGTATCTTCTCTCAAGAGACGAAACTGGTTTTTATTTGCTTGAGGTGACGGATGAAGAGAGGGGAAAAAAGACACTCCTGGTAATGCTAGAAATAGAATCCAGGCCATGCAGTACACTGAACCCTTCTCTAACGTGTGTGTACTACTTTTATGAAAATTGGGAAGTTGGTGGGAAGTGTAATGAAAGTAAAATTGGCCTTCTTTGCCTCATACTGGGAATTTGCCTACTTGCCAAGAACCCAATGTTTTCAAGGACATTTAGCTCCTACATCAAGGACTTCTAATAAAGTCTAAACAGGTTAATCAGCATGTAGAAAAAAGGAGGGGTGATATGATATCACTGATCTGTAAGCACATCTCAGCCTCAGAACTAATATTATGGTTTAAGGCTTTTAAATGAGATGAACATACAAATTCCTGAGACCTGACGCTGTAATTTCATGGACACTGTGCAGCAATTCAGGCCCATGCAAAGTGAGTGGGTCTAAAATGCTGTCAAATCACCTAGTGGAAACCAAGCCCTCAGAGCTGTGTGTTGCAGTGGTATTTTGTGGTCTAATATATGATATTAAAAGGCTGTTGAAGTCTCATGCCAATAAAACCATTAGATAGATACCAGTTACATTTTCACAGATCTGCAGAATGTCTGTCTAGACAAAATGGACGAATGCTCTTTTTTTGCATTGTGGCAACTGTGTGTGTACATTTATATGTTTGCACTTGTTATTTCCCTTTTTCTAAGGCAAGCTAGATATGTCTTTAAGCAAATCAATGTATTTGCACACTTTTCAACAAATCCACATGATCCTGAGCCTCTTCCAATTAAATTTTATTCCTCTCTTTTCACTCATACTGGTAGAAGTTAACAGAAGTGCTATTAGGAAAGGGGCTACAGAATCAGTTCCCTTGTCTGTACATTGCTCTGGGGACTGTATGGAGCTTATAAACTTTAGAAAGTACACTTTCATAAGATTTGCTTTACTGCTTGTTTATATAAAAGGCTGGTTTTCTTCCTTAATTTAGTTTCCCTGTCCCTGTGTCAGTCAATACTCCTTGAAAATGTAAATGTGAATCTTGGCCTACTGTGGAGTGCTGGCAACCACGTGATAAAAACATTTACTGTCACAAGACAACATCTTCAACATCTAGATTTTCTTTTTGACAGTGCTTCAAATGTGGGTGGGTGAATGCAATGCATCCTACTGTCCCTTGGCTGGTTGACAGTAAAAATTATCACATGGACATACCATACTCAGTATTTCAGCTAATGAGATCAAGAGCTGCAATGGATGCATGGAGTGCAGACTACCTCTTATTTTAGCAAATTAGCAACATTTTCTGCCCAGTGCAAGTATTAAGTCTGAATATATTTGGACACATTTCAGTCTTTTTCTAAGTGGGAGAGCAGGGTTTGAGTCACTGTGGGGATCCGAATAGGGGAAACAGGACATAAAAAAATAATACCAAGAGACAAACAGGTCAGTGATGAATTAAAACAGTTCACAATGATTTTTACACCCAGAAACAAGTGGATTTCCCACATTTTTTTGTGAATTGATATTGTACTATATTTTAATTTGTGGGCACATTCTCCGTTGTAACACCTTAGCAGAGAGAAATTTAAACAGCAGCTTACCACTGTAAAAGACAAGTCTGAGTGACAAGCGTGGCTCCCTGAGGAGAAGATCCTTCATCCTCATTTGTACCATTCAAAGCTCCATTTTCCAGGATGCCTGGCAATTTTGACTGGAAGATTACCTGATTCTGTCATAGTTCAGAGCCTAATTTTATTAAATCCCATCAGAAATCTTGGATAAATACCATATGGTACTAAATGCTTGCCATACCTTAAAACATTAAATTCCTCTTGTTGGAAGAGGAGTAAGTACCACAGCACAGTGTTGATTGAAAATGTAATCTTTCCTTCCACATGGTGCTCTGGAATAGGTGGTAACCCTCAACCACAGGTACTAAATATCTGAGTGAAAGCAACTCAGTGGGTCATCCAAAACCTTTTTTATGTTGCAGGAATGGGGAACAGCAAGGAGAAGAGATTGAAAAAAGGTCCCACTGAGTGTAGCTATGCTGCAAGTGGGAGTTCATCCTCCTGGAGAGCTCCTGAGTTATTTGTGGCCATGTGAAATAATAGTTCAGTGTCTAGTATGGCAAAAATCATGGTACCAGTTCTACCAAATAACAATTACCCTTGAGAAGTTTTGCTGTTCAGTGCACAGTGAAGCACTGAGCACTTAGATATTATTATTCCCAAGTGGGAACTGGTGGGTTAGTCTTAAGCCTCTTGGTAGTAAACTTCTTATGAAGAGGTCACATCTTGTCTTTGAAGTAAGATATGCTCAGAAACATTCATTAGGAGTTAATCAGAATCAATATAAGAGACATAGTAAATATATATTTTTGTGTATTTATTTATATGCATATACTTGTCTGATTAAAGCAGACACAGGATGCCAACATCTTGCTTTTGCATAGCATGCAACTCATCTGACTCTTGCCAACTTCAGGGTTGGAGATCCCATATACATATTCTGTGTTATGAAATTTTAAAAATCCTGTATGTATGTTTGTTACAGTTTTCCTGACTTGTAGGTAAGAAAAGCCACTTTGCAGAAAAGGGAGTGAAGAAATGCTGAAGTTCCTAGCAGCTGGGAGGTGTTCAACAATAGAAAGAAAGAAAAAAACAAACAGAATGCTTCTGTGAGAAGAGACTACACTTATTAGTAACAACAACCTTCAAAGTCATAGACAGGGAAAATGGAAAACTTTGGAAAAAGGGAGACAGGACAGTACTTATAAATTATTCACTGAATGCCAATTTAAAATATAGTGGTGATGCAATATCTTTTGCCATTAAAATTAGAATAACTCTGCTAGGATCAGTAAAAGGTAGGTGTCTCGTTCAATTAATATGTGTTTTGAGGAGGAAGATGGTTGTAGAAGTGAAAGCAAGATTAAAGAACCTCACTGCTCTTGTCTTTCAGTAGTCCCTGTAGTACCCGGGCGTGTGACCAGGTGCTTACACAGAGATAAGGAGGTCATTGCCAATTTCATTTTCCAACTTCAGGAAAACAAAACCCTGAGTTCAGGCCAATGAAAACACTGCAGTCACTCTCAGTAGAGTCTGAATTCCATATCTGGCTTTTAATAAAACCAGAAACCCATGTTCATGAAAAGATGGAAGAAATTTTCTCAGGGTTTTCAGAACATAGCCAAATCTAGGTGGGTTGGTATCTCTGCCAAATTAAGAAGAAAAAATAAATCTCAGGAGACCCTCAGAAGTTGCATTAATTTTTAAAACACCCATGTCCTGGTTTTTAGGAGTAAACAGCATCTACAGTTCCCATTACAACTCAGAAAATGAGACCAGAGATGCTTATTCAGCAGAAGAGCCATAGAAGGCAGACTACTTTGCAATAATATGACAGACAGACATAAAGAAACATCTTTTATGCAGAAAGCATTTATATGCCCCATAATAGAGGTATTTCCATCTTCCTCAATATTTTTCATTACACTGCCACTACTGATGTGTGGAAACTGCCTGCAATAATGAAGTCTAGGAATCCCACCCCACCCTAGCCTTTCAACTAACAGGGATTTGATACCAATAGAGAGCTCAAATAAAACTTGATCTTAATAGCAGGAGGGAAATGCTCAGAAACTGGAATACTGAGCATCAAAATTAGGCTATAAAGGAAAATGTTTTCCTTATCAGATGAAACAGCTGCTGACAGAAATATATGTCTGGCAAGCCAGAAAATAAGGAATCTGCACATTGTGGACTTTGATGTTGGCATAGAATTCATTTGAAGAGGTACAAAGATTATTTAACGGCTTATGTTAAAAGCTCACATGTAAATACACATCCTGGGTGCAAGAAGAATATGGTAAAAGACATACAGAAGTTTTTTTCTTTTTTAAATTGCAAAAAAAAAAAAATGTGGCCAAAATTTGATTCTGAAATTACAAAAATCTCTTTTGCTTATGTAATCATCCCCAAAATAACTTACCTTCAGTATTAGATAAAAAACAGTCCAAGAGCCTCACACATTCAAACTTTCTAGTTTTGAAATTTTAAATCATCAAAGAGGAGCCCTTTAACTTCTTTAACAGTTGAAGTACTTTCACTTTGAACCAGGCTATTACCTCTGTCCATTTTTGAACAGTTCATTTTCAGATTTAGGGAGTGCTTAACATAATTCATCATAATTTCAGCAAACTTTTTAGCAGAAATGAATCTGTTATGTTACCCCTTCTGTCTGTCACTCACAAATGGAAATGATTGATTGCACATGAATATATGACTAACCAATAGAAATGGTGTCTCAAGTCATATGAGTGACAGAAATGTAGCTTGAATTCTCTGTCCTTTCTTCTTGACATTTTGTAATGAAGAACCTCTATGAGATGATAGACACCCAAGATTACATACATTTGCCTTATTAAAAGGGGAGGGTGGAAATTATTGTGAATACAAAGTTCTAAGAAGGTCAACAATGATACGCTGACTTGTCCAAAACCAGTGATATACACAAGAGATTTTGGAGAGGAGGCAACAGTTTGTTTCAGTCATCTTCAGAGATGCAATCACTGAAGAAATGAGGTAGATACTGAGATGGAATGGAAGTAAGAAAGCATGAGTGTATCGGCATTTTGGTCCTTTTCTCCCTGTGACACCCCCACAGTTAATACAAAACAGCTCATTAGATCATGAAAGTACTGCAAAACATTTTCCTTAATAGTGTCTTCCTATAGCCCCATTAGATTCCCCATTGTCTGATTATGTTAAATTAAGCTAATTAAGTTATCAGTATCCAGTTTTGTATGAAGCCACAAATCTAATCCAGATAAAACATACTAGCCTGTCATTGACTTCTGCAGGAACTGAAAGATCCATGTGACAAACTGAGATCTTAAACCTGACTCTTCATCCCATGAAAAAAAAATAGTGGGAAATTTTGTCTACCAAGGCATGTAAAGTTTTCGGCTCCCATGTAAGTTCCCTACTTATATTCCTTTAGTTTGCCCATCTTCCCTCGTCCCTTGTGTTGCCACCCCCATGCAATGGAGCAACAACTGTTAGCAATTCTTGTGGAGACAGTGTTCTCATGGGAGAATGCATAATTGGTACATAAACTCTGAATAATCCTGAAAGATGCAGCAAGGCCATGAGAGGCCCAAAGAAGCTTAAGCAAGCAAGATAAGAAGAAGCTGGAATTCACTGAGTTAATGAGAACTGTGGACTGTTGGCAAGCTTTCGAGGTCAAGTTCTCACACCTGTGCTTAACCAATTATATGTTAGTCACTAAGGGTCTTCAAGACATGTATCCAATCATAATATGCCAAATCACTGTAAGTGCATGTAAGAAACAGTATATAAGGTGTTAAGGCTTTGCAATAAATTTGGCAATCACTTGATCGCATTGATCGTCTCCTGCGTCAACAAATTCTCACTGAGGCATTTGGAGCCAGATCCGCAGCTAAGCCCTAGCAGAGAATAACTGTCACTGTCGCGGATTCTGCCTGAAGTCAGCGTAGGCCATGTCAAGAGAAATGTTACCTGGATATTTTGGATTGCTCCTTGCTGCATTTGACATATTTTTTTATCGGACTTCAGTCAAAATTGACATTGCTGTGCTCTGCCCTCTCAGCCACTCTATTTTCTAGAAACATTTTCTCCCATTTATGTCCTCCACCTTTTTCTTTTCCTTTTATTATATTCTGAGATTTGTTTTTTCCCATGGTCCGTTAGAGCTATCAGATCCCTCCGGTATTCTGTACCATGCAGTGCTGAAGAAGAGCTCTACTGAAAGTAGCCTAGATAAGAAAAGAAAAATCCACATTTTATAGTATCCAGTAATTGTCTCTTTTAATGTACTTTTGAAAGTTTTTTCCTTCTGCTTTTTATACAGATATACAGTCACTAACTCATAGAGTCCCTTTTCCCCTTTGCAGGGCCTTGGAGCCTAATCCTGTATATATATATATATATATATATATGTATATATATATATATATACATAAATCTACCAGTCACTATAGTGGAGCTTCTGACTTTACTTTCCAGTCCTCCCCAATTGCTCTGCATTATGATATCTGTGCATTGCCCAGAACATGAGATAATCTTGATGTTAGTGGGTGGACCTAACCATTGTGTCTGAAATGGTTTGATAAACCCCAATTCCTAAATTATAGCCCAGGTGCAAGACAGTGAAAGGAAAGAAAGGTGTAAACTTTGCAAAATATGTCCCAGGCCCTCAAGTAATAAATGAAATCCTTAAGGAAAACAGCAGAGAACAAGAGAAAAAAATGTTATGCCCAGAAAGCAAAAAATTAATAAATAGGCAAATTATATCAAAATAATAAAAATATCTCCCTGTGGTTTCTAGTATCTAACCACAGCACTCCGGGTCCCTTAGCCAATAATTCATCAGCAGTTGTTACGCATGGGTCAAAACTGCAAAGTATTGACATAAATTAGAAACCTTTCTCACCTCCCTCAGAAATTAGAAGACACAACCATGCAACAATAGAATATAATTCTAATGAAGGAAATGCAGTGGAACACTATTGTCATGCTCTGATCAGCGCATGCTGGTTTGTGACACAAGTTAGCAGTTTAATAGAAATATCCACTAAGGTCGATATAAAATCGTAACTGATTTTTTAATACTGACATAAGCTTGTACGGATTTGTGAATACTGTCAATTTGCTTAGCTGCTGAATTGGAATTAGAGATATAATGAGAATGAATGTGAGTAGCATTGTACACAAAACCAATTGACAGTTCAAGAGAAACAGACCCAAGCAGAGCATAAACAGAGTCTTAAATATTATTAAACTGTACATTTGGCCAGTCACGCCACTTGATTACTTTAACATTTGTAACCATATGGGACAAGGACTTGATATGAAGAATGGAATGGCCTTTGCACAACAGACTATTGAAATTAAAAAATCGGCCAAGTGCATGAGGGACAATTTGCCTTCCTTTGAAGCATCTTGCATTTGCCAAGCAGCGTGGAGAATATTGGACTTGATGGATCATTGGCTTAATGGAGTATGGCAGATCCTATGTTCCTATTAAAACTGACTGGTGGACGGCATCATTCCAAACACAAATTTGGTATTAAAAGTAAATGTGTATGTTCTTCTGAGCTTCCCTGAGTTAAATAATTACAAGTCATCTGATTTCTGTTGAAACTGACTAATTTTTTGTAGCCTGATTTTTCAGTGCTGCACTCTGATTTACAGATGACCTCAGAATAACAATAATTCATGATGAGCCTGAGTGAGAAGAAAAATAGTGGTGAATTATTTAATGTCACATTTCTAGCTTGCTTTGCTAGAACCAAGATCATGTGAGAAGAAGCTGGTTTTCTAAATTGCCACAGAAACAAGCAAATAAGGTGTTAAGATTTGTGTAGCTGAGAAATGTGGCAGTCTTGTGACACAAGAACTTCGAGCTGAGATGAAGGGAATAGTCTTGGGAAACCAGAAGTACAGTTCAGTGATCACTGCCTTTGTCTTTCAGCAAGTATAATGCACAAACCTACTTAGCTCACAGCCATTAAAGCTCTTATCATAATTAACCCAAAAATAAGAAATCAAAACCAGTTAAGCCTTCTCACAGGCAAAGACAGGGCTGGGATGCATAAGTATCTCAGAATGATATCATTCTCCACTGTCTTCTTTGAGGCAGGTCCACACCCTTATTAAAAGGGCAAGGCAGCGCATCTGGTGTGGTTATCTGGCTTTCAGTTAGTGCTACAAACTCCAAACTCCTTCCCCCTAAATTTACAGGGACATGTCTTGGTCCTTGTTAGGTGTTCTACCTGCTTCTCCTGTCTATGGTTTCAGAAAGCTATTGTAGAACTTTACCTCCAAATAACTTGTTTTCCAAGGCCGGTTCCCTGCTGAACACCATCACTGTGGCCTAGTGACTGCATGCAGTGACACAGCACCATACAGTCATTTGTGCGTGACATTTTTTCAGGGCACAAGCTACAAAATTATCACAGTAATAAATGCAAAGATCCTTTAAAACCCATCTGCCTCCAAGTCATTTACATCATAATTATTAAATTACTTCAGAGCTCAGGTGAATATCCTGCAGTGAGCAATAATGGGAGCAGAGGAGACTATCATACTGCCTAACTTCTGGTGTGTAATATAAGTAATGAATGAAGAGTCTGTCTTCCTAGCTCTTTATATATCAATGGAGAAAGGGAGCAGCTCTTCCAAACAGTCATTCTAAATACCCATGTTATGGAATGTAACAAGAGTTTTCCAATTTAGATACCAATATTTGGTCCCTAAGTCAAGTGGTGCATTGTAGTCAGGAAGGGAAAGCTCTAAAAAGAATTGAAAATCCTTACTTTGACAGAGGATATAGTTTTATATTTGCAAGAAAATGTTCTGGCTCCTATCAGATTTGGACACTTCCTTGGAGAATATGAGTAGAGGATGTGAGGAAGAAAGTGAAAAATAATATATATATTCTAGAGATGGTCCATGAGATTACCATCTTCTGACAGAAAAGTCAGGAAAATGCTGATGGCACCTGCTTCAACATCTGCTTCAGAGCAGGGTATCTGTCAGGTTCAGATACATGAAAGCTCAACAGCATTATTGCATTTCCTGGGATGGGATGTGCCAAATAATTTTTTTTTTAATAGTGGAAGATCCAGAATGGTGTTGGCCATTTCTGCCTAAATCTGATAATAAAAGGAAGCTTGCAATGATCAGTTTAGAAATTTAATTAAATTTCTGGTTTCATACTATTTCATAAGCTCTTCGTGGAATTTGAATACTCTTAAGCAGCAATTATTTCCATCAGACCCCTCACATGCATTTTTTGCTGTTCCAGTATGTGACTTCTTTCTAATACAATATTAGACAACATTTGCAAACTAAAACCGTTTTCAAACCCTTTCCCTGGTTTCTGGATATTTACAAACCTCAGTTTAGGCTGCTAGTTACTGTTCTGTTGCTGTTTAGAACTGCAGAGACAGTGTAGCTGGATGTCATTTAGATGAGCAGAAGAAACTCGCTGTCATTTCATCTGAACATCATAGCATGTGGAACCACTCCAACGATTTTAGCTTCCATTTTTTACTAAGAAAGTGCTTCTGTCCTCAGTGTTTGTATAATATAAATGAGAGTTTATGGAGATAACAAAGCACAGCTTTGCTTAATTGTGAGACTATCATACATGACGGGCAAGATTTATTCTCAATTCAGGTGCTAAAGAGGTATGTTTGAGTCTTGCCTGAGAAATCTGCATCAGGAAATCAGTTTTTAAGCCTATTAAAAATCTGGTTCTGCACAAAACTAGTTCCTGTGTACTTGCCTGTTACAGGGCATGCATACTGAAAAGGGATCACACCTGCATTTGTTGATGACTGACTTCAAAATAAAATGCTCTGTTTAATATGGAATTACTGAAACAAATAGAGACTTTCTCTTACTTTCTTTTCAGAATCTCAATTTTTCTTTCATTTGCTGCCTTTTTTTTTTTTTGGTGCGGAAGATTATTTTGGGTTCAGTTTTCCATCTTTTACCTAGCTTGGTACCAGATCCCAAGTACAAAGTTACTTCTCCTTTCTATTCAAAGTTTGCAGGGTTTTGCTTCCTCCATCCAGGTAATACCACACTCAGCCAAAGAATTTCACTTGTGAGGAGTGACAAACATGATGAGAGTGCCTTACTTTGCAAGGACCCTGAGCAAAGTACAAAAAGGAGACCTGAGTATATCTGATTTTTTTCCTTCTTAGAAGTGTTTTTTCACTTTAGGCCTTTCAACGTTGTGCAAGTATTAGCTTGGGAATGGAAATATTGCTATACAAACACATGTTTAATGCTTACAGAGTGCTTTATTCTTTTCAAAGAGCTTAAAGAACATAAGTAATTGCTATAGTGTGCCCACTACTCAAAATGATAAGCAAAACCTAAGTTCATAAGAAGTTTAGGGCCAGATCATCTACTCAACAGCAAAAGGCTTGAAATGACTTTTTAATGCAGTCATATCTAGCAGCTGTAAAGAGAAGATGATCACTTCTCTTTACAGCAGCCAGAGAAGACACTGAAAAGGCAAAAGCTGTCACAAGTAACAACTTCGCTGTCATAGGACATGCAAGATTTTGGGAGAGGAGAAAAATGATGAGCAAAGTGGTAGCTTTTTATGCTGATGACAGAAACTTAAGTCATTTCTGAAAATCCTAATATGAAAGTGGAGATCACAAAGAAGATCATGGGTAATAAGCCAAGGCAGTTGCTTGAAGAGGTTGCTTCTTAAATCGCCTGACCTGATGCCTTCTGCTTTCTGAATGTGTTTCTTGGGACCATGCAGGTAAACAGAGTTACATCCCTTGATGCTGCATATACTTTCAACCCCCTCCTGTCTTCCCAAACATATTTAAATCTAGGGTTTATTAAGCTTTCAGGTTGCAGGGATTTATGAGAAGCTTGCCCTCACCTGTGCAGTTCTGTTCAGGCAGGGAATACAAGGTCTCAAGAGCTTTCCTTTTTAGTGGAACAGAGACGTTAGTTTTATGATCTTTTAAGTAAAACATTGGCAAAAAGCAAAAAATATCAGTTGATACAAAATATGCATAGATATTTACCTCTGTGTAAGAAATTATTTCCATTTCTTTTCAAGGATAAAAAATAACTTTGTCATACATTTAACATCAGGAAATGCTGGGGATAAGGAAATTAGAACATTCTGTGTGAGAGCTGATCTCCAATAACCAAAAGATTCATTTCTCGTTCACTAATTCACGGCTAAGGAAAATATATTTGGGTCATTGCCCAGCTCCTTTTGCCTTCAATTTGGATTAGGCGTTTTGCTGCTGTATTAACAGCCACTGCTCTATTCCAGGGAACGCTTCTGGGTATACATTTTTTATAACAGTAAATACAACTGGTCTTTCAGATTATAAAATACTTAGCGTATACAGTTCACTCAGTGCTGGCTACCTTTTAGATGTATTTTCTTTTCTGCCATTTTAAACACTGAGGTCAGTAGGCTGTCCACATGTGACAAGTTTCTTAATCAGGTTGTGAAAAATACACATTAATATACATCCATTACTCGTGTACAAAACTTATTAATTATGCATTCAACTTTCTTACATAGGGAACTATTCAATGACCAATTTAAGGTAACAATATAGTGTAGATGGGCTTGATTATAGGATATCACATTTAGATGAAGATTTACTTTGCTACAATAGATGTCTCAGAAACTGTAGAAATCTAAGACTGGGTATAACCACAGGCATTAATTCCACTCTCTGGTATCAAGTCTAGTTAACTCTCACAGATATTTGTAGAGCCTGTTCTTAGGCATGTCCAGCAATGCAGATTCCACAAATTCTGAAAACAGCCTATTTTACTTCTAAAATATAATTAGAAAGTTATTCCTAATATTTAAGATGGATTTTGCCATTGCTGTAAATAAAATAGATTAATTTTTGTTCTGTTCTTGATGCCGTGGAGAGTAAGCTGGTCACCATGCTTTTACGACTGTTGCTTCTTCTCCAACTGCCTGTAAAGGGGTAGACTGAATTGATTTCCAGAACTATTAGTCAGGCTTTTCAGAATTAGCATATCCACTCCTCCCCATTTCTGAGAAAAAGTGCTTGTTGGGAACTGCAGCTTTGCCTCATTCTTTCTTCCTTTCTGTCACAAGTCTTAGTGATAGACTGAAATAGTGTCAGTCATCCTGATACTAAGAAATGCTTATTTCCTTTCCAGTGTAAAGTAAAATTGTAAGTTGTTGTAAGATAATATTTGCCTCTAACCACACTTAGACAATGCACTGAATTTCTACTGAGAGGCTAAACTAATGCTTTAAACTCAGCTCCATGGGCTATTTTTAGATCCTCTGCTTGCTGGTGATAATGATCCTCCTCAGGCTTAAGTCACAGGCAGAATAATCCTCTGAATTTGAGACCTTTTATTAATCGTTCATTTATTTCTACTTCGTGGGAGGAGAGCTACATCCTACCTGCATGCTTGGATGCTATTAACAAAACACCTCAAACAGAGTATGTATTTTTCCAAAGGAGTCTTACCTCAGAGAACAGGGACCTGTAGCACTTTGGCTCCGGCAAACAGAATCCCGAGAAACTGCACAAGCAATGGCTTTTATCTTGCTCAAAACCATAATTACTATACTCCACATGTCCACAACTGTAACAGTCAAGAGAAGCTGTCCCAAACCATACAGTCAAGCAGCTGTGTTGTCTGAGGTGTTCAGCAGTGTAGAATTATTTTCCTCTTACAGCTAATAAAATAATTATTTTCCTTTTTTTTATTTTATTTTTAATGAACATGAACAGTAGCAAGCACTAATCAGATAATAGGAAGGACTGCTCATTATTGAGAAAGAAACAGACACAGAACAAATGCTCCCTCATTTCTAACGTGCTTTCGGGAACAAAGAAGCAGGCAAACTGGAGCACTCTCTTACAGTCTCCACAAGGGAGGAGCAATGAAGCCATTGCTATACAGCTTCTCTTACCAGCCTCACTTGAAGTCTCTTCTGTGATGTCGTTGCTAATGGAGTGATGTGGGTGCTATACAGGTTTTTTGGGAGTAGGAGAAAAAATGTCAGAGGGAGCAGTCACTGCCTCCCCCTGCCACACCAGCACCCATTTGGATGCTGTGACTTCAGGCTTCTCTCTCAGCTTTGACACCACTGCTTCTTCTGGTGCAGCGGGATCAGGGGTCTCCTGAAGACATCAGTTTCCATGTGTTGCAGTGTCTGACCCCTTACATTTCTTGCGGAATCTGGTGAAAAAAAATGGTAAAGAAAATAATTCTCTGTTGTTATTTCCCTAAGGCATGTATAAGTTTCTAGGAGGAATGTGCTTTGTGCTGATTTGTAGAAAAAACATGCTTTTATTTTTCATGCAAATAGGTGAAACAGGTATTATCCCAAGTTATAAAAATAGTTATAATTTTATTTTCTTCACCAAATTTTACCCAGTTTTCTGCATATGCAAGAAAAAGCATTCAGTGAAAATTTTTAAGAAGATGGAAGCATTTGAGATATCACTGGCTTTACAGATTCCCTACCAGCAATGCCACTCAGTGCTACTGAGAATGCAATGAGAAAGCAAATGACAGAAAGCAAAAAAGAAAGATTATTTCCCCTTACTTTCCATGCTTCTAAATCTTGCTGAGAGTTACAGGTGAGAAGTAATGACATAATTAAGTCAGTAAAGACAAGCCTTACAACACTTTGCAGATTTAGAAGGGTCAAAACTTTGTTAGAGGATCAGGTCCTTCACTACAAGTGAAGTACATATAATGATTATATATATAATAATTATTATTATTAATAATAATAATAATGAATAAAGTACATATAATATATCGACTAAGGGCTGAACATCCCAAAACCAAACAAATGTACTGAACACCAAATCACAAAATGAAGAATGAAATACCTTGCAAGGTACTCACATCGCACAGGGGAAGGTGATAAGAGGCTGTCAGACAATCCTATGAAGTATTAATGCCACAAGAACAAAAAACACAGCAGGAAATACAGATGCTGATCATGAAATTCTCATGTCTGTCTTGTGAGGGACTGTCTTCTCAGCAGAATGAGCCTCTACAAGTACAGAAAGAACTTTGTGAAATGGTCTTGTCTTTCAATCAGAGATCTTACTAGAGTGTAGCTGGTTGGGGCAGAAAGGTTTCAAGGATATCAGCAATGCATGCCTCCTGGTGTTTGTGATTTTCTCCAGTTGTGAACATCCCAAATTCTGTTATCAGACAATTCATTATTGGCAGCATATTTCTTTCACCAATAGCCACTAAACTGCAGCTCCATTCAGGAAAATACATTTAAAATTAATTTCTAATAGACCATGCCTGCCACACAAGAACCAATAAGAAGTTCCCATGGGATTCCTCTAAAGAAACATCTTCCTAAGGGATCTGAGGAGAAATCTCTTTGGGAAAACTCTTTAAAATTGCATTTACAATTGGAATGTTGTACTACCAGATGAAAAGAAAAAGATAGAAGTTCTGTTTGTTAGATTTGCTTATAGGAAGAGTACTTACTGAAATTTCTTTATAGTCTCTCATAAAAGTTGAGCATACACATATTCCAAATGTTGAAGGAAGCAGTGTTTGTTATTTTACTGCAGTATTTCAAGCAACAGGAAGCCAATAAAAAGAAAAGCATGGCTGTGTGCATAATGTGAACTCTGAGAAGAACAAGTGCAGACTGTCAAGTCAGGAACTGCCAAATCAACCTCTGAGGCTATGAGCCTAGCTTCATTCAGTCCCTTTGTGTGCATATACTGTGATCTTGATCTATCTTTTCATCAGGAAGCTTTAAACTGTTTTCTACCCCGTGAAGCAGGGAAGAGTTCAGGCTGTAAATTGGAATGTTTTCTGGGACCCCTGCTACAAGGCTTGAAGTGAGGGAGTGCAGGGCTGTCATGGGTAGGCTTGGAGGCAGATGAAGGTCATTCAGGTACCCTAGGGTGATGGCGCATAACCCTGCCACCTAGTAATGTGCCTTTAGCGACCATCTGTGTGGAACCTTCAAGCTCACTGAAATTTAGCTCAGTTTCTGTATGAAAAGCAGAAGGCACATCTACAACACAAAGAATAATTCCTGGAGGATTTTAAACCTTTAGGCCATAGGATGGAGAGCTAACCAGGACTTTCCAAAGAAGAAGATTATCTTGATTTTTTTTTTTTTTTTTTTGATACCAAACAGCAACATTTTCCCTGTGGTCTACTATGGGAATCAGTAAAACGAAATTCTCACAGCAAAGAGCCCTGTTACCTGACACACAAGCTATGTTAGCAGTTCAGTTGAATTAGAGATTGTTGACAGTGGACTTTTCTGATAAGAACTGTTTAATATTCTTAATATAGTGCTGCTCTTAGTCTTTGAAGTAGTGCTCACCTGTGCAGGTATATGCACAAATGTGTGCTTTTGCATGTTTATCTGCAACAAACACACTTTCTCTTGGTTTAATTCTGCTTCCTGCAGAATGGAAGATGTTATTTCCAATGGGAATAACATTTAAAAATAAAAAACAGGAGGAGTATTTAGAATAACTCAGCAACAGATGCTGACAGTGTTTGAGTAGCTGATCTGTTGCAAATAGTCTGTATAGACTACACAGTATAACAAGTGTATAGATATATCTGTCAGTGGACCAGATGCCTACACTTGGAAATTTGTGTTTTAATTAAAATAAAAAACCCCAGCATATTTGTAACCATGCTTGTGTATCCATGTTAGTTTCTTGAGATTGTCACTGGTAGATATGAAAAGGAATCACATAACTAGCTGCCTTATTTGATCTCAATGAACTAGTGGCAATAGAGTGAAAACAAAATACATTATTCGGTCACAGTTTTGCAAAGAATCTGCAAAATGAGTACATAAATAAAAACCTGGAGGTTTTGTTACAATTCTTCAAATGAGCCTACAAAACAACACTTAGCACAGAACTTCATTAAGGAGAATTAATGACATAATCCCTCTGTGTTTACTTCTTCAGAACAATTACCTGAGGCAGGAAATCTTTAGATAAAAACCTGTAATGATGCTAAGTCTCCTATCTAACCTCCTTCCCGAAAACATTACAGTTAATGATGACAAATTCTTTCCTTTTGTATCATAATAAAATTCTGTCTTTGTATGTGGTTCAATACGAACAATAAATTATTTGGCCTCCTTCTTCTGTTTTTAAATTTAAACTGGTAATTAACTTACAAGAAGTCTAAAAAGGTGGAAAATGTTTTTCTTCTCTGTCACTGTAGATTTTATTTGCTCTGAACTTGCAAAAACTACCATTAATTTTTTAAAAAAGCTATCAAATTCAGAAATTCTGGGGTACAGCAAATGAGGGACTCTGCATGTGCTTTTCTCTCATAGGCTGCAGGGAAAATAAGACAAACCTATAGGATGCATTCAGGAAGAGCAGGGTAGGTTAGAAAGGAAAAATGCTACAGATGGGAGAAAAACTACCAAAGTTCTGTTGTAGGTAAAACTATTACTATAATAAAGAGGATTTTCCACTCCTGAAGGGATGATATAAAGCTTTCCTGGGTGTAGCTAGCCTTACACCCCAAAGCAGTGAGTTCCTGCTAGCAGAAAGCCCCCTCTCCATAGCACCCAGGCTGCCATTGTCCACTGTTGCAAGCTGAGCTCCAAGGCCCTGCAAACACCTGTGTCTATGCTGGCTGCTGTGCCTTGTGGGCTGGAGGTGTGTGTGACACTGGGAAATGCAGGAAAAGCTATTAGAAGTATTTACAAACCATTAAAATGGAAAGAAAGCAAATTCTGCCATTTAAACCATCTACTTTCTGTGGTGCATTGCTGTCAAGTTTAGACGTGGTATGTTAGTACTCTGGCGGGAGAGCTCATTTCTAGATAGTAGTATCTGAGAACCACATGCTGTTTGGAAGCACAATAATGTCAGCTGATCTGTTTAACTACTGATACTGCAGGAAATAATGTGAGTTTATTATGAACTTTCAGTTATGGAAAAAACTAACTTTGGCTAGTTCTGATTATATCTGCTGAGAAGTCATAGTTTTGCAAGAGAAACTGAGGTGATAGGAGTTACACATACAAGTAAGGATTCTAGTGTCATTCTTCAACTTAAACATAATGATTTTGCATCAGGGTTTGCAATAGGTGCTATCAATAATGTTAGGGACAATGAGTCCTTTACTACTTAAGGTATTTGCACAAACCTTTTCTCCTTTAAACTACTTACCATTAGGAATATTTATGTAGAGAAGGCTCTGGAAAATGCTGGTGCACTATGATGATAACATGTACTCCTGAGTGGATGATACTGGGGTTTAAATCATAACAGTAATTTAAGCATTTCTGATACTAAAGCTATGATCTGACAATCATTGCTGGAAGGGTGGTGGTGGCTTAAGACATCGCTATCTACAACTGCTTGTAACTTATCTTCCAGAAATTACCCCAGCAGTTTGACTAGTGGAACAAATCACCAGAGTGCTCCTCATAAACAGCATCACAGAAGTAAGCCCATCTAGTTGGAACTGCTGCCATGGCTGCTTGTAGTAACTCGACTGATTTTACGCTGAAGAGGATGAGGAGAGCTCATGTCGTCTGTTCCCTGGCTGAACTGTAGGGATGTGACTGCTGCAGACAGCAGCTGCTGTCAAACTAGAGAGACCTTCTAGATGGATCATCTGACAGCCACCAAATGCTGCTGCCAGTGGCTACCTATGGCAGACTGGAATCAATAACAGTTGCTATAAAGACTCCTTATCAGTCTGGATAAAGCCAGACACTCTACAGAAGCAACATCTTAAATGTTTGAAAAGCACAAAGCTGACATCTGAGGCAATGTAGATCTATCAATACTGAGATTATGAAAGCTCTTACTGAAACAGTCAATGAAATTATGCAAAATATTTGTCTGAGTATGTCATTTAGCAAGGCACATGCAAAGGAAAAAGAAGCGTGCACGTTTAATTCAATATTACATGTCGTTTACGGGAACTGGGTAACAGGAAGGCATTGACAAAAAGTTGTTAAAAGGTCATCCGGAAGCTGTTAGCTGAACAGGTGGTTGTGGTAGTCACTTTGTTACTGGAACTGAGCCAGGAGGGCTCAGGAAGGGCTTTCACAGCTCAGAGAATTTCTGATACTTTCTTACCTGTGTTTCTTACAGGTCCAACACGGAATGAATAAGAATATGTGATAATCTTTAGAAGTACTTGCTGGAGCTTTCTACTTTCTGAGTTTAAAATACACAAGACTGCAGTTCAGGCAAGAAAGACAAACCACCACATACAGGAATGAACTCTCTTGCCTGGGTCTAAAACATAGACAAAGCACACACCCTCAACAAATACCCCAACAAATACCCTCTCACACCCCCAACACCCCAACAACAGCCCTTCTGAGTGTACTGAATTTTGCTGTTACTTACAGATGTTAGCAGCCTTTATTACCTTCTTCTCATAAGTAAACATGATGCTTCTAAATTTCAGCTCTCAGGTAAGTGTCTTAACCAGGCAGAAAGAAAACAACTTTTCCAGAAAGAAACACCTGAAGAACTAATTATTGCTCTAAACCACAGGAGCTTTGTTCTAAAGTAATGTTCCATTCCCGTGTGGTTTTCTACCCTGTTTGGAAGCATAGCTGCCTCTTGCTCTCCTCATGTCACAGAGACAGGCCTGGGCTGAGGCCAAATTAACCATTAGAGAAGATCAGGAAGTGGCCAAGAAGCTGGATGTTCATCTGCTTGTGGTGATTAGGTCTCAACCATGAGGTCAAGGGCTGCAGTGCATGTGTGTGCTCATACCAACTATGTACCAGGCACAGCCTTTTGGGGAAGGAAATTGGGGTATTTTTCCCTGTAATCAATATAAATTATTTAAAGAGCTGATTAAAAACAGTGGCAACTCTAAGAATTCAATGCTTGAATGGTGTTCCCTGCTCAGCAGTCTGCTGCATCACTGTTGGGCTATTGCTTGCTTTCAGAGGATGTGTCTGTGGGTGACAGTGAACAAGAGAAATATATCAGGAGCTGCAACAGGGCTTCTCCCTGCCAGCAAGAGCTGACTCTGGACTGACAAAGATATAGTTGTAGATTGAAATACTGAGTTGGCATCTACAATGCAGTAGACCAAAAGAGAGTAGGTTTGCTTTTTTGTGGAAGTGCTAGTGCTAGAGTAAGCTGTTATTTTTGCTGAGCATGCAAAAGCAATGCCTATCATGGTCAAACTGAAAGGAATAGAAAGGAATAGCAGAAGCCCAGTGTCTAAGGAATTTGAAGTCATACTTGTAAAATTTGGTAAGAGTAGAGCTGTGTATACTGCACAGTGAATACTTACAACAGTTTTTAAAGTAGCTTGCTTTTCAGTTTCTCTCCTTCCCTGTCCCTTGTTATTAATAACAATAACAATAACAATAAATATAAATATAAATAACTCTGTACACTTTTCAAAGAGGAAAAAACCCAAACAATCTGCAGTGTTCCCTAAAACCTCATGTCACATCTTGTCCTCTGTTAGTGTCTCTAAGGGAAGTTTGCTTCAGGAATTCACCAAAGAAACATACAGCAATTGGGAAATAAATCTGTAGACTTCTGAAGAGTTTTCTACCAATTCTTAAGTCATGGTAAATCTGGTATTGTCTGAAAAGCTTTGGTTTGTTTTAGTAACTCACAAAATATTAAAAGGTTGCATTTCTTTAGCTAACTATTGGGCATTTTTGGGAAAACGTGTTAATGTCTATCACACTGATGTTACATTTGCCATTGTGCAATGTCATCTAAAGCACATTAAAAAATATCTCTGGGAAGAATAGTATCATTTACTTCTATGCATGGCCAGGTAGATGCATTCATAAAAACTCACGAATGTTTCTGAGCAATGCTTGAGAAAGAGGAAGGCCTAAACACAGGTGAAAGAAAACAACTTGGAGACCCTGCTCCCTTTACAAACTATCCATCTCAATGCTGTGCCAGGTTCAGAAAATATTCCGCATGCTGCTTGGGAAAAAACCACACAGGTTTCCTGAATAGGGACTTCAAGTAACACTTTCCAAAGTTTTACTGACTCTTTCCTTGCTTAAAAGAAAGCTTTCTGGCCAACATGGGGAGGAGAGAAGGGTATAAGTCTGTAGACAAATACCCATTTTTCCTGTGCACATGTTGAGCCCAGGCAGCAGGCTAACCTCAGGCTGAAAGGGAAATTGTGCAGTTCCTTCTGCAAGAAGATAGGCAGTGCTTCCCTGTCATCTGCCTTGAACCGGAACTCAGGCACTGTTCCTGCCTCACCAGGCTCAGAGACTGGGAAATGTGGGAATGTTGGAACTGCTGGACAGATCCCAATTCAAGCAGATCAGCTGTGTTGTCTTTTGCTCACTCAGATAATTCCAGCAGGTTTTCAGTTGAAGTTTGTTTTATGTCCTTTCAGTGCTATAGAATGAGCTTGTGGTGACAGATGTTTCCCTTAGCCCCAAGCTGAATCTGCTGTCATAACATACATGGGTAAAGCCATTTTCACCAGTGCCACAAAAAGCATCCAGCACTTGAGGTAGCAGCTTTTGAAACAGCACAGAAATGGTTAACGGTTTTCTCTTTTTAACACTGACAGTTTAAATGACTTTCATCCTTAGTTCAAGGATACTTGCTGGTGTTTAACCGTTTTCAAGGATGGTTTAGGACCTTTAGGTAGATGGAAAGGACACCGTGTACAAACAGAAAATGTTAAGCTATCATTTTCCAGCTACACATGGGAAAAAAAAAATAATGAAGAGAGCTGATTTTTTTTAAAGACAAACCCCAACTCAGTCGTGCATAGTGGCAAACAGAATAGTGTCATCAGTACGAGCAGGGAAGCTGCATAGTTTAACAAAAGCAAATGTGCTAAATTGCTTGTTTACAAATTACTTACTGCTTGTAAATAGAATTTGTGAAGTATTGATTAGGTAAAATAATCAAAATCATATGTCTCCAAGGTTGTGATCTACATATTAGCAATGACAATCATATTATTGCTAAGGGTTACCACTTGCCAGTATTCATCATAATATTTTATCACCAACAACAGTACATTTATTTGTACTCGTCTGTGCGATACCCAGGCTAAGGAACGATCTGCAATGATTACACTGCAAATGTGTCAGCAATATTTCATCTGGTCTCCATGAATGTCATGGTCAAAGCTGTCAGTAATTTCACCAAGAACAGTGCTTTCAGGTGCTGTTCCGCTCTCTCAACGTGATCCTGCTGTGTCTGTCTCTGAGGTGAGGGCTTGGGAGCTCTTCATGGATCAGAGCTCCATGGCCAGTCCTGACTCCCCACTGATTAATTCCCTGAATGAAGCGTCTCTTGAAGTGGTTCCTCTTCTATTTCTCCTGCCACTTGTTACTTTAGTAACGTTTTGAAAGTCACTTTGCTCATCCTTAAATGTTGTAAACTCTGAAGGTAAGACACAGTATCTTTCCAATATGACAAGATAGCCTTTAAATGTGGAAGTATCCACAGTGAAATAACATATTATCCTTACAGTTTTGTCAATGCTTCACCTATATTTTCCCCATTTACCCTGGAAGACTCTTGAAAGACATGGAAAATGCCTGTAGAGCAGTCGCTACACCCACACATAAGGCCAGGCACTGCTCTAGCTAAGTCTGGTCACCTCTGTGATCTTGTAGCAATACTGCACAAGCAACTAACCCGAAAACACTGGAAACAGACAACATTATAGATGTGTGATGTGTTACAGGACCTCCTAGGCAACTTCCAAAGCCCTTGGTCACATAGGGCATGAGCATTTCCAGTGCTGAACATAGCTAAGTTACACAATAATTTGTTGCAGTCAGCCATCACTATCTCCTGTGCTAAATGGTTTTCCATGAATACAATTTTGAGAGCTTCTAGCCTGATTTTTTTTTTTGTGCCACAATTATTGCCTTTACCTACCTTTTTTTATCCTTCCAGTACATGTTTGATTTTTTCCTCTTTCTCTCTTCTTCTTTCTTTCTTCTTATTTTATTATTCTCTAAATAATTCTTCTAAAAACTGCACGTAAGTGTGATTATTCCCTCAACTGTACAATTATATTACCCCTTAAAATCCATATTGTATATGTTCACAGGGAATTCACTGTTGGATTCCCCCACCTTTTTTTTCTTTACCCGAAAAATGAATAACTAATGAAAAGAAAAACTCCCTCCCCCAGAGTCTTGGTATTACCCTACTATACAGCAGTCATTGAGACAGCAAGTGAAAAGTAGCTTCTCTGACAAAAATGCTAGAGGAGGTTAAAATAAATGCAGGTGGGTATTTGGCATTACAAAGGGCTTACTGTACAGAACTAGTATTAAACATGGGGTGATATCCTGCAAATGTCTTTATACACCCAAACATCAAGTCTGTGGGAATTTCCAAAGTGCAAAGAACACAAAATCTAAGCCAGAATAATTTGTAAACATGGGAATAGATGAGATTTACATAACAGGCTACTGCAGATTTATGAATCCAGAAAAGGAAATAATTATAAAGGAAATTAAAGTTAAAAATAGTCATGAACCACCAAAAAGACTGTGCTTTCACCTCTTTTTCTGGCAACAGTGTTACACCCACTTGCTGTGTGCTAGTTCATTCTTCCATATAACTAGTAGGGCCAGGAATGGGGTCTCCAGTTTGGAAAAAAAAACTTCACTTGGTAAATACTTCTCATTGTATGTTCAAAATAGGTTTTAGATTGCCTAGACAAAAGGCTTATACAATTTGCCTATGCATCCAGCAGAAAAAGTCTTCTAATAGTGTGTTTTAGTACAATGCACTTCTTTTGAAAGCAGGAATAACTAAAAATAACAGAAATTTAGGACTGAAGACTAAAGCTAACCTACCCATCTAATGACACTTATTACCAGCAGAACACCATAAAATGTACTGTGGGAAGTGTAAGACGTGAACACTGAAAGAATGGATGTAACTGCATCCAGTTATTCTACAGACAATTATTTATAAGGCTATAAAATCCAGTATAAATCTATAACACAACTACACGGAAACAAAATGGGGGAAAACAATTAAGATGAAGCCCTATGGGGCTGGATACTGCTGTTACCTATGGTACACATGGTGGCACTGGGGCCAGGTCAGGGAGCAGGGAGGATTCCTGAGGTATTTTGGGGCTTTCAAATATGCACGTGAAGCCAGGCACAGGTTTTCAACACATTGTAGGAAAACACAACAGGCTAAAGAAAATCCCTGGGACCATAACAACAGCAATAACTTCCTTAATAGGAACAATTTCCTTACTATTAAGGCAGTTTTAATCCATAGGAAAAAAAAAAAAAAATCATTCTGAAAAAGGAAGCAGAAACACAATTAAGCTTCATGTGCGCATGTCTAGTGAGTGATGTGTGGGACAGGTGAGAAAGGTGGGGTTTAAAACATCCAGTGAAGGATTTTGTGAAAAAACCTGCAGGTGCAACATAAGGATACTCAAGTGTGTCTTAGTAATTGCCAAAATACAGCAATGGGATGTCATGGGATCCCATGTTTGCCTGTTTCACCCTTCATCTTCTGAAATTAAAAGTAACAATTTTTCATGGAAATAGGATTTTTAGTGCTGTCTGAAACGAATTTTCATAGATGAATTTTAACAAGTTGTTGGTAAAAGCTTTTGGCTTCTACATGCTAAACCCTGGGCTGGCTGAAATCAGCATTCATTTTACGTGGTTTGATGTCTGCTTCCTCACAGGATCAGCTGTATGCAAGAGGTTTGAATGAGATGCACAAGATCTTTCCTGTGAATCTGACTAAACAGCACCTGTTATCAAATGCAGATTTTATTATCAGTGTTAGTTTACTTCCCTGAGTTCAGCTGTAACAGTTATTTTTCTCCTTCCTGTTAGCTGATGCAGTGCTGTGTTTTGGCTTTGGTCTGAGAACAATGCCAATAACATACCGGTGTTTGAGTTGTTGCTAAGTAGCGCTTAGGACTTTTCAGTCTCATGCTCTGCCAGTGAGAAGGGGCACAAGAAGCTGGGAGAAAGCAGAGACAGAACACCTGACCCAAACTAGCCAGGGGGTTGTTCCATAACACAGCACGTCATGCCCAGTATATAAACTGGGGGAAGTTACCTGGCAGGCCCGTATCGCTGCTTGGGTTGGGCTGGGTATTGGTTGGTGGGCCATGAGCCCAATTGTATTATGCCATAATACCAATTGTATTATGCATCGCTCATGTTTTCCGAGCCTTCATTTCTTCTCTTGTTGTTTCCTATTATTATTATTATTGGTATTCTTTCTATTATAATTATATTTTACTTTATTTTAGTTATTAAATTGTTCTTAGCTCAATCCATTCTCCTCCCCATCCCACCCAGAGGGGGAAAGGCGAGGGGTGAGTGGTGCTGAGTTACCGGCTAGGTCTAAACCACATTTACAATCAGACTGATTAATCACATCGGAAGGAAAAGGTTTATAAAAATGATTGTCTGAAGAAACTAAAATAAACACTAACACGTTTTATTAGTAATTCTCACATCATTCTAACTGCTGATCAAAGGGAAAATTGTATTGTTTAGTTTAGAGGAATATGACAGCACAGTCCTTATTTATGGTAAATTATATATTCCTTTAGACTTTATTCAGGGATGTAATGAAGAACAGCTCGATCCTTCTACATTTTCTCTGTATTCACATAATATGTGGGCACATAGATCCAGGCACCAATAAACTACTCTTAGAGCAAGGAGGATTTCCTCCAGCTCAGGAGGAACCTTTGGGTACACCATGAGATGGACAACTTCCATTGAAAGACTGACAACCTTCAGTGAAGCTCCTTGAATAAGTATGTTTTGGAAGAAAAAAAGACACTGAGTACTGAAAGGTCAAGTATGGAATAAATTAGTACTGTAATTGATAACAAGTGACTTCCAGCTCCAGCAAATTATATACTTAATATGAATAATTATTATTTATTTTCTCAACTGAGTGTCTGTGATTTTATCCTCAGATGAAAAGAACCAAAGCTAAAGGCCATGGATGTGTCTGACCCACTGACTCATGTTAGCAACTTTTCGCAGTGTTGCCAATATTTTGCATAAGGAGTATTGTATTTATTTAAGTCTAAGCTCAGTTTTTTTTTACGTAATCTAGAATTAACTCTTACAGTAAACACTGATGTTATTTAGAGAAAGTGTAAACCAACATGTACTTCCGTTTACATACAGTTCCAGCATCTTCAAAGTACTCACTAAAGCACAGTTGAAGATAGAATTTAGTTTCATAATATAGAGAGCAGTAGTAACATGCTTTTTTTCCTATTTATTTGCAATCATTTTTTCAGAGCTGGGAGAGGGAGGGAATTTTAAATACTGAGCTGATTACCATGCTGCTCTTGGTCCACCAGAGCCAGAGCCCGAGCCCAGACTCAGCTGTGAGATTTTGGTGCCTGCATTCTGCAGCCTCCTGTGACACCAAACACAGCACCAGGAAAACAATTATCCGATGATATTGTTAGAGAGCTCCCTGCAAGAGCATTGCCCAACAAGGACTTTCCAATTTGAGAAAGTCTATAAAGGAGCTCCTTATGGTATCCTGATTAAATTAATTGTTTCATAAAGTAACTGATGCTGGTGAATCAGCTTCTAACTCCATGACGGTGAATGCCTGATTCTGCTTACTCGGGCTGCTGGTGAGGATCTGGATCTCACAGGAATCTGGTTGCTCTGGGGGGATGCAGATGGAGCACAGAGATGACAGACCGGGTGAGGACAGAGGCAGCAGGAGGAAGGAAAGGCTCAAGGCTCTGTGGTTGTGTCTGGGGCTGGGTTCCTGCCCGCTCACACTCTGCCTGGGGATGGGTTCCCAGATCACTGCAAAAGGATATTGCAGGCTGACAAAGAAACAAGATAGATCCTTGTTATTTATGTGACTGCATATGGCAGTTCAGTAAGAAGTTGCTGGCTTAATTGCAAGAAGAAGCAACTGTTGGTGAGGGAGGCTTTCTGCCACATTACTGAAGGAGGAGCACTGGTGTGACCAAGCCTGATTCTCAGAGGGGTCATGCCTGTGAGTATCCAGGTAATATCAGCAGTGACTGCTCCATTCCCCTCGGAAATGCCAGGAGTACCCAGGTGCCTTAACAAGGCAAATAGTGCAAGTCTGAGAAATGAGTATGAATGGTCCCAGTCACATTTTTGCTTCTTTTAAATAGTGTCATGTAGCCAGCACCTTCTGGTCCCGTATAAATAAATTCTGGGAGCCTCAACATTGGCTTGACTTTGACCCTTGGGTAGCATCAACCAAAGATAAAGCATATGAATTAGAAGACTCAGGTGCTTTTAGAACAATGTTTGGAGAAGCATCTTCCACTGCAAAACAGAAAAAGTATAAATAATTAAAAGATGGCGCTTAACTACTCCTCTTTCCTTGCAAAGAAAGTCTTGGATATTTAGCCATGAAAATAAACATGCTGAGGCAAATGGGAATGCCACCTGATGTAAAATAAGATACAGCATAGAGAGTAGGGTTATAATTTTCCTTAACTTGGAAGTTATATGATGAGGCAACGTTTATAAAATATATTTTCAATTCCCATGCTGATAAAGATGTAATATCAGATGCTGCAAAGAATTAAGGATGAACTATTCTCTGTTTTTTAGACCATGAGAAAAATTGTGCAAGCTTGAAAAATTATACCCCAGGGACAACTTTCAAGCTGGGGCTGTTTGTGCTGGTATGTATCTACATAACGCCATCAGAAGCTGCCACTTTCACCCCAAAAAGCAAATGTTAGAGGATGTACAGAAGAACCCCCGACTTAACTCCCCTTCCCTGAAATGTGAATCTAATATGACAGTCATTATATTAATCTATTTTATCCTATCTTGAAGCTGTGATTATTTCTGTACCCTTTTAAAAGTAATTTCTACAAATAAATTTCAAATGTCAGATGTATTTTGTTGTCTGGCATCAGTTTACAGAAGGAAATGGTGAAAGAAGCAACCCAGCATCATTATGTATGGGGAATAAAATGAAGGGAAAACTTTGAAGAGAGAGAAAGAAAGGAAAAGCAAGCAGGGAGGAAACATCAGGAGCTAAGTTCTGGACACTTCCCCAGAAGGTCACAGGAGGCAATGGAAGGAATGAAACTGGTGATGGAAATTAGCAACACTAAGAAACATCCCAAAAAACGCAATCTTTAAGAAAGCAGCAGGCAGTCAGGCAGGGGTGCTGTAAGAATCCACAAACCTCATGTTAGTGCTAAGATACGGCAGCCGCCAGCTCTGTTCCCCATCACACCCATGCAACGCACCGATATCTAAGTGCCTACCTCAGAAAAGCAAAGCCAGTACCCAAGGCTTTCCACGGCTCCCGGCTATTGGCAGTGACCTGCTGCGGTTGTTCATGTAAGAGGTCCTATGCCCTCGTGAGAGCCTGAGAAGACTGAATTAGTTTAGATTGAGCCAGATCATGATGGCAAAACAACAAAATGTATACAAATCTAAAAATCATATAAAGCTGTTGCTGCTGTTTGCGAAAATTACTCTTTGTTATCAGTTCTGGAAATAGTTCTTATCATTGCTATGTTAGCAGAGAAAAGGACTAAGACATTAAAACTGCAATGCTGCTTGCTGTCCTAAGAGGAAGTGAAGAATGCTGTTAGATTGTGCGCTACAAATATGTGTACTAATTTTTCATATAAACGCAGCAGCATGTTGGAATTAAGGTGGCCTTTATTTAAAAAACCTGCAAGGGATAACTTCTGTTTTTTGATTTTGTCTGTTGCACAAGTAGACCTCTGCATTTCCTCCCCACTCCTGGAACTGTGATAAGATCCAGAATTTCAAATACCCTGGCTTTTCTATTTCAACCCTGGTAGCTTCAAATTATGGCATTACACTAAGAACAGAAACCATTTCTCCCTCTGCTTTATTTTGGTTGCTCTGGGACACATTCTGCCCTGTAATTGATAGAGTTTAAAAATAAATCTAGTTTGGCCTTTTCTAACAGGAAAATATTTTCTTGAGAAGAAAGTGCGTATTTCTGTTACAGAGAAGGTAAATATTAGTGCCCTTTATGAAACAAACAGGTTTGAAGTCATAGAGGGGAAAATATTTTTCCTTGCATTAACTCAATTTTCTAGCCAGGACTGTAACAGCATTGAAGCTTTCCTTTCCATCTCTTAAAGGCCCACATTTCCCAAGCTCTAGGGCTAGTTTTGAGGTAAAATTTCTTCATGTGACTTAGCTGTATGGTCCTCAATAAAGCCTTCAGGCACCATGGGGATAAAAACATTTGGAAGAGCCTCCTGAGGTCCTGAGCATTCATCCCCTTGGTGCAGCAGGTCAAAGCATTGCTGGAGTACATGGCTCCAGCAACAGCAGGGAATGAAGTGGAAGGAGGGGCTTTAATATGAAAACCAGAAGTATTTAAACAATATTTTTCTTACTATGCTTAGTATGATGAGAATGTAATAAAAAACCACAAAGGATAAACCTTGTTAGATAACACTTGCTTTGATGGTAGCTCATCTGCTGGGTGGAGGATGCTTGAAGCTGTTCTGAGCGCAGCACTGGCCAGGCATGCTGCTCAGGGAGCTGGGGTGCATCTGGTGTGATGGTTTGCCCCTGTTTGCAGTGCTGCAGATCATGATGCTGCTTGAGGGATAAATCCGCTGGTGCCTTTCTGCACCAGGCTTAGAGCTCTTGCCAGGTGCTCAGGGGCATCCGTGCCCTGATGTGGAGGACAGGATCATGCTCATGGTCTACTGATTTGTCTGAAAGTTGGCTCTTCAGGGAAAACTGTGTGGTCTACTTGAGCCAACGTGGGGCAAGAAGCGAGAATTTGAGGCTCATAGAGAGCAGCCACAAGCTCTCTGCTCAGCTGGGCTCAGTTTCTCTTTGGCTCAAGTGAGTCTGCACAGCCCATAGAGAGGTCCGTCAGGCCACTGACAGCAGGATCCTGGCTTAGGGGTTCTGTGTTTCCCCTCCAAAGGGTTTAGTTTGCAGCCTTCTAATCCAGGTGTCCAATGCTGGGTACCCCTCGCCCTGCTACTAGCTGAGCCCTGGGAGACCCAGCATGCTGCAGCCTCCAGAGGCCTCGGAGCATTGAAGGAACACAGGTCTCAGCACTGGTCGTGACAGCACCTCATGGGAAGAGATACACACATGCACCCACACCCAGCTATGTTTTGGTTTCCTCTGATGCGCTGCCGAAGTCCGTAGGATGCATGCCTGGGTGATTTTAAAGAAATCTATGTGATCATCATGTTCCTTTACATCTGACAGTCAAGTCATAGCCACACACGTGTTCAAAGCTGTCTGACAATTATCTTTGTATCAGCCTGTCTTCTGGGGATGAGATGTGTTCATCTGCTTTGGAGGGAATGAAAAACGGATGGAAAAGGAAACAGCCAGAACGCGAAATTACCCAGTACCCTGGTAAACAAAGCACTTAAGTGCCTACCAGTTAAGAAAGTATCCCGCTGTGAGGAAAAGCGAAAGCGCTGTGGATTGACAGGCACGCAGTCCTTGAGCTGTACAGCCCAGGCTGGGTGACAGGAGGCCGGATGGAGCTAGATGAGGCAGGGAGGGCCGACAGTGCTTCTCCGTACAGGTCGCTTCAGACATGGTTGTCCATCACGGACGACGGCGTCTGTTGCGGGGCCCATCAAAAAGACTGAATTTCGGGGCTGCGGTGCAGGTACCGTCGGCCCAACCCACCACACCGAGACCGCCGCGCACAACTTGCAGCCAGGCCCCGCCAGCTGTGCCACTACCTGCACATGCGTGGTGCACGCCCCCGCCCGCCGGGAAGGGGCGGGAGAAACGAGACGAGACTCGACTCGGCTCGGCTCGGCTCGGCTCGGCTCGGCTCGGCTCGGCTCGGCCCGGCCCGGCCCAGCCCGGCCCGGCCCCCCCCCCCCCCCGCCCTCGCTGGGCGCATACACACCCGGCACCGCCTCTTGCTATTGACGGCGCGTCCCGCTTCTTCCCGCCCCTTCGAGGAGCCACAACCCTTCCCATTGGCCCCGCGGGCCGGCGGCGCCTCGCGGTTGGCTCCGGCGGCGCTGCGGCCCGGCGGCGCTGTGGGTGGGGCGGTCCGGCGTTCGCCGTGAGGTGCGGGAGGACCCCGTCGGCCGCTGCCGCCGCTTCCGGGTTCGTAGCGAAGCCGCCGCGGACGGCGATGGCGTAAGTGCGGGGGCGCGGGTGGGGGTTGCCAGCAGCGGGCGGGGCGGGACCGTCTTTCTGTTCCCACCAGGCTGGGCGCCGTGTGGGGCCGCTGTGGGCGGGACGGGGGCTGGTGCGGAGGGGTCGGCCCCGCCGCTGTTCCCGGGCCTGTCAGGCCGCGCCGCCTTATTCATGAGGGAAAAGCCGCCCGGCCGCCCTTGCGCGTGGCACCTCTGAGAGGAGTTAGCCACCCCGGGGGGAGTCGCAGCGCGTTGGGGCCTCCGAGGGTCCCGTGGGCTGCGCTGCGCCTCCAGCGTACCTGGTGGTATGCAGCTGGAGCCCGCCTTCCAGTGCAGCCTGGTCCGCCCAGCCGGGTGTTGTGTCACTGGGGCCGCCGTGCCCCGCTTCCTCCGCCGTCCCGTCCGCCCTCCGTGAAGGCGGTGCGAAGGGAAGTCCCTCCGGGCCTAGGGGGTCCGATTTTTTTGCCACTTTGACTATAAAATAGGTTAAAGACGTGCACAAAGCATGTAAAGCCAGAGAAGGGGAGTTCAGGTGCTTCCAGTTTTGTTTAGCCCTTAAGGAAAGTTTCGCTCTCCCTTTCCCTGGCCGGTGGCAGCCGATCTCTGCCGGCGGCTGCCGTCCCTGGAGGGTTTAACGCAGCCACACGCTGATTTAACACAGATTTAACCTGCTTCTTGATGTGGGTAAAGCTGAAATGATAATCTGCTTACACTTCGCATTGTCAATAAAAAATCTGATGTAATGTATTAGTATAACATGCTGTAGCATGTTGATAAGGTGGAGGTGTGTTACAAAGTTTATTAGTGTACAGCCAGTATCCCAGTCATGATCTGTGTCTGCATTTGTTTCACATTTTAAGACACGCCTCCACACTCACCAAACTGTGAAAACTGCCAGAGTTGGTAGCTTAATGCAACGTATAATTTTATCAGGTTTAATGTTAAGAAGACCACAGTTGTTGTTATGTTGCTTCTGTTGTGTAATTTAGTTACTTTTCTAGCTTTTATTTGTAGTGGTGGTACAGGGTTTTTTCCAATTTTCATGTGCTCATTGCAAAGTGCAATGTGGCCTGAAATTTTAGTAACTGAGAATCAAAACTGGAGTGTAGGAGGGAGTACTCCTCTTGTTTGTGGAAGTATGTTAGAAGGCTATTGAAACAATTGGTGATAAAACAGTGTTTAAGGTCAGATTAGGCAGTTGGCGCTCAGTGGATGTTCAGGGATGTTTACTTACAATCATGCCTGGAATTTGCACAGTTAACCTGCTTGTGAACAGGTTAATGCACGAGTAGATTTTGCTCATGGTGAATCGTCTCTAGTTGCACATCCGGGACTTCTCCAGGGAGAGCTCTCCTTATGTGTGGCATGCTGAATTAAGTCTCCCCTTTTGGCTATGCTGTTAGAAAACCTTGGCATGTGAAATGTGCATCAGCTGCTCTTTGGTAATTGTCGTTTTGCATAATTTTATCCTGTGAGAAACAGGCAAGACTTTACTGCTTTTCGTTAGCAGAGTTATAGGGTGTTTGTAGTGGTGTTGAGATATACTGCCTTCTCCTAAGAATTTCTTATTTTATATAACTTCTTTTAGCACTTGTTGCTATGCCAAAATCTTTGTGTTGACTGCAGGCTGAGACAGATGCTAATGAAGATCTACATGTAGTTCAGTTAAGGGTGATGGTATATCCAGCCACAATACTTTTTTAGTTTGATTTATGGCATATTTTCCCCTTTCCTCGAATTGTGGAGGTTATGATGTGTCAGAAAAGTTGAGAGGAAGTATGTAAGGTGTAGAAGACTCAAATTAATAGAATAGTTCAGATTACAAAAATGGAGGGGGGGGGTCAAAAATGTAATTTTTTTTTTAATATAAATGGAGGAGTGTGCATAAGTAAAGCTCTAATTTATTTCTACTGTTATGAGCTTTTATCTTCCGTTGTGTGTTTTTTTTTTTTGTGGGGTGATGGTGGTTTTGTTTTTTTGTTTTGTTTTTTTTTTTCCCTTGGCGGAAGGGTTGTTCTTTTTTTCTTCTGCAGCATCAAAAAGTGGCAATGTGAGCAGCGAAACGGCCTTCTCCCCTGAACAAGTCTGGGAGGCAAGGTTAAACCGCACATTTTTATTAAAAAAACCCACCACAACCTCTCCCTCCTCCCCATAACAAACCCAACCAAAAAACAAACCCAAAACAGAAACGAAAAAGCCATCCTAAGTTCAGTTAGGTATTCCCAGGCTAGCAATTGAGAATGATGCAAAAAGTACTGTATATTGGCTGCCATAGCAGGAGCTTGTCTTAGATTTCTTCTGTATTAAAACTCATGTCCTGTTATACTATAAATAAGCAAACAAACAAAATATCCTTTCTGCTGTTTTGAACACTGAATCAGTAGGTACTAGATTTTTATTCTGTTTTTTTCTCACTGCTCTCAGAAGGGTGTTATATATATATATATTTATTTGAGATGGTTCTCTGGGGTTTTGTGGTTTTTTGATTTTTTTTTTTTGTTTGTTTTCTTTTTTTCCCCTCTATTAGGTAAAATCTTATCAGGCAGGCTACTGTAAAATCATTTTTGCCTTTTATCTTACGCTTCCTTTAAATACACTTTAGTTTTGATTTAATTAAAGTAAACATATTATTTACTAACATAAGCTACTGTAGTGCAGATGATGTTTAACTAAGGCTTTCCATGCACTGGTTTAACAAGGTGTGATTCTTCTGTGATATGTTTAGTTCAGCTGTTTCCACTGGAGGTTATACCAAGATTTTATTAGTATAATTAAAACAGTAGTTTACTCTGTTTAAAATGTACTGCTGTTGTTACTTCCAACACTAGCAGAGGGGGAAGAGAACAGGCCTGAATCTTAGTTCTTTCATTAGAAAAAGAACTGCTACAAGAATTGCTGTGCAGGTCTCTACCACTTAGCTTATTATTTGTGTACATGTGCTTTTTGAGAACAACTTTCCTTTTTTACTTTCTTCATTCCCTTGCTTGTTGATTAAAAAGTAGCTGAGCTTCCAAAGCTGTGCTGGGATGGGTTTGAAGTCTTTGGACAGAGCTTGAGTGTTTTGCGAAAGACAGCAATGTTGGCAGCTTTTGGTTTTGCAAAACATGCATAATGGGTGCCTGGATGCTGAAAATTCGGTTGAGTCATGTTTACATCTGTGAGACTCCTTTCTAATATCATTTAATTATCTAAAGCTCTGATTTCGTAGCAGCTGCTGCTGGAGACTCTTTGAAAAAAAAAGTAATGGAATGAGTAGGATGCAGAAATGCCATTTCTTTCCTTTTTTTCTAAGCAGCCGCTGAGGGTACGGCTCCCTCAGTGGAGATGTGAAGCATCCAGGCATATTACCTATACTCATTTATTGTAGACTAGGGGGATTTATTTCCAGTTGTTTAGTGTGTCCTGGTAGGTGTAATCGAGACTCTGCTGTCTTGTGATTGCTGTTGAAGTTAGGAGTTGAATATCCTCATAACGGTAATTAACCACTAATAACATTAATTACTGTGTATTTGGTAAGTGCTAAAGATCTGAGGAATATGTCTGACAAATTTAAACTCCTGGTTTAATCTCCCCATGAATTCTACTACTACTAAGGGGATTAGTAACATCCATAACTGTATAAAAGTGATTCTTCTCAGTAACGTGAAATGCTAGGTTTCTTCCCACCTTTGGATACCAGTTTTATTCAGATGTTTCCACAAGATGTGATAGGAAGAGAGTGTTACAAAGGATGTCAGAAGAAGAAACGTGTTTATTTTTCCTTTTCTTATGCATCTCGAGACTCACATTACCCTGATTCTCCTGGGGACCGAATAAATTTTCTGTTGCCTTTATTCTCAGCTATAGGTACAGGACAGACCTGGGTTGTTTCTCCCTAGGCTGCGGCTGTCACTGCCAAGGAACTGGACTCTGGTGACCAGGCTTGTGTTTTTCTTTTTTCCTGTCAACTCTTCTATATATGCATGCTCTTTGTAAATTTTTAATGGCTTTGTTCAAGCAGAGGTTCGTTCTGTGTTAAGGTGTTAATTTGTCAGTGTGAGGTTAAACCTAGTTTACCTATTTGATGTGATTGTAATGTGTTTATAAAGATTTGAAGCAGCTGCTTTTGAATGTTTGGCTTTTTAGGGTTAGAATATTTGTGTTGAGTTTGAAGCAGACTGTAAATGAAATGCATCACTAGGATTGTAACCTCCCTTGTATTTCTTTTTTGGCATTGAGAAAGCTGGATTCATGTGTGACACAAGCAATTAAATTCATTTTTCTAAAAGTCTGTTGAGTGTGAAGGCCTTTCTGACTAAGAGGAGCAAATCTACACCAATATCAAACTCTCACATCTTCAAGCCAGTCTGCTGTCTGCTTTGAAAACACAAAATGCTCTAAACTTGCACAACCTGAAAACCAGGCCCCAACTATTTCAATTGGGCATCATAAATAAAGGATTTGGCTTCTGATTATCTCATTGGCAGAAAGAAGACTACATAATGCCTTAAAGGACTGCTGTGAAGATAAATACAGTATTGTGATTCTGTCACTTCAGTGCCACAGTTCATCCTCATTTTCTGTGTTCTTCCCAGGAGATAGCTAATAGTTTTGCATGTATTAACATGGTATGTGGTAAATGAGAGTCACAAGTGACATACTGAATAGTAAAGATGTGCTTAAAAAAAAATAAAATGTAGGGGGAAGGCAAACAAACCAAAATACTTGACATGGCTTTAGAATATATTCTATCATATTAATTGGATTCATCATCACAAAACGGTACAGACCTTGAGAAAATGCTATAAATAAGCACAGAGACATAAACATCAAGTTCTGGGTTTCTCTTCCTCTTCGATGCTGTTTTTGTACTAGCAGGGTTGGTGTCCTGGGTTCAGCAGTAGCAGTCATTTTTCTCCTTCTTAGTAGCTGGTGCAGTGCTGTGGTTTTGACTTTTAGCCTGGGAACAACACTGATAACACCAGTGCTTTTAGTTGCTGCTAAGTAATGTTTACTTTGATCAAGGAATTTCTTAGTCTCATGCTCTGCCAGGGAGGAGGGGAAGCTGAGAAGAAGCAGATACAGGACCCTGACCCAAACTAGCCAAACGGGTATTCCATACCACAGCATGTCATGCCCAGTATATAAACTGGGGGGGAGTTACCCAGAAGAGCTAGACTGCTGCTTGGGTCACGCTGGGTATTGGTTGGTGAGGGGTGAGCAATTGTATTCTTTCCCCTTGTCGTTGTTATTGGTGGTAGCAGTAGTGGTTTTGTATTATACCGCAGTTACTGAGCTGTTCTTATCTCAACCCGTGGGAGTTACATTCTTTCAATTCTCCTCCCCATCCCTCTGGGAGAAGGGGGAGAAGGAAGCAAGGGAGTGACTGAGCCGCTGCGTGGTTCTGAGTTACTGGCTGGGTTTAAACCTCGACAGTTGGCAAGACTCTATTTCCCATCGATTTAGGTCGTGTATTTCCAAGAGGAGTCCCTTAAGCCTGGAAAGTATACTGTTACTCAGAAGGATACAGTAGCAGTTTGATTGTAAATTACAGGTTCCCCAAGCTAGGGGTCAGTGTTCCTGGAGAGTGCAACAGTTAATGTTTTGCCTGACTGGAAAGTAATTTTGCCCACAGGAATAAAATGTAACAGAGAGTGGATGAGTGCAAGCCGCTGGAAGGTATCTACCGTTTTAAGTCTTTGGGAACAAGATTATAGGGCATGGAAGGTGAAGGCTGATAGGTGCAGTCTGTCAACAGGAGGAAATGCTGATTATTGAAAGTAGCTAATATCAATCCTGAGAAGATATCTTTTCCTTTTAATAGTACTGATGATCCAGATCCTGCCTCCATCCTCCATGCCATATAAACACACAAGAGCATTATAGACAGTCTCTCATGCATCCCTTTTCTATAATACTGCTTTATATAGCCAAAATCACTTCATAATCTAGGTGGATTAAACACCCGCTTCCTCTGAGACATGTGCCGAGAGCCCACATCTAGTGCGTGTGTTGTTTCTGCCTGTTTCTGGGTGGTTACACTTCAATTGCCATCATCCTTTTCCTCAGGTGACTTGATAAAGGGTGAAGAGTACCATAACTAAAAAAAATAATCAGTGGGGCAGGGTAGTAAAACATCAGCTGTGGAGTCCAAAATGATGTATTGACACATGATAATTGGCAGGGATTCCTGAGTTTGATTGCATGCAAATAGTGAATGTATTCCAGAAAATTTCCAAGGATGTTCAGTTTGTGGTTATGGATAGTGATGGCAAAAAATGATGAGCACTGTCCTAATGTAACCAAGTATGTGGATCCCATGACTTGCAGTCTCTGAGTTGTCTTGTCACAGTCCTGTTTAAAGCATAATGATATTTTATGTAGTGTCTCAGTATCACTTAACATTTGGTGATAATTTCTTAGGGAAAAAGGTGCAGGTTGCTTTCTTGAGGGGTTAAGTAGTGGTGGTGTTCAGCAAGGTGCTAGGCAGTCCTCACTAGCTGACAGCACTTCCACAGTGGTCTTGATCACAAAGTAGTGACCCTGTTGTCTCTTGGTAAGAAAGTTCTTTCTTTCTTTATGCTGAAAGTGTCAGTTTTGGTTTCTGCATTGCCTTGTCATTCATGCATTAAAGGAGCTTAGATGCTGTCTGCAGAGGCATCAATCTGCTTCATAATGCAAGTTGATAAGTGTTTTGTTTGTTTGTTTTTTTAATATACTGTGAATGTCTTAAAGTGCATCCTAGTGCCATTATGTGATTTAATTTGCCATTGTAATGCCCCTTCTAAAACAAGGGCTTCTTTTTTAAAGGGGGTGTGTGTGATGCCTATTATTCTTCTTTGTACGGGAGCTCACTTAGTAGATTCTTTATCATCAGTACTAGAAGCGATGTCTGGGGTCGTTTCTGTTTATTAGTTTCATCTTTATTCCTCCCCATCCTATTCCTTCTTGCAGAACAGGTGATGAACAAATTGTTAGCATTTGTTCTTGGGACTGTACTTGTATTTTAGTTCAAAACATAGGCTCTTAGCTCAATGTGCTCCCCCTACATTTCTGTAAATACAGATTTATTGAAATGTAGGGGTGAGAAAAAAGTGCATTAAATGTGTCTTTTTGGTCAACTTTTTCTTCCATATTTTCTTCTCAAGTTATAATAGTGAGAGGTAGTATGGATATTACAGGGGTAAATTGGTAGGTTAATTGCTAACACTTCTGAATTCTGACAATTCCAAAGATGTTATACTACTCAAAACCTAAGGTATTACCAACATTAATTTGTTCTATGTTGTCGAGCTCTTGATGGAGAGCACTGGAGACTTCATAAAAAAAAGGAAATGAAGTTTACTTTTTTTTTTTGAGGGTAAAATACTGTCAGGAAGGGAGGCAGCCTGGAGCTTGAAGGGGTTAAAAAAAGGAGGTTAGGGTGAGGGACAGCAAGAAAAAGAAAGAGCAGACTTAATGCTTATCTTCCTGTGAGAAGGCTTGACAGATTAGGTCCAAGGGAGAGGACTTCAAATGAGACTAATGCAAGTAAAAGACTGCTGTGTAAGTGCAGATGTTACTGAGTTGAGCTACTCCCTAGCTTGCTGCTACGATAAAACAGTTCTATAAATTTGTTTGCTGTTACATGCTGCACAGGGCATTCAGGGTACTGAATTTAGAGAGCAGATTCCAGCATTCTGTTGATCTATAATCTGGTTTACGGAGGCATGTGCCTGGAAACTCTGTTTCAGCAGAGGTGAGTGGAAGTGTTTCTGGAGCTCTAGAATAGAAGAAAGGGTAGCTGAGAATCACAAAGATGTTATTGAAGGAATTAAACCAAGTAAATTCATATTTTTGAGAATGAAGACCCTAGGCCCACTGTAGGAGAGGATTTGGTTTGAGACCATCTTAAGAAACTGAATGTACACAAGTCCATAGGACCTGATGAAATCCATCCACGGGTCCTGAAGGAGCTGGTAAATGAAGTTGCTAAGCCACTGGCCATCATATTTGAAAAATCATGGCAGTCAGGTGAAGTTCCAGACGACTGGAAAAAGGGAAATATAACCCGCATTTTCAAGAAGGGGAAAATGGGTGATCCAAGGAACTACAGACCAGTCAGTCTCACCTCTGTGCCTGGCAAAATCTTGGAGCAGATTCTCCTGGAAGGCATGCTAAGGCACATGAAAAACAACAAGGTGCTTGGTGACAGCCAGCATGGCTTCACTAAGGGGAAATCCTGCCTGACCAATTTGGTGGCCTTCTATGATGGGGCTATGGAACTGACAGATGGGGTAGAGCAGTTGATGTCATCTACCTGGACTTGTGCAAAGCGTTCGACACTGTCCCACACGACATCCTTGTCTCTAAAGTGAAGAGACATCAATTTGATGGATGGACCACTCGGTGGATAAAGAACTGGCTGGATGGCCGCACACAGAGTTGTGGTCAATAGCTCAATGTCCAGTTGGAGACCAGTAATGAGCGGTGTCCCTCAGGGATCGGTATTGGGACCAGTCTTGTTCAACATCTTCGTTGCTGGCATGGACAGTGGGATTGAGTGCGCCCTCAGCAAGTTTGCCGATGACACCAAGCTGTGTGGTTCGGTTGATATGCTGGAGGGAAGGAATGCCATCCAGAGGGACCTTGACATGCTTGTGAGGTGGGCTGATGCCAACCTCATGAAATTTAACCATGACAAGTGCAAGGTCCTGCATCTGGGTGGGAGCAATCCCAGGCACAGCTACAGGTTGGGCAAAGAAGAGATTCACAGCAGCCCTGTGGAGAAGGACTTGGGGGTGTTGGTTGATGAAAAAATGAACATGAGCTGGCAGTGTGCGCTTGCAGCCCAGAAAGCTAGCCGTATCCTGGGCTGCATCAAAAGGAGTGTGACCAGCGGTGATCCTGCCCCTCTACTCTGCTCTTGTGAGACCTCACTTGGAGTATTATGTGCAGTTCTGGTGTCCTCAACATAAAAAGGACATGGAACTGTTGGAACAAGTCCAGAGGAGGGCCACGAGGATGATCAGGGGACTGGAGCTACTCCCGTATGAAGACAGGCTGAGAAAGTTGGGGCTGTTCAGCCTGGAGAAGAGAAGGCTGTGTGGAGCCTGAAGGGCGCCTATAGGGATGCTGGAGAGGAACTCTTCACTAGGAACTGTAGTGATAGGACAAGGGGTAACGGGTTAAAACTTGAACAGTGGAAGTTTAGATTGGATATAAGGAGGAAATTCTTTACTGTATGGGTGGTGAGGCACTGGACTGGATTGCCCAGGGAAGTTGTGAATGCTCCATCTGGATAGAGCCTTGTGTGGCATGGTTTAGTGTGAAGTGTCCCTGCCCATGGCAGGGGGGGGTGAAACTAGATGATCTTAAGGTCCCTTCCAACCCTAACTATTCTATGATTAAACTGAAACAGATCATTAGAAATTTTTTAACATGGTACATACTCAGTATTCTCCAAACTGTACTGTACTTGTTACTCATTTTGATTTTGGTTTTCTTTAGTTCTACAGGTGCAGGTGCAAAAACAGTTTAGCAATGGATCAAAGGAAAAATGATAGTTTTGTCCCAAGTATCACGCAGTTGGAAGACTTCCTAACAGAACACGACTCCAATGTTGTATGGCTGTTAGTAGGTAAGGACAAGCTATTATGTTTTGGTTAAATGTTTTTTTTTTCGTGTGTATGTGTACTTTTAAATGTGTTTCTTTAAATGCTGGCATAGCAGTATCTAATACAACAGAATACTGAAAAAGGAGTTCTGTCATACAGCTGTTGAGTGAAGTATGGTAATACTATTTAAGTAATTTGGAAAGGAAAAAGTGCAGAACTGTTTCCAGTACTAATTGTGCTGCAACATTTGGGAGGTAAGACTCATATTAAAGGCATATTTATTAACTGTCCCAGTTTCAGGCAGCCATTCCTCCTTAGCTGTCATCTTCATGGCATCCTGTTATAAGAGAACAAAAAAGATGTTGGTAGTTTCTTCTCCTGAATCAGTTATCAATTGCAGTAAAAGAGGTGGTGAATTCTAGAAATGAACATGCTCTGCAAAGACCTGATGCTCAATTCTAGAATAAGTTCTAAAAATCAGTACAGTAAAACTTTCAAATGTATTTTCCAAAATATAGTTTCAGTGAAGAGGCTTTTAAAATCAAGAATATAATAATGAGATGAATAGAGTTTATGGGATCTGTCATTAATAGTGGAGATTGAATTCGGTAATTGAATATAAAAGGTTACAATTAGTGGCAGAGCTGAGACTAGTAGTAAGGGCAGTGGATTAGGACTGTAGTGTCTGGAAACTGCATGAGGTTGCTGATTTTTCTCAGTATATATTACCAAGAAGGTGCCCTCTTGGCTTTAAGTGTCTAGAAGTTAAGTGTTGAAGTTGAACTTTAATTGCAAATGAAGTTTTATTGCTGGAATGAGATGCTTTGAGTCATTCCACCTTTCTCCCTACCAGGGAGAGGACCAGCAGTAAGCGGCTTACTCATCTGAAAGTGAGGGGAGGTAAACACTGTCCTTGGAGTATGCCTTCACTGAATGCCAGGAGCAGCTCGTTTTCAGGGGTGTAGCTTTAACCCTCTATGCCCTGTGTAATCACCCACACAGATTTGATTTGTTTTACATGCCAAACGTGTTTGAGCTACTTGAATTCTGGCCACCCTCGATCCATTTTCCTGTAAGGAAAAGACAAAGTACTGCAAATCTTTCTGTTCTATCTTCTCATCTTTTATCAAAGCACAGGACTTGTTACAAAGCAGTGGTGCATCCCACTGGAGGAAAAAAAAAATCCTAAAGACCAGTATAAGGACAGGTTGGGTTTGGATTTTTTGTGTGCTTTTGAATAACCTGAACTCTGTGCAGATGAAGGTGTCATACCCACATATCTTTCTGTACTTCAAGTTTCTCATAAAAGGCACAATAAATCTGTGTTTTTCAGTATTAAGTGTATACATAAATGAGAAACTTCTCTTACAAAGTTCAGTTAGTATAATGAGTAGAGATACCTCAAATAAAAAAAAAAAAAAAAATTTGCTTTCTTCCCTGTTCTGCTGTGGATGAAACAGAATGGTAATTATCAGTGAAATGACTTAGAACTAGTCTGTTCCCTGGCAGTCTTTTTCCTTTTGGGTTTGTCCTTCTGGAAGCTTTGAGAACCCTTGTAGTTAGAAATAGGTTACTAGCTCTTAATCAACTTAAGTAAAAATTAGCTAATTAGCTTGGGGATTAGCAGGGGGATTTTTCTCAGGATACAGTGACTTAGGAAATGGTTTCAGATGTGATAATGTTTCCTGTGCTAAGATATGAAAGACTAGAAACTTAAGTTACAGTTCATGGTGTGAAAAAGGAATGTAGTATCACTTTTGTGGTGTTTTGGGGCGTTTTGAAATAAATGACCATGTGGGATAACGCATGTTATGATTCCATCTATGCAATTTAACTACTTGGATGGTAAGGGATGTAATGCAATATGTGGTGCCTTTTGCAGGTCCTCCAGAGGACAGGGTTTTTTTTTGTTTATATATTGGGGAATGTAAGAGCTTCCCATTTTTCATTCTTTTTCTCCCCCATCTTTTCACACACTTCTCACACCGTCTCTCTGAAAACACCCGTTAAAACTTCCCATCAGTTTAAAATTTTTTGGAGATTAGGAAGAACAGTGCTGTGCTTTATAGTCCTAATAGGTAAGGCTTTTATCTAGGTCAGCATACTTAAAAAACTATTTTAATTAATTTTAATCTTTCAACAGCGACAATATTGTCTTGTGGTTGGATTATCTACCTAACTTACTACAATTCCCGGAACATTGGACTCATTTTAACATTGGTTCTTAACAGATTATATAAACATGGCTACATCCATATTGGTAAGTTATAATTGCTGTAATGCCGCTGTTTATCTGATGCTTTTGATAGAATCATAGAATAGTTAGGGTTGGTATACTTCAATTTGCTAAAAACTCAAAGTATAATGAAAGTATTCCATTGTTATAGTAGTTTGAAAATGATCACCATTTATTTAAGAAGAAAAAAAGTTCAATATCGTGCTTTATTGCAGGATTCTTGGTGTAGGTAGAAAAACACCCCTTTTTTCATTGAAGTCTCTTATTATTTTATGTTAAAGTTCCCTTGAAAGGTTTTTGTAATTTTGAATTTACTTTTTTTCTGTTTAGTCTGTGTACTTTGTGTACTTAAAATCTGTAGGTTTTCCACTACACCCTTTTAAAAGCCCTGTAATTGTAATGGTCAGGACCTGAAAGGAGATTGACCTCAGTCCTCCGTGCAACCTGCTTGGTCCACTTTTGAATTTGGCTCATAATTTAATGTTAAGAGGTGCAACTTCGCACTTCCCCACACCTTTGTGGCCTATTATATGGCATCTGAAGTGGGTGGCAATCACTGGAGTAGGCTCAGAGGGGAACAGTAGAGTCTTAAGCCTTGACTCCATGTTATGGCAGTGTCCTTGCTTTCTAAATAAACTCTTGGAACAACCGATCATGTTAAATCCATACTGGGACTGTGTAGAATTTATACTGGCTAGAGCATTTGCATCGAAATCCATTAACTTTTTTTTTTTTTTTTAATATTGTAAAACATTTTTTAATAAAACAGGTCAGTACAAATCACTTGGGCACTCACCCACATTACAGAAATATCCGATGCTGGGTCCCAAAAGGCTGTATCCTGCAACCTTACTTGGCTCATACTTTTAATTTTCTTTCATTTATTCTTCCATGCCTTCCTTTGTCTGCTTCCCTGAATAACGACTTTTTCTGCAAATGTTGATTATAATTGTAGTGAACACTTAAACCCCCAAAATCTCACACTTGTCTGCCAAAGAGACCCATGCAATAATTTGCTTATGTCTCAGGAATTTGAGAACTGTAGTCCAAATCATCTTAAAATCCAGCTTTTTGAACAGCAGTATAACTGAAATAGTTATTGAATGCTACAGCTGATCTATAGGCTTTTATGAAAATTTCTCGGTGAAATTGTTATTGGGTAAAGACTGTTGGACATAGCTGGCCAAATGTATGGTATTCTTTATAATCTTAATCAGGAAGAAGAGCATAACATTAATTAAATTCCAGGATTTACAGTTTGGCTTCAGTTGATCAGTGGTTTGGTTTTTTTCTTGTTTTGTTTTGTTTTGTTATTTAAATCATGGTTTGCTTAACTTTCTGTGGGTGAAGTCAAAAGCATTAGGAAAAATACAGGCTATTACATTACCTGCTGGTCTTTTCATGCTTATTGATTCTGCTGCCAACACAATTTATCATAATAATTGGACTGAAAATTTTATAGCCATTTAAAATATGAAAAATTATTTTGTCAGGAATCTTCATTTCTCTAATTATGGTCTTGCATACAATGACTTGATGGCATAAATGTTCAAAATAGCTTTCCTAGCTGTTTTCACAAGCTCCCAAGTCGCCTGAAGGTTCCTGTGTGACTAGTGTGTTTCAGGGGGTTGGTTGTACTCTTGGGTGGTGCCAAACCAGCACCTTTTAGAGCTCTGTGCTTTTTGATTTGTATGTTCTGAATCTCTGACTTTCCTTCTCCCCTGAAAATCTTGTGGTTTCAAAGGGAAAACTCAAGATACCTAAATAAACCCCTTTTACATAATTGAATACTATATTCTTCCTGTTCAGAAAATAAAGCATTAACAACTTCAAGCTAATGTCTGGTAAACATTTCTTTTCATGCTAGGTTCCTTTTCGTTCTCTGTGCTGTCTGGAAAAGTAATGGTTCGCGAAATCTATTTCATCACAGAAGACATGTCTATCAGGTACAGATTTCCAAGGGAGTCACTCTTCTAAAAAGCGATAGCAAATATAGTAATTCCGTATGTCTGAATAATGCATGTCTAAATACTGTCTTACAAATGAGCAATGAATATATTTATAAATCTTAAAAATAAACCAACTTTTAAAATGGCAGGTTTTAGACATTCTTAGATACTTTTTAGCTCATTTGCTGTTTGAGGGTTACCAGTTGGAGGTGAGTACTGGATAAGATTCTAGTTGTCCTTAGTATTTGTAAAAGAAAACACTTTCAAGTTCAAAGGAGAACTGTTTTATCATTAATGTCTTTCACTCTACCATGCCTCTGCTCTTAAGTCTGGCAGATTCATTTTGGCCCCGGACTTATAATTTATTTACTGGAATTCAGAATAATTTGTTTCATCAACCACACACTAAAGAATAGTTTGTAATTTTGGTTCTTACTGCTGAATAAGGAAAGCCTTGAGAAGACAAAGGATATGGGATTTATATAAAATTCAGCTAATGCAGTAGCTGTATAATATTATAATTTATGCTGTAATGCTTCATGCTTTAATATTGCTTGTGTACTACTGCAACTGCAGATCTCTCCACTGCATAAGGCAAGATGTCGTGCAGCTGCATGTAGAATTTTGGATGATTACTCTCTTAACTTTGCTTTTATATAATTTGTTGTTAGAATTCAAGATGGGTTTATCATATTTCGCTGGTGGAAGATGTACAACCCTAAGCAGAAACAGCATGGTAGGTTTCCTGAAAAGGTTTCAAAGTTTAAGTTTATGGGTGGTTTATGGAAAAATACTTCCTTTGCACAGTCTCATGCATGTAATTGATTTGTTGATGTGTACCTGAAGTACATTAAATCATCGGAAGGTATGTTTTTTTTAACTAGTTAATCTGTGTTAGTACACAGGAATAAAACAATGAAATAAATGTTGGATACCTTGAGGGACTTAGACCCTTCTTAAGGCAAACCATTAACCTTAATAGTAGCCTTCATTAGCTGTAATTTAAGCGTAATTGATTCTGTATTGAATTTATATCTATGGTAAATAAGAGACTTCATACTTTCTGGAAGTGATTTTAGTTTTCAAGTTTGTCTTGTGCTGTGTGGGTATTTTAGCAGAAGTAGGGGATGTTCTTGTATGTATTTGTTAACATTGTATGTATTTGATAACATTGTGTCTTGATGACATCTGTGGTTATAGAAGTGGGGAAGTGTGAAAAATTCATTTATTTTTCTTACAGTCTCTGGATGAAGAAGGAAAATTAACACGATACAATAGATTAATTATAGCTGTGGAAAACACAAGTAGCCTAGTTATGTGTGCTTAGTTGTTTATAGGATCAAAATCTGGTTGAATAAGTCTTAGGTCCTGCCTCTCTTTGCTTTTGAAGCATTGCAGCTCCACTGAGAATTCAAGGAGGTCCAGAAATGGCATTACTAAGCCTCTGATGTGATAGGACACAATTCACATTCTTTATACCATAAGAAGACTAATTCAAAAAGTGGAATCTGGCTTAGTTAATTAGATTTTTCCAACCACAAGTTATTGTCTAATAGGTTTTCATAGAATTTTCTTCATCTGGTAGTTAGAACGTATTTCTCTAGTGTCTCCCAGCATGAAAAGTGAATTGAACTTAATGCAATAAAGACAGCTCTCTCTGTCTTTTATGGTTGTATTTTTGCTTGGCAGTAGTTTAAGGCTTTAACTTTTTCTGCTGACATTTAAGACAGCATAATTCGTGGACATCCATGTGGATAATACAAGTAACCAAGGAGGTCAGAAGTGTATAGGTCTGACAACAGATTAATGTGAATAAAATACTGTCTTAAATAATTACTCATTTTCCTAGGAAAACTAGCTTTGCTCACTTTACATTTTGATTATTTAGCAGAGATGCTTTCATTTTTAACCTTTAGGGAAAAATAAAATCCTCAATCTCTGAGCCAAACTTGGAGAACAGTTTCCTTCGCTCTGGTGTATGTGATTTGCAAAATGCTTTATGGTATACTCTTCCTATTGAACTTCTGGTAATCAATGTATATTTATGATCAAAGGGTAGATTACAGTAATGGATGCTAGGAAGCACGACAGTTAGACCTTTTTGTCAGAAAAAGGAAGTGTGAAAATGCTTTGCATTCTGGTTTGGGATTGTTGGGTTTGTTTGTTTGGTTTTTTTTTTGGTTGGTTGGTTGGTTGTTTTGTTTTTTTTCCTTTTTCTTTTCACATTTGTTCCAAAGCTATGAGAATTTTTTAGTTACCAATCTTCCGAGTATAAAACTAACCTATCAATTTTTATGCTTTGTCTACCTGCCCATTAGAATTTGAAGTAAATGTTGTTTTAAGACTAGAATTGCCATATAATTTAAGGATGCTTCTCATAAACACTTAATTGAAGTTCCTTGCAGAAAAGAAGGTTTGAACCACAGAAAGTTTGGATAATGATTATTGGTAACATGTAGTGAAGTTGCATTTCTTGCTATGGGTTTTTAAAAATTCCTTAGTTTGCCCTAGGAAGTGCAATCTGTTTTTCATCACGGCACTACGTTTGTAATAGGCGCTCTGTTTGTGCTAGGCATGTCATACCAATGTTGAAAGAACTTCATCGAAAATGTCAAGTATGTGGGCTGTCTTCCTGATTTGAGTGTTAAGTTAAACCATACTGGAACTTGAGAGTAGGTTTTATACATATTTGAGAAAACGAAAGTGGTTTAGGAACAAAAGTTGGAGTATTATGTTGTGAATAGGGCACAACCTGATGGCATGGTTTAAGTGCCACAGCAGATAAGCAATTTTGACACTGTAAAACCCCGTTGTTTGTTTTGTGAGGTGCTTTTTCAAAGGGGAAACACTGTTTTGAGAACCAACTGAAAAAGCAGTAAATAAATTTTGATTAAGCTCGGTAGACAGCAAATGTCAGAACCTTGGCTATATTAGTCATCTTGCTACAACTGTTGATAAAACTAGTATTCTGCTATCAGTCTGGTAGTTACATTTACATAACCTGTATGTGTGCTTCTTTGAATCACTTAACTGTATGTCATCCAGATGTGCTTGTATCTTTTTTCCAAAAGTGGCTTAAGGCAACCAAATTGTGTGGAGGTCAAATCTTACTTTTGTTACTAGGAAAAAGAGATAGTTGCCTCTTTAAATCCCCTTTAAATAAATGAATTACTACATATGATTTCATTTGGTCAATGAAGTCTAATACCTGCCTCCAGGAACTGAAAAATTACATTTATTTGTGCTCTTGATGATGCTGAGATCTCCCAGGTGAACAATTGTGTATCCCAGTCTTTGTCCATGTCATCTTTTGCCTGTATCTTACTGATGCAAGGTAATATTACCAACAAACAGATTTGATAGTGCTTTTATGAAAATAGGAAGGAACCGGAACTGGCTCATTAACTTTTCTCTGTCTCTTGTTCAAGAAAACTGTGATGCCATTGTTTTCTGGAGACTTCCATATCATTATAAGAAAAGTCAATGTATAGTAAATATCTGCTAATTTAGGTGTGAGGGGTAAAAGGTGAGTTGCTGATGTTGGGACAGCGTTGTACAGATGCATAACTCTGGGGGCAGCTGTGTTACTTCTCCTGACCCTGACCAGAAGAGCGTCAGTGTTCGACTTTTTAATTTCTGTTGTCTGTGGGATATGTTGCCTTCAGTTTGTCCCCCTGAGTTACAGACTGGGGACTGCTGCAGTAACCATTGATGCTGCAGCTTCCTAAAGGCTGTTTGACTAAGAAAGATCAGATCAGGTTTTAAAACAGCTCAGGTCTCTGGAGTGAATGTGTAACGGGCACTCTTTCAACTGGGTAATTAGGGAGAAATTGTGTGAGCTTTTTCCTCACATTAACTACATAATTAGGTCATACTATCTAAGGCAAAAGTATGTAAAAGTATGTCACAAACAGCTCTGTATGCAGTTAGCAGATTTTGAACTAGTTTTTAAGTATCAGAGAGTCAAGCTGATGCTATAGTTAAAATTTTAAATTAGTTGAAAACGAATATGCTTCTTGTTAGTTACGTATATTCGTGTTTTCTGTTTCTGTGTAAGAGAAATCTTCTTTCTGGTTCAGGCCTGCTGTACCACAGAGAAAGAAAAAAAAAAAAAAAGAAAGCTATTTGGATTTTGATATTTAATTGGTTTAGCACTGATATGTGTGCTAAAAAACAGAAGTTGGCACCCAGGCTTCTGTGCTTTGCATCAGAGATATTTTTGTTTGTTTTCATATGTGAGATTAAATAAACCTAATGTACCATTTTATGCAGCTCCTGCCTGGATTTATTTTTGGATTGTGACCTAATGGTGACATGCCTTTCAGGTTTTATATCTTGTATGTAACTGTCTTATTTGACAAGTTTGGAATGATGTAATTATGTTGTCGAGGTTTTACTGCTTTTTAATAGATACTTCAGCAACTGTTCATTGTAATTATTTTTGCAAGATGTGCATATTTGAAAAACTGTAAATATTGTAAGGGAATGTTGGAATAGAATTAGATCTTTTTCCACTATTTATTTAGATCCAAAGGCAGAAACACGACTGTATATTATGGTGAATGACTTTGAATTTCATGTGTACAACCGTTCTGAGCTTTATGGACAACTTCAAGAACTATTTGGCTTGGATCCCATAATAATTCCAGCAAAGAAAGATGATGAAAAATCACAAGTAAATGGGAGGCAGAGAGCACATACCAATCTTGAAAGGTAAATTATTATTCATTTTGCTATTTTGTTGATACTTTGTTCTGCAAAGGGCTGAACTAATTAGGTAATGTTTTGTTAGCATATGCTCTGGAGGCCAAATGGTTGAAGCACATCTGAGAGAAATTGCTCTGACAAGCCTGACAGTCTAAATCTTTTTTCTTTCCTTGGACTTCCTACCATAATAATTGAAGCTCACAACTAAACAAACCAAGTATTTCTTGTTTAATGAACAGAGACAGGTTGAAAAATATATTTGAAGTACAATGTGGAGAGGGAGCATGTGTTGAAGAGGATTATGCTCGTAGAATAAGAATGGTATTGCTCAGTAGAAGTAACTGCTGCTCAAGACATTGAGTAGACAAAATGTTAGGGTCCGTATTGTGTTGGGAGGACTTACTGTTTTTTGAGCTTTAAACTTGGGCTGATTTCACAACTTGTCTTTTTTTTGGGGTGTGTGTGCATAGCTATACAAGCCTTCTTTTCTTATTTTGTTCTTTTTGGAGTACCTCAGGAAACATGGTGTGGGACTGTAAGGAGTTCTTGTACCCAGCTTACATGTAGTGAAGTCAGATGTTCAATAAGAAGGCTCTCTCTGGGCAGAATCGCACGAGACTGATTTATTGGCAGGAGCAGAGCAGATCTGTTGACACCTGAGTCTTTCCAGTGCTGCTGGCTAAACCAGTACTTGTTCCTAAATTCTATAGTGGGCAGCTGTGGGAAGCTGAGCCAGTTTCTCCATGTTTTTATCTTATGCCCTTACTGGCAGATCCTGGAAGGACTTCTGCTGTTGGGGAGGACATGTTTTGGAAAGTGAAAAATCTCACACCTAAATAGCAATATTTAGAGCAGACCAAATTCCCTGAGGAAGATTTATTTAACTATTCTGTGCTAAACGTGGCACACTTGTTTTTTATCTGTGTCAGCCCAGTGTAGCAGCACTCAACGCATGTATGCTTCCTGCTATTGTTCCAGGCTCTGGAGGAGTCTGCAGTAGTCTGCCAGCAGGTCCCTTAGAGGAGGCATCTCTGTGTTAAGGAACATTCCCCAAGATCTGTGCACTGAAACCCCCTAGAATAAAAGGTCGGTAAATTCTTCTGCAAAAAAGGCAAAATAATAATACACATTTTTTCCTGTAGTGTTAAAGTAAAAACAGAATCTCAAGACCCTTCTTCTTCATGGAGATCACTTATTCCAGTCATTAAAGTCAATGTGAGCACGGTAAGTGTAAAGACCCTGATAATGAAAAGATTTAGCAGTATATGCTTAAAAATCAGGCTTGCCATTCATTTTTCTTACAATGATTTCAATGATTTCTTCTAATGATTTCAAGAATATCACCCAGTAATTAAGCTAGGTAATGGGTGTTGCACAATGGTGTGTTTGTGGGCTTTTGGGAGGTGTTTGCGGTTTGGTTGTAATAGGGATATTTGGCCACTCTCCTTAAAAGTTGATGTCCACCCTCCCCCCCCCCCCCCCAAAAAAAACAAATCACCCAGGAAAATTGTTATTGAAATGGTAGGTGATAGAGTATTTGAGAGTTTAATGTACAAGGTAGTAGTTTTAGTTATGCACAAATTAGGGCCAGGATTTTTGTCTGTGGTCTTTATTTGGATATTGCTGGTTATTTTATAATTTTTATAATTTTGCTGGTTATTTTATAATAATTTGCATTATTATAGATAAATACATATATTTAAAAGATCAGTGTATAACAAGTATTTGGGTTTTCTTTTGGATTTAGGGTCGCTTGGCATTTGGGAATCATTATCAGCCACAAACACTTTGTATTAACTTTGATGATGCTTTTTTGACATATACCACAAAACCACCTTCGAGCCACCTTGACCAGTTTATGCATATTGTGAAAGGAAAATTGGAAAATGTTAGAGTCATGCTGGTTCCAAGTCCAAGATACGTTGGCCTTCAAAATGATGAGTAAGTTTTGGGGACTTTTGTTTCCGTATTTTTTTATTATTTCTTTTAAAAAACGAAGAACAGATTGTTGGTTGTATTTCTGCTAATTTATTTTTCTTAGTGTGTTTAGACAGTTGGTGTTTTTAACACTGCAGGTTTTAAATGTCGGATCTTTGAAACTATTTATGGAGAAAAGTACTAGTTTTCTGTCTCATTGTAGTTTATTTGTTCATAGAATCACAAAATGTTTTTTGGTTGGAAGGGACCTTTAGAGGTCATCTAGTCCACCCTCCCTGCAATGAGCAGGGACATCTTCAACTAGAACAGGTTGCTCAGAGCCCCATCCAACCTGACCTTGAATATTTCCAGGAATGGGGCATCCTGCATTCAACTTTTATTTTCCTTCACTCAGGTACCATAGCTGCACACCTTTGACAGCACTAGATTTCTAGGGTAAATGCAAGGTTTAAGGTGTTGCCTTCTGTAGAGCTGATTCACATATGGTTAAATAAATATTTAATTAAAAAAAAAAAGGGAAAAAGCTGTGCCATACTTGTTATAGTAGAAATCACATTATCTTTTGAAGATAGATTGCTGATCCTTTTGCCTCTGTGTCTTCTGCATCAGCATGGTTATACAACTTTAACAAACAGTAGTACTAAGTCAATCAAAAGAGAGGGTGCTTACATTAAGTGGTTTGACACTAGGATTCTTGTCTTACTACCATTTAACCACCAGTCATTTCTGTGCATGCTATATTAATGTCTCTGATTGATATGGTGTGGACAGAATGGCCAGAATTTACTGTATTATCTTATTTAATGCTTACAACATTATATATTCAACAGACAATTTAGGCAAAACTGCTAAATTTCAGTCTTTCACAGATGTTATTTGCTCAACAAAAATAATCTATCCTTGGACAATTGTATGTATGAGTTAATGTAAAATGATTATACCTATTTTATACCTCTTAAGCAACAATATTCAGAGAATTGATTATTATTTTTGGGAATAAACTGTATGTTATTTGTACCTTAATTGGCTCTGTATGAGGCAAATACTGCTTCTATAATATGCTTATGATTTCAAAGAACATTCTGTGGGTGTTCTTTGAATCTTACTCTTCCAACATGATGACAAAGGCAATTTCTTCGAGTAATATTGAAAACAAACAAGATTAAAGCAAAATAGGATTAGGACACTCAAACTATTAGCTTTTTCTCCTGCTTCTGCTAAGTATTTTCTTTTTATGCTGTTACCATCCCTGCAGCTCCCGATGGCTGAAGGATAGCATATGTGCAGAAAACATGCCCTAATTTACTGTGTGAATTCAACAAATGACCCAGTTCATTGGAAACAGGGAATGTTTGAATCTTTAGAGCGTGTCCTTTTATGCTGCTTTTGCTTAAAAAATTAAGCTGGGTGTCTTAACTTTCAGAAGTTCCTGCAGGCAATGCACATATAAAAAAACAGCTAAGTGACTTGATGAAATTTGTAACAGATTGACTAATCAATACAAACATCAAAAAAACACCTTGAAAATTGTCATATTATATTACAGACGGACATCTCAACACCTCCATCACTTTCTGCAAATAAATCCTCCAAAACCCAAGGGAAAAAAAACTGTGCTAGGAAAAACAGATCAAAGCAGAACAAGCTTGAAGAGCAGTGACTAAGTCAGCAGGCTCAAAGCGGAAGTTTAGGATGGGTATTAGGAAATAATTTTTAATGATGAAAATCTCATTATCATTCATGAGCGTTATCTGATTTGCAAATGTCCTGTGGTGGGTTTTCTAGGGTTCTACCACCTAGATGTACACTGGAAGAACTAGAAGGCAAGGACTGAGAAAGATATTTAGCTACCATGTGGTGTTTTGGTGGTGGGTTTTTGTTTTTTTTTTTCCTCTCCCCACTTCCATTAGTGTAAGACCTCATAGCTTTCCTCCAGAAAGTGGAGTATGGCAAAGGTGATGAGGATGACACAGCAGTGGGTATTTGACAAAAGGATTTGACCATTCTTTCTGTCAGCAATTAAAGCTTTCCTGTAGATACTTCTCTCTTTTCTACAGCTAAGTGACAGTTTCTGTTAGGCTGTGGAGTTAAGTCCAATTGTTCATCTTTAAGAAGACTTAGCTTTAAAACTCTTTGAACTTCTACTTGAATATAGTGTTTTAGATTGAAACAAAGTTATTAATTATTCTAAGTCAGACCTATGTAGTCTGTGCTATTAGAGAGGGTAATGCACTTATGTGAAATGGATATAGTATTCTGTATTTCACAGAACAAAACATGCACCAGATAGAGCAGCAGGGACTGAGAAACCTTTGACATCATAGACAGGCCAGCTTGCACAGGGGCTGCCTGACCTTCATGGAGAAATGCTGAGTTGCTGAAACAAGATGCAGCCTTTGCCCTACAGTGTGCCTCAATGGGGGTATAGTCAGACAATGATAAATGGTTGTACTGGCTAAGGAAGATACTGTCAGGCTCCTAAGTTTTGCAGCTGGTTATGTTGTGAGCTTCCCCTCTTTTGCATTACAAAGCACAGAGGCTTCCTCTGAGACCCTGTTGGTGGTGTGCTCAACCTGAGAGGCCAAAGTTACAAACTCATGCTGTTGTGCCATGGTGTGCTATTCAGTCCTGCTAACCTGCGTGTGCCTATTGCGGAGTGTGGGCAGAATAAAGTGAGCTCTTCCCATGAACTACAATTTAGATCTATATAAATGCTTTCCCTCCCACTTCTGTAGCTGAGCCACTAAATAATTTTTTTTCACATCTTGCTCCGTTTGCATCTCATTGCATCTCAAGTTCATAAATAATCTTTTTCTACAAATGAAAAAAAACAGTTCTACTGAAACAATTCAATTTCAGGCAGAAAAAATAAATAAGTGGAAAACTGGGAATGAATAGAAAGTACTTAATCTTTCACTGCTGTTACTGTCAAAGTAAAATTATTTCAAGGTTCCTGCTCTGCTGCTTTTGAAGAACTTCTGCCAGTATGTGAGCTCTGTCTGCTGTCTCCCATAACTTCCAAGCTTTCTGCATTTGGAAAGAGCTGTGGTAAAATGAGCAGCGTTCTTCTAACAGGTCACATTCTTAGACCTTGTATTTCTGTCATTGGAGTTTTCTTTTTCTGCAAAGAACTGACAACTTACAAAAGTGGCAAAAATGTCTTTCAGTAAAAACAGAACTTTCACATTATTATTATTATTACTATAAAATGTTATATTATAAATCAACATGTAGCAACACTGTAAGAAGGGTATGGCAATGTACTGATATAAAAGTGTTATGAAAAGTGTTTTGTGTCTTAGTTCCATCACTTAGATTCTTTTATATTGAGGGAGATGTTACTGAGGAAGAACAGGGGTTGGTTTTTTTTTTGGTTTTTTTTTTTCTTTTTTTAAGCTAATGGTCTAATTACTGAAGATGTCTTGTCCCTTTGGTTTAGAGTGCTATTTTAGAAAGAAAACAATTAGCAGCTGAAAGAGCAATTTAGGACAAGGAGAAAAGAACTTTCAATGGAAAGAAATTTTGAAAGTAAAACTTTTGTAGTTGATTGTGATTTGTAGTACCCGAGAAATGTCTTTGTGGAGAGGAACCTGGTATCTTTGTGCTCAAGTTAACTGAATTTTTAAGGTATTTCATGTAGCAATAATAATAATGTAATGATCAAATATTTTTTGCACATCAGGGTAGATATAGCCTAGCAATATGACAGCTGCCTTTTTGATAAGAGACTTGAAATCAGATAGACTTGAATATTCAGTGCTTGTTTTCAGAAGTTCATTTAGTCTGAGCTAGCAAACTAGGAATTGCAGTGTAATAGGGAGGGAAGGAGAAAAACTGAGGTTATAACCTGCACTTCAAATTTAGCTTACTTAGGACAGACTGCAGTGTGTTTCAGGTACTTCAGTCTCTTCTGCCAACCCTTCTGGTAATGAGAAAAGACCAATGCCTGGCAGACAAGGTAAAGTAGCAAGACCTATGTAGATGTGTGGAGTTGGTGACCTGGGATAGCACCAAACTTGAATCTTGCCCACAGAATGTTTTTGGTCAGGTACCACATACACTGTATCCCCACTGTTGGCTTGCATGATACAGGTAACAGTTTTATTGGTGATTCCATGGATTACATATGTCCTACTAAGAAGCCACAAGTGAGCATGACCTATGAAATCTCTTTCATTATGCTTCATATAGAATCATAGAATACTTAGGGTTGGAAAGGACCTTAAGATAATCTAATTCCAACCCTCCTGCCATGGGCATTTAAAATTACTTGAATGTGTAAAGTTTAATCTCAGTGCATTTTTAATCTTTATTTTGCACTCTTATCCATTTACAGACCACCGAGGCTGATGGGTGAAGGTTTTGTTGTAATGCAGTCCAATGATGTTGATATCTATTATTATATGGATGAACCAGGTACCTTCTGTTAGATAACAAAGATAAAATTTTAAGGCGTATGAAGACTACATGTTTATTGTCTGGACTTGCTAGGCAATTTCTTCTGCTTTTTTTCAGTGCTGAAAAATCTCTGTGCTGAAAGACTTATTGTAATGTTTTGGAACCAAAAAAGTTTTAGTTATTTTTTCTGCAAATGAACTAAAATTCCACTGAAACAAAGGGGAAGAGAGTTCATTTGTTTCATATTTAGAAAGGAGTGAAATTTTGAGCTGTGTTCAACTTCTAAACTGTTTCATGTAGAAGGTCTGGGGAATTTCATAGATGAAATAACTGAGTATGTAGAACCAATGTATTTCTCAGCAAGTAGTTTTATATCATGTAGGTACTCTATCAGCAAATGCCTTCTGCAAGTCTGTATGCAACATAGAAGCAATTAAGCTTGGTATGTGTTCTTGGAACAAGTTGTATTTTAAGCTGCAATCATAAATGATGTAGGTTTCCAAAAGTACTTCAGGAATGGGGATAATTTATAGTTAATGCTTACTGGAGGTTTGGGGAAATATATTTGGTGCATCCATTTCTGAATATTGTGGTGTTTCTCTTTTTCACTTTAAATCTGGTGTGTTATATTATCAATTTATTTTGCTGGAGTTCTTTCAGTTTGCAAAAGCTTTTGTTTGGACTCCACTTAAAGTATTGCCTGAATCTTGAACAAAGGTAACGTATTCAGTAATGATGCATACTGGTAGTATAGTTGACAATTTTGGAAACTTGGTTTATATGTAGGATTTGGATGTAAATGTGGATGTAGGAAAGCTTGCATTGGTGAAAAGCATATTTGAAAGACAAAACTGCTGTATATGTCAGCATTTTCCTGACATCAGTGAGCAGTGCTTCAGGAAATCAGTACAACATTTGGTCCTGTTCTCCCTATGTTTACTTCCGTATACACTGGGAGTCTGCATTGAATTGTGGCTTGATATTTATACACTGTAGTGGTCCCAAATAAAACTGACATAAGGAGATGTTAATTGTCATGTGCTTAGTAAACATTTTTCATGCTAATTTGAAACAGCTTCCTTTTAATAGTCTGTTTATTACATTATGTAATATAGGTCTTGTACCAGAGGAGATGGAGGAAAGTAATGATGGAGAATCAAGCAACGAAGACAGCAAGTTGCAGGATCTGCCACCATGTTGGGGTTTGGACATTGTTTGTGGAAAAGGAACAGACTTCAACTATGGACCGTGGGCTGATAGGCAGAGGTATTACCATGATTTACATCTTTAATTTTAATCTTTAATATCTCTTGTTACTGAGAAAGCAGTCTAAAGTTTCCAGTATGCAATGGCTCAGATTTCTAATTTGTTTGGGGCATACCAGGCAAAATAGAAGGAGTTTAGGTTTGGTAAATTCATTGTTGTTTATCTTGTTGGCCTTCCAAAGTTAGTATCACTCAGTGAATTTTTGTTACTAAATTAATAAATTATGCTCCTATTTTTGTGAACAAACTAGCTTTTTACTGTTTATCAAGCGTTAGATACCTAAGTGTTTAACCTTATAGTGGCTACTTTATATTTGAAAAGCTCCTATTAGCTCATGGATAGAAATACACTGTATATTGATGAGAAAATTTTATGGAAGTACAAATCTGGCTACAGAAATAATGAGGGGGAGCTGTTTATCCCTGCTTTAGGAGAACCAAATTCTTGATGCAGTCTCAAAAGTATTTATTATCCAGGTATTTTAGTGACAGAATTTTAGCCCAGAGCTCTACTACTGTTCTTCACCTAGCCCTTGATGTTTTGCGCTCAATTATTTCTGGTGGAGACAATAGGATTGTTTAGAGAGTAGAGGACTATTAAGTACAAGTGCTTTCCCTCTTTTCCCCTGTTAATTACAGATTGATACTTCTTTTGGCCTCCATTAATTCTCCTGTGAAAATACTATAATTAACTGTCTCTTACAAGTATGAGGATAGCAGACCACAGAGTAGTTGTTAGATGCAACAGTATCTTGGAGAATTTAAGAGAAAATGCCAGTTTCCAGAACAGTGCTTTGCTAGGAACATAAAGTCAGTGAATTGTTAGTGATATATTTAATACTCCCAATAAAGCTCACTCTACGATGGTGTGCTTTTTATAATTTTAACTGGCTATGCAGAAGGTCGTTTGTGCCTATTTAGGGTGTGTAGAGTTTGTAGGTACATGCTTGACAACATTTTCAGATTGTGCTGTGGATAGAAGATAGAATTTTGGAAAGTGCCACAACATTTTAGAAGGACACGTTGTAGTGTCTGGTGGACTTGGTAGTTCTGTGTACTTGCTACTTTCCATTCATATAAAAGCTTCCACAAATACTGATCTTTAACACATCACAAGGTAAAATCTTGGGTTTCCCCAGGATTTGGACAGTGTGTTGTGTGGTGTTTGGTGGTGGGGGGGATGTTTTTGGGTTGTGTTGCTCCCTTTTTTTCCCTTAACCTTTTAGGCTGCTATAGTGGTCAGGTGCTGGGTGCAGGAAACTGCTACCCCCCTTAAAGACTTTCTTCCACCTCCTTCAGACCTATATAAGCTAGGCTATCTGTGCTTTCTCACTATGGCTTTCCTTTCATGTAGTTACATGTTCAGACGCAAGTCTGCAGAAATGTAGGTTTCATGTTACTCTACTAAAGTTTTGTGTTTTGTTTACTGCTGGGCATTAGGTCAACTATTTGTGTACAAACCAAAGCATTTGGGGTTGGAGTAGATGATCTTCAGAGATCCCTTCCAACCCTAATAATTCTGTGATTCTGTAGCAATTCCTTGATAAAATGATTACTTGCTACTATGTTTTTGTAGTAGATTTGTAAACCAAAGAATAGGAATAAGAAGAAAGACGTATCTTGTTTGCCATCTGAATTAAAATATGTTTGTTGTGAATCACTTATGGTCTGTCCATTCATAACTTTTATCCAGAAGTCACTTCTTGTCATGGAAAATTTTGGAGATTTCAGTAATGAGTTGAAAGGCTCCTACGATTTTAAACAATTTTTTTTTTTTTAATCACATCCAGTGGTTGTGTAACGACTCACCTAACCAGAAAATAATTGACTCAAATAGATGCATAGATATATATAAATACACATGTATTTCTTCTGTGAATAAAACCAGCTCTTTTGTTTTTGTGTGTTTGTTTTTTTTTCTTCCTCCCCATTAGGGATTGCTTGTGGAAGTTTTTCTTCCCGCCAGACTACCAAGTTATGAAAGTCTCAGAAATGGCTCAGCCTGGGAAACCAAGACAGATTCTTGCTTTTGAACTGCGGATGAATATTATTGCAGATGCCACCATTGATTTACTTTTTACTAAAAATAGGGTAAATAATGAACACACATCTAGAAAATAATTTGTCTGTGTGATTACTCTGTGGTTGTTGGGTGCGCATGTTTTTTACTTGTCTCAGGTGTTTCTTACAGAGGTATGGTTTTAAAAGCTAGGTGACTTGTCTTTCAGTCAGAGGCAGAAGGTACACTGATGTCTAGAAATGATGTTTGGACTGTTTTTCTTTCTTAAAATACAGGAAACTAATGCTGTACATGTAAATGTTGGTGCAGGATCATATTTGGAAATAAATATTCCCATGACAGTAGGTGAAAATGGTGAGTTAGTGTTAAGATTAATTTGTTTTCATAATGTTTTTTTTCCAAACAGTTACCTTAATGACTGTGTGTGTTAATATCTTATAGTGTTTTCCTTCAAGACTGTGAGATGTGTATTCTTACATAAAAGAACAAAAAGTATTTCCTTATACATTTCATTGCAAGATATTAAAGTATGTACATACTTAAATAGCTACCTTCATGTTTTGTTTGGGTTAGGAAACACAAATTCCTTAACTACTAGGCAATGTATCATTTAAACATGTATCTATTGAAGCAGATGACATTGTTGGCTCAAAGCAGGAAGACTTCTTCGGTAGGATTAGTGTAGTAGTTGAATCATGCTGAGATATGTTCTGAAAAATAGTAGTAAATTTAAACAAAATTAATTCCAAAATCCAAGGTGGAGATCAGTGTAAAGTTATGTTACCTGTATTTACTCATCTTGTTGGCTGGTGTGAAGACCTTTGCTAAATTGTTTGTTCTCTTGATTCCTTCTGGCATTTTGAGTTTTATCCTGTAACTTAAACCAAGATCTCCAGAACTTAGCATTTCCAGACCCAGCAAGAAGAATTCTGTCACCTCTGCTATGTGAAGGCAGAACATGTTAAGCTCTTTACTGTTTGGTAAATGGTAGAATTATTATAGTACCAATTTCTTTTATATAATTCTTGATTGTTAGTGGAATGGTGAAATTGCTGGTGAGAATTATGTAAATATTTATATAACTCTTATGTGTGAATGACTGTGTTTTATATCTTCTGTGTGCTAGGCTATTCACCTACAATTAAAGGGCAGCTTCTACATGTTGACGCCACCAGCAGTATGCAGTACCGGACTCTCTTAGAAGCTGAAATGCTAGCTGTAAGTTTGCGTTAATAAGCACAAAGCTTCAGTCTCTAGAGGATTTTTAATAAAAGAACATATTTGTTTGTCTGTGGAACAGTTCTTCAGATTCTTAAACAGTACAGAAATATGCCTTTTGAATGTATTTTGCAAAACCTTACTATGTAAGAAATTTACATATATACACATGACTATGCACATGTGTAACTTTCAGTGACAACATAATTTATGTGTGTTATGAAAGCAATGGAGGGATTGGAGTACCACTTACAAGTCTTGCCTCATTAATTATGTAGCCATGTCTTACAGGCTTTACCTTAATAAATTACTACACTTGCTAGCTGTGCTACAGAATTTGAGTGCGTAAGTACTTAAAAATACTTCAGAGTGCTTAAACTAGTTGAGACAGATTTAATACTGCATTATTCTTTTGTTTGTAGTACTTCTGCAGTACTGCAATTCTGTAGATTACCTTTCTCACTTTTTTTTATTAGTGATGTTTTTAATGTTGAATATGAGCATTATATCAGTGGTAAAAATCCCTCAGAATATAGTATTTTTCATCTGTAATGTATTGTAAACAGTGAGGCTTTTAATGAAACCTTAGGTTTATAAATTGCATGGTATGTCTGCTGCAACAGATGTATCAGAATTTCATAATATACCTTTCCAGATAAATTAATACACTAATGCTTGACCTTCAAGCACAGGAAGAGAGATAGATTAAATTATTAAAGAACTGGAGAAGCCTTCTGTTCATCCCAGCAGGAAAACAGTTTTAATTATTCAGCAGAGTACATATGTGAAAACTGCTGAGCTGCAGGGTCAAGGATTGTATGCTTTAATTGTAATTCTGATGCTTCAATATCTTGTTCACAGTTTCATATTAATGCTAGCTACCCCCGGATTTGGAACATGCCACAGACATGGCAATGCGAACTTGAGGTTTATAAAGCAACCTATCATTTTATCTTTGCTCAGAAAAGCTTCTTTACAGGTAACTACTAAATAAAATACATATCAAATTAAATATTCTTTCTTTAGAATTTCTTTTGAAATTTTGCAAAGGCGTACAAGGTCAGGTACTCTGATTTGAGGTATTTAGCACAAGTACTTATTTTTGAGGACAAAGGTTCTGATGTTTTCTGTTTCCTGTAAGTGGCTTAGTACACGATATTCTTATATTTGAGTGGAGATGCCAAATGATTTAATTTTCTAACATCTAAGCTAAATTTGATCTGCAGTAATGTTAAGTGATCTTAAATTTCAGATTAATTTTTTTCTATCAGATCTATTGACTTGTTTAGTATTTGTCACCTAGGATATTGAATTCTCTGAAATCTCTCTTTGGCTGACTGATTTTCAGCTACTTAAGCTTTAGGTCATGTCTCTGTGGTTGACAGACGATGAAAGAAAGTAATTTGCTCCTTAGGATTTTGGCTGTGAGGAAGAATGTGTGTGCACAAGGCAGTAAGATGTGATACAGCATCACCAAGCTGTTGCTGAAGGTTTCAGCTACAGTAGTAGAAAGAATATAGCCCCATCAATGTGGCACTGCTTGGGCTAATTAGTCCTGCTGGGAGGAAGAGTTAATTAGTGCAGGCATAGTGCCATGCTAATAAAGTTATCCTCCTGATGAGGCTGGAGCCATTATCTATATAGTGTTGCAGTACACAGTCTACCTGTCCATTCAAAGCAAACAGTAACTTCTGCAACAACACCGTTTTGCAGAATTAGAATATATTACTAATGTATACATTCAGAGTACCTGAGTGGAAAACCAGAGGAAAGCAGTTGGTAGTCCAGTGCTTTTAGGTCAGTGTGTAACATTGCTATGGAGCAAAACTAAACATGAAAACTTCATTAAACCTATTGCTTTACAACTGAAAAAGCAGGTGAGAAATGGGAGATGGACTCACAGCTAGTATTTGTGGAATATCTGCTTGAGAAATGCATGCTGTATATTGTTCTCATTTTCCTTTTTCTGTTAAGGAGCAAGCGACTAAGGCAATTTACGAAAAACCAAAAACTTAAAAGGAATCTCTCACTTGATTGCTACTGACTTGTCTTTTGTTACTTTACATGGGTTTAGATTTGATCCAAGACTGGTCCAGCGATAGCGCGCCTGATATCTTTTCATTCGTTCCTTATATGTGGAACTTCAAAGTCATGTTTCATCAATTTGAAATGATTTGGGCAGCGAATCAACACAACTGGATTGACTGTTCCACGAAACAACAAGAGAATGGTGAGAACCCTTTTTGATTTGGAAGAAGAGTGCAAACTGCAAAAAATACACTCAAAATAAGAGAGTACAGTCATTACAAAATTTTACTAGAAAAATGTGTCTTCAGTGATAAACCATTTTGCTACTGTTGATGTGCATAAACTATCCTAAAACAGTTTTAAGTTCTAACTTACTTTGTGCAAATGTGTATGTTTTTTTAGGGGGACAGTGCAGTTCTGTATCATCTTTTAGCTTTCATTTTTTAAGACTCTTGAGTCTAAGATTTAGTACAAGAGTTTGCAGAGAGTATCTCTGAGGTCTTGACATATATTCAGTATGTTAAGAGAAAACATGAACTTGAGAATAAAGTTTTTAAGTAAGGTTGGAAAAATACCATTTGAACTCCATGCAACCAGAAATGTTTGTTTTCTATGAATTTCAGAATAGGAGATAGGGCTGCTAATTCTAGGCAAAATTAAGGGGTACATTTTAGAAAGCCAAACCTTTGATTAATGTGCACTTTGCTTTATATGTATCTCAGTGGTCTACACTGTAGTAGAATCTTACTATTTCCTCATAGAAAGAGGACAGTGAATTAAAAAATCATAAAGTTGTGTTCTAGTTAAAAATAAGGCTCACTACTTCATCAACCCTGAGGAACTTTCAGTGTGGTTTTTTTGTTTGTTTGTTTGTTTTTCTAAAAACTGGTGTGTGGAGCATTAAAGTCAGTCATAAGATAATAGTCAGTTGTTTTTATTGTCTGGTTATGGTTTCATTGTGCCAAGTACAGTGCCTTTCTACGGAGGGCAAGCTGTAGGGAGTAATCACTTTCAGGATAACTTAGTATGATGTATTCTGAATACACAGTAGTTAAAATGGCAATTTCCTTTGTCTTGAGTTCTTGAATATATTTTCATTATTTTTACCTGTATGTTTGATAATTTTAAAAGAACAAAATCAGGAGTAATTTTTACAGATTTTTTTTGTTTGTTTTTTCCTCTTGTCTCAGTTTATCTAGCAGCTTGTGGAGAAACATTGAACATTGTTTTCTCTCTGCCTTTCACGGACTTTGTTCCAACCACATGCAGTACCAGATTCTCTTTAAGGGTAAGTTCTTCCACTCCTTGCCCCTTTTGTCTTAGAAATGTGAGATAGTTTCCCTAACTTCTTCAGTCAGCAGATTTTGGATAAACTCTTTCCCAAAAGGAAATTAGTCTTTTTCACCTCTGGCTCATAGAATTTTTCGCGGAGGTAAATGGTTTCAATTGCTTATATGAAGTATCCAGTCATAGGCTGGTTTAATTATATATACACACATATATATATTACACACACACAAATAAAAATATATTTTAAATATATATATACACATATGCTTCATACATATGTACACACAGTATGCATATTTACTATATTTACTTAGACTATGTGTATCTGTGTATGTACTTATCACTCGAAGTCTGTTCCCATTTATTTAGAAAATGTGAAAGTCTGCTATATGTTCAAAGCTAAAAATCAAATACTGGAATGGGTACCCTCAACCTTTTTGGAAAGCCATTTTCCATATTTTTAAGAGTTTCTGTAGAATAAGTAATGATGATAAACTGTAACAGATGCAGCTAATTCTTTGAGAGACTCTAGCACTTCGCTGAAATAGAAGCAGTCTACTGCTACTGAAAATTAAAAAAACTAGTTGGTGATGATGTTGGTAATTTTGTATAATTTGATAGCAAAGAAATCAGTGTTTTATCTGTATGATTTTGTTTTTTAAGTATGGTTTAGTTGGTTTGTAGGGCAGCATTGGCTAGTCACTTAACTTTTGTAGTATGGCTTGAGCAACATAAAAACAGGCACCAGTAAAAGTCATGCCCCTTTGTTTAACAGATTGCTAAATTATGTGGGAGCTGTGGTCAGCAATCACATGTCAAAATTGAGATTTCTTGCCTCGCTTTGCCTGTAAAGTGAAGATGATGGTGCATATGAACATGCAAACACCATGAGCATTATGCATAAAGTGAATGTAAGTTAACCTTTTTGATACTAATGTTTGATTTTTAGGGAGAAGATGTTGATCTTCATTTGTATCTGCCAGATTGTCATCCTAGTAAATACTCCCTTTTTATGTTGGTGAAAGATTGTCAGCCTAATAAAATAAGTCCTGAATCTTGTATTTCTGCTGAATGTCAAAGTGGTCAAAAAACGGACAAACCCAAATGGAGGAACATTACTCAAGAAGAGTGAGTTTTATTGTGATGTTTATGTATTTATATTGGCTTTTCATATTTCCTTATTTAGTTTGTGATGAAAGCAACCTGCTATATTTATGAAAGATACTTAATGCAACTGTTGTCCTTCAAGTAAGTGCGCTGTTTCTTTTTGAAAGGGCTGGATGGGTCGAATGCTGGACAGTCCCGAGTGTTGTGTTTACAATTGACTACTCGTGGCACCCAATTTATCCTCAGAAGGCAGACGAACAGTTAAAGCAATCCTGTAAGTGCCACTACTCTTTTCTTGTTAGCATGTTTCATTTTGGGAACAGTTGTGATTTTGCTGGATCAAACTGCTTAAATTTGCAGAAATTAATTTTGAACTGAAGTAATATTACATGTCACACGGGACAATTACAATCTGTAGGGTGCACCAGGTTTGATTTAAAAACTGACAACATCTCATGATGCAGAATTTCAGAACATGTCCCAGTTCCCTGTGTAAAAAGAGGATACTCTCTGTAGTTGACTTCACCTTGTCCTTAAACTGGATCTCGTAAATGGGTTGTTGCATAATACAACCTAGCACTTGGTATGTTAAATATGAAGTACAGTATTTTTTGGCAGTATCTTATTCCTTAGCCTTTCTAAGCTTTTTTCCTTTGGATGTTATGATGTTCTATTATGATTAAAATATTTAAATACACTATATATGAGATATAACAACGTGGTCTTTCCTTTATGGATATGAAACTGTGAGATTTTGTTGTAGCTACCACTGTTGAAGTGAAGCATGGCCACCTGATGCAAGTGTTAGACTGGTCAGTCTGTCAATAATTTCTTCATCAGAATAGTTAAATATAAATGTCTAAACAACTTTTCTAAGTATGAAATATTCTCTAAGTATGTGCTTGAAAAAAAAAGTTATAAAATACTTAAATGCAGAGATAAATGTAAGTTCCTTTTTGTGCAGAGGGAAGTATGCAGGAAATCATGGGGATTACATTAAAGTCTTTCAGGTTGAGATGCTAAAAGCAGAAATGATGAAGGAAAGGTATTAGAAGAATAATGAGGGCTAATTTGGATGGGCCTCAATCAGCAGGTGTTAGAAGACATGCTGAGTAGCATTTTTAGGTTTTTAGTTCCAAATATTCAAATCTAAAAGAACTGAAATTTTAGAGGACGAAGCAGAAAAAGTGAAATTCATCTTGCAGATGTTCTTTAAGTGCTCTTGTGAGACTCTGTCAGCTTATGTCAATTGTGCCTACTTCAAATTTGAAAACATGTGCTAGTAATTGTGGCAATTGAACCTGCTTTTCTAATTTTTTACATGCACAGGTAATTTTGTCTGCAGCTTCCTTCAATGAATAATCCAGCACAGTCCAGATCACTTCTAATCTGTGATGCTGATAGAATGTGTTTGTTACAATAGAAACATCTTTATTTTATTTTAAGTCAATTGATGGAACCCTTTAAGGCTCTCAGAAACCAGTACGTTGCATTACCTGAAATGCAGCTTACAAAAAAGTGGTCATCTCACTGCAGTGTTTAGCTAATTTATAACACATAGCATAATGCAAGCACAGAGCAAGCATTGTAGGCAATAATAAATTAAAGCCTTGAAGGTTTTCTGGCTGCAGGTGTGTATTCACTGTATTTCTCTATGTGTCAGTTCTTCCAGTTAAACTGGCACCTGAAATCTTATTCCATGTAGAGCATTAATTTTCTGCAGTTTTCCCATAGAGTTCTTCCCAGCAAGCACTTCGCATCCCCAAAACGCTTCTGTCTTGTCACCTTTCCTCACTTAGAAAAAGACAAAATGCTTTCTTCTCCCTAAGTCCAAATAGAAAGAAAAGAAAGATTTGAATTTGCAAACTGTTTTGTGTCTAGAATAATTGAATTATTTGAGAGGAAGTTTTGGCCTACAGAGCTATTGGTTCAGAATAGGTTTTTAATATAACTTTTGTAATTTTCCTGTTTATTCACTTTTGTTTATTCTGCAGTAGCTGTGTGGTTGTGGGAAATCTACTGCACTGTAATGAAAGCATGTCTTTGTTTAACTTGAAGAGCTAGATAAATAAATTGGATGCTTTTTTGGAACTTGAAGGATTGTTTTTCTCTTGCATAATTAACATTGACTAAAATATTCTGTATTTTCCTGCTGTCCCATAGTTACTAGATGTGAGAAACCAGTTCTGTAGCATGAACTTATTAACATAATTATAAAAATTATATAAATTAGCTGCAGAAAGTAACATATTTAATACATATTCCTATTTGCAGAATTCTGTTCATTGGAAGTCTCACTTGTAATCAAAATCTGTTTTCTTCTTTATTTTGCTCCGAAGTGTCAGAAATGGAAGAAACAATGTTATCTGTGCTAAGGCCATCGCAGAAAGCAGCCGACAGTATGATTTCATCTCCCACAGCTTCAACCCGTGTTCCCCTTGACCCCTCAGAGCTGCCCCCAGATAAGCTCCACGTGGAACTGGAACTCTCTGCAGATTCTCAGATAACTCTATATGGACCCCTGCTCAAAGCCTTTCTGTCCATAAAGGTAGGCATAGGAAAGAGACTTACAAAATTTATGGAGGGCCAAATGTAGGAAAGGGAAATAAATAATTCCTCAGAATACATGGATTTAGCTGAAAAGTTCTTACAAGTACTATTCAATGACTTTAGTTGGTGATGTGGCATAGCTGCGATGAATTCTGCTGGCACAGGGTTATGAGGAGATTTCCAATATGTATATATGTCGACCCATATCACCGTAATTTTCCTTTCAAAGAAAGTGTTTCTAGACTTCATGTGTGGAAAATTTTTTCTTTGACTTCTGCAGTACTAAAAAGAAAATAAAATAATATCAGCTCTAATAATATTAATGGGGTTCTTTTTTACAACCACTTTTATGCAAATGTCTATCAAAACCCATGGGCATTTTAAGGGCATTTTAAGTTCTGCAGAGTGTCCTAATTCGTTTTGGTTTTGCTAAATTAGATTCTGTGAAATTTCTGGAAACAGGATCGTGGAGGGGAAGGGAGAAGAATATGACAATAACATAATTTTAAAAGCTGCTTCAGTCAATATTGAAGAAGAGTTTTTCATCCTTTTCTTCATGTTAGTCTATTATGCTTTAAAATGTTTGTGCATATTGCTTAGGTTATGTCCTCTTCCATTGTTGGGTGGCTGAAAACAGTTGTTTCTTCCCAAGTCCCTCACCTGCCTTGTTGAGACAAAAGCAGAAGTGACTGAACATATTGCTTCTATTTGACTTACAGTCATGTGGTTGGGTTTTGGTTGTTTCTTTTTTTTCTCTGATGAGTTTTAGGGGAGTTTTTGTTTGTTTTAAAGGTCTGTTTTGGCTTATTCAGGACTAGGCTAAAGTAATGTTTCTGGAGGCTTTCAGTTTGAGTCAGAGAACTAGGAATGTTCTGAGACAGGTGATTAGTGTCAGGACTCATACTGAAACAGTCATTATAAATTTATAGAAGGTATTGTGTGTAAGCAAAGAATAGCAGAAAATATTAAATTTTTACAGAGTATAGGGCTTGCAAGTATCCTCATTATTTCTTCATGTTGCCACTAAAATAATAGGATTAAGATTAGGTCAGTGTTGCATCTGGAAGACTTAATTTCCTCTACTCCTGAGGAAATGTATCAATGTTTGACTAGTTTATTGAGCTCCTTTTTTTTGAGCCCATAAATTCATGAGGTAGTTTTGTCTTTCCAAGCACAGCAGCACTTCTTCATTGCACTTTGCATCTGGAGGTATATGTAAAGAGTGCTATGTTAGATCCGTCGATTCTGTGATTTAGTTTTTAGAGATGAGGATTTCTCAGCTTAAATCTACCTTTTATCTTCTAAATCTCAAGAGAAATTTTAGGTAAATAGCTCATTTTTTGAAAATGTGCATTTATTGTACTTTTTACTATTTCTGTGACTGTGTGTTCATCTTTTTGCCCAGCTGTGCTGGCAGCATCTCTGACAGATTTCCAGGGGTGGTTTTTTATGCTTGTTTTCCTGACTTGAGGTTGAATAGTTGTTTTCAGCTAATTTTAATTGATCTTTTTTAATACGTGAGGGATTGTTTCCTAGATGTGCTTCGTTCATGCAGTTTTGTTAAGCCTTCCGTTGTGTAGTTTTTCAGTGTAACACTGTTTCTGACTGAAGGGCTTACTGGGTGGGAATGAATTATTTATAGGTCCTTGCCTCCCCATGAGAAGGTACCAGGAGTTAGTTACTGAAACTCTTAGCACCCTCTGCTGGGTGTGCCTTATAATAAATATTTCAAAGTCTGTGTTAAAACCTTTTCGCTTTGCTGAAAAGCAGAGCAAATAAGCTTTGCTTAACTTCTGAGGGTTTTTTGATTTGGCCACAGAGCAATGCTTAATTCATATGCAGTAACACTAAGAATACTTCAGAGACTCAGTACTAGATGGTATAATTATATGTCCACAGGAGTCATTATTCCCAGGCTGATAATGAGCCTCCCGTTTCCACGGACTTTTTTCAAGGACATGGGTACTCCTAGTTGCTTATTTTTCCTTGTACACTTCCTCTTTGCTTGCTTGTGCTGCAGACTTGTACTTACAAAAGAGCAGAGAAGATTTAGAAAACAAGGCACAGAAAAAGGAAGGAGGAGAGCAAGAAAATTCGTAAGATTCGAATCTGTTTCAGTTTAATGTTCTGTCTAGTACTCATTTATCTGCATCCCACAAATCACCAGTGGAGCTTGTAGTAGTTGGAATATTTCTGTCAACATGAGAGGCTGAGGAACTGAATTACTTTCTAAAAATGAATGAAGTAGAATCATAGAATCATAGAATAGTTAGGGTTGGAAAGGACCTTAAGATCATCTAGTTCCAACCTCCCTGCCATGGGCAGGGACACCTCATACTAAACCATCTCACCCAAGGCTTCGTCCAACCTGACCTTGAACACTGCCAGGGATGGAGCATTCACAACCTCCATGGGCAACCCATTACAGCATCTCACCACCCTAACAGGAAAGAATTTCCTCCTTATATCCAATCTAAACTTCTCCTGTTGAAGTTTTAACCCATTACCCCTTGTCCTGTCACTACAGTCCCTTATGAAGAGTCCCCCCCCAGTATCCCTATAGGCCCCCTTCAGGTACTGTAAGGCTGCTATGAGGTGTCCATGCAGCCTTCTCTTCTCCAGGCTGAACAGCCCCTACTTTCTCAGCCTATCTTCATACGGGAGTAGCTCCAGTCCCCTGATCATCCTCGTGGCCCTCCTCTGGACTTGTTCCAACAGTTCCATGTCCTTTTTATGTTGAGGACACCAGAACTGCACATAATACTCCAAGTGAGGTCTCACAAGAGCAGTGTAGAGGGGCAGGATCACCTCCTTCGACCTGCTGGTCACGCTCCTTTTGATGCAGCCCAGGATATGGTTGGCTTTCTGGGCTGCAAGCAGACACTGCCAGCTCATGTTCATTTTCTCATTGACCAGCACCCCCAAGTGGTTCTCCACAGGGCTGCTCTGAATCTCTTCTTTGCCCAACCTGTAGCTGTGCCTGGGATTGCTCCCACCCAGATGTAGGACCTTGCACTTGTCATGGTTAAATTTCATGAGGTTGGCATCAGCCCACCTCACAAGCATGTCAAGGTCCCTCTGGATGGCATTCCTTCCCTCCAGCATATCAACCGAACCACACAGCTTGGTGTCCTCAGCAAACTTGCTGAGGGCGCACTCAATCCCACTGTCCATGTCAGCAACGAAGATGTTGAACAAGACTGGTCCCAATACCGATCCCTGAGGGACACCGCTCATTACTGGTCTCCAGCTGGACATTGAGCCATTGACCACAACTCTTTGTGTGCGGCCATCCAGCCAGTTCTTTATCCACCGAGTGGTCCATCCATCAAATTGATGTCTCTTCACTTTAGAGACAAGGATGTCGTGTGGGACAGTGTCGAACGCTTTGCACAAGTCCAGGTAGATGACATCAACTGCTCTACCCCATCTGTCAGTTCCATAGCCCCATCATAGAAGGCCACCAAATTGGTCAGGCAGGATTTCCCCTTAGTGAAGCCATGCTGGCTGTCACCAAGCACCTTGTTGATTTTCATGTGCCTTAGCATGCCTTCCAGGAGAATCTGCTCCAAGATTTTGCCAGGCACAGAGGTGAGACTGACTGGTCTGTAGTTCCCCAGGTCATCCATTTTCCCCTTCTTGAAAATGGGGGTTATATTTCCCTTTTTCCAGTCATCAGGAACTTCACCTGACTGCCATGATTTTTCAAATATGATGGAGAGTGGCTCCTTCAGGACCCACGGATGGATCTCATCAGGACCCATGGACTTGTGCACGTTCAGGTTTTTAAGATGGTCTCGAGCCAGATTCTCTCCTACAGTGGGCCCAAGGTCTTCATTCTCACAGTGTCTGCGGCTACGTTCCAAGGCTTGGGTGGTTTGGTCAAAGCCTTTGCCAGTGGAGACTGAGGCAAAGAAGTCATTCAGAACCTCAGCCTTCTCCAAATCATGTGTAGCCAGTTCTCCCGAGAGCTTCCAGAGGGGGCCTACGTTGTCTGTTTTGTTTTTTTTTTGCTACATACCTGTAGAATCCCTTCCTGTTATCCTTAACATCTCTAGCCAAATTTACTTCTAACTGGGCCTTAGCTTTCCTAACCTGGTCCCTAGATTCCTGGACAACATCCCTGTGCTCTTCCCAGGCCGCCTGTCCTTGCTTCCACCTTTTATAAGCCTCTTTTCTCATTTGAATTTTCCTCAGCATCTCCTTATCCATCCAAGCAGGTCTCCTGGCCCTCCTGTTGCACTTCCTTCTAGTTGGGATGCAACACTCCTGAGCTTGTAGCAGGTGATCCTTGAATATCCACCAAGAGTCTTGGGCCCCCCTGCCCTCTAGGGCTATATCCTATGAAACCTTACTAAGCAGGTTCCTGAAGAGGCCAAAGTCTGCTCTCTTGAAGTCCAGGGCAGTGAGCTTGCTGCACGCTCTTCTCACTGTCCTGAGGATCTTGAATTTGACCATCTCATGATCACTGCATGCAAGGCTGCCCTGGAGCATCACATTTCCAACGAGCCCTTCCCTGTTGGTGAGCACAAGGTCAAGCATGGCACCTCTCCTTGTTGGCTCTTCTGTTACTTGCAGAAGGAAGTTGTCTTCCACACAATCGAGGAACCTCCTGGATTGCTTGTGCCAGGCCGTAACCGTGTTTCTCTTTGGTCAGAAAGGATTTTGCTTCACAGAATGTTGAGTCCCCAGCACTTCCCATGTACTGAATTAACAAGAAAAGATAACCTGCATCATTCAGGAAATTCTTCTTGAGAGATGCTCCTTTTATTTTGGGTGTGTTTTTTTTTTTTTCCCCCTAGGCGGTGAGGAGGTGACAAATTATCAGAAATGTGTTCCTGATGCATTTAAATCAGGAAGTTGATTATTTTGTTTATTTGTGTTTTCCTTTTTTTTTGATTATCAATGGATTTTCTGTTTCCAGTAGAATTTGGCAAAGTTACTTCGTTACTTTGGTCTTAGATAATTGCAGGGGATTTGCTTAGAAACCAGGTGAGTTTTAGACCCAAGGGGAGAAATGTTTATAAACTAATATTTTGTGAGCATGTTTATGACTTTGAAACCTGCTGATTTCAGAAGGTTGGATGAGAGTAGCATCCTGCAGGATGTGTTTTGTCTTATTGCTCTCCAAGTTCTCTAAAAGCACAAAATCTGTTTTAAAATGTCAGTAGTAGTATTTCAGAATTGTTATTGGTATTGCATGCATGTAGAATATCAGTACTTTGAGAACTACTGAGAGGCTTATTTAAGGTAACGATTTTTCATTAATGTACGTATGTATAATAAGTATGTATTTTAAAAATATAAGTATGTATATGTATATTTCCTCAGTTATAGGTTGTAGCTATGCTGCTTATTTTAGGGAGGACTAACATAGAAAGATTGGATTTGTATTTCATTACTTTGCCTGTATGTTTTTGCTTTGTTTTCCATATATTCATAATTGTTCTTTTTCCTAGGAAAACTATTTTGGAGAAGATGACATGTACACTGATTTTGAAGAAGTTATTTCAAGCCCTGTTTTGTCACTGTCAACGTCTTCAAGCTCTGGATGGACAGCTGTTGGAGTTGAGAATGACAAAAAAGAAAATGAAAGTTCAGTCAAGCCAGTTCACCCACTTACTTTACGCCCATGGGATATCACTGTGCTTGTGAATTTGTACAAAGTACATGGGCGACTACCAGTGGTAAGTACTTTAGAATATTAAAATAAGTTCCTTCATGGTTTGTTTTTTTTTTTTTCCTCTAGTTTTATAATCCAGAGTTAAATTTAACTCCTTGGAACATGAAGTTAGGGTGGCACCTACCAAAGTGTGTGTATACTTTCTACTAAAACTGTGGTTATCTGAACCAATTTGAGATATAACTTATTTTGCTTTTCTGGGAGGCAGAGCTGGATAACTTTTAACATGATTTTTATTCAGTAAACTTATATTTTTGATGATGGACCGTTATGGTTTATCTGCAAATTAGCAAGACTGTCTCCTAATGGTGCATTCTGCTCTGTGCACCTGCATTCTGAGGAATCCCTGGGAGTAAGAACCCAGATAAAAATATGTTGGGTTTGCCCAAATGGGTTTGAATTGCTGGTTATGAAATTGTGGAAAGGCTTTTGAAGTTGCACATGCTTCTTTTGAAGTATCCACTTGTAGGAGAATTAGTATGCTTCCTGCTCACAGGTTTGCTTCTCATCTTAAAATTTCAGCCATGTTGTGAGTTTTCAGTTTCTGCAAAAGATGTTTTTAATTTTCATTTTAGCATTGCAGTCCAGATGGTCCTGAGTGCCCTACAGCTTTCTTGGAAAGGTTGTGTTTTGAGATGAAGAAAGGATTTAGGGAAACAATGCTTCAACTCGTGCTATCTCCAGTGAATTTGTTTCTGAATGACAACTATCAGGTAGTAAGTTGGTTTTACATGTTTGAGTGTGTGTGTCTCTGTTGTGGAAGTTGACATGATCTTAAAATTGTATTTGTTTTTGTTTATGCACGTATTAGTTTCATTAAAAGCAATGATACTTACTGTGCCTTACAGACCATATTGTTTTCAATTGCTGTGTCCTGAAATACATTGCTGCTGATGGCCTATATGTAATTATCTTACGGACATTACAGTGTTTGAAAACTGGAATACTGTATATGGATGAAGATGTATGTCACCCTATTTTTTTGCTTGTTTAGTCTTTCCAAATGTGCCACAAGCACAGAATACCTTTAGTATAACCACTGACTGTAGACTGACAGATAAAGGAATCGGAAGCAATGAACTTTCGTGATGGCAAAAAGTTATATGACAGAGATTAGAAACAATTTCTTGTTGTGGTGTGAGAGAGGGTGATCAGATATTGGAACAGGCTGCCCAGGGAAGTGGTGGAGTCACTGTCCATGAAGTGTTCACAAACCGTGTAGAGGAGGCCCTTAGTGACATGATTTAGTGATAGACTTGGCAGTGCTGGGGAACAGTTGGACTTGATGATCTTAAAGGTCTTTTCTAACCTGCTTGATTCTGTGATTTTAAGAAGTTCCACATTAGCCCTTAGGTTTTTGAGATGTTATTCTGTCGACCTCTGGTTAGTAAAGAGGAAATTCTCAGTGAGAATGTAGAATCTACACATCTTGGGTTTTTGTTGCAGTGCTGCAGTTGTCTTCAGCAGCAGTCTGAAGAAAGTGATGGTGTGACGTCACAGGAATTGCAGATGCATAATCTATATGGGATTAATAGAGTTGGCTTTTGAGATAGCTGCAGAAATTGAATGTACTGACAACAAGGTGGCAGACAAAATTCTGTTTTCTTCATAGCTTTTGTCAAGAGCTAAGTATCTGGATTGTAGGGCTTGTTTTTCAACTAAATGAAGTTATCAGAAGGTGCATTTGATACTGATTACAGTTACAGCTTGAACATACAAACCTTTATATAATGAAAAAATGCATCTCCTAAATTTCCAGTTATGTTGGAACTGGATCTGCTGGATACAGATCTGCTGGAAGTTTTTTGTATTTTTTGTTTTGTTTCTTTATGCCATGAGGTATCCAAGCATTTGAATAGCTGCTTATTTAAGAATACAGTTTGTTTTGTGCACTGAATGAGACCCTTAAATGTTTTTCAAAACTGTAACTTAATTATTGTATTGCAGTTAATATGTATAAGGAAGCAGAAATGAGGTTGCAGGGAAAACCTCTTTTTATTTTATTATTATTTGATTTCCCAGTCATGACTTATTGCATGATTTTTCTTCAGTATTCTTGCAGTTTAGACTTAGTAACACTGTGGTTATGTACCTTGCCTTAGGTTTTATATGCTCTCTCTGGTTGGATTTATTTTAATTCAGACAAATAAGACTTCTGCCTGGGAATTTCTTTTGGTAGAAATAATAAAAATGCAGAGCATGTTTTTAAAAATACTGTGAAGAAAGTTTTGATCAGTTATGTGTGTTACTGTTACCTAGTGTTTGGTATTAATTCTTTCCATTTAATGTTGGAAACACTAATATTTTGTGTTTTAATAAATTCACCCTTTACTCACAGTATGTATCTCAAAAATGCTGTTTCCTAGTTCCCAGTTCAATCTTAAAATGAGAAGTTTACAGTAGTAATATATAGAGAACAGGAATTGTTGCTCTGCCTAGTAGGGCAAGTATCATTGCTTTATGCTTCCCATTTATGTTGTTCTGAAATAGCGTCTGAATTGAGACATAGGTCACTGGTGATATCAAAAGAATGGGGATTGTTTTTACTTAATTAAGCAACTCCAGAGGGTTTGCTGACAGTGAAAACCAAACCAGGCAAGATAACAAGCTGGAAAAACTGAATGAAAGAGAAATTTAGCTGTTTACTTCCGGGCTTTAATCCACAGCTTAGTTCCACACAGTCACAAACTTCTGGTGTATGTCTGTGCTTGTGTATGTATCTTTTTTTTTATTTCTCTGGCTGTTGGAGTAATATTCTTTTGAAAAGTATTACAATCATGTTCTTTTTATTTTTATATAATGTGTCAACTTTCTGATAGTAGCAGACTTTCATAAGTCATGGTTTTTAAGCTTTTGATCACTCCCATTGTTAAGCATGTTTTTCAATTCATTTGTTATATTTTATTGCTGTAATATTTAACAGATGGTGTCTAGAGGTCACTGTGGATTTCACTAAGAGGAGGTTGTTGATGATGGTTGCTAAAAATTAAAACAAACTTAGGTTAGGTAAACTTCTCTTGCAACAAATCCTAAGATTTGCATAAATGTTGTTGTGTGGGTAATACTGAGAAGTCTTGAGGCTGTCCAGCTGTATAGAAGTCAACAGGATTTAAGAGGTGCAGGTGAATGTGCAATCAGCTATCTCTGGTTACACAGTTTTTGCACTTTGTATTAATGTATTCTTTGTAAATATTAACTTAAACTTCCTTGTCTTTAACAGCGACCTGCAGTGGATGAAGTTCTTCGGGAGGGCCATATCAGCCTGTCAGGTCTGCAGTTGCGTGCTCATGCGATGTTTTCAGCGGAAGGCCTGCCTCTTGGAAGTGATACTTTAGAATATGCGTGGCTTATAGATGTACAGGCTGGAAGTCTTACAGCCAAAGTTACAGCACCACAGGTACTACTAGAAGCTAAATTCAACATAATTACCTTTCTTCTTTCTTGTATAACTGGGGTAGCACTGATTTTTGGAAAGCACATCATCTCAGCTGAATTTGGATGCATCCCTGCCTTAAGTAGCCTTAATTTTATAGTTTGAAAATCTAATAATTTCTATAAATGGATAGGAGATGGCAAAAGGGCTTAATCTGATATTCATTGTCAATCTAGGTGTAACAGTGGCTAGTGTTATGTAAGAATTTGAAAGGGTAATGTAACTGGTCAAATCAGTAATGAACACTGTTGTTGCTATATGTAGACACAGGTGCGCTACATCTGTGTATGTTAATGTACTTTACTACTGATTAGAAAGGCAACCACAGTATCTTTAGGCACTTTTAAGCAGGTTTAATCTGTAAATAGAGAAGGTGTTTTGAGATGCCTTCAGCCATAAACTAGGTAACCTGGTGAAGAGGAGAAAGGAAAATCCATTCAAAAGTTTTAAGTATGAGATGACTTAGTTGTCTGTGACGTTCTCTGAGGTTACTTTTATCTTGTAATGCTGACTTCTGGAGATGCAGGTTTGTTACCCCTGCTGGGTAACTCTCTGGGAAGGACAAATGAAGTATTCAGTTTTGATTGCAATCTGAAAGGCAATTTGATATCCCTCAGCTGTAAGGTTTTTGGATATATGTAGGCATTTGCATGAAGGGATGCTGCCAGCAATAAGGATATCAAGTTGAGCATCTGGTGAGAATTTACTTTGCAAATAAAGTTCTGCCTTTCCATAGAAAGCTATGGACAAAGCACATTTTAAAGACAAAGCACATTTTAAAGAAGACGTTAAATGAGATCATTTGTGGGAATATAGTATGGGCGTGTCTCAGGAGAGTAGGTGGTAGCTCAGTCATGCTGCTCACTGCCGAAATTCAGTTGTTTTCTTTCACAGTATTAGATTTTCTTAGCACTTATTTTAGTTTTGCCATTTATGTTGCTTTTATTTTTCTAGATGTATTAAAGTACACAATAGGCAGATCAGTTTGATCTATTTGTGGTGCAGGCTGCCAGATATTTAAAAAAATTTTTCTTTGTCAGTGTATTCTGAGACATGAGAAAAGTACACAAAATCTGTTTAGTAGTTACTGTTTGGTTTATTTGTTCCCCACATCTTTTACATCATCATATTCCTCTAAAAGGTGGAGTTATTTTCTAGGATTAAACATGTGTTTCGTTAGGAGACTTCTGCAGCAAATAAAACCAAAAAAAGGCATACAAGTGATTTCAGTAAATCTAAAGAATAGACTCCAGATACATTTTTATGGTACATATAAAGACTTTTGTGGCAGTATTTCCCAAAATGCTACCACTGATTTAAATAAGCTATAGTATTTACTCCACTGCTCTATGCTTCAAAATCAAACCTACTTGATTCAAAGTACTCTAAGGTTAGAGAACATTTTTAAATGCTTAATGCACCTTAAAGCTTTTCTTTCGCTACAAAGCCATTCTCGGTTGTATGCTTCATACAGGATTTTTATTTTATTTTTTGTTGCTAGCACTGCTGTGGAGCAGAACTTGCATTTGCTGTTTCAGAGTCATTGGCTTTTTTCCCTCCGGTACTGTGATGTATTGCAAGAATCTGTGAAGGGACAACACCAAAGGGAGGAGGAGAAGTTTTGTGGTCTCAGTCACAGCTATATTAAATTCTATTTAAATTACTGCTGATTTTAAGTGCCCTTTCCTTTGGCTAGCCAAAGAAAACCCATTTCCCTCTCCTAATAGAGGCAGACAGTCATAAATCATTTCCTTTATGAATAAGCTAACTATATAAGACTTAAATCAACAGTGGTCTAATGACTAGGTCTAGGGAGCAATGTTCTTTTAGCCAGTTTCCTCCTGTGCTCTCTAAATGTAACTTTGTTAATTATGTACAAGGAAGTCTGGCATTTAACTTATGGTATAGAGTATTTCCAAGTATTTTTTAAGGTAAATTAAGGGGAGCTCTGTCTTTACAATGAAGTTCTTAGTTGACTGAAATAGCAAAAGCTTTTTTGCTACATTAAGAAATAATTAGGAAATTGTTTTATGTCGCAGTGTTTTCCATGAAAAACTACAGACTTGCATGTTGTGGCCCAGACACAAATAAAAATCAGTCTTGAGTAACAGGAAATAGACTGTGTGTAGGCAAGGTAATGCAGCCAGAATGTTATGGTGGAGTCTTTTCTTTGTTTTTATTCCTGCTCCCAACAATTGGTAATGTTCACTGAATCCTCTGTGGAATACTGGAAGTTCATTTTGTGTACTTACTACTGGACAATGTGTTGTTATTTGCTTACAGCTTACATGTCTCCTGGAATGGGGGCAGACCTTTGTGTTTCATGTGGTGTGCCGGGAGTTTGAACTGGAAAGGCCAAAATCTATAATAATGTGCCAGCATGGAATTGATCGTCGGTTTTGTGACTCTAAGGTAACCTTTCACCTGTCTTAATTGCTTGCTCTATTTGCACAGGTTCATAGAATAGTAGAATGATTTGTACTGGAAGGGACCTTAAATATCATCTAATTTTAACCTCTCTGCCATGAGCAGAGATACCTTCCATTAGACCAGGTTGCTCAAAGCCTTATCCCTCTCGGCCTTGGATACTGCCAGGAATGGGGCAGCCGCAGCTTCTCTGGACAACCTGTGCCAGTGCCTCACCACCCTCACAGTTAAAACTTTCTTCCTAATAGCTAATCTGAATCTCCTCTCTTTCAGTTTAAAGCCATTCCTCCTTGTCCTGTCACTACATGCCCTTGTAAAAAGTCCTTCTCCAGGTTTCTTGTAGGTCCTCTTCAGGCTTTGAAAGCTACTCTTAGGTCTTCCCTGAGCCTTATCTTCTCTAGTCTGAACAATCCCAACACTCTCAGCCTGTCATCGTAGCAGAGGTGCTCCAGCCCTCAGAATGTCTTTGTGGCCTTCTCTGGACTTGCTCCAGCAGGTTCATATCCCTCTTGTGTGGGGACCACAAAGTTGGACGCAGTACTCCAGGTGGGGTCTCACCAGGTGTCGTGTGAAAGGGGGGAAGATTTTCTTGACCACTAGTGTTTGATCTATCAGTGCTCCAGGACAGCAGAGACCCTTGTGCCTCACCAGTGTAAGTGTCCCATTATAGGGACTCTTCCCCGACCAGTCCTGCTGGATCAGAGGGTGATTCTACTGATGTGTGATGGGAAAGGTGCCAACAGCATCAGGGGGACCCCCTCAGTGGGTCTGCTCACTTCATTCATATGTTACCCACTGCTGGTGACTGCTAGTGCCCATGAAGGACTAACACTAACAGTTTACAGAATAACACTCTTAAATTAATATAAAATTGTGACAAATTAAGGTTTGTGATTGCTGGTGATAGGGAATGTCTGCAAAAATAAGCTTGAAGCAATACACAGCCAGACTATAACCACTAAGAGCAGCTGGAGTGAGGTAGTTATTTTGTGCACATAAAATGTAAAGCTCTTACCCGATAGGTGTCCCTGTGGGGGAGAAGACAGGTTCAGCCTGTTGACTGATCCCAGAAGTTGTGATGGAGTCTGCCCTATCTCCCTGCCTCTGTTATTCACTTTTATACTTTTCTTTCCTCTCAGGTGGAGCTTGAGTGACTCCTGTCACATATTCTTTTATTATGATAGGTGTAAAATTCTCTCGCTTCTCATTTAAAGAGAGAGACGATAAAAATATAAAGTGCATGCTTGGTGAAGGGTGGTGGTACCTTGGAGGTGGGAACTTTGGGATGGAGGTGTGCGTTAGTGTGATAATGAGATTATAATGAGCAAGGTTCACCTAAGAAAAGTGATTTTGGCACAGCTGTTGGCTCAGTAACGAACATCTTTTCCTTCCCATTTGATAGCTGCTATGTGGCTTATCAGCTGCATGGTACCATCAAGTTCCCAGTCCTGCAGGGAGTACAACAGAGCCTGGCTGCAGTGTCTCGACTCCACTCCACCCTCCATTGCTCCTCTAGGATAGGTTGTGTTGCCCAGGGAGACATGGTGGAGTAGATTCCGTGCATACCTACCATCTTGGAAGTGACAACTGTTTTTTGCAACTTCTGTTAGACCGCAGTTTTTTCTAATTTTTCCCCAACAGTGATTTTCCCACACCAGTGAGGACTAGAGAAGAATCCCTCCCTCAACCTTCTGGTCATGCTGCTGGGGATGCAGCCCAGGACATGGTTGGTTTCTGGGCTGCAGGTGCACATTGCTGGGTCATGCTGAGCTTCTCATGGACCAACACACCCAAGTCTTTCTGTTCAGGGCTGCTCTCAATCCAGTCTCAGCCCAGTTTGTATTTGTACTTAAAAACTGTTCTTTGGAACAGTTTAGAAATCCAGCCTTAAGGTTCTAAAGAAACATGGAGTATATAGTAAGATTGGATGTTCCCTTTGTTAAATTTTAGCTAATCATGTTTTAGAAAGAAAAGTGATTCTCTGGATTTTCCCGAGGAGATGCACAGTGTTTTCATGCTGTATGATTTACTTTGAGAATTGGTATTCACAGAAGTCATGCCTAGTGTTTTACCTCTGCTGTGACAGGTACGAGCCAAAAGGCATACTCCAGTGTTCTTTAAGAGGAAAAGGTCATACTTCCCCTCGGGCTCTTAGCGCATTTCTGTGGTAATTTTTCAACCCATATTCTCTGTTGATGAAAACTTTCTTTGGTGGGAGACTTAGGCTGACAGTTTATAGTTCCATACGCTACTTTTTTTTTTTTTTTTTCTTCAGATGAACTGTGTCCCTGGGCCTTGCCCAACATCCGATGACTTAAAGTACACTATGACACGCTTAGCCATGGATGGAGCAGATCTGTATGTGGTAGAACATGGCTGTGCCACCAATATAAAGGTAAAAATAATTTATCTTAACATCAATTAAAATATTTCTTTGTCAATAGAGTTCTTTGTATTTTTTTAATAGAATAGTTATTTGAATTTATTGCTTGCTTACATGCAATGGACTAAACAAATCTGTTGAAACTTCAGTTGATAAAAGGTTGGCTTGGACTGGGCCAGGAGTAGTTACTTTGGCTTTTGCTTGGTAATTCCATTAATGATTTTAGAAAATGGTAAGGAGGAGTGGATGCCTGCCAAAATAAGAGTGGACGCTGCAGGACTGGTGTAAAAAATGTGAGAAAACACTAGGCAGTATAAATGTCAGTGTCTGTACTTGAGAGCTTATAAGAACCTGCGCTGTGAGTTAGTAACTCAGCAACTGGAAATGATTGATAGGGATTTTGTACAAGTTGATGCTTGATAACTCCTAACCATCTTATGTGATACAGCTGTTTGAATTAAGATATATCTTTAGTAGAGATGGGAGAAGTATTAGGGGCACTGCCTAACTGAATCTAGAATACTACGTTGTATATCTGCTGTTCAAAACAGAATAAGCAGAGAGGAGCTGATATTCTCTCTGATATCCTATCATACAAAAGAAAATTGGAATAATTTACTCAACGTAGCAAAATGTAAGTTGAGACAATTGAGTTATGGTAACAACAGAAAAAGTGCTATGGTGGTACAAGAGACCAGTAGTTGTGCTGTCCGTTAATGAGTTTGGTTGCAAAATGTAGATTTAACATGTAAGGTTTTGGGACAGCTTCACATTATGAGCAAGAATCTTAACAGGCAGGGCTATGCCACCTTTTATTAGTGTACACCAGTGCTGGGGAAGATTGATACTGTATGAGCAGTTGGGTTATTTGTACAGTGACCAGTTTCCACAGTTAAGCACAGGAGTATAGCAAAAACTTTTGGTTTATCTTTGGAGAGGGTTGGCTCCAGCCAGTACTTTAATAGGTGAGATGCAGGCTCCTGTTTGGTTCACCAAAACTACTTGAGTTAATGCCAATACAAGAAACAGAGTGTGATTGCCTAGGGACTACTACAACACAATTCATGTGGATCTTGGTTAAGATTTAGGATGTGGAATTTCTTGAGTTTTGCAGTGTTTTACATGGCAGTCTCACAGAGGTATTTATTAATTGTAGAGTTAATATGGCTTTTTTATTCAAAGTATGTAATCAGTGTTTTAGTCTAAGAAAATATGATATAAACCATATAAACTCAAGATATCTGATTTTGAAAGTTTCCAGTTCTTGTTTTTTAGATGGCAACGAAGAGTTTCATGCTGGTTTAATTTTTTTAAGCATTCATTACAACACCTATCCGAAGTTGAGCTTCCTTTTTTTGATCCCTTTACAAAAGGAGACTCCTAAATAGAGTTTTTCGTAATTCAGAGCTGGCTAAAGCTGATTTTTAAGCTTGCTGCCTTTTGTGTGTGTGCATATGCTTGCACATAAACCCGGTTCTCTGGGGTGTTTTTTTTTGAGAGAACAGTTTACTGAGATCTTCCTGGAATGTAGCAGGTGGTGTGTTAACTGGTTTGAGGCTACCCTTTCTCTGTTTCACTCATGGCTTATCAGAGTTCATGTTTTAAATCACATTTTCAGATGGGTGCTATACGTATTGCAAACTGCAACCTCCACAACCAGTCTGTTGGAGCAGGTGTAAGTGCTGCTGTTCAAGACTTTCAACTGAGACAGTATGTTGAGCAGGTGAACAATTGCAGAACTGGTCTTCAGCCGATATTAAGAAGGGCATATTGGCTGGAAGCTGGCTCTGTCAACTTGGGGCTCATCACTGCTGACATCGCTTTGGCTGCAGATCATCCTACTAAACATGAAGTGCAGAGACACTTCTTAGAAACACATGATAGCCGAACTAAGAGGTAAGAGAAGATGATCAGGGAGAGGCGGAAATCAAATTTGTCTTCTGTTCTGAGGCTGCACTGAAAACAGGCTTAAAGAGTCCTAAGCAAGCTGGTGAGCAGCTGTGAACAAGATGCCTGGTGTGACTATGATTTGTGTGTCTCCCCAAACAGCAGTTGCCTCTGGCATAAATAACATTACACCAGTTTGGAGTGTGTTTGCAGTGCTTGCCTCTGTGGAGAGAAAGCATGTGTTATGGCAGGTGGTCATAATCTCTGCCTGAGCATGGTTGCCTGAGAACTGCATATTCATTTGTAGTTTGCTCCTTTGTGAAGCTGATGCTTCATTTTGTGTCTGACATCTGTTTCAGATACAAATCATTTCATGCTAGGTGAAATAGGAGTTCACGTAGAAGAGAGGGATATCTTTTAATCTTGTTGTCACTGAATTTAAACATACTAAGGGTGACATGGTCATGTTTTTGTTTTCTGTTCTTCTGTGTTTGTACAGATTGTGGTTTTTGTGGCCCGATGATAATCTGAGGAACAAGAGAAGCAAGAACAAGTGTGGCTGTCTTGGTGGTTGTCGATTCTTTGGTGGCACATTAACAGGACTAGATTTTTTCAAACTTGAGGAACTGACACCTTCAAGCAGCTCTGCTTTCTCAAGTACAAGTGCAGAATCTGATATGTTTTATGGACAGTCTTTACTGCAGCCAGGAGAATGGATAATTACAAAGGAGATTCCTAAAATTTTAGATGGTGAGAATGCATCATACTCTAATTTTACTTGATTTTGCCTAGAAGCTATTTTCTTAACTGCACATTAGTGTTCAGTCTTTCCAGTTCTGGTTAATGAGTAGTACTTGTTGTGCTCTTGTGCAAGAGCTCATGTAGTGGCATGGGCATTTCTAAGAGCAGACAGTCACTTTCATATATGGAACTTTTATATTGATGTGTGACTGCTTTCTGAGTAAGAAGTTTTTAACTTGCATCTGTTCTACTTGCATATAAAGGAGTCTACCAAGACAATCTGATGTTTTGCTGATATTATTTTATTCAGTTTTGTTAGTACAGCATGCTAGAATGTGTATGCATTTCAAAACTAGGGCTTTTATGTAACACTGATTTTTATTTCAGTGGGCAGGGAAGAGACCATTGCAGTTGTGTTGCCAGATGTTCAATTTTTCTGTTTCTGATACTAGGTAAAGCAAATGGTGTAAAAAGAAAGGACTGGGATTACAGATCTATGGGTACAGAAACAGAAAGAAAAGTACAACATCTGAGCCTACAAGTACCACTGCGCTCCCATAGCTCCTCATCATCTTCAGAGGAAACAAGCAGTTCTAGTGCTGCGCTCCCCTTGCTTGCAGGTGAGAAGGACAGTCCATCATCAACTACTGAGGATCATTTGGGACAGAAGGAGTTCTTGTCTGGTGCAAAAAGGGAAGATGGTCATGGAAGGTTAGTACTCTTTGTCTAGGTGGAAGTATAATTTGACTCTTGAACATGTTATGACAGAAAAAAACCTTACATTCAGCAATTTATAAAGTGTTGGTTATTTTCTAATGGTACTACTGAAATGCATTCCCTAGTTTGAATACAACTTTAAATCCCTAATGGGGCTGGTTACCTCATCTGGGTAGAAAATTCAGTGTGTGAGACAACAGTACTTGCCATTAATGTTCGTTTTTCTTCCTGTATATGTAGAAAAGTGGACTAACAAGTGGCAGAATTTAGTCTGAAATCAGCATTAATGAAACAATTGCTCTGTTAATAGAAAGTCATGGAATCACTGAAGTGTTTGACATCTGCTATAATGCAAACAGGTGAATCATTAATAAGAAAATAAGCAAATGAACCTTTAATTTTTGTTTCCAGTGTTGCTGTTGAGGGTGCAGGGGGCAGCCCTGCATCCCCTGGCACCCAGGAAAAGCCTGTAGGTCAGTCTCCCCTGAGGTCTCCACTCAAACGGCAAGCGTCGGTGTGCTCCACACGGCTTGGGAGCACCAAAAGCCTCACAGCAGCCTTCTATGGAGACAAGCAGCCTGTTCCCGTTGGTGTGCAGTTCAGCAGTGATGTGTCTCGCAGTGATGAAAATGTCTTGGACTCCCCAAAGCAAAGGAGGAGCTTTGGTTCTTTTCCATATACTCCATCTGCAGATTCAAATTCATTTCATCAGTATCGTTCAATGGATTCCAGTATGTCAATGGCTGATAGTGAAGCTTATTTTTCTGCAGCAGAAGAGTTTGAACCAATAAGTAGTGATGAAGGTCCAGGTACCTATCCAGGGAGGAAGAAGAGAAAAAAGCAAGCTCAGAAAGTTGAATATAGTAGAGGGTCTATTTATCACAGTGTAGAAGGGCCCTTAACAAGCACAGTCCATGGAGAAATTAGTCAAGATGTTAAAACATTGCCAATTAAGACTCATCCTTCCCAGGCTTCATTTGTTTCGGCTCTGGGAGGAGAAGATGAGCATGTTGAGAACATATACGTCATGGAATCTGAGAAGACTGTGGAGCGTGAGCAAATAACTTCCCAGCAGCCTGTAATGGCATGTTACCAAAATTACCTTACACAGTATCAGGTGATCAACTGGTCAGTAAAGCATCCAACTAACAAAAGAACTTCAAAATCCTCATTACATCGCCCTTTAGACCTTGACACGCCAACAAGTGAAGAAAGTTCATCCTCTTTTGAGCAACTTTCTGTCCCGACTTTTAAGGTATGGAAGGTGGAGGAAAAAGGAGTAGAGAAAGGAATAAGAATTTGAAACTACTTAAAACTGCTTAGCACACCAGATGTGTAAATAAAGCTATGAGAAGTTTGGAAATTCTTTGCTTTTAGTTAAGGAATACCTTGGATTTCTAACTTCATATCATGGGGCTATGTGGCTGGGAAGTTCTGAAACAGAAAAGATGGAGTTAGAATTCTGTGGATATATTTCTGAATTATCATTATTGCACTTAAAAATACTGCCTGTTGAGTGATATGCAGCTGAAGGATTATTTGAGTTTTGTTTAAAATTTGCGTTACACACAACTTCAGTAGCAGTACACTTAATACCAATAAGTATAATCTAGGCAGTAAATGCCTTATTTCAAAATAAAATTGAAGCTCAAATTAAAAAAAAAAATTTTGTAAATGTTTGGGCTTTTCATTTTTTGTATTCCTCATGTGATGTGAGCATACATGCTTAAGGAAGCTGAAATACATGAAAAATAATGGAAATTATATAATACATGAAAAATATATATACATGAAAGATATATAATGCATGAAAAATAATGGAAATTATATAAAAATAGGTGTCTGAGCTCTGGACTTTATCTGTTACTACTTTGCAGCAAAAGCTTTGATTTCATGCAAATCTTTCATAGATTAGTATTTGAAGTTGTTTGGGTTTTTTTAAAGCAACTTGTCGCTATCTATGTAAAAAGTTCATAAACTAATCTCTCAGATCATTTAAAAAAATAAGCCCAGGGATTTCTGTATACAGTGTTGTAGCATCTGCATATGAGAGATTCTTTTTAGAAAAAAAATGTAAGGAGAATCTTTATTTGAGGATTCCTTAGGTATTTTTTTTTTTTATTTTCTTTGCACTTCTAGATTGTTAAACAGGGTCTCACAGCCAGTTCATTACTGGACAGAGGCATGCAGCTTACAGGATCAACATCTAAGTAAGTTGAATAGTATATAATTTAAGCGTAGGATTTTTCTGATACTCTTGGTAAATAATTTGGCTCTTGTTAGCCCTTCCAAAATTTGATTTGTAGCAGTAGTTTTCTGTACGGATCTGTCTTAGAACAGTGTTTTATTATGAAATGTTTGGGTTTAGTCAGAAAAAAATTACACCGAGAAAACATTAAATGATTTCACTTGTACCGTGTTCGAGATTATGATTTGCAACTTAATTTAAATTAATTTGGGAGATGCTTATGGCAAGTGTCCATTGCACTGGCAGAAGCTGAACTTGAATCTAGGGAAGGGCCTTTCCCTGGGATTATATTCGTGTGCTTCCTAAGCATTGTGGTAGAAGAAACCTGCCATTATATGCATTTTAATGAAAACTAAAATGATGCCAGGACTCTTCTGTATTTCTTTCACAAACCTAGATTATTAATATGTATTTGACTTGTCTAGTACACCGTATACTCCTTTGGAGAAGAAGTCAGCAGAAAATACAGATGATGAAACAATAACGGAAGAATGGACTTTGGATCACCCTGTCTTCCAGACACGGACAACAGCAATAGTAGAAGTAAAAGGAACTGTAGATGTAGTTCTGACTCCTCTGGTAGCTGAGGCACTGGATAGGTAATTAATTTTACTTTTACTACTGCAGTGTTAATTATGCTAAAAATCATCCAAAATCAAAGCTGGTTTGTTCATCAAAGGTTTAGGTAAAAGGATTGAATAATGTGACTGATGGTACAGTAAGGCTCATGAATGTAATTCTGTATTTCCCATGAAGAAGCTAAATAACGTTATGCTGACCTGTGAAGTGACCTTCATGGCTGTCAGTGCTTATTTTTTTCTCTGTAGTGTTAATTTAAACATTATTGATGATTCCATCATGTGAAACCGTATCTTTAAATGGTCTGCTGTGGGCTTGTTTTCTCTCAGGTATATAGAAGCAATGGTGCATTGTGCTAGCACTCGACACCCAGCAGCAATCGTTGATGATCTGCACTGCAAAGTTCTTCGAGATGCTGTGCAGAACAGCAAGACAAGCTTCTCAGAAAATGTAAGTAAGGGAACAAGAAAAATGCACAAACATTTGCAGGAATATTGTTTTCTATATTTTAAATAAAGAAAGCTTTAATTGAATTCAATGATTTGAGATGTAGGGAAATGCTACATTAATTTGGAGTACATATTTATTTTTATTTTGTGCTTACTGTACGTACATTTTGGTCATACATTCTGTTCTTAGAAATTACTACAACTGATGTTCCTTATGTATTATATCCATATCGGCAATACATCATTTCTTGTTTTACAGTAGCTGGGGAGATAGTTTGAACTTTCCTCTACCTCATACAAAGTTGTGAAAGTGCATGTGTTTTAGCTAGAAAATAATTGTATGGTAGCATCTACAGAATTAAGAGTTCTGTCTAAGTCAATGACCATATTCATATTTTATGATTTATTAAACTTCACAATTATTTACATAATTATTTACTTCATAATAAGTTGTTCTATATAATTTATATATGTAGGACTTAAAATTTCAGCTGAAATCTGGTCATCAGAAAGGTTATTGCAGAATGGCATTGCTACCCTTATAGATCTAGACCTCTATCATACCTGTATGTGCTACAGTCCTTTTTCTAGAAATCATGGTATTGTGCTTTAAATGATGTTGGAATCTCTTGCTGTTTCAATACTAAAAAACTATCCTGTTAATCTTTAGCTTAGGAGCTCTGAGTTTCAGTGAGAATAAATGTTGTTGCTTTTTTTTTCCCCTCTGCAAGTTATCTTCAAAGCAGGACATTAGAGGAACAAAAATAGATACTACCACTACAGGAACAACAAACCACGGACCAGCACAGACTAATCTCTCACTTAAGCAAGATAATGTGACAATTAAAGGTCTTCAGGCCAACGTTACTGTACCAAAGGTAACAAGTTTTTGTTTATGTGTTAGTAGATATGTGCCTCCCAAAGTACCCTTATTTTGCATTATTAATTCCCCAAAAGCTTAAGTGAAGCAATGTATTTGTGCTAGAGAACTAATGTTTTGAAAAGGATAGGCTGTTTTGGAGCTGCTTAATTTTATTATGGTAGGTGTGCAAGTTAAATACCAACTGCTATAGGGGTAACTGACTGCCATGTCTTTAAATTGTGTATTTACATCTTCTAGGTGGGATGGGTTTACCTTTTATTTTTTCACTTTATTGAGAAGTATAAGAAAAGATTGTATCTGAAATTAGTGATGTATTCTTAATGTAACATGATTTTCTAAATTACTTTACTCTTTGGGGGAATTTTGCATATAGGTGAACCTGTGTTTACTACAAGCATCTGTTGATGAATCCCCAGGAGTTTCTTCTAGCAAAACTGTGACTCATGTTTCATTAGTAGCTTTGTGTTTTGATAGAATTGCTACACAAGTTCGTATGAATAGGTAAGAATACTACATGTTACTGTTTGTGGCTCACTCTTAAGTTAGAAGACTTACAGTGATGCCAGTTTTTTTCAGTTCAGAAGAATATTTGAAAAAGTTGTCATGTCTTAGTTAAGCAATAAAATGTGTCATCTTTGTTTTATAAATTAACATCTAACTAGTTCCTTTAAGAAGTGGAGAAACCCTTCTGGAATAATTTTGGAACTTTAGTTTTAACTCTTTTCTTACCTAATCTTATGCAGGATAAAATTAGTTTTCCCAATATTTTTCCACTGTAGCATATGTATCTTCTGTTTTACAAAGTATTCTTTTTAACACTGCTGGGCCAATGTCACTTAAAATTTTAAACAAAAATAATCAAATGAAATATGTCTATCTGAGATTCGCTTTATTGTTGTGGTTGGTTTTCTCCCCTGTACTCAAAGGGGTATAGTTGAGGAGACTTCAAGCAGTGCAGAAACTGGGAGGAATTCTGTCGCATTTGATCGTTACATCCAAACCAGTAAAATGCAGCCTCAGTCTTCTGGCTCACTGAGATCCAATGCTGGAGCAGAAAAAGGAAAAGAAATTGCTGCAAAATTGAATATCCATCGTGTTCATGGGCAACTCAGAGGCCTTGATACAACAGGTAAGCCTTTTTTTGTTTGAACAGTGGAAATGTCATTTTCCTAGAAGCAAGTGCTTATAGCTGACTTTGATCTTGTTTAGTTGTGGGGTTTTTTATCAACTCAGATATAAAGGCGCTTGAATGTGGAGATTTTACATATAATCTGAGAAGTGTGGGATGGTTGTTCTGAATTATTTTCTGCTATTCTGCTAAAGTGCTAGATTTAAATGTAGGCAGAGTGAAAACCTATCAAGAATGACTTCGAAGCAGTTGGTGTGTGCATTGTAAATATTGACATGCACTGGTAAATTTCAGTCCTGGGCTCCTGCTGTGGTTTAAACCCAGCCATGCAGCTCGTTACTTCACTCCCCCTCTTCCTCCCCCCACTCCTGGAGGGATGGGGAGGAGAATCAAAAGAATGCAACTCCCACAGGTTGAGATAAGAACAGTTTAGTAACTAAAGTATAACACAAATCACTACTGCTACCACCAATAATAATAATGATAAAGGAAATAACAAGGGAAGAGAATACAACACCTCACCACCCACCGACTGATAACTCGCTCCCCTCAGCCCGACCGAGCACTGACTGATACCTAGTCCAACCCTAGTCCAGCCCTTCCAGGTAACTCTCAGTTACATCCTGGGCATGACGTGCTGTGGTATGGAATACCTCTTTGGCTAGTTTGGGTCAGGTGTCCTGTCTCTGCTTCCTCCTGGCTTCCCCTCCTCCCTGGAAGAGCGTGAGGCTCAGAAAGTCCTTGGTCAGACTAAACATTTGAGCAGTAACTAAAAACACTGGTGTTATCAGTGCTGTTCCCAGGCCGAAAGTCAAAACCACAGCACTACACCAGCTACTAAGAAGGAGAAAAAATGACTGCTACTGCTGAACCCAGGACAGCTCCCTTCCTCCCAGTTAATCCCTCTTCAGCTACTATTTTTATCACCTAATGCTAGGAATGAATTACACTTCTTTGCTTTCTTACTGCTTGTTAGCGATCTCAAGATAGATATAATGTGCCTGTTGTACTGGCAATTTCAGCATGACAAGCTGTAGTTTTTTGACTAATTATGGCTATAAAACTAAAATAAGACCTAGCCAATTGTCTTCCTTCTTGTTTGCCTTAAGGAAATTCCTTCAAGAGGCCATGAATTAAAGTCAGCTGCTATAACTCCTGACCCTATATAAGCTAACCTGGAAAAGATGGCCAAAAGCAGAGGCCGTTCTTGTTAAAATGAATGCAGTTTTCATGGAATATATACCACTTAGTGCTCTGTTTTACTCTGGCGTGTAAAGATTAGGAATGTTTAGGGCATGAGGAGGTGTTCTGTGAAGCAAGTATTATTAACACAGAAGAAACCAATAAACCACAAACAAAAAAAACCCCACCACTGTGCAGAGATGTGAGCAGATGAAATTGGAGGAAAACAAAAGTGATAAGAGAACGTGAAAATGTTTAACTTGATTTTTACTGAGTTATAGGTAGAATCTTAGTGGCAGTGTCTTGTGTTAGATATGCTGCAGGCATTCAAGAAGGCTAAGTAATTTTTTAATTCTGACCAAGAAAACTCCTTATCTTCTATTTAAAATGTCTGAGAATTTGTTTCTAGGTTTCTTAGCATTTCACATATACTTCAAAAGTGATTGCAGTTATAAGTTGAGGTCAGAGAGTGAGGACTAGAAGTGACATAAATTGATTCAGTGTAGTTGTTTTCCTCAGACATTTGACATTTAGCTCTGTGTGTGAGTTAATAGGTGGTAGGTATAAAATGATTTAAAAAGTTTATTCAGAAATGTCCCTAGAAGAAAGGATTTCTATTTAAGTTACATCCTAACATCAAAGAAATCAAGGTAGCATAGTACCCTCTTGGATCTTAGACAGTGAACAAGAGAATTAATTTAAAACTGCTTGAGTCTGTATCATCTTAGGAATCAGTGAGACCTAGTGCTTTACATCCGTCCAACACAGACATAGACATTCTTCCAACCAAGAAGCAGTCTTTGAATTAAAATTAGAACATGATTTCTAGATATCCTTCAAGTATGCTATAGTAAATACCAAATGTGTTTCTACTAAAACATATTGTCCAAGAGCATTGTCAGGATTGCTGCCATTTTTTGCTATTAAACCTTAGGTATTTAGTAGTAATGTTTTAGGTTGGGGTTTTTTTGGTAGTTTCAGGCCAATTACTAGTTACAGATAAAAATCTGAAGATCTTGTTTTATACACATGTCTTTGGAATCATGACTTTAGAAACGACAAAGAAAGCAGATGGGTTAGGATTGGGTATGTCTCGAAGCTTTAACTTTGTGTTATTTGGTCCTTGTTTTTTCTGAGCTTAAAAATTTATCTGCCTGTATTAATATACCGGGAGCAAGGTGGTTCTTCCTATGCTTTTTATTTCTGCCCATGTTTCGATTTTATTTTTTTTTCTTTCTTACCTTTTTTTCCTCCTTCCCTTTTTCAGTATTGAGGAATACTAAAGGGACAACACTCCCAAAATATTGTAAGCTTCAGAGAGGTATTTGAAGATGTAAAGTATTTTTCGTTTTCTAACAAAGTGATAAATGTGTTTGTTGTCACAGATATTGGAACTTGTGCAATAACAGCAATTCCTTTTGGGAAATCTAAAGTTCTTTTTACTTTGGAAGAGCTGGATGAGTTTGCTTTTGTGGATGAAACAGATCAACAAGCTGTTCCAGATGTAACTCGAATTGGGCCTAGTCAAGAGAAGTGGGGTTGGATAATGTTTGAGTGTGGAATTGAAAATTTAACTATAAAAGGTAAAGCTTGTATAGGCTTTATATTATTTTTTCATGAAACTAACAATTCTGTTGTTAGCTCTTTTAGATTAGCAATTTGATTAGAAATTGCTGAACGTGGGTAACACTAAATAGTACAAATCTATTGTAAATATCACATAGTAGATTGTACAGTAAAGGACCTTTTTTAGTCATCAAACCTATGATAATAATGAACGAAATAATTCCATGTAAACTGGTGTCAGCAGTTTCTGAACTGAAAGTGAGGGTAGTGAAATGAAAGTGAAGGTAGAACATGATACTTTCACTGATCTCTTAAATCATGAACTTTCAGTCATACCTACAGTAAGGGTCTGCATTTAGCTGCTTTGGGAGGGGAAAGCTGGCTTCAAAAAGAAAGAAAAAGAAAACAATATATATGTGTTTTCTGTCATCCAAGATACTCTTTTCATGAATAGTGTTTAAAAATAGTCTTCATGTGTGTACTCTTCATCTACTTTGAACAGGCTATGAAAAGCTCTACAACTAGATGATTGTCTAAAAATTGTAGTGATAAATTGTTATGTAGAATGGTAATGCATCTTGTTTAACCAAAATCATATATATTTCTCCTCTTCAGTGCAGATCTTTTCCATGGGACATAAGTTATAGATGTTTATGCACAGCAAGCGCTTACAGTCTTAGTATGGGTGCTTTTACAGGAGGAAGACAATCTGGAGCAGTATTTTATAATACGTTTGGAGTCATGGGTAAATCAAGAGATACAGAAAGAGGTGGATTGCTTGCATCGAATAACTCTTCAGATTCTCCAACTGGTAGTGGTTATAATACTGATGTGTCTGATGACAACCTTCCTTGTGACAGAATAAGTCCCTCTTCAGATATTAATGGAAATTCAGTTTCAGATGAGCAGGTACGTACCTACTATGTGGAAATGGTTGGTCTTAGGTTGGGCTTTTTGTGTGTGTGGTTTTGGGGGGGGGATTGTGGTTTTTTGTTTTTTTTTGTGATTAACATCCTTAATAAAAAATCTGACAATTTAACTTGTTCCAACTGTATTCATGCTGTCTACTCACACACTAAACTGTCAGCTTTCTGCAAGTCTCTTGGTATTATCTTGGGAGAATTGGTGGACAGCATTAGTTCGTTGCTTTCTGGTTTGTTTGTTTTTTTCCTAAATACATGTGAAACTATTTCTGATGAGCAGTGCACAGTATGGTATGTCAGTCTCATGTAGTGTAATCAGTTTGGAAAACAATTTCACTTTTAACTTTGTGTTTCCTTTTTTAAGGATGAAGGGGTTGAATCTGATGATCTAAAAAAAGATATACCCTTGATGCCTCCTCCCCCAGATTCTTGCAGCATGAAGTTAACAATCAAAGAAATTTGGTTTAGTTTTGCAGCCCCTACCAACGTGCGCTCTCCAGCCCATGTATTTTCAAGGTATGATTTTACCTGATTTTAAAGAAAGTGAGAATTCTGCTTTGTTAAATTGCACCTGTGTTTGGTAGATTCTGAATGTAACTTCAGTAATTTTTGTCACTTCTCTGGAAATGAAAATTGTGTTTTACATATATCACAGTAAATCTTGATTCAATTTTCCATTGTTGTCATTTATATGGAAGTGTTGCTAGAAATTTTTTACACAAGATTAAAAGAAGAAAAAGAATTAAAAAAACCCATGACAAAACAAAAAATCCAAACAATGAAAATTAGAGTAAAAATCTTCCAGTGAGACTGAAATGTATGAAGGAGAAAGGCAGGGGAGGATGTTTGCTTTGGGTAGGAGAAATGATAGAGAAGAGAACTTAGTTCTTTTGGTATTCAACCTGATGCTTAACCCATGATCTTATTTCCATTGCACTACAATGTTCAAAATGAATGTTTTGAAGATAGTTTTTTCATCCTGTGTTTATAGAATAAGCCAAGTATTCCTATCTGTCAGTAGTTTAATCTCAGTATAGAGCTATAAATTAGAAAATGCTCCTTGTGGTTTTGCTAATATTCTTGCCACAGGCCTTCAGCAAAAGTACTTCATGACCTATTGTGTAACAGTTAATGTGGGATTTAGTCAGTGATTTCAAATCAGAAATTTGAAATTCAGCCAGAATTTCAAACTGTTTGATTTCAGTAGGTAATACAAATGGGAAAAGGAGGGAGTAGCAGTAGCAAGAGTGGATGGAGTCATGAGTGTGTAAGCGAGTAAAACAAAACCTGCCTTAGGTACTTTTTTGCAAGTTGTCATTTTCTGGGCAAAAAGTCTGTAACATTGTTCTGTTGCATTCCACCTTTTTCAATGTCATTCATAATAGCATTAGAAAATCTTGCTAATTGCTGCTGCTAAATGTGAATATCCAATTCTTTTCATTTTTCTCAATAGGCAGCTGAACCTCCTGAGTACTGCAACACCTGCAGTTGGTGCTTGGCTTGTTCCTATTGATCAAGTGAAATCCTCATTAAATAAACTAGAAACAGAAGGAACCCTGCGAATCTGTGCTGTTATGGGGTGCATTATGACAGAAGCGTTAGAGGTAAAATGACATTTATAAAGTCAATAGGCAGAGCAGAGCAGTGTATTATGTAGTATATACATTAAAGATTATGGATATTTTCACCGGCAAACTTATAGAACCTATTATGAGCCCTTATTTCCAGAAGTGGTCACAAGAACTTGCTACCTGTGATTTTTGTACACAACCCAAATTTCAGTGAGGAAGTCTTGTGCTTCTATTCAGGAGTGTACCTCCAGGTAGAATAACTGGAGTTTGTGCCTTTTGAAAAGGAAGAGTAAGAAATAATGGGTGTAGTATCTGGTATATTTTATGAAATATGAAGGTATGTTGAATTATGAATCTTCAGGGTATCTTTCAGGAGAAATTGTGAATTGTTTGCTCCTGCTGTGTATGGAATCTTTGTGTTTTAGACCCACTTGTTAGAGGAAGGGAGGACTAGCACAGTGAGGGTGAAACATAGCAAGAAACACAAAATAGACAAATTTTCTGTTGAAAACCAGGATTGGTAGAGCTTTCATGACAAATTGGGTGTTAACAGTGATTTGCTAATGAGCGTTTCGTGTGTAAGCAGTGTTCTGCTGTTCGTTTACTTGGCACCATCTAGTGGGAAGGTTTTGAGGTGCTACTCGTTGCTGACATCATGTGCTGTAAGATGGACAAATGTAGCGTTAGGATTAATTTTCTGCTGTACTGAAAAGTCATCCTTTACAGCAATCTCTTACTGTTACTTTCCTTCCTGTGTCTTTTCCCAGACTTTTCCTAGCATTAAACAACATTAGAGAAGTCCCTAGTTTTTCTGTAACTGGGAATGAATAGTTTCTTTTAAAATCTCAGCTTGCTGTGTATATATATCTTATTAGTCCAGAAGCAAGTTTGCAAAGTCTGCAGTTTGAATCCAGCCTTCTGTTTTATTACTTTGTATAAGTAAGTATCAAGTATGATTTTTCATACACACTTTTTAAAATAAGGTAGGTATCTGTGAGGCAAATCTTTGTTGTGGAAGTTCAAAAGGGGTTACAAGTTCATGGTACTCTAGGGGAAACCTTGTAGGTCATGAGTTTGTTTTGTTTGCAAGCATGTTCATATGTGAAAAATTGTTATATTTTAACCTAGAATAAAAGTGTGCACTTTCCTCTGAGGAGCAAGTACAACAGGCTTACTAAAGTGGCTCGTTTCTTGCAAGAAAATCCTTCTTGTTTACTGTGTAATATATTGCACCATTACCTTCATCAAGCAAATTACTCTGTTATTGAGGATGCCACCATGGTGAGTTACCCTGTAAAAATGGAAATAACTCAGTGGGTTAGTTTCAAATGTACCAATTTTAATGTCTCAAAGTGGGTAACAGATTAAGGAAAGTTAACAAACAAGAAAATATAACAGAAACTCATGTATAGCCTTAAATTGGTGAATAGATATTGCTTCTCTCATTTCATTTTCTGTCAGATCTGCTGGTTTTCTTGTGGCCTGTGTATGTGCAAAATTTTTTATCAAGCGATTTTATTAGTAAATACATGAGGAATCATACACCTAAAAGGCATGTCTTTAAAATTGTTAATTTTATTTTAATTAGATTTTATTTTCCTTAAAGATAGCAGTAAAGCAGTAAAAATTTGCATCTGTAATTTTAAACTCGAATAAATCTCACATAAGGCAAGTGCGTTGTTAGCTTATTCCAAATCCTATCCTCAAAATTACTTTTCATGTCTTAGAAATACTTAAATAATGCAGACAGTTTAAGAAAAGGGCTAAAGTTGTAAAAACTTTAAGGCTTAAATATCTAATCTTTTTCTTGTTCCTTTGGAATGTGAATGTCTGTTTTGTAGGGGTGAAGAATTGTTTGAACAAATGTATTTGGCATAAGAAGGAGTGTTTCTTCCTGATTTTGTGTCATTTTCATAATCCAATTTCACAGCTGTCAGATTTAAACACTATTTTTCAACATATTCAGCTGAGAGCCCAGTGATCAGAAATAGCAGTTTGTGGCAGAAATAGCCCTGTGTGATTCCAAGCTATTTTCTTTAGCGTAATTCAGTGATACAGTCAAAATGATCCCTATTTTTGCCTCACATTTATGTTTTTAAAATACTGCTTACCAACGAGGGGGAAAAAAAACCTCATCTTACCAATTTCAGTTCTTTTTCTACAGGCAATCTAGTGCTGTTGTGAATTTTAGGCCATAGTTCAAAGCCTAATAATTACTTAAGTACTTTTTTGTTTCATATTTAATAAACCTATTTCCTGTTGTTTATTTTTGGCCCCTTTGGGCTAGATCCTCAAGTCATGCAGATGAATGTGTTTAGGGTGTTCAATGAAGCTATAATTTTTACCACCTAGCTCTAAGACTTCTTGTATCGGTCATAAGCCTTTCGAGCACAAAGATTTAAAGGGTTCTGACACCCCCCTTCTCCCTCCTGCCCCCCCTTCCCCCTCCCCCGGTTTTACTTTAAAATGCTGTGATACGCATTTGTTGTTTTGTTTGTTTGTTTTTGAAGAGTGATGGTCTTCCTGCCTTAGTAACCTTAAAGAAAGGTCTAGTTGCCTTAGCAAGGCAGTGGATGAAATTCATTGTCGTGACCCCAGCCTTTAAAGGAGTTAGCTTACACCGACCAACTCAGCCAGTGAAATTGCAGATGAATGCCTGCCATGACCATGAAGATGGACTTGGATTAGACAACGGAGGGGGTCTTCAGAGCGACACAAGTGCTGATGGAGCGGAGTTTGAATTTGATGCAGGTATTTTTGTGTTCTTCTGTCTCCATAAAAATTAATAGTGTCAACTAGTTCTTGTCAGAGCATTTCTATCTTCTTTAGTTTTAATGCTTGAATACATTATAGTGTTCTTTTTTAGAATCATTAAGCTTCTTTTTTAGAATTGTTTTCATTTTGAAGCTGCTGCTTACAATTATAGTATTATAATAATTATTATTAGTTTGGGGAAAACCAAAACAGAACACTTGTCTTTCATCATGTGTTTTGTCTTGTTCTTTACTGCACAAAACACATCAACTTAATTATTTGCTACCTGGGAATTAGGATTCTGTTGTGACCTGCTGATGTTAGGTAGGAAGTGTAACATGAAATTCTATGAACTCTTCCAGGAATAGCTTCAAACCAACCTTTTTTATTTGTTCTTTGCCAGGTAGTAGTTATCTTAAGCAGGTAGCTTAAAAAGAGAAAACCCAAAGATGTTTGTGTGTGAAACTTTTATGTAATCATACAGTATGATGGACATTTTTTTTCCCCGTCTCCAAAATATTTGCTTTGCTTGAGCAGACTATTAGATTATTAGAACTAGTGAAAAATTTTATTTCCCTCCCCCATGTATTCTATCTTGCACCAAAAATTTTGCAAGTGGCAGTTTTGCTTCCTTGTATGCATGTACCTATAGGTGGAATTCATGCAAATGTAAGCATATTAATTCAAAAAATGATCAGCCATGCCAGAGTCAGCAAAAGAAAGTGAAATTTGGCAGTTTGCTTTTGGATTTGTAGGGCAGAGCAACAGTTGTATGATATCGTGAGGACAAAAAGATTTTAAACAAAATCTAGTAGTCCCATATCTGAGGTCTTTTTATTAGTCTTAAAATTCCCTAGAAGCTGTATGTAGGTGTGTGTCAGAATTTGGAAGTTCATGACTGCTTGTAAATAAATGTGCCTAATAATAGATAATCTTGATTCCCCCTATATATGCAAGTGAGAACAATTGTTTGCTTGGTTCCAGCTACTGTCAGTGAGCATACAATGCTCTTGGAAGGAACAGCTAATCGCCCTCCACCTGCTGGTGGCTCTTCTGGGCCTGTAACTGGTGCTGATATCATGAGGAAATTATCCAAGACTCACACTCACAGTGATTCTGTTCTGAAAATAAAGGTAAGTTCCTAGTGCCATGCACAAGGCAGAAGTGGTTTGTAGCTGACCTGTTTAGAAGCTGTTCTGCTTCTTCAGTCCTTACTGCTCACTCCTGGTTGTCTTGCATGGTTTATAGGCACAGATGCTTTGCTTAAAAACACATTTGTCTCTTATTCAATTTTGAGGGCAGAGAACCTGTTTCGTAGTTTTAAACCTTTAGGCAGATCAGGAGCCTTCCAATTGGTGTCAGAAATCTCCAGCTTCTGTTCTTTCCCTTCCCCAGAGGATACACTCACCATTATACTAGGGCTGGAAAAGATTTGGTCTTCAGATGAAGACCAAATACAAATGAGGCTTATATTCAGTGGTACGCACTGTTCCTTCTGCAGACGTTCTTTAAGTGAATTCTACGCATTTGCAGTTCCATTTTTTTTTTACTTGCTAGGCTTTTAAAACTTTTTTATTCATAAAATTATTTTAATACTTGAGAATTCAATAGCACCTTTATGCACAGTACTTGTATGGGATATAACCTGTACCAAATGAACTGCTACTTGTCTGAAAGTTTGCAGGAATGAGAATTTTGTAGGTATTGTGTTCTTGTATTCAGACCAAATGTTGCATCCTATTTGCCATTTACACAGTGCTTCACTAGTTTCTTTGTTTTCTTCACAAGGGTATACATCCGTATCATTCCCTAAGCTACACTAGTGGAGACACAGCTACAGATTCACCAGTGCATGTTGGCCGTTCTGGAGTGGCAGTCAAAGAAAGCCCAAGGAAAGAAAGTCTGCTCAGCTATCTTACTGGGAGTTTTCCTAGCCTGCATAATCTGTTGGAAGGGACTCCTCAAAGAAGTACAACTGCAGTCAAAAGTAGTTCTTTAACAAGAACAGGTATGATGCAGCTTCAGTAAGCTAAAGGGAGGGGAAAGAAGGATTGGTTTTATTTTAATGATTTAGAAAAGGTATTATATTTTCACTGCAAGTAATCATTTCTATTTTAATATTTCACCTCCCCGCTCTCTCCCCCCAAATAAGAATCATAGGCTTTAATAGCAGTTCCTAGATATTGCTATATCATACCATTTCCTGTAAACAAACAGCAAGTGCATCAGATTGGGAAAAGAAATTAAAACTAACAAAGTAAATAAAATATTTTCCTTTTACTTAGCCTTACTAATTTTAGAATATAATACATTATTTTTTTTACTTAAAATGAGTCTTCTTGAATGAATAAGGAAATGATCTTTCTGTATTTGGCATTTTTTCTTGACCTTGTAAGTAGCTCAGAAAGTGGACAGGAACTAATGTTACAGTAACTTCATTTTTGTATAACAATCTGCGTATTTTTAGTAATGGTCTTTTGAACAAATGTGTTTTGTAGAAGTTTGAAATACACACATTGAAATTTTAATGTTCTGTATTATTGTTCAGAATGCATTGTCATAGTTTATAAAAAGAAAGCCAGATAAGTTTGATACTGCATTCATTTTGTTTAAAACCTCTCTCCTTTGCTGTCAGGGAATGAAGTTTTATTCAGAAAAAAAGGTATTTTGGTTTCTTAATGACTCCTTTCCTCTAATTACTGGTAGAGATGAGCAAATGCACTTGTAGTGCAACATTCATTAGTGTCATAACTTCTGTGGTGTAGTAACTGTAGTGCTATTTGACACATAATTTACTGGAATAAACTTTGCGGATTAGACTTTACTTGTATAGTAAATAGGCATCAGTAAAATTATTGCTGCATTCCTGGTTTTTGCTGATTTTGATGCAACAAATGCTAAAGCTTCTGATTTATCTGTATAGGAAATACTGTGGCCACAGACATGTTATCTGAACATCCTTTGCTGTCTGAACCATCTTCTGTGAGTTTCTATAACTGGATGTCAAATGCTGTGGGCAACAGAGGAAGTGTAGTACAGGAGAGTCCAGCCACCAAGTCTGGACACAATAGTCTTCCAACAGGTATTGCTAATTACAGCTGGATGGATTTAAGAGATGATTCTGGGTTGGCTGTTCTGTGTTTACCACGTTCTTTCTAAAAGTAATTGAGCAAGGGACTTAAATTTGACAGACGTAAATACTACTTATGGGAATTCTGAGCAAACCAGAAAGCAAACAAATGTGATTTAAACAAAATTGTTTTCATTTCCCTCACCCTGCCTCCAGAAATGTAGCTTTTTCTTATATTTGGAACTGTAAATATAGGTTCCAAAACCATGTGTAGCTGCCCACAGCTAAACCATAAAATCATCCTCAGTTGCAGAGTTCCTTGGATCTTGTTATTTTTAATCTAATTTGCATGTGCTGGTTTTGTAATAAAGATTTTATAGGTTGGAATCCTTGCTCTTTCTCAGTTCTGCTTTGAGACGAAACATAAACTTCTATTTTGAGTATATAGTTCTTCAGGGATGGGAAGTCATCAGTTGGTGTAAGGGAAGGGAGAAAAGGAAATACACATAACTGAAGGTCTTAAGTGTATTAAAGAAACAAATACATAACGAATTATTGTGGCTTGCATATTATTTTTGTAAGCCTGGCATCACTCATAATCCTGAAAGGTGTATATCTTGATTTTCTTTTTCACTAACACTGAATTTGAATGTTTCTTCTACTAACAGTCTTTCAACAGTAATGTATTAATCTCAGGCAACAAGAAGTTGTTTTAATTTGTTTTTAATATTGAACAAATGATCCTACAAAACATCTTTGTGTTCTACATACTGCTTAACTGGTGTGGCTTCTCTAAATGGAATGTGTTTCTCTGAAAAAAAGAATCACAGGGTAGAAGCATAGCTTTCAAATTTTTATTCCCCTAACCCTTCCCCCCAGCAATACTTTTTTCTACTGAAACTGTAGCAGTTTGTTTGCATGCTCATGTTCCTGTGATTAAGACTTGGTCATTTTAACTCGGACACAGATCTATCCAAACCAGTTTTCTGTTAAAGCGTGTAGTCATGGTGCTTTGATTAAGTACTGTAAGCTTGAGTTTTGGAGAACGAGGATTAATTTATACTGACATAGCAACTCCGTCTCATGGTGGTTGATTAAGTTCTGTCCAGCCTAAAGATGCAGCATTGAGCATTGCCCTTGTGCTGCAAGTCTGATTGTTCACGAGTAGAACAACTGCAGGGAAGTGGCTGTCCATAGTAATTTTTATGAAGACCATATTTGACTAGGGACTAATCTATAGACATCTAATTAGTGGATCTTGCATTGGGACTGGTAAAACCCAGAAGCTTATAGCACACTGAAAGCCAAAAGAAAGTATCTGCAACTGTAGCTAATCTTTCTTTTGGTTGATGGTGTAGGCTACTCATCTATAGACTACTTCAGTTTAAACAGGAGTTAAGTACCCTGTAGAGTGCAGTACAGGCAAAAGGCCTTGGAAAGGAGGGCAAAAAGAAGGAAATATTTTTGTGCTGTCCAGATATGAGTTGGGATATCTCTATTACCGATTTCAGCAATATCAGACTGTTTCTTTACACTGAATGCTAATTTTGTGAGGTTATAGACCAGACTAGGGCTCTGACTTTCTATGTGTATGGAATGTGTTTCCATATAACTAATCTTGCTGAATTAATAGAGTTGGTGGTGTTAAAATTTGCTGTGGTGTTAGTGTTCCATGAGTATTTATTTTTCAGGTGTGGCACCCAACCTTCCTACTATACCCTCTGCTTCAGACTTCAACACAGTTTTGTCTAGTGACCAGAACACCCTGGATGGCACACACTCACAACACAGCACCAGTCAGGATGACATTGCAGGTGTAGAAGAGGGGAATCAGGGGTTTCCTGCTGTGCAGCTAGCAGATGCACAGGTAAGTGTGGTCTGCTGATGTATTTTGGAGTTCTGCAGGGAAAAAATATCACTTAAGAAAAAAAAAAAGAAGTCTTACAATGATGAAAATGTTATCCTGGTTTTTTACACATTTCCTATGTGTAAAAATGTTCTATATTATGTAGCTGACGTTGTAAATATTGTAGATCAACAAATGATGGAGTGAGATTATAGGAATAATCTGGACAATAAGGAGTAAATCAGTGGGTTTTGTTTTGTAGGTTGTTTTCAAACCTCTTCTGAGTTACACAGGAATTCAATCTCAGGATGCAATGCCACTCTGCTATAGAATGTACTTTGGAGAGTACCTTTCCTTCTCAGGAACTTTGGACTGCCTAAGAGCAGATATTGTTGATTCAGATACAGCAAAGGAAAGAAAAAGCAAGCGAGCTCGAAGGTATGTTGTAATATATTTGAAAATATGTATATTGGTTAAAGAACAGAAAATAGGTTTTTCATGTGGAGTTACAGAATTCCAAAGCACTTCCATAGAATAAGGAGCAGCCCTTTATTCTTTTAATTGTACCAGTTTTGTTTTCCTGTTAGAATATTATTTTTTTTTTTAAATCTTTTTACGGAAAGGTTTGGAAATTTTAAGTCTTTGCATCTTGGCTGCTTTTGAAAATTGGAGTTTGGGGGCGGGAGAGCTGGTGGGAATAATCTTAGGGGACATTTGAGAGGCTCTTAAATGCCGTTTTGTAATTAATTCTGTAAATGAGGTTGTTAATTTCAGTGTAAATGCTGAATCTTCCCCCACCAATTTTGAGTAAAGCTTTTGGTTATGATGGAAAGAGTGGGTGCCAAAATAATGTCAAACTGAATGATTACTGTGTTAGTAGTATGCAGTATGGAAGAATAAAAGTTCATTTGCTATATTTAGAACTGTGGTAAGAAGGTGATATCCTAAGAGGAATAAAAGGTTGGATTCTGTAAATTAGATCTACCACTGAGTTAAAAAGTGTTTGAGTCCATAGAAAGAAACAAAGTAATAAGTTGTATTTTTAATTTCCTTAGGCAAGGAGCTGTCAATCTTCCCCCTCTTGAATTCAAACCAGCATTGATGTTGGAAACTTTCAGTATTAGTGCTGTTGTAATGGAGAAATCCATGTGCACGCCTCATCACTCCACTAATGCCCTTTCTTTTCATGATTTGAATAAACGCTATTATAATACTTTCCACTGTAATTTTACAATTTCTTGCCAGTCCATAAGCCAGCATGTAGACATGGCACTGGTTCGTCTTATTCATCAGTTCAGTACTATGATTGATGATATCAAAGCCACACAGACGGACATCAAACTTAGCAGATACACAGCTGGATCAGCCTCTCCGACACCTACTTTTAAAACCCGCAAACACAGAGACTTCCGCTCTTCTGACTTCAGCCGAAGCTCTCGAGGAAGTCTTAATGGAGGTAACAGAGTGAACAACACCAAGAACAAACGAGCAAACAATGAGAACAATAAAAAAGAATCTCGAAACAAGAATTCCTTGGGGAGGTCAGAAAGAAGAACTTCTAAAGTGTCCAGGAAAGGTTCAAAAGATGTAGTTGACCACATGACCATTCATATGGATGATTCTGACTCCATTACTGTGTCGGAACAGAGTGAACCTTCTGCTGAGTGCTGGCAAAATATGTACAAACTGTTGAACTTCTATTCACTTATTTCTGATCCAACTGGGATTTTAGAAAAGTCTTCTGAAACTTTTGGTCCAACAGGTAAACTAGTTCATGAATCCAAAATTTAGTGTGTGTGCTTTAGCTCAAGTGCACTCTTCTAAAGCTTGATCATAAGGTGGTTTTTGAATGTTTGCAATGCCATTTAGCTCATACTACAGGGGCAAGCAGTGAGGATGGGGGCAGAGAGCTTGGAATTATTCCACCAAGATGTTGTATAAAAGAAAAAGAAAAAAAAATCTTTCCCTGCCTTTATAGTATGCTTTCATTCTTTCAATCCTAGACTTAGTTAAATATGTGTTAATTGATTGATTTTAAACTCAGATATTGTTGTGCAGCTCTGTTAATCTGTATTTCCACTGAGCGTGGGACTGTGTTAAAAGGTCAACATTTCTGGTGAATTGAGTGGATTGAGTTTGTTCCTCCCTATGTGCTATTTATTTTCAAGTAGCTAATGGAAATGCTGTATATTCTCATTCTGTGAACATACATAAGCACATGCGTAAGTGATCCTGATGGACATAATCTCTGGCCCTGGAAATGACTGAGTAAAAATATAAACTGCAAACCTAGCTTTGAGAGAAGAAAAGGTGAAGTACTGATTTTGATGAAGTCCAGCAAAGATTACAGGTGTTAGGGCCATAATTTCACCAAAAGCTTTGAGGTTTGGGGTCATCATTGCTCTCTATTTCCAATGTATTTTAGCACAGCAGCATAAATACGAGACCTGACTTAGCATCATACTTTTTGTTGGTGAACTTAGATTGCTGTAAATGTGAAGGGATGGTACAGTTCCTAGTAAGGCATATTCTGTTTGGACTTATTCTAACTAAAGAATGAAAAACTGAGAAAATGTCAAATGAGAGCTTCTGTTACAAAGAGGTCAGTATCTTTCATGCACAGAATATCATATCCATAGCTATGATATCTCTATGGAGAGTATTTTTTTTTTTTACATTGTTTTTATGCTCTGAGTGTTGTAAAGGTAAACTTGTGCATCCAAAACTAAATTGTAAGAACCTTTGGCTATGATAAAAAAAGCGCAATAGGACAAAATGCTGCCATCACGTTTTTATTGTATGACAATAAAATCACATAAATATGAATATTTATAGAACGTACATAAGAATATATTTTTGAATAATAATGAAATCACATCACTCATTATTCTCCCCACTGTGTCTTGGATTTGGTTCAGTTGCAACGTTACTGGAGTGGAATAAGCGAGCCACAGATAATTTGCCTAGAGTTTGTTTGATGTGCAAGATACATGATCTTTCATTTCAAATACAAATATAGACAAGATATATCAAGCATTTCTTGTAAAGTTTCCTTAAGTGACCCCTTTGTATTTTTGTAGGTGTTCGAAGCCCAACCGAACCTGCTTGTAGAGTAGTGTTTGAGAATGAACAGGAGAACGGCAGAGATGTTCAGAGGAAGCGCAGCCTGGTGACTTCGGAGCCACAGCATGTGACTCTCATAGTCTTTGGGATAGGCATGGTGAACCGAACTCATCTGGAAGCAGACATTGGTGGACTAACCATGGAGTCTGAACTGAAGAGAATCCATGGCAGTTTCACCCTGAAAGAGAAAATGAAAGGTGGGAAAAGCTAAAATGTACTGTAATGAAATGCAGTGGCAGCTTTACATGTTTATTTATGTGCATACCTATAACCAGTGCCTATATCTGCATGTGTAATAGGTTTTAGATGTAAATAACATACATTATGTCTGAGTATAGATAGTATAATAACATTCAACAAGTTCTTTTGAAAACTATTACTGGGGTGCTGAAGGATTTTAAAAGGATGCAAGATTTTCAGAAAATGCTGTGAAGGAAAAACACGCAAGTTATCCTTTCATTTTTAAAATTTTCATTCTTGTCACAATTTAAATTTGATATTACTTTATGTGACTACTGAAATAGTAATTTTTCAATTATTTTCCTGCTACTATTTTTGAAAGCAGTAGGCATACCTAGAAGTATTTTACTTGAATGAAATGCTGTTAAGTATCTTTTATTCTTAAAGATGTACTACATCAAAAGATGACTGAGACGTGTGCCACTGCTCACATAGGAGGTGTCAATATTGTCCTCCTGGAGGGAATTACTCCAAATATCCAGTAAGTATGAAGCCTAAAAATTTTATATTGGTCAAGTGCATAGAAGTGGTATCAGATGTGTCACAGGTATGAGTGACAGCTGAGTAAAGGTATGAAGCTTAATATGGCGAAAGCATTGGTGATATGTCTTAAGATAGAATCCATGAAGTCAGAGTTTGATGGCAATTATACAGTTGTTGCAGAATTGGGCTTGAGTTTGACTTGTATTTGCGTGTGCCCATTGACAGGAGACTTTTCTATGAAAGGCATATCTGAGTAAACTGAGAAGGAATATGGTGAACGTTAGTAGTAGGTTTCAGTTTAGGGCATCCAATCACACAAATCTTAGACATAGTTACATGAGTATAAATACTCCTGTTCCTTTCTTTTTCTAGTAAAAGATATTAGTAAGGTCAGAACTGATTGTATGATCACAGTGTAAATGGGTAAGAGACCTGATTGAAGAGTTGTACATGACAGGCCTTCTTGTACAAAGAAAGAAATTAAATGTCATGTAATCTGAGCATTCTGCACCAATTATGTTCCATGTGGTGTATGCATAGAAAATTTATTACGTTGTGTGAGTCGTTTCTCTTACGCTTCTAGTTGCTTTTTGAAGCTTATAGATTCCATTAAACCATACAAGATTTTTAGGGAGTATTTAACCTGCTGATGCTGATTATTCCCATTTAAGATCTGTGTTGTTTCATTAATAGATATATTTTTGAACTCCCATGATTCTTTGTGTTATTTTTACACTTCTGTATCTCCACCCTTTATATAATTGACACAACTTGGCAGGAGTGGGCAGGAGAATTACTTTTTTGTGCATAAATATCTGAAATGACTGGTTTAGCATCCACATTTTTTCTTTTCTTTTTGTGTTTTTTTTTTTTTTGGTGAGGTTTGCAAACTCCGGAAGGCATGCATTATTATTCTTTATTTCTAGCTGAACTTGTTTATGTTTGAGGTGCAAAACAACAATTGAACTATAGCTCTTTGTAATGTAGATCACCCTCATGTGGTTTGAGGTTAGCTGGGTAACCCTCAGTATGTGATATGGGTTTAGAATACTAATGGTGTAGAAAAGGGGCTAAATAATGTGACTTGAGTTTCTCCTTTTAATTCCTGTTTAGTTTGGAAGATGCTATATAGAACTTAAAACATACAGAATTTTATTAATTTCCCCAGCTAAAGCACTTCTAGTAAGTGTGTTATAGAAGCATAAATACAAATTCTAATCTGACAGCTGTGTAGGGTTTCTGAAGGTGTCTGAGGTTTTCTTCATGTCTGTTTTACATCATAATCTTACTGAGCTTTCATACAGGAAGGGTACAAAAGGACAGGGGGCAAAACAATGATAAGTCTTTAACACCAAACCCTAACAAACCCAAACCCTTCACCTTGGTAAATTCGAGAGTAAGTGCCATATTGTGGGTTACAAGTAATTAACTGACTAATTTTGCATGAATGTTTATTCTTTATTTGCTTTTTGTTTTTCTTGCTTTCTCTTCAATCTTCATCTGTAGACTGGAGGATTTTCCTACATCTCCTACAAGCACAGCCAAACAAGAGTTTCTGTATGTCATATTATTATGTTTAATAGTCTTGCAATTAACTGTGTTGTGCAGCTGATGGCTGTGTTCCTGCTGTGTGTGATTGTGTAGGCAGACGTTTCTTGAATACCTTTTAGTTTAACATCTGATGTTATCTAGATAAGCTTTTAATGTAGCCTGCTAAATATCTGTCCAAAAAATCCCTTGTAAATATTAACAATCTAGCTTTACAGACAGATATTATACAGCCCCTACTGTACTTTTGGGATGGTTTCACTGGCTGTTCTTTAGATCTACTTCTATGCTTAGTTTAATGAGGTGAAGTAATGATCATAACTGTAAAGGAACAGACAAGTTACGTGTACTTTGAACATGGTAAGGAACTGAAGTGCTTAGAGAGATAGTACCCGTTGTGATTTCAGCATGAATAGGACTATTTCTTTTGTCTCTTTACCTCTGTGCTGTGTTTAATTGCCAGGCATGCTGACCAGTGTATGCCAATACAAAGTGTTTTCCTTAACATTATGCCTGTGCCTCTGCTGCTAATGAAGGTGACACTGTTCATGTCCCCTAGATCAATGTGTGTAAGTGTAGGTCTTTTCTCTCACAAAAGATGCAGTCTTTTCTATCTAGTTGCTTTCTTAGTTCTGATGCTAAAATCTAGAGGGTCTCACTACAGTAGAGGTCAAGGTGGGAACTGTTGCGTTGCCAACCTAGAAGCCCTGTTGTGCAGTGACCCTGCAGTATTCTGAAAAGGAAAGTTATGTAGCCAAAAAGTTGCCAGGCTGCTCTTTTTTCTTTCTGTCTTTCTGTCTTTTAATCGTTTTTTTTTTTTTTCTCTTTCCAAAAGCAGTATTCTGATTCTGGGTTGATTTTGCTATCTGTTACAGCATTTGTGTCTAGTCAGTGTTGTGAAAATATGGGATTAACTTCAAATGTTCTTATAGATGGTAGCTCTGGAAGGAGAGGTGATGGACTGTAAAACTGCAAGTGATGTAAAGAAAATCTTAAGGGTTTTTTTTGTTCCTTTTTTCTGGTAGCAACATTAAACCAACATAAGAAAGTACTTTTTTTTTTTGCGTAGGTCATCACTGAATACTTGAATTCCTTGCCATGTTGATGTTGTCAATGAAAGTATAAATGATTAAAAGGATTGGACAGATCCATGTGAGATGGATCTGGTGATGAGTCCTGAACACACACAGCCTCTGGCTCAAAAAGGAAACTTCTAATGGCTAGAATTAAGGGAAGGGTCACTTTATTTATACCCCAAGTATCTGCCACTGCATGAATTTTCATCTGACTTGCTGTGATAGTTCCTCTGTGTGTTACAGGCCTCTAGCTGGCATCTGTTTCCCCATTTTCTCACATTCCCAAAAGTCTGTTAGGTTGAGTGGTGGCCTTGTAGCCAGTTCTGTAGTGGGACAAAGACTTTTTTCACGGATTTGTCTGGAGAGTGATTATTTGTGGAATTGCAGGTTGGATGGGGCTTTGAGCAAACTAGTCTAGTGGAGGGTGTCCCTGCAGGAGGATTGGAACTGGATGATCTTTAAGGTCCCTTCCAACCCAAACCATTCTGTGATTCTATGATGCAAGAGCATAAAATTACTTCTGAATGTGTTACGGGTATATAACTTAAATATTGATGAAAGATTTTAGTAATATTCGATGGCATAGCACTGTAGGCAAGCTAACTGCAGATATCTCATGGGCAGTGCATTCCAAATAAATGTATAGCCTCACAATTGTTCTGCATTTCATTCTGTCATGGAAGTAGGCTCTTTGTAGACCAGACAAGTGACAGCAAAATTAATTTATTGGAAATTCCTTGGCAAAGAAGCACAGTTAATATTGCTGAAATCTGATCCTCCTGCAACAGCTATATTGATGAGTTGGTTTGTTTTTTGTTTTTGTTTTTTTGGTTTTTTTTTGTTTTTTTTTTTAATTAAGGAAGTGCTTCAAATGGTATGAATTCATGTGTTTGGAACTGATTGTAAATTCAGTACAGACTTCAACTAATCTTACTTTTAACTTCTATACAAAGATAGGTGAAGTTCAGACTGTCTGTCTGGTACAGGTCTGGAGGAGATCTTGCAGATTCCCTTAAGTTAAAAGTTGTTCTTGTGATGCTTGAATAGCTGATGCAGTAGAATTTTGTGTTATAAATGGGGAAAATGTATTCTTCATTGGCTTCACAATAGCTCAGTCAGAATGGAAGCAGGAAGTGAGTAGGAAATAAGCAAACATTAACAGATAAATAATCGTGTATTTTTCTTTTAAAGAGGTGGATTAAAATAAGCCTGTCCCTTTCTTGAATAATGCTTATTTGTAGAAAGTTTTTCTGAAAATACTTGTGAATTAAGATTTGTTTCCTCCTTCATATTTGTGTAAATTCTTCACGTATTTTGAGATCGTTTCTACTTGGCAGTCTACCCTAAAATATTAATCCATAACTGCTTTGGGTTGCTTGTAGGTCTTGTGCAGCGGTGAAAATCTAAAACTGTTTCTAGAGCTTTAGTAATTGAATTTGCTGTTGATAGTCCTGTGGTTGCATTACAGTGCCATCTATATCTTCATTAAAAGCAGGATGAAGTTGGGGTTTGTTTTTTGGTTTGTTTTTTTTTTCGTTTTTTATTTCCACACCTGGGATGCTTTGTTCTAGCTGATACTGTAACATCAGAATAAGGAGCCCTGTGTTAGCCTTCACAGAAGAAACATTACTTAGGGAGTAGAATTCATAGAATATTGTAGCTTTCACCATGAAACCAAACTGTCTGTAGATACTTTAGTGATGGTCCTTAAAATACAGTAACTGAGAAACTACAATTGAATCTTGCAATTTTATAGTGGCTATGTTTCAGACATTCTAGCATACTAGATGCATTCATACTGCATCTTCACAACTATGTGTCTTTCTCTTTGAGGCTGTAATAGTCTGTGCTGGCTACATAATAACATGCTTATATTGGGTAATCCTCCAGTGATTTACCACAGATGAGAAACATTAACGTGCTACTCCATATATCTCTTTCTAATAGAGGCTTAGTGAATTCTGATATGCCAAAATTTCATTTTGACATCAAAAACTATCAACTTTTTGCAGTTGTATTTTTATCTTGGATAACCATTGTGAACCACACATATCCTCCTTAACATTAAACAAAAAGTTTAGGGTTCATATTTTGGAATAGTATGTGTCAATTAAACATTGGTATTAATTCACAACCCCATTTGTCACTTGCTGTGTATTTATTGCTAAGTAAATATTTCTTCCATTGACCTTTTTGGATACTAAAATCAGATTTTACTAAGTTTTCTTCCAAAAAGGATGATTTAAGATTCTTCCTGAAAAGGAATTTAAATGGAAGGCTTATTTGTTTCTGTGTGTGAAAATTTGTCTGTGTATGTGCAGCCTAGTGTGTATAAACTCAAATGGTCTTACATTATGCAAGAATAACAGTGCATGACTTGTAGTTCTTTTAAATGTAGTGTAGTTGTTTGTGGCATGTAGTGCATCTGTGTGTGTAAAGAGAAGGAATGTCTGTTGCCTAAATCAAATCATTTATATGAATACTTTAAAATTCAGCTAACACTTAAATCCCCATTTTAATGTAAAACTGTAACTATTTGAAAAACATGTGAATAAATCCTATTTCCTTTTCTGTTAGAACTGTTGTGAAATGCAGTATTGCCAAATCTCAGGCCCTGTATAGTGCTCAGAGAGGGTTGAAAACAAACAACGCTGCTGTAGTCAAAGTTGGAGCCATCAGCATCAACATTCCTCAGCACCCTGCCACACTTCACAGCATGATGGTGCGCAGTTCTCACCAGCTGTCCAAGCAGATTTCGGATCTCATCAGGCAACCATCGACTGCGTAAGTGCTGCTTGCATGGCACAGCTGAGTGCCAATGGTTGCCATCCAGTCAGGAGCTTGTGCTGCTTTGAATGGATGTGGGAGAGCCATACGTTGTGTTAGAATAACAAAAGGTATTTTTCTGATCTAAATAGGCCCCAGCCTGCCAAAGAAGATGTTGCGACTCCTTTGCCCTCTGAAAAGACTCCAACAAGTATTAATCAAACACCTGTTGAAACAAATGAATTTCCACAGCTGCCAGAAGGCTTAGAAAAGAAGCCTATAGTTCTTAAATTCAGTGCCATGATAGATGGTATTGCTATTGGAGCAGCACTCTTGCCCTCTCTAAAGGCGGAATATAAGATGGGAAGAATGAGGAGTCATGGAATGACAGGTAACAGTCCTCTGAAACTTTAAAAACATTATGGCTTTAGTTTGGCCTTGCTAGAAGTATCCAAGAGGACCCAATATTTCTGTGGAATTGTAGCTAGAGTTTGGAATCTTGCCGTCAGCTTATTATTTTGAATGTAAACTTCAGTCAGATGGGGCCAAACAGAGAATTTACACTGTTGTTATACACAGTTGCTAGAGGCAGAGTACACAAACAGGTGAAAACACATATACATTCATGTATATATTCCTTCCAGGAAGCTTCCCTCTTAAATCAGTTTATGATCCTTGATTAATTCTGATTCGTAAGACTGCTTGAGAGTAATCTTACAGGGCCTCAGTATGCATGAAGTGGTTTATATGACTCCCTTCTCCATGTAATTACAGTGAAATCCTCATTTTCTTTTAATTTTAAGAAAACTCAGAATTCTGTGATTCTGTGTTTCTATGTGGGTGGACATTTATAGCTCTAGAGGTCTGTGAAGACCTGTGAAGGTTTTTTGTGTTCGTTGTTGGTTTTTTTTTTTTAATTCCAAGTGTGTTCTTAAATTTACGGATAAATAAGAATTTTTTTTGCAAGCTCATACCTTTTCTTTCCCTATCTTCCTTTTACAGGTGCCCAGACTAGGTTTAATTTTGAGCTTCCAATTCACAGATTGCGCTTCACTTCAAAAGTCTCTGCCACTGATATGTCAACCATTCCTCCTTCAGCAAGTCTCAACCTTCCTCCTGTTACTATGTCAGGCAAATATATAATGGAAGAACATGATACTTACTCAGACCAAATTTGGAGCATAGATGAACTACCTGCTAAACAGGGCTATTATCTACAGGGGAACTACTTACGATGTGTGGCTGAAGTAGGTGTTGGAGACAGTGTTCATCTTTGATAACTTGTTATTTCTATTCTGTTATATTTCTGGATGTGCATCTTTATATTATTTTAATAATTTGACTACTCCAGAACTCTCAGATTTACAGGTTGATCCAAATACAGCATTTGTAATTGCATGACACTGAAATAGAACTTCCTCACTCATTAGTTTTATAAGAAGCCAACATATTAAGCAGTGAAGACCACTGTATTGAAGGATTTTGAAGGTGTTACTTTGTACAAATAAATAAGGAAGATGTGTTTAGAAACTTGTTCTCAGAATGGCAATATTTCTTATCAGTGAAGTAGGCAAAGTATATTATACTGATGATTCAGTGTTATTTTAAACTGAAAGCTTATGCTAACACATCAGATAACATAATTTGCAAAAAAAATACTGAGATTTAAAAACTGTTTTAATGTTTTATAACTTTCATTTTTTTTCATGATTAGACAGTTTCATAGCTAGGAGAATGTATATATAATCCCAGCAAATTATATATTTTTTTCTGTTTGACACAGTATTCTACTCACAGCTCTATTTGTGTACCAGTTTCTACAGTTACTTTTCATAGAGAGAAAATTGAGGCTGCTTAAAAGAAACCAGTCTGGTCGGGAAAAGTGAGGCTTTTCTATTACCTACATTTCTTTAGTCAGAAAGAGTCTAGCGTGTTTGTGATTGAGATTTCTGATGTTTGCATCTTAATGGGAGAATTAAGTGCTACACTTTGCTCAATGCATTTATTTCCTGGCTGAAGAAAGAAACTCTTTGAATTTGTTTAGCATGCAAAGCAAAAGTGAAGGCCTACTTAGCAAAGGCAAAAACAAAGTCTAAGCAGTTTTAGAAAATACCTGTACTTGCTCACCTACAGTGAGTAGAATAATGTACTTTTAGAGGTTGACAGTTGATTTCTATTTTGTTCTGATAATGATTTATTACCTGGAATTAAGTAGCATTTCACATACTTCCATGAACCTTAATCAAGTCCTGCATTTTCTTGTCTAAGCTAAACTTAAGCAGGAGATTAAACTTTTTCATATAATAGTCTTATGTCCTTAAATTTTCTGATAGACATTCACAGCAGAAAAATTGCAAGACAAAGCCATTTAATGCTCTTTTTGATGGCAGTAACAATATAATTGGACTTGAAAAGATATGCCTGAAAACACAGAAATGCATTGTTTTGAAAACATAGATATGCTGTTGTAAAGTTTTGTTTTAAAATTTTTTATTTCTGCAGGTTGGTTCCTTTGAACATAATCTCACAACTGATCTTTTAAATCATTTAGTATTTGTGCAAAAAGTGTTCATGAAAGAAGTAAATGAAGTCATACAGAAGGTTTCAGGTAAGCTGAATACTTAAACCAATTTTAAGTTAAAATCCTTAAACCTTATTTGATGGCAACATTATGTAGTTCTCAGGATCAGCTGTTGATTTCACAGACACCATTATTTCACATCTATCACCCCAGCACAGCTGGAGTTTGAAGTAATAACATAGGCTGTGTATATTTTTGTAGCTCTATCAGAAAAAAGATGTTTTCTTGGGAAGCAGGATAGTATGTTATTCAGGTCAGTAGCCTTTGTGTGTATGACATGACCTTGGCTGGGTTACTTTCTGTATTCGTTTCTGTATCTGTAAAATGCAGATCGTGATAATGCACTTTGTAAAATAATGTCAGCACATTCTTTTAATGGAAAAGCTGTGTCTGGGGAAAATAGTGTCAATATTGGTATTACTTAGTGTTTCCTGTTTCCTAGCTCTGTGATTTTTTGCAGATTACATGTTTCAGTACTGTAAGAAAAAGGCATTTGGCTATTCATTAAGATTGTTTTGTTTATCATGCTGTATATTGCAGAAAATACTTTTATTTCAGTTGTTTAAGCTGATAATCTGTTCTCAATTTTCAGAAGAAAAATAGCGTTGTCATTAAAAACCCAATTAGAGAACAGTTGCAAAATCACTTAATGCTGCCTCTTTCGTAATTTCACAGACTTCTGCACTCATCTATTTGAGTAGGCAGCCAAAGTTACAAAACATTTATTTTCTTACACAAAAACTCTTGTCTGACCAAATCACAATTTACGCAGGAGTTAAAAATAGGTACACTCACTAGTTCTTACTGTTAGAAATAATCTATTAGAAGTATTGTCTGTCTATTAAGAAGTAATAATAAAAGTAAAAAAGAAAGTAAAATAACCAGGGCAAAGAAAGGGAGTATCAGTTCTAGTTAGGTTTTTAAAGGAAGAAGGATGTATGTTAGAGAATGTTACCAGATGACAAATGTAAATAAATATGCAAAGGTACGTGAAACTTCAAATAGTTTGATTTTAAGAATTTCTGAGTTATCCTAAAAGGCTATTATAGAAATTAGCTATTTTTTTAGGAGGAAAAATCATTAATAGTTGGAAACATTATGAGAAAGATAAATTAAAAGTGGTGCTCAGTGAAAGAAGTGTCTTTGTGTGTGTCTACACACTCCTTTGATCTACTCTGTGTATGTATATTCATGTATACAAACGTATATAAAAGAAATGTGCAGGCCCAGATGACATAACCTCAAGGGAGTTAGAAGATGCAGTGAAGAAAATGGAAAATGTCAGAATCCCTGAAGAATGAGATGAAACAAATTTTAAACACCCTGATGTTTGTTCCAGGCAAAGTATATTAGCATTGGGTAGTAAGAGAAGACTTAAGTAGAGAAGAAACCTTCAACAGCTGTCATTATTCTATTACAACATGTTTTATAGAGGAGCATAAAGTGGTAAACTGGGAAACGTATATTAGCTTTCTTTTACAACATTTCTCAAGTCTCCAGAGTTTGAGCTCTCCTCTGGTATTATGTGAGGAATTTATTACCACTGCTGGTTCTTTGCTTTTCCAGACTCCAAATTTGTGTTGCTAGTAGCAGCCTAATGGTTTCTGAAACGTGACTGCTACTTTCCATACTGTGGTAATTCAGCAGGAATGTGGTCAGGGGCCAGCAATCCATGGTGTACTGGGTGTTGAATGAGGAACAGTGGGGGCAGAACATAGTTTTTGTCCTTCTGGCTTGCCTCAAAGTAACTCACCCGGCTATAAAATTCCAATTAGTGTAATATACTAAGGTGTTTTTTATAATTATTGTTTCTGTTGCACTAAAATACTGATTGCATATTATTCTTATATAAAAACTGGATAAGCACCAATTACTTAAGATGAAGGTGTACCAGTTAAAAGCTAGTTAATGAACAAAGTAGGTAATAAAAATTTACACTACAAACTGTTTTTGTAAACCTTCAGCTAGTTACTGTTTAAAATGAGGCTTTTATTTCACTGTCACCTTCTTTTATATCTATTTGGTTTTAAATGTTTTCTTTGTTAAAACTTGAAATGTGTGTATTTAATGTGTACAGGAGGGGAGCAGCCAATACCTCTTTGGAATGAACATGATGGCACAACTGATGGAGAAAAACCAAAAATTCTTCTTTACTCATTAAGCCTACAGTTTAAGGTAATCTTATGATGACAAGCCAGTGGTCCTAGATGCTACTAATGGCTTTTGGGTTTTTACCCCAAAGCTTACTGAATCAGGAATACTCTGCATGAAGAAAAAGACCTTGAGTTTGGTTCCTTTAATCTTTTAAAATAGCTTAGTGGCATTGCATTGTGAAAAGTGATTATGTCCTCTTGTCTTGCTCCACAGTGAAAAGGGGGTTTTGTTAAGTTTTGGTTGTTTTCGGTTTTCTTGTTTTGGGGTTTTGGTTGGTTGGTTGGTTTTTTTGTTTGTTTTTTTTCCTCCTTTCTCTGTCTCTGAACCAGATCCTAATAACTTCATGCCTTCCTTATTCATTAGGGAATTCAAGTGACAGCTACGACTCCCTCAATGAGAGCTGTGAGATTTGAAACTGGATTGATAGAACTTGAACTTTCAAACAGACTGCAAACCAAAGCAATGCCTGGAAGTAGCAGCTACCTCAAACTATTTGGGAAATGCCAGGTGGATTTAAATCTGGCACTAGGACAGATTGTTAAACATCAGGTTAGTGCCTGACATCTTTGCATGTGGTGTTCTTAATAGTGTACAATTTAAAAAAAACAGAACCAAGCCAAGAGGCTATCTTAAACTACTGTTTTTTTTTCCAATTTGGCTGTGGAGTGTGTGTAAAGTGTAGGGGAGCTTGGGGAGGGAGGGTATTGGTTCTTAATTTTTTGGTGGTTTTTTGCCTTGTTTTGTTTTACTTTTTATTCATAAATGTTTAAGCATTCTGCAGCACACAGTTGTGGAAATTTAGTTCCTGAATATTGTCTCATATTTTGTTCTTGAGTCAAGATGACACTGAAGATGACTTTTCAGAAGAATTAGCAAGCCTTCATAATGAAGGCCAGTGTACATGCCTAAAAGATGGAAGGAGTCAAGTATGGGCTCTTTTGATTTTTTTTTTTTTTTTTCATGCTATTAAAATCTTAAAACATACTAGCTCTTTACAACAGTAATGGCCTTGTTACTGAGGCAAATTCAAAATTTTTGTTGATACTGCTATTACTTTTAGAGCACATAAATAATAAGATCAGACAAGATCCAGATATGGCCAGACCTGCATTTTGAAATAGTTTATTTGCCTTAGTTTGGCAGTTGTATCTCTTGTATTCTTAAACCCACTGTTAACCCTGGAATCACTAATTCTATGGTATTAAAGTATTTTGTGATGCCTAGAAACAAACAAATGCAAATCTTAGAAGCTATAAATGTACTGTTGCAGTAGAGGATCTGGATATATACATAGTTATTTTAGTTAACATTTTATGATAAATAAGGAAAATTGCACTGCAATTACACTGTATCACACTGCAATTTAATGTAAGAAAATCGAATATTCTTCAAAGAACATAGCCTAAAAGAGAAAAGGGGGAAAGGAGGCCTCTACTTCTTGTTGTAATTTTACATTTTGTCAGATGCAATAATTTCATTATTTTTAATCCCCTGTGCCTGAATTTTTCCCTGCTCCAAACCCCTCCCCCTTCTCATTTTTTGAATGTTTTAAGGTTTACGAAGAAGCTGGCTCCGACTTTCATCAGGTTGCCTATTTCAAGACAAGAATTGGATTAAGAAATGCTCTCCGAGAAGAAATTAGTGGCTCATCAGATAGAGAAGCTGTGCTTATTACTTTGAACAGACCCATTGTTTTTGCTCAGCCTGTGGCCTTTGATAGAGGTATTGAAGACACAATTGCTATAAATTTGTCTTCATATTGAGGAAGCTATATATTTTTTTTTTTTTCAAAAAAGCTTGATTATTCGAGATTTAGTATATTTCATGTTAAATCAAAATGTTGGGGAGCTGAGAAATTTAGGAGATTTACTGCATGTTAAGAGGTTAATAGTTCCAAATGTAAAAAAATTCCTTTTGCTGAGATGATTAGTTTTCAGATCACTTGGAAGAAGTTGCTTTTGTAAATCTTGACAAATTAATAATACTGGGAATGGCGCTGATTTCTGTATTTTAATGTGTTAACCCTGATGCTAAATTATTTGCTTTGTCCATCTTGGCGTTTGCAACATGAGACTCTTCACCACATGCTGAATGTGTGTGTGTGTCCATTGTTGTACATCCACTGTCTTAAAATAATGGAGAAATGTAAAAACAAACAAACAAAAAAAGCTTTCTTTAGTGAAACTCTAGTTTCTTTTTTCACGTGTGTTGATTTCAATTAAGTATTTCAATTTGTGGTTTCTTCACAAAGCTGTGCTGTTTTGGCTGAACTACAAGGCTGCGTATGACAACTGGAATGAACAGAGAATGGCTTTACATAAAGATATTCATATGGCCACAAAAGAAGTAGTAGATTTGCTGCCTGGAATCCAACAAACGTCTGCGCAGGCTTTTGGTACCCTCTTTCTTCAGCTGACTGTTAATGACCTAGGAATTTGCCTGCCCATCACAAACACACCTCAGGTAATCAAAATGTCTAAAGCAATGTGAATATTAGTAGTCTGTTGAAATAGCCATTTGTATGTGGTACATGGCTTTTACGTTCCTAAATGTGCCTTTTCATCACACCAACGCAGAGTATACTGATAATTGCAGTAGTGACATTGCTTGTAGCAGAAATGGTTTTCTTATTTATAGAAGGACTATATTACTCATGTATCAGTTGGCGTGCATGTTTTCGGGAAATGTAATGGATAAGGTGGATATGTGATCTGTACCTCCTAAGTATAAAATGGAAAATATTACGCTGCCAGCAGTTTAAAAAATATTAAACTGACAGCAGTTAAAAAAAAAGACACAAAGCAGCTGAGCATTATAAGGATAGGTAATGTTAAATGACTTTGTGAGAAAACTGTGGATTGAGAGACTGTTCATATGTTGAATTGAGAGTAGTCTTAATGGGGAATAATTCCAGAATAGGAATGAATCATTTTAATGATGTAGAAGGAAATAATTGTAATACATAGAAATGTAAAGGAGTAATGAGGCCAATAACCTAGAAGTCATAATAACATAACATTTTGATTGTGAATCTTCTATCTGGCAACTATGGATAAAACGGATGGCATTTTATGTATTACAAATTACAGTAAATTATGAAAAATACATTCTGGCTTAAGCTGTATGTAGGATATTTGCAGTTCTTGGACCAAAAGAAGTCTAGCTTTATAAAAGGGAATATGTAGGCTTTTTTTGCAATTAAACAAAATTACAGACCTTCATGTACAAAGGACTGTAAAATAATCAGTCAGTCCTGTGTATTTAAGGCTCTGCGTAATTGTAGATAGACATACAAGAAGGGAATATGAGAAGAGTATCAGTTTTCTAACAGGGAAAGATGAAAAGCATGTAGCACATGTACAGTATCACTTGGACATTGCAATGACCAGTAAATTCTCTCTGTGATCTTATTTTCCAGTCTAACCATACTGCAGATCTTGACACTGGTTCTGCTTTAGTCCTGACTATCGAAAGCACACTAATCACTGCCTGCTCCTCAGAATCTTTAGTTAGCAAAGGTCATTTTAAAAACTTCTGTATCCGGTTTGCTGATGGCTTTGAGACAAGTTGGGATGACTGGAAACCAGAAATAAGAGGAGATCTAGTTATGAATGCATGTAAGTGGGTGTGATTTCATACTGGACAATAGTATTTCAGGTGTAAATCCACTTTCATCCTTTTCTGTGACTTTTAAAGGCACTGAACCTTCTCCCAAAAAGATAAAGACAAGATTTTGGCCTTTTGAAAGCAAAATAATATGGATCTAAAAGGTTGTATTCCTTTCTGGTTTCCTTTAATTAATAACTTTGTTGCTCATTGTAGGCATTCAGGTAGTGTCTGACAGATGTTGGAAGAGTTGGATGCGTTGCTTTGATATTATTTCATAAGATCCCAGTGAATTTTTGATAGTTTAATATAGATGATTTTCATTTATATATACATATATATCTTCAATTATGGTGAAGATTCTAGAATGGAATGGAATATCAAGTTGATATAGAATTGGATGTTATCAAGTAGATTCACTTTAAATAAGAAAATACATTTAATGGGAAATTAAATTAAACCTTCTATCCAACTACACTCATGCTTTAATTGCCAATGGCAAGAGACAGGTGGAATTTCATAGGGCTGGTCTAAAGTAACTTTCACTGCCTACCTAATTAGTGTATGTGCTTCATATGCTTCATATAGGTGTTGTGCCAGATGGTACGTATGAAGTGTGTTCCAGGACAACAGGACAGGCTGCAGCAGGTAATATGTTGTTTCTTGAGACTGTACAAAAGTCAGGAATTTTATATGCAGATAATAATCTTTTAGGTTTCTTGCTGTTAGAAATCCTGTTCTGGAATAGTATATGTGGCTGCAATTGTAAGAGCTGAAGTTTGAAATGGTCCTGGTCATCAGATTGGCTGCAAGGCTTGTATTTTAATTAAGTTAGCCTGCGTACATCACTTCTTAAAGAAATACTGATGTTGTAGCTGTGAAGTACTTCCAGCAACCATTTCAGCTGTGCCGTTTGTTTTTGTTGGAGTGGGCAGAAAAGACAGTTCTTTGTAACTGATAAACATTGCCTTAGCTAACTAATACATAAGTCACTGTGGGGGATTTAAAAAAAAAACAAACAACAGACCCCCCCCCAAGAAACTAAACATGGTTAAACTTTTTTTTTTTTTTTTAATGCAGAAAGTAGTAGCGCTGGAACCTGGACACTGAATGTGTTATGGAAGATGTGTGGTATTGATGTCCACATGGATCCAAACATTGGGAAAAGACTGAATGCCTTAGGCAACACCCTCACAACGTTGACAGGAGAAGAAGATATAGATGATATTGCTGACCTCAACTCTGTGAACATAGCTGACCTTTCAGATGAGGATGAAGTTGACGCTATGTCTCCCACTATACATGCAGTAAGTGAATCAACCAAAATAAGTGCTAGTAATTGGAAGTCTTCAGTCAAATACAAAGATTTGTCTTGAGTTCAGCATGATACTTCTTATAGCTCATGTAACTCCTGTTGCAAATCAAAGTAGTTTGTGTGTTAAGTTTTCTAACTCCATATTTCAAAGGCCAGAAATGACAGATCATATTTCTGCCAATGTTACGTGGAAATAACCTGGATTGAAAATATGGAGACACAATACCTAACTTCAGGTACCTGAATTGGAACATCTGTGGCTCTAGATAGGTTTATTTGACAGATTAAATTACTAACATAAGCAAATTAGAAAAAAAAATTTTTTTGATACTTCTACCTGATATGCTGCTGACCTTGCTTTTTGGTTTCACATAAAAACATTTTAACAGGTATTCTTTAATGGCTATCTTAAATGTTTCTTGCTTGCCAACAGTGCAAACTTTGTCCCAGAACACTCATGTTCCTGTTTGTTGTTTAGAAATCAGATCGAGGTTCATTATGTGGAGATGCACGCAAGCTAACATTTGGGCAGCGGATTGTAAATCACCTGCTGGGTTTGAGCCCCCCAAACCATCGATACTCTGTTCCTGTAGAATATCTGTTGGGGTCAGCGAAGTGTGATTCTCCTCAGTCTAGCAGATCACATATGAAAGCAGGCAGATCCTGCTCATGGGGACATGTATGTAGTAGTTACAGTGTGTCTAACTGAATGATGGGGTTTGGATCACTGGAAAAAAATCCAATCGGATGCCTTATGAAATGAAACTGATTCTTTTGCATGCACTAATCCAAATTTTAAGGTGTGAAATTCACTTTGCTTGTTAGATCATATTAATGTCTGATTTTTTTTATGAAAGCTTTAATTAAATGTTTATTTTAAACAGGAGATTGTTGATCACCGACGACAGGGAGCTTCTAGTATCCAGACTGGAGAACAGCGAGGAAGAAAATTTGTGAAACGCTTGGTTGATATTAGAGAACTCAATGAGCAAGCTAAAGTTATTGATGATTTAAAGTAAGTTGGGGTTTGCTTCCCCTCTGTCTGCAAGGGGAATACAGAGCTCAGTAACTATATGCTAAATAATGAAGAGGAGGCTCCTTTTACTTCTTGTACTTGGAATAAAATTGCTGTCACCATTCTGAGGGCAGTTGTGTCTGAAATTTGGATTTTAGATTAAATGTTTCTTCTAATACAAGTTCAAGAATCAAAATTATGTTTTGTGCCTGCCTTTTCTCAGTGTATGAATCCTTCAGGAAACCGCAATTCTTTCAAAATAGCAGGTGCTTTTGCAAAGTTTTTTAAACTGTTTAGTGGTGTGTTGATAATCTTTAGTAGTTACATTTGGCACTGGTTATGAGTAACTAACAAAAAAAAAAGACAATGGGATAATTCCCAGGCAAAAGCAAAACATCATTGCAACACATATTTTTGAAATGGTAAAAATAATGGCACTGATTTGTAAGATAACTCAACTCAACTATGATTTATCTCCAGAAAATTAGGTGCAAGTGAAGGAACTATAAATCAAGAAATTCAGCGCTATCAGCAACTGGAGTCGGTGGCTGTCAATGATATCCGCCGAGATGTTCGTAAAAAGCTACGGAGATCCAGTATGAGGGTGAGCAGCATTATGTACTTGCATTGCATAATTCTTTTCTGCATGTTGATTAAAGCAAAGAAAATGTTAGTAGTGGAAAAGGAGGTTAAGATTATCAAGTAGTTCAGCAATCCCTTTAGGAGAGGGCAAGGAGAAGTTCTTCTCCCTTGTAATAATAGAGATAGGAAAATTGGAATTTCACAGGTATTATGGTGTAAATGGGTTTATTTGCACAGTCAGAAGAAATAGTAAAAAAAAAGTCGTTTTGAAAATGTCATTTACACTTTCAGCAGATTTTAAAATTATTCCTTATTGGACTGAGGAATGCAGATACAGAGGCAAGCATGTTAACTGCTCGGGCAAATGACAGATACCTATTACTGTTCCACCTAGCATCTGTGCTTGCTATAACCATGTTCTATATGTAAACAAACGGCACATTTGCTGAGTTAAGCGGTGTTAAAATAAGATCAAGCTACCAGGCATAGACACTAGAAGAAACTGGACAAAACCCAAGCAGGATTGCTGATAATCCACAAACGTGTGGCTGTTTTCGCAGACCCTGATAACAAACCTGGCAAAAGATGATTTTCAGTGTGTCCTAGAACATGAGCTCCAAGTATGATGCTTCAGTAATAAGAAAAGATCTTTCAATTAGTAATCTGTTTGCAACTCTTTCTGAGGTGCTCTCATGTTATCTCATGTTCTTCTGTTACTGTAGTGGTAGCTAGGAAGGATGTCTGTTGTAGCGGTCAGATTATTAGCTTTGGGTATACCTTTCTCCTGGCAACAGGACGTTACCAACTTCAGCAAATATGAAAACTGAACACGCATCCAGAAACAAGATGAAGATGCTGGCACATGTGAAAAGAGATGCAGTTTTAAAAAAATCTTTTTACTTTACCGGCAATAGTAAAATAGTATTTTAGCTTGCCAAAAATTTTTCCTCTCTGTTCTCAGTTGTTGCATTTAAATATTATTTTTGTTTTAGGCTGCCTCCTTGAAAGACAAATGGGGTCTCAGCTACAAACCCAGCTATAGCCGATCTAAGAGTATTTCAGCATCAGCTAGACCACCTCTGAAGAGAATGGACAGAACAAGGTAAGCTTCTGCGAATTTGAGATCTGTGATAGCAATGACAGCCTATGTAACAGAGGAAGCATTAGACATTGGCTTTAAAAGTCCTTTCACTGTAAGCAGTGGCTATTTGTGGTGGAACTAGATAGGAGGAGGTAACTTTGGAAGACATACATGTTCTAAAAAGCAGCTTTTTTAACAGACTCAGTAGTTTGTCAAATGAGAACTTTCCACTCTGCATCACTTCAGGGTTTTCTACAGAATTCTTTCAAGTAATATCCTGGGCTGCATCAAAATGAGCATGACCAGCAGGTCGAAGGAGGTGATCCTGCCCATTTACTCTGCTCTTGTGAGACTTCACCTGGAGTATTGTGTGCAGTTCTGGTGTCCTCAACATAAAAAGGACATGGAACTGTTGGAACAAGTCCAGAGGAGGGTCACGAGGATGATCAGGGGACTGGAGCACCTCCCTTATGAAGACAGGCTGAGAAAGTTGGGGCTGTTCAGCCTGGAGAAGAGAAGGCTGCATGGAGACCTCATAGCAGCCTTCCAGTACCTGAAGGGGGCCTGTAAGGATGCTGGGGAGGGACTCTTCATTAGGGACTGTAGTGACAGGACAAGGGGTAACGGGTTAAAACTTAAACAGGAGAAGTTTAGATTGGATATAAGGAGGAAATTCTTTCCTGTTAGGTTGGTGAGGCACTGGAATAGGTTGCCCAGGGAGGCTGTGAATGCTCCATCCCTGGCAGTGTTCAAGACCAGGTTGGACAAGGCCTTGGGTGAAATGGTTTAGTGTGAGGTGTCCCTGCCCATGCAGGGGGGGTTGGACCTAGATGATCTTAAGGTCCTTTCCAACCCTAACTGTTCTATGATTCTATGATAATAGTGAAGTACCGTAAAAAAGGAAAACTGGCATAGTGTGATCAGTTCAATTCCTACGCTTGAACTGCAGTCACATGCCTTAAAGGGCTGTTGTAACGAGAAGAAGAAAGGGAGATGCTTTTTTTTTTTTTTTGCGAATAATAATTTTCTTTTAATCTGTTCATATGCATAATATGTATTGCTTTTGTTTTATCATGGCTGCTGAGCAAACTGCTGTAGTTATATAGTGATGCCTCCTAGTAAAGTGTTTGCTATGGTTTTGGAACACGTGTGTTTGAGTCTATTGCTCCTGCAGATCTATCTGAAGCATTTAAATTTGGAATTAAAAAAGTGCTGCGTTATTATGTATTAAATATGAAATAATTGAAAATAATAAAGGTTGAGAGGGGTGTTAGAATGCCTTGGTCTTTTTTTTTTTTTCCTGAGAGAAGAAAATCTCAATAGAAATGTACTTTGAATACCTCTGTAGAAGTGAATGGAAATGTTTAAATAATCCAGATGTGAAAACATCAGACAGCAGATATTCCAGAATAAAACCAGCTTTATAACCACTCTAATGTGCCCTTGAAAAGGAATCTCTCTTCTGAATTAATTAGCATTCTTGATAATTAAAGCAGAGCAAGTGTTGAAGGCATGAAGATTCTTATTCAAGATCTGTCAGATGAAAGCAACTTTCATTTTACCTTTTCACAAAGTTTTCTGAAGAGAGCCAGAAATTGTACGGAAAAGATGATGGGGCTTTTCTGTTGCTCTGTAAGAAACACTAAGTTCTGAAAAACTTAGTGAGTACTTTGGTTGTGAATATAAAGTGATATGTATACACTATGAGGCCAAATAATTCATTTGCATCACAGAATGCATAATCTGACAACCTGCTTAATGTCCTATGTGGTAGATCACGTATATCTTATTTTTCTGTAATTTTTGCATGTAGGCTCAGAGTTGAAAAACTTGCATAAAGAAATAAGCAGAAATTGGCTAGAGATAGACTACTGGCCAAACAATGTGTACCCTCCTTTTCTTTATTTCTCCTCCTCCTTTTTTCCTTTTCATATACCTTAAGGTCTTCAGTCATGATTTTATAATTTTTTCCACAACAAAAAACTGTATCTTTTTTATTGTCTTATATTTGTGTAGTTACATGTTTCCATGAATGCAAAATCCTGTAGTAAAACTTAACAAGCTGTTCTGTTTTCCTCTTGCTTATAGCTCTCGACTAGGAGACAGTGAAGACCTCCCTGATATTCGTGTAGATGCTGCATCTCCTGGCCCAAGAGTAACTTTCAACATACAGGATTCTGTAAGAATTACTTTATATGCCATATAATTATATTTCCTGTGCCACTTGGTCACAAGTTCATGAGATAGGGATACCTAGGCAGATCTGAATCGCTTGTATGTTTTTGTGTGTCTATTTCTGTTAATGTCGGCCTCAAATAATGGATGGGTTTTGGAAGACAGATTTGGTTTGATAGAAGACAGATGTGTTTTGGTTTCTTAACGCAAAAATCAAACGAATCATTGGAGAAAATACTTGTGTTTTTTTGTTTGTTTGTTTTGGGTTTTTTTTGGTTTGGTTTGGTTTTTAATAGGCTGACACAGTAGTAATGCAGTTTTGGAATTTTTAACAGAAGTGTGCAAAAAATTGCTTAGTATTTCTGGTGTTTGAATATATTTAGAGTTTTGGAAATAGGTATTAATTTGCTGTAACCCTACAAGTTTATTTTCTGTATGTTTGAAATGGATTGTTGAACCATTGACTTGGTCGCTATGTTTTTTCATTTTGAAAATGTTCCTATTATGTTGGTTTTGCATGGCTGAGATTATTGTTATTGTTTTAATTTATATCTTTTTTTTCTTTCTACTTCTAATTAAGTTGAATAAAACAGCTTTGGGGATTGCACAACAATCCAGCTGTCCAGGGGAAGGGTATTTTCAGGTATTTTTGAGAAAACAACCAAGTATTCTTTGCCAGAGAACTAATTTATCTCATAGGGAGTTGCTTTTCAATGCTTCATCTCTTTTGCATGCAGCTAAACAGAATGTATATGAAATATGAAAATAATTTAAATTTAAATACGTAAAATAAGCAGAACGTGATTGTGATGAGCTTTCCATGGTGTTTCTACATCCTTATGGAGATCTAAAACTTGATAGTTTTTGTAAAATGAATTATTGCAATTTTTGTTTGTATATTTACGAAGACTGATTAACCCTGATGTAAAGTGATGTAAGTTTGACCTTGAAATGTGGTTTACAAGAGGATTTTAGTATGTGTGCCTTTGTCTGTTTACATGGTGTTCCAAGGTTGCAGGCATCAAAACCAGTACAAAATAAGTGCTAGGTAGGAGGACATCCTCTTACACTTCAGCTCTTGTTGGAATTCCTATACTTAATGGAGAGTAAGCTATTTTCAAATAATAGTGAGTACAGAATGTGTCAGAACTTAATACCCAGAGAACAAATGGTAGAGATTTTAAAATGCTTTAAAAACATGTTTAGCGAAAATAGTGAAGATTTAGTTTTCCTTAAAAAAAACCCAGAACAACAAAAAAAAAAAAAATCAGATCAAAACAAACCAAAAAACCCACAAACCAAAAAACCCCCAAACAAACCAATTAAACAAAACAAAAACCCCAACAAATGAACACACAAAAGAAGCCTTTATAGATAATAACATACTTTTTTCCCCTTCCAACTCACCTCACACTCCCAGAAAATAAATTCCTATTTCTGAGAGAGAGATGGAAATGAAACATAGAAATGTGCTTTGCACATTTAAATATTTTCACATTTAAAAGCTATCCTACCTTTTGTTGTTGTTACATATAAGCCTGGTTAGCTTAATTTTTGTTAGCATAGCAAAATGCAGTCAAATAATTAGAGGTATCTACTGTGAATATTAAAAAAAAAAAAATCTTACTGACATTATATTGTCAGTTCTTCAGCAGAGCTCTAATTTGAATTTGCAGACAACTGTGTAGCTCTATAGTAACACTGCATAGGTAGTGCTGGTGTTAAACTAGCACTTCTTAAAATGCCTATGAAAAATATCTAGAAGTTAATGTTCAAAACTTGCTTTTGTGGTGCTTGTGGTGTGCTTTACGTGAGAAATTGGAGGCCCTTTTTGGAAAATTGGCCTGAAGTTCATTTTGCATTAAAGCATGTGTGCCTGGGAGTGCAGCCTAGAACATGTGTGCCGTACATTCTGCATTAGCATCCTGCATCCACACCTCACTAATACTCCTGGCTGCTTCACCCCTCTACGAGGTTACTGATTATTTTTGTTGTCTTCTGTTCTTTTCTTTCCAAATATTTTTAAAATTGGAATCTTTCCATTCTTCTGACTGTGGGAATTGGTCAGATCATGATATGTATTTAGCTAACAGACTGAGCTCAATCACTAGGCAATGGCAAATGTCTCCTCATCAAGCTTTCACTTCTTTCTTTCTCGCAATCTGTCTTGCAATTTCTATACCTGCATTTTCTGTACTATGAGGAACTTGTGAGTAAGAGTTTCTCATAGCACTCTTGCATTTTTATTTCCAGAGCTATCTAATGCATTCTTGATGGAGACGATATCTGTGGAAATTTAATATCTTTTTGTCTTTTTACAATCAGTTTCCAGAGGAGACAGAAATGGACCTTTTGTCTGTAACTATTGATGGTCCCTCCCATTACTCATCTACTAGTGAAGGCTCATGCTCAGTATTTGGTTCACCCAAAACTCCAGTTGTCTTCTCATCCGGCATTCCCTTCCAGCCTGAAGAACGCCGGGATGACAGCTTATCATCAAGCAGTGAGGACTCTGAGAAGGAGGATGACCATGAGAGAGAGAGGACGTATTTTTATAGGAAACCACCGTAAGTGACGGTCCTAAGGAAGAGCACAGAAATTAAGCAAATTCACTTGAAATATTGACTTGAAAGCTACAAAATCTGCTAGTGAGAAAAGACTGAATTTTGCCTGAAGTGTCTATGTGGGAAGCAGGAAAAGTTGTGCTACGCAGAGGTGACTATGAGGAGCAATTCTGATCTGAAAAGGATGCAACAGTGAGAAATTTCAGGGCTTGGAACAGAATAAAAGAACTTGGAAAGTAGGGTTTTTGAGGCATGGGGCAGGTTTTAGAGGGACCAAATGGCAGCACAACTTTCAGTGATTATAGCTCCTTAAAGTACATATAATAACGTAAATATTTACAAATATGGAAATTATTATATATCTTTTTGATCCTTTTTGGGACTCAGAATTTAAAAAAGGCTTAGTTCTTTGTAGTACCCTCTACTAAGAAAGGATACTTAGAAATGTGTGAATGGAAGATGGATCACAGTGTTGCTGTGCATCAGATAAGGCCCTTTTCAGCAAAGTTCTTAAAAGGGTGGATGTAGTCTAAGAATGCCTCCTAACATCTCTTCAGGTAAATCTCATGCTAATGTCTAATCCACAACTGTGCCTGTGCAGGAGTACATCTCGCAAGAAAGCAACAGGATTCGCTGCTGTCCACCAACTGTTCACTGAGCGCTGGCCAACAACACCTACCAACAGAAGTATGACTAGTACAACCACAGAGAGAAATATTGACTTTGAACTTGATATCAGGGTTGAAATTGATTGTGGAAAATGTGTACTGCACCCTACAATGCTTCAGCAAGAACATGATGACATAAGTTTACGAAGGTAATGTAGTTGATATTACAAATTTGTTTTAGACATCTCTAGCTTTTTTCAATACTAGAAAATATACTAATACTACTCTTATTAATACTAATGAATATTAAGCTTGCTTTAATAACATACAGTCTATTTATTTTAGGAGCTATGATCGGAGTTCCAGAAGTTTGGATCAAGAGTCTCCTACAAAAAAGAAGAAATTTCAAACTAGTTATGCATCTACTACTCACTTACTTGCTGGCAAGAAAGTGCCATCATCTCTACAGACAAAATCTAGTGATGTGGAAACAACAGTGTTTTATATTCCTGGGGTGGATGTAAAGGTAAAAGGAGTATACACCTTAGCAGGGAAGCACTTGCTCATTCTCTATGCTCAAATATGACTTCAAAGTAAATACACTGTTACAGTACGTACAGGTTCAGGTATACAGAGCACATTGGCAAGATCTTTTTCAGTTATGTAGATGCTGCTGATATAGGAATAATGTAATACTACACTGAAAACTGATAGATGCTTTGATGCTTTTACTCTCGTTTCCTTCAGGGTAACACCCACCCCACCCCACCCCCCCCCCCAATCTTTATATGTACCATCAAAAATAGAACCATGTCAAATGATGCTCTGTAATAAATAGTGTATGTGATACTAGATAATGAAATCAGTTCCATTAATATTTGGGTATCTAAAATAAGACATTGGTTTGGTTATTTTCTCCTCTGACAGGTAATTTATATTGTATGCCTGAAGGAAGATCTGTTCATTGTTGATAATTCAGGGGAAGGACAGCTTAGCAGCTGGCCCACTAACACGTGAATCTCTTTTACTGTGTCTTCTGTGTTGCTTTTTATAGCAGTCGGAGTACTGGTATAAAAACTGTTATTTTAGGACACTGTTCTCTCAAACACTGTCAGACTGTACAATCCTTTTTCTTTTTTTTCTCTTTTATTTTTTTTCCTATAGTTGTTTCTGTATCCTAGTATGAAAGGGTCTCAACAGAAATGTTCTTGTATTTTGTGATTTGAAATCCTATGGAGTAAGAACAGGGGAAAATAAGTCAGTGCTGCATAGACACTTCAAGGAATTCAGTTGAGGCAGTGCCATAAATCAAATGCTTGCCTCTCAAAACAACAGTCTGGATTATTTAGCCTTTCAATGTGGAAGGGCTGTGTGTGTCCACTTTGCAGTATTTCAGGCTATATTCAGGGATAAGTTATGCATCGCATCCTGCCACTGCCTTTAGTCAAATTGAGGAATAACTAAGCATTCTCTACAGTTTTAACTTATTTTCATTGATAGTGTATTATGCACATACAGAATGTGTGAACTCTTGGATTTTATTTTATTTTATTTTTTAATGCAACTCTCTGGATGCCAGTGTTTAGTAGAGGCGTAGTTTCACTGTGCAGTAAGACAGAAAGCAAGCTATGCAGACAGGAACAAATAGTTGGCAGCACAGGATGTCTGTGATGTAACAGAGTGAAGAAACAAGCTTTAGTCATCGTTCCTAAATAGTAAATTCCTCTGTTTCTCTGTGATTCCTTGATATTTTGCTTATAGTTTATGAATTTATTTTATTTTTTTGTACAAAGGTGTCACATCCTTTATGTGCACCATCTTTATCTGTGGAACATGAACTGGAATATAATGTATCTTATTGTGGTATTTTTGTAAACAATGGAAAACCATTTTTTTTTTTTTTCTTAAGGGAAGGAGTGACAGCAAACTGCTGTACAGAATTTGAGCTACTTGTATGAAGTAAATTGATCTTTCTTTGTTTTCCAGTTGCACTATAACTCCAAGACTTTAAAAACTGAATCGCCAAATACTTCTCGAGGATCCTCTTTGCCAAGAACCCTTTCCAAAGAGTCCAAGCTGTATGGTATGAAAGATACTGCCACATCTCCTCCCTTATCTAGCACTATTCACAGCAAGACTAACACCTTACTTCCTCCCCAACCCCCACCCATCCCATCAGGTACTTGCAGACAATAACCTTCTAAAACTACCATAGATATATGTATCTTCCTTCGTGTAACCTAATGGCTTTAGATCTGTCTGCACATTACTTGAAGCACTGTATTTATCAAGTCTTAACTTTGGCTGCAGAAACCTGATCCCAGAAGCATGAATGCAGTTCATAAAGCTGCATTTTTAGAAATCGCTTGCCAAACCAGTCACAGTAATGTTTCTGTCATAGTCACCATGTCCCAGTGATGGACTGTCACAGCCTTTTCCATGTTTTCATCAAACAAAGTAATGCTTAATGCTGGAAAGCAAAGTTTAAGTATCTGTATGAAAAGTGAGTGCTGACTGCTTTTTTTCCCCTTGGATTATGACGGATAAATTCAGATCAGTTTTTCCTCCCATATATTCAAAGAATAGTTTCAGCTTTTAACTGCCTTCTACTGCACAAGTAATGCATAAATTATTGCTTTCTGGAACTGGGTTATTTCTTGAGATACTGAGGCAGCTGTTTAGGTGTATTTGTATTAAACAAAACACCAGACTAATGTCCTCAGCTGTTGCAGGCCCTTAAATAACAATGCTTCACAGTAACATGAGTTCCAGTACTGAAAGTTTTGGTTTATCTCAAATGATTCCTGTTTTCAAGCAGGAGTCCGTTGTTGCATCATGTCAGATCTAGAGGTATGTAGATTGCACCTCTGAGACATCCACTCCTCTCTCCTTTGGCGTTTGAGTATCACTTTAAAAACAAAACAAAAAATTTGTCAAAATTTGATGAGCCAGCAAAATTAATAACTGAAAAACATTGTAGGGGTTGTTTTGGGGTTTGTGTTGTTGTTTTTTGGGGTTTTGTTGTTTGGTTTTTTTGTTCATTTGTTGTTTTTAATAAAAATGGTGGAGATGCTGGGAGAGAAGAGTGAAATGGGGACACTTTTCTAAATTATCTGTGCTGTTGAACCATAAGCTGTTACTCCCTTAAATGTTCATTCTCTTTATGATTACTGAATGTTGCATAATCTTGGTTTATACTACTTCAATTTTGTTCTTTATTTTCCTATCCTCTTTCTAATCTTTGCCTTTGAATTTTTACCATGTCGTGTCCAGTTACTGAGTCTTGTTTTTATGTCTGTAAGTTCTACATGTGGCGGGGGGTGATCTTACAGAAATTGCACTTGTATGAGGACATAAAATGTCTTCCAAAACTAGTGATTGCAATTACCATATTTCTTTATGCACTGTATTTCTATAAATATTTATTAGTTCTGAATTGTTTTGAAACACATTTATTGATATTTTTATTACTGTTAAAATATTACTTTTCCTCTGGAATGGAAACCATTTTGTCTTGTTCTCTTTGGTCTCCAGCAAGCGCACAATAGAACAATCTAGTCAGAGGCACTAGACAGGATAGTTTGCATTGCATAGCCTGAAAATCGAGTCCCTGGGGGCTTTTTTTAGCAAATGAAAGGATTTTTAAGCTCCATTTTAGTAATTTAGTTAATGTTTATATTTTTCTTGGCAAATTTAAAATCAGTATCTTCATTTATTTCTATTCATTTTAAAGCTGTGTTTCATAGAGACAGGAATTGAGCTGGTACTAATACCTTGTGTGCATATTTATATTTTGGTAAGTGTGCATCCAAGTCTACCCTCTTCCACAGATTTAGAAGACAACGATCTTTTTATTAGTTTATATTCTGGCCAGCTCCAGGCTTTTAAAAATCCAGTTATTCTTTGCATAAATATAGTAGGACTTGTCATTTACAGTTTTAATTTTCAGATGTATTTTCTCTGTTTAAACTTGCATTCTTCCCAGGCTCATGTATCTGTTTTTCCTAATTCCACTTTCAGTTCCAGTCACTGTAGTTACTTTGCATTGTGTATTTGGAGAAGAATGCTTGTCTGATTTTGGTGCTATTTTTTAAAAAGCAAATTGGTAATAATGACATAAGACTCCTTGGTCAAGAACATAGGCAATGGAATTACAATCAAGCATGACAGACTAATGGTGTTGCACAATTTTTTAAATGAGAACTTAGGGCTTAATTTTTTTTTTTCTAACTGATCTGATTTATGTCTTTTCAGATGATGATACAGGGAATTAGAGAAAACAGCTGTTAGTTATGAAATATCTTCTAATGTTTCCCATTTACAGTTGAGTGGTATTACATCAGACAAATTTATCTTTTAAATGTTGCAGCCAAAGGGAAAGGAAGTGGTGGAGTGAAAACTGCTAAACTATATGCATGGGTTGCACTCCAGTCATTGCCAGAGGAAATGGTGATTAGCCCATGCTTACTGGACTTTTTAGAGAAAGCTCTTGAAACCATTCCAATCACACCCATTGAAAGGAATTACGCAGGTAAGTTGCGTATTTGTACTCTAGTACTCTTTTTCTTCTCTTCTGATGATGATAGGCTGTTCTTCCATTTAAATTCCACTAATAAGTTCTTGTACTTGTTAAAAGCTGTTAGTTCCCAGGATGAAGATATGGGACAGTTCGATATGCAAGATCCCTTAGAGGAATCCACAACATCATTAGTATCGTCCTCGACATCAGCATATTCATCCTTCCCTGTAGATGTGGTGGTTTATGTACGAGTTCAGGTGAGTGAGGTTTCAACTCAGCATTCAGTATAGTAAGTAATAGTCAGAGTCTTTGAGACAATCCATGCTTCCAAGTTTGCTTTTTTAAAAAAATAAAACATATTTCAAGTGTCCTTTCTGAGATACTAATGTCTAGTATGATAATAAAGTAGGACTTATTTCAGCAGGAGTTCTGACATATTTTGGTCTCAAGAAGACCAAAGACATGAGCAACTTTGAGAAGTCACAAAAGTTCTGAGCATTTTTAATCATTACTTCTTCCCTCTGTCTTCTGGACTTTTTGTGAAATATCTTCCATAACTACTATTTTTATCTACTATTTATAGGTACAATTACAAAACAAAAATAACAATTAAAGATTTTCTCAGTTTATATGGAAAATGTAGAAATGTAGAGTTATCCTCTACAAGGCAGTATTCATACTGGTTAATATTTGATGTGTCTGGGCTTTTTATATGTGTTAAGAGAGAAAAGTGCTACCACAATGTAATTCAGAGCACTGGAACTTGATCTGAATGTTTGCTCAAACAACATTTTTGCCTGGTTTAAATTTGGTTGTGTACCCATATTGAACAACATATTCTAGCAGATGGTGGCAGGGTTTTTTAAATGCCTATGAAAATTAATCACAATGATTTGTAGCTTCTCTCAGCTTTTACCTGCAAACTCATCTGGCCAAGAATGTACTGAGAGGATCTGAAGCTTTCAGCATCAGCTCAAGTGATTCTGCATAGTTCTTGCATGAGAAGAGCTATGCACTGACTTGTGGGGGAGGAAGAAAGGGGGAGATACATACATGTCTTCTGCTGCGTACAGGCTTCTAGTGTCTAAGTTTTCAAGAAACTAGTCCAGATAAAAGCCCTGGTGTTGGAGGGATTGCCTGCAATTAACATATCTATATCAACTTGCATACAGTTACCTTAGTAATTCTAAAACCAGTCTGAAAAGGCTGTAATTTGTTTAACTATGTAGTACTTTATATCCCAAATTTGGGATGGTTTTTGCATTTCCTATTTGTTTACTGAATGCTTTATTTTCTTTCTGTCTTCCAGCCCTCTCAAATCAAGTTCAGTTGCTTGCCAGTATCAAGAGTTGAATGCATGCTGAAATTGCCTTCCCTGGATCTTGTTTTCTCTTCAAACCGAGGAGAACTGGAAACATTAGGCACAACATACCCATCAGAAAATGCGTCAATTGGTGTCAGTACTTCACAAAGTGGCTCAAAGAATTCAGTTAATAAATCTGGAGCCCCAGGTAATATGTGTATGTGAATATGTATACTATATACAGCTTGTAGCATGAATAAATATAATGTTCTGTTGTCTAAAATTAGAGCAGAAGATAAGCTTTTACACATCTTAAGGCTAAGCTTTTATGTATTAGTGAATTCAGTAGGATTTCTTCATGTATCAGTTTCCTGTAAAAGCTGGCACAGATGCAGTATATTGGAGTTTGCCTTACACTGGTTAAGCAGTTATCTCTTAGAACTCTTATAAGCAGTTATCTCTTACAAAAGGTTAGCATCAGTCCACAGAGTATTTAAGGTACATTGCTGCTATAAGGGCATAATTTGATGTGCGTTCAGTCTTTTTAGTATTGCTGTTAACAGTCAGTATTAGTTCATGTTTGAAAATGCTTCTGTACTAAAACTAGCTTTTGCCAAAATTTGACTTCAGGTTCCTCACCTGGCCTAGGCAGCCCTCTTAGCAGAACACGGCACAGCAGCAGTCAGTCAGACTTGACTACTTCTAGTAGCAGCTCTTCAGGCCTGAGCTTTACTGCCTGCATGTCCGACTTTTCCCTCTACGTGTTCCATCCATACGGAGCTGGAAAACAAAAATCTGCTGTTACTGTTCTAACCCCTGGATCAGGAGCCTTAGGTACAGACAAGTTATTGTTTGCTTAGATGAACACTGTTCAAATTTGTCATGGTTTTCTGAACTGAAGATTTGAAAAGGTCACAGAAGATTAACCTTTTGCCTTTCTATTTCTAGGTAATGTGGATGAGGAGCCAACTTCGGTCACTGGCCGGAAGGATTCTTTGAGCATTAACCTTGAGTTTGTGAAAGTCAGCCTGTCACGAATAAGACGCTCAGGAGGGTCCTCTTTTTTTGAGAGTCAGTCTGCAAGCAAAGCTACCAGCAAGATAGATACTACATTGATAAACATATCTGGTAAATGCTTATTTTATTTTAATCCCATCTATTCATCTAATAGAGAACTGCTGTTCCAGTGATAAACTTTACTCTCAGCAGCTTTTGTAGATGTTACAGGAGAACTGTCTAATAGGAGCATGTAGTAAAATGTTTGCTCTTTGAGTGAAGTAGGGATTGATACATTAAAGTTGAATGGTACTTGGAGTACCTCTTGGCAGATGGACCTCTTTAGCCTCTTGATTCATTTAATGTAACTAAATGGGCTTGCTCAAACAGTTGAATCTCCTAGATCACAAACTTCTTAGTATTCTTCATTATTTGCTTTTTTTTTTTTTTTTTTTTTTGTCTGGTATTGGCTGTGTGTTATTATCTTAATTCTGGCTGCACTGCTGTATGTCTAATTTGGTAATGTAGTTCTATATTGAGTTACTAGCTGTCAAATTTCACCACTTTGCCATCTAGTGCCTGTGAAGCTACAGTCAGAATTGGACTCCTGAATACTCAAGGAGCCTTGAAGTAAAAGGGGGTTTAAAGATGTTTTATTTATTTATTTTCCACTGTTACATAGGGGTCCTGACTTAATGGGCAAACAGCAGAATGGTTGTGATTAATCTGCCATAAAACCCTCAGATGAGGAATGTGAGGTACATACGTCACAAGCAGGACCCAACATCAATTATATTTGTAGGTTCCATCTTGCCTTTATGAAGTGTGTTTGTATCTAGGAATCTGAGGTACATACGACACAAGTAGGACCCAACATCAATTATATTTGTAGGTTCCATCTTGCCTTTATGAAGTGTGTTTGTATCTATCTAATACTGGATTTGGACAAATGGCAACATCTCAGAAAAACTATTTTTTTCATTTCTCATGGTTTAAGCGCCAAACCAGGAGATCATTACAGCAAAGGCTATACTGTTACGTGTAAGGAAGTATTTGATGGCTATATTTAACACCTATTAATTACAATTGGTTACCAAAACCTTTTAGTACTTAAAGTTTACAGCTGTGTGTCTATGCTTTCTTTTTCAGCTGTCTGTGACATAGGATCTGCTTCATTTAAATATGATATGCGCCGACTCAGTGAGATTCTAGCCTTTCCAAGGGCTTGGTACAGGCGAAGCATTGCTAGACGGCTTTTCCTGGGTGATCAAACAATAAACCTGCCAGGTAAGATACTGCTTCTTATCATGAAAGCCCTCTTTGTACAACAGATTATAGAAGGAATTTTATAAATATGTATTACTTGTGTATTATTACATATATGACTACATATAATGTATTATAATTTACTCCACATGCAGTCACTCTAATAAGCTTAATAAAAAACTCCTCAAAAGAAGAAATAGAAGAAAATTTCTGAAATACGTCACTGAATTAATTGAAGAGCTTATATTAATTAATGCAATTGCAAACCTTCAGTTATGATAAATGATATGTCTTTTGACACTGAGTATTTCTTACTATATGGGAGAATATTGTTAAACAAAAACAGAATAGTTTTTCTGCCTTTCATATGCTGGCTTTTTTTTCTAGTAGCATCGGGTCCTGGAACACCAGATTCAATTGAAGGGGTAAGCCAGCATCTTTCTCCTGAATCATCAAGGAAAGCATACTGTAGAACATGGGAGCAGCCCTGCCAATCTACTTCGTTTACACACATGGCACAGTCACCTAATGTTTTTAATGAACACAATGCAAACAGCAGTATGTCACCTGGGACAGCATCTCACAGCTTAAAGTCTCCAGCTGTAACAAGATCCAGGAGCGTGTCTGACTCTTCAGTGCCTCAGAGAGGTTAGTTGACAATGATTTCTTTAGGGTTTTAAAGTATTTCCATCAGTTATATGAAAAAACTATGTCATTATTGCTTTGTAGAAAGCAGCCATAATATATTCTTTGCCACTGTGCCTGGGAGTGGAGAGTCAATGGCTTAGACAAAGAAAAATGGCTGAAATGGATGAATCAAAGTATAGTTTGTTAGTATGCTTCCTGTAAAATTGCAGTTTCTTTTACTAGAGTGAGAATTGTTTAGCTGGAATAAGGTGGAGAACTCATCTAAATTTGATTGCATTCTCATTTTGTTGGCTCCCTATCCTCATCCAAGCAATTATAACCCTCTTAGAAGAGGGTCAATATCACAGCTCACAGATGAGGTCAGTTATTTGGTTTCATCTGAGACTTTGTGCTCATACTAAGAGGTCTAAATAAGCGTAGCCTCCATGTAAGAAATAAAGAAACTTTTACTTTCTTTTACTACAGATGTTACTGTATTGTATCTTAGAGCAGTGTAGCACTGGCTGTGTGGAAGACTTAGAGCATTAGATATAGCTAGGAGATTTAGAAGTATGAGACTTATTTTAGTCTAGAAAAAAAGGATGGGTATTTTGTCTATTTAGAATGCAAGCAAGATGTTATATTTGAACAGTTTTTAGGGAAAAACACAATTGGAAAAGGATTTATGGCTCGTAGAGTGGCATTACTGATATGAAATGTAATTTTGCATAGGCTTATAACAGTATTGACAGGATTTTTGTGAAAAGAGCAAGGAAAACCCTAATACTTTGGAAATTCTGACTTGGCACTTGTGTAAATAACTGCTACCTGAATATTCAAATACTAATAATTCACTTTCTGAATACACTAGTCTTTTTAAGCAGCAAAGTAATTTAGAATATACTCTTGCATGACTAACTGGAAATGAAAAATCGTTTCTCTTAAAGATACTAGTTAAAATAAATGTGTAAAATGAGCCATTTCTATGACAACTAAAGCAATGCATACTACAAATCCTCTAGTTTTAACTTACCCTCAGTAGTAATTTTGTGGAGCTCCTTAAATATGGTGTTAGTCTTTCCTTTTGTAATATGTACAATTGATATATTCTGTCAGTTTTTCCTAGTGCGTGGAATAATTTATATTTTTATCTTTTTTGTTCAGATACTCTCTCAAAAACATCAACTCCATTTAATAGGTCAAACAAAGCTGGAAGCCAACAAGGAACACCATGGGAAACACTGGTCGTATTTGCTATGAACCTAAAACAATTAAACGTTCAAATGAATATGAGCAATGTAATGGGCAATACTACGTAAGTATAAAACAAGGTCAAGCATGTTTTAACAGATGGGGGTGTGTGGTGGGAGGTGGTGGGTTTCCCCACAAACTGTTAACTGCCTGTTGTCTTCTAGTTTTACAATCTTAACTTTTTCAGTTTTGAACTGTGAAGCCCTTCACGAATACTGGTAGATGCTTAATCCTGAAGTCACACATTCCTACACCATGTTATTTACCCTTTTCTAGTATATAATTTTTAATATCTCTTTTGACAGCCTGGAAAATTGTTGTCTGTTTTCATCTCTATTCCAGGTGGACCACCAGTGGTTTGAAAAGCCAGGGTCGTCTCTCTGTGGGTAGTAGCAGAGATCGAGAAATTAGCATGTCTGTTGGCTTGGGAAGATCACAGTTGGACTCCAGAGGAGGAGTTGTTGGAGGTACCATAGACGTTAATACCCTCGAGATGGTGGGTAAGTTGGAAAGCTGCCTGGTATTAACATATGCTCCAGACAATAAATATGGAAAACTAAAAAAAATACACAATAGCTTGCTTCGTGAACCTGCTAGTATATAAAACCTTTGGATTTCTACTTGTGCATTCTGACTATGTAACATACCTTGAATTGAAGGGATTGCCTTCTGATCAGGGGCTGATGCGGTCTCATGGTTGCTCTAAAATTCCACTGGTTGTGCAACCCTCCAGCTCCCTTCAGCTGTCTGGGAAATGGCAACTGAAAGATTTTATGGCATTTCAGCTGCTCCTAGGATTTTACAAGTGCTTATGGTCTGGGAAATGCAAACCTGGCTTGGAAAGAGGTATGGTGTTCAGTCACTACACCAGTTGCCATGCATCTGGAAAAAGCCAGTGCTTTCTCAGCCCCTCTGTATCATGTGGATGCATACGGGTGATATCACTAGAAAAACTGTTTTTCTTCTATTTCAACGCTGTATTTCTCTACTGATTTCTGTTTCAGCTCATATTTCTGAACACCCAAATCAACAGCCCAGTCATAAAATTGAAATTACCATGGGTTCAACTGAAGCACGTGTTGACTATATGGGGTCCAGTATCCTAATGGGAATCTTCAGTAATGCTGATCTGAAACTACAGGATGAATGGAAAATTAATCTATATAATGTTTTGGACTCAAGCATCTCTGATAAAAGGTAATACTGCTTCCTGTGTTTAAAATGTATAATGTTTGATAAGGTCAAATTCTGCCTATATATCTTCTGTCCAGTATTGCTAACCAACCATGTAAGCATCTGCTAGAAAACAAAGGGTTCATTTGTGGTATTTTTCATTGTCAGTAGGAAGTAGATTAACTGCTAATGCTCTTGTTGGTTTTAATACCTAGTGAGATATTTGTCCATGGGGACTTGAAATGGGATATCTTCCAAGTTATGATTTCAAGATCAACTACACCAGACCTAATAAAAATAGGAATGAAACTCCAGGAGTTCTTTACTCAGCAGTTTGATACAAGCAAGCGAGCATTGTCTACTTGGGGACCTGTTCCTTATCTCCCTCCCAAGACAATGGCCAACAACTTGGAGAGAAGCTCGCATGAGCAGTGTAAGTGGTACAAAAACCAGTATACTTCCCAAGTAGTATGTTTTAATTGCAAAAATCCCTCTGATTAACTTTATACATGCAAGTATATCCGTTTGTCTTGAAATAGCTTCTTTACAGTACATTTTTGCCAGTTTCAAACTATTTCAATAGAGTTGAAAGTTTTCAAAGTCTATTTCATCAAAAAAACAAAACCCAAACATTTCTAATTTGAGTAGCAGTGGAAGTGTGATGTTATTCTTACTCTCTGTTAATCATGAGCTGAAACAGTAATTTGTCAGTTCGCAATGAGTCACTGATTTCCAAGTATGCTCATTCAGGTACTCTTAAGCTACAACCACCTTAGGTTACAAAGATGAAACAGTGTCAATGAAATAAATTAAAAAATATCACTCATAATTCCATGTTTTATTAAAAATACAAATACGGCAGCTATCTTCTCTGCATCTTTTCTCTTTCCTAAAGTTTGTTCTCACTGTTTATCTTCTAGTGTTGGATGCAGCCCATCATCGACATTGGCCAGGAGTTTTGAAAGTGGTATCGGGGTGCCATATATCCTTATTTCAGATGCCACTGCCAGAAGACGGAATGCAATTTGGAGGATCCATGAGCCTTCATGGAAACCATATGACTCTGGCTTGTTTTCATGGACCCAACTTCCGCTCAAAATCGTGGGCCTTATTTCACCTGGAAGAACCCAATATTGCATTTTGGACAGAAGCCCAGAAAGTTTGGGAAGATGGTAATTGAAACCATTTCCTCACTTCTCTAAATTTCTTTAAGAGATTTTTTAAGAATGTATTGATGTATTAATAATGAAATGTAAGAAGAAATCAAAGAAAAACTTACTTTCTTTAAGTTTGAATCAAGATTATTTCCCCAAAATACACCATGTACCTAAAGTAATAATCTGTTCCCTCTCCATCTTTACCACAGTTTGCTTTATCTCTGGAATAATGCAAAGTATGTTTTCAAATGCAATAGATATATCCCTAATAATATGGCTACAAAGTGGACTGTCTGCCTTGTTAATTGCATGTAGTCCCTTGTTTCTGTATGATGAATTTTGATGGCCTTATATTAAGAAGATTTTACTCTCTGTGGCTGCTGAGGATTTAATTTTTCTGTTGTTTGCTAGCTTTGTATCAGTCTTTAATGGCACTGGCATACTTATTATTCATGTTAAATACCTGTGCAAGGAGAGCAGAGAGGAAAAATCCTACAACCCCTTACCAGCCTGGTTTTTCTGTGTTTCTTTTTCTCTCTTTCATGCCATGCTGCCCACACCTTCAATGCAGGTACTAGTGAACACTCCACGTATATTGTGCAAACTCTGGACTTTCATTTGGGCCATAACACTATGGTCACCAAACCGTGCGGAGCCCTCGAAAGCCCGATGGCGACAATCACAAAGATAACAAGGCGCCGCCATGAAAACCCCCCGCATGGAGTTGCCAGTGTGAAAGAGTGGTTCAATTATGTTACAGCCACAAGGAACGAAGGTTAGATCCATGTTCATTAAGTCTGGGGATTGGTCTGCTTGCCAGGCAGTACAGATAGTGCTTTTTAAAAGCTGATAAATTACAAGTGGGCTGTAGAGAGAAAGAGATTTGAACTAACGGAAGTTGTTTCTTCTTAAGAACCTTATGGTGAACTGTGGATTAAGAAGCATAGCAATATGCTGAACAGTTGAAGTGTTACTGAGCAATGTCCTTTTTCAAACTGTGCAGAAATGACAAATGTTCTGTTAAGTGTACAGGACATTATGTATCTGGCATTGCAGTAATACTAGTCATCTTTGACTATATGCAAAAAGTTGCTATTTCATTCACAAACCATAGAAGCAGTAGATGGTAGCAACACAATTTCTGTGAAAGGGTGAATAGCAGAATGGAAAATATAGTGCGAAATGAGCAGGGACAGCTCCTTGAAAAATAAAAAATGGAGTGATTGATATACAAATATTTATTCCTTTTGAAGGACACAACAGGAGATAGTGATTGAAGTTCCCAAGTAGAGGCACTGTCTGTGAGTTCTTCTTATGTAGTCCTGTTTTGCTACATCTGGAGCATTTAACTATATAAACAACAACAACATGTCATTGTTTGACCTTTTGTAGCCATGCTTTCGAGAGCAGGATAAAGGATATAATCTTAATAATCATACACCAGCTTTTTTTTGCATTGAAGTATTAACTTTTCTTCGCTTTTTCATCTTGTCAGAATTTTAAAAACTGAAAACTAATTTAAATGATGTTGCATGTGTACTGTGGTAAATGTCTTGTGACAAAGTTGGATTACTGGTCAGCAGTGATTTCTGACAGCAATGCTGCCTCATTGAACTTAGGTGTTACTTGTATTAATCAGAAACACTTCTCTTTGTTTTAAGTACTACTGTATTTACAAACACAAAGGGCACATTTTAAACCCATAGAGTCTGTATCTCACTTAGCTGAAAGCTCATGAGGAGAACAGTTGTGACAGGGTGGTCAGGTGAATGAAACTTGGACTTAAAAGACCTAGGATTCTTAGAAGTGCTTAGATGTTACGGTACTGGCACGTATTTCTTTCCCCTTTCTTATTATGAGATGTATTTTGTGAAAATTTGTCACCCTCTGTGCTGACAAGAACCTTTTTTAAATAAAGACTACTGAATTGAGGCATTTCCTGTTGTCCATTTAGAACTAAACCTGCTGCGAAATGTTGATGCGAACAACCCAGAGAGCAGCACAACTGTGAAAAGCTCAAGCTTGCTAAGTGGATTCAGAGGTGGCTCCAGTTACAACCATGAAACTGAAACCATCTTTGCACTGCCAAGGATGCAGCTGGATTTTAAATCTATTCATGTTCAAGAGCCCCAAGAGCCTTCATTACAAGGTAAAGTAAATATAACTTGTTTTTTTCTTGATCTAAAGCTATGTTTCATAAATGAGGTGTTGCATACAAAGCTATTCTGCTGATAAAACAAGAGGATTTAATCTGAGAATTACTGCAGATTTGCAAGAAATGATAACATTTCGTAATAAAATGTGGAGGAAACTGTGTGGAGAAAGCAAAGATCTAGCCCAGAGACTGGTCACTATAGAAAAAACTTACCAAGAGAAATTTATATAAGTATTTCATATAGGTTGGCTGCTTTTAGGTGGCTGGTTTTCTTATTTTTATTAAAATGTTAAAAATGAGAGCCCTTCTGAAAAAGAGACTATGAGATGGGAACTGAAATTTTATGCACTTCTTTTCAAAATACTCAGATTGCAATTGGAACTGGGAAGAAATAAGACTTCTGAAAATGTAAGACATTAACGTACATGTTTATCTTGGCTGAGCTGTGGTTTTACTCCATACCTGATCCTGCCTAATACTGCTAGATAAGCCAGCCTGTTGGGGTTTGGTTAACAGTTTTTTTAATAGACAAACTAGTAAAATCTGCTATCAGCTTTTCTTACTAAATTGTGCATTGATAGCATAACACCAGCTAGTAATACTGCTCTAGGTTGGCTTTCCATGTTGAGGGTGATCAAGGTTGCTACATCACAATATGTCTTTATTTTCAGCATCTTTTATAAACTATCAGAAGTTCTTTGGATTGGAAAACTTTCAAAAATGCTGAGGCTGCTAAACACAGATATTAATTCTGCTCCTTCCTCTCCGAGTCTCTGGTTCAGTAACAGCAATGTCATTTTTCAAATTATTTGTATTAAAAATCTGTGTACTTTTATGTATACTGTATGTGCTTACAAGTGTATTAATACTATTTTTATCTGGCTGTAGATACAAGTGTTAAACCAAAGGTGGAATGCAGTGTGGTAACTGAATTTACAGACCATATCTGTGTAACGATGGATGCTGAGTTGATTATGTTTCTGCATGACTTGGTATCTGCTTATCTAAAAGAAAAAGAAAAAGGTAAGTTGCTGTTTATTGAGGCAACACTGGTCTATTTGCCAGTAAATATATTCATACTTTTTAATAAAGGTTTCGTTCAGGAAATACTTGAGCTCATTTTAAGTCATCCCCTGTAGGACTGGAAGCAGAGTAGTTGCATACAAGCTTACAAACATTGTTGTGTCACTATGTTGACATGCCACCACTGCACAGGAAGCTGTACTAATATCTCTGTGTGGCACTGTGTACCAGCACTGTGTAGGTACAGCAAGTTGTTCAAAAACAAACTGACCACCCCCAGTGCAGCACCTATGAGCAATATGCTGCAGAGAACAGACATACTCCTGGATTTCTCCTCCCCTGCTACTGATGAGCTTGTGCTAGTTACTCCAAGTCATAATCTTGCTCCTATTTTGACACTTGGTGTGTAATTTAATTTTCTTTTGTAAATGATATATGCAGATTAAAACTGTTTTAGGATGCTACGTTGCTTTTATTGCAGTTCTTTCACCAATGGAGCTTCTTCCCAGACGTGTTTTTCTGACTTCAGAAATGCTCACCACTGTAGTGAAAGTCACCTGTTTTGCTGTGAGAGATTCTGTTGTGCATAGTTGTTTGCATTTATTACTGAATTCTATGGAAAGTGTAACATTTGTTAGTGTGATATAATGTGATGTATAAATGTAACACATAATGAAGAACACATTGAGTATTTTGAAGTTTTTTTTTTTCCTAACTAAGCATATAAGAACCTTTTTACATGTCATTGTGTACAACGTAGCTAGGAGTGCTTCCTAAAAGCATTTTCAAGTGTCTAACAGGTGCAGAAGCTAAAACGGAAGATAAGTATTTTTGGTGGAAATTCGTCCAAAAAAAATGTTTTCAAGCTACCTTAAAATCAATCAAAATTCCATCCAAATTCATAGATTTGGTTTTATTTTATAAAATATGTTCTTTGAAGGAGAAGGAGCTGCTGTTGTTTTTCTGTATCCCAGGACTTAAACTCAAGTAAGAGTTGGGTTCAGGTGCCTTTGATGTCTTTGGACAAAGATTTAGCTTAACTATTCCCCCACCTCCTACTCCTCAGAGACTACTCTGTTAATTTAAAAAAAAACATTCTAAACTACAAGCATGTCTGAATTTTGCTTATGGAATCTAATATGTTTCATTGAATGCCATGATGAATTTGAAGGAAAGCCCTGGTATATGGATGCTTTAGGCTGGCAGAAAGGAGCGAGAACCCACATTACAGTGTTATCCTGTGTCTGTTAGTCATTGTAGGGCTTTTTCTTACCAGAACTTGGTCCAAACCAGAACTGTTAGTCAGAAATTCTGTAAAACTGAGCCACAAGGTGGTTCTCACTTTGTTTTATTTAAATGATGTACAAAGAGTATTCAAGTGAGATGCTTGTGACTGACTGGTGTGGGGTTTTTCCTCTCTCCGTTTTGCAGCAATCTTTCCTCCTCGCGTTTTGGCTGCTCGTCCAGGACAAAAAAACTCTGTTGGTGTTCTTGAGGACAGCTCCAATGACAAGGAGGCAGAGGAAAGCATTACTTACACAACAGTCGACTGGAGAGAATTTATGTGCAATACTTGGCATTTGGAACCCACGCTCAGGTAACAAGGCTTATCTGCAATCACTTTGTGCATTTTCCCTGTGGGCTTTCTCGTGCAAACAAGAAGTGCTTCCAAGTTGATATTGTTCAGCTCCAAAAAGGATTAATCGTGAAGATGCTATTATAGATTTGCCTTTGGCTATTACTGCTGCTATGAAACATTCCTGGCTCTGAGAACATGAGAAAAGCTGGATAACACCATTATCTATTATACCAGTTAACTTCTAGGTTAGAATTTATTCAGATAAAAAGCATTGTTGGAGGATCTTCAAAATTAAGATACAGTAAAATTAAAGTCAGTAAGAACCACAGATTATTGTGTTTCGCTCTGTCCTGCAACAGTCCATTCACTTTCTGCCATACAGTTTTTTTGCTTTTTTTTTCCATTTTTAGCATTCCAGTTCTAGTTGTTCTTTAAGCATCCACCTTAAAATAAAGCAACACTATATGCTAGTTGCTATATGTCAGTTTTAAACTTAGCACAGAAGAATAATGTGTACAGCAGCAACTCACTGCTCTCAATACGCACTTTCAGTCACTGAAACTGACTTTCCTCTGTGTTGCGGGGTGTTTTTTTTTAACCTATGCGGACAAGTGTTCATTCACGCATCAAAACAACACATCAACCCAGGCCAAACAAACAAACCTTGGGAATAAACCGATTTAAACATGATCTGTAGGCAGTCCAGACTCTTTTTTTGGGTCTCTTTTAGCATCCTTTTCCTTTGAGAGGATGCTCCACTGGTGGTTTTCTGATTATAACTTAAGCTGGAAACAGTGCCTGTTGCACCGACGTTGGTCAGAAGCAACAATGGTAAAAATGGCTGTTCATGTACAAGCCAGTTGCTCTAAGTTGTATATATCTGAGAGTGAGTCCCCTACTTATTGGTGGTTTTTTTTAGATTAATATCCTGGACTGGGAGAAAAATTGATCCTGTTGGTGTTGACTACATCCTCCAAAAGCTGGGCTTTCACCATGCAAGGACTACTATTCCAAAGTGGCTGCAGCGCGGTGTCATGGATCCTTTGGACAAAGTCTTGTCAGTTCTCATAAAGAAACTTGGTACTGCACTACAGGATGAAAAGGAGAAAAAAGGAAAAGACAAAGAAGAATACTAAAAATAGAATGTGACAACTGTAATTCTGTTTTGATTTTATCAAAGTGTTTTATTATAAGAATTTAAATATGGTTTAAAGAGAAACCTAACAGCTTTTTGCTACTTTATTTAAAACTTACATTGTGAGTAACTGTTTACCGTGGTACAAGATACCATTTCTCTATTTGAAGTTATTGCATGATGATGACCAATGTATATTCTGTGAACGAATAGGTGGAACACTGTACATCTGCTCCTCAGCACCCAGTTTTATGATGTGCAATACAATTCCTGCATCTTTAAAATACTTGATTAACTGTGAATTTTCATAAAATTTACTTGCCGTAACACAAGCCCCTTGTTGATGTGACTGGTAATTGATTTGTCAATGTAGACTTGTGTAAATTATATATGTATATATAACTTATCAAACTGTGATTGCCTTAGTGCTAAAAATCATCACGTTTACTACACTTGTAATAAAATTTAACTACTGTACAGAGCTTTTTTTTTGTTGTGGTTCAACTTCCTTGATAAAAAAAAAGGTTTAAATATGATTCTACATCAGATACCGTTCGCCTCACACCGCAGCCAGCCCGCCTGCCTTCCCCTTGGGGCACTGCAGAACGGGGAACCGCGTTCCCGGTGTTGAGGGTAGGAAACTTGGGAGGGCGGCTCCCACCGCCGCGGTAGCAAGGAGGGAAGCGGCGATGAGCGCCCCGCGGGCCGTACTGCGGTCCCGGCCGCGCTGCCTGCACGGCGTACCCCGGACCCGTGACGCCTCTCGCGGTTTCGGGTGCCGCCCTGCCCGCCGGGATGCTCCGCTAGGCGGCACGGGAAGCTGACGAGACAGCGTGGGGGCTGTTTGGCCGGGGCTGGTGGTGCACCGAGAGGAGCCTCCTCCTCTCCTTCTCTCCCTCAAGCACAACGGCCCTTTCGTGCTCTGGCACGTCCCACGTGGCGAGCGGATGGATCTGCTCCTCGACAAAACGGTCGTGCCGCGCGGAGCTGTCTCCCCTCCTAAGAGACAAGCGGCCCTGTTAGCTGAGGGCGGGCTTTGCGAGGTGGCGGGTGGTGGGGGGTCTCCTCGGCTGCCAGAGCCCATCCCCTGAGAGGGGCGGGCGGCGTGGCTGCGGTTTCCTTTTCCGCCCGTGGGGAGCGGCCATGTAACCCCCGCGCCTCGTCCCTCCATTCGCTTCGGCCGTGCTCCACGTGCTGAGGAGGGCGGGAGCGGACGAGCCACAGGTGAGGGGGTTTCTCACCGCAAGAGGCAGGGGGAGCGGGATCCAGAGCCTGCATGTTCAGGGCCCGTTTATCGTGGAAGCTTGAGAGGGATCGGCTTTGTCGCTTTATGTTTTGCCTCGCCTCATTGAGAGCCGGCTGTAGGGTGAGGTGCAGAGCCTCACGAAGTGCGAGGGGAAGTTGTTAACTAAATAGAGGCGGTCTTGAATCTTGCGGCGCCAGCTGGCGAAAGGGAGGGATTTCAAAGGTACAGGGCCTCCGTTCTTTTGCCCCAGTCTGTGCGAAAGGAGGGTGCCAGCTGCTCTTGTATAATAGCTTAACTGAGGAAACGGGAGCTTGCAAGTGTGCCCTTAGCGTCTCATAACTTCACTGTTGAATTTACGTAGGTTGTCCAAGGATGACTAGCAGCGACGGCTGGTTTCAGAATGCTGAATTTGCCACCTTTGACACTGCGCAAAAGACTTGGCCAGCTTGGGCTCCTGGGCAGCCACCTTTAATGAATCTTTCTCAGGCTGGAACTGCAAGGCCAAAACTTCCACCTTCTGAGAGGCACAGGACACCAGAGGTGACGCAAAATCCAGGTGTGGTTTTCAGTTTATGCACTGTGATTAGCTGTTAAAATAGAACCATAGAGTCATAGAATAGTTAGGGCTGGAAAGGACCAAATACACTGTTAATGTGTGTGAAAATAACTTTCTGATTTTTTTGAATAATTACAACTCTCTGCAGCTTTTTCTTGTCACTGTTTCTTAAGTGATTTCATAAGTACCTGCTTGACACTGCTCTCTCCTTCCTGTCTTCCTTTCATACTGGAAGCGTGTTAGAGATTAGTTGTAGGGTGGACTATGTAGCCTGCAGCGTTTCATAATTATAAATTCCAATTTATACATTAAAAGTGCTGTAGAGGTTGCCAAAATACAGGATATTTATTGCTGCATTTGTTTTCTTGGAGACTGTTGCAGAAAGTTTTAACTGTGGTTCCAGATGTCACAAGGTGTACATTGAATTTTGTCTTTTCAAATAGTTGCATTGAGGTAAAGGCACCTATTTATGGGATTTAGAAACAGCAATTTATTTTAGTTCTTCTAAGGTGGGAGATAGTTGTGTCTCAGTATATAGGAACCATAAAGTTTCCATTTCTCCTAGAGCTGATATGTGGAGAAATACTTGGGTTTGTTTATTTATTTATTTATTTTAAGTCTTAACACTGATTTTTCACACAAGTAGGTGCTGCAGGAGATGTTAATCGGTTATTTGATAGGCCTCCAAGTCAAAGACAGCTGCTGAAATATACTGTGCTCTTGGGAAGAGTTTGTCTTTCAGATGAAACCCACAAGTGTGGGTTTGCATTGGGACTACTCAGAATTTAAAGAAGCATCCAGTGCCTCATTCAGCCTGGAGAAGTGGATTGGCTCAGGGGAAACCTTATAACAGTTTTCCAGTACCTAAAGTGGGTCTATAAGAAACTTGGAGAGGCACTTTTTACAAGGGCAGTTAGTGGCAGGACAAGGGGAAGTGGCTTTAGGCTGGCAGAGGGGTCATTTATATTAGCTGTTAGGAGAAAATTCTTCACTAGGAGGGTGATGAGGCGCTGGCACAAGTTGGCCCAGAGAAGCTGTGGCTGCCCCATCCCAGGCAGTGCTCAAGGCCAGGTTGGATGGGGCTTGGAGCAACCTGGTCTAGTGGAAGGTGTCCCTGCCCATGGCAGGGGTTTGGAACTGAATGAAGTTTAAGGTCCTTTCCAACCCAAACCAGTCTGTGATTCATTATGTGTTTCTGTGACTTGGCTAACTTGCTTCACATTGCTCTCTGAAGTCCGTAAGGGCTTTCTTCTGGCACAGATGAAATACCCACCCACTATCCTGGATTCAGGTGTGGTTACTTGTGGTCATGGGGGGGACCTGCAGGACCAGGGTGGGTCCGCAGTGTAACTGTCTGCATGTTTTGTCCTGGCCACTTCACCAGAGCTGCTGTTGCTGTTCAGCCGCTCTTTGTGGGTGGGTTTCTTTTTCTCTGAATGAGTTACCTGCTTTTGGAGTTCTGTGTGTGGTTGCTAAAACTTCCATCGTGTCTTACTGCTTCATAGTTCTGTGTGAAAAACCACAGGCTCTGTTCTCAATCTGCCATGAGCAACTTTCATTTGATCACAGGCTTGCAAGGAAGGGGGAATACGTGTTGTATTTAGATGTGATATCTCTCTATATTGAGGTTTAGTGGATTTAGTAAGTAAAAGCTTTGATACTCTTAAAAAAGAGGAGTTACACACCGTTTCAGAATTGCTAGTATTGTTAATGGAGAATTCAGTGCAAAGCAGTGTTGCTGTAGAGTAAATGTTTTTCCTTTTTTATTTTCTAAAAATCTATAAAGCATTGACGGTAAACAGATTTAACTGTCAGTTTTTTCACTTCTTTTCTTAATTTTATTTCAGACCCTTTCCTTCTGAAAGCAGCCCATGCATGCCCATCACCAGCACTTCCTGAAAAGAAAGACCTAGAACAGTTTATTGCAAAATGTGAACAGGGAACAATGCACCCAGTATCTGCCTTACATGAGTTTGCACATATGCACAATGTACAACTTGAATTGAAAGAAACTGGTGTGGCAGGTAAATACTCCCTCTTTTCTTAAATAAAGTAATACTTGCTTAACCTTGAGGTTATCTAAATTTCTGCAGTTAGTATTAATGGCACTAAGGCGCATGAATTTTTTACTGTTGACTGCCCTACCCTCCACATATGTTGCTTTTTTGGAGGCCCTTTCATTGTCTAGAGCTGTGTCTTATCATTAGTTACTACAGAATTTGATCAGATGAATTGTATGAAATTATGACTGCTACAGAGCTTTGTGAAAATGCGTAAAGTGAAATCTGAAATTCCTGTGGAGGTGAAAGGTTTGAGCTGTATTTTGCTAAAATATTTTTTTTTCGATTGCAGGCACATAAATCTATGAATAAAAGTACCATAAAATCATTTCAACAATTGTCTCTTTTCTGTCTCCTTTAAAGGCAGTATCATAAGGCCTTATTTTGCCTTTTGTGCTGTGGTAGATGGAGTTTGCTACAAGGCTGGCCTGGGAAATACCAAGAAGGAAGCTAAACTAAATGCAGCTAAGCTGGCTCTTGATGAGCTACTTAACTCTGAGTACACCAGGGCAAAGGTTTCTGAAAAGTCAGGTAAATGTTCTAGCAGCTCCTCATTAGAACTTGAAAAGCTTGTCTTAAATGTTCTCTATGCAAAATCCCTGTAGTTTAATTAAATGCTTTTGTTTCAGGGCTTCTGACAACATTCTTGAATCCTTTGGGCAGAGCTATTTGTCATAATGGTACTGAAACTCTTTTTTAACTTTTGTGTGTTGGGAATTCCATCAGTTTGTATTGCAGAGTGGAGAGTACTGAAAGAACTGATTTGTTGCTGCTGCAGTTGATTTGCTATTTAACTAGGTAACAACAGTATGAAGTTGATCCTAAGGGATTTGGTATTTTTATGATTAAAAGGCTTTCACACTAACTACTATCAAAAGAATTCAGTTTTATAACTGAATAACATTTACCTTATTTAAGGGTTGTTGCCTAAACACACTTACAAGTAGTTTAAAATCAGAAAGTTCTTAAGAGAATTAGAAACTTTAATTTGCTGGAAATAGTGCGAGGTCCGTGTTTTGAAATTTGGAATTTCCATCCCAGTTTGACATTTTGCTAGATTCTTAGATCCCCCCTGTACTCCTGATTTATTATAATAAATAGTAAAAACATAAAAGTGTTTAGGTATTCTTGTCCTTTATTTATTCATGTCCATCCTGATAATCTTTTAGAGTACCAAAAGTGTATTTCGATAGTAGTGCTTTTAGGATGTGGTTACATTTATAATTTGACAGGTGGTTGATCGTGTCTGTTCCTCCTCCCCGCAAATCTGTGTCTTGCTGTTTTTTATTGTTCTATTTAGAAAGAGGACCACTTATATATGAACAACTTTCACGAATAGTTGAAGGAGTATTTAACAGTCTGACTGCCAAACATCCTGAGTACCAAAATTGTGGCAGTTCACTAGCTGCATTCATCATTGTAAAAGGCAAGTCTGTTTTGTGAGTATTGAGGAGTGGAAAACTTAGGCTGTTTGTGTTCCCAGAGAGCCTTGAGGCACACATTTCTCATGTGGTAGATGGAGGCGAAGGGTAGATGCCCTTCTTTGACATGCTGTACTTGATGGTTCTCTCACATGTGTAACTGCTACAGCCATGCAAATATTCAAGACCTACATAAACATTTTCTGGTGCTGTCTCAAAGAGGAGTAGGGCTGTATGGACAGGCCAGGGCAGGTGGATATGCCTTGAAGGAAGCTGCAGTCTGGGGGGACACAGGAGCAGGCTTCTAGCAGGAGCTGTGGTCCATGGAGAGTAGCCTACACTGGAGCAGGTTTTCTAGCAGGACCTGTGACCCCACTGGGGCTCCTGCAGTGGAGCAGTGTGTAGCTGAGGACTGCGCTCCTTGGAAAGGACCCACATTGGACCAGTTCCTGAAGAATGGCAGGCATTGCAAAGGACCCAGGCTGAAGTGATTAGTGAAGGGTTGTATCCTGTGGGAGGGGTAGTGTGCTAGATCAGGGAAGGAGTGTGGGGTGGAGGGAACAACAGAAGCAAAGTGTTAGGAGCTGATGCTTCCCCATACCATTGTACCACTTGGGTGGGAAGGAGGGGAGGTAGAAGAGTCAGGAGTGAAGTTGAGCCTGGGAGGAAGGTGATTGTAGTTTTTGGGTTGTTTATTGGTGGGGTTTTTTTTTCTTTCTATCCTACTCTAATTGGCAATAAAAGTGAAGTCTGTTTTGCACATGATGGTAAATGGCAAGCAAACCCCCTGTTTGTATTTTGACCTACGAGCTTCTTCATTTTAGTTTTTCATAGAATCAGAATCATTTTGGTTGGAAAAGACCTGTAAGATGGAGTCCAACGTGCTGGGGGACAGAGGGTGTGAGAGAGCAGCTTGGTGGGTATCTTGATAGCCAGACAAGGTTAAACAACCACAGTCGCATAAAAATGCATGTTTTCTTTCTAGGTGGGCACCATGAAGTTGTAGCTCTAGCAACAGGAGAATGTAATTACAGTCGAGGCCTTCAGCCTGGTGGAAGGGTGCTGCATGACAGCCATGCCATTGTTACTGCAAGACGCTCCCTGCTAAGGTGAGAATGTTTGTATGAATTGCTACTGGTTTTACTTTTGTGAATGTAAATATGTATATGCACTCTCATTTTATAAGAAGTGTGTTCTGGATTATTTTCAAATCCCCATGAATTAAATGTGAATGTCTGGGCATTTGTAAGCAAAATAGTGTTTTCCAGATTTACTGCTACTCAGTAGTTTCCTTTGTTACTTAACTCTTTTAGATACTTTTATAGACATCTTCTGCTGTTCTATAATGAAAATCCAATGAGGAGAAAGGAATCCATATTTTGCATAGCACCAGGCTCAAAGCTGCTTAGCCTCAAGCAAAATACAACTGTCATTCTCTATATGAATCAGCTTCCAAAAGGAACTGCTCAGTTAAAATCGCACATGTAAGTACCTTTCAGAAATGTATTGGAAGATTAATTTGTTTACATTGTGAGTATGGAAAATATGTATTGTTACCCATTTCTAAGATCAGGGAGGACTATTCTGTTGTGGTGGTGTCTTGGTTCCTCCACCCCCCATGCTAATGACTTGGAAGTATTAATGTACAGGGTGGTAGTGATGAGTGTCTGAGATGCAGCTCAGTGTGACAGTACAGAAACTTCTACATGGGTGTTTGCTTGAGGACGATGCTTTTTTATTACAGATACCTGTTTAGGCGTGTTAACTCCCTCCCAAGATACTATTAAAATACTAATAAATCATTAATATAACCACTGAGCCAGTGGAGGTGACTTAATGTCATCCTTTCCACCACAGGATTAGCGTATAAAAAGCCTTGAACTGAAACAGTAGGCTCCTGCTCTGCTGTGTGGAAAAAAGGTAATGAGAGAAAGTTGAGGGGACAAATAAGCTTCTATGCTCTACACTTCTAGATTTAGTTAGATTTATGAGAGTATATTTTTTTTAATAGTTTTGACATTTACAGCAGCACTTGCTGGTTTACCTGATTATTACAAGTGTTATTTTGTGTCCCTTATAAAGGTGCTGTGGAATAATGTCCCTGAAAGTCATACAGTCATAGCTTTTTTAATATGTATACCTTATACAGCTATATATCTTATATAGCTGCTTTCATACTGTCTCTGGGAGCATTAGAAAGGCAGACTTGTGAGCTGGAAGTCGCAGCCAGTTTGTTGCAAGTTGTGCTAACTGGGAATCAGCGTTGAGAAGGTTTTTGATTACTGTCAGTGTCATAGCCCGCTATTGCAAGGGAAGTGCTTGATGAGAATAGATGCAGTTCATAAGCTACTCTAGTAGTTGACAGATTGCAGATGCAGCACTTTTTCCTCTTTCTCTCTGTTCTGGCCTGTGTTCTCTTGAGACAAACTCTTGGGAATGTTTTATTCTAATACAGCACATTAGCTCATGTACAGAGTTATTTAAAGATAGTTCTTAGAATAAAGATGTGGTACTGTGTTACTTAAGCCAAAATTAAATGGTTGCTTTATAATAAGGTGATAAATCAAAAGCACCTTTGATCATGAGATTATACGTTATGATAGAATTGGACAAAGTTTGCACAAAACTTCAGGCTTTGACTTTTTATCTGCTTTTATTTAAGGGGAAAGACCATGTTAGGCTTGTTAACAACCATTGTTTTATCCCCCTGGTGAGTGTGTTGCATCTCCTTCTTTAAAACACTTTGAGGATTTGCAGCTTAAGTTATGTTTTAAAGGAGATTTAACAACCTTATAGCTGCTTTTTCCTAAGATAAGCAGCCTCCAAGTAACTTCTGTCATAACTTTTGTGTAAGTAGACACAAAGCAATAGCTTTTTAGCTGTTTGTGCTCATCGTTTTTAATGTTTGCACAATTGATGGCCAAGATTAGGTTGAATCACTATTCATTAAGTACTGATTTCAGTATTCTAGTCGTTTGAGCAACTGAATGTCTTTTCTAATATTTACAAATACCATAATGTAAGGCCCAGATCCAGTGATAATTGTTTTGAGAAACAGTATTAGATACCACTTTACAATAATTTCCTAATATTTTCTCACTTAAATTCATTTTTTTGTGTTACTGTAGATGTCTCAACCCACAAAGTATGTCTGCTTATGAAACTAGTGAAGAACTTAGTCTCCATGTTGCTGTAGGAGGCAAGATATACCTAACTGTTTATTGGCCACCTGAAACTGTCACAACACGCAGTATGTCAGCTAGTGACAAATTAACAAAATGGGAGGTGGTTGGTGTTCAGGGAGCATTGCTGAGTCACTTCATTGAACCAGTGTATATCCACAGTATTCTTGTTGGTAAGTGGACTTTTTGTATGTTTCATCTTCCAGTTTGGATACATTTTATAAGACATGAACTAAACAAAGATGGTTCTTTCAAGAATTACAGTACTTTTCTGAAAAGATACTAAGTGTGTGTGATTTTTTTTTTTTTTTTTTAACTCATCTTTGAAATGCCCTGATGTAAAAGTCAGGCTCACTCTTGTGTCATTGTGGGTTTGTTTTAGTTTGCTGGTTTGCCCTTTGTATTTCTGTTCAGAGAAAGAAATTCAGCACTGTTTTATATCAAATCATATTTTAGATATTAAGAAGATACCATGTGTGAAAATGTTGTGTTAAGTATTCAGCCAGATATGGTGACTTTAAGGTGACAGTGTACTGCAAACAGAATATTGGAACTGATTTTTCCAAAGATTATTTTTATGTAGAGGAATTAATACAATCTAAACAAAACAGACACACACCCCCCAAAAACCCCCAAACCAACCAAATACCTGCATACTTGGCTTATTTGACACTTCCATGACTGACCTTGTTTTGTTTAATAGGAAATGGAAATTGCAAGGATACAAGAGGACTAAAATTAGCTATACGACAGCGTGTTGATGATGCTCTTACGTTAAAGCTTCCCATGCCTTACTTGGTCAACAGATCTCATACTTACTTGGTGAATGCTGCACACCCGATTCAAACATACTTTAAGCAGACATCTCTTAGCTTGAATTGGTCATTGCCAGATGTATCACTGGAAGTTGTGGATGGGTTACATGGAAAAACCACTGAAAGGTTAGAGTTTTTCTTCGTTATGTTGGAAGTAATGGTTAGCCTTATTGTTTTGTGCCAGTTCATTGGCGTATTAATTTTTCTAAGCTATGCATGGAGGCCTCAGTATTACCCAAATGAGAGAGGTTCTCTCCTGTGTTAGGTGAATGTGTCCTATGATTATAAACCATCTAGAGATCTTGTAACTTTGCAGTGAGCTACCAAGATATGAAATGAAGTAGTTTTTTGAATTGAGGTATCTTTATTCCATTGTCTGTGGTAGTGAATGTTTTAGTTTTCACAGTATGTAAAACCAGTTGGCATCCTACTTCAGATAAATTCTAGTTTAAAAGTATTTTTTGTTGGCTTGTTTAAATTTTTACAGCTTCTGATTTCCATTAGCTTTGTGCACTGAAAGTGGAAGTAGAACCATATGATCGTGTTCACAAAGCATCAGAGGGGAAAAAAAATCCTGCAATGATTAAAGCAACATAGCCATGATGTATTTGTTACTGAGGTTTTTGTTCGGTTTGGTGGTGATTTTTGTTTGTTTTGTTGTTGTTGTTTGGTTTTGTTGGTTGTTTTTTATTGTTGATTTTTGGTTGTTTTTTTTTCCATTTTCATTGTAGTTCACCCTTCAAAAGTGGCACTTATATGGCAAGTCGCCTTTGCAAGGCAGCAATGTTTAGTCGTTTTAGATTGCTTGCTAAGGAAGCGAAACGGGATGATTTGCTTCAAGTTGCAACATACCATGAAGCTAAGGTAAGGTGATACAGGGTTGGGGGAAAATTTTTGTATGTAGCCTTTCAATAGCTATTCTCAAAGCTCGTTTTGTAGCCAAGGGCTACTTCCTATTTCACTGAAGACTTCACCTGAACAGCTGGATCCCCTTAATTTCCTCTAATCTTTGCCTGAGAATGTCTCCAGTTGCTGTTTTAAAATAAAATTAATCTGGTTTTTCAAGAATTAGTATTGAAACATTCTCTATGAAAATCTGCCATGTTTTGTCTCAGTATGTGGAGGTTGCTGGCCGTTTTCCCCACTTAAAATGGTTTCATATTTAAAAGCTTTGTTTTTTTTTATTCGTTAGTTTATTTTCAGTCTTACCCTCTATTTATTTAATATTTACATAGATATTTTTTCTACCACGGTGTAGTCTTATGGGAGGATTCTTGTATCTTAAAAGAGTATGAAAGTAGCAATTGGTTCATCAGAAGACATCATTAAGTCCCAGGCTTTCCTTTGTGGTATAAAAACACAGAAATTACTGAAAGCAGCTACTGTGATTCTTGATTGCTGTAAATTCACTCACTTCTGTCCCTAGTTAGAAATACATAAGCTCATTTTACTTCTCTGTACTCTTGAAGGTTTTTCCTCCCCTTGGTTCAAGAGCTGCATTTTATTTCCAGAATTTTTGTGTGAAATGTAGACTTTTATAAAGTACATATCCCTTTTTTTTTAATTATTATTATTTTTGTTACCCATCAGAACACAGAAGACATGATTTGTTTTTTAATGATTCAAAAACTCCTTCAGAATAGGATGCCTTGATAATTGACTGTTCATCTGTTTAGATCTGCGTTGAATGAGAGTGAATGTTTATCTTCTGTGTAAAGATATTACTAGAACTAACAAGATACTGGAAAAATTGTGTTTAACAGAACACGGTTTTCCCAGTAAATGGCCAAACATATAAAAAGAGTGTTTTTAGAGCCTGTAACACTTTTCCTAACTTCCAGAACTGAGGGAATTACAAGATTTGTAGGTGGTGTCTTCCTCAAGGTTTGTGCTTGTGCACATTGTATGCTGATCGTAAAGAACACAGATCTTTGTAACCATCATTCTTCCAATGTCTTCTTTCTTATTTAATTTTTTTTTTTTTTTAATTTTAGACTAAATCTGAGTTGTACCAAGAAGCAAAAAACTTGCTGCAAAGCTACTTAGAGCAACATAATTATGGATCCTGGATTGTGAAGTCTCCACATATTGAACAGTTCAGTGACTGACATTTAATTGTAGCGTTTGTATTTGTAGCAAGAAAAATGTTATGGAGCTTCTTCTTTTCAATTTAAATACTGTTATTAAACCATCTGTAACCCTTTAGTCATTCCAAAGGCTGTCTTACAGGTAGGAGTATCTAACAGCTTTGCAAAGCAGATTTGATTTGCCCCCCAGTGCCACCTCATTTCTGCTCCCCCCCCCCCCCCCCCCCCATCCTGTGGAGTTATTAACATGATTTTTTTTTTCTTGTTAGTTTCAGGATTGCTGCATATTGATTTCTTTTTTTCCCCTGCCATTTTCATATCATACAAGTGTGAGCAGCTGTTAAGTTACATAGTATTTTCATACATGAGTAGTAGTATAGTGTTGTAGTCATGTTTCAGCTTCTTACTCTAAGAGGTTTCTAAAATAAAAATCTCCTGATATGGTGTGTAGTAATTTTTGTTGTTGTTTTAATCTTATTTTTCTGACTGGTATGTGGAGTCTTTACTGGAGATGCTCTTATGTTGCTTTGTAAGTTGTTGAAACTCACCGAGTTTTTACTGTTTGGTCCTTGATGTTTTTTTGCTATTGTTATTTTGTTTTCTGTTGCAGTCTTTTAACTTGGGGGTGCATGGTGTTGTTTTTGTTGTTTTGTGGTATACATGCCACATAGTATTTACTCCCTGTAGTGTTTCCTGTGTTAAGAATGCTGGAGAATGGCTGGAGCATAGTATTGCCTTTTTTCCAGGGATATTAAATCTTCACTAAATTTCCTTGACAGTATGTTAGCTGTATGTGTGCATGTAATGAGTGACATACCTGTTAAATCTGACGTACCATGTTACATACATGCAGCATGCCACACATATTAGTGCTTTATACACTTCTGGAGCATTTTTCTGTGTGGCCTTGGACTTTTGCTGAGACATCATCACCAAGGTGTTTTCTGGAGTTAAGTTAGAAGCCTGAAATATGTACAAGTAATCGTCCTTCTTTTTGTATACTTCAGCCATTTTATTAATTGAACAGCCAACCACAGCATCTATGAAACTTGCGTTCCTTCTTAGGAGAGAGGTTCTGTTGTGAAAACAGTATGTTGTGCTGGGCGTAATAGCTGTATCCTTGAAGTGTGAGTTGATGACAACAGTATGGATCCAGTGCTTGTATATGGGCTGTTCTTTGAATAAGTAGCAGCATGTGCAGAACGCACTAAGCTTATAAATGTAAGCGCACAGATGTTCTAGCCAGGTTTTTCCTTAGCTACTTCAGTAATTCTGAAATGTGTGATTCTGCAAGCTTGAGAGAAACAAGAGCGCTGCGGTTCCAGTAATGAGGCTGAAGAGGAATTTTGGACAGGTACATGCACGCAGAGCATGTAGACATACGTACATATATGGAAACATGGCTCATTGCACAGACTGAAGTCAGGGATGTGATTATGAACAGCACCAACACTTGAGAGCTTGGCCTCTCCCCTCTCTGCTTGAGAAGCATGGAGGTCCACTGGTAAAAGTATAAGTACACCTGCAGGTATGGGGGTGTGTGCGTGTGCATATTCTCTATATAGACAGCCCTGCTGTACCTGTGCACATGTCACATTATGCTGCTCATGTCACTCAAGTGTCACATACATAATATGTATGCTACATGTCATGTCGCACATCTTGCCATGTTTCACAGTGTCATGTACATGTCCCATAGATGCTTCACACTACATGTGTGTTGTGTGGCATGTGTCATGGCATGGCACATGTCACAGCTTGATATTAAAGCTGTGGGCTCAAGCAGGAGAAGATATCTCGGGAAATGCTAGAGGTTTTGCTAAAGATTTTTAGGACTTCTAGGAAAAGGTATGTACAATAAAATTTACCTTGCTATGCATTTTCAGAAGCTTTCAGTACAATACCCTTTTTCTAAAGATTTCTTCTAAAGCTTGGGCAAATACAGGAGCCAATCCTGCAGCTGCTATTTAAGTATATGAACCTACATATAATTAGTTGTCAGTCTGATGGACAGGGAGAGTTTATTTTCTGTATGTAGAATTTATATTTCTATCAGTTTTATCTCATAGGCTCAGAGCTTGCTATATCTAAATATTTTCTCACTTTGTTTAAAGGAGATTCATTTTTCATTCTTCTTGCATGTTGCTTTTAAATATTTATCAGAGAAGGAATTAATATAATAAGCAGAATTCTGCAAAGATTGACAGGGTTGAAAGAATTTTTACAAACAGATTTCTTGCCTGTTTTCTCACCTTCTGTGTTACGCTGTGTTTAGGTATTACTGTTACTTCAGGCTGTCATTTGGAAGGCATCTGATTTGAGCAGAGGGTGGAGCTGCTCTGTTTGTGGTGGGGTGACTGACAGTATTTTGCTTTTCTGAGTCTTTGTGGATGGGGACAGCACTCTTCACTGCGGGAAGAGAAGTGTAGAGTAACAGATACCAGCGCTGTAAGTATTTTCCCAGTTTTGGCAGAAAACTATCATTAACGCCCATTTTTCTCTTTTCAGCATTCAAGAAAAGTGCTGGGTTTTCCAGTGTTAGTCTGTTTTTAAGTACAACCTGAAATACTTCGTAACACACCCACCAGCAAAACACATCAAAGACTAAAAGATAGGCTGATAACTATTGTAGTCAGCTTACTTTGATGAGCTACGGGTTTGTATTGTTAGTATTGAGTTGGTGGGGTTTGGACTGCTGAAGATGGTCCTCTTAGTTGTTTCTTTCTGCATAAAACTTACAGTGTCACATGACTGACTCCATCTTCATTTGTAGTAAATAAACTTCTGGGTTTCCACAAAAATATTTTTGTGAATATGAAGGCAGCATGTTGTCACATGGATTTATGCATTAATCATCCATTTGGTGTCAGTTGTTTCTAGAAGTGTTTCCCTGTCTCTGAAGTTTTTTGAGAGCTACGTGTTTCACCTATGTAAACAAGAAGTATGTATCCTGCAAAAAGGTACACCAGAAAGCATGCATAGCGAAAGAGAACAGCTTAAAAAGAAGTTAGGGACTTTGGGGTTTCTTTTTGGGGGGAGCCAGCTTGGATCTATTACTTCGATACCTTGTGCTCTATGCTAGTGGAAACTGTTTTGGGGTTGTTTGTTTATTTTTCAATTGCTTTAAAATAGTTATTTACAGCTGCCTTGTTTGGAGTCTGGTACTGTACCCTTTTTGGGCGGGGGGGGTGGTGTTTATTGTGTTTAAAGAAAAAAAGTAATAAGTAGCCAGTGAAAAAGACAGTATAATTTAACAATGAAGACTCAAGACATGATTTTTATAAATTACTGAAATTTATTAAATATAATCTACAAGGAACTTTTAATAGTTAGGGATTTTTTTGGAGGTTTTTGGGGGGGGGTGTTGTTTTTTTGTTTGTTTTTTCTTGTTTTTTTAATAAATAGTTCTCTCTCAAGTTGATTGACAAAGCGAGAACCAGTTAGTTTTCCAAAGTACGTTTTGAGCCCGTAGGGCTTACCAGAAGGATCAGATGTGATCTTAGAACAGACTGTCTTATCACCCAGTCTGAGAACATAGAGTGGTTCCAAAATGGGCAGCAAGTTAGTAAGCTATAGGCAGAATACATAAATTAGTCATAATTTAGTATTTAAATAAATAACGTAGCAGTGAAAATGGTTATCTGCTTATTTTAGCATAGATCTCAGAAAGTTGCTCAGATCTTGGTGAAATGCAGGAAACTTCTTCTTGTCATTAGCTTCACAGATCTTGCATCCAGTTCCTTGGGGAATTAGATCCTGCAATGCAGATATTTTTGTTGATTGGTGATAGCTCTCTTGCCAGCTAGTTTTAACAATAAAACATCAACTTCTGTTTTAAGAAAAAAGAATCCTTAATATTTCCGGGGACGGGCTTTTTTCAGCAGGCAAGTCTTAAGGGATGATACGATGAAGCAGCTGCTTATAAAGGAGACTTTTGTAAATGAAAGAATACAATAAGCTAAGCAAACTCTCCATGATAAATACTGCAGCAGAAGCAAATTTTTTTTTTTTTTAACTATGTAAAAAGGTTACCTACCATAAGACCCTGGAGATTCTTCTGGATATTTCGAAGATTATCGGCATCCTCATCTTCAATGTCGTTCTCCAAGGTGCCCATTTCTGCCAGGTAACATTGTAAAGTTTGCCAGCTGCACTCCTAAAACAGAAAAAATAATTACATATATATATATTTCCTGAGGACAGTTGATTCAGTTTAAAAAAAATCATAGTTTCCTGTTGTTTTTATCATCATATCGGGAATTAAGCTGCTGGTTTTCTGCAATGTTCATTTGTTGCCCTTAATTTTTATTGTAAGAAGTTACATGTTTCCTTAGTTCTGTGGTAGGTTAATGTAACTTTCAAAAAATCAAGAATCTTCTAGGACACTGAGAACATCTCTTGAGAACACAAAGCTGTAGTATTTGCTCATAGACCAAATGAGCAAATTTGTCTTGTCATGTGGAAATCATGTCTTAGCAAAAGGGTTCATAGTTGAAGTGTCTCGTCAGTTTTGTAGTGGCCTTTTTAGAGCCATCTTCAGTTAATGCACTTTGGTTGTTTTATCTAATGTCTGAATCTGATCTGGCTTTTGAATATGATAACTTTACACATCACTCTTACAGGCTATTTCATCACTTGGTGACAATAGGTTACTAATCAGCTTCATGCATTTGCATTTAAGCACTGGAGCTCTTGAGATAGCAATATTTAGATGTTGCCAGTGATGAGAAAAATGACTCGGATAAGGAAGTGGTTGCAGAATCTGGTTTTAAAGCTTCACTGAAACAAAATCATGAAGTGAGAATTCTTCTTGATTAGAAACTTCTTTGGAGGTTCAAAGTAGTTAACGGCTGACTTCTGTAAAGATTTGTACTTCCCAGTACTAAATATCCTGATGCTCTTGTTCATTGGTCTACTTGCGCACGAAATTAAACAGGAAAGCAGTACAGATTAGCAGCCTATCCATGATGAATGGTCTGTGGTAAAGCTGTACTTAGAAAACAGTCTGCACTCTGGTGTGCAATTTTTTGGAAAGAAGCAACTATAATGATAGTATTCTTCTGGAACTAAGTCTTGGGTATTAACTAAATACCATAAAACATGAATATATAGCTAATACATCTAGAATGGCTTGTTGAAGTTTTATTCCTGAAGAGAATGAGTTAGAGCATATCTGAGTTTGATCTCTGGTGGGACATAGAAGGCCTACGGTGTCTTAAACAGAACCTACTGATAGCTCTGCATCTGGTCTAGATAAAACATGGGCACTATAGCCTACTGTAAAGCTAATACAATGTTTAAATAGTTCAGAAAACATTTTTTCCTGTGAAATCAACCATGTATTAAGCAGGATGCATAGGAGGGATTTATTTTGTGTTACATATTAGTCAGAGCAATGAGGTAATTTATATCAGAACCATGTTTGAGAAGACAAATCAAAAACAGAAGTGTCTTCAAGAAACTGCACTCCCTACATGGAATTCAAACTCTACAGATTTGTCTGCCCTTCTGCCAAGTGAATTTGTTTGGTGTAATTCAGTAATCTATTGTTTTAAAGTAGCCATACTTCAGAAATTCTTCTGAAAACAGAAAATTTAAACTCACCTGTTTCTCATTTGGTGTGTAAAGGTCAAGATGAATCTTCTGTAGAGAAGGGGGAGAAAAAGTTAATCTTTCGGGGAAAATGCATAGGAAAAGGTAAACAGAAAAGATAAATAGAAGAGGATCTTATAATAAAAGAAAATCAACCACTTACATCCTTGCTTTTTCCCAGGAATTTTAAATCTCTTATTAAAGCTCTAAGAAGGCGCATTTTTTCTGTTGATAGAGGTGATCCATAAGCTGCAGTCATAAGCATTGCTGCTGAAATACAGCTCAAGATCAGTACTTTGCACATCATGTCAGTGTTCTGATTATCTATATGCTAGTATTTGAGTTGTGGTGTATGATAAGAGCTGACAAGTTGTCATTAAGCTCTTTAGTGTATTTATACTCTCTTGTGGGGGGAAAAAGATGGGGGCGTCATGTAAAAGAGGTTTTATTACACATTTTTTCATATGTTCTACCTGTATGGTAAGAATCATTACTTTTGTTTTTCCTCTCCTGATGACACTTTGGAATTTTTATAAAGCAGGAGGGATTTTACCTATATTCACTGCTGTAAGAGAAGCCCACACTCACTTTGGGCAATCTCTCTTTGTGCTTTCTGCATGAAACACTTTTTCCCTCTTGTGCTGTCCCACTCCCCCATAGAATATACTACTGCCACATAAAATGCTGTTCTGAATTTGTATAGTTTAGCCATTTTGTCCATCTATCTGTATGTATTTATCTTTTCAGAAATGCTGTGGCATTATTTAAGTGAAGAAGAAAGAAGCATTCTCATTTTAGTAATTGTTGATTAAACAACAGGAAGAAAGTTGGCTTCCTGTCTGAAGGTGGTTTTACCTATCATCTTTTGCAAAGATAGTGTAAGCTTAGGTGCATGTCTTTACATGCACCTAAGCTTACATGCACACTGTCTGACTGTAAGTCAGTCTTTAGACCATCAAATTTAAAAGGTTTTTGAACACACACACACCCCCCCCCCCCAAAAAACCCAACAAACTTCCAGCAGAATTCTTTGCTTGGGGATGTTAAACCATTTTTTTATTGCTGCATATCTTAGTGCTGCTCACTCTTCCTTGTGTGTACCTTTCACTTTTCTCCAGCTTACAATGAAAATGCACTGCTTTTTAAAATATTGACAGATTTTCTTACTGATACCTAACCCACTGCATGTTGTGGTCTGTGTCACTGAAGGTGAGAGTAAGCAGTAATTTGACACTGAACTCTTGTATAATATTGCTGAACTACTTTTCTGGTTCAGAGCTCTCTTGGCTGGTATCTTTGGAAAGAGATGTGAAGTGTTTTAAAATTCATCATTTTTTCTTTTTGAGTGTAGTTCTGAGCCATATACTCTTTTCTGCTGCCCAGGAGTCTCTAATCTTATATGAAACTTGGTTCTTCTACTCGGTTTATTTAGCTGCTGAAGCTGTGTGGAATAAATTCTGGGTTTACATGCTACTGTGGTTTGAAGTTTGGTAGCATTCAGGATGAGCAGGATTAGGTGGGTAACTACTTCACCCACCATTGCATATAAATCTACATGTGGAGACCTACTTTACATATTCTGATCGTCTAATCTGAGGGGGAGTGGATGTATTCAAAGTCAATCTGTGATTTTTGTTTGGGCTAAATAGAGTCCATTACTATAATTATTAGTTGCTGTTAATTAGCAGTGTGATCCCAGCTCCTGGAGAAATTGGTCTCCATTTCCTGGTTTTGAAAGAAGTGCAAACATTTAATATGTAAATCTGAAGTCCTAGGAGCTACTATAGCTTGCAATATGTAGTATTTGTGCAGTTTGAAACTTTTTCTGGCGATTTATCTTTTTGTCTCTTGCATTCTTGATAGTAACTAATTTCAAACAGGAGTTACAGCTGCAGAGGTGAGCTGCAGGGTATTGGGTTGTCAGCTTTTTCTCCAGGGTTCTTTTAAAGTTAGGTCATTTTATTCAAGGTTTTTAGTTGTTTAGTTTAAGTTAATGTGTTTTGGATGTGTCAAGTACTAAGAAATATTTTGGTGGTGAGCACAGGAGACGGTTGTGTTTGTAATTAGTGCTTAGTGTTTTCAGCACTCTTCAGTCTTTCCTGGGCTAGCTCTATGAAATTACATCTGGAAGCACTGGTTTGAGGTTCTGAATCTGTCAGCTTCCTGGAGTAGTTCTTAACAGTTCAAATTGGAGGTAGCTCCAGCACTTCTTTAGATCATTACTTTATTTTCCCAGTGTTCTACTGTTTTCTTTTGTAAGTATTGGAGAATTAAAAAAAAAGACAAACCACAACAAAACACAAACCCCCCAAAAACCCCAAAAGAAGCAAACAAAAACCCTAAAAAGAAAAAATTAACACCAACAACCAACAAAAAAGCCTGAGCCATCTGTCAAATTTTTCAGCAAGAGCAAGTTTGCAGATAGGTCTGCTAAAGAACTAACACTGTTCAGGGAGCTAGCTCCCATGCATCTCTGTCTGAGAATGTTTTCCTCTGAAGTCCTTTATAGGCCAGAGCATATAAAACTATGATTTTAGTGTAGTCTGTGTGCAACTGGAATCAGATCAGACTGTCTGTTACCTCTTTTTAAAGTCTAAAAGAGGTTTGCATTTCAAGGGAGGAGGGGATAGCTGGATATGCAGTATTTAATAAATTGTGCACAGGTATTTGAGTGATTAATTTTCCTGTAAGACTTTGCTGCAGGCTTTATGGTCCAACAGGAGAAAGCAACAGATCTTGTCTTGACCATCTTTGTTGGCTTGGAGTATACTGATAAACCCAGAAACACAACTGAGTGTTAACATTAACTGAGCACAAACTCAGTTAATGCTAACACTCAACTTAATTAGACATTAAGTTTTGGGAGTTTGTCCTGCTTACAGATTTTCACTGTGCTAGCCAAGGAGTTTCCAAAGGCTATTCTGTCTTCACTGGCTATGTATAAGAGAGACCAAATCTGACCACAAGTAGCAAAAAGAAGGTGAATCTATAGGGACAGAGGTTCATGGTCATGGTACTAATAAGGCCATAGGTGGGTTGTATAGTAGTCTTTGTGTCATTGGTATGCTGACATGGTGGTGTAAGCTCCCCAAAAATTCCCTGCAGTACATTTGAATAGATTTGTGTCCAGAACATCTTCATCTTCTTTGAATTTATTTTTTCTTACTTGAATATTTTTCATCTAAGTGCTGTCTGTCATGTAACAGTTGAGTGTATGCCTAGAGGCTCATATACCGTTGGAGAGGGATAGCTTTTTTGGACAAGACTATGCTAATGTGCTGTAACTTTTAAATGCAATAGTATTTCTCCCTGTATAGTGTTGGACTTTTGGTGGTGGTCAGATTTCAGTAATTACACTCAGTCTGCACTCATGCTTATTACCAAGCAAGGAATTACTTAAGGGTTTACTCAGAGGTACTGTTATTTAGAAAGCCCGTACAGCTTCACCACAGAGTCAGTTGCGTATTAACAGGAAATAAAATGACTCCTTTAAGTTGCCTTGGAATCATACATAGTAAAGCAGTGCTGCCAGTGCTGAACCTCCAAAATGCTGCCTTTAAGAAGTGTTGGGAATAGGTGCTAGTGACTGTGGGTTTCTTGATTTGGTTTTAGTTTTAATGCACAATTCTGAAAGGTTAGTTGATCTATATCTCATTTTCTTTCTAAATACTGTTAACACTAAATCAACATTATAGGAAAAACACTGTAAAATGTGTCATACCTGAAAGTCATGGAGGGACACTTTGAAAGTGTTACCTACATTTTCATGGAAGATTAATTGGCAGTAAAGCACGTATGTTAAAGGCAAACGGTGGTTTTGGATGGGGGATCTGAGAGGGGAGAAGAATGTTTGTGACTTGCTGTTATTTTGTTTTCAGGTTTTTGTAGTACTTGTGCCTCATAAGGACTTATTTCTCTTACAGAAAATAACTAAAATTAAAAGATATGACCTCTATTATTTCGAAGTCTGGAAAACTTTTTACATAGACTCTGACTCCTCTCAGTTCAGAATTGTATTTTTTTTGTGTCTTTCTGAAGTGAAAGCTTGAATTATTTTTTTTTTTCCTTCCCCCCTCCTGTATACCTCATGACTGGTGAATTTTGGAGAGAAGTTTTGGTTTCATTGAGCTATTAGGCATCTTGTTGGATCAAGGTGCTATCAAGGTGCTTGCCTCTTTTCTTCATCCTCAGAACAGACTAGTATTCAGCTAGCCACTGTGAATGTTTTGTTTGTTATCCTTTAGTTCAGTGCAGTTGTTTTTCAGATTGCTACTATAGTAGCATGCTTTTACAAGATTACTTTCAGTAGTGTCGTAGGAACCACAACAGAACTTGTGTCTGATGAAGGTGATAACCAGCAATTTGTGATCACAGTCTCTTGATTTAACTCTAACAGTTAACAGTTTTCCTAACAGTTCTTTCTTAACAGTTATCTTCTGTTTGCAGATCTCATGGTTCTAAGCAATAACCTGTAAAAAATGAGCCTTTCCCTACTCTGCTCACTAGGCAGATTTGTGTAAACATGAGCTCAAGATTTGAGTAAAGGGTTGAGTGGCTTAAATTCGTTTGCATTTAAGCTATTAAAAAGAGATAGCCACCTCTTTCTTCAGCCTTTTCTGAGTCTTTCTCTTAAGTGGTAGCAGATGTTCATGATCCTGCCTGCATTTAAGAAATTGAAAGTTAGTTTTATTGAAGATACTAGGTTAATAACAAAAGACTAAAAGTTTAAGATAAAAAAGGCACTAAACTGTGTGAATTTAATACACCCTCTAAAATGGACCACTTGCTTCCCAAGCCCCTGTGGTCCTAAAATTCAAAACCTCTAACCTATTGAATGGGTGATTGCTGTATTTTCTGTTGAGCAAGAGCAACCAGGAAAAAGTTTTTATTTTCTTCATTGTTTGCTTCTGATGGGATTACAGCTTGGATTCTGCTGATTCACCAATGTGTGTGGTATCATCACTGCAATGATGAAAGATGATGTGGGAAAGTATTCTTTGAATGCCTTGTTTGAAAAGGAGAAATGGAGCAAGGGGTATAAGAGGAAGCAAGAAGTTGCCATATTGGATTAGAATAGTGGCTTTAACGAGTTGAATGTTGTTCCTGATTAGGGCAAGTACCCATTGTTTCAGGAGAAAGTGCTAAAAAGTCCCCAGAGTGAGTAATTCTTGAAGTGGATTTTTACTGTGAGGGTATCATTGTGGTTTTTGGCTTTGGGGGTTTTGTGGAGGTTTTGGTTTTGCTCAGTTATTTGTTTCTTAGGTTTTTTGTTGGTTGGTTGGGTTTTGTTTGTTTTTTAAGAAAAGCTTTTGCTTTTAGAGTGTTAACTAAAATTATCTGAAAATGGTTGACAAGTGGGAGCCTCTTCACAACAGTGTTAGAAGTAATTTTTTGTTGAAACAAGCAACATTCAGAGGGAAAGCCTTTAAAAAAGAGGAAAAAAAAGTAAATCATAAAGTCCTTCGGGCAGGGGAAATAATTTTAATCTTTATTGTCTGTCACATGTGTTCATCCTCCTGAAAATCTTGTAATTGTTTGGATGTGCATTTAGTTAAGGTATGGGATGATGGATTTATGGGAGTCTTTGTGTTTCCTGTCACCATAGTTAGCATTGGCTAAGCACATTCTCTCTAGCAGTGTACTGATACCTCATGGTATAGGTCTCTCACCTCTGCATATTTAGGCATTCATGAATCTACCTTGTGCCCTACTGTGCAGCTTGGATTTTCATTTCAGGGAAATGGTGTCTTGCCATACATGTCCACTCAGTCCATTTTTTTCAGTGCATGAATTGGCTCTTAAATCTTTGTGATGATGCTGTTTCTTCCTGGAGAGATTAAGAACTGTCTCTAAATGAAATTTACAGAGCAAGAGTCACTGATTGTATAGTGTTTGTACTTGCCAACAGGTTTATTGTTGGCAGCAGTGTGTTTTGATTATTCTTTTTTCTCAGTGTAGGTCACCAAAGATGGTGGTGATCATCTGCATTGAGTAGTAAAAAGCAAGAACAAGAACAAAAAAGAAGGATGAGGGGAAGGCCTGAGAAATCAGAGGCTGTTCAGCATCACCACTGTCCATGGGAATGTTACAGAGCAAGTCTTTGGAGACTTGAGGGTAAGGAGGATATGGGCTGGATAGGACTGTGGTGTGGGGCGGAAAAAGCATCTAATTGGGGATGTTTATAAATATAATGCAGTTAGGTCATTACAAGAAAAGCAGCTTCTTCATTATACATGAAGACCAGCAGCAGAAAATAAAAATCTTTTAAAAAGGTAAACTTATTAAGGTTGTGAACTTCATAGCATTTTAGTTTTATGGTAGGCTTTGGGATGATTTCAAGTCTGAATGAGAAAACTAAATACTGTGAAAGTTAGCTTAATGTAAAGTAAGTAGGATTGACTAATGAAGGGTAAGGATTAGGCCTGGATGTAGTACAGGTTACGATGGTGTGCTGTATTTACAGAGAAGTAGTTGAATTTTTGGAAGATTTTTTGGGTGAACTCGAATGGCTTCTTTGTGTTTAGGTATAATCTGTTGTCAGTAGTTCAAACGTACGTTTACAAGGATGATTAGTCCCTTTTGTTTGTTTTTAACTTTTGTATCTAAATGGATTTTTTTTTTTTTAAGGCATGCCTCCACAGTTAAGTGTTGCCAGGATCAAAACATAGTTACTGATTTTCCCCTTAGTTGAATGTACGCCAAACAAGCTAAAAGTGTTCTCGATACACCCACAAAATTACACAAGTGTTAACCTCTACTAGTTTTGTTTCACACTTCTTCTTTAGGTGAAGAACTGTAGAGACCAATAGAAATACACTGCCAATGAGACAGTTCTGTGAGTTTAGTGATTTTGGAAATCTAAGTCCTTTACATTCTTGCTGTTTCTTATCTAGACCTAGATGTTGTGTATTTTTCTGTCTGCATAAGAAAGGGGAAAGCAAAATGGAGGTATTCTGAAGAGTGGAAATCAAACCAAAGCATTGTTGTTGAATGGTGTCACCATTGGTTAACTATGTATGTTAACTGTGCAGCGCGATAGGGAGGAACTGCAGAGTGAAAGTGTTGTGAACCCTTCCGATTTTTTTGCAGAGATTCTCTCTACGGTTGTTGTATGATTTTTTTGTTAGAAAAGCCAAAGCTCATCAATACTCTAGATGGTGTTTTAGATGTGTTACCTTTAGGACTAAGCTGTTAGCTGTGAATGCAATCGCCCTGGTAGGCCTAAGACAGAGAGGTGCTTTGTTGAGGCTGGAAAGAAACCAAGATCTGGCAGACACATTAGGTAGCTCAAATTGGAACAAGACTTGTTTTCATTTTGGAATGGGGGAGGTCACTTAAGAAGAGTAGGTACACTCTGAACTGAGAGGTAAAGAGTGCTTTGTTCCTTACTTTCCTTTTAGAAGCCAGATTTACAGGGAGAATCAGTCTGTGGTGTCTCACTGGAGTCCCACTTTACTGGGTGGTGAGTTGTGTCAGAAGTTGAAGGAATTTTCATGTAATAGCCTGTAAGCAACCCCACATGAAAGTCTGTTAAGCATTTGCTGTCACTGTGCAAACTCTGACCTCAATTGCTCCTTCAAACACTTCAGGAACATAGCACAGAATACTTTTGAGTTGCTCTAGAAAAGTTTCTAGTTGTAATGCTGAAATATGCAGTTACTGTATTTTATCATGTGAGACACTGGGTGATACAGAGCTCCCAGGTTTGTTCTTAAATACTGGTTGTTAGTTGTGTAATAAGAAAAAACAGTTAGGATAGGCTGCAATAGTAGTTCTTGAAGTTGAACTTCATATGCCTTTAGCCAGTCCCAGTGAGTGCTGTCATCATGCATGTGCAAAACCAGACCAGTTGGGATAGATGAGCTTAACGAAATACTGTATAATCTGTGAAGAAAAGAGAAAATATGTTGTGTGTTCCCCTCAGTGTCTTGGAAATCTAATTAAATGGCAGATGACTTTGTATCTTACCCAAGTAAGACAAGTCTTCAACACGTAATTCTGTGAGACAGGTAGACATGCATTCCTTTAAAAGACATGTTAGGAGTTTAAGGGTCTACTACTGTAGTAGATAAATTTAAGTCCCAAATGTTTTCTCAGAGGAATTTACTTGAGCTGCAGGTCTGAGGGTCTTTGCCCAGATTGCTTCTTTTGTACAGTTGCTGGTGAGCTTGGAATATGGTAGAGATGGACTTGAGCCTGGTTTTGCAGTGATTGGGAAAGGCAAATTAGATACTGTCAAAATGGACAAGGACCAAAGCATAGACACCAGATGGGTTTTATGGGTAGGCTCACAACCATAATACCTTTTCAGCTATGTAAGCAGAGTTCTAAATGGAGAAAATAAATTGCCTGATACTGTTGCTTTGGCTAGTGCTGCTCTCTGGCTTCTCAGCCTTTTTGCATAGGTTAAGACCTGGGAAATTCTCAGGTGATAGTCTTGTTCATTTTAAAGCTTGTGTTTTTTCACTATATCTTTTAACTGCTGTTATGGTCCTTCCAGGATGTCTATATGGTCTGTGTCGGCACTCGTGCATGTCTGTTGATAGCCTTGGTGCCTGCCATGTTGTGATGCAGTGTCTTTTAATGAGAGTAGCATAAGAATGAAGATTCAATTCTTGTGCTCTGTTCTTTGTTTGAGAGTGTTTGTTCATGGTATAAAGTCTAATAAAAAAAGCCACCTTCATTCAGCATACATCATGTTGATTAAATACCTGCTTCTAAGGCAGTGATATCTTGTCTCAGGTTGATAAATGTGATGCTGTTAACTTTGGAGTGTGCATTCACACTCCAAGAAATTCAAGAATCCTCAGTGAGGTTTTTTTTCTCCCATCATACCCGCTGTTATATGGGACTGAATATGAAGTTTTCTGTTAGGTCTTTGTCAATTTGAAAATCAGCCACAGGGAGAGCCCTCTCTGCATTTCTGTTGCTCAGGTTTTGCAAACAGGCTTTAACAGAGGCGGGCTACGTGTTTTGGCTCTGCAGTATCTGTTTAGAAGACTAGGGCAATCAAGTGTTCTTTTGTTGCTAGTTTTTTCTCTGTTTAGCTGTTGGAGAAAAGACCTGAAGGCAAAGGTTTTCTGGTTTTCAGTATTAGTGTTTTGCAGTCGGAAAGAGATCAGCATATACACTAGCAAACTTAAGTTGTCGCCACTCTATTCTCAGTATCTGGATTTAAGATTATGAACAGTAAAGTGAAAGTTTAACTTGCGCTACTAGGTCAAAAGGCCAGTGTGGGATTATAATAATACAGGATGCTAAACCACAAATGAAGAATATTGGTTTACCTTGCTGAATTCTATGATAATACACATGCTAAGCAGATGGCCTAGATTAATCACTAGTAGGGACAAAAGCTGTTGAGGAGCAACTTCAGTACTGGCTGGCAGTAATGGAGGCTCCAGATTGTATAAGGCATTTTTATGGCAACATACCTGTTCTCTTAAAGTTCAGTTTCCCATTTCCATTTCCTTTTGTTCACTTTACCCACTTGCTTCAGATTGGTTGTGTGGGATTTACTGAGGAGGGGCAAGGGCTTCCCCACACGTACTTACTTTGCCTACTGTCATACTCATGGCCAATATTATATTCCTGTACTTCCTGTAGACCCTACATTTCTTCTTGAGTGTTAAAAGCATCAGTGCAGCAGGAGTGTCCTTATTCTGTCCATGTTTGCCAATGCTTCTGACTGTAGAGATCCTGTGGAATTTAGTGGAGTTTGGTTGAAAATATGAATGATTTGTTTGTAAATAGTCTGAACAACATCACTGGATAACAGTGACAGCTTATTTTTCTTAAAATCCGCAGTTATGCTTCATGAGTTGAAGAGTCCATTTAATTCAGCTCTTTCTTCAGAGGTGGCCACAGTCAGAATCTTTTGGGCATTATGGTATTTCTGAGTAGTTTCCCAAGTACCAACTGTTTTCAGCTCAAAACTATTCAATGAGAAGTGGTTCATGTGTATTGACTAGCCTACAATGTATGTCAAGGCCTTAACTTGAACCATCCACGTCATAAATGGTTAGCAGGTTCCACAGATCTACTTACTGTGGCTTTTCTCGTTTTGATCCTGGTTCCTGCTAGGTTTCTTTGATGGTATAACCTCTCAGTCCTTGCACTGGAAGAGGTGTTGAGTCTTCCTGTCTACCTGTGCTATGACATTCAAACTTACGAGGAAGCTTGTCCACAAAAACTACCTTTTTTTCTATGTTGTTTCTCCTGTCCTACTTGTTCGCTTGTTTGTTGTACAGAACAGCAGAGATTTGATTGTTCTTGTTGCCCTTCCTTTAGCCTTTGAAGTTCTTCTGTTCTCTTTTGAAACAGAGGGGACTGCAACTGATCTTTTCTCTCTTTCTTTTTTAAATACATTTGCATGATAGTATTTTCTGGTATCTTCTGTGTAGCTCCTGACATCAGATCTGCTACTCTTAACATGGACTGCACACTGAACTGACATTGGCGTGACACTGTAACCCCCAAGATCCTGTTTCTAATTGCTAATTGTCAGATTTGAGGCCATCTGTTGGGTTTCTTTCACTCCCATGCTATCTTCTTTTGGGTGAAGTTTTTCCAACTCTCAGCAGCATGCTGGTATTTTAAAGCAAATAGGTTTTAACAAATGAAAACTACCTGCATCATATGATTGAAAATCTATTTGTAATCTGCCATTGTCAAATAAGTGGCTTATATCAAATGTCTGTCTCTCCTATCCCTGATTTCTTCATGTATCATTTGCTTTCACTGGAGTGCTAACATCAACTTGGGTGTTGCCCTTTTTTTGTTTTAATCCGTATACTCTTGAAAGAATTGTGTGGAGTGGTGTACGTTCTTCTTTAAGTCATCTTCAAATATAAGTCAAAACCTGAAATTAGAATCCTTTCAGAATGAAGACTTTTATCTAGATGGGCGTGAAAAATGCATGATTCTCTTTGCTTGCCAATAGGGTTTCACAAATCTCTTTTTTCTTTCCTTTGGTGCTGCGAGCGTTCCTTCTGTTCAGTGGTAAGTGGTGCTTGCTTATAGCCCCTATATGCAAGTGGTAAGTTGAGGGGGATAGTGTTTCAATAACTGTGACAACCACAGCATAAAAGTTAGGAAAGATTTTGCTTGGAGTTATACTAACTCCAGAAAGAGTTAGATGGGTACTTTAGAATTAGTTGGTTGTTTCCTTCAGCAAAAAATGTAGCAACTACTATTTAGGGAGGATAGCATTAACTTTTATAATCTATATAATGTGTCATTCTGTGCAAGGAAATGTGACTGAATCCAGTTTCTTAGTATCTAATTTTAGGGGGTTTGTAATGAAATAACAACTGAAAAGATGATGTCATCTCGGCATTTTTCCAGGTTCAGAGGTAAAAGCAATTGCATTTTCCCTGGTTTTGTTAGGTTCTGTTGGCAGATTTCCCCAGCCTGTCAGGGTGCCTCTGAATAGCAGCGCAGTCTTTGACCTGTTTTGAGAATTAATGGGGCCATCACTGATGGGAGGTACTATGTTGGGCCTTCAACCTGCTCTCTGCGCATAGAAGCAGACTATCATTTGCCCAAGGCATCACAGCTAAGATGATGTGAATATATAGGGTAGTTTAGATGCTAGTTGGGGATGTCAAGACTTCAGCTCACACTCAACAGAAAGCCCTGTATAAAAGCAACTATAAATTAGGTCTTGGTGTCCTAAGACATAAGGAGGATTTGAACAATTTTCCTGATCTTACAGTGGTAAAAGGTAGCTGGTGCCACTCAGGAAGGCTATCTTGGCACTAGAGTAGTTCAGTTTGAATTTCTCCTCAATACCTACTATTAATCAGAAAGCAGAATCCTAGGTACTACTAAGAAAGGAGAACAAAACTGCTGTGTAGATCTGAGGTGCACCCACGTCTTGAATAGTGTATATGGTTCTGCCCCCATGTCTGGACACAGATAGATAATGGCAAAGCAGATGACCAATGGAAAGAAAATACGAGAGATGGCTAAGTAGACTCAAACTCTTAAAGCTGGAAGAGAGGAGAACAAGGAAAGATATTGGAGGCCTGTAAACTCAGTGAGCTTACATAGGGTAAGGAGGGAATATTTCTTTAGTTGATGAGCAAACAGTGAAACAAGCTGAGATGTTGAGGGTTCCAAATGAAATGAAGGGTTCCTCTTCCATCTTGGTGTAGTTAAGCAGAGGAACTGTGCTACAGGATGTTACAGGTACCAAAAGCTTACATAGTTTCATAAAGCCATTAGACAAGTTTATAGCTCCAGGGATATTTGTATTCCTTTAAAAACAAAGATGCTGCTCTTTATTTAAGAAGCTCTTAAACCACAAATCGTAAGTGACTCAGAGACTATACTGGAGAAGTGCCTTCCATAGGCATCCTCTGTTGGTCCTATCGAACAAAACCTTAGACTGAGGAGACTTTTGAAAGAGGGTTGGAATGGATTATTTTGCAGGTGTTGTTGGTAGCAGGACCATTAAAGATGGTTGTATCTTCACTAACCCTTGATGATGCTGATCAGGGAACAAGGATGCTGCATCAAATGAGGATGCTAATGCAGTTTCTTTTTAAATTTACATTGATGGTGTGTAAAATTCTGCCTTGCAAATATATCCATTTTGCACCAAATAACAACGTATGAGATTTGTGGTAGTCCCTTAGTTTTCTTATAGTAGGTTAATTAAGCAACTAAAAAAAAAAGCCACCAACTCCCCCTCCCCTCCCCCAAACTGGCAACCAAAAATTGCGATTTGCTCCAGTCATAAGAGTGGGAATTTTAAAGGGATACACCATAGAAATAATAGGTAGAAATGCAAATGTAATAGTCATTGCTTGAGCAAATTTCTATTCTAACAACCTGGCATGACATGAATTTTAAATTTAACATTTAAAAAAAAAAAAAGTATCTTTTGGTAGGAAAATTCTCTGGGTATCAGTGGCTGATTGAGAGCTAAGGAATGTTCCTGGTTCTTTCCCTTTCACTCAGGTTGAAAATCATTTCATTCCTAACACAGATGGGGCAAAGCTATCTCTGTCAGCCAGACAAGCTGAATTTCATGTGTGTCTGCAATGCTTGCATATTATTAAAAATATTTTCCCTATCTAGATTAGTTTTAAGTGTTTGCTCTGCATTTGTTCCTATTTGGCAGTTTACCACCTAGCTCATTTCATCTGCAATGAAATGAGTGTTTACCTTTGATTTTTCTGTGTGTTGCCAGAAAACTGAGTACTAACAGAGAGAGAAAAGCTATAGAACATGCATTTGTAAGATTGAAAATAAGCTTGTCCTGTTTAATCTCTAGAGCAGAAACTGGTGAGAAATAGCTAGGTTAGCTGTCTGCTGCACATAGTGGTTTTTACAAGCTTTGTGCAAACTAAGGGGAGAGCTTTGGAGCTGAGCAGGAGGAGCAGATTGGGAAGTGTCCTCATAGGTATGAATGTGTAAAAGAAGGCTTTTACCAAATTATTCATCTACTCAGGATAGCAGTATCTAGGATAGTATGCTGTGCACCTACTTCTGGGGAAAGTAATACATGAAGAAAATAACAGTGAAATAGTTGCTTCAAAAGAAAACAAAAAATACACATCCTATGGTAACAGCATATTTCACAATTCAAGTTCTGTGATAATTTCAAAAGAACGCATGCCCATAGATCCGCATGTCTGCCCCAGCCACGTCATGACCCCATACCAATGCAAGACCAATATGTGCGTCACCTTCCCTCCTGTAGCTTAGTTTTCTCAGAAAGGAAATGCAGTTGTGTGGGCTGGAAACGAGATGCTATGCATTCTAGCTTGATTGTGATCTGGATGATCAGCTCACGCCCATCTCTCAATCTAAATGGAGGAATCGGAAACTGTAATGTGATTCTTTCATTTAGTGCTGAAGGAGCATCACATAGTGCCACGAAAAATTGTTGGGTCTTGGTAGAAGCAGGTTTTTCTAAGATTTGTGTTGGAATGGGGAGATAAAGTTTCTGTGGTGATAAGCTGGTTAGGAGACTTGGAGTATTAAATTCCAGACCAGTGGAAACTATTTATCTGGCGAAATCACAAGAGAGATGTGAAACACTTCAGACCTAGAACATGCTTTATGTTAAATGCAGTCACTTCTAGTTATTTATTCGTGTTATAATGCCCAGACATGACAAATGAAATCCAAATCCATTCTGTTAACTTCAGAAATGCCGAAGGGCAAATGCTACTGTTGTATTACATTGAACATACTCCTAAATGATGATGGATAATAATAATTCCTAGAAAAGCTTGTGTTCACTAGGATTCAGGTGTTAAGTCTTGCACATACAAGTTTTCTGGAGTTTGGGAAAGAAGCTTTTACATTTCTGCAGCTCTGGAAGCAGTTTTCAGAGAGGCAAGACTGAACAGCATAGTAACAGACAGAATAGAACTATTTTTCACAAGAAAAACTGCAGTCTTCTGAAGCAACAGATTATAATTTACGGAAAGTGTGCTACTTTAAAATCATCTGTGACTTCATTATATCTGTATGTTACCATTTACTTTTTCTCATCAGTAATAAAAAGTGCAGGAAATTGAAACTTTGATTGTGTAGTTAGAGGTTTTCGAAAGGACCACAGTGATCTGATTAGAGTTTACTCTTTTTTTCAATTTTTTATCAGTCTTGATAGACTGTGAGAAGTCAATTAAACCCCAAAGTATGAATATAAATTGCATACAAGCTCTGCACAAGGAGGGGAGTGTTTTTTGGATGATGTACCACTTCAGTAGCTGGATCTGAAGGTCAGTAGACTCATTGTGGAATGCAGGGTTGCATTTTAGTGCTGAGTTCTCACTTGGTCTCTGGACTTTCTTAGTGACAAATTCGGCAGTGGAAGCAAAAGCGATGGAGAAATTTGCTTGGGTATTGGTCTTCCTACTGTTATTGAAATTACTGTACTTTTTACTTTCCATGTCTTGGTGAAGGAAAGATTGACAGTGATTTAGTGGTGGCAAATGCATCATAGCAACTTCAGTCATATATTCCATAACCAAATGCATGAGAGAGTAAGCGTTTTGTATGTCATGTCGTCATCCCCAGCCCCCCCCCCTCCCCCCCCCAAAGTTTTAGTAATGTAAAGGTTTTGATACAAACAAATAGGACCAGAAAGGCCCCATTATTTTGTGCCTGTTTGATTTTAATGCTTTTAAGATAATCATCTGTTGGACTTTCTCTTTGGTGTTGGCGTATCAGTGATACAGCCCCTGTGAAAGGCTGGCTTCCATTAAGATAGGCTAACAATGAATGTGTGATAAGTGAAAAGTTCTCTTTTTTTAACCACAGAGAATACCAGTCACTGAAACAAGTATAAAAATGGCTACGGGTTACTAGACTGTAATCACACTTTTGGCTATGGGATGTGCTGTCAATGGAATGGATCTGACCTTAATGTTCATATGTTATGGTGTTGCTCTCGGAAAGTCAACACTGCACAGAAGGGAAAACAGGATGGGAAGAGAGAATGGGATGGACAATAAAAACAAACAAGCACCCACACAAAAACCCAAAACAAACAAAAACCTCAAAAACAACCCCAAACAAAACAAAACACCAAAAACCCCAAACCCATGAAAACAACGCAATTGCACCTTCAACCTGTGGAAAAGGGAAAAGCAAAAGGACTTAAATCTGATGCAGCATAAAACCATTGACATGGATGTGAACGTTTTGGACAGTTCAGGATTTCATTATACAGGTATTGGCATCTTAAATGCTCAATATATGGAAGTGCTACCATGCCTTATCACAGTAATGATTAAAGGACTTTTTAGTGCGTTTATTTCAGACTGAGGCTAGAGAAAGAGAAGTGAGTGTGCAATACTGTCATCATTTTGACTCTAGGAAACAGTTTGCTATCATTTTATGCTGAGTTTATGTAATATATTCTTCTTATTGGAAATAATTCTCTTTCGGCCTTTAATGAACAGAGTGATCTAACACAAGCCTTTTATTCCTAAATTGAGGTGTAAAGATTTGAGCCAGATACTGTAATAAGTAGCAGACCTCTGCTGTCTCAAAATCCCTATTTTGCAGAAGCTTCTTTTGGTCATGAGCTTTTGGTGTATAATGGGAGGCTTTGATCAGCCTTCGAGTGCCCCCAGGAAAGTTCTTGACATTCCAGAAGGAAATGAAACATCAGCTCTGTGAAACATCTCCTATTCAAAAGATTTTGTGATTATGTTTTGATGAACTGTTTTGTTTCGTTGTGGTTTTTTCTTTTTTGTTTCTTTTGGGTTGTTTGTTTGGTTTTGGCTTTGGTTTATTTAATTTTTATTTCTCATATTTTGACATGGAATTACCATCAGACTTTTATTCCTGCTGTTTTAAATAGAGATATAATGCTGAAGGTTCTCCCTCATCACGTCGGGATACTGTAATTGGTTATCAGGTGTAAGATTTACCTGTTGTTAGCATGAGCATCCAAAAATCGAAGCTTATGTAGAATCATATGAAACTGTGGATGATTTTCTTGCTGTTCTAGTGAGGTGGTTGGGTTTTTTTTTAGTTTTGGAGTTTTGAGTCTGTAAAACTTTTCGTGGCAGAAAATTACTTCTCCTGATGACAGAAGGAAGTCATTACAGCCTTTGAAAAAGGATGCTGATATCACCTGATAATATTAGACATTAAAATTAAAAATACTGAGCACTCAAGAAAATGAGAAAATTTAGTGATGACTCAAACTGACCAACTGTCTCCTGAAGCAAAGAAGTAGAGGCAAGAAGCACATTTAGCGGAAGCAAGAAGGGAGTTCTTGGAAAAATGTCACTTGCTAGGACACCAGCATATAGAGGATGGCAAGACAGTGCTCTGATGTTTTTGAATCCTAGCCACTACCATGGCAGGTGGAGGATAGCCTGACTGTTCGTAGCGTACTGGATTGCATTATTTTCTGCAGCTTTTTTCATGAGCATTGTTAAATAAAACTATTTCAGAGTCTTGAGATGCTTTGCTTCATGTTGCAAATACACCACTGCTTAAATTATGTTGGTATGTAGGGACCACAGGAAGTGGCAGTTCTGGTAGCTCCAGAACCAATTGTGAGACAAGAAACAAGAGAATGAGGGAAGGACTAAGGGTCTATCTTTGACTTAAGCACCACAAAAACAGTCTGTGTCATAGAATCAGAGAAGAGTTAGGGTTGGAAAGGACCTTAAGATCATCTAGGTCCAACCCCCCTGCTATGGGCAGGGACACCTCCCACTAAAACATGTCGCCCAAGGCTCTGTCCGACCTGGCCCTCAACACCGCCAGGGATGGAGCATTCACAACTTCCCTGATAAGCAACCCAGCCAGTGCCTCACCACCCTTACAGTAAAGAACTTCCTCCTTGCATCCAGTCTAAAATTCCTCTGTTTAAGTTTTAACCTGTTGCTGCTTGTCCTATCACTACAGTCCCTAATGGAGAGTCCCTCCCCAGCATCCTTACAGCCCCCCTTCAGAGAGCCCAACTTTCTCAGCCTGTCTTCATACGGCAGGTGCTCCAGTCCCCTGGTCATCCTCGTGGCCCTCCTCTGGACTTGTTCCAATAGTTCCATGTCCTTTTTATGTTGAGGACACCAGAGCTGCACTCAGTACTCCAAGTGAGGTCTCACGAGAGCAGAGTAGAGGGGCAGGATCACCTTCTTCAACCTGCTGGTCACGCTCCTTTTGATGCAGCCCAGGGTACGGTTGGCTTTCTGGGCTGCGAGTGCACACTGCTGACTCATGTTCATTTTCTCATCAACCAACACCCCCAAGTCCTTTTTCCACAGGGCTGCTCTGAATCTCTTCTTTGCCCAGCCTGTAGCTGTGCCTGGGATTGCTCTGACCCAGGTGTAGGACCTGGCACTTGGCATGGTTAAACTTCATGAGGTTGGCATCAGCCCACCTCACAAGCGTGTCAAGGTCCCTCTGGATGGCATTCCTTCTCTCCAGCGTATCAACCGAACCACACAGCTTGGTGTCATCGGCAAACTTGCTGAGGGCGCACTCAATCCCACTGTCCATGCCACCAACAAAGATGTTGAACAAGACTGGTCCCAACACTGCTCATTACTGGACATTGAGCCATTGACCACAGCTCTTTGTGTGCAGCCATCCAACCAGTTCTTTATCCACTGAGTGGTCTATCTATCAAACTGATATCTCTCCAATTTAGAGACCAGGATGTCATGCTGGACAGTGTCCGAATGCTTTGCACAAGTCCAGGTAGATGACATCAACTGCTCTGCCCCGTCCATCAGTTCCGTAGCCCCATCACAGAAGGCCACCAAATTGGTCAGGCAGGATTTCCCCTTAGTGAAGCCACGCTGGCTGTCACCAAGCACCTTGTTGATTTTCATGTGCCTTAGCCTGCCTTCCAGGAGAATCTGCTCCAAGATTTTGCCAGGCACAGAGGTGAGACTGACTGGTCTGTAGTTCCCTAGGTCATCCATTTTCCCCTTCTTGAAAATGGGGGTTATATTTCCCTTTTTCCAGTCGTTGGGAACTTTACCTGACTGCCATGATTTCTCAAATATGATGGCGAGCAGCTTCACAACTTCATTTGCCAGCTCCTTCAGGACCCACAGATGGATTTCATCAGGTCCCACAGACTTACGCACATTCAGGTTCTTAAGATGGTCTCGAACCAGATCCTCTCCTACAGTGGGCCCAAGGTCTTCATTCTCACAGTCCCTGCATCTGCCTTCCAAGACTTGGGTGATGTCAGAGCCTTTGCCAGTGAAGACCGAGGCAAAGAAGTCCTTCAGAACCTCAGCCTTCTCTAAATCCAGGGTAGCCAGTTCTCCTGATAGCTTCTGGAGAGGGTCCACATTGTCCCTAGTCTGTCTTTTATTTGCAGTGTACCTACAGAATCCCTTCCTGTTATCTTTCACATCCCTAGCCAAGTTTAATTCTAACTGGGCCTTAGCTTTCCTAACCCGGTCCCTAGCTTCCTGGACAACATCTCTGTATTCTTCCCAGGCTGCCTGTCCTTGCTTCCACCTTTTATAAGCCTCTTTTTTCCCTCAAATTTTCTTCAGCAGCTACTTATCCATCCAAGGAGGTCTCCTGGATCTCCTTGCGCAGTTCCTTCTAGTTGGGATGCAACACTCCTGAGCTTGTAGCAGGTGATCCTTGAATATCAACCAAGAGTCTTGGCCGCCCCCTGCCCTCTATGGCTATATCCCATGGAACCTGACTAAGCAGGTTCCTGAGGAGGCCAAAGTCATGTCTTGTTTTGTTGTGAATACTTAATATTGCATATGCTGGGTTATCTTCCCATGCTGGAACTGATCTCCCATTATCTCAGGAGCTTAATGTACAAAGTCTGTTTGATTAAGGCATTTCTTTTGCAGTGTGAGAAGTGATAGCAATTTTGTCCCTGTTTCCTGTCTTTTTAATAAAAAAAGTTAGGGTGAATACAGAATACCTTTTGTGGTTAGGGTTATAATTTCATTATTAACAAATGTGATTCATATGTAGAACATAGGGGTTTCCCCCTATGGTGTATGGTGTATCCTTGCTTGTGGTAATTCAGGGGATTTCCTCTCTTGCCTGTTTAGTTGGCTTTACATTCTAATTCTTCCTGTTCTCCTAGATGACTGTATATTAGTTTCTTCCTTTCTGCCCAGTCCTGGTAGGTTTTTGTTGGATTACCTGGTGTGGTGACATATGATCTTCAGCAGGGATGTGGTTTAGTGACTCGCTTGTTGTCATTCTGGCTATGACACTGCCTCCCTTGTTACCTGGGGAGGTTGCTGACTCCTGACTTAATCTTCCTTATGAGTAAATGAGAGTGAAATTTCACTAGTACATTTTGCAGGAACTTTGTGCCTACTTCAGTATTAATTCTGATCTCACAGAAACCAAGAATTGTTTTGCATTGATGAGTTACTTCATTTTGACGTATGGCTTTAGAGCACTATATAATTATCTCCTGATTTTGGCTCTAGGTTTTTTCCCAATGGAATTAGTGATAAAATAATGCACTTGGGCTTAATGTTAGTAGTAAGGGTGACACATATTTCTGAAAAAATACACTCGTTATCTCTGTATTATATTTCCTTTTTCCCCCAGAGTAATTCTATGGTTTAATTACATTTAACTCCTGAATTGCAATAGTAAAAATGGATTTTAGATATTAGCACCTAAGATGTTGATTATCCTGGTTACACCACCTTACTGCTTCAGCAGCTAGGCAATGATCTTCTAGGGTAATATGCAAAAATTTGCATAATCCTAGTAATGATTCTTTAAAACAGGCATCAGGGATGTAACTTCGAAGGTCCAAGGTTAAATAGTGGTTTGTAGCCCAAAAGAAAGGGAGGGTGTGCGATATTTTAACTAAGACTGTTGTAAGATACGGGGCGAAAAAAAAATGAGCACTGTGTTTCAGAACAGTTTTTACAGTGACACAGAATCATAGAGTAGTCAGGGTTGGAAAGGACCTTAAGATCATCTAGTTCCAACCTCCCTGCCATGGGCAGGAACACCTCGCACTAAACCATGTCATTTAAGACTCCATGCAACCTGGCCTTGAGCCGGGTTGATGGAGCATTCACAACTTCATTGGGCAACCCATACCAGTACTTCACCACCCTCACAGTTAAGAGCTTCTTCCTTGTGTTTAACCTAAACTTCCTCTGTTTTAAGTTTGAACGTCTGTTGTTGGTCTCTGTCCATGGTCCCCCTCCATGGATTTCTCTTGCATTCATTATGGCTCTGCTTTAAGGCTGGTAGCATGAAGTCTGCACTCAAGGAAATGCCCTCAGACTTTCAGTGAAGATGGAGAAAGAAGGTGGGTTTTATAGCTTGGCTACCCATCCTCTTTCTGAGCAGCGTTATCTTGAGAGTAAGACAACTTTTAACTAACAGGAGTACTTGCATAATTTTACATATATGCAGATAAAGTTTGTGCTGAGGGTGCTGCAAGTTTCTTGTGTGCACTTGAAGCCACTAATGCTGTATCTGCTCCTCCAATGTATATATCCATCTTGAGATAATCAGAGGGCTTTTTCAAACTGAGAACTTTAGTACCTCTCCCAGGGACTAGGGAGATGTTGGCTAGAGATGCACTGCTGCTACCTTCCCAGCTGAGGTCTTGCGTTAATTACATGGCTTTTAGAGCATTTTCTATTATATGGCTAAATGAGTTTTACCTAACGCTGGATTCTTTATCCATGTAGAATTGTGCAAGTGGTTACTGTGTTGCTTGTGTGGCAATAAGTAATTTACTCATGGCTATTAAACTGTTACACATGGATTGTGTAATTGATTGCTTCTACCTGTTGTGTGTATCATTAGTGCCTAGGGAAGAAAAAGGGAGATAATTTTGTAAATGTCTTTGCATGACTTAATTCTCCAGTTACTGCGTGAAGTATAATGAAGTCTGATATCTATGAAAATCCATACATTTAGATTCTACATTCAGGGAAACCAGAGGAATATTTTATGAGATATACATTTTTCTGGTATCTGTCATAGAGCAGTAAAGCTCTTAGCTATATGTGGCTAAACAAACATGTCAAAAGATTCAGTATAAATGCCTAGGAAGAAGACCAGGAGTGAAACGAAGATCTGGGTGACACAAACATGAAGTATAAACATTCAACAGAAATGTTAGCAAAAGCATCATTAATAATGCTATAGATGTATACATGTTAATTTTCTCACTCATTTTTTTCCCCCAAAGATATTATTTTATTTATGGAGAACTTAAAATAATCTAATACATCTAATTTAATATTAAAACTGGAAATGAAAAAAAAAAATGAAAAGAAACAGTATTTTTGTATGTTTACTGAACACTTCATGGTGAGAAGAAAGTGAACCAGTGCTGTAGCCATGTAGTTTAGCCACTGCTAAAAAAAGGATTTGTGTTTACTCTTTGACGAGCTCAGACAGTTTTGTCATTAGAGTTGCTGTGTAGCTCTAATACAGCTAATGTAAACTGTCTGTATCTTAATTGTATGTGGAATGGGGATGATACTGTTTTCAAACATGTAGATTCTGGGAGGCAGATTTAAAGTTGTTCAAGTGAGCAACATTTCTAGTCACTATAGCTTAATTTACCCAGTATTTCCATTGTATGGTCTTGATAGTTCAGCTAAGTTACAGCTACCTATAATTTGTTTGGGTTGAAAAGCTGAATAGAGTTTATCTGTTGCAAAAATATAGCTGCATGAAGCTTCTGTGCATTTCTTTGTCCTGATGGGTGAATAATACCTTTGGGATGTCTGTGCTGATCTGCATTTGAAAAGGCAGGCAAGAATGGGTCTGCCACTTGGGAAAATAAAGCCTGTACGAAGTATTGAATTATTTCATTATTGTGTTAAAAGATAAATTTTACCTTATGTGGGTGACTTCTGGGAAAAGAAAGACAACACACATGGTTGTGAGATTTTTAGCAATGTGTAAAAAAATTTTGGGTACTTCATGTTCAAATTTGCATGATTCTTAAGTAGCCTTTTTAAGTAGCCTATAATATAAAACAAAACCTTTCCAGCTCCAAAAGATTTTTCTGTCTGTCTTTGCTGTTCTCCTCCTAGAAATGGTTTAACTCCAGTCAAAAGTTGTATTCAACTTTTTTGGAGGCCAGTGACTTCAAAAATAAGCTATTCATATGCTACTTGTGATGTTCCATGAGCTTTACTGAGATGCAGATGAGACATGAGCTAACCCTGGCTGCAGAAGAGAGCAGACTCAGACAGGTAGTGGGGTGTTGAGTGAAAGGGTTGAGAGAGAACAACTGAGACTGGAGGAGAAATGGTGCAAGAGCAGTGGGGGGAAAAGGGCTTGGAGGGATGCCTGTAGGGTGCTGGGGTACAGAATGAGGCAGGAGGCAGCTGGCTCCAGGAAAGGTGTGAGGTTGTGGCTGGGTCCACCTAAGGGTGTGGGGAAGGGTGGTGGGTGTAGCTGGACAGAAGGGTGTTAACGGGGAGTGGCTCTCTCTGGCAAGAGGAGTCTGGGTGTGAAGACTGAAGTACTGGTTGACTGTGACAACTAGGAGATGGTGGGGAGATAAAGTGAATTGTTAGCACTCAGTGAATGTGGCTGTTCTCAGAAAATACAGAATTAAAATCCTTATAGCATGTCTGGACAAGAAGTTGGCAATCAGTAATGTTTGAGTTCTTTTTTTTTTTTTCATGGTGATAATCTGTCAATACTCCTTTTTAATGTAATCCATTGTTTGTGCAATAACATGGAATGCCTAAAATGTTGAGGGAGTGGAAACTACTAATATTAATCATTTTAAAACAGGCATTAAAAATAGTTTGCCCTTTTCTTGGCAGTATATGCATACAAAGGTCCAAGTATTTATTTTAAATCGGTGTGTGTCTGGACATTGTCTGCAAATCAGTAGAAGCAGAGAGAAAAAATAAAATTAAAAAACCCAACAAGATGACTGGATTTAGGAGAACTCCAGATATACCACTGAAAATGAAAAGCATTTATCTTACTGCTATAGACAAAGGGGTGTGGGGGGTCTCTTGCACTGCAGTTCTTGTGAGAATCCTGAATTCTAAGCAGAAGTGAAAGGACTTTTACTTGTATTCAGAAACTAAGCTAATAGTTTTTTCCACCCAGAAAATGACTGAAATTTTGTGAAGAGAAAACAACAAAAGAAAAAAAATTGGAGTAAGAAAATGAGTAGGCCTTGACTCAATGTTTTATTACATTTAAAAAGTACAGGTACATTAGTCATCTTCTCTGAAGGATTTCTTGTAAAGGATCATTGCTGTTTGTAAGCTTTTCCTGTGATTATTTTTTTAATAAAAGTATTTTTTTAAATTAAGTGAATTGGTACTTTGGAAATTGGTAATTATGGGAACTGACATTACCTGCTCCTGACTTTCAGGGACACCAGACAGTAAGAGCACCGTGTAGAGAGCTGTGCAGAGGAAGCAATTTCTGGTGAGGTTGAGCTGGTGTGTGGTTCTTGACAGTACCTGTTGAGGAGTCACCAGCAGACGGTGCCCCACATCTGGCTGCTGCTGTGGGTGTGTGTCACACAGAGCATGTAGTCTGTGTGTTCTTGTGTGGCATGGAGCACCTGCAGTTCTCCTTGGGGTCAGATCCCTCTGCTTTCACAGGTGGTTGATGTTACCCCTGGTCTTGTATAATCATGTCCCATGATTGCTTCACAGCAAAGGCGTAGTGGCCACTCTGTATTTATTTCAGTCTATTAATACATCGTACCAGTAACATTTTAATATTTTTCTAAATGAATTTGCAGGAGAGAGGAGCAGAAGAATTGATTCCATTGCTCCTGCATGAGGAAAAATGTGGTGGTATCAGAGTCAGTAGACTTTTCCATCATACGTGTAACAGGTTTTGGCATGCTGGCATGTCCAAAAGGTAAGAGGAGGTATGTGTAAGACTACAGGCTGCTACAAGACAGTTAGGGTGTTTATGCTGTGATGCACCTGCCGGCTTATGAATGTGCTGCTCTTTCCTCTTTTGTGCTAAAGGGCCAGATATTGTAGGAGGTTGGTAGGATGGAAATGATAGTCTGGAAATCTGTTTGAGAGTGGTAGATAGTTGGAGAAGTTGCCTGCTACTAAGAGTGGAAGAATTAAATGGAAATAGAAGAACCACCATGAGGCAGATGTGGGCAGGGCATTTTAAGGTGTAATGGTGCCTGCCATTGAGACTTTACAGGCTGCTTTAGTTGAACTGGAAAGTTAGCAATGGGTCCCTGCAAAGCCAGGTGCACAGCACACTCATAGTACTTCGGCCTGAGATAGTAGGGTACAGTATGTTTCATTAACCACTGGGCACTTCCCAGATACCCCTACCCTTGCTGTAATCCCCTGTAGTGGCTGCTTACTAAGCTTTGTCTTGCAAAGCATAACTTTATCTTAGCAGCATCTTCCCCAGTTAGACTTTTAACCATAGGGTTACAGATACAGGCAGAATGAAAATTGATTGCTGCTTGAGGCCAGAATTATGACAAGGTTGTAATACCAGGCAAGGAAGTTAGAAATTATGGAACTCGAAATCACAATCCAAGTAACAAAAAAATTTTTGTTTTTGCTTCATACCAGCTTACAGGAGTCAAGAAATGTACACTGCATTTATACAAGGATACCAGTCTGTCAAGCCTGTCTGTATTTACTGAAATCCGAGAAACCTCTGAACCTAAGAACTTGTATGTTCTGAACACTGCAACCATGGTTGTTAACAAAAACGAGGTACTCTGTGGTAGCAAGACTTTCTGTCTTTCTTTGACTGGGAGTTAAACCACTGTAGCCCTCAAGCTAGAGATGTGCACAAGAGCAGTTGCCATGAGGTAGGTGTCCTTTTACCAAGCTGTAGGTTGCAAAGGAGCAGCTGATAAAGAATAATTTGTTCTGTTGCCTCTACTGAGTGCACGGTATGGATATGACCTTTTCTTGGTAAACAAATCCAAGACCCATGTCTTGGTTACTCCCTGAGATAATGGCAGATTTGGAATAGTCTTTCCAAAGGCTTTAGTTAACAGTATTAGGTGCAGTGGTCTTTCCAGGAGAAAATTACCTGTTCATAGAAATGTCTACGTCATATTGCTGATTTTTGAGAGCTTGTGATTTGAGCTCACTATGACAGTGACAAATAACTGATGTGAAAAATGGAGGTCAATGACTGGACAGCATCCCCTTGATACCTCCAGAGGAACAGAAGGCCATATCAAACTGATGAGGTGCTGTTCCCTTAATACCTGTCAAGGCAAGAGATATGCCACCAGCTATTTCTATGTTTGTTATGTTGCAAAGCAGCTAAAATTTAATAAATCTGTGTAAATAATAATAAAAAAGTGGGCCATGTCTGGTATGATTTTTGATGTTGGAAGTCTGAGATCTAGTCACTGGCTGACTCCTTTTATGGTCCCGTGCTAGAACCCATCAATATGACCGATTTTTAGCTGGTTATTTACGTCCATTAACTTCTGCGTGGTAAAAAGGGGAATTCGGAACTGCAGAATCTCAATAAAGTCAAAAGGATGCAAAAAAAAATAAAGTTGGTAATTGGCACCAAATTGCAGTTTCTGCAACTGTTGTTCCAATAGGATTCAGTGTAGAATTCAAGCTGGGTCAACACTGTGCTGTTTTAAAAATTCCCGTGTAACAGTGCTTCAGTTTATACTTATGAAAAGTCATATCCCCAGACAGCAAGATTAGGCAGAGATCCCAAAAGCATATGTTTAGAAATAATGATAAAAATATGTAACCTTTTCTCACCAAGTATCAAAGCAGAAGAGCAGGTTACTATATAACACCATTTGTAGACTACCTGTGGGCCTGGTAGCAGTGCTTAAGGGAAGAACACTGGTTTTGGAATTAACGTTGGCTGCGTTGGGTAAAAGTCTGCCAACTTCAGCAATCTAATGTTAAACGTCCAGTTTATTTTTCATTGTATACTCTTCACTTTTTCTTTTTTTTCCCGTGTTTATTTAGCAGTGTAGTTCTATCACTTCGGGGCTCTCTAGTCCAATACTACCTGTTGGACAGGCAGTAAAAGAGAATGCCTGTGACAGGTGAAATACGGCACATTGACATGGACTTTTTTAGTAGTCTGTCTCTAGGGTTAATAGGATTGGGGCATGTGTATGCTCTGTGTATGAGAACTGTGTGGAGGTAGCTGGTCACATGTCTGGATATTTTTTTATATAAAAGCAACACTGAAATAGACCAACAGGAAGAACCACAATTTGAATCACTGTTTTATGATCACAGTTATAAAGTACTGTTACAAATGTATGGAGGTATGTATTTGGCTTATGAACCTGAAGATGCATTCCTCATATATTTTAAAGCATAAATCATCATTCCTTTATCTTAAAAACTGGGGATGAATTATCCAAAGTCACGTGACTGCTGATACCTGACTTGTTGCAGAGCAGTTTCACTGAAGTGAACTATGTATGTTGGTGCTTTGTCTTGGTGGAAAATAAGGAGATCTGTAGGGGCTGGGAAAACACCTTGGGTACTTTTGATAGTGAAATGCGTTGTTGATGGATCTGTACTCATACAGAAACTTAGAGGGAGAAGTTTTAAATTAATGTTTTTTGTTCTCCCGTTGACTTTTCAACCTACAGTTTCTTTCATTCCTAAAGGCATTTAATGTTTGCTGCATACCTCTGTTGCTCTTCATCTGACCTTCATCACTGTGCTGCCCACTGACTTTTACTTTAAAGCTAAATAAGACAAATGCATCAGGCTGGGAAATTTTCCAGAGAATTGTCTTGAGCACTGAAATAAATCTTACGAGAACCAGAAAGAGCTAGCTATTTCCAGAAAGAGATAGCTATTTCCCCACCTCAAAGAAGTGTCATTTTCTAAAATTTTGACTTTTTTTCCCATGTCACACTGAAGCGATGTTGAAAATTTTCAACTTTTAATAAACAAGAGAGAGGGAGACTGAGCCGTAGCAGTCAGTCGTTGAGTAGTCATCTCCTCTGGCATCTCTTGTGGACTGCGTCTAAATAGAGAAGCCAAATCAGGCCGGGCAGGGGTTGGACCCCAACCCCAACTCCAGCACTCATTTCCCTGTTGAATGCATATCCTAGAAACCTGCTGTCTGCTCTGCTCTTGTGCACGTGCTCTTGTTTTTAAGTGAAATGCCATCCTGGACCTGAGGAAATTTTTTTTATCGAAGTTTTCACACTGTTTCAGTGAGAGTTGCAAAGAAAAGTTTCAGTTTCAATAAACTTATCCAGTGGAAAAACATTTCACTGAAAAATTCGCAGCCTAGTCGACTTCTGAGTTGGCCTTGTACAACATCTTAAGGAAATTGTTATGATGCAGAACATTCATGCTTAAGGTGGACATGCTTTAAAGGCAATTACTGCAAGCAGCCCAAATTGGTTTATGTGCCATGGGTCAGGACAGTGATCTTGCCACAGCTGGAGTAACTTGAGCGGATTGTGCTCATTTCTCCTGATGCTTGATTCTTGTTCCAGTCTTCTGTCTGCTTCTGCTCTTATATTTGTTCATGTCATTGTGCAACTTCATGTGGTGCTGCAGTGCCTGTGTTTGGGTCAGAGAACTAACTGAGATCCAGTATAGCTTGATTCTTCACTCTCCTCGCCTTAACAAATGCAACTTTTGGGGGCTGGTACGGGCAGAAGTGGGAAAGGTTTAAGCCAGCCCTGCCTTGTGAAACACAGGTGGAAAAGGAACTTGGGGCAATAGGTACCCAGTAGTTTGTTCTTCAGTGCCATGAAAAATTCTTACTGCGAGGTCAGGTTGCTGCCTGATTATTTGTTCAGCTCTTTGCAGAGCCATGGTGTAAACCAGATAATGGAAAGGATCTGTAAAAAAAAACCCAACAAAATAAAAAAACACAGAAAACCAACCCAACAAATAAGGCAACAACAGACCAAGGCTGTTTTTAACCTGAATAATTTCAGGTCTGAAAAGCAGCTGCTGTTAATGTTGGAAAAGGGTGAAGTTTTACGATAAAGTAATCATATAAAATAGTAAAATGATTATATTTGAGAAATTTATAAAGCACCTGAGGCTTTGTATATTAGAGGAGGTTGCAACTTTGCCGTTTTGTATCGTAGTTACTCTATAACTAAATGTTACAATGGTAGTCTTGGTAGCAAGAGCTAACATAACTGTGTATGGTGAGGGGAGTATGGTGGATTTAGGGAAGTATTGTGAAAATCTACCCAAGCAGAAACCTGTGAGGTAGCCAGAAAGACATACCAGAGGCAGTCAAGGGAAGGTAAGAAAATGCTAGCATCCACACAATGGTTGGGACGTATCCAGAGAACAGAAAGGTGAGAAGGACAAGCCGAGGAAGACTTCTTACTTCATCCAAGGAAGACTCCTTACTTCACCAGGACGACCACCAGAGGGGGCTGCGCAAGCGCAGAAGGGGCTGATGTCGTAATAGACTGATGTAGCAATCCTTGATGCATATGTATTAGTCAATGATGTAATCTGTGTTGAATATGTATTAGTTACGAGATTTTTAGTGTATAAATTGCGAACGCGATGTGACAAGGGTGAAGCCAGATTTGGGCACGTGCCCCTGGTTTCCCAGCGCTGCAATAAAGCACCTCATATAACCATTCCGGTGGTTATGTGTCAGTTCTTACGCTAACATTAACACTTGCCCAGCTGAGACAACACTAAAGGGTTATGATTGAGTGAGTTAAAACAGTGGATGAGGATGGGGAAAGGAACAAGAATTTCTGAAGCTAGTGTCACCAAACAAAACTGCTATTATGTATGTTTGTCTAAAAACACTCCTGAAATCTGGAGTAAAGAATCTGGAAAAACTAGCAGGGTGGGGAGTAGAGCACAGCAGCTGTCTTAACAGAACATGGGACATCTAATTTGGTCCATCATTTGTCCACCAAGAAGGGAGGCAGTAAGCCAATTAGGAATGCTCAGAACAGCCATTCAGCTGGTGGTAATAGGTTAGTATTTCCGAAATGGGATGAGTGTTCCATGGCCAGGAGAGCAGCAGTGCTCCATGTAGTGGGAAGGGTGGCCACTGAAGCACCAAGCCCCTCAGAGGGTACTTTTAATGATAACTCTGAGGGAGAGCCTGTGAACTACCAAGCCCTCCCACCTCTTCCTGTTCCATCAGCTCCCTACCTTGCCTTCTAGCTCAGGGCAGACTCTGGGCCAGCTATTTACTTGCAAAAAGTAGCCAACCTGTCGTTGGTATGGGGGAAAAATTGTGTTAGGAACTGTTAGCAGGAAAGTGTAAATTCTTCCAGGGATAGCAAAGAGTCTGTGAGGTTTTTTTAATTTGTGGTTTATACCTATATCTGTTTTAAAGTCAGACCTCTCCTGATGGTACAGTGTGGCATTGATGTTTCTGAGCTTTAAAACAGTAGATTCCAAAACAGGAATGGTTTTTGCCATTTTGTGGTTAACAGGTTGTATTTAGCTGAAGAGTTAGAAATGGTAGCTGTTCATTATCCCAAAAGCAAAGGTTTTGTTTTTGTGTACTGGGAATTTGCCATTTTCAACTTTTTATGAAAGCAGAGTGCAGAAGCAACTGGGAGTAATGTTGGGGCTTTTCTGAGTATTAAACAAGTGGGGCAAGACTTGCCAATACTTTGTCCTGTGTGGTGGTAATGCAAAAGAGTTGTAATGTTTGTTGTCATGCACCATTAACTTGGCTTTATCTGAAGGAGAGGAGGAGGGTGGAAGAAAAAGTGAGTGAAAGAGTGAGTGAGGAAGGAGTAAATTAAGATTGGGAAAGAAATTAGCATGGGAGGAAGAAATAGAAATTACTAAGTAGTTGGTTTTTGAAATGTGCTTGTAAAAGAGAGCACAACATGGAACCAACAACAGACTCTTCTAAAACTTTATAAGTAGGTTTATGCCTATTTTTAGTTTAAGTAAATTTGAGATCAAGATATTTTTACTTTAAAATACCAGTTTACCACAAAATGAACTCTTAAAAAAAAAATAAAAACCACCCTCCTCCCCAACTCCACCACATTACAAATTGTTCAGTCTTATCATAAAGTGTGTTTGAGTGGCAAAGTAAGTCGTGATGGGTGTTTAGGGTTTCCTGTGTGTTCTTTACTCACAAAACCCAGGCAAAGAGCCTTTAGTTTTGATTTTAATATACCACCAAGTAAGCCAGATGTTTCTTGCTGTGTTGACTTGACTCGCTGGTGTCTTTATGTACCCCATTTCTTAAGCAGCCTTAAAAAGAGAGCTCATATGTGTGGGAGGCAGCAAAATATTGTAGAAACTTCCAGCTTACTTACAGATAGTTTAAAATTGGCCTCACTGTTAGCAAATGCACTTTGTCTTAACAGGGTGTTTCATGCCGTTGTGAAAAGCATTCATAAGATAGTAGGTGAGCTGTTAAAAGGATGGGTGCATGTGTGCTGGGTGTTACGCCTGTGTGTCTTCATATGTATATGGATAAGGTACCTGCCTGGATTCATTAGCATTATTTTCTTCAGTCTATACCTCTCATAGAGAGTTAATCTAAAGCTTTGGGAAAGCTCTCTTAATTACTTTGTGCCTGGCTTATTTCTCCATTGGTAAAATAGGGAATAACGATAATACTGATGAGTTGAATTATTTATGAGGTCCTGAAACACAATGATAGTAGTCTTTATAAACACCTGATGCATAAAATAATGTTTTCCCTTTTTTTTCTAATATTCTTCCTTGTCCCTGTTTTTAACGTATCGAAATTAATAGTATCTGTGCAGACATTATCGTCTAAATCTTCAGGACTGATCAGATCTGTTTCACTGAGTTCAGGCCATTGTGAGGTAAATGCTGGGTTTTCCTCCTAAGAGGGAGTTCACCAAACCCTAAAGTATTTAAGCTTGTGTTGAAGAAGTTGATTTTGTAACTTCTGGTCATTCTTTCTTTCTCAGAAATGGCAGCGTTGTAGCTCTTTTTGGTAAAGTTACCTTTTCAAACGTGATTTCCTACCTATATTTGAGGGTTGGTGAGATTATTTTTTTTAAAAGCTGGGAGTCAGGAGGAGCAGCTCTCTTTTCCTTTCTCAGCTGCCTGCAGCCCTCTTGTGCTATGATCTGGTCTTTACATGGGTGTTTTCACTTGCCATCCATAAAAGCAGGCATAAGCTTGTACTTACTTCTTAATTTCATGAAATGCTGGATTTGTTGTGCCAACATCGCACATTTTTCTCTTGTTTCACTCCTTGCAGATACTGTCTTCCATTTAGCCTTTCTTACATAAACTGGTTCTGGCCTTGACCCCTTTTTCATTTCTTGTCTCTACACTTACTTTAAGGTTTTAAGGGAGGATGGGGAGAGCTGCTCTGTCACAGTCTTAGAGCTTTTGTTGTGATAAACTTGATATGAGACACACTGTATCATAGAATCATAGAATGGTTTGGGATGTAGAGGACCTTAAGATCATCTAATTCCAACCCCCTGGCATGGGCAGGGACACTTTCCAGTAGACTCTGTTACTCAAGGCCCTGTCCAGCCTGGGCTGGAATTATCTTCTGTTACATCTCGTTTGTGAGTGGTCTCCTCACTTTTGTGGCTTAAAATTCAAAATCTTTCTGACTTCTTACCTTGCAAAAGTTTGGTGATGGTAGGGTGGTGAGCACAAGGGCAGAGCAAGAAGTTTTGGAAAAACCTTGCAAGACTCGTCAAAGGAATCGTGAAATTCCATTTTGATAGAGGTAAAATCATGTCTGTGTATCTGTGCAAGAGAAATCCTAACTTGACATGTAAAACATTGGACTTCAGGTCATACATAACTGCACAAGAATGATACTTTTGGGTAACTTGATACTTGCACAAAATTGGCAGTTCATGGCTGGGGAGCAATTGGAAAAGCAAGTTAAATATTAGGAATTAAGTACAGAGAACAGAAAACACAGAATCATAGAATACTTAGGGTTGGAAAGGACCTTAAGATCATCTAGGTCCAACCCCCCTGCATGGGCAGGGACACCTCACACTAAGCCATGTCACCCAAGGCTCTGTCCAATGTGGCCTTGAATATTGCCAGGGATGGAGCATTCACAACCTCCCTGGGCAACCCATTCCAGTGCCTCACCACCCTAACAGGAAAGAATTTCCTCCTTATATCCGATCTAAACTTCCCCTGTTTTAAGTTTGAACGCGTTACCCCTTGTCCTGTCACTACAATCCCTAATGAAGAGTCCCTCTCCAGCATCCCTATAGGCCCCCTTCAGATACTGGAAGGCTGCTATGAGGTCTCCACGCAGCCTTCTCTTCTCCAGGCTGAACAGCCCCAACTTTCTCAGCCTGTCTTCATACGGGAGGTGCTCCAGTCCCCTGATCATCCTCGTGGCCCTCCTCTGGACTTGTTCCAACAGTTCCATGTCCTTTTTATGTTGAGGACACCAGAATTGCGCACAATACTCCAGGTGAGGTCTCATGAGACCAGAGCAGAGGGGCAGGATCACCTTCTTCCACCTGCTGGTCACACTCCTTTTGATGCAGCCCAGGATACGGTTGGCTTTCTGGGCTGCAAGCACACACTGCCTGCTTATGTTCATTTTCTCATCGACCAACACCCCCAAGTCTTTCTCTGCAGGGCTGCTGTGAATCTCTTCTCTGCCCAACCTGTAGCTGTGCCTGGGATTGCTCCGACCCAGGTGTAGGACCTTGCACTTGGCTTGGTTAAATTTCATGAGGTTGGCATCAGCCCACCTCACAAGCGTGTCGAGGTCCCTCTGGATGACATTCCTTCCCTCCAGCGTATCAACCGAACCACACAGCTTGGTGTCATCGGCAAACCTGCTGACGGCGCACTCAATTCCACTGCCCATGTCAGTGACAAAGAAGTTAAACAAAATATGTTGAACATGACTGTACTTGATAAAGTAATCCCAGGGAAGGTTGCTGAACTTAAAGATGGCAAGGTGCCCAAAGGCAGGTGAATATTTGGTGTTTATGTACGTTTAGAAGTAGGAATCATTTCCCTTCTAATGACAGGAATAAGAACAGGGAGTGTATTCACTGCATACCTTAGCAAGTCCCTAATTTAGGAGGATCATCTTAAATTCTATATGCAGGCAATGTAGAGAGAGATTCTGGATGATCTCAGCTGACTATGTATCCTTGTCAGCTTCACTTTGAGCTGCTTTGCTGCTTGGCGCTACAAGCCAGTGTCAGGATAAACACTGAGTGGTGTAACCTGTGAGCCAAGGTTGATCCAGTTCTATGTTGAAGGTGATTCTTTATTAAAATAAGCCAGCTAATAATGTGAAATCAGTGTATACAAGTTAAACTCTGTTAAACCCAGTGAAGAGGCTCTTGTCCAAAAGAAAATTAGAGACAGCTTAACTTGGCCTCAAAACACCTGCGTACAGGTAGTAGGTTTTGAGCTGTGCATATTATTCATGATGTGATTTGTCTAAATTTTAAACTGTTTTAATTTTCTGAGTGACTCCTTATTGCTGTACTTTCAGTCTTCATCTTCTCTAATTCATTGACAAATTTTAGCTACCATGTAAACCCTTCATCCTCTGCAAGTTGTTGCTGATACTTGAACACATGCAAGTGGTGGAAAAGGTACGCAAGAAAGATGCTGAAGTGGTGGAATCCTGTCATATTTAAATAGGGAGAGGGGTGAGATACGAGAGCAGAGAAACAAATATGCCATCAAAAAAACCCTCTGTGTAATGCCCCATGTTTTGTATTCTTAACATCTCTGAAGCCTTTTTGAGTAATTTATCAGATGCCTTCATTCTGTTTTTTTTAAACGTGCTTCATGATGTTACATCAGTAACACCACAGTTGGACAAGAAGTTGGGAAGTTGTCAGCTTCATAAGTGGGAAAAGGGAAAACTAAATGGGGAGTAAAGAACTTAGTTATTATCTGTAGTGTGTCTCAAAGCATGCTGTCATGAGAAGCATTTTTTCAATTTACCTGTTTCGTATCTGAAACTGTTTTGAATTTCCATATAAGTGTCGACAGGTGGCAGTACAGTAATTCGGATCATTAGCTTCGACAAAGATGATGTTTGAACAGGAAATGCTATCTTTCATCTTTGTTCCTTTTACAACACAGATCATCAGCACAAGTGCAAAGCACACACACAGTTTTGTTCCCCAGCCCCACAGTTGTCCCCCCTGGGACAATTGCAGGAGGTGTAAGAAAAAGCTTATTGAAAGAAGTAGCATAGCATTTCTGGGCAGTACAAACCAACATATTTGAGATGTTCCAACTCTGAAAGACAGTTTTTGCATCTATACAGATTTAAATGTCAGTTTGGACAAAATTGTGCCTAGACATCTAACCAGACTTAAATAGCTAACTTATTCTAGTGTTAACACAATAGTCTTTGTGTTCAGAGGCTTTTTTCTTCTCTATTGCACCAGCAGGTATCCATACAATGCACAACAGGCATTGTATGCTGTGCTGCAGCTCAAATACTTCTGAATGTATGAGAATTCTAAAGCACTTTTGTTAAAGGTTCTGTGAGATCTGTTTCAGGTTTTGTGAGGTCTGTAGCATTATAATTAGACTTACACAATGAACCAATTACTTAGGAAGACAAAGTAGCCTGGCCATAGGACTTCAAGATCTGTTTGCTTCATATGGTGTACTGTCAGTTGTCCACAGCAGAGACGCTGTGATCAGCCTTTAATGGTATTTCTGAAACCATACTTACATATTTAATCTGTATTTATTTTTTTCACGTTCCTTACATTTTAAAAGCAATGTCTACTTTAAATATTTTCTTTTCTGTATTTTCTCTTGTGATTCTAGCTGTAGGTAAGATCCAAGTAAGAAAAGCGGTGTGCATGTACAAAATTAAATATATTTTATACCAGAAAAGAGAAGCTAGAAGTATTTTGAACCTTTGGCTTTCATCTAAATCCTATGTAGTTTAAGTAAGGGTCATCATACCTAGCAATGTCATCAAATCTGTACTTGGTGAGAAGTATTCGCTGTTTTTTTCCAATGACCAGTATTACGTGCCTAGTTTGGAGTAGGGTGACTTCTTACTGGGTATGTCTGTGTCTCTTCAGTGAGTGGACACGTGGCTCAGAATTGACTAGCAGTGAATCCCAGCATACCTGACTCCCCCTGGTTTCTTGTGTCCAAAGATAGAGGAGGTGTTGCTTGGATTATACCCTATCCTTTTACTCTTTTCTCCGAACACTTTTACCGGGTGATCTAGGCTGCACATTCCGATGTCTGCCGCCACCGAAGTATTTGCGAGCAAACAGGAGGCAGCTAGTACATCGAGCTCCTTGGGAGTTAAGTTTGTTGGCTGTTTTTCAAGAGGAAAATACCTACTGGGGAGAGCAGAAGTTACTGACTTCTAGGAGAGGGATCATAACAGCATTGTCCTGCAGGTTGTCCTCTGTCCTGGACATAGCAGTTTATGCCTGCAATATCCAGTGTTACTTTTCTAAGGAGTTGGTTTTTTTCTTTTTCTTTTTTCATTAAGAGTATCAGGCCCAACAAATGCAGATATGTGATGACAGGTGACATAATGGAAGGGGATAGAGTTTGGTCAGTGTTTTCTGAACAAACAAAAAGGGAAGAAATAGCTGTTACTGTCCAGTCTTATATAGAGCGTTGTGATCATTTGTTGGCACAAAGTCCATTTTTCTTACATTTTAGGGAAAAGGCATTTTTATAAAAGATAAAACGTAACTTCAACACATCCTGTCAAACTGGGATGCAAAAAAAGGTTGACATTTCAAAGCAAGAGAAAGGTAAGATGAGAGAGAACAGTGAAAAACAGACTGAATAACTCTTGCTTCTAAAGTTTTCAGGTCTTTGACATTACTCTGTGTAGACTCAAAACATGAAGCTAATCAATTTTTTGTTCATGTCAGTCTAATGAAATCTAGGTGATGTGCTCGAACGTGCTGGGAGTTCGCCAGAAGGAATTTATTAAGCCACAAAAGCCAATTTTTAAAAAAGATTTTCAAATAAGATGGGCACGATAAAAAACTAATGACCCCTTCTTAGTAGTTGGATAAGAATAGGGGGAGATAAACTTTGTATACCATGTCCCTGATCTGATCTAGCAAACCTATGGCAGCATGGGGTAATAAAATTTACTGTGGCACTTACGGGCTGCTGTCAGAGTAGAAGTGGTCAGAACAAAAAGAACAAGAGAGAATTGTATTCGCTAAAATCATTTAATATCACAGGCATATAAATAAATCAGACCACATAACGTGTGAATGTATGAACATTCCATTCACAGAAATGTAATAAATAATTAAATTAGATGAGTTGGTATAAAAAATAATCTTCTCAGGAAAAGTAGATATTATACAGAATTGTATGTATCATGCTAAAACACATCCTGAAGTGCCTGCAAAGGGCACTTATGACCAAAATCATAAATAAATTTAAAAACCTCCCTGGGAGGTAATAGGCTCTTACGGCTTACTCTCTGTAATCAGTGCATGAAACACGCATTGTTGATGCACAGAGTGCAGTTAGTACAGAGAGAGTTCATCTTACAAATAAAATTAAATCAAGATTGTGTAACATCTGGCATTGCGATAAGTAGTCCATGCAAGGACGACATGTTCCTCCTGGGAATCTTTTTCCTCTTGAGAACAGTGTCAGTGAACAAGATGACGTGTTCTTGAAGACTGATCCGTCCTTCACTGTTCTTCTCTTCTTGATTCGAGATTCAAATAGCGCACCCTGAATGAACACACTCAACCTTTCGTTACTCGGACAAATCAGAGTTAGCAGGAGGCCTCAGCCTCATGTAAGTCGAAAGTGTACAAAGTTGCCCACTGTTTCTGCTGACACTGGCCAGAAGTGTGGTGTTAACTAAAATCAGATGAGATCGCTTTGTGATTAATATTTTCCATACATATCTGGACTGGATTGTCCAATAAATACAGTGCAAGATCTCAGTACAGGTAGCCCTCTAAGTTACATTTGTTGTAATTTCTCACTAGTTTTTTAAATCCTTTGAAGGAGCATTTTGAATTAAGTTATTCTGCAGGTACAAGAAATAGCCTCAGTTGAATACAATAGGTTTGAAACAACAACAACAAAAAAACAAAACCAAACAACAAAAACCCTTTAGCACTGTGCTTGCTTTGATAAGATCCACAGCTCAAAAACAGTGGAGCAAGGCACTAAAAAGAAATAGCTACATTACTTACTGTATTACGTGCTGCCTGTTGCAATATAGGCAGGAGTAACCAGTTAGCTTATGACGTTCTGGTAGGGAATCACCTTTTTGTCACAAAATAGGCATCCCAGGTATAAAAGTTGCTTCTCAATGCTATGCAGTGACTACTAATAAATATGTAATATACAATATGCTCTTCGTTAGGGCATGCTAATGACATTTCATCTACACAACAAGAAATTTAATAGACTCTTTTAGAATATTGTTTGGAAAACACTTAGCAAATTACTGGAAAAGACATTTACAAATTCAAACGAATCAAAAACCATTCTACATTCTTCGCACAAAAATAAAGCTCTTTCCCCAAAACTCTGCACATGCAAGCATTCCTTAGAAGTGAATGCAAAGTTCTGATTTATAGGTTGGTTACCTGGGGCTCACCACAATAAGCACTTACTTCATCATAAAGGCATTCAGTCAACACCCTCATACAGATTTAAATATAACATTGTGGAAACATCAGCAGGTACTATGCAGCTGCAGGACTTGCTTTAATGTTTGCCCAGTTGTATTTATCCAAATCCTAAATTAAGTTTTACCCTGGCTTTTTCTACTTCTCCAATTTTAAAATCCATTGCAGTCACAGCAGCAGCTTTGCATATCGCTTACCAATTGGTGATTAAGTGACCTAATGGGTAGCAAAGTCAGAAAAACAAGGATAAAAGGTGGTGAACATCATTTAAACCCGATTACTTACAAATGAGTGGTAGCTCATATTTTGAGTTAATTCTCATGCAGTAATGTGGAAACATTGAGGTATGAGAGAGAACATTACTCAGAGGAGAAGCAGGTTTTGAAGCAGGAAAGAAAAAGGAAAAAAAAAGATTTAATGTAGTCAAAATGGTCATCACCAGAAACAAGGCAAGTTCATTGTGGAAACTTGGTTTGCTTTTGCCGTGGGGATCTTCCTTCCTCCTCTGATATATATTTTTGAGGAGGTTTACATTTCAGGACAGCAAAAATGTGGAGGCAGAAAAAGCTTTTTGTATCAGTTTTTCTTTAGGTTGACATTGGTAAGAGTGGAAATAGTTTTAATATTATGTCATTATTTTTGGAGGTAACTAAGCTTGTCATTTTCCATCATAACACTAGATGTAATTTTCCAGTTTCCTCTCTATACCACATTTCTATTAAGTAGAGAGAAAATCAGGTGAAAGCTTAATTTTTACTGGAATGTTTTACACTCTTCCAAGCTTTGTTTCCTCATATGGGGCTAGTATCTGCTTGGGGCTAAATTAACAGTTACTTCTCAGATGGAAGAGGTCTGGAGGTACAGAATCATTGAAAGCAGAATACACGGGTATATAATTAAGTTGCTAAAAACTAGTTTTAAATGTACTTACTTTTATTTTAAAAAGTTTCAGTGCTGTGTCTGAGCATAGCTCGACAGAAATGCTCAGGATTCAGAAGTTGTACAGGCAGGTTCTCACATAAGAAAAAACTTGACAGTTTTTAAAGAAAAAACTGCAATTAAAACTTAATTCAGAAGAATTGAGTAGAGAGAACTAGTGTTTATGGTACATGAATACAACTGTAAAATACTATTTTCTGGGAAAGAGCAATATGCATCTGATCTGCTTCACACTGAATAATCATAAATTACTGTATTTCTTGGACGTTTTGCAGTGACTGGTCATACCAGCCAGTCATGCTTCTGCTGTATGTATCACACTGAGGGAATCTAGGTGGAATTCCATCTTCCAAAATGAGTTTCTTCCCACAGAATCTTGTATCCCCACTTAGAGCATGTGGGTTACTATTCTCCCTATTGAAACCCATGGCAAATTGTGCAGTTAACTTCAAGATTGGCATAAGTCAGGCCCATGCCATTCAGCATGATTTGTAAATGTTTTTTCCAGTATTTATAAGACAGTTACATGCAGGATATTTTTTCCATAGTTAGCTAAGATAGCGTCTAAAAGCTCATAAATAAAAGCGTGTGCGGTGTTAACTGTAGATCAGGACATCAGTCTGAATCGATACCTTTTGAGGCTTCAAAGCCACTGACAATTCTTTAATTGACATTTTCGTTAAAAATTTTCAGACCTCTCTCTATGAAATTCATTTAAGATCAAATGAAAAAAATCCAGAAGTAGCTATCTCTTACATTTCTAGTTTAGCAGAAGGTGATAGTTGAGAACCCTAAGAGAACTTATTTTTGTGAAATTACAATTTAATTTTCACTGCAAAGGTGAGTCTAGAGTCACTTTCAAAGCACCATCTGCCATTTGAGTAGCTACCCAAATAAGACTGCTTAATATTTTGGGTGAAGCTTTCACGTACAGTGCATACAGAGCATAGCATAGTAGCAACACAAAATATTTACATTTTTCATGTTGTCTTAAATAGCATAGTGTCTGCTTTAAATAGTAGATTTTCAGTAGTCTTCAGCTCTGGTGTGTCCTGTGTTAATCCTTGAATAACTGCAAAAACAATGCATTGTCAGAAATAATGTAAAATAAGATACCTCTAATTGTTTGCAAAATGTCAAAAAGCACCCAGGAGGATTCAACTCTGATTACCTTTTTGATTAGTTTTGCAAAGCTCGTCAAAAACTCCTTGGGTTTTTTTTTCTCATAAGATTCACATGAAGACTCGCATGGCTGGAAGATAAAGAAAATCATGTCACTCCTAAACAGTGCATCCGAATCAAAAATAATACTTCAAGCTTTCTTATTGAAAAATCAAGAAGGCTGTAATCAAAGCCTTTTACAAATGGAAAAGCTGAAACACAGCCTAGCTCAGAAAGGGAAAGGATATAGTAATGACACCTGTTCACATTTTTTGCAGCAATCCCTGTCCTTTTGTCTGGCACATCATGTGGTTGCCCAGTACATAGGTGCAGTTGACTGACAAGATCAGTATGAATGCCCCTTCCAGAAGTGCAGAAAATTGAACATTTTTAATTTCCAAGGTAATGAAAGGCACATAACTTTTTCTACCAAGTTTGCTCTCTACAATTCCACCACTGCACATGGTGTCTGTTAGGGAAGATAAGGAGCAGTGATCAGGATTGTGAGCACTGTGAGGAAGTCTTACCTTCCCAGGGTCACTGAAGGAAAATCTTTTCAAGACTTTAATGGTTTGGATGAATGTAGAATTTACTTGGCTGTTTTCTGGTTGTAATTTCAGCGTGCCCTTCTGGAAGCAGGTCACAGCTGTGAAGAGGCATCCATCCTAGGTAAGGAAAAGAAGCAATATTTTTAGAACTAACTTTGCGGCATATTTCTGGCATGTATTAGGTTGTGGTCCATGCGTAGAAGTAAGTGTCCAGGACATTGATTGAGGAGATAAATTTGTGCTCTCTCTTTTTTCTAAGTTAGTTTTTGAGAGAGATCGGTAACTTTTTCGCTGCCTGTTCTTTGCTAATTGCTGAAGTACTTCCTCAGAAAGTAAATGACACTTTGATATTAATCATAGCAGCAACTGAAAGAAAATGCTACTAAAGAGTAAATCATATTATGCGTAGTAATATTATGTGTAGTAAGTTTTCACAAGCATGGGCATGAATATTTTCTCTTTGAAAAAATAAGAAATTATCACTCTGGACTGTTCCTCAGTGCTACATATGGGAATATACTTTTTTCTTCCTAATTTTTGTGCCATTTCTAATATTACATACTTAATAATTAGAATTGATGTAGAACAACATATTTTCAAATACAGTTGAAATATTCTCACTTGATAACATGGGAAATGAAAGTGATGAAGTAAATTAGTTACTAAAGAGAAAAGAAGCATTGAGGGTGAGAGGCAGGAGAAGGAACTGGGCTCCTGGCTTGAATTGTCTTACTGTGTTCCTTTAAATTCAGGTGCACATTAAATCCAAGTCAAGGAAAGCCAGCACTCTCTGTATCTGACTTGGAAAAGAAGCAGTCTAATCTGATGATACAAATTTTCTGTTGCTGCTGCTTATCTGGAATGAAAGCATCCTGCCATTTTCCTTTCATAGTGCAGCTGCATATTAATTTTACTGATGCTAACAGAAAGACTACAAGCTCTCCAGAATCTGCTTTCCTGTCCAGTGGCTATTTTCCTTCATGGGCACACAGCTATAGAGAATATCACCAAAACTAATCTGTAGTCAATGGAGAAAGAAAAGGAATGTTTACTAAGGCAAATTTAAAAGTTGCTTTCTGTTTTCCAAAGAAGGAAACATTTAAAATTGCTGATTTTGCATATTAGAAAGGTTCCAAAGCTATCATCCCTGTTTTGCATGCCAACTGCTACCAAAGCTGAATCTCATCTGGTTTATTAGATGCCATTGTAGTTGCTTTGGCCAGGACAAGGCAACGTTCATCTATGTTGCTTTTAGCAAATTTTAATGGCAGCATTTTATATTGGTCGAGTATAACATTTTATCTTCCTTAAAAACCGCACATTCGTGTTTGTTTCAGGCTTCTTACTGTAACTAGTCCTGCTTACTGGAAAAAAAAATCTCTTTTTTAAAGAGATCAGTTTTCCAGCTGAAACTGAAAACATTTTCTGTCTCATCCGTGATGAGCTGAGAAACCAGCTTTTTTCATATATATTGGTTTGGTTGTTTTTTTCAGAATTAACAGTTAGCTCTCAACAGTTGACCAACAGTTCTGGGGTTTTGTATGTTGTGATGGGTTAAGCACTTTCATGAAGAGTCTTTAAAAAGCATAGAACACAGGCAATGTCTGAGGGAGGCTAGGCAAACGTGTAAAATATTTGTATCAGGCAATTCACAGCAATACTCTGTGTCTGACTCAGGCTGCCTTTTTAGCTTGAAAAGGCTTGAAAAGGCTTCACTTCCGGAATTAGCAGTCAGTGGGGTTAGATGCTGATTTGATGTAAATCAGCGTTTTGTTGCTGGTGTAAGCTGCAGTGTCGGTCACCAGCAATAGATCTTATTTTCCCTCTAGTCTTGAATCTCTTCAGCTTTAAGACTAATTTTTCATCCTCAGCATATTTTCTTTTGAGCTGATGTCCTCAGAAATTTTAAATTTCTTGTCTCCCTTCTTTTAAGTGAAAAAAAAAAAAAGATACTTCATTGTTGAGTATCAAAGAAATTGAATGGGGTTGAATTGGGGCTAGCACTCGGTCCACTCACAGGAACCTCAAAGAAGTCAAAGCAAATAGTAATAAGACAATGAATTTTCAATGTAGTCTTCTTACTGAATATTAAAGGCCAAAGGTAAATTGTGGCATAAGTAGTTTATTACGCAGGCAATATTTTAATATTTGAAATACAGTTATATGAAAGGCTTTTTATTAAATTTGGTTTCATTAGGGTGTGATTGCACCTAATCCACCTAATCACCCTGAATGCAGCTTTGGCACACTGTAATTTCTATCTTTGTATCTTAATAATTCAGTAAACGTAAATTTCATCCTGTAGGATGAAAAGTTTGTTAACCATGGTTGCTAGTGATAATTACTATTAGCACACTAACATTTTTTAAGTTTTCGTCAGAGGTTAAACCTGTATCAACTGAGTACCTTCTAAATATGTGACTTCTCTGTAGTTTTCAGCGGAGGTACCTGGGACCTCCTAGAATCAGACTGTAAAGCTCTAAGCTGCAAATGAAGTGTTGTCTTCCTTCCTGAGGTGACCATGGTTTTTTTGAGAGGAAAAGAAAAAAAGAAGTAGACTAAGCAATTAGTCACTAGTTGTATTTGCTTTGTGTCAGGGATAGTGGCAGTGAAACAGCTAATCATCTCCTCCTTTTCATTTTGACACCTCAAGTTAGAGCGTTAATGAAAAAAACCCCATCAATTAGTTAGGGTGCATGAGGTTCTTCAACTGCAGTTGTTTCTAGCAATGAAAAGGAATGTATCTGTTTTGGTCATGCTTCTGTATACTTTTGGCAAGTATAAATTCCACCCCGTTGTAAAGCTTAGGAAGAGGCTAACAAAATCTGTGCGAAACGAGGTAAGTTTTTTCCTTTCTTCTTGTTGTTGTTTTGCAAGAGAATTTACAGTCCTGAGTAAATAGCTTTGCGCTCTGGGTGTTTTTCAAAAAATTATGCAAATGATAATTTTTATATGTTGATTAAAAATTGTTTGCTTTCTAAAATAGTTACCGGGGCTCCAAAATCTTATGGGTAAATTTAAGACAGCTGAGAACAGAAGTATAACATCAGATTAGGCACAGCTAGCTCTAGACCTTTGTTGCAAGTTGGAGATTATCAAAAGCAAACAGGATGCATTTACCTTCTGAGCTTTTAAGTCATGTTGTTACTATTATTAAATACTATTATTAAATACTATTAGTATTTCAAGGTAAACCTTGCATCCTACCACTTTTGAGTATGCACACGCTTTCTGTGACTCTGAAGTAATATACTACATACAAGAGGTTCCTGACCTTGGAGCACGTAAAATATCAGCATTAGATAATGTATAAATTATATCTGTATTTAAAATGGATTCATATGGATTTGCTCTTGTAATTTTAACTAGTTATAATCAAAGGAGAACGCTTGTAGGATGCAGTTTTATCTTCCTGTTGATAACCCAACCCTTGCACACAAATACTCAGAGAAAGCACTGTGACTCTGTAGGAGAGGAAATGCTGTGTAATATGGCCTTACAGTGCCGTTCTTGGCACTTGGATTCAGATGGGGGGAAAAGGGATTCCTCTGGGGGTCAGCTCTACGATACGCCGGGTGTGGCTGGAGCTCATGACAGCTAGAGGCATTTCCACTCCCAGAACCTTCATCCCCAAGAGCATTGTTGCTTGCCTGGATCTTGTATGAATCCTTAGCACCATTTCTTAAGTAAATGGAATACACACAGACTTGAATCTGTGGGTATGTTAGAATATATACATGATAGCAAAATAGTAATTAAGATGACATAATATGAACGCTTCTGTCTTTCAAAATCCAGAACTAAGGAACTTTGATAAAAAGTATTTTCTTATTCAGTCTTATTCAGTCTAGTAAGAGTATTAGGTCAGAGATGTGAAGAAGAAATCTCCCATTTGTCAATGGAATAAACCAGTACAAATTCAAAATGATATCATGAGAAACGTTAAAGCAATCTCACCACAGGGTTTTCTGGTGTATGCAGCAGTTCAGCATCCTACAATAAAACAAATCTAAGTTAGAAAACTTTAATGTTTAAAAGGGGTGTCCCTCACCAGATACATTTGAAGCAATACATAATGCTTGTAGATAATATTATGGTAAATACTTCGCTTACCTTATCTTTCACTGAAGTTTCTAACAGTTTAATTGTCTTCAGAAGCTGTTTGTATTTTGCTGTTTTATATGGAGCTGCAGTCAATGCCATGCTGGAACTCAAGAAAAGTATACATAAAATAATCATCCTCTCCATACTGATGAGTTTTGGTTTAGAATGTGCCAGGAGCAATGTTGTGCTATTCAAAATCAACACTTCAGTTTGAGCTGTGCTCAGGTATGCTGTGTACCTACCTATATATTGCTCCTTGCTGGAGATGTAAAACCCACCCATTTCAGTTTGGAAAGCTTTGTAAAATGGATCAATGAGTAACCTTTTTTTCTTTTCCACTGGCTAGGTGCATGTATGCAAGTTTGTGCGTAGGGGGCAGGGATTGATGGAGTGAACAAAATATGCGCCATCTGCACATTGAACAGGAAAAAAGAAAAAGGTGAATTCCCATTTTCACTTTGAGTCAAGAAATGAACATAGTAAAAAGTAGGTACTTAGAAACCACAGACCTAGGTAAATAAAGATTCTGCCTTTTTTTTTTTCTTTTTTTTCCCTGTTTCTTACAACAGTAAGTCTCTCCAATCCATTTGAAGTTCTTACGTACCATGCTGGAGAAATACAACAATATTACTTTGTGGCTCCAAGGGTTGGTTGTTAGCTAGTTTCCCTAATGCCTATGAACTGCCACTTTCACATTCTTAGCTTGGTTTCTGCAACAGCTGTGACTAAAAGCTCATCTTAACATTTAAGCCAGCTGAAGGTTGCTTTATATTTACTTAGAACCAGGACCAGATGTTTTAGCAGGATCTTAGGGTGTGTGTCCACTGGGGGTGAAAGCTGCAAGGAAAATGTGTTGCCCTGGGAGAGGTGGATCCCTCTACTGTGCCCATTCCCCAAATGGGAAAAGATAAGGGGCTAAATCCTGGTGAGTCCCAAGGGACACTGGCAGTGGTCCAGTGCTTGTGGCAGCTAAAAACATTGAATTATGTTTTGCAGCAGCTAGGCTCAAAATCAGTTTTGGTATTTAAAGAAGCCCTTTCAATGAGATGTAATAATGAGACCTGAGAATTCTCTTGAGGATGGAGAGGTGCGTTTGTTTTATGTGAAATGAAACAAAAGTGCATACTTCAAAAAATGTCAAGCCGGAATAAGACCAGCAAAATGATATCAATTAAGAAACAAGTCAGAATCTCATAATTTCCTTCAACATCAATGCTTGTTGTAATTAGGGATATATGCTTCTTTGGAGGAAATTTATTTAATATTGAAAAAGATGTTCATTAGTGGGGTTTTTTTCCAGCATATGCTGGTAAAGAATGTTCTCTAATGGGGAGGGAGTTGCTTTCTTTCTAAATGACTGCCACTGAAGTCAAAGGTGTTTAAAGGTATTCGTGTTGAATATACTCATTTTCTTATTAGTTGCCTTCAGTCCAAGCCTAGTTTATGTCACTCTCACAAGCTGCACTGTTTTCATCGAGGCTCTCTGCAGGCACTAGGGACTTACTGGACTGCTGGCTGTAGGAATCAGCTGAATTTAAAATCACTGTTCCTGATATTTCATCACAAGAAGAAAAAAAACAGCTTTAAATATTTTACATATTGCTATTAATATTGCCGGTTACCATTGCTGTAGTATTGACCATTAAAAGGCTCCTGTGTGGGATTAGTAGAAGGCAATTCAAAGTCACTTGAGCACCTTCACTGTGGTGAATAAGAATATGCTCAGTTGACTTTCAAATTAAATCTTTGCCTCTGAAAGTCTAAAGGTTTCAGATGGCTTTGGAGATGCTTTACAAAATCTACACAGAGTATGGACTTCAGTTTGGTGTCTAGAATGCTAGTCTGTGTAGTATGCTGACATTGTATAAAATGCATCTGTATGTTTCTGACTGGTGGGTAAATTTGAGCAAGTCCAGTTGGATCCCTTATTTGTCATTCATTTCAAAATGAGCATTTATGCTGATGAGAGCTCTATGTCAGGCATACACAATGGTGCTTGTTTTTTGTAATAAATTATTATTCACTGTGTGTTGTTTATGTGGTTAAGCCATTTTTTAGTCTTTCAGGAAATGGATAGCTTAAAGGAATAGATTTTACAGGTGTATGTGTAGATACACATAACACTGTCATGCGTGCACACACAAAACTTCTCCTGGTGAAAGGGCTAGCTAATTACACTAATAGAGCAGAGATCCTAAAAAATAAGAACTGATATAAGTAAGAAAAGAAAAAACTTCTACCACATAGCCTAAAATTTAATTTCTTGAAGAAAGTGTACTGTGATTTTTGGTGTTTTATTTGTTTTATGTACAAGTCTTGAAATTATTTTAGATAAGCAGTGCATCTGGACTGGGAAGTAAGGTTTTATTCAGTAGGTTTTATTCAGAAGTTGTGTTAATTTATAGCTAAGGATCATTATTGGAAATCAGCATCATCCTCTGTTTGAGAAACTACGTGGTGACTGCATTTTATTGCTTTTTTTTTTTGCTAGCCTCCTTTCCCTCCATCCCATTCAGGTGCAGCTTTGAAAATTTTTTTAACCTCTTACCCAACACCTCTGTGAGGCTGCCAAGAGGATGGAGAGATTATTTCTGAGTGGTATTATTTACATGAAGAGAGTACTTAGCTCTGCTCCTCTTTACCATAACTGACCCTTCATCTTCTCTGTAGGTCATTGTCTAGTAACTTGGATGAACATACAGGCTGGTCATAATGTCTGCTTCAGATCACTGACATTACTGTCAGTGATCAATACTGTGAATTCTTTTGAGAAGCTCCTTTGAGCCCACCTACGGTAGGTGGTTGTGCTAGCCCTGGCAGCCTCTGTTTTATGCACCTCTGTTTAGTTGATAGATTGGAAGCTTTCTACTTAGACGTGGAGTACGACTATTAACTCTGTCCTTATTATGTGGTTGGCAGTTATTCACGCAAAGATATCGCTGCAGATTGTTTGCACTAATCAGACAACTTCAGGACCACTCAAGAACTTCAGTTAATGTACAGTATGTTTTTATTTTCAGAAATGCAAGGTTTAAAGGGACAATGTAGAGGACATAGGTTTCTGTCACTGTACAGGCGCATGGTACAGTAACTTTAATATTTTACCTTATCAGTTAGAAATGCTTTACCTATTGCAGACTAGCTTTGCGTTTTTATTTGTCCTTGATGATTTGCTAGATGAGCGTGCATAGCATCATTTGCTATATAGCTGTGTCTCTGCCAGGTACCGGTTTTGGTCTCTATGGCTACATATAATGGGACCCTACAATTCCATAGTAGGGTCATTCCTGTGTAGCTAACAACTGTTTTAATTTTCAGCTTTTTTCATAAACTTGTGATATTTAAGGGGCTCAAGCAGCGACCAGGTCTTAAAGCAGTGCTGCTTCTGGAGATAAAATCTGAATAACAAAAGAGAAAATCATAAGGCCTAGCATGTTACTAGACTGGACAGTCCTGGGATCCTGGTGCTCAGGAAAGAAAGAAATACAATGACAGGCAAAGGCAGCTTTAAATCCACTGAACTGACCTCAGGCCTCATGAGCACTGTTTTTAGGAGTTTGTGTCATCGCAGGATTCATGTTTAAGCAAAGCCGTGGTTATCCCTTCATTTTTAGGTTTACTTAGCAAACTTACAAACTGAGTCCAAGTGGGGAGCCCTGCTGATGGCAAGTAGTGTGTGTGTGCTTGTGGCGCTAACCAAACATTACGCAGCAGTGCATTCCAAAGGACAGTTTATGATATTAGAGGAGATCAGAAGGTTTATTGCAGTGAAGACCACTGCATATTTTACATTAAAACCTACTGTGTGAAAGAATGGCTGTACAATAATGCCAGAGACTGTTTGGCCAGTAAATGAAGCGTTGTTATTTGATACCAGAAGCATCACAGAAATTTGGCTGACTTTATTAATTTGCTCGTGCAACAGGATAATTCATTGATTTCGTGGAGGCAAATGTCCACCAAATTCATGGGAGGTGAGATGGCTGTATCCAAGATATTCCTAAATTAAATCCATTATATCAGAAACGAGTTTTCAAGTTTGTGGAGTGATTAGAACGGGAAGCTAAACAATAGGCATTTGGCAATGTGGTAGCAGGTGGTTATGCATCATGTCTCTAAAACTCTGTAGTTGTCTGTTTTGTGTTAGAGGATATAAGGTCACAGTAATTGCTTGAGGAAAGGCATGCTGACAAGATAAAGTGAAATATAAGGACAAAGAACTTCCTGTATGTCTAGGCAGTGGAGAAAACTCCTTGATATCCCTCTTACCAGATAAGAGTGAGCAACATGCTTTTTATGTATGTCACTTTGCTTTTGTGGCTTAGGAACATGCTGAGTCAAATAATGACACTCTCTCTTGCACCAATGCCTGCCCAGCCCCGGAAGGATGCCTGCAGAGTGGAAATCTGAAAAACCTCCCATTCCAAGCCCGCGAGGCTGAGTCCTCTTTCCTCTTTGCAACAATGCCACTCAAATGCTGAATGACTTTGACACTGAAAGCCCAGTTCCCCCACCCACGTTTTCCTTTACAGTATAGTTGAATGTAGGTTTTTCCCATCGCTTAGTCATTGATATGGCTCAGGCAAAAATGCCTGTAATGTACCAGGCTGCTTTCAAAGAATTTTTTGACTTAGAAGCATGAGTTTTTATATATACTAGCTGCTGCCCACGGCAGGGGGGTTGGAACTAGATGATCTTAAGGTCCTTTCCAACCCAAACTAATCTAAGATTCTATGATTCTATATACTCTAATATATACTGTCTGATAGTGTATACTATCTGTGACTTGGGGGTAGTTGTGGGGAAGCAAGGGAAAAGAGGTGTGCTGGAAAAGGAGAGACTAGGAAAAAGGCTTGTGTATAACAGATTTAGGAAAGTTAGTCTTTAAAATGTTTCTGACAACTTGCCAAATTAGTTCCACCCTCTTTCAATATGATTTTCTTATTACAGGTTTTGGTATAATTCTTCTGTCTTTTCATCCGGCTTTGAAAAGGGAAAGTCAAACCTGGGAAAAATTCTGTTCCTAACTTGTAAGTGTATTAGCTATAAAAATCAGAGTAAAAACAACTCTGAATGTGGTGACATAGACACTAAAAAATTAATAGACTACATGTGACAATATAAAACCATTGGCATTCTCCATAATGGTCTTCCAGAGTTAACTTGTAGCCAGTTTCTAATCCATACTGAAGTGTGCCTGACACTGGCTAATAACACGACCCTGTGTATTAACTGAAAGAATTGGAGGAATAAATGGAGCAGCTCTTACAGGAGATCGTGGATTCAGTCTTGAGAGAATGTACTGAAGGTCAGAGGGATGGTAAGCAAAAGCTTTTATTACAGAAGATTCTTCTTATGTCATATAAGGGTAGTTACCTTGAGCAAAATATTTAGTTCTATTCCCAGTTGCTGGAGAACAGGGAGAAGAGTATGACAAGTACTCAACTGGCTGGATTGTAAAGTGAACTGCACTGTCTTCAAAAACTTGTGTGAGTGCCAAAGAATCCCCCTGTCTGCAGTTAGTAATAGGGGCTGGAGAGGTACCTGGCTACTATGGCCATGCCGGTGTTTGGCCTCTGGCTGTTACCATTTAAATTATTTCAATAATGATAGTGATAAATAAATAATGATTTAAAAATCATGATACTGTGCTTCTAGCAGTGAACATCATGGACATCATTAGCATTATAATCTGTGGTTGTCAATTGCAGTTAAGGCTAAGACACACTGGTAACAGAAAAAGAGGTGATGTAAGAATGAAAGATTTGGAGATGGAAAATAGAACCTGCTTTCAAGAACAGACAAAATCCTTCTGAATTTAGCACAACCCTGTTCACAGTTTTTACCTAAGTTTTAGGAACAGCTTCAGCTAGTTGCATGAGAAATGCAAAGCCATTCGCAAATGTTTGTGTGTTGCCTCATCTGTTTTGTATCAGCGATCTTTGTCTTTGTTTTTCCCTGATTCATCAGAAGTTGGTGACCATAACTATAAAGCAGAACAATTTAACATTAACAGAAGTTGTATATATGTTAAATACCAGCTGCGTCCTGCTCCTAGGTCAACCCAGTGATGCTTATTATGCATGTAGTTTGATTAACGTATTTCTAGCCTTAAGAACTACTGAATTGAGAAACTGCATTGAGAAACTGTCTAGTCAACATCCAAAGCCTGAGACAAGCCTAGAGCCACTGTGGTTAGAATTTGATACTCAGAAGAACTGTCCTTTCATAACCTTCCAAGTCTTTCTTAAAAGTTGGAGCAGACTCCCCGCTCCTGGGTTGCACTTTTCTCTGCATGTAGGATGGAAGAAGCCTCACTGGATCACCGAGTCTAGTATTCTTCCATTGCAGGCATCCACATCATCATATAGCTCCTTTCACATCTCAGCTAAAAACTCCGGCGTAAGGTCTTATCAGTTAAATCTCTGTAATGATAAAAGCTTAGAGTTTCTTTCTGTGCTTATGATGCATTCCAGCTTTTATAGGGCAGCTTCGTTCTTATTTAGAGTACTACTGATAATCTCCAGCTTTTATAGGGCAGCTTCATTCTTATTTAGAGTACTACTAATAATCTTTCCATGCTACCAGAGGACAGCCACGTTCAGAACACAAGGTAGCAGTTGACAGGAAGACAAGCTATCACAATTCTCTTAACAACTTGAGGGCAGAAAGTAGTTGTTCACCTGAAAGCCATAGGTAGGGAGAGGTGGGGGCAATGAGCAAGTAAAATCAGTGCACCTCTTCCATATTGCAACAGTGACTTCTCCTGCAGCTCCAGTGCTTGATGGCATTGCACTGCCGGTCTTCAAGTCTCTTCATGAAACACAGGCTAGCAGTCTGCAATCGTTCTACCTCAGAAATGTTCTCTATATGTAATACACATTTCCTGACAACTCTGCTGATAGACGATATGGCCTGTGGTGTGAAAAGTGGTGATGTGCTAGTACTGAAACTCAACAGTATATGTCATGTTCATTCAAAATGTTCAGAAAGAAAAATCAAGAGATAGATGGGGGTGTGAATAGTGAATAGAGGAAATGTCCTGTGTTCGGCTGTAACAGTCATTTTTCTTCTTAGTAGCTGGTACAGTGCTGTGTTTTCAGCTGTAGTCTGAGAACAGTGCTGTTAACACACCAATGTTCTTAGGTGTTGGTAAATAATGCTTACTCTGATCAAGGGCTTTTCAGTCTCATGCTCTGTCAGGGAGGAGCAGCACAGGAAGCCAGGAGGAAGCAGAAACAGGACACCTGGCCCAAACCAGCCATAGGGGTATTCCATACCACAGCACATCATGCCCAGTATATAAACTAGGGGGAGTTACCTGGAAGGTCTAGATCACTGTTTGGGTCAGGCTGAGTGTTGGTCAGTGGGATTTACATTCTTTTGATTCTCCTCCCCATCCCTCTGGGAGCTGAGGGGGAAGAAGGTGGGGAGTGAGGGAGTGTCTGCGTGGTTCTGAGTTACCAGCTGGGCTTAAACCATGACAAGGAAGCAGAACGGCACAATACAAAATGCTGCCTTTGTTCATTTACTAATGAACAGAAGTCAGAAGACAGTTACTTCTATGTTACAGTATCAGTGACATAAAACAACCCCCAAACCATTTACTCAAGATGAACAAGACTGGCATGGACTCTACCACAGTGTGGAGGAATGCACTGCGTACATAACTATTCCACTGGCAGCTGGGCCTTGGTGTATCCTGACGTGGCTGGAGATCATCTTTTCACTATAGCTCATATTTCTGTATCAAAATTAAAGGTTTGATGTTACAGGGTCTTTTGGAAGTCACTTCAAGGTTTGTGAGGCTGCTGTTCTGGCATAGGATATCTGTAGTAGTGCAGTTGTTCCCCTCTTGCAGAGCCTAGAGCAAAATACAGGGGATAGGCAGTGAGACTATGGTCCTCTTTCCCTTCTCTCCAACAAATCTGATCTGATTTTGCTTTCCTTAGAAATATATTCTACATAAAGTTATCTTTAAAATAAAATGGAGTTTTTAACTTTTTGTTATGTTTTATCTTTTGGCATTACTGGTAGAAGCAGATGACTGAATACCACTTTTATTTCTAACTAGTTTCAGTTTCTGGTTTTCAGGTACTTCCAGAGTATTACAGATTGTACTCTCCTTCATATATGTGTATATATTGACAGTGTACGCACAGTTTCTGTTAGAACAGTATTTTTTATGGTAGTGTTGATTTCGTGCTCTATAAACACATTCACATTGTTCTCCTGCCCTTTTTTTGTCTTACCAGGAACAGTTCCGTGTCATACTATCTCTGTGGCACAGCAAGAAATAGTGAGGACAGTGGGGCTGTGAGATTGCACTGGAGGATGTGGTCTGCCTCCACTTGAAATGACTCCAAGTACCTGCTTGCAGACCAGCTTCTCAACTTCATCTGTGTGCTGCCACTATGCATGCTGCAAACCATTGGATCAGCCATCAGATCCTTCTTGTATTTCAGTTCCTGCAGCAGGGAAGAGGCAGAAGCAACCTCAGCAGATTTCAGGATGTAGTAATGGAAGTGCTTTCTTCAGCCTCAAAGTTATTTTAAGAGCTTTCTACTTTAGGTCACTGCCACTCTGCGGTGTGTCTGCATCACAGTATTGAAGAGCCTCTGTTACAGTAGCTTGGGTCGTTAAAATGGTCCAGGTTAAAAATTCCTCTTGCAGAGGCTTTGAGTGTTTGTTTGGTTTGCTTTGTTTTTATTGCAGTCATTTCATTATCAACTCTACTTTCTCCATTGCACAAGTGACATATTTGCAATTAGCTATGAGTTGCTAGAAGTCAGAAACTCCTTTTCTCCTGGCTTTACTACTGATCAAAACTGGATCACCTATGCAACAAGTACCTTCTTAGCACATAAGGCTGAGGGGGCCAGTGGGTATCACTCAGCAGAATCATTCCAGGAGCAGCAGCTTGGCGCCAGCGCAAACATCATTCAGGCCTTTAACTGTGTCTGAAATGCCATTTCTGGCAGAATCATTTTCAGGAAGAGGATTTAGGGAAGTTTTAACTCTTCAGCCTGGTCTGTTTAAGATTCTTGCAGGTATAATAGTACCACTCAGACATGATTTGTTGTTATTTGTCAGGCATTTACATCCATAAAATCTCTGATGTGGATTTAACTGTACCAGTAGAGAAATATCTTAAATAGCAATACTAACTATTGTGTTTCTCATACATGAATTGCTCTGTAAATATGATGTACCTTGTTAGGACTTTGTGCTTAAATAAATCTGCTGTTGTTTACAGCAGGTCAGGGAATGCTCTAAGGTGACTAGCTCATACTGTGCTTAACAGATGAAACCTTAGTATGTTTGAAAAAACAGCTTTTCTCAGTAAATTTTTTTCAGCTGTCTGTTTCTGTCTTCATCTATGACTAGACATATACAACAGATAAAAATGTGTGTGCCTGTACCTACAGATACATCTTTTATATATGCACACACATGCAGATTTGAAAAGCTGTATAGCACAGTTGCTTTGCATAACAGGTTTATTTTTTTCTCACAGGTCAGCACCTTAAGTGAACCTTGGAAAAACTACTGTGTGATCAGTCGATTGCACTGAAGCAGCAGGACCCATTTGGTAAAGGTAGTCTTGGATAAAAAGCTGAACACTGTGGTTTCAGTGACTTAGCGCTGAAACCTTGTGGCTTCTGTGTAGGAGGCTGTATAAGCTGGACACGTTTGACATCCTTGTTTCTGAGCTGTGAAATCTGTACATCTAATTTATGAAAATTATCTCCGGTTTAATTTTATCCTTTTTTTAATGAAGTCAACATATTTTCTTGCGTTCAGTGGAAACAATAATGGAAATGTTTTAAGATGTACTGTGTGAGCCTGTTTTGACCTCAGAAAGGGAGAAGAATCAAGATAACTCTTGATTATGATTGAGGTCTGAGAAGGAAATGAAATACAGGGAGAGATGAGAGAAAAGCATTTCTCAAGAGGGGAGACAAATAGAGAAATTAACTGTGGGAAATGACATAGGTATTAGAAAATAAAAACTGTCTAAATGATAATTCAATTTAAAAAAATTACGGACAACCAAGTAAGGTAGTTTAGAATAAACCGTGGTACTAGTATCAGTTAGGGTAACCAACAGTATCTGTAATCTTTCTGGTGGTCTAAATAGCAAAATAAGTTTACATGTAAGGTAAATCCAAGACCAAGGCTCTTCCTCCTTCTGCTCTGGTGAGTGCCTACTGTCCTCACGACTCCCCAGAAAGCTGAGTTGTGGCAATACAGGATATCTGAACCTCTTAAACTGGCAAAACCTGTTCTCTTCACAGTCGTGAGCAATGACAGCCCAAACCTTGAGTTCTCACCAACAGTTTTGCCTTTGGCAAGCAGGTTCCCAAAAGCATGTACACCGTTCCCTATAAGTGAATCTGTGGAACGACAGAAAAACAAGCAAAGACCTCTGAATAGAAAACAAACGAGAAAAAAAGAACATTCAAGGTACAAAACTTGCTGTAATAGAATGAAATGACTACTTGTGTGAAAGTAACTACTCGGTACGTTTGTGGGAGTACAAAAATCTGAAAACATTAGTCAAAGACTTCTGTGTGAACAAAGATTGAAAGTGTGATCACCCACTGTCAGTTATAGCAAATGGATGACTTCAAGATTAATCTTAATAAGTTTCAGTAATTTCTGTGTCGAAACATCAATAGAAGACCATAGATTTTAATTGCTTTTACTCTCTCATTGGTCCTGCTAGGGGAGTTGTTCCTTTTCAATAAAAGAAAAAAAGTTCTAATGTTGTACCTTTGACTGGAAAATTAATGTCTTGTCTTGCTTGTGTTTTCTTTCCAGAAAACTGAGCCAGTAAACATGACTGCATCTGCAAGTGACTATACAAGAAAATAGTAAAACTGCTGTCTTAAGGTACTCTTCTGGGCAATGGCATTTTTCTTGTCTGTTACTTATGTGCTTCTTGCAGACCTAAGACTTGATACCCTGTTCCTTGGGTAGACACTGATGTTTCTCTGAACTAACAAGGGAAAAATAAGGAGGCACTGAAGATGCTAGTCCAGATCCAGATCAGTGGAGACTTTTGGAAAACCACGTTTTTCTCATGCTCACTGCAGATGTGGGACATACAGATAACCAGGAAAGAATTGTCTTTTTGGGCATCCAGAATTTACTCAGAAACAAGATCATAAGATTCAGCATTCCTTTCCATATAGCTGAATTTCTGGTTGTGAACCTCTTCCTCTGATTATAAGGATTACACAACTACCTTTTTTACTGAACCCAAGAAAAACTCTATCTATGACTCTTGTTTTCTCTTTTTCTGTTTAACTAAGCCGACAACTTGTTAGATCCCTGGTTGGTGACATTTTAATGTAGTTTCTTAGCCCCACTACCTTTCCAATTTTGGGACCAGTCTTGTTCAACATCTTTGTCACTGACATGGACAGTGGGATTGAGTGCGCCCTCAGCAGGTTTGCCGATGACACCAAACTGTGCGGTTTGGTTGATATGCTGGAGAGAAGGAATGCCATCCAGAGGGACCTCGACACGCTTGTGAGGTGGGCTGATGCCAACCTCATGAAGTTGAACCATGCCAAGCGCAAGGTCCTACACCTGGGTCAGAGCAATCCCAGGCACAGCTACAGGTTGGGCAGAGAAGAGATTCAGAGCAGTTCTGTGGAGAAGGACTTGGGGGTGTTGGTCGATGAGAAAATGAACATGGGCCGGCAGTGTGCGCTTGCAGCCCAGAAAGCCAACCATATCCTGGGCTGCATCAAAAGGAGCATGACCAGCAGGTCGAAGGAGGTGATCCTGCCCCTCTACTCTGCTCTCGTGAGACCTCACCTGGAGTATTGTGTGCAGTTCTGGTGTCCTCAACATAAAAAGGACATGGAACTGTTGGAACAAGTCCAGAGGAGGGCCACGAGGATGATCAGGGGACTGGAGCACCTCCCGTATGAAGATAGGCTGAGGAAGTTGGGGCTGTTCAGCCTGGAGAAGAGAAGGCTGCGTGGAGACCTCATAGCAGCCTTCCAGTATCTGAAGGGGGCCTATAGGGATGCTGGAGAGGGACTCTTCTTTAGGGACTGTAGTGATAGGACATGGGGTAATGGGTTCAAACTTAAACAGGGGAAATTTAGATTGGATATAAGGAGGAAATTCTTTACTGTAAGGGTGGTGAGGCACTGGAATGGGTTGCTCATCAGGGATGTTGTGAATGCAGGTTGGACGAGGCCTGGGGTGACATGGTTTAGTGTGAGGTGTCCCTGCCCATGCAGGGGGGTTGGAACTAGATGATCTTAAGGTCCTTTCCAACCCTAACTGTTCTATGATTCTATGATTCTAACCTACCTGCCTGTGCTCGGCATGGATAAATAGTGAAGCACCAGTGCTGCACTTCTGGTCCAGGCATCCCCCTTCCCTCCCAGTATGGTTGCATCCAGGTTGCTGAGGGGCAAAAGTGGCTGCTTGAATCTGCCCTTCTGCAAGTTTGATCCCCCTGTGTTGAGGGCCCAGCTGAAAAGTCACAGGAGATCCTTTTTTTCCCCTCCTTCTAGCACCAGTTTTGGTGTTTGCCTCTTAAGGAACAGGTTAGGTCACTGAAACAGCCAAAAATGTGCCTTCCTGCGGCAAGCAACTGTTAAGCTGAGCTAGCTGTCACAGCAGTGTGTATCATGGGAGGTGCTTGGCTGTCTGGGCTGAGACAGCGCAGATACTGCACTGCCTTCCCATGCCTTCCTAAGGAGATATGCTGTTACCATGTGAGTAATGCTGCTCCACACCATGGGAATATGACTAAGATAACAGTGGAAGCTTGCCTCAGTAGCAGTTCCATATTTTTATTTTTTTAAGAGATCTTTCATTGTCCCACAGCTTAGGAAGTTATACATCATCATCTTTTGTGGAGTACTTGTTTTAACCCTGATCATTTGAGGTGTCTGATTTAAGAGTGGATTAAAAGCAGTTATTGCAGCACCACTGGGCATCGAGGGCTGCGACACTCAGCATGCATGAGGGAGGAGAAAGGAGGATGTGACTGTCCTACCCAGCCTCACCTTCAAATCAGACCTTTACCTGTTGCTGCCATTAGCTGAGCCACTGCTGGTAACTGCATGTGTGCTTGTAGCCCAATAGCAGGCAAAACAAAATGTTAAGGGGAAGATTGCATTTTACTTGCCCTTTGAACTGGTCAGAAAGTGCATATATTCAGCTGCTTTTAGCCACACTACCTTGGATCTCCTGGAGCTGTGTGTTGATATCATGCACCACACCTGAGGAGATGGTGATTGGACTCCAGAGGCTGGAAAATAATTATGCTTGATACTGCTGCACAACAAGTGATAACATGAAGGAAAATGGAAACACCAAACCTGAGAACGGAAAAACTCACAAGAATGTCAGAAGCAGCCTGAAGAAAAAAGCAGACAAAGATGTAATTTCCAGAACAATAACCGGAGATCAAAGGAGGCTGATGTTCTTTCAAGTCAATATTTGTGGTGGATCTGCAGGAGAAAATTAAGGAACGTTATTTTGGAAGATGCTGGGAAAAATACAGAGAATTGCAGGGAAGCAGTAGACCCTGTAGCTGGTTTTTTTTTGGCTCTCTTAATACCACTGCCTTCTGCATTTCTGTGTTGGCCATGCTGAGTTTTTCTGAGAAAAATATCACCATTCGCTTCACTTTAAATTGACCAGAGATAAAGCAATTTTGTCCTCTGATACAATCATATGCCACGGAAACTATCCTTACTCTCTGAGCCGCTTTGTTTTCTTCTCTATTGCTAGGTCTAGTTCAATGCTTTTAAGGCTTCAACTGCACAGATTTTCCCTGTTAGATCTATTCTTCATAATATCCTCATAGATTTTGTTGATGTTGTCAAATTTCTGTCAAAACTAAGAAATACTAAAATGTTTTATATTGGCACTTTGACACAAGCATTGCAATTTTCCATTTATATTTCATTATGAAGTTTTATTCTATTTAAAATAGTTTTAAAAGATGGGAAAGAAATGTTTCTTCATAGTTTGATGTGGAATGCCCAGCCTGAAGTGAGCTGCTTTTTTTCCCCTTGTTCATCTGTCTCAGTGACTGCAGTGTGTTTTGTGCCACTTTATATGTCTTCCGGCAAATGAAAAAATCAGATTCCCTTTTTTGGGCGAGCAGTCTAATATCTGACTAAATTTCTGTTTTCTTAGATCTTTATGAGTCAGTATACATGTTCTGAAACATTTCTATGCTTGCTTTCTTTTTTTTCACAGGCGGAAACAACACCAACATACAGTAGGTAATCGGTATTCTAGAAAATGAAGGACAAAGAAGAAACTTGAGGTACACAAGAAAAGCCTGACCTTTGACATATACAAACTCTGAAATTAGTCCTTGTCCTTCCTACTTTATATTGAGGATTAAGTAATGTGATATAAAAAAGGAAGGTGGCAAACTAATGTGCCAAACTAGAACTACCCAGGCACTTCAAGGCAGTTTACATGGCTTCAGGATAATGCAGGTTAAAGAAATTGCTGGGATTTGAAGGGCTCCTGAGAAGTTAGTGGAAAATGGCCTAATATAAGTTGTTGGGGCTTTCCTGTGCCTTACTAGTTCTTTAGATCTGTATAGTACTTCTTAGCACCTAGTGAAAATGGGGTTAAAGAGGCTTATTTAGCTATTTTTGAGTTCCCATTTTGTCCACTGTCTAGAAAGACTAGGTCCTTTGGCTGCCTCTTGCTCTGGACTTCCAAAAAATGTGTATTACTTCCCTTCCTGAAGGAATTCAAGGGAATTCACAACATGGAGCACTCAAGGCTTGCTTAAGTAAAAGCCTGTAACTCAGCCCTGCATTTCTTCAGTTTAAATTAAATATCCCAAACTAGAATATGAGCCAAGATTTCTGTAAGAGTGATATTGAGCATGAGCAAGACCAAATGCTAAGAGAGAACTATTACATTGGTATGAATCAGAGCAGCTTGAATCCACACCTTCATCAGGTCTCCATCTAGTACTGAGAAAGCTTTTCAGGTCTGATTAGTCATTTGAGTTAAGCGTAATAATGTCAGAGAAACTAATTAAAAGAACCCCTCAGTAAATGTGAGGCATAGCTGCTCCAGTGGACATGTGAACAGTGTCAGTAGTGTAAGTACACTTAACATCCCCAGAAAATAATCATGTAGATGCTCTGCTGAGAGACAGAAGTTCAGCTGCTGCTTAGTTATCTTGCTGTCTCTTCCCCTTCTTATGTAGCTGACACCAGGGTTACAGTGAAATGGCAGAATGCAATAGCAAGTATCTCTTGTCCAATGCTGTGGTGAGCAATATTTAATTATCTGTATGTTGTCATTTTGTTTGCAGGAGACAGTGTTTCCATTTAACATTGTGCAAGGGTGGCAAATATGGCAGAGCTAAGAAAAACCATTTTATCAGAAAAGCGGGGGTTTACAAAGTAGTACAACTATTTATTTCCTTATGCTGTACAGAAAGATAGCAGAGAAAAGAAAAATAACCTCCTGGACATAGGACCTTCACATTTGGGAAGGTGAGACTCTTGTAGGAGAAAACCTACTCGTTCCAGTGGGATCAGTGTTAAGTCAGCATGCCCAGGCATAAGTGCATGCACACAGAGGACTTCAGGCAGCCTGGTGGTCCAGTGCATTCTGGGGCTGACTGTGGTGTGGAGCTGTGCTCAGGCTACAGACACCCACAGCATGGGGCTGAAATGTGGCTCTTCTGTTCTTGACCTTTCCAGCGGCTTCACTGTCTCAGTGTTTAGCTCGCTATCCACTGTATGTCAAGGAATCCCCTACATCCACCAGAATGTCCCCTGAAATAATCTTCTGCCTGTATTGATTTCTTGATGGGTAATCTTTAAAAAGAATTTTGGAACAAACCTATCAGTTACATTCTTTTATTGCAGTAACATGAGCAAAAAATCAGTAACAGATTTCATAAGCAGCCCTGAAATAACCAAAATCACCAAAAAACACAATTCACATCCACCAAAGGTTTATGGGAGTGGCTCACAAAGTTAGTCTTTAATACTAGAAACAAAATTGTATACAACAAAATAGCCTGTGCTTAACCCAGTGTTTTTTCATATATGTGCAAGATTTGCTTAAGATGTATGTATTTCAAAAGCAGCTTTAGAAATAACCAAAGCATCCCATTTCTTAGATTTTTAGTTAAATTACTGATAAAGGCGTTCCCACCATAGGGTCTGGCAAAATATTGAAGAAGCAAAAAGAGTATCCTATCTTGTGAAATCTTACACAACTGTAATTATTTGTGTTTGTGTGCCGACTTTAATAACAAGATATCATGGTGCAATGATAAAGATAATGTATTTAGAGTTGTTACGTGATTAAATTTTAAGTTTTGGTGGTCCTCTCATCCCCTTCAAGGAAAAGTACTGTATGCTGCCTCGATAAAGTCTCAGCAAGATACTGCTTGCTTTGTACTGTCATATGAATATGCTACAGTAGTAATAGTGGTATGTACCTGTTAGAATGGAAAATAGACATTACAGTAAATGTATACCTGTATTGCTACCAGAACACAAGCATGGAAAATGGAAGAGGTGAAGTCACTTCTAGTAGACACAGCAACCCATGCTGATGTTACCACATAAAAAATGTCCTTCATCAGTATAGCATATTCTGCATAGGAAAGGGTTTTAATACATGCTGGTGGAAGGATTCGGCTGTAGGTCATCTGTAGTTCCACCAGCAAGTTCTGTTAAGTATAAAAGTGTACTGCATCCTTATCTGCGGTGGTCTGTTGCCCAAGAGCAAGCTGTCTGAATCATGACTGAGGAGTCTAGGTGGAAATTTCACCTGGGTGGGTGCTGTTAAAATCTTCATCTATTATTTAGTTGTTTTTTTTTACCGGCATTAAAAAGAAACACAAGGGAAAAATGCCACAATGTTCCCTTCACACACCAGTACTGTAGAAGTGCATGAGGCATGGTTATGTGGGGTCAGCGAACACCAAGGATATACACGAGTACCTCAGCTTCTTCAAAGCACCCATGTCTTTCTTACTGTGGTGTGTTGTTGTCCACAGCCAGCAGGTAAGCACCCTCACAGCTCCTGTCTCACTTCATCCCCAAATGGGGGGAGAATAGGAAGAGCAAAAGCAAAAACATACATAGGTCAAGGCAATGTTCAGTATTCAGGAGAACTACTCACCTCCTCGCACAAGGAACCTGATGTCCAGCCAGCATCTGAGCAACAGCTACCTTGGAAGATAGCCCCCACTTTCAGTTTTTATTGCTGATCAAGACTTGTCTTTTACTCAAATTGAGGAAAGATTTCCTTACCTTAGTAGAAGTAAAAAAAAACACCTGGATTTTGCCATCTGTATCCCCAAGTAAATGTTGCTTATTTTGCTTAAATGCAGCAATCCTCTTTTTGTGTATGGTTGCCAGAATTTTTCTTGTCTCCCTACTCTGCCAGGATACAAGTCTATCACAACTATCCTTTTAAGTTACATATTTGGAATTTGTTTTAAAACTCATATGTAGGCCTGTGCCCCTTCTGTTATCTACATGCTTGAAATCTGAGGTGCAGATCTTTGGCATTATGCAAACACCTAACCCTTAATATTGCAGTATATATACCATTTTCAGCAGATGCATGGTCTGGCACTTCAGTGAACAGAGTTGTTCGTGATGCCTGAGCCTCTAATCATTCAGGAGAGCTCAGGAGGGTATCAAGGATTCTCCTGCCAACCTTCAGGCTGTGTCTGTCCCTTTTCACCATGCCCAGAAACTGTGCAAACTGTAGCACACTAATAGCCTATTAATTAGGAAATGCCAAATAAAATTTTAGAGATAAGAGATGACAACATTCTGCATCTTAAAGGCACAAAAGAAGTTACGGGTGAAGACTCATTGCAGGGGCAGGTTGGACTTGGTGACTTTTGAGGGTCTCTTCGAACCCAAACTATTCTATGAGTCTAAGATCTGCCTTCCACTTCATCTCACCACCATCTGAAGTATTTTTGAGTGCCTTATGACACCATGTTTTCCCACTTAATGCAAATGTAAGCTCTACTGCATTGATTTCAGCCTTGTAAGCTGATTGTGTTCACAGTCATCTTGGCAATATTATATTAACTTCAACTCCATGCAGCTTGTGAAAAGAGGGTGTGCTGAATGGGGAAGCACGAGAGTCTTGCGAAACCAGAAGAAAAATGCTTGGAGAAAACGCCCATATTTGTTTTAGCCTGGGTGATTCTGGATGGCTTGTTAAGAGAGAATAGGAAGTCTGACTTTTGCTACCCTTATTAACCACCAGATCCATCCATGGGATTGAGGTAACTGTGGTTTAAAAAAAAAAGTCTCAAAGTTGAAAAATAAAAATAAAAAATGCTTTTTGTCTCTGTAGTGAACTTAACAGGCTCATCTGTGGGATAACCTTGATTTGTAAAAATACGTCTGTCTGAACTGTGTGAGGGTCAAAATATATATATGAAAACTAATATTTTCTATTTCCTTTTTGTTCAGCTTCCTGTATGCTAAGCCCAGGTTGTTTATTCTTTTGAATGATGCAATGGGTTAACGGATAGTATGTGGGTTATCAGTAAGGAAATCTGAAGGTACAAGGACCATAATAGTACCATATGTTTCACTTTGATTAAACTGATGGAATTCTGTGTAAATGGAAAATCGTGAAGGTGTGTAGCCTTCATTTTTATCATGAGGATACAGTAGGAAGTAACTTAAAACGCAGATACTGTGTTCTTATTTCTAAATATTGAAATGCCTTGAGGTCTTTCAATTCAAAATCCATGCAGTTTTTTTACAGATCAGAAAATGTATGTGTAGTCCTTCCTGCAAAGGCTGAGATTTAGGGAGATGTGAGGCTCAGGGGAAGCGTTTGATGGATTTACTTAAGAACCAAGATAAGTCATGAAGAGGTTGCTGTCCTCTGACTTGGCCTGCACAAGCTAATGAGTCTCCTTATGGAGACTTCTTTCTATGACAAGCAGCCTTTTGCATGCAAAAGCACTTTATTTGCTTTAGAAATCTAATTGAGGCTATTCTAAGTGAAATAAAAAGAAACACACACAAAAAAAACACCAAACCCCAACCCTCTCCTATTGCTTTTTTTCCCTAGAGTGTGTACAGCAGTGCAGGGTAAGCTCAGTTGCTGTTTAGAAATAAAGAGTTGGTGCGCAGGGAAGCTGCCCTCAACTCCCCACACCTGAGATCTTCAACATGCATGCAAGCAACACACGGGAACATGTCAGAGCTTCCCTCATAGTTATCCACACTGCGCCAGGCATCATCCAGACCCTCATGAAATCCAGTTTGCTCCTGTCCACGTAAGCCATAAGAGACGCTTGAGTATCTGTCCACAGGAAAGGCAGACAGGCGTATCAGCATTACAACTATGTAGTAGTTATGTTCACCATTGTGCAACTTGATGGTTTTGAAATACGTACAGATAGTAGGAACATGCCCTTATGCAAAAAGAATTGATATTGTACGTGGACCACAACAAACATTTTGTTTGAGTTGCGTCATATATACCTTGTTTCTTAACTGCTGTTGCTTGAATAAAGATCAATAATGATGTTTCTTAAACAACAGGGAGGGAATGCCCTTAGTTTACCCCACCTTAGTGCTGCATGTTGGTGTTTTGAAACTAGGGTGGGGTGGGTTTTGTTTTGATAAACCACTATCTAGGAGGGAAGCAAAACAACCCGAAGCTTCAACCTTTCAAGTACCAGTGATGTGAGTAGTGTTCTGTTCCTTGCCAGTGGTATTCATGCCTATATGCTGCACAGCTGCCTGTGAGGGCAGTTGGGAGCTAAGGAGACAGCTCAAACCCACCACTGGTTAAATAATCCTCTAGTGCTTTTATGGAAAGCTGAACACCTATTGTACAAATTTTGCCTGAATGCAGTACACATTAATGGTTTGCTGGAAGTAGACTGAGAGGTTTGATGAGGAGCACAAATGGCTCTGAGTAACAAAGCCAGTCTCCAGACTCCTCCTATTGTTAAGTTGGTTGCTCACATGTGGGATAAAAAAAGGAAATACTAAGTCCCACACAAGTACTTCTGATGCTGCTGTGCCTGTTTAGAAAAAGGGTACAGTATTGGAAATATTTGGAACATGACCTAGGACAGGACTGGAAGGAACCTTGAGAAGTCAATTCCTAATCCCCTTGTCTAAACTTAGTACTATTTTTTTTGTGTTCATTTGTAATGCATGGCAAGAGTAGACAATTTAAAGTGAGAAGCAGAGCACTCAGACGTCCAGGAGATGCACACTGGGCATCTGCACCTCCCCAGATCCCTGCCTGCCTACCTCTTCTCCAGGAGGCAACATCTCCTGCACCTTTGGGAACAGTTGGATGGAGGTGTCAAGCCATCCTCTTCTCCTTGAAATCCTTCCTGGCAAACAGTTTTTCTCAGGTGAGAACTGTACCAAGTAAATTATTTTGCCCAAGTACGTGCAGTATAACTGTACCAAGTAAAATTATTACCTCACCAAGTAAATTATTTTGCCCAAGGCCCTGAGATTTAAATGTACAGGCAGTATTTTTCTTCCAAATTTGTAGGTGAGAGGTATGTATGTGACTTCAGTGTGTAGCATGTACCTTCTGCTGCAAGACACAGGACCTGTGTGTTCTCGGCACTGCTAAGAATCTCTCTGGCATTAGACACAGCTAGTGGCTACCCACAGTCACTCTGGCTGTCTGAGCAAGAAAACTGGTGGTTTTATTTCAGCTTCCTTGCTAGGAATCTCAAAGCCACGCATCCCTATTTTGGGCAGGAGATAAACTCACAAACCTGACATTTCTCTTACTGTTTTTTTAGCATCTGTTTTCTTCTTGGCTTTAAACTTTAGGTTCCACTTCTCTTTGGCCCTATGAGCATGCAAGTGCTTGGTAGTCTCACAGGATTAGATGCTGCCTCCATCCTCAATCGGTATCACTGCATCCTCATCCACTGCTTCTTCCACCTCCCCAGCTCCTGCCATCCCAGTGCATTGGTGACATTATTAGCTGGTGGCTGTGACAAAACTGGCATGTCCACATCACAAGTCCTGCACTCGCCTGATGGCTATGAAACAGCTCCCAAATGCCTCATTGCTTTTAAAGCCCGTGTCTCCCAGTTTCTTATTGTCACCTAATGCTGGCCATTTCTCTCTCTGACCTCAGAATCTTTATTTCTGTGCTAAAGAGATTAACTTTCTTTACCCTGAGAGAGGCTTTTTTGTACAACTGTACCTCTTTGAGTCTCCACTCCTTCCTAAATGGCAGATGGAAAATGCCTCTTCCTGTCCACAGACTTGTTTTTCTCTTCTGCCAGGACTGATTTAACTGGTTCTTACTCTGTGCTTCCAACATTACTTAAAAGGTGTTGCAGAAAACAAAGTTGTATTAAAACAGAAAAAAATTTCAGAATCGGATGAATCACCCTTTCTTCAACCCCAAGCTAAAAAAAAAACAACAAAAAACCAGATGATTCACTGTAGAAAGTCTGTATGAGGTTTCTCAAATTCGGTTCTGGTTTGTTATCTGTGAGGTAATTCTGTGCTTGTCATTCTGGCAGTGTGGTATCATTTTACTTGAAAATGGCCTGGTGGTTTTATTGATTCATTCTAGGAGATGCCTCTATATTGTTGGTAAATTTGAAGGCTATTTTTGCTTGTTTCATGAAACGTTTGAAGCATATTTTACATTTCAGACTATGGAGTATTTTGGAAAATATAAGTAAATATATAATAAACCGTTGCAAGTAGTATAATAAAAATACAGCACAAAGAGCCAATGAAAGGCAGTGCTTTTTTATGCAATACACAGTCAAGCTGTGGAAGTTTTTACCTCAATATCATCAAGGGTTAGGACTTTGTGAGATTTGGAACAGTCTGATAACATCATTTCTAATTAAATCACAGAAAATAGATGAAAACACTGAAACCAGGGACAGCGATGCCTGCAGTGCATTTCTTATAATGCAGAAGTTGTGCCTGGTGCCATGGGCTACTCATGCTCCCTTAGACAGGCACTGGGGCTGGTTTTCAGTCTCCTCAAGCTGGAATTGCAAGTTGCCTTGCAATTCCCTTGGCCTGAGCAAAGGCTGCAGCTGCCTCTGCAGCCTCTATAACAGTTCCTTGACACCTGCATGTGGTGGGCCACCTGCTGATTTGTAGTATGTTGGGGCTTCGAAGACAGCTGTCCCCCTACCTACACCATTGGTCACATCAGACCAGAAGTCTGGCCCAGCATGAAGTCTGTGTTTCTGTATGGTGAGCAAGGTGAGTATTTTGTATTCTGTGTGAAAATTACAGTGTTTATATGAGCTTTCACTCTGCTTTTATGTTATTACACCAGTGCCAAAGAGGAAGACCACAAAACAGCTTTGATGGAAGTCAAGCTATGTGCATTAAGCTGCGGGGCACCCTGGAGACCAGGCAGCTGTTTTGTGGACTGGGGGTATTGGGTGCATTTTGGGGATTAGTCAGGGAGGGTAACAGAATTTCTCAACAAATGGCACTGGATTTAAATAGAAAAATCAGGTGCAATACTAAAATACTCTCCATTTTGCATTTTCCTGACAGGCTTTTTTCAAAATTATTCCAAAGAAGATGCTGAAGTAACCAAGCATTGCTATCCAGGCAAGAGCAGAGGAGCTGAGAAGTGGCACATGCCTTCTGCCAAGCCCCCATGGCACGGTTCCTGCAGGCTTAGCCCTTCTGCCAGCCCCTACCTCCTGCAGGTCAGTGCAGCACTGGGTGACTCCAGGAAGAGGTGTGATTAAGAGGGTGTGAAGCCCTGTCACACCCTAGTTGTTGTATTTCTGGCAGTGCTGACATAAATGTTGTGCGTTGAAGAAAAAAGCACATAAGGTCAAATGGCCCAGCTCTTTGACTCTTCCTTGCTGAAGGCTTGTCTGGAGTAGAAATCAAACTGTTGTGTGGTGAAAGCTTTTTATGGGTGACTTCTGATTGATAATTGTGAAGCTGGTGGGAGGGGGAGATACGAAGAGTGTGGCCAGTAGCGCTTCTGGCCACAGGGCAGAGCAAACTTTCTCTCTTGGCAGAGGCAGAACAGGAGTAACACTCTACAAAGATCTGCATTTGCACATAAACTGTACACGCTGGCAGTTTCCCCATGTAGCCTTTGTTAGGATTGCCAACCAAACTACCTCTTGAATTAATTTTCACAATCCACACACTTCATTAGAGCTGCTTTTAATGTACATATTAACCAAAGTCATTGTAAGGCAGAAAAAGTGGTAGGCATGATTTATTTAGAAATCATTTCATATATGTTAACTACTGTGCTTCTGGAGGATTTGCTTTTCAAAGACATTCTGCCTAGTGTACTGAGTAATCGTACGCATATGGGGGAAAATGAAAATCCCTCATCCATAGCTGAATTTCAGGCTGAATATATCACAGAGAGAAAATTGTTCATGCCTTTGGTGTGTTCTAAGTTTGTGACGTGTCACATCATGATTGCCTCTTAGGGGCATAAATGTGAGTCTTGATCCATTTCAGAATATCATGCTCAGCCAAATGCTTTTGCCAGGCAGTGAATTTTAATTGTGAGCATTGCTTAGAGCATGGTCAGCTTGCAACAATATAAGTTGCTTCTAGAAGAAGTGGGGATTGCTGGGGAGGCAAAATGTTGGCTGTTGTTTGGTGTTTCACGGGTATCCTAGTTTTGCCATGAAGAGGTGTGGCACAGGTGAGCATTTGCGGTTCAGTGCTTAGCTGAGCCATGATAGCCATGAATACTCCTGGTTCAGTTCCGAGCTAAATGAGATGGGTAGCTTCACCAGCTCACCAGGCTACTGTTTCTAAGCTGGTGAGTGCTTGCTGCTCTTCCTGCTTGCTGTTAAAGATGTGAGACTGGATTTCATACTGTGTCCATTTTCATAGTTAGTATATGCTGAATTGGTAAAGCTTAGTGAGACATCATGTGTTGAACACCTTGAACTGTATGCATGTGCTCCTTAGGTGCCACCAGTCAGTTGTCTTGTGGTAATGGTTGAGGTTGGTGTATGGGAAATCTGGCTTGCTGAGAAAGGCCGTGCCAAAGCCAAATTTCTGTCCTAGAAACCTCTGGCTTCCTAGGAAGGGCACATTTTTGTTTGAGTAGTTGCTGATATTGAGTCTTAGTACTGGCTATGGCCTTTCTCCAGATACTGCAGCCACATTTTAAACTTCAGTTTCCCACACAGTTTTGTACATCTGTCTGCTATGCCAGTGCTCAGTGATGCTCTCAGCCAAATGTGTTTGTGCTGCTGGTGGAGTGAGTTTTTCCAAGCACTATTAGATGATGGCATGCCTGCTCAGCAGACAGCAACAGAGTCCAGACAGAAGATGCTAAGATGAGCTCGGGCATCAGATTTTAGATGTATTTACTGCACTGCAGGGCAGCAGAAGTGGTGTGTACGTTTAGTCATGCAGAAGAGAGAACTGGAGTGCTTTGTTCTGGGGAATTTTCTGTCAGATTGGAGATGCAGGGAGTTCAGAACCGGCAAGAGCAGCAGTAACTATTCAGTTTGAAAAGAACTAGGAGGAAGTCCAACACAGACTTCCACACCAATTCAGTCAAGCTGACAAGATACAGCTTCCCCTTACAAACTTGGATTCACTTATACCCATAGGTCATCACAGCTACAGCAGCACACATACTGCAGCTTCTGCCCAGATGCTAACAATTCCTTTCACGTGCACGTTGGTGCCCCTTTCTTCAGTGACAGGAAATCTGGGAATATCCAGAAACAGCTCTGCCTAGAGGTGTCAACACCTGCACCTTCAGAAACCCTGCTGGGGTTTGTGGTCACAGGCACTTGCCTCGGGCACACATTGGTGTCTGTTCACTTGTCAGTGTTTGCAGAACACAAACACTGTGCAGACTTGCAAAGTACTGTGCAGACTTGTGCTGCTTTATGGCAAAAGGGAACATGGGGGAATCCACACATCCTTTTAATGGGTGCCCAGGTGGTTAGAAATGTAGTTCAACATTAAATGATGAATAAGATAGGATCAAACCTGAATGTTGTAACATCAAGAACATTATGGTGATCAGGCAGTGTTTTAGAAAGCACTGTTACGAGCAAGGCAGCATACTAAGGGATTCAAAGATACGTTGTTTTAGTGAAGTTACTTAAATATAAAAATATAGGCTGATCTTCTGTTGCTTCTTCTGTTTTGCCTTACATTTTGCAATTCTATACATGAATAGCAGTATGTATTTATTCTAACACCTGTTTGCTCACAGATTTGAATTTCTAAGGATAAAATTTTTCTCAATATATAGACAATTGTTTTGTAGATTTAGCCTCAGTTATGGGCAAAGACAAAACTTTCCCACTTCAGCACTGTTCAGTTACATAAGAGTTTTCCAGTGGCAGGTAATTCTTGGATACCAAAATAGCTGACAGACGTCAAAGGTTCTCATTCAAGATTGCCTTTAAAATTATATTATCTGCCTACTGCAGATGTTCTCTTCTTGAAGGCTTTGTCGGTAGCATTTGCTTAGACATTATTTCTGCAACTGGAAATGGCATAAGAAGGGTTTTTACTTGGCTGCTATCGTAGAAGCTCAAGTTTCACTAAGCAGGCTAGGACTCAGATATTCCCTGCAGTTCTCAATGGAATTAAGTAAAGCCACTTAATTTCAGTGAATTTGAAGTGAATTTAAACTTACATTTCTGTGAATTTAAGGCCTAGATAGATAACCCAAAATAAAGAATTTTTACCCTTACCAAGTAAAAGGAATAGCTGCACCACTCACCATACAGATTGGAAAGTTTCCTTGTTCTGTAGCATAATTAAATGAATCCATTTCTTCTGCAGACAGGCTGAGGGTAGAAATTTTGATTTCAGACTAATTACTTCCACTGAACACCTTGGAGTACTTAAGTTTGTAACTTGATCTTTGTAGCTTGCCATGGTGCTGCTGTTTGCATTATGTGGAGTTTAATAGTTTGTTCTTATAGATCTGCCTTTTGCTTCAAATCATGCCTAAGTCAATTGCTGTAGCAGTGATGAAAATTTCTGCAATTAGTTTTGGTACTCAGTATTCAAGCAGTTGGACGAGGTATCAGGAAACATTTGCGTATGTTCTAAATACACGGTAATAAAAATGAAAAGGATAGCAGAATGTCTCTACCAGACCACTGCCAACCATGTTATATGCCCTGAGGAATGACACAAACAATGGGATGGGTTTGTAAATACAGCAAAAAACTGTTGAAGAAAAATGCCTTTATCCACACATTCTTGGACTGACATTACAGCATGACCAATCTCACCAAGTTTCAAAATGAGTAGTAAATGGGAACTGAAAAAAACAAACTGTTGCCCAAACATTGTTACCGTAAGTGTAAAGGAAAAGAAATACTGTAGGTGGGGATAGTAGTTCTAAGCCATTCCTTTGGTGCCTTATACGTAACTGTCAAAAAAATCCCCAATAGGACTTCAGCGTCAGAAATGTCCCATTCTGCAGGCTGCCTGTCTGTTCTTGCCTCATTGGCCACAACCCCTGAGCACTTCTGACGACAAAAAATACCATTTGACGTATTTCACATTTCCACTTCTGTCTGCGGTTGTTCAGCCTTGATCCAGTCATTCAGGTGAGTACAGAGAAAAATGGAAACAAGGCTATGTTTTTCCCCCTGCATGTCAAGATGCAGCAGGACTAACATCTCAGCACGGTCAGAGATGGACTGAACGGCCTTGAAGCTCAAGTGTTCTTTACAAACAAACCAATAGTTTGATTATGGCTCGGTGACATTTAATATTTTCAGCCAAAAGCAATTACTTTACCAACTGGCTGCTGAAAACAGCAACTGTTGAATTTTCCTCTGGGCATGGCTCTTGAACCACAGAGGCAATTGTGGGAAAGCGCCATCCAGGTGCCAAACTCCAGAAGCTACTCTGCAGCAGACAATCAGCCTTACATTTTGCAAAATCGTCCTATGCATGTGGCACATTGTGCGTGTTTAGGCCTTCTTATTTGCAAGCTGTTCAGCTGCAACAAAAACTTCAGTGGAGCAGGGAGCAGAGGAGCATGCTTTGGGATAAAAGCCAAGCTGTAGCTACACTGGCAGCTACAAATTAGGCGACTCAGTCGTGTGGTCACAGTCAGTCAGAAAATAGCAGTGTTTGAGGCATACGGGGTGGTGTGGCTGGTCCCATTCTATTCAGCAAATCAGTGTTTAAACTGATGGTTGCACCTTTCCTTTCCCTGGTGCAACACCTAGACCAGCCTACTTAACTTAAATATCACCAATATCCAAGTATAATGATGATATTTGGGCCAGGGTTTCAAAAGTGAATTTTAGAAATTGCATGTTAAAACTGATCCTTCCATTTAGACACCTAAATATAAGTACCTACCTTCCAAAACATAGTTCTGAAAGCCCCGGACTTTATCATCGGTGACATTTTGCTGAGATGTGTTATCGGTGTGATTCCGCAAGTGACCTAGAATAAGAACAGCAGAATTCTTGTTCTTAGCAATGGAAAAAATTGCCCTTTAGGGAGTACTCTACCATGCAGAAATACTCAGGCATGTACAGAGTGGCCGTTTGCTTTGATTATCATCTCGTAGGATGCTCTTTCTAAGCAGCAGTGGAATTGTCCAGTGGCAATCAACAAGGTGCAGAAGCAGCTGGCGATGATTCAGGATGGTTTTGTTCACAGTGTTACTTTCACGAGGTGAGCAGGATTTGGAGGTGATAAATAGACTGCAGCACAGGTCTGCAGAGCAAGGGGAATTCATGGCACACCATAGCATTTGTAGTGACTGCTGCAGGCCACAGCCACAGTGTGGACTGAGGTTGCCCTTGTATTTTTCAGTGATTTCTTTTTATGTATCTGCAGCCAAAGAATCATCTGGCTTTATTTCAGCTTTCCTTGAGAAGAGCCAAAGCAGATTTCCTCATGTTAGCTGCAGCACGATGCAAAGGCTTGGACAGAGTTAATGCTGAATGTCTGCATTGGCATACAGCTCCCAGGTGCCTAGCACAGTCAGGGGACTTGTGTGGGCAGCTAAGGACATCAGACGGTTTGGGCTGCGTATTTCTACTGTTTCATGTGCACAGTCTGGCCGCATATTTATATCAATCGGATGTTAGGAAGCATGAAAATACCATACAGTCATTTGCTTTTATCATTGGTATTAGAAATACCCACCCCAAAGACCCTAATTCTGTGTGCTAGCTCATAGGAAAACTAGACCCTGCCTAATCTCCACTAGGATTTCATTTTTAATTAGTTATCTCTAATTAAGAATACTTAGTTTTTCTGAGGCAAGCCAAGATCAGAAGGTATAGTAGCTCTTACCAGAAGGAGTAGTATCTTTGAAATTCCTGGTTGTGGAGGGGTGTTCTAAAAGTCAGTCCACGTGTTGAAGGGTTGGTCTAAGTTGACAAAGGAAGGGGTCCTTAATTTGGATTTGTATCTTCAGGTACAACCTTTCAGTTTCACAAACGTAATCCTTTGTGATTGAATAAAGAAGGGAAAACAGTTTGCTGAAAGGGCATGTGAGAGGCAGAGCCCTCTCTAATATTTAACCTAGACAAATATACATTAGCAAAAGAAATACTTACAGGAGACTGTGAACTATTTTTCCTGGCAGAAATATGGAGGAAGAATTGCCATGACAGGCAAAGTCTGTCTATACGTCTTACAAATTCAGTATTTAGAAGAAGTATTCACCAGTGCGAGACCGTCTTTCTTTCAGCAACCTACACAAGAAAGAATAAAAATCGATAATTTGTTGAATAAACTGTGTGGGGACACATCACTTTTAATCAAGAATGCACCTCTCTGCACGTGTGTCAGTGACACTAGATAATGGTCTGTGGTGAAACACACAAAAATAGAAAAGTACTGTTTGGCATGGGTTGTGGGAACATAACCTTGAAAATAGGGGAGTAAACACCGCTGTTAGCAAAAGGGAGTCTCTTACTAGTCAGAAGACACATGAGATAATGTTCTGTGGTGACTCCTCCCCCAAAATCCCCTAAAAGTCCTGACCCCCAGAGACCCTTTTTGTATAGCTGGCCACTCCTTCTGATGTAGGCTGGCCCCTGCCTCGGAATGAGTGTGCCCTTTCGCTGGCATAAAAGCCCGAGCCTCATGCAATGCAGGGAGGCAGACCCTCATACCACCCAGGTCAATGTTGCCTCCACTGGGAAGCCTGTTAAAGATTGAGCCTGCCACCTTGCACTGCAGTGATGTCTTTTGGAGCTGGTTTCCTGATCGTCATCACATGGTCTTTGGGGTTCGTAAGATACAAATAAATATTAATATTATCACTATAAATAACCATCATGGTTTCTTTAACACTTTGCTGGCTCTTCCTCTCTATCTTTTTCTATTATAATAAACTAGGTTTTCTTATCCATTGTGTCTCGCCTCTCTCTCAACCTGGAATCCCTGAAATCTGGATTAACATGAATTATTGAGAAAGATCTGGTCTTCAGCAGATCCAGATTCTATCTTTAGAAATGCATAGCAGGAACATCATCTTAAACAAGAGCTAGAGTTTTCCCAAAACCAAGCAGATGCTATTCTGTAATGCACCTTTTAGTGTTTATTCTCCCTCTGAATTACTCATGCATAAAAAATGCAAATGGCAGTACTGAAATGAAAGCTGTGCAAGGGAAAAATATAATCATTAAACTATTTGTCATTTCTTTGGTATAGGAAGCAAACAGGTCTGCAGAGAGGCCGCTTAAAAAAAGCTTTTCAGCGTAACCACTGGTTCTGTATGTATATTATTACATCTGCTAACTTGTGGGGGCTTCTCTTACTCAGAATGGAACTGAGAATGACAGTAACATTTTTTTTTTACTACATATCTGATCAACCATATATAATCTTTACCAAAGCAGCTGAATTAGAAAGAAAAAAGCAGTGCGTCCCTTAGAAGAGGATCGTGATTGTTGTGGATTATTTCATATTAAAAGTATACATGGGTCATAAACACAGTGTTCCTGGAATGAAGTTCCAGTAGAAAAAAACACAAAACAGAAACACTTGCTTTTTCAAGGCAAACATTGCTAAATGGAATGCATGAGCTGACACTGAAAAAGATGATATAAAAAGAAAATAGAGGATATCAGTACAACAGGATACAAGCTTAGAAGTTTCCATCTACAGATCAGATATTATGCTATTTAAATTGACTGTGCTTGATTTCTCTACATGTAAATTTGCAGTGTTGAGCTTCACAATTCCCCAGATTCACATGAAATTAAAGGTGTGCAGCCAAGGGCTTATATCAAATAAAAAGGACTTAAAGACCTGCTGAGAAAACCTGGCATCATCATCCTCAAGGAATATTTTTCCTTATGCCCTCTTTTGAGTGAATTATTCTAAACAAAAGTAATAGGTTTGGTTTTGGGAGGAAGAAGGATGAGGATTTTGGTTGTGCTGCTCTGGAGTGAGGACTGCATCTAGCGCAGGTTGAAAATACCCACTGTTACTTCTGCACACCACTTTGGCAGAATTTTTTATGTCAGGCAGCAGAGTGACTATCTGAGCAGAATGACTATTAAAGTTCCCTTCAAATAATTAAAGTTTGTTTCAAACAATTTTGAAAAGTTTCCTTCAAAAATTTGAATAATAGTTCAAAAAATTCAAATAAGTATTTCAAATATTTGAAACAATAACTTCAAATAATTCTTCAATTTCTGAGAATAAGAATATATATACATTTTGTATAGTATATATAAATTATATGTAGTGATATATATAAATCACAATTACAAATATGTATTGTTTATGTAACGGTATGGGTTTGGGTTTTTTTTAATCATGAAATCTCTTTTACTGAGAGCCTTTAACAGTTCCAGTATCTGGAACAAAGTTCCAGGAAGGTGTCACCCATACTAATGTCACAGAAACACTTTCCTTGAATGCAGCCAGGTAACAAACACTGAGATCTTGCTGGTGCGGTCCTTCTAGAAGTTGACAGCAAAATTGCCTAAAGCATCTTCCCATGAGGATGTTGTAGCTGAAAGTAGCATGGCAAACGAGCACATTCTGATCAGGGGAGTCTGCTGTGTTTTCAGAATTGAAATTAACATTTTTTTCCTGATATCCTCATAGTAAACTTCTCCTTAATTCCCCTAACAGAGAAAGTGGTGGTGATAAAGGAATAGAGATCTTGAGAGCAAGAACGCTGGAGGGCAGACACGTTGGGTTAGGCAAGGGTGAGATGGACAGGCAAGGAAGCTGGCAGGGTTCAGATGTGATGGAAGCAGAAGAGAACAAGAGTCACCTGTGCCGTGGGGCCGAGGTGGCATGACAGGGCAGAGCTGGTACATCTGTCCTTCCCAAAGCAGGTTCATGCTGGGGACGAAAACCTTTGTGCTTTTGATGCACGGATTGACTCCACAACTCGTTAAAGTTGTAAAGTAGGTTTGCTTTTTATTCAGCGCTGAGACGCACAGGGATAATTCCTCAAAGTCATGCATGCCTCAGTGCTGTTTCCCTCTACATTTATTCTCTAAAGTTATATATATTTATAAGGCTGCACAATACGCCTACACACATTCATGTCCTACCCCCGCTTCGTATTATAATGAGCCAGAAGGTCCTTTGCGTCTGCGCAGTGCCCCCTCTGCTCATGGGCAGGGGTCTCAAGATGAAGTAACTGAGTCTTCCTCCTGTGGGTAGGGGTCTTCAAGATGAAGTAAATGAGTCTTCCTCTTCTTGAACTTTTCACCTTTTAGTCTTCAGGTATGACCTTAGGGTTTGATCGGTGTCCCATCCATAAACCATCTGCTTCTCCCCCTTCAGGCATCTGCTTTTCCTTATCAATAGCTGCTTATCAGTAGAATCAGTCTGCTTTTCCTTGTCAACAGAAGCAGGTGTCTGCTTTTCCTTATCAATAGTTAGTGCCTTTGTTCTGCTTAATAGGCATGATAGGTACAGACAATACTTTTGTTTAAGCAAGCGAATTCCTCTAACCCCCTTGTACAACCCCCTTGTACATTGGTTAACCCTGTATCACTTTCAGGTCGTGCAATAGCTCAAGGGACAGAAGCCAGTGCTGGGGCTGTCTGTAGCCCAGCTACCTTGGTCACAGATTGCAGTTGTCTGCCTGATATCTGAGTGGGGGATGCAGGTTTCCCTTTTGGTTTAAGTGTGAGAAATCAAACAAATCAACTTTTACCTTGCCTCGAAAGAGATGCTGGTGAAAGCTTTTTCAGAGTTCATAATCCTGTGTTCAAAGTTAAGAAATTCCCTGGCAGCTTTACAATTCCTGTCTGCACAGTGCTGGTGTGTTTATGTCCGTTCCAAGCACCTTTGTTTTTTAAAGCTGTGGCTATGGCTTGCACTGAGAAAAGCCTTTACACCTCTGAACAACTTTGAAAACCATGAGTCAGACTCCCTCGAAAGAGTGAGGAGGGGGACTTTTTGTATTATCTACATAACACTCACTTGGTACCTTTTATCTATGTGTGATAAGGCAGTACAGTGTTAATTTTTTGGCCTCTGGGTAGGGGGTATCTCTTGGTTTGATGGTGTGGGGCTTCCAGCATTTACATGGATTACCAAACCTGAGGTCAGGCTGTATCCCCTCACTCCCCTTCCACCTGTACCTCATGATTCCAGAAATTAATCCTGCCCTGATTTAACCCCCTCTAACAAGGTATTGCTGGATGGCATTTTGCCTTTATAGGCTCATGGCCTTCACCTTCCAGACTGTGTGTGATGCTTAACATGTTGAAAAGACTGAGATTTTTCCAAAGCGGAACCAGAATTTGTGCTTTTTCTAGGTTCCCAACTGGGAACGCTCAAGGCCTTGATGAGAAAGTGAGCACTAGCCGCTGTCAGAAAGCTGTGCCTTGTTCAAGCTATCGGCATGGAAATGTTAAGTACTCAAAGATTAGGCTCTCAGCAGGTGAAACTCACTGGTTTTCTTGATTGGATTGCCTGTACTTTCTCTCTGGACTTCTTGTTAAAATATGTAAACAGTGCAGTGTTGTTTTTCAGTTGTTTGAAAATAAAGGTGTTTGTGTTTGTAGGGAATTAGGAGATTTGGATGAGTACACTGCATAAATGAATGTGGATTTTTTTACAAGAATTTATGCTGGCTTGACATGGCATACAAAATAATGCAAAGGATGAGATCAATATACTGAGCAATTCTGTCAAGAATCCTAGGGAAAAATCTGCAAGTTCGTGTAGTTAAAAACTAAGAATAGAACTCAGCAACAGACAGAATTAAGGTAGAGCAAGTGAATATAGCTGTTGCTCTTCTTAACTTCAGAAGTCTGGCTTTGCAAGTGTACTGCCCTTTCCTGGCAATTTTCTGTGCTTCCAGAGAGCTATTGAGTATGTTGAAGACAGGAGATTAATTTGTCATGCTGGTATAGAATTCAGAGAGTGATTTGTGTGAGAGTCCAGTTTTATTCCAAAAGTGAAATGGTATTCTGTTATGTAAAACCTGTAATATTAAATCATAGCATAATGAAATCTGTCAAGATGAGAAGTCTATTACTGAAGTCCTATGCTTTTTCCCCTTCTTCAAAGGGCTGCTTCCAAAATCTTAAGAACTTTCCCTAGGTCTCCCCTGTTTTTAATTATTTTGGTCAACTTCTGCCATTCATGTCAAAGAGTCTTAGAGATTGCATTTTGGGGTCCTTTGAACAAAGGTAAAACTTGAGGCATCGTTCTGAGCTCAGTGTCCTCCTAGGTTTGTGAGCTCTGAAGCACAAGTTGTTCTCTTCAATGGTAGAAAAAAGTTGCTCATTCACGGCTTTCATCCGTTGCAAAAACAAACCCTCCAGATACATTACCTATTGTTGCTATAGAAATGCCTTTGCAATGAATAAGACATATTCTGCTCATGTTGACTCTGCTCTGTATTTTTTCTTTACAAGCTGTCTGATGTGGAAGGACTAACCTCATTTGTAGCAGAGCTACAGGCAGAGTTGTGGCGCATGCCTGCACACTCGTCTGTTAAATACTTGTATCTGCATTAGTCTCTTGCTACTAACCATCTTCCCATGTTTTTGGACCAGAGTAAATCTTGGGTTTTAAGAGATAGGGATAAATGTGCTTGAAAGAGTTTCAGAGGGTTTCTGTGTACAAAGGCATTTCTGAACCACTTGCAATCCTTTGGTTAAAGTAGATAAATATGTGCCAAAAATAATGCCTCAGATGTATTTCTACAGCCACGTAAAACAAGCAGCCAGCAGTGTCTGAATTGTGCAAGTGGTACAAGCTGTATAGTACCAGCAGTGCTCTGGTTTTTCTTGTCTATTGTATTCTCAGTTATGCCATGGAAGTTGCATTAGACAGCAAGTGCTATGATGTGATATAAAAACCTCAGCAACCTAAACAATTCACAAGTTATTGTGTCATCAGACATCAAGTATTGGCAAATGTTCACTAAAAAAGCATTGAGAACAATTAAGAAAACTAATAGAGGAAGGGCATACAGTCATAAGATGTCTTGATACACCTTGATTTAGCACCATGATTTTCATACTGTAATTAACATGTCTGGTCTGCTGAAGAATAAATTATCAAAGGCTTCCATCTTCTGATCATGAATAGTAAGAGACTGACTTAAATTAGAAAGGAAGTCAAGAGCATTGATGGAAAATTATCACTGAAAACCACATTGTCCTACATGCTTGTAGGCCTGCGTGCCTGGCTATCCAATAAGCTGCTTAGTCACTAACATCAGACCTTGGGCTGCAAAAGGACCAAAGCTGTGTGCTGGTGTTTTAAAAAGTCACATGGAAAGCTTGACAACTGACTTGTGAATATCTGCATTTTAACATAAATGATCATATTTTGGCTTCCAGACAGAGGGTGAGCTCTTTTCAGGTTTGTAAGTTGTCCAACAGAAACAGAGTGGGGATAGGGTCAGCTGGAGAAATGGGGAAATGTATGTAAATCACCTTAGGAGAAGCTACACCAAGGATTAGGGGCTGTAGTGATAGGCCAAGGGGTAACAGGTTAAAACTTTAACAGGGGAAGTTTAGATCAGATATAAGGAGGAAGTTTTTTACAGTAAGGGTGGTGAGGCACTGGAATGGGTTGCCCAAGGAAGTTGTGAATGCTCCATCCCTGGCAGTGTTCAAGGCCAGGTTGGACAGAGCCTTGGGTGATATGGTTTAGTGTGAGGTGTCCCTGCCCATGGCAGGGGGGTTGGAACTAGATGATCTTAAGGTCCTTTCCAACCCTAACCATTCTGTGATTCTTTTATTTCAGTCCTGGTTCTTGCCCTGAGAGAGAGCTGGGAGCTTCCCATGGGGTTGCCCAGAGGTTCCCAGAGAGGCCAGAGAGGCCTTGCTGAAGGAGATTGTCTTAACACAAAGCGGGGAGGAGGAGGGAAGATGCCCATTATCTGGTTAAAGTAGTTCAGTATCTGCCAAAAATAATCCCTCAGAAGCATTTCTACAGCCACATAAAGCAAGCAGCCACCTGTGACTGAATTGTGCAATACATCATGTGTTTAAAGATGGTTTATAGCTTTGTGCCAATCACTTTTGGGTATTGGAAGGGATTTGGATTTGGAACTTGCTTAAGTGACCATGGCAGTTTCCCTCCTTTCACTCTAAGCCTTTGAGCGCACCTGCACTGCTCTGAGGTGTATGCCTCTCATTTATGACTTGAAATAATCCTTTGTTTTGTTATCCTTCAGCTAAAGGTAAAAAATTATTTCAATTTCCTTTAGAATTCAGTTTTTAACCTTTAAAAAGGCAGTCTGCAAAAATGGCAGAAATATTTATCATTAGGAATCGTAAGACTATGGACTCTGAAGAACAAGCATACCTACTTTTATTAAAAACAACAGGTGGGAAAGGACAAATAGGAGCAGTAAGCAAGAGCCTTGTAGTGGTAAAATTGATTGTCCTACTGACACACCTGGTACTTTCAAAGTCCTGCTTCTGGTGACTGTTGCCTGTTTTGATCATTTTGATCAAGTTCAAGCAAACTTAAAGGTGAAGGCTATATATGTATATATAATTCCCTTCTTCCTGCAGAGTAAGTGTATAAGAAAAGGGGAAACTGAAAACACAGATGATTTTGGCATAAATTCAGTGTAACAGCATTACCTGACTTTGATCACAGTCCCCCAGGGTCATGCAGACATCCTTGTGTTGCATGAAATGGCTGTCCTGCTATGGATCCTGCTGTGCTTGGGTCAGGACAGCCCCAGGTTGCCTGTCTTTGCTTGGCTGCCTATCTGGCTATGGAAGGAGCTTTAGTTCACTCATCTCTTGTCTAGGGAAGGTCTTAGGTGAAGTTGCTTTGCGCTTTTTCTGTGCAGAGTTTCTTACTGAGTGTTTGTTGAGTTATTCAATGAATGCGTGCACTGGCCGCCAAACCTTCTTCTTTAGCAATATAACAGGGACACACTCAGAACCCTCCACAGCTCTTCCTTCTCTACAGCTCATCCTGCAGGCAGCTGCAGGCAGTGAGTTTTGCTCAGGCACACATCAGTTGCACCGATCAAAGTAACACCAAGTTAAATCAAGTAGTTGGTTGAAGTGTTACAACACCTTCAGGAGTCTCTGTAACATCAGTTCAATAGTAGTTTCATTTGGCCATCTTGCTATCATAAAGGACACAGGTGAAAAAGCCCCTGTGCTATTCTGAGAGTTTGTATTACTTCACAAGAATAACATGATTCTTGTACTTGGTGCAAATCGTGTATAACAGAGGTGAAGAAGTTGACAGTGTAGGAGGAAGTACAGAATTATGTGGAAAAAGAGACAGGCTCATTGAGGGTGAGTGATATGAGCAGGTGATGAACCACTGGCTTCAAGGGTAGGCTTTAGCTGGGACAGCAAGTACTGAGTGGCAAGATGAGTGAGTGGCACGCCCAGCAAGGCTCACTGTGAATTGCATGGCTGGGGGGAGCAGAAATTATTATTAAGTAGCATTATGCCTAAGGCAATACGGAAAGTTTTAGGTGTGTGTATGGCAGCAGGTTAGCAGAGTAATCTGATGCTGGGGAAGAGCTTTGCAGAACCAGCAGCAGAGCTGGCTGTGTGTTAATGTCGATCTGCTCCGGGATGTGCACAGGCACAGTTTAAGTCAGGTGAGCAAAGTGACCATGACTAAGAACGCAGGAGGAATTGGCAACCCTGTTTCATGTCTCCCTCTTTCTGCCTTGCAAAGGGTGTGGTAACTCCCTCATGATATTTCTCTACAGTTTGCTGTAATTTTTTTCCCAAGGTGCTCTAGTATATTCCGCATGAACTGCTGTTGCTGCTGTCCACACTTGTTTCCAGCTGTGTGGGCTTCCCAAGGCAGAGAAGGAGACTTGTGTCCTTCCTGTTCCACCTGCTAGGCTGTTGTGCTTAGAAAAGGATCTCCAGAGTGTGGCACGGTGTGACGTGTTAGTCATAGAGCTGTGGTTACTGACAGTTCCCACTGCTAAACCCGTAAACGTACAGGAAGCACAGTGAAGTATGTGACCCAGCACAAGGCAGTAAGAGGTGACCTTCAGACCCTGACATTGTAGGCACCCCCAGTTCTTGTCAGTGTCATGCTGGCTGCTTCTAATCCAAGGATGATTAAGGCAGTATCTTGTGAGCTCAAGCTCAGCACAGGTAGAGTATCTTGGCATTTATCACTGGTCTGACGTTTGCATGGCAGTCCACAAGTAAAGAAGGGACTGAGAGCTCTGTGTTGCTACAAAAATTAATAGCAGAGGGTATATTGGAGACTGCAGCATACAGCCACCTTGGCCAGCTTGCAGAGAGGTTGAGAAACATGGCTTTGTGGCAACCACCTGGGTGTCTCCAGACAGATCACTCTGTCCACCAAGCCTCATACTAAATGTGCTGCTGAACCCACACTGGCTCCATGTGGTTGCAAAGCCTTTGCTCATGTTCCCAAGTGCTCCAGGAGCCCAAAACTCCAAGCAGCCCCCCACAAAACCACTCCAATGCAGATTGTTTTGTTTTTTGGTTTGTTTTCTTTTTTTACATCACAGCAACTAATCTTCAAGTCAGTAATTTAGGAGCAGCCCTGTCCAAAGGCACAGAAACTGGACCTCTGCAAACCTAGAGAGCTGTATGCCATCATTTGCTTGGCTTCTGCCTGAATCTTCTGGCCGTTCTCTGGGACTTCTCTAGGTTCTCCCCATCTGCAACATTCATTAGGCATCCCCAAACAACCGCAAGCTGGCTATACTTGCTATTTGATTATTAAAGGCCCAGCATCTTGATTCTCACTCAGACTTGCAACTTGGGTATAATCTTAGACCGGGACTGCTCTGTATCCAGATAATTCTTAAATCCTTGTGTGTGTATTGAGTAGCATAAAGGTTTTATTAACAGAGCTAAACTTTCTTCTTTTATGTCTGTTATTTCAGGATTCTTCCTGGCTTTCGCATAGTCCTTGCCTGCTTCTGCAAAGCTGTTTTTCCAAGCCTGTCTCTCTGCTTAAATAATTTCTGTGATATCTCTATTGTATCAGATGCAATTAAAATGCCTGTTCATCCAAGGCCAGCTGTGATATAGTCTCAGCCTCAGGAGCATCTCGCACTCGGTACATTCCCTTCTGCCTCTTACTGACCTGTGCTCCAAGGCTCTACCACCCTCTTACATATTTAAGAGTGCATGTTTTTTGGTATTTCTAAAGCAACACAATTTCCATCTTTTTCAGATGGCTTTGGGAAATGGCCCCTTTCTGAGAAATTACTTCCATCAGAAGCATGCTAATGTTCCTTGGATTTTTGCATATTATCTATCTGTTACTAGCTGAAGTTGAAAGCTTTCTAGGGCACAGGGCTATTACCATTCTGTTTGGATAGTCCCTAAAAATCTCATATGCAAATAATAAATAGTGGTAATTGCTAGGAACTCAGCATTACCAAGTAAAATATATTGATGTTGATAAAATGTTTTTAAGGAGACAACTGAAAAACTGAAGAAGCTCATTTCTCAATGGAAACTGCTGAAATAAGTGTCAAGCAATTTCATTTTTGTCAAAGACTTATGCCACCTTTTGATCTATGAAAGCTTCAAGATGTCAACAATGCCACAATAATTGCTGTTCTAAGACTCTGTTTTCCATTAAATACCTAGATTCAGTTTGAATCAGTGCTTCACTCTTAAAAACAAATTATTTTGTAGGTTAAAAGGAACTCATCTGCCACCTGTATGTTTTCAGGTGGCATTCAAAAACCACCTTAAACTTTTGAACTCCAGAACAATGAGCCAGCAGCTCACACACTTCTTATTCTAAATCCAGTGTGTAAAAGGAAGTTCAACCAAGAACGCAGCTGTAGATATTTAGAAACATCCCATATGGTGGCCATGAAGTACCTGTAAACCACTACTTGGGCATCACTATAAAGTAATTTGCCTGATAGGGGATAAAATGAACCCAGTGAAGGAGGAACCTATGGTGTAACCAGCTCCTTCCTGAGTGAGGCAAATGGTGGAGCCAATCACTGTGGCACCTACTCAGAAGAAAATGCTGGTGTTGAACACTAGTATTAAAACAGACTGTCTTGTTAGCTCATGAGGCTGGATTAAAGGCACTTGGTTCTTTCATGTAAATGAATACATGCTGAGACAGTTAGGAAAGACTGGTTTATTTTTTCTCTTGACATGTAATTGTTTTCCCCATCTGTGCTTTCCTATTTGGGTCAAGCACTTCCCTTTTTTTTGAGCATAGAACAAATGTGACAGGGAGAGGATGTCAGGAGAATTTTTCTCTCCTTTATTTCCTGCATGGTCTCACTTCTAAACCTTCGTAAGAGATGTTCAGGTGGCTAAACTGGAACGGGAAGACAGTGCTGGAGGTGCAGGGGCAGCAGCTTTGCTAAGGAGGCATAAGGAGAAGTAGGAGAAATCTTCAAGGAAGCATGGTGCTACCAAACAAGGACTGTGTTAGAGTTGTGGGGTTAGCTGGGGAGCTAATGCCAGTTCTCAGCTAAATGGCTTCTAAGCCATTGGAAACTTGGGTGGGAAGGCTTGTACTGCCTAGGACTGACAGAAGCTGTTTGATAGCTTTCCTAAGGCAATCCCTCCTGGTGCCAGCTCTGCTGCTACCTCTGTGTGTGAGCACACATTTGGGGATGACTTTACAGGAGTGACTTCTCAAAAGAGCTCATCTGGAGCAGTTGTCCAGACAGCTGGGCAAGCCTCCATCAGTCTGCCGCTGTGTTCTCTTTCCCTAGAGTAATAGTCAACCTTAGACTGGAGCTCCAGGCTCTGGCTGCCTGACCCAAGCTGCTTGTGGTCTTCTCAGAACACCACCACCCCCAATATAAGCTTGGCAAGTGCCCCAGGAACTTGCAGAAGGAAACAAAATGGATTTGTGAGCAACATCTTCAGTTGCTTTCCCGGCATTATGCTTGTAGATCCATCATCTGAAGCAGTGTTGGGCAGTATTCAATTGGCACTGGCAAAATCAGAGACTGAAGATGGCCTGGCTGATTGCACTTACCTCTGCAATCATCTGCTCATGGTGAATAGCTTGGAGCAAGATAGGATGGGTGGGAGGTGAGAGGAGCATCTCTTGTGTCCTTCAGTGGAGCTTAACAGAGCTATGCTGACTACAACAGCATGGCAAGACTGGTGAGTTCAGTAAGCCCCTTGAGTAAGTAAGCGCCAGTAAGTGCTTGAAGGAAAACGGCCTGGGCTGGGTGGCCCGTGGGGAAGACCAGTAAGGGCAAAGTGCAGTTTTTCCCTCACCAAAGGGCAGAGAGGCAGGATGAGGTGGGATAGGAGAAGCAGTTTCCTGGTGGCCCTGGCAGATCCCCATGTGGGGAAATAGCACTGGCCATGCACCTTACAATGTTGGGGTTGGCAAACTGGTGGGGCTGTGGACAGGCATGCAGGCAGCGCTGACTGCGGGCTCAGGGAGCTGGGACACCCCTCAGCAAGGTCCTGGGACACTGGCCCTGAGCCTGCAGACACTGGCCATACCACAGTTTCCCCTTTGTTTTTGGTGGCAACACATCCAGAGGCTGTAGTGGTGTTTCCTAACCCCGCTAGATATGCGATTTTCCTGGGTGCAAGGCAGAGGATGGCTGTGAACACAGCAGCAAGAAGCTCTGAAGGCTGGGCCGGTGACTCATCTGCTGGCGATGGGCAGAGAACAGTGCAGACAGGCTCTCCTCTCTTGGTGCACGCAGCATCCCAAGATGCAGTGCCTTTACGAACCTTAATCCTTCTGTTTCCACCCTGCTCTTAATTGTGCCACCCAAGAAGTGAAGAGAGAAATCTTGGCAGCAGGAGATACCCTAACTGGTTTGGAGAAACAAATACGTGATTTTTATTTTAGAAATATTTTAGTCTTTTCATCATAGTCATTTCTGCAGAAACGTAGTCAGAAGTTGCTGTGTAGGAGTATGGATTTCTGGTAACAAGGCCACCTACACAAATCCACCACAGGAAATAGGAAGCCCATACCTAAAGCCTTCACTGTCTAGGGCCCAGTTTAGCAAAACCGCTAAGCAATGCTTAGTCCTGCTGAAGGCAATGGGAATAAATGGTGCTGAATCGTTAGCAGGTGACGGTCAGGACTGAACCATCCTAGATCCTGACTCAGCCATGGTATTGTATGGCATTTAATAGTTAGGAGAATTCTGAATGTTTGCGCAAACATCCCAAATAATAAATAATACCATGTTTAATATCGCGTCTTATTTTGGTGCTAGGAAGAATAAAAATACTTACTTCTTCCCACCTCTCTTCTAAAGGCTGTTTTATTTTTGGGAAAAGCTCCTTTGATTTTGATACTTACGCATTTTCAACTCATACTTTCTCTTGGATTTGTAATATCACTATTTTTAACACCGTAAGCAATAATAAAATTATTTTCTGCAGAAGGCTGCTAACTTCACCCAGTAGAAGATCTGCTTCACCCAGGTAGTGACCTAGTTCATCAGGATTTTACAAAGAATATTCATTCTGCAGCATGAACAGAAATAATATTCGAACCTGGTGGCCATTTTGTTGACTACTTGATTCGTTCCTACTATGAAGGAGGAAGCTGAAAATGGCCATGTAAGGGATTGTGTTTACGAAACTCTCGTCTCAACTCTGGTAGTTTTCTGCTTAGAGAAAATAATTGTAGTTTTTGCAGTTATTACACCTGTCATTTAAAAAGGCATAGGTCTGCCCTGGGTGGACTGTACCTCCATTGACATGGATTTTTTTCAGCTAGAAAAGAAATCTTATTCTTTTTCTGCGTAATGTAAATGTTGTTCCACATGTAACTGATGAGACACCTAGAACTGAAAAAGTAATTGGGAAATAAATCTTTTGTTCATTTACTGTACCAGGTGGAGTTTTAAGCAAAGCTGGTTTCTGTTTCTTCATGTAATGGATTAGCCATCAAGAACTGAGTAATTGAAAAAGAGTTTTGGCAGTGGTGACAGAGAGACACTTAAAAAATTACAGGCTTTAATGTTTGATTTGAACAGGGCTGTCAGTCCTGCCTGCTCAGAGTTGCAGAGGGGATTCATCAGAAATCTGAAATGGAGTGAATAAAAAAATCCAGATGTTGAGTTTGGTGGATACGTTTTTAAGATTAAAACAATAGTTCTGTGTGACCCATTCTTTTGGACATCGTCAATATGTGGGTCCCTTACTCATTTCATTAATTTGATAGGAAAAAACCTCCCTTGACGTTGTTAAATTTATCTACCTTCCTTTCCAAAAGGAGCCATTGTGCAGCAGTCATCTTTGACTTCATGTAATTCTCTATATAGTATGTTCTGATTTAAAACATCGAAAGGATGTGTAGAAACTGTGCATCTGTGGATTTCTTCTTTGGCCAATCGTGGCATAAGCTATCTAGAGAGGAAATGTCTGGACCCGCCACCTTAGCTTTTGTTTTAACACAGGGAACAAAGGCTTAAAAGCTAAAATTGAGATGACCAGATAGCACATTTTTAGAAGTTGGTATACATCACAGAAATGTTAGGATTGGAAGGAATAATTTTTGTTCTGACATACCATCTACTGTTTATAAATCAGATCTGTAATGTTTGCAGTCAGTTTTTCCTTCAGGTTTCAAGGTACCATCTTTCATGGTACTTCTCATTTGGAGGTCTGAAAGAATTTACAGGAAAGCATGTTATCTGTTTCCTCTGTGTTGAGGGTGTTATGCAGAGGCAGGTGAAGAAGGAACCCTAGTAACTATGCATGGTTGTGTGAGTTTTGTTTGTTTGTGTTAAGCTATATTTTTGGGCAAAGTGCTTTAAAATCATGTTGGAAATGGACTGCTAGCAGTTGCATTTATTACCTATGGAAACCTGGTTTTTTGCTTTATTTAATGTTGGGTGGGGTGCTTTTTATAGTGAAATTTCTGTCACTGCTAGAACAGGTCAGAAGCTTTCAAGGGGTTAAAGTGGCCTTGAGAACAAGGGCCAGCTCACTGAGACTGCACCAGCTTGTTGCAGACCCCGAACCTAGTACATGGAGTTCCCACTCTGGTTCCCACAGCCCTTGCTGGCCCAGTAGAATTTTCACTCTAGGGAAATAAGGGCTCAACCTCTGCTCCATCATAATTCTGCAGTACACAGACCATATCCTATTTGAGACTAAAAAATGTTACAGCGAATCTCCCTCTTTGCAAGTAAAACTTCTAAACATATGCTCATGTTTGTACTTTTTGCATGTCAAAAGTATGCGAAACTCTTAATAATGATAAAGCTGCAAGATTTGCATGTGCGCATACAGGATGTGTGTGCGTGCACATGCATCCCACATGGGGGGGGGGAATAGTAAATGACCACAATTTTGCACATTTGTAGCTCAGGTTTGACAACTTTGCTCTTACTCACTGCATCAAATCCAATTCAGACAAGCATAAAAACTATGTGATTTAAAGTTCAGTAATTAGTAGTAGTCAGAACTCTGAAGAGGTCAAGATCCACAGTTTTAGGTCCCCAGCTCCACTGCAGTCAACCCCTGAAACCATCAAGGACTGAGGCTCTTAAAGGTATGTGCCGTGTTAGTACCATTTGGGATGAAGTCTAAATGGCTGATGCATATTCTGCTGCATTGCATGGGAGCAGCTTTGCTATCAGCCAGCTCTGTGGGGCTTCCGACTCAGATTTGGATCATCACTTTTAAGACACTTGTTCTCTCTATACTGCTTAAGGAGTTTGAACACATATAAATCAGGTTTTGAAAGTGTCAGACTTTTCAGGTTCTCTGTCTTGCTCTACCTTCTAACTCTGTGTCTCTTCCTCAAAGGTCCCCTGTATTTTTCCAGCAGTAGATACAAGCTGTTAAGCTCTGGATATTCCGAGCTGCTTTTGAGTGAAGGCAGGTGTCCATCTATCATATGTTTTGACCTCTGGCCAGCCTGAAAATGTATTTCTTGGTCATGCTCCACCCCACAAGGCCATTGGAGTAAGACACATCACGGTGCAGACAGTCTCCTAAAGGTCAACGCACTCATCTTGGGGACAGGACTGTAATTCTCCAGTCCTTGTTTCTCTTGACTTGAAGCAAGGCCACAATTCCAGCTTTCTTACATCCCAACTGAGGGCCACAAGCATCCTGCAATGGATCTGGCTCTGTCTCTCTGCTTGAGGTAGTTCCATTTGATAGCAGTATTCCCAAAGAGAGAGAATAACTAGAGAGTACTGGTCAGAGCCTTAGAGGGACTGTGTGGAAAGCAAGGTCTGTTCTCCACCCATCTGAGAGTGTGTGTCTAATTATTAATACAGAGTGGGAGTTTCAGAAAGTGTGGTTTGGGGTTTTGAACAACCAACTATTAATTACAGTGTTTTGCACTTGCGTGTCTGAGAAACCTTGTGCTCTTTCAGAAAACAATGATTCTGTATCGGACTGCATATCTCAAACCCCAGCTGGATGGTGTGTGTTAGCCTACTTTCGATCGTCACTGAAAGCCACACAGGAGGGAAGTGAGCATCATTCATCTTACACATTAGTAACTGGATGCCCTTTATTTAACAAGACTGTCACACTCTCAGATTCATATGTTCTTTCTTCCCTACGAGAGAAAAGACTTTGACATATATATAAAATATGTAATATTATATATATTATGTATTTATATATATTTATATATATATAAAATATATATATAAATATATATATAATACTTTATATAATATAAAAGTTTAGGAATGCACGCTGTAGTTAAACAGACTGCCCTGGGCACTGGCATACAGGACTGCTGTTTGGTGCGACTGTCCACTCACAGCTACACTTGCAACAAAAAGGAAGTGATCTTTGCAGAATTATCCTCTAAGGTTTCTTTCTTCAGGTGTCAGGGATCATCCCATCCTGTAGATAGAGAAGTTCGTTCATTGCCCTGTGCGAGGAAGCGCATGGGTTCCTCCTGCCCAGTCACTCCTGTTGAAGGATGGCTAAAGAACACCCACAAATACTCGGTTGAACAGAATGTCAGCTAATCTGCAAAATAGCGGCTCCTGTTGGCAGCAACAGAGACTATCAGTAACAAGAAACTGCCGCGTCCTGTTGGACACAGCACAGAAAATTAGTGTCTTGGCACCACAGCGCCTCCTGTTGGCGTCACGACAGAATCTCAGACTACGCGAACCGCAGCGCCTCCTATTGGCCGCAACACAGAAAATCTGCGACACAGGACTGCAGCGCCGCCAACAGGCGGCAACACTACAGAAAATCGGCATCTCGATATCGCAGCGCCTCCTATTGGATCCATCACAGAAAATCAGCGTCTCGACCCTGCAGCGGCTCCTACTGCCCACAGCACAGAAAATCAGCCATGCGGCACCGCAGCGCCTCCTCCTGGCCGCACCACAGAAACACAGAGCATCGCCACCATAGCGCCTCCTATTGACGGCTCAGCAGAAAATCAGTGTCTCTTTGCCGCAGCGCTTCCTACTGGCCTCTCCGCAGAAAATGAGGTAACACGAACCGCATCGCCTCCTGTTGCCTTCAACGCAGAAAATCAGCGTCTCAGCGCTGCAGCACTTCTTACTGGCCTCTCCGCAGAAAATGAGGTCACACGAACCGCATCGCCTCCTGTTGCCTTCAACGCAGAAAATCAGCGTCTCAGCACTGCAGCACTTCTTACTGGGAGCACCACAGAAAATCACCGACGTGGATCGGCAGTGAGTCATATTGGTCGCACTGCAGAAATTCACTTTCTCGGTAGTTAGTGCCTCCTATTCACTGCATCACAAAATACCAGATAGCACACACCGCAGGGTCCCCCAATGGGTGCCTCTCAGAATATCAGCGTCTCTCTTCACAGCACCTCCAATAGCAGCATCACAGAAAATCAGCCTCTACGCACTGCAGCGAAAGCTATTCAGCGGACCGTGGAAGATCAGCTGACACGAACCACAGCATCTCATTGCCATCAACACAGAAAATCTGCGACTTGGCACCTCGGGGCCCGCTATTGGTGGCGCCGCAGAATAACAGTGCCTCGGCACCGCAGCAAATTGCTGTCTCAACACATCAGCGCCTCCTATTGACTGCATCACAGAAAATCAGCAAACCCACATCTCTGTTCCTCCTATTGGCCGCAACAGAGAAAAGGACCTATGCGGCACCACAGGGAATCCTGGACCTCATCATCGAAAAACAGAGACCTGGCACTGCAGTGCGTCCTGTTGGCCGCAACGCAAAACACCGCATACTCGGCACCGCAGCGCCTCCTCTTGGTTGCACGGCAGCAAATCAGTGTCTCGTCTCCTATAGGCTGCATCACATAAAATCAGTCTCGGCACCGCAGCGCCTTCTATTGGCTGCATACTAGAAAATGAGAGACGCGGCACTGCAGCGATTCCTACTGTCCGCACCACAGCGTTTCATCTAAACCTCATCGCAAGGCCTCCTCCTGGCCGCACGGCAGAAAAGGAGCGTCTCCACTCTGCAGCGACTGCTACTGGCCGCAGCGCAGAAAATCAGCCATGTGGCACCGCAGCGCCTTTTTCTGGCCTTACACAGAAAAACAGAGCCTCGCCACCACAGCGCCTCCTATTGACGGCTCGGCAGAAAATCAGTGTTCCGCAACGCCTCCTATTGGTGCTCCGCCGTAAATGAGGCAACACAGACCGCATCGGCTTCTATTGGCTTTTACGCAGAAAATCAGCGTCTCAGCGCTGCAGCACTTCTTACTGGTTGCACCACCGAAAATCAGCGATGCAGCACTGCAGTGATTCATACTGGTCGCACTGCGGAAATTCACATTCTCGGTACATCAGTTCTTCCTATTCACTGCCTCACAGAATATCAGGTAAGACGGACTGCAGTGCCTCCTAATGGGTGCATCACAGAAAATAAGCGTTTCACACTGCAGGAAGTACTATTCACCGAACCGTGAAATATCAGCTAGCACGAGCTGCAGTGCCTGCTACTGGCTACAGCGCAGAAAATGTGCAACATGGCACCTCAGCGCTTCTTATTGCCCTCAACACAGAAAAACAGACTCGGCATCGCACCTCCTCCTGTTGGCCACACCACAAAATACCAGCGATTCTGTGCCGCAGTGCCTTCTCTTGGCCGCCGCGCTAAAAATCAGCGGTTTGGCATCGCAACGCCTCCTATTGGCAGCACAGAAAATCAGCATCTCAGCACTGCAGCGCCCTTTCTTTATTGGCCGCACCACAGAAAATTAGCGAGGCGGTACCGCAGCGCCTTCTATTGGCTGCACCTAAGAAAATCACCATCTCGGTACATGAGTGCCTCCTATTGACTGCATGACAGACTATGAGGTTAACCCGCACCACAGCGCCTAAGATTAGATGCATCACAAAAAATCAGCGCCTCGGCACTGAAACACCTGCTGTTGGCCCCACTGCAGAAAACCAGGTAACTCATACCGAAGCCTATCTTCTTGGCTGCACTGCAGAATAGTAGCGACTCCGTATCGCAGCGCCTCCTGTTGGCTTCAACACAAAAAATTAGCAACGCGGCACCACAGCGCCTCCGGTTGGCCTTATGGAAGAAAATCAGCATCTCTTCACCACAGCACCTCCTATTGGCTGCACCACAGAAAATTAGGTAATGCAAACCGCAGTGCCTCCTATTGTCTTTCACACAAAAAATCTGAAACACAGCACCTCACTCAGTGTGGAACACTCAGGGTTTTGAAGCCCCAGGTAACAGCAATTCCTGATGCTTATTTCACTTTCAGGTAATTTCAGGTAGGACATGTTGAAGCTTCAGCTACACCATGTTCCCGCTGATGGACACTCCAGTTGGTTTTGGCTCTGGCTGCAAGATGTTCGTGCTTCATACAGCTCTGGCTGATGAAGTTAAGCTGCTTCTTACCAGATGGGACCCGGATCCTCCCCAGGGAAGCGCACAGCCCGAAGTCCCAAACCTGTCATGCCCGTAGCTCCCTCCCTACTGCCCAAAGGGAAGGGGCCCGACAGCCGTCGTCCCGGAGCTGACTCCTGGGGCTCGTACACGGTCAGGACGGGATGTGCATGGCCCTGCGGGGAGCCTGGGGATCTTACTGGGGTAGCCACTGCCCATCAACAGATGTGCACAGCACCAGCACCAATGTTCCCGTAGAAACCCAGCGGAGCAGGGAGGGAACAAAGTGCAAGAAGACTTTAATTAAGTATTCAGAGGAAGATACATCTTGGCTAGAGCTGGGAAAGCTCAGCTACCTGGGCCATGTTCAGCCATTCACGCTTAATCTCACCCAGGGAGAAGCCAGGTATCTCTGAAATGGCACACCCCAGGCCTTATGTCTGCAAGGCTACAAGCAAACTGCCTTTCCCACCCGCTTTCAAGCCCCACATTTGCTAGCCACAACCCAGCCTCAGTGCCAGAAGCTCAAGGGGTGCTGAGCTACAGGCACTTCCCATCAGGATTCTGTTAAGAGTGGCCAAAGGCCACTCCCAAGGTGCTGAGCAATGGTGCATCAGCAGGGTACAAGCTCTGGGTAAAGCCATGTGAAGAGGTGTCCCCTGCACTTGACACAGGCAGCCAGGGCAGGAACCACCTCATGGTGGTCAGAACACCCAGCAGTTGCTCTGCACCAGACCCACACATGAGGAAGACTGTTACTGAAAAGATGGCAACGACTTGACAAAGGGGACTACCACTGTGAATTGGTGCTTTCAGTGTATGACAAGCATCACTGCAATAGAGAAATATTGACATTTTGTTACCAACTGAGAGTATGGCAATATGATTAAGTCAAACCTGATTTTATTATTGAAACATTAGCCCAAAGATTTAAGTTTCTGACCTCTCCAGAGGTTCTACTGAACCAATGGCTGCAGCTGGTATCTGTCCAAAACCTGTCCAAACACCTGTTTGGTGTGAGGCTGTGTTGTTAAATTCCTTCTGTAGATGCCAAAAATGCAGCTTAATTCATTCATATGAAAGATTGGCTGGAAATCCCATAATGATTTGGGGTTTGTTGTATGATTTTATTTGGCAAGGGAAAAAAAAAAAAAAAGCATGAGTACCTCATTTGTGTTTGCACAGGGGTGACTACCCAGTGAGAACAGGCTTGGAATGAAGTTACCTTTTCAATTACTCTAAGCACTCACATTTTTTTGGACTAGACAGTGACTCGAATCACTGTGTAAGTACAAAACCTGGATGTCATTGGTGTTTTGGGTAGTTTGAAATTTGTTTTAAGTCTGAACGTGAATAGGAAGTTCGAGATAAATGACTTGGAAGTGTAGTGTTTCGCAAGCATTGTTTCTAGGGAACTGTGACAAATAATGCCTTACACAGCCACACTTACCACCTAGCAGCACAGTCCTAACAATGTACCTCCCACTCAGCAGCTCCCACGCTGCTGCGGTCCTGTGCCTTTTGGCTCAAGTGCAGAAACTTGAGCGAGGGACTGTGGGATGTAAGGCTTCTTGCAGTCCAGAAATGGCTTTTCAAATACAATTCCTATTTTCCTGCAAATTTCACAGATGAAATGAAGCTTGTGTTGGAAAACTGCCAGGGTTGCTTTGTTCATGTCTTTCGGGAAGATGTCGACGGCATTTTCCTGTCCAGATTCATCCTTTTACCACCCCTTGCTGTCAGGTACCTCCTCACCTCTCCTTAGTGGATACCAACCACTGGGAACAGACACCTCTCGCCAGCGCTTTTTACTGTTGTTTCCCCTGCTGGAGGCAATCTACCGACCCCAGCAGGTCTGCAGGCAGCCGCTGACTGGACCAGGATGCGCGGAGCGATTTGTAACACGGCGGTGCGGCACCACGCCTCCCAGCACCACGGCGGGCTGCGCCTCTCCGCGGCCCAAGGCCCGAGGGTTGATGGTCACTTGAGCCATCAGCGCGAGCGACGGCGGCGGAGGCTTAGCTGAGGCGGTGCCGCGCCTGTTCCGCTCAGTGAGCCCTGGGGCGCCTCACGGGCGGGGGAGAGGGGCGGACGGGAAACACGTAGTGTGCGTGTGTGCGTGCGTGTGAGAGGGAGCGGCGGCCGCGCGTCAGATTTTAGGTGCATTTGCTACCCTGCAGGGGAGCAGAAGTGGTGTGTACGTTTAGTCATGCACAAGAGAGAACTGGAGTGCTTTGTTCTGGGAATTTGCTGTCAGATTGGAGATGCGGGGAGTTCAGAACCGGCAAGAGCAGCAGTAACTATTCAGTTTGAAAAGAACTAGGAGGAAGTCCGACACAGACTTTCTTCCACACAGGTTCAGTCAGGCCGACAAGATACAGCTTCCCCTTACAAACCTGGATTCACTTACACCCATAGGTCATCACAGCTACAGCAACACACGTACTGCAGCACCCGGGGGCTAGCGATTCTTTTCTCATGCACGTCGGTGTCCCATTCCTCAGTGACAGGAAATCTGGGAATATCCAGAAACTGTTAGTAAACAATTCTGCCTACAGGTGTCAAACCCTGTACCATCAGAAACCCTGCTGGGGTTTGTGATCACAGGTGCTTGCCCTGGGATCATGCTGGTGTCTTATTTGTTCACTTCTCAGTGTTTGCAGAACACAAAAATCACCGTGCAGACTTGTGCTGCTTTGTGGCAAAAGGAAACATGGGGAAATCCACATATCCTTTTAGTGGGTGCCCAGGCAGTGTCTGTTGCTTAGAAATGTAGCCCTTTAACATCAAATGATGAATAAGATATGACCAAACCTGAATGTTGCAACATCAAGAATATTACAGTGATCAGGCAGTTTTTTAGAAAACGCTGTTATGAACAAGGAAGCATACTAAGGGATTTAAAGATACGTTGTTTTAATTAAGTGAAATATAAAAATGTAGGCTGATCTTCTGTCACTTCTGGTTTACCATACATTTTGCAATCCCATACATAAATAGCAGTATATTTTTATTCTAACACCTGTTTGCTCACAGATTTGAATTTCTGAATGTCCTGGGTTCAGCAGTAGCAGTCATTTTTTCTCCTTAGTAGCTGGTGCAGTGCTGTGGTTTTGACTTTCAGCCTGGGAACAGCACTGATAACACCGATGCTTTTAGTTGCTGTTTAGTAATGTTTAGCCTGACCAAGGACTTTCTGAGTCTTATGCTCTGCCAGGGTGGAGGGGAAGCTGGGAGGAAGCAGAGATAGGACACCTGACCCAAAGTAACCAAAGAGGTATTCCATACCACAGCACACCATGCCCACTGTATAAACTGGGGGGCAGTTACCCAGGAGGTCTAGATCACTGCTTGGGTCAGGCTGGGTATCGGTTGGCAGGTGGTGAGCGGTTGTATTCTCTTCCCTTGTTATTTCCCTTATTATTATTATTATTATTGGTGGTAGCAGTAGTGGTTTGTGTTACACCTTAGTTACTGGACTTTTCTTATCTCAACCCGTGGGAGTTACATTCTTTTGATTCTCTTCCCCATCCCTCTGGGAGCAGGGGAGGAGGAAGGGGGCGGGGAGTGAGAGAGAGGCTGCGTGGTCCTGATTTACAGCTGGGCTTAAAGCATGACAGTTCTTTTTGACACCCAGCGTGGGGCATGAAGGGTTGAGATAACGACAGATCTGACTGGAGTGTGTCTAATCATATTTGTGATAAGCATTCATTGTTTCGGATTAATAGTAACTCATCACAGTGCTGATTTATTGGCTCTCAAAGTTCTTGCTCTTGATCTCACAGTTTCAGCATGTCATACCTTACTTACGGCTGGTATTTGCTGTGTTAGTGTGTATCGGCCAGGGGCCTTGGGCTAAGGTTCTTGTTTCATTGTACTTTGTGGTAATGACTTGTAAGACAATAGAATCATTGATCATGAAACTGATCTGGCTTGCCTTCCCAGTGTGGTTACCACCTCTATACTTTGGGAGGTATATAACAGAAGTGTGTAGCAATTACAAATCTTTTTTTCCCTCCTCAGGTGGTCAGCCTATGAGGGAGACATTCCCACACACCGTAGTGAGAAGCAGAGCAGCTACTCAAAGTCTGACTACAATAGATAATGCAGCTACTCCAACTCTGAGCACAGCAGCTACACCAACTGCAGCGACAAGTACAGCAGCTCCGTTTGAGAGTTCTGAAGGTTTTGAATGGCCTTTGGGTACCTTTGAGACCCGCCTGCTGATTGTGATGGGGATCACCATATTGGCACACATACAGAGTGTGTTTTATCCACGACCATTTTGTCTGATCTTGAAAGTTAAGCGGAGTCGGGTTTGGGTCTTGTCTAGGATTAGACAACGATATAAAAAGACCAAGAGATTTTCCCTCAGGCTGGACAGTCATGAGTGGCAGGGTGTGTGGGACAGTATGAGCAAGTACCTGGGCCCCTCCAGTGCTTTGAAAGAGTCGGAGATGGAAGGCAGCTGTATGGAGTCCCCAGTGACAAGTTGCAGAAACTGCTGAAGAGGAGGGTGAATTATTTTGAGCCTGGTGGGCCTGTGACACCTCAGGCCATGGGCAGAGATGCAACATAGAGATGGATTCATGATCGAGGGGTGGACTTAACAATGGACACTATTGCCCAGGTTATTCATGAGTGTGAAACATGTGCTGCAATTAAGTAAGCCAATCTGTTAAAGCCTCTTTGGTATGGAGGACAATGGCTGAAGTAAAAATATGGGGAGGCCTGGCAAATTGACTACATCACGCTCTCTCTCATGCTCTGAAAGACTGTTACAAGAGATGGAGCCTGACATCATGGACCAGATGGACTCAGCAGCTTTATAGGGATTGGTCCATGCACTAAAGAATGATAGGAGTGTTGGTGTATTGAAAATGTGGAATCTGAGCATGGTATGGAATAAGGGGTGGATACTGTCCTGGGTTCAGCAGTAGCAGTCGTTTTTCTCCTCCTTAGTAGCTGGCACAGTGCTGTGGTTTTGACTTTAAGGATGTGCTTGCAGTTATTGGAACCTGCAGTGTTGCCAGAGCTGCTGTGCACAACAGGCACTTTTGAGAGAGCCTTTAACAACAGACTTATTGCAAGCAATTTTTGTAAGGCAAATTGACAGGGTATGTTAAATAGTTCAGTTATTGTACAGCTGTCCTGGGTTCAGCAGCAGCAGTCATTTTTTCTCCTTCTTAGTAGCTGGTGCAGTGCTGTGGTTTTGACTTTCAACCTGGGAACAGCGCTGATAGCACCAATGTTTTTAGTTGCTGCTTAGTAATGTTTAGTCTGACCAAGGACTTTCTGAGTCTCGTGCTCTTCCAGGAAGGAGGGGAAGCCGGGAGGAAGCAGAGACAGGACTCCTGACCCAAAGTAACCAAAGAGGTATTCCATACCACAGCACACCATGCCCACTGTATAAACTGGGGGGCAGTTACCCAGGAGGTCTAGATCACTGCTTGGGTCGGGCTGGGTATCGGTCCGCGGGTGGTGAGCGGTTGTATTCTCTTCCCTTGTTATTTCCCTTATCATTATTATTATTATTGGTGGTAGCAGTAGTGATTTTGTGTCATACCTTATCCTGGACTGTTCTCATCTCAACCCATGGGAGTTACATTCTTTCGATTCTTCTCCCCATCCCTCTGGGAGCAGGGGAAGAGGAAGTGGGGGAGAGAGAGAGAAAGGCTGCATGGTTCTGATTTACGGCTGGGCTTAAACTATGACACTGAGGATAAAAGTGTCTCCTCACTGTATAGACAGGTGTTTTGTAGATTTACCCTCAATTATGGCCAAAGACAAACTTCCCTACCTCAGCACTGTTCAGTTACTTAAGAGCTTTCCAACAGCAGGGAAAAAATATACAGTAATAAAAATTAGAAGTACAGCAGAAGGTCTCTGCCAGACCAGTGCCAACCATGTTATATGCCGTAAGGAATGACCCAAACAATGGTATTGGTTCATAAATAAAGCAAAAAAACTGTTGAAGTAAAATGTTTTTATCCACAGATTCATTGAGTGACTTAAAAACATGGCCAATTTTGTCAAGTTTCACAAAAAATAGTAAACATTAACTGAAAAAAACCCAAACTGTTGCCTAAACATTGTTACTTTAAGTGTGAAGGAAAAGAAACACTGTAGGTGAGGATAGTAGTTCTGAGCCGTTCCTCTGGTGTTTTCCATGTAACTATCCCAGAAAAAAAACAATAGGACATCAGAAATGTCCCATTCTGCAGGCTGCCTGTCTGTTCTTGCCTCGCTGGCCACAACTCCTGAGCACTTCTGACAAAAAAAAAAAAAAAAAAAAAAAAAACCAAACATTTGACATATTTCACATTTCCACTTTGTTCAATGATCTTTTTTCCTTCTGTCTGCGTTTGTTCAACCTTGATCCAGTCATTCAGGTGCATACAGAGAAAAGTGGAAACAAAGCTGTTTTTTCCCCCTGCATTTCGCGATGCAGCAGGACTAACATCTCAGGATGGTCAGAGATGGACTCAATGGCCTTGAAACTCAAGTGTTCTTTACAAACAAACCAATATTTTGTTTATGGCTCAGTGACATTTAATATTTTCAGCCAAAAGCAATTACTTTACCAACTGGCTGCTGAAAACATCAACTGTTGAATTTTCCTCTGGGCATGGCTCTAGAACCAGAGAGGAAATTGTGAGAAAACACCATCCAGATGCCAGACTCCAGAGGCTACGGTGCAGCCAACTATCAGCCCTACGTATTGCAAAATCTTCCTATGCATGTGGTACATTGTGCATGTTTAGCTCTTTTTATTTGCAAGCTGTTCAGCTGCAACAAAAACTTCAGTGGAGCAGGGAGCAGAGGAGCGTGCTTTGGGATAAAAACCAAGCTGATATTTCCAGCCTGCAAGATGGCTACACTGCACTGGCAGCTGTGGATTAGGTGTCTCAGTCCTGTGCGGTCACAGTCAGACAGAAAATAGCAGTGTCTGTGGCACACAGGGTGGTGTGGCTGGTCCCTTCCCGTTCAGCAACTCCCTGATGCTAGCCCCCATTGATTCAGCCAGATTAACTGCTCTCATTCATGGTCTTCTGGATTGCTTGAAAATTATGCAAGCCAATGTCCCGGCCAGGAATGCATACAGACTCTCCATGCTATGAATGCTGCTGCAGCTGCTGCACAGCCCCCACTAATGCAGGCTCACCTGGAGTAAACTTGTGAAAGAGATAGTGATTTATGGGCATTGCATGGACTGGGTCAGACTGGCCACTGATAAAACTGCCAGATCCAATCCCCCAACAAAAAAATAATTCAATTCAGTATATATCCATCTCCTCGGCCCAGAATCAGATTTAGCTGACTTCACAGATATCCCAACCAGAAACTTGCATTCCAAGGAGAGCCGTGAGCCACCCTGCGTGGCGGGTAATTGCTCTTCTATAAACGTTATGAGCTTTTCATTTCCATCCCGATAAGAGCCAAGAAAACTTTTGAAAACTTACTAATTGACACAGGAATGCAAATGTCAGTAATTACTGATCAAACAGCAAATGATCTAAATATAAAACCTAGTCAGTGAAAGTTACAGGAATTGACAGGGTGGTAACTGATGCGGAGAAGAGAGGTATTATTACCTGCGCACTTTCTCCATATAATTCCCCTGTCTGGCTGGTGAAAAAAACAAATGAGCAATGGCGACTTACAGCTGACTACAGGTGATTAAATACCAATGCGGCACCTTTACTAGGAGTACCCTGAGCAAGGTTGAGGACAACCCACTGATCCCATTTAGAAGCTGGTGGAATTGTGGGAGAGACATGGTTACCAGTCTAGAAAGACTGTCTTCCTTCTCCCCCTCAACACCCACCCCCCACCACCCCCCCAGCCCCAGGATAGTGCCTTTCACACCTTTGCAGGAGGAACCAAAGGGATTACAAAACTAGAAGCTGCAGTTTGGGGCTCAGGCTGCCCAATCCTACAGTGGACACCTACCTATTAACCTACCTAGTAGGTGCCCTTTCAATGGTCATCTGAACATTTCTTTTTTCTTTTTCAGATATCCCAGAGAACACTGAATTCCATGGATCATCATATACAGAATTGGAGAGTCCTCAAGGACTATTACTTTTTATTTGTACACTAGTGGTATTTCTAGCACTTATCTGTATGCGTGAAACCTAAATTTTAGAGGTTGTTACGCTTGTTTAGGTGAAATTATGCCCACAGATACACTCCCAATTAGGCAAATCCTACTAATGCTTCCTGTATATATTAAAAGTCCTGCAGGGATTAATGACAATGTGGTAATCAAACTGATTAAGGGATTTGCTGATACGCACAATGTGTCTAGTATTACTGCTTGCCTCCATTTTCCTGTTCTGTGGAATATTCTTTGCCAATAGGTACACTTCCTTTTGAACCAGAGAGGGAGATTCTCCAAATTTAGAATCTAAGTTCCATACAATTTGATGTTCCCAACTTGATTTCCTGAAACATAAATGCAGTTTCCTCCTGGGTTAAATTGGACAGTCAAAACCACAAACTGTACATTTAACTTTACTTCCTTACCATACTCACCGGACTTCTTATTGAAACAACTGTGTAAGGGAGCTCCCTAGGGAGAAATCCAATTAGCTCAATGGGAGCAACCAGATAAATCTCTCCGTTTTACTGTTCCTATAAATGCCACCTGCTGTCTCAAGTGGAACCAGGGAAATGATTGTCCACAGACATGCCAACATCCAAATGAAACCATAGCTAAAGAACAGTGTCCTAGAAACCATTTCTGGTCAACCAGAAACATTTAATGGGACAAGTCTGAAGAAGATTTTAAGCTGGAATACCTGCACACTGTCATGTCACAATAATGCCTAACACAAGTAGATTGTACAAACTGAGATGAATATCCTTGGGTTATGTTATGATAAACATTATCAGCCAGTATATGTTGCTTTGCGCATGAGATGTCTCTGTCATAATCATAGTATAAGCCTACTTAGATATGTATGAAATTCTCCCCTAAATGATTGTAGGAGGACTAGTGCAGACAGTCCTGCAGGCTTTATTTGGGCCTGCAAGCATGATCACCTGCAGAACACTATACCCGCAAGGACAACAAATCTTGAGTGTACTTTAGGAGTGCTTACATTATGCCCTTGATGGAAATCTATTACACTACATTGGTGGAGCCAAGCCAAATGTGAGCTATATCCTGACCAGAAGGGTAGAACAATCGTGGTAGAGCCACTTGAGTAGCACGAGGTGCTGAAGGACTGTTTTAACTTGGTGAGGCTACTGTCTGCACATGTGTAATTATTGATGCAGAGCGGGAGTTTCAGGAAGTGTGGTTTGGGGGGTTAGCTTTGAACAACCAACTATTATTTACAGCATTTTGCACTTGAGTTGTGTAAGAAGCCTTGTGTTCTTCTTTCAGAAAACAATGATTCTGTAGCGGACTGCATATCTCAAACCCCAGCTGGATGGTGTGTGTTAGCCTACTTTCGATCATCATTGAAAGCCACAGAGTAGGAAGTGAGCATCATTCATCTTACACATTAGTAACTGGATGCCTTTTAGTGAGACTGTCACACTCTCAGATCTATCAGTTCTTTTTTCCCTTATGAGAGAGAGAAAAGACTTTTATACCTTTTCTTAATATAAAAATTTAGGAGTGCATCCTGTAGTTAAACGGACTGCCATGGGCACTGGCATAGAGGTGCAACTGTCCACTCACAGCTACACTCCTTATATTGACATATGTGACAAAAAGGAAGTGATCTTTGCAGAATTATCCTCATAAGGTTTCTTTCTTTCAGGTGTTAAGGATCATCACATCCTGTAGATAGAGCAACTTGTTTATTGCCCTGAGCCAGAAGGCACATGGGTTGTTCCTGCCCAGTCACTCCTGTTGAAGGATGTCTGAAGAACATCCCCAGCTATCTGGTTGGTTGCCTTCCCTGCCTGACTTCTCTAAAACAGGTCAGACAGCTGTGTCTAGTTTCTGTTAGTCTATGTAACTAGGTTTGGAAAACTAGTTGCATAGACTTGTATGTTGAAGAATCTCAGGAGCAGTACTTTTCTCATCTTCATTCATTTTTATCTGTGTAAGGAAATAAAAATCTCAAACAAATGTAGCAGGGAGGGTAAGTCCTGAGTGAGCAGAAGGGCCGCTGGCAGTGATACCTGAATGGTCCTGACTTTGCTTTAACAGTGATACCTTTGGAAAACAGATGTCTGCAAAAAATTCACCATTGTGCTGATACACTTGCAGAGATTGCCAAAAGTGCCAGCCAGCACATGGTATCGATACAAATAGTGCAGTACTGTTTTCATTGAGGTTGCAGGAAGATTTAATCCTGGTCAGAAAAATGTGTTCTGCCAGTATTTCCATGGGTTAAATGTGGCAATGATGAATTCTGGCCCAGAGCATTTTCTACTGCCCGAGGAAGCAAAGGATGAGGTTCACATCCACCTGTCTCCCCTCCCTGACTCTGGAACTGCCTTTCTCTCTGCACCAGGCACCAGTCCATATGCACTCGCACAGGAGACCACAATGGATTCAGGTGCCTTGAGGTCCTTTCATGCAAGGCAACCCAAATCACCGCTTTACCTCCTTTTTGGTGCTCTAGTGCAAAGGAATTGAATTCAAGTCTCCTGGAAGTGCCCCAGGTCTTGCTTTTGAGAATAGAATTGAGAATGGGAGGAGGAAGAGGATTGGGGTGCAAGGGATCTGTCTCCTCTAGTGAAACCCCTATATTTAGGGTAAGCTGCTGGAACAGACACTAGAACAGAGTCCAGGAAAAATGTCTGCTGGGTACCATCCCAGTTCATTGACCTGAGTCATGTTCTCCAGCACAGTAAAAGGATGAAATTCCTGAATGGGCAGTTCAGCACCTGCTCCTCACACAAACCAAATTGAGTTCTGCCATTGGCTTCAGTCAGGCTCCTTTTCCTTTACCATACATAGAAATGTAAAAGATAAAAAGTTCTAGAAGGGACAGGAGGGATTCACAAGGGCACCAAAAAGAATTCACATGGAGCCACAGCACTGTTGTGCAGCTAAAGAGGAGGCAAGATAGCCCTTGCTGTACTGCTAACTGAAGTAGCACAGGACTCTTGTTCTGTCTCATTAACGCTTTCAAGTTTTGTGCTGATTTAGCCACTACTCAACATTCCAGGCTTAAGAGATTAATGGGCAAACCAGAAATAACATTTCGTCACTGTAGTAGATATGGTGGGTATGACTGCATGTCTTTTTCCTTCCTTCTGAAGCCACGTAATGGGATTAGAACAGGAAGAGAGAAGTGACGTGTGTCATAGGCAAACAACAGCCATCAATCTGTTCCTGTAGCAGCATTTTAAAAGGCAGTCACTGTAATAAGCTCTAGGATTCCCCATAATCAGCTAGAACTTCAAACTTCCCTTTCTGAATATACGTGGTTAGTACCAGAATTTTAATCAGTGTAGGAGAAGAGAGGAATTACTTGATAGACTACTGCACCTAAGAATGTCTCTCTTACAAACCCCAACGATTCTATTAAGTGAAAACATACCCAGTGAACCATCTAACACTTTAAAATTATTTTTTTTAAATTAAGTTTTCATAGTGAGCACACCAAGTCCTTAACTTGCAAAACAATTTTATTTCACACGTATACAAAATTAATACACATTTAAAAACACACTATTATAGGTTACATCTACTACCACTGAATGTGTTAACAGGGGACTTTGCACTTCTCTTGAGTTTTCCAGAGTCCTACCCAATCCATGTTCTCCGCAAGGTTTATGCCTACTTCTGTAGAGGTTAGAAATGGTCTATTTGGAGTTGTTGAGTACAAAACTCAGAAGACTGAGGCAGAATATGCCAGGTCCACATCTGCATACTAAGAAGATACATAAATGAATAAACTTCCCCTTTCCACTCCCAAAACTAATTGGGATGGGCCCTCCTGGGCCCTTACAGCTAATGAGAGCTGAAGCAGCTGTAATGAGAAGCAAATCCAGGAGCTGGCTCTTCCTCTCTTCTACAAACCTCCTTAGTGCTGTCAAGCAGCAAAGGCTGTCTGAAGAAGAGGGATCTTTACAGATGCTAGCAAAATACTGTTCTTTCCCTCCTCTTCCCATTAAACCCTCCTGACATTTGGTTACCTACTTGCCATGTCACTGTGAGCAGTAAACTCTCCTTCAGGCACCTTATTAGAGAGGCATGATTTAGGGTTATACCATTTCGTTGCAGTTTTGAAGCTGATTGTCTAAATGGGCCACAAGGATAAAGCCTCCTGCAAGAACCACATAATGGGATGTAGTGTGTGTTACTGCTCTGTCACCATAATACAGAAGGAAATGTGGCTCTCCAGTAAGTCCTAGATTGACAGCATATGCAAGAAAATTAATAAAAAGACAAACCTATGATGTGTGAAATGAATTTGCATTGCAAGGATGTAAATATTCAGCGTTCCACAGATGTCCAAGGTGAGCTGTTTTTTCACTTCAGGTGTGAGTCCTCCTGCAACTTGACTGTAAACAGCCAAAGTCAAAGTTTACCCTAGTGCAACACAGAACTGAACTTTATAGGTACCTAAAACCCTGTCATAACAGCGGTTTACTGAACAAACTGCTGACTGGTTATACAATAAACTTTAATAATCCAAGCAGGTTACATTCAAATAAACCAGAAGAACAGCTACACAATTCCAAATGAAGAACCAAATCTGGTTATCTACAGTTGCTTCCCATTAGGTCCAAAACCAACTTGCCATTAGAGAACAGTGTTTCATACAGAAATGGACAAATACGCAGGTGGTTTTAGAGTCTTTCATGGAAATAAAGGAGACAAATATCAAAAGATAACCCAAAAGCATGAAAAGGAATATAAAAACTGTGCTCGAACCTTCATTCTGTAGCCTTTATAAAGTCAAAAGCGGCCTTTCCTAGCAGCAGTGGGAATCTCCACATCAAGTGAAATGTCTTTTAGTTAAATAGTTGAAATACAGCTTTCTTTACCTAAAATGGCAGTCAGCGAAACTGCTGAGGAGGGGAGGAGTAGGGATGCTGCCTTGCAGGTTCAGTTCATCCTTCCTTTTCACTCCTGCAGTATCTCATTTTAACAGTTCTGGGTACTGAAGCCCCCCTTCCCCAGTTAACTGCTGAAAAAGAATGAACCAAAAATCTGTCCTTTCAGACTTTCTTTACATGGCAGAAAATATGCAGGAGGCACAAGCCCAGTTTTTAAGTCTTTTCTAGGTTATCTTTTGGAGGAGCTGTACAACAGGCAACAGATATTAATATAAGCTAGTTTTCTTCATAATTCTCAAAAATTCTTGCTCACTCACTTCTCCATCTCCATCCCGATCAGCTTCATCAATCATTTCCTATAAAACACATTTTACATTTGATCAGGCACTGGATTCTAACACAAGATCTCCCATTTGCTAAAACAACAAATCAGAAGAACTTCCTATAGGAACATAACTATGTATTTGATTGCTCTTCAGTTCTCCAACCTCTCAGCCCTTTCTGTTTAGGCATGAATTTCTACCCAGTCCTTACATGCAACAGCATTGGTTGCATTGTCCCTGTTAGAAAAGCTCTGGCAAATCAGAATTTACCTGAAGTTCTTCATCTGTTAAATTTTCTCCCAGCTCCTTGGCAACTCTTTTCAAGTTTTTGAATGAAATTTTTCCTGTACCATCATCATCAAATAATCTGAAAGCTTTCAAGATTTCTTCTTTTGAATCCTTTTCACTCTAAAACAAAACATAATTAATTAGAAAACACCTGCCACAGATACTCCTTTTCATTTTTTTTTTATGCCATCACAAGGATTTCTATTAAGAATTCCTACCATTTTTTGTGTCATCATAGCTAAAAAGTCTTCAAAGTCAATGGTGCCACTTCCCTCTTTGTCAATATCTGCTATCATTTTCTTAATTTCTTCCTTCTTTGGCTCAAAGCCCAAAGCACGCATTGCAACCTGTGCCAAAAAACAATTCTGTTAGGAGGCCACCAGAACTATAGTGTAAACAGCTGCACTAAAGCTTGTTTAATTTCCTTGTCCAAAATTTTAATAACTTGCTGCAGTGAAAATATCTTGATATCTCTTACCAGCTTGTTTCATCTTCCCAGTCATAGTGTAGATTTGATATTCTTAAGACTCAGACATATTTTCTCTTTAGATCCATGTGGAACATGGATATATTTCCATATATTTCCAAAAGAGAAACCTTTTGTGTCTGAATTGGGTAAAGGTTCCAATCTACATGGTTCATAAAGGAACTGGGCTATCAAAATGGGACTTCGGGGGAGGTTGGAAACAAGGGATGTGATCTCGCTCCACCTGAAATCAAGGGCAGAATGCCCATTAATTTGATGGGTACAGAATTACATGCAGTAACAAACACAAGGAGATAGAAGAAATCCCTATGTCTGGCTCTTGGCACTTCTGGCTAGGGGGTGGACATGGTGGGGTGGGAGCTCTCAATACTCCTTAAGTGTCTCAGCCTCAGCAAAGCAAAGACTGACTCCTGTGCTAGTTTAGGAAAAGAAAAACCACCTAAGGCTTAGGGAGCACAAAGTATTGCTGTAAAAAAGTTGTGTAGATTGTTGTACAAATGCATAATATTAACATAGTTTAAAACCAGGCTCTGGCATTTCAGTGATTTTGCTACTTGGGTGTTTATCACTAATTTCACAGTCCTGGCATGCCAGATGATTATAGCATATTTAATTCATAGACTCAAGTTTGAAGAACACGGAGCTTGAGGAAGATTTGAACTGTGAACATTCATTCTTCTTATATGCTTTAGGGAAAATCAATAGTTAATATTACTAAACACTTTTCTACTGAGAAGTGCCAACCCACCAGAAACTTAACATTTAACTGAAGTGTGTTTTCTGACCAGCTTCTTGCAAAAGGACTATTGAAAATGTTCCATTTTGTCTTTCAGAAGGGAGCACTTTTGTTGTTAAACAGCCGTTATTTTGAATTGATTTGGGAAAACAAAAACAGCATCAAATGGTTGATGTTAGAACATTTCAATCAATTTTAGAAACTATATTTTAACATGCATCATCTGCATTCATAGAACATGCTCTCTTTAAGTGAGATAAGCCATAGGCTTAGTAACCGTGCTTCTAGGTTTTATATGCAGAAATTGAGGCAGTGTGTGTGTACATGAGAAATCAAGGCCAAGGAGACAATCAAGATAACAGATTCACACTTTAAAAAAGTTTATACACAAAAACACAGGGAAATAAGAATAATTACAATTACAAGAATAATTACAAGAGGAATAAGAGATGTGTGCACATCTACGGGGGTATGATATAATAGGCATCACAGAAACATGGTGGGATGGCTCCTATGACTGGAGTGTTGGAATGGAAGGTTGCAGGCTCTTTAGAAAACACAGGCCTGGAAGGCAGGGAGGGAGAGTTGCCTTTTATGTTAGGGATAGGCTGGAGAGTATGGAACTCTGTCTGGGGACAGGTGATCAGTTAACAGAGAGTTTGTGGGTCAGGGTTAAAGGGAATATAGCGATGGGAGACATTACTGTGAGGATCTGTTACAGACCACCTGATCAAGGAGAACCTGAGGATGAAGCCCTCTATAGACAGAGGAAAAGCCTCACGCTCACAGGCCCTTGTTCTCATGGGTGACTTCAACCACCCTGAAATCTGTTGGAGCGACAGTATGGTCCGGCACAAGCAATCCAGAAGGTTCCTCGATTGTGTGGAAGACAACTTCCTTCTGCAAGTAATAGAGGAGCCGACAAGGAGAGGTGCCATGCTTGACCTCGTGCTCACCAACAGGGAAGGGCTCGTTGGAAATGTGACGCTCCAGGGCAGCTTTGGATGCAGTGATCATGAGACGGTCAAATTCGAGATCCTCAGGACAGTGAGAAGAGGTGTAGCAAGCTCACTGCCCTGGACTTCAAGAGAGCAGACTTTGGCCTCTTCAGGAATCTGCTTAGTAAGGTTTCATGGGATATAGGCCTAGAGGGCAGGGGGGCCAAGACTCTTGGTTGATATTCAAGGATCACCTGCTACAAGCTCAGGAGTGTTGCATCCCAACTAGAAGGAAGTGCAGCAGGAGGGCCAGGAGACCTCCTTGGATGGATAAGGAGATGCTGAGGAAAATTAGAAGGAAAAAAGAGGCTTATAAAAGGTGGAAGCAAGGACAGGCGGCCTGGGAAGAATACAGGGATGTTGTCCAGGTAGCTAGGGATCAGGTTAGGAAAGCTAAGGCCCAGTTAGAATTAAGCTTGGCTAGAGATGTTAAGGATAACAGGAAGGGATTCTATAGGTACATAGTGAATAAAAAACAGACTAGGGACAATGTAGGCCCTCTCCAGAAGCTATCAGGGAACTGGCTACCCTGGATTTGAAGAAATCTTAATGATTTCTTTGCCTTGGTCTTCACTGGCAAATGCTCTGACCACACCATCCAAGCCTTGGAAGGCAGACACAGGGACTGTGAGAATGGAGACCCTAGGCCCACTGTAGAAGAGGATCTGGTTTGAGACCATCTTAAGAACCTGAATGTACACAAGTCCATGGGACCTGATGAAATCCATCCTTGGGTCCTGAAGAAGCTGGTGAATGAAGTTGCTAAGCCGCTGGCCATCATATTTGAAAAATCATGGCAGTCAGGTTAAATTCCTGACAACTGGAAAAAGGGAAATATAACCCCCATTTTCAAGAAGGGGAATATGTATGACCCGGGGAATTACAGACCAATTGGTCTCACCTCTGTGCCTGGCAAAATCTTGGAACAGATTCTCCTGGAAGGCATGCTAAGGCACATGAAAAACAACAAGGTGCTTGGTGACAGCCAGCATGGCTTCACTAAGGGGAAATCCTGCCTGACCAATTCGGTGGCCTTCTGAGATGGGGCTACAGAACTGATGGACAGGGGTAGAGCAGTTGATGTCATCTACCTGGACTTGTGCAAAGCATTCGACACTGTCTTGCATGGCATCCTGGTCTCTAAATTGGAGAGACATCGATTTGATGGATGGACCACTCGGTGGATAAAGAACTGGCTGGATGGCCGCACACAAAGAATTGTGGTCAATGGCTCAATGTCCGGCTGGAGACCAGTAACGAGTGGTGTCCCTCAGAGATCGGTGTTGGGACCGGTCTTGTTTAACATCTTTGTTGCTGACATGGACAGTGGGATTGAGTGCGCCCTCAGCAAGTTTGCCGATGACACCAAGCCGTGTGGTTCGGTTGATACCCTGGAGGGAAGGAATGCCATCCAGAGGGACCTCGACACGCTTGTGAGGTGGGCTGATGTCAACCTCATGAAGTTTAACCATGAAAAGTGCAAAGTCCTACACGTGGGTCAGAGCAATCCCAGGCACAGCTACAGGTTGGGCAAAGAAGAGATTCAGAGCAGCCCTGTGGAGAAGGACTTGGGGGTGCTGGTCGATGAGAAAATGAACATGAGCTGGCAGTGTGCACTTGCAGCCCAGAAAGCAACCATATCCTGGGCTGCATCAAATGGAGTGTGACCAGGAGGTCGAAGGAGGTGATCCTGCCCCTCTACTCTGCTCTTGTGAGACCTCACTTGGAGTATTGTGTGCAGTTCTGGTGTCCTCAACATAAAAAGGACATGGAACTGTTGGAACAAGTCCAGAGGAGGGCTACGAGGATGATCAGGGGACTGGAGCACCTCACATATGAAGACAGGCTGAGAAAGCTGGGGCTGTTCAGCCTGGAGAAGGCTTCGTGGACACCTAATAGCAGCCTTCCTGCATCTGGAGGGGGCCTTTAGGGATGCTGGAGAGGGACTCTTCAGGGATGCTGGAGAGGGACTCTTCATTAGGGACTGTAGTGATAGGACAAGGGGAATGGGTTCAGACTTAAACAGGGGAAGTTTAGATTGGATATAAGGAAGAAATTCTTTCTTGTTAGGGTGGTGAGGCACTGGAATGGGTTGCCCAGGGAGGCTGTGAATGCTCCATCCCTGGCAGTGTTCAAGGTCAGGTTGGACGAAGCCTTGGGTGAGATGGTTTAGCATGAAGTGTCCCTGCCCATGGCAGGGGGGTTGGAACTAGATGATCTTAAGGTCCTTTCCAACCCTAACTATTCTATGATAATAATCTTCCCCCTTGTATTACTGTGTGTGTGTAGGTACATGCGCATACACACTACCTGAATTGCTACTGAAATGCAACTCAGGTCTCTGTTTTGTTCTTTTTTTTTTTAATTAAAAACCAGGTAATTTTTGTATTATGTGTAGGAGATTATGTGTTTATCTTTCCTGAATGTGTGCAAAATCTGAGATGAAGAAAATATGTGATATTTTGACATTCACCCAGAAATAAAAGTCCGCTTCCTAGAAACAATGACTTTAGCTAGTCATGAAATGTGAACTGGAATATGTACTGTGTATACCTAAACAGAGCAACTGCTTTGTTCCACCAATGCTCAGCTACTCAAAGCTATCAGTATTGGAGAAGCCTGTCTGCTCTGGAGTATTACATACAGAGACTTTTCAGGCTAACCATATAGTAGACCCTAAATTCAGTTGTGACAGCAAGCCATTACCCTTTTTTTGTACTCCAAAACTAATTTAAAATAATTAGGGCTGGACAAACAGGAAAAGCAGCTACAATTCTGAGATCAAAGATATTTCCATCCAAGGAAAAAAAGTTTGAAAACCTTCAGTTCTTTTATGTCGATGCTTCCGGATCCATCGGTATCAAACAAATCGAAAGCTTCTCTGATCTCCTGCTTTTGTTCTTCTGTAAGTTCAGGTTTCAAGCCACTTTTCTTCCGCTGGGCTGTACTTAAGCCAGGTTTTCTATAGCTGGATGCCTTCAGAAAGTGAAGGAGGAAAAAAAAAAAAAAGATAAGAAATAGTCCACTCTGGGGAAAATTCAGAACACAACTAAATTACAAGTAACAGTAAAGCTGCAGTAGACATGAGAGACTTTTTTGCTGCAAGTGGTAGACACTGGGTCTCTATGCTCATTTTCTTCTGTTTTTCTAGAAAGAAAACAAGCTGTAGACTGTATTCCTGGGGAACACATGTTTAAGCTTCATGTTTCTATTTAAACATAAAGACCATCAATTAAAGGAGTAATGACAAAAAAATCAGGGAGGCAGGCTGAAAATGAACACTGCACTAAGGTAACTAAGACCCTCTGCACATCCTTTCGGTTGCTTGGATGTATGAGGAGCGGTTTCATCTAAGAAACAAGTAAATCATCCTTACAGATAAAAAGGCTAGTTGTATAGGGTCTTGATTATAAATGGGACTCAAAGTCAGCCACTCCTAAAAGTCAACACAGAAGTGGGATGTCTGAGAGCATCTGCTCTGTTCGAGCAAAGTTTAAAGGGAGCTGGTAGCTCTAGCCAGCCCATCCACCAACTACCTGTGGTGCTAGGTACACAACATGCAGTGGCAGCAGTGAGATCAACACAAAATCTGTCCCAGAAGGAGAGCTAATCTTCTTATGCTGAGCTGGTGTGTTAGTATTCAGGACACTTCTCAGATCTTTCCTACTTCTGGTGTAGTTAGTGTAGCGCCAAATGGTTCCCTCACCTGCTCACCTAGGGAGTGGTAAAGACATTTTCCTTGCGTATGGGTTTTCTTATAAATCAGCAGCAGACAGATTTTAACCCTTCAGTCTTGAGTCTGCAGACTGATGGAAAGAAGGAAATTCCCTCCCATCCCAACTTTAACTGGTTACAGGCTTTATGAAAGTAAATAAAACAAACTCCAAGAAAGGAATTTGTTTTCTAGCTACTGCTGAGTAGCTCTAAGCTAGCTCTTACCTCTGCTGAATTGTTACCATTTTTGAGCTGGGATCTCTCTTAAATTCCCAACGAGTAACACAGAAGATTCCATTTTGCTGTGTTTGGAAATGAAACTTCATTTTTTAACATGATTTGTCCCTCCCAGGTTGGATTGCAACCCATTTGTCTGGCACACCTCTGATATTCCCCTGTTATTAAACACAGGCAACAGATTTTTGTTCTTTCTATTTCACTCCGGGAGAAACCCATGTGAGACATTTTTCTGACTGTATAAAAAAAAAAAAAATTGCTAACACTCAATCTGAACCTTTTTTCTTGCATTCTGTGTATACACCTAGATTCTAGTTAAAACGTTGAAGATCCTGAGAGGTAGCATATGCACTGCTTCCCGTTCCTTTTATTTCAAAACCGGGTTGTGCAATCCCATTTTACATCTCCTCTTCTCATCTAGCCAATACCATTTAAATACACCACTGCTACAGGTGACCGAATGAAGTGGAGGGGGTCAGTAAGTGGTGCTGAGATTAACCAGGCATCGTGCCTCCGCCTGACGCCACACTCTGAGAGCAGGTGACATATTTTGCGATTCTTGGTGTTTTATCAGGGATGTCTTTCGTAGTACCAAGATGGGGGGCGGGAAATCGGGCTCTTTCCTGTTGACTTCGGCGTTGTGCCAGGAAACCAAGCAACACAGGAAGCCTTGTGAAGCCGCATGGTCCCCACGCCAACTCCCAACAACCCTTCGAGCCCAACGCGCGTTCCCCCCCCATGGGCGGCTGGGAATCGCCGGAGAACTCTGAGGCCCGGGCAGAGCCGAGCCGAACCTCAGCTGTGGGGGGCACAACGGGGAGGGCACCGATGGGCTTAGCCGGGAACTTGCACCAGCCGTTCCGCGGGGAAGGAGAGACCGCGGGGAAGGGCGCTCACCATTTGGCTGCGGCCGCAGAAACACCGCTCCACGTCGAGTCGGCCCCACCACTCGAACGGCACAGCCCGCCTCACACAGACGAGTGGACGCACCGGAACACGCAACCGATTCGAGCCATCCAATGAACGAGCCGGGCGCACCAGAGAGCCCGCCCCCTTCCCTAACCTGGCCCAATGGTCGTCGGCGGTATCGTGATGTTAGTGAGAGTGGGGGGATTACTGTGCCCGTTGCGTCTGGAAGCAAGTGGTGGTGGCGGCGTCGGCGGCGTCGTCCTGGTAACAGACCGTCACACGGTGTCGCGGCGGTGGATGGTGCGTGCGCGGAGCCAGCTCAGCTCGTCTCAGCCCGGCCGCGGGGAGCAGGGGGAAAACGCAACCTAGTCGGTTAGAAACTAGCACCGGTGTGCTGTGCGGCGGACGAGTGACCGGTTCCGAGCTGGACTTGGGCCTCTAGCCGGGAGGAAGTGGGTGGCCCCTCACCGGGCCCGAGCAGCACCGCTCCGGGAAGCCTGCTGAGCGGCCCCGGCTCCACGCCTGAGCGCTGGCTGCTTTCCGCTTCCAGGAAGCGAGTGATGCTGGGCTGGCCCGTTACGGGCGTTCGGCTTCGGCTGCACCAAGTTAGGAAGCTCTTTGTCTTCCTACATTAGTAGTAAGAGTCCTGGCTCAGTGGTAGACTAGGTAAGTCGTGACCCTTACTTAAGCACTTGGTGGTTTAATTGCAATGAAATAAAAACATTCTTTCCTGTAAGTGCATGCCCTGCCTTCACGTGGTTTTGCAGCCAAGCCCTGGATTCACTTGGTTCATGTTTGTGGATCTGCAGGAGTACAGGCCGGTTGCCAAAATGAAGCTACAGTTTTAAAGTCTGAGTTTAAGCTGGATGTAACATTTTTAAACTTAAATTTCAGAGACAATTTCAACAAAGCAACTTATAGTTGGCTGTGTTGAGGTTTGGAAGAAGTGCATTGACTTGACAGAAGGTGCTACACTAACTCTAATTAGTCTGTTTCATAACTGGTCTTGGTTTCAGGGCCATTGAAATAAAAATGCCATTCTAATAAGACAGTGGCTTATACTGTTGAGCTGAACCTTTGTTTGAGACTGGCTGGGGAATAAGAAGTTTCCAGCACTGGAAAATGGAAACCTCTTACCCAGCAGTCCTTCCATAGTTGTCTCCCATCCAAACAGCAGCATGGTCTTCTGCCCAGAGCTATGTACCAAGGACCTAGGTACCGAGAGAGCATTGAGTGGCCTTGCAGTGTTGTTACTTCAGCTCTTTCCTGATTTTTATGAAGGGAACCACAAATTGGTTATTTGTTATTTGTATCAAAAAGCAGGTTGTGAAGTGACCAAGAACTGCTTTAATTTAGAAACAGTGATCTTGGAGAAAAAAAGAAAACACAACAAAAAACCACAACAAAGCACAAAACAAACAAGAAAAAAAAACAACCAAACAAAAAAAAAATTACTGTCTTAGTAAATCCTTAAGAGAAATCAAATGGAATGATGAGGTTTTGGGAGAGTGGCGGAAACACATTTCATATTGGATTGCATGATCCAATTAATATTATTTAATCAGTTCAACTATTTTTTTGTTTGCTTTTTTTTTTTGCAAAACAAGCTACTCGTGATATGAAGATAAGGATTCCAATTAACAGCCCTTTATTATTATTGTTGTTATTACTAGAAGTACTGATATGGATACATAGCAAAATTAGATAATTGTCACAAGACATTGCCAAGAACAGTTTCCAGGTAAAACCCTTAAGCAGGTTGGTTGGAGGTTTTCAGAGGTGCATTCCCAGTGCAGTTTTAAAGTTAAAAGTACCTGCTTATCTAAAATTCCTTAAATTGTCGATTACAGCAACTATAGTTTAAAATAACTTCTTAGTTAATGATTCCTTTGGTGCTTCAAGATGTAATTGAAGTGGAATTCTGTTGTCAGTTTGCACTAGACTAGAACTTCAGGACTGTCAGCATAAAAAGTCTATTTCTGACTGCCTGCTCTGCTTTTTAAATTCACACTTCATTTTCATTTGAGATAGTATTCTACTAATACTTATACTTTCACTAAGCTGGACAGAATTTTGCATTTGGAATAAAGAGATGAAATAAAGGATTTGAATCTGAGCATAAAAGGTATATGGCTAAGCTTCTTAATTCTTGATGTGTATACTTTTACATTCAAAAAAAGAAAAATAAAAGGTCTGCCACAGGACTGTGGTGTGGAAGAGATTTCAAGTGAAAGAAGATTTATTCTTGGCATGTTAAAACTGAGTAGTAGATCAAAACCTTAAAGTTTTGGTAGTTTGCTTTGTGAAGTATGAAGAAGTGGCATTTCTTTTCATGCACATTTAATAAAGTGTTGATGCGTGCTAAATGGAATAAGTAGAGTTGGAACAAAATAATTTTGATTATGCTTTTACAGATTTGAAGGTTAAAGTAAGTGGCATAACTGTTTTTGCCCAGATGGATCTGTACAGAGCACTTTTGTTTTGCACATAGTTGTCCATTCTGCTCTAATGAATTTTTGCCCTAAATAAGCCAAATAACTGAAATTCCAGATAGCAGGTCAGGAGATAAATGGTAGTTCTACACAGTCTGCTCTGTATAATGTTTAAGAAACCACCAGAATTAGCAGTACTTCACTATCTGCCAGCAATTAAATATTCCCTGGTATTTTAGCAATGCACCATTTCAGCAACTGTGTGCATTGACATCTCCTAAGAAGTGCACAGGATAAAGAACTGTTTAAGATAGCATCACAGAAGTGGTGTAGTCAGTGTTAGACTGTTAATTTAAATTTTTGCTGATATATGCTGTGGAGTGCTGTGAAGATGGGGCAATAAGTTTGTGTTCTGTTCACAGATCCTGCCTGCTGCCCATGGCTTTCAGGGATGTGAATGCAAGGCAACACATTGGACTTCAGCAACTCTCTTCCTTGGCCTTAGCTGGAAGAACATTACTGGGGCCAGTGAAATCGTGTAAATTCATTGTGGATGAAATCACCAATGAAAGCACATTGATTTGTTCTGCTGTTAGACTGATTGAAAGTTTGGATTTAACTAGTGCTGCTGGACAGCTTCTTAACGAAACCATTCAGGCACAAACCAAGGAGTTTAAGACTGGAATGAGTACCCTGTTGTTTCTTGTTGGTGCGTGGAGCAATGCTATAGTGGAATGCCTCCAGCAAAATGTTCCGGTTTCAGCAATAGTATCTGTGATGTCTGAGGGGTTGAACTCTTGCTGTGAGAGAGTCCAGTGTCTTCAAATATCAATACATGATGTAAAGAAAGAGCTCTGTTCTAGCAGTGTTAGGCCAAATGCTTCTAAAAGCAAAACTTGCCAAACTGGATGTGACAGTCCTCCAAATTCCCAGCTTTTCCTGTATTTTCAGAAAGATATTTCTGTACCAGAAATAATTCCAATTAATTCCTATTCCCATCAAGATGATGATTGTAATTTTAACAAGTACCTGGTTTCGCCTTTGCCTGGCTTTGATTCAGTCGCTTCTCTTGTCAAACCAGCGGGTGACAAGAGTACATCTGTGATTTCTGGAAGTGGTGTTACCACATCTAGCTGTAACAAACGAAAGCTGACCCACAGCAGGTACTTCAGCACTCTAGGAAAAAGCCTTTTTTCAAGTCAGCAAGGTAATTTTCAGGAATACCTTCTGGGACCATCAGCAGATTCATGTGAATGTGGTGGTTTAGGACACCTGGCAATGGCTCTGAGCCACGGAAATGAAACTAGCATGAAACTGCTACAAAGCATTGTTACATATCAGCAAGAGACAGCAGGACACAGTGGCTCTTCCCAGTTAAATGTTGCAGAAATTGTGACATGCTGCTTAGTGGGCCTGCCTGAAAGCTATTCTTGTGCCTCCCCAGGCTTTGTCACATTGGTATCACCAGAACAAGTCACAGTTATCAAACGCTTTGAAGACAAACTCCTTCGGATTCTGCTAATAGATGGTGACCTAACAGAGCAATATCGTCACTTAGGTTTTAACAGACCGTGTAATATGAGGACCATAGTGGAGCATCCTAACCTACAGGAAGGAGACCTGTGGCTAAGCAGTATGGTAGATAATCTGATAAAATTTGAAGTAAACCTGGTTTTGGTCAAAGGAAATGTGTGTGAAAACTTAATGGAAAGATGCATTGCAAATAGTATATTGTTAGTTAGTTCTGTGACTTGGAATGTGTTGTGTGCCTTTGGGGAAGTCACTGGCGCTCAGCCAGTGACATACCTCACCCAGCTGAACGTTTCTTGTGTGGGGAGTGGGGCCCAAGTGGAGTTGTGGAAGGCCTGTGATGGGCGTGCAATGGATCTGGGTGAACTCGTGCCGGTCAGAATAAAAGCACGAGGAATTCCCCTGCTCACAGCTGTGCTTACCACTACTGTAGCTTCAAAGATGCAGCTCATTGAAGACCAGTTCTGGACGTTAGTGTATCGACTCCACCATGCTTTAAATGACAAGAAGGTTTTTATTGGTGGTGGTGCAGTGGAACTCTTGTGCCTCAGTCACATTCAGATGCTTGTCGAACAGCCTTTACAGCCACCAAATCAAAATGCTGTGAAAGAGTTTCACAATCCTTGGCAGCCAGCATCTGCTACTGAGTATAAATCAGTTGTGCTCCAAGCGTTAGCAAGCGGCTGGAAACAGTATCTCTTGATGGTTATGTGTAACACCACAAAAGCTGCATCGAAGTTGGAAGCGTGCACCTCAGTTGACCATTACCTCAGAAAAGCAGCTGACTGTGGCTCTCCTTCAGCATACATACTGAAAGAGTTTAGAAGAGGTGATCTGCTCAGGGACGGAGCTGGTCCCTTCGCTGACCACAGGGAGGGTTTAAAGGTTTATGATAATGTTACAGCCAAGACAGAGGCATGGCGGAGAGCTCTAGATTTGGTGCTACTAGTACTTCAAACAGATGCTGAAATTGTCACAGGTCCCAGAAAGAATCAGATACTGAACTCACATGCCTCAAGTGAATTTATGTTTTTATAGGATTTGCAGGCTTTATTTATAAGTCCATGAGTCCAAGGGCAACCTACACTTCTTCATAGTTTATAAAGCAAACATTTAGATATGATTATGACTTTGGAGCCCAACAGCGGAAATCAGAAGATGCGACAGTCACAAAGTAATTTCTCATTTCTAGAAACAGGAGTTAAAAAACAGATAGAAATCACTTGTGGATTTCTCTCTAACCCCAGCTGTGCATTTCTAGCCAATAATATTGTTCATATGGATAGATTCATCCAGTCAAACTGACTAATGTTATTTAGCAGAGCAAATGTGCAATTCTTTTTTTCATTATAATGAGAAGTGCTAGGCAGGTAGACATATTGAGTCCAGATGGAGAAAAGTTTGATACCTTGGATATGCTTATGTTCTGAACATACACTGTCTGTATTGAGGTATCTGGATTTGTGTTCTGTAAATTATTCTTAGTTAACGTCTTTTAATGTCTTCTAAAGAAGAATAGGGACATAACATTAGCATATTTGTGTTAATTTCTGTACAATGCAAATGGAAGAGTTAAATGCAGTAATTATGAGTGCTACATTTTATGCTGAAAGATTGTATTAATAGATGCTAATTTTGCATATTTATATGTATGTCCTATTTCAAATATATACCCTTTGAAATTTTCTTCATTTTGACATAAATTTAGGCAGAATCCTCCCCTTTGGTGTTACAGACTGGATGTGTCTCTACAAAAAATTTCCCTTAATTTGCAAGTTGGCTTTTTAGATTATTCTCTGGGCTTTCTCAGTTACTCTTGCAAAGGGGAAAATGTATGTTTTAGCTGTTAGCTAAAAACTGGAAACAAATCTATCATGATGATTGAAACAAGGCATTTTTATTGTCTTTCGACACTTGAAATTTGAAAGCAAAGCCATGGACAACTGGCACTTTGTTGCAAGAAAGAGGAGTGTAACTATGGAGATAGTTGTTCAGAATGCCAAATTCAGAAAAAAAGTAAGTGAAATGTCTCACCAGTGTAGTGAAAACAGATTGGAAAAGGAATGGAAATTGTGATGCTAAAGCAGATTCTTGCTTTTAGGAATTTTTTCATTAAAATGCTAATGTCTGGAAGCACTAGGGTTAAACACTTACTGGTTGCAATTGCTTGTGCTGATGGCAGACTGTCCTTCTGTGGTGAGAGCTAAGAATTAGGGTGGGCTAAAGAGTGTTTTCTGAGGTGTGATTCAGTGGAAAGGCAGACATATTTTCTTTGAGGTATCTCCCCACTGCAGAAGACATCTTGGATAAGAGCCATCAGCTGCCTCAAACCCCTATGACCACTGGCAGTTCCCCAGTTGACCTCTGCTGACCTTTAACACAGTTGCTGTTTTCTCTTGGGAAGGCCCTTCCCTTCTACCTGTGCATTCAGGCTTGAGTTAATGAAAAATTGAGTTCCGAAAATGTCTTCCCAGTGGTGCAAACACCTCAACATTATATCCCATTGTAATTGTCAATAGGTATTTGACAGAATCTGGTATTTTCTACCTCCCACACGTTCACTACATCTTTTTCCTTCCATTTATGTCTTTAGCCCTATAAAATAACTCCATAACCTACACCGCATTTAGTTAAAAATAGCCCTTTCTGAGACTTGCTTACATCTGGTAGGTCTCCATAGCTGGGGATTCCATGGGGAGGTGGGATAGGCTACTGAGGTTCTGAATTAACCTTAGGCACAAGGCGGAATTGGGATCCTTAGAAACAGCTTTTGAGTGTTGAACTGACCAGAAGCCCTAACTTCATTTTTATGAAGAAAAGAATCTATCTAAACGCGTTTTATCCCGGAGTTTTCTCCTACACTAGTCTCAAATTCAGATCTTTCACAGACCTGTTTACCCAAGTGGATCACACTAGGTGAATAATTGATGTTTTCTGTATGTCAGGAAAAGAAAGACACAGATAATGAAATTCACCCTCAAATACAGTTTAGGTACGTATAGGTATATATGTCTGTGCATATATTACAGTAGTGTTATACAGGGGGGTTTCAAAAGATTCAAAGTTCTCATTGCTTAATTGCATATTTTATTTTTTTATATATTTCTATTCAACTCACATGTAGCTGAAAGGCTCTTAAGGAGCTTAAGGAAGCATATTTATAACAGTTGCCTTTTAGAAATAGGGGAGAAAACCTTTTCTGTGTGTAGAAAGTTATGCTTGTAGTATTTAGTCATCTCTGACCTGAAACTGTAAATATTTTGGTTTTCTAAAAAAAAAGTTATTCAGTGGCTTTTGCCAGAATCTTGTCAGAACTGTAGGAGTTTATAATTTTATTTTGAAACGATAGTTCCTAGCAGCATAGGGATCCAGCTGTATTAATTTTTTGGTCAGTTGGTAACTGGTTGTTGTGGTTTAAGCCCAGCCGTAAATCAGAACCACGCAGTCTCTCTCTCACAGTCCCCCCTTCCCCCCCGCCCCTGCTCCTGGAGGGATGGGGAGGAGAATCAAAAGAATATAACTCCCATGGGTTGAGATAAGAACAGTCCAGTAACTAAGGTATAACACAAACCACTACTGCTACCACCAATAATAATAATGATAAGGGAAATAACAAGGGAAGAGAATACAACCGCTCACCAACCGATACCCAGCCCGACCCAAGCAATGATCTAGCCCTTCCGGGTAACTGCCCCCAGTTCTACATCCTGGGCATGGTGTGCTGGGGTATGGAATACCTCTTTGGCTAGTTTGGGTCAGGTGTCCTGTCTCTGCTTCCTCCTGGCTTCCCCTCCTTCCTGGCAGAGCATGAGACTCACAAAGTCCTTGGTCAGACTAAACATTACTGAGCAGCAACTAAAAGCATCGGTGTTATCAGCACTGTTCCCAGGCTGAAAGTCATAACCACAGCACTGCACCAGCTACTAAGAAGGAGAAAGATGACTGCTACTGCTGAACCCAGGACACTGGTGTTTCACTGCTTGGCCACACTCTTTGTGTACTAAGATATAAGAGAGAAAGATTTTGGTAGTCAAAAGAGGCAAAAGGAGTTAGTGGATGTTCAGTGAGAAGGAGATGGAAACACGGCGTAAATTAATATAAACTGCTGCTCTGCAAGTGTTTGCAGGTCATCTTTGGCTTATGCTGTTTTTCTTGAACCTCCTGTACTGAGCATTGCATAACCCCTGTTGCCAAGAAAAGATCCAGTTGCACTTTATTTGAATAATAGAGCTAAGTGGATTATGGAAAAACTGCGTACATGAATTGTGTTGAGGTGGTCCAAACAGCTATTTATAGGGCCCTTAAACACCAAAACTGGCACACCAAATGTTGAGAAAATCCAAAATGATGTAATTTTTCCAATCAGGCTTTTAAAAAGCATATAATGAGATATTTAAATATTGTGATGCAGAAGTTTTCTAAAATCTGTCAAGCATTATGTTTTGGTTATTAACACTTGTTTTTCTACAGGCCAATGAAATGGAAAGTTGTATAAACTAGCTAGATATTGTATCCTCATTACTTAAAATTATTTCTTTGATACACCTAGAAATTTAACATGCATGCTGCCCTAAAGACATCCTCCTTCTGCAACATGAAATACAATGTACACGTGTTTCTTTCTCCACTTCAAAGCTCTTGAACCTCTTTGCAACATAGAATGAAGGTCCCGCGCATGTCTGACATGGCTCTTAGCGCAGGGAATGATTTCAGCTTCTCCCAGGCAGAGGCTCCTCCTACAGTACACAAAGGCTGTTTGTGTAGAGTATTATGTGATGCAAGAGCTAAGCTTTTATATTTTATGTGCCTGGGAAATTGGGAAATGGCAGAGATTTTAGGGAAAGTATTGTCCCAAGGAGCATCTCACTCTCTGCTGAAACTCTGTCCTAGTCAGTAGTCTCATTTCTCCCTTCCAGCCCAGTATCATCATTCCCAGCTCACTCCTCCTTCTATTTAGGGCTGATGCCATTTCATTTAACATTTATAAGGACAACCTTTTAGGCCTCTCTGCTCCTTCATGATTTCCTGAAATGTAGTAGAGGTCATAGCAGCAAGACCGTTGTCCCAAGGTGGGCTAGCCTAAAGCTCACAGCCTGCTTGCAAATTCTGGTCCAGTAAGGACTGATAACTGCAAAGACTGATTGAAGCAGATTATTTGGGATGCTGTTCTGGGCTGCCCTATCTCCACTTCCATTTATCCTGGGAAAGATTCAAGAATGGGGAGCTGAGTGGCTTTTTTTTTTTTTTTGTTGATTCAACTTTGAAAAAATCTGCCTGCTTTTCTATGCTTCTCATCTGGGGGAATAACACGGTTTGCTTTTGTTGTGGTTTAAACCCTAGCCAGACAGCTTGTTCACTCACTCCCAGTGAGTGGTGCCGGGCTGAGAGCAATCAAGGCCCCCCCACCCCCACCCCGGGGCTCTCCCCTTCCCCGCTCCCAGAGGAACGGGGAGGATTGAAAGAGTGCAACTCCCACGGGTTGAGACAAGAACAGTCCAGCAACCAATGTACAACACAAATCACCACCGCTACCACCAACGACAACAATGATAAGGGAAAATAGCAAGGGAAGAGAATACAATACCATTGGCCAAGAAACGAGTCCCACCTGGAAGCCTGTGTCCTTCCGGGTAACTCCCAGTTACCCCCCACCCCGGGCATGACATGCTGTGGTATGGAATACCTCCTTGGCTAGCCTGGGTCAGGCGCCCCATCTCCGCTTCCTCACAGCTTCCCCTCCTCCCTGGCAGAGCATGAGCCTCACAAAGTCCTTGGTCAGGGTAAACATCACTTAGCAACAACCGAAAACATCAGTATCACCAGCACTGTTCCCAGGCTGGAAGTCAAAACACAGCACTGCACCAGCTACCAAGGAGAAACATGACTGCTACTGCTGAACCCAGGACAGCTTTTAACATAGAAGCATCACCTGTCAGCATATTCCTTTTTCACATGTTGGAGCCTAAGTTTGTGAGACTTTTGCTCTGTTATTTCAGGAGGCTGGTGCAAACTTGCACAAAAATGCTTTTTGAACAACGTAATGTAAAATGACACTAGCAGCTATACATTACATCTTTTATACATCTGTACTCTCCAAGCACTCCTAGCACTAATAAAATGTCTCTGGGTGGAGTTAGCAGTAGTATCTAATTGAGTAAGAAAGAAGTTTATTCTGGTGTCCACGTATGGAAGCTTCCTAACCTCTTGATTTCCTTTTGAATTTCTTGATTTATTCCTGCCAGTGTTTGTTTTAAAACAGAAGTTCTCAGCATGTGTCTTGCCCAGTGACATTAGGAAATTTCTTGGCTGAGGCTTTCTGCAAGTGGATCAAAGTAATTGGGGATCTTGCTGTGAGCCAGCATCAAGAGCTGTCCTTCTTTGAAAAGCAGGTTGACTACTCATAATCAGTGCAGGCAGGATATCTAGAAGAGCTGCACCAACTCTACCAGGTAACAAATAAATGAAATGTCTCATTATTGATTTTTTTAGTCTGAGGTTTGGTTTGTTTGGTTTTTTTTGTGTCTGTATTTAAGCTCCATAACACCCTGATATATGACAGTGACATACTCAGACGTGACTGATCTGCGGCTTTAAGGATGTGCTCACAGTTATTGGAACCTGCAGTGTTGACAGAGCTGCTGTGCACAACAGGCACTTTTGAGAGAGCCTTTAACAACAGACTTACTACAAGCCTTACAATTTTTGTAAGGCAAATTGACAGGGTATGTTAAATAGTTCAGTTATTGTACAGCTGTCCTGGGTTCAGCAGCAGCAGTCATTTTTTCTCCTTCTTAGTAGCTGGTGCAGTGCTGTGGTTACGACTTTCAGCCTGGGAACAGTGCTGATAACACCAATGCTTTTAGTTGCTGCTCAGTAATGTTTAGTCTGACCAAGGACTTTGTGAGTCTCATGCTCTGCCAGGAAGGAGGGGAAGCCAGGAGGAAGCAGAGACAGGACACCTGACCCAAAGTAACCAAAGAGGTATTCCATACCCCAGCACACCATGCCCAGGATGTAGAACTGGGGGCAGTTACCCAGAAGGGCTAGATCACTGCTTGGGTCGGGCTGGGTATCGGTTGGCAGGTGGTGAGCGGTTGTATTCTCTTCCCTTGCTATTTCCCTCACCATTATTATTATTGGTGGTAGCAGTAGTGGTTTGTGTTATACCTTAGTTACTGGACTGTTCTTATCTCAACCCATGGGAGTTATATTCTTTTGATTCTCCTCCCCATCCCTCCAGGAGCAGGGGGAGGAGGGGGAGGCAGTGAGAGAGAGGCTGCATGGTTCTGATTTACGGCTGAGCTTAAACCACGACAATAGCAAATCTGTAGAATGCACCAATCTGGTACTGACTGGCTAGAAATACTTTTCGGGGGGGATCAATCCCACATTTTTCACTTTTTGAAGGGCCCAGGGCATGACAAGTGTTCAAGATTGTGGCACAGTGATACATTTACTCTGTCCCTTGCATAACTTCTTTGTATTAATTTTTTGCCTTGGGAGTTATGTTTGAATTTTTAGCTTTTGGTAACTTCCAGAATGTGATGATGCGTACTGCTGTTTCTACAGCTTTTGCCTCAAAGTCACTTGTGAAAGTATTAACTTGCTGACAGCACTTTGAAGCGGAGAGAGTATATTCATTTTATTCTCTTCCCATAGATAAGTAATCCTTTTGAGATCACTTCGACACAATACAGTTAGAGCGTAGTTTGTATGACACAAATGTGGAAAAATAAAAAAAAAATCACAGAGTAAATTCTGCCACTTGCTATCAGTGTTGCTGCATTAATTAACAATTTATTGCAAAGCTGCAAGACGTAGATCCTTTTCTTTCAAGATGGTGTGTTAACCAAGTATGACTAGATCTGCAGTCTTAAAGGACTTTTTCTTTGTAGATCACATTGTTCCAAGAACAATGTCCACAGGGATGATTTCAGCATAGTTGAAGGGATAGAAAACAGCTCAGGTATGCACACAAGCTAGAGACTGGGTTTTATCCTGAATGGTGAAAGGAAGAAAAAACCACACTGTTCCATCTGTTTTGGCTTCCTAGCTGTTTATTACATTAGTAATATCAATTTCTTTAGACTTTTGCAGAACACTTATCTTCCCATTTCCCAGTTAGCATTTGTGTCTGTCCAGGTGTTTTAAATGAATTTCACAAATTCTATACTGTGTATTCTGCAGTGCCTAGTAGAGCTGGAACCGTGTTATGGGCATTCCAGTAAGCCTTGAGAACATAATCTGAGTTGGAAACTTCTGCAAGTACTTCTGCAAGTCCTTACAAATACTTGCAATACTTGCAGATACAGCAGGGACTGATCAGGCACAGATGGTGAAAGCTCATGGGAAACCAAGAAACCAAGAAACCAAGGCCTGTATTTGGTTTTCCCTGACTAGTAAAGATTCAAAACAAAAGTAAAAATCTGTTTAAATGGAAAAGAATTCTTTCCTTGGGGACCAAGTGCTACTCCAAACAATAGTGTTTTTTTTAAATTATTATAAGAGTATTAAAGTTGGCATGTAGTTTTTATTTAGAAGTAGTGGGAAGATTGGTCCCTGCCTTTTATTTTAGCTCAAATAAGTAGATTGGGGTTTATCACTATTCACAACTTTTGTCTGCTGCGTTTTGAGACCAAATATTTAACCAGTGTTGCAGATTTGAAGAGATGACTAAAAATAACACAGTTGGTGAACTTATTTATTTCTGAGGTGTCATCTGAGTCACTGCTTTAACTAACTAAAGTTAAAAACAAAATAAAAGCAAACAAGAGGAACCCCGTATTTGTTAGCACTGGAAAGCCAAATTAACTCCATAGGAGTTGTATAAAAGAAATTTTATATATATATCTACATGTATGTAAGCATTCTAGAGCAGAACAGACACAGTTTCTTAGTTAGCAACATTAACCTGTGGTCTAGTCAAACAGTCCTGAACTAGGGCAGTTAATCTATTCACCTCTTGTTATGTCAAAGAAAAAGATTATAATACCTCTTTTTCCAGGGTAGCTATTATAAGTAAATCTTCATCTTGTCCAAGAGCAGCCTTGTAAAAAAAAAACCCACTCCAGTAAACTGAAAGGAATTACGTCTTGTTTGGGGTATTAATTCCTGTATTTCATTTGCTGTTCCAGTATTTGCAGTCCTGTCTGTGGGTTGCAGCTCAAAGATACATGTATACCATGCACATATTAATTTAGAGGAAGCAGTCATGAATGCTGTATATGTACATGTACATGTGTATAATTCCATATCAGTATAATGTCTTTGATTCCATAGTGATGAAAATTAGACTAATACAGCTGCAGAAGTAGGACACCAAGCTGTGTGGTTTGGTTGATACACTGGAGGGAAGGAATGCCATCCAGAGGGACCTTGACATGCTTGTGAGGTGCTACTGCTGAACCCAGGACACAACCTTATGAAGTTGAACCATGCCAAGTGCAAGGTCCTGCACCTGGGTTGGAGCAATCCCAGGCACAGCTACTGGTTAGGCAAAGAAGAGATTCAGGGCAGCCCTGTGGAGAAGGACTTGGGGGTGTTGGTTGATGAGAAAATGAACATGAGCCAGTAGCGTGCGCTTGCAGCCCAGAAAGCCAACTGTATCCTGGGCTGCATCAAATGGAGCATGACCAGAAGGTCAAAGGAGGTGATCCTGCCCCTCTACTCTGCTCTCGTGAGACCTCACTTGGAGTATTGTGTGCAGTTCTGGTGTCCTCAACATAAAAGGGACATGGAATTGTTGGAACAAGTCCAGAGGAGGGCCACGAGGATGATCAGGGGACTGGAGCACCTCCTGTATGAAGACAGGCTGAGAAAGTTGGGGTTGTTCATCCTGGAGAAGAGAAGGCTGCGTGGACACCTAATAGCAGCCTTCCAGTATCTGGAGGGCACCTATAAGGATGCTGGGGAGGGACTCTTCATTAGGGACTGTAGTGATAGGAGAAGGGGTAACAGGTTCAAACTTAAACAGGGGAAGTTCTTTACTGTAAGGGTGGTGAGGCACTGGAATGGGTTGCCCAGGGAAGTTGTGAATGCTCCATCCCTGGCGATATTCAAGGCCAGCTTGGACAGAGCCTTGGGTGAGATGGTTTAGTGTGAAGTGTCCCTGCCCATGGTAGGGGGGTTGGAACTAGATGATCTTAAGGTCCTTTCCAACCCTAACTATTCTATGATTCTATGGTATGTTTATTACATCAGTTTAATTAACTGACAAATTCATCCTAATATAACATTATTTCAATTCCCTGAACATGCCTTGCTCAAGGCAGTGAGTGTTCAGCCCCTCACTTCTCACTGCTCTTCATCTCTTTAGTTTATGTAAGCATTGTTTAAATACCCAAAAGCATATTAAATATCCAAAGCATATTATTCAAGTTCTTCTGGTTCAAGGATGCTTGTTTTCTGGAGCCATTTAGCTATGACAGAATGCTGATGGCTTCCAGAAGCCAGGGAACTCAGATGTTATTTGCAGTAAGAGTGCTTTATTGGAAAAGAAGCCCAAGTCCTTCTTTGTTTGTCTGAAGTACCATGCAGTTAAATTAAAAAAGTTTTTATACATGGCCCTGGCTGTGCAATTATTCTAGCTTCTATTTTCGAAGTATTTGGCACCTCAGAGCAGTGCTAAATAAGCTCAACAGAATTGCCGTGTGTCAGATCAGTAATTACTATGGATGGGGTTTCTGTGCCTGGTATCGGAAGGGCTCTCAAATCTCAGCTCCCGTGCTGCATACTTGGGACTGTTTCCCAAGAGAGCTTGAGGAGGACCTTCAGCCTTCCAGATTCCTCTCACAACCACTGATAAAGCCAGTCAAACTGTAGAAGAAAAGAGGAGTTTCAAAGTCAGGATAAGATGAAAGAAATTATTTAAAATTCCTGTGTCTCTTACTTGTTAAGTCTGATCATTAAACAGACCTCATATTAAACTGTTTAAGAAAGATTTTCTAAAATGCAGGGGCTAATTTAGGAGTGTGTGACTTCTGTCTGTGCCAAGAGGTGCTGTTTTAATTAACTGTCTTTGCTTACCTGTAAAATAGAATTTTAGACCGCCCTACAACATGATACTTGGAATGTAACACATTAACTATGATGTGAAGAGGCATTATACAAACAAGATGTTCCATACCCTGTCCTTCCTCAAGTGATCATGTCCATCTCTCAGCTAACAAGTTAAAATAGGACTTATTTTGAATTGGATTTCTTTCAAAAGGCCAATCAAGAAGTTTTCTTTCTGTTTTATGTGTTGCTATGAGTTGCTACCACAAATTCAGTTTTTGAATGTGAATTTAAGATGCTTTTGCTGTAAAATCATTTGTCATGTGTGACAAGATGTTACTACGCTGATATGTTATTCTTAGGAGACTGGAGGGGAAGGGGGGATCATACTTTGGTCATGAATTAATACAGGAACCAATCCCTTTTTCATAAAAATGTCAGTGAAGTTTCCATTGCTTTGTGGAGTTAAAGGCTTGGTCCCTAAGAAACAGATTATTGCAAAAACATGATGGTTCTTTGCTCTTCTGAGTACTGGAGAAGGGTGTATTTCTGATAATTTCTTAATGGAAAGAAATGTAAAATTGAGGACTGCTAATGCTGATGAGGAGTGCAACCTTCATTAAAAGCCACACTTTCTCAGATAAACCTCTAATAATCTCTAATAGCAATAGCAATTGAGTACTTAATGTTGACCCGGAAAAAATCTTCTTCCAAGATGCAGTAGGTGGAGCCATCCTTTCCATGGTAGAATCTGCAGAGGATTAAGAGCCCCCATCCCTAGCAGTTAGAGGATGTCTCCTGCAGGGAATGTCACTAAGGGAGAGCCAGCTCTTGAGACAGTCAGATCCAGCTCTATCAATCTGTTTCTTATCTCTAAAACTGCCAGCTCTGTGGAGACTCTTTATTCTGTATAGTGTGTAACAAAATGAGGCCTTTTAGGAGCAGAAATTATTATAGTAATGAATGAATGTTTGAAGTCGTGTAAGATTTGGCTACTTCACCTTGAAAGACATTTTCTTGATTTGCAAACCTGATAAAGTTGATGGAATTTGTCTAAAAGGCTCCTGCATTGCTTGGCTATACAAAATTCCCGTAAATCTGGACTCTGTAAGGACTCCTCTAGGACAGGGAGTTCTCAGAGGAGAGTAGCAAACCTTGACAGTGAACACAGTAGCTCTTTTTTGGAATATAGGGTGAAGATTAAACTACAGCAGTTATAGTGTGCCAAGTGGAGCTACTAGTAGTTGTACAACGTCAGCGCAAACTTAGTAGAGCAGAACGGTTCCTTTACGTACAATTTGGCATACTGGCAGGATGGAATAAACAACTTGTTTCATTTCCAGAGTATTTTAAAAGGAGACTGCAGTATATGTGTAGGGTTTTGAGTTCCTCTAATTTTTCTTAAATGTATTCTGAAGAGTCCCTTATAATCTGTAATCATTTACTTTGCATGTGATCTTTTTATTTATGGCTTTAATATTAATCTTCAGTGTTGGATCTCTATCTGTTTAATTGTCTTGGTCTGACAAAAGCATAAGAAGTTGCCCCTTGTCATGCCTCCTGTATTGCTGATGTGATTGCACTGCTGGATCAGGCATTTTTGACAGCAATGGTTTTAGTATTGCAAGCAAAATGAACAGACTTTATTGTTGCACATGTGTTGAAAATCTTTACCTCCTCTATTGAAAATCCTCCTCCTCTGTTTGTTGTGGGTCTTTTTGGTGGTGTTATTTTTAAGTGGAAACTTAAATTGCTTTTTAGAATTATGCTTTCATCTGTGTCTGGCTTTTCCCCTGCTCTGTTTGCTCTTGAGTCCCCAAAATTAGCAAGAGTAATGTTCTAGTTTGCAGTGCAGTAGGAAAGAATAACTTAACTTTCTAAAATGTAATAAACAGTACAAGACCTGGAACAAATACAAAACCTTCAGACAAGGTGAAAGCCCCCAGAAGAATACCTCTATTCAAAATGTCTGTGGATGTCTGCAAATACTGCCAGGAGCTTAAGTCTTGTCCTTTCCCTTTCCAAACATGTGTATTAGGTTTTTCTTTAAAAATACATACTGTATCCTTGAACTCTTCCATGCTTCTAGTCAAAGAAGGTAGTATTTCCTTTAGACTAGTTGATTCATACACAAAATAAAATCTGTGAGACATTATTTTGGTCTTGGTTATTTCTCTCTTGTGATATTGGATGGAAAACAGTTTTCTGAAATATTCAAGCTTTGGAAAACAGCAAATGTTTCTAGTTATTGAGGGTTTTAAAATGTGGGCTGTAGAAATAAAGTACTCTTAATTAAGCTTCTTTTAGAATAGATTCATCCCCCATTTTGTCTTCCCTTCTTTGCAAATTCACTGCTTTCAGCAAGAATCATAAATAGATGAAAACCTACATGCTTTACATTAAATATTATCTGAAAGCAAAACAAAACCCCAACAAATTTCCTGAGGAGAAAATACAACAGATGTTACCTGGCTTGACACCTCAGGAATTTCACTGGGTTTAAATCTGTTTCTAACTGATCCTATCTAGCTTTGTTTAAAATGCCACTTATCCTCAAAGACGTGTATGTGCTATGCAACTAATCTTCTCATAAGGTCAGCATTGTGTGAAGTTTCTCCTGTGAGTGAGTTGTTGTCCCCTGAGGCCAGTTGTCAGCCCACGGGAATAGCTTCATTCCCCAGAGCAGCCTTGTAGGCCAGGATATGGCAAACTATTCTGCACTGTGCCTTTGATAATAACCAGATAAATAGTCTGAGCAACTATTGGGCTCTGCGTCTATCTCTGAACTGAGGGACCCAGAGTAACATGGGGTGCCATCCTTTTAATTTTTTTAAGCCCCTGTGTGTTGCTCTGCTGATGCCTCTTCATAAACAAAGAAGTATGGTAAATCTGCCAAGTCAACTTTATCTTTAGTCTCTTTCTCCTACTTCATTTCTCTGTTGTGTTTTGTTTTTAAATTGAAGTAATTGTGATCTTCCATCCCCTTGTTGTTTGCAACAAAATATCTGCTTTACAGACAGATCAAAAAGGTTTTATTTTTTTATAGGAAGCTCAGCTACAGGCTTATCTTTCCATAATGCATGTAGGTTAAATTAATGTAGATAAACCATTGTATCACACAATCTGTTCTGTACCTATGTCTGTAAATGCACATGGATGACTTAAATTCTTGAATTTCTTCCTTAAATATGAGCTTTGCAATTCTTTTGGGGTCAAATATGATGGAGCGAGAGATTGTCTGGTGTTTAATGTGTCATCTGTTCCACCTGGGTAACGCCCATCTGTTTGAATGTCACAAGCGGAGGCTAATTTTGTAGCTGTGCTGTTGCCAGCAGCCTAAGAAGGATTCTTTGTTGCATTTATTTACTCCTTTTTATTTGCCTCGAAATCTCTGCTGATGACAGCCTGAGTTTCTCTCTGTGGTCTGTTGAGAACAATAGCAAAATCCCACTGAAATTTAACTTAATGGGAAGGAGTCATAAGTGCTCTAGGATTTATTCTTGGATTGCTTTAGTCTGATACCATCTTTTATTAGCTGATAATTTTATGTTCATTAATGACAAAGCAGTCAACCAGCATATCCTTTACAATAGAGATTGTCTTTACCTTAGTAGCTTTTTGTATTAAAAATTCAGGCAAGAGAGAATTCTCCCTGGGCCTCCAAAATGCGTGGAGAAGGAAGGAATGAATATAAAGATGATGGCCTCGTCATCTGATCTAGCCTCTTGAATTCTTTTGGATGTGCCAGCTCCAGAAATTCTTCTGACTTATTTTCTTGCAATCCCCTGTATATTCTGCTTCTAACAAATTCCTGTTAGAATGAATGCCATAGATCAGAAAATGAACTTGGTTTTGAATCACATTTGAAATTGGCAGGAAAGCAAAGGACTTAAAGCCAAACCCCACAACATCCTCATTTGTGAAATATTTGGAATCAAGAGCCCAGTGTTTGCTTCTGAGAAGAACTAGAGCTACTTGTGATTCGCTGCAATCAATCAGGACTTTCCAGTCCTGTGAAAGAAATGACACTGAAAATGGAGTGCATGTTAAGGCAGAGGCCCTGTGTAGCCGTGTCTGGAGGACAGTACCAGCTCTGGGTGGGACTGCCTCCCTGGTGGTATCTAGGGTAACGTATAAGCCAAGCCAGAGAATATAATGAGTGAATTTTTGATATTTGGGATACCTGTGGGAACCATGTGGCCTTCTCAAGCCACTGCATCGTCTAGTCCTACACTAGGACGACTCCAGTGTACCCTACAGGGAACTGCCTATAGGCTGTGCAGTCTCAGAAAGAACTGCTCTGAGGAAGGATATATTGTCAATCTTCCTTTCAAGGGAGAAAATTTCCATTCCCGTTTTTCTAGTTTTCCAGCGTTACCTAGCTTTTGTTAACCAAGTAAGCCGAGGCCCCATGTCTTACCTCCAGGTAGGTCTTTAAAGGTTTATTACTTCACTGTAATAATGAATGTCTGTTCATTGCCCTGCAGGTATGTTTGAGGCAGCAAAGATCTGCTGCACACAGTAACTATCAATGACAATTCTTTACAAGAAGTTTTGTAGTTGCTGCAATTACACCAGATAATCCCTTACTGTTACATCAGACATACTTCTGAAGGCATTACATATAGCTAATATTTCAAATTATACTCAGAGATTGATAGGATATGTATGTTGCAGACTGCATTGATCTGAAGCAACTCGGTTCCACAAGAAATTCTAGAGGTGAGTAACCACTTGAAGCCTAAAACTGTTTCACTGCTATTATTGCTTTCTTTTTGTATTTAAATCATGCAATTAATATTTTAAAAATTTAAAAAAAAAAGAAAAAAAAAAAAAGACAAATACGGACCTTATGCATTAACACAAAGAAACTGTTAAAAGCTGCATCCATGAGGATCTCTAGGCTGAGCACCATAACACAACCATTCAGCTAGCATGATGTAATTATAAATTAAACATCTCTAAATAAATTCCAAGTTGAAAATAAAATAAAAATCCTTTAGACTTCTGCTCCTTTCTTTATGGTGGAAGATCATAGCAATCTCAGTTTTAGAAATTATCATCTATCCTCCTTCATACTGCAAGGTCTGTGGTGTCTGCATGCTCTGTACAAGTGGGGTTTGTTGGAGGGGACACCTCATCAAGTATTGCTCAAGTCCGTATTTCATTCAAAGGAGACTCAATTCAGGAGGATTTAGAGCAAGTCTGATACTTACTTGGGTTTTTTTTAGAGATACTAGATAATGGCATGTAATGATATTCTACATTTATGACATATATAAATATGCCTTCTGGAAAATGGTATGTTCAGTTCATATCAACTAGATTCATTTAAATAAAGGGTCATTGACAATGATAATTTGAGACATAATCTTTTTATGCTTAAACTAGAACAAAATTTCCTCTTTCAGGAAAGTCAGCCAAATAATTGTAGCGACAACTTATGTTATCATTTACTGCTGTATTTCCAGACAGAGGAAGAGGAGCAAATAGGAACCTTAATTACTGAAAAAGTTAGAAAAAGAACTTAAGTCTTGTCAATAAACAAAATGGATGTTGACACAATGTTTAAGATTACAGCTGAACTTTTTTTTTTTTTCATGTAAACCAGATTTATTTTTAAACTTTCTATGCATGCTCCTGTCTTTCACAGGGTATGTTTCAACATGTTGCCCTCAGTTTCAGAGGTTAGATCCATATGTTAAATAGATCTGTCTTCTCCATCAAACCCAGAAGTATTCATTAGAGTTGAAGATAACTATAATAAAATTCTGCAGAATACAATTTCTTCACGTAGATCAGATCAATTATGAAACTGAATAAACAGGTTACTTTATGATGGAGCTTTGAAATAATTGCAAGAAAATGGTTTGACCAGTCAGGTATAAAATAGAAAACCAAACATTACACAATTCTTTGGAACCTTATAATTGAATTAAAAAAAAATAAAAAATCCTCTCCATCATATAGATGATCCTAAATGTACAACCTGTCACTAAGACATTTTGAGTAGGGAAAAAATGAGTTTTGTGAAGAGGAGCATAAACCTATGGCTTTAAGGGAAGGCTTGTCAGGTGAGTTTTCTATGTATATTTGGAGTCATCAAGAGTGTACTGTAACAAATCTTAAAAATCAAGCTTTTGTGCTTGCTGATTAGATGTTTTGTTTTCCCCTTATTACACTGTTATAGAAATAGAGACCACATTTCATTGTGAATTTCTGTACCTGGTTTTGGAACTTTAACTCTAAATTTTTCTTAGACTTTTCAATACCTGTGAAGGGTTATGATTTAATTTCAGAATTCTGTCAGATGTGTATTGTAAGTTTTATTTTGATCATAACAGCTTTTGTTTCTGATTGTAAGCCAGTTAACTAAAATGTTTTCTGTTGTGTGATGCTTTCTTCCTACTTTTTTTTTTAAAAAAAAAAAGCTGTTGTATTCATAACAGCTTACCACTGCTCACTCTTAACAGGAAATTAGAGTTCTGAAATGAAAGTGATTTAAAAACAATAATAGAAAAATAATATAGCATAGTGACAAAGGTCATATTTGTTAATATGCCAAATATGTAATTCTGAAGTACTGAACAGGTGAGATTCTTGGTCCTGTTTCCAGGTGGTGTAAGAATACCACCAATGTATTTCTTTACTACAAAGGCAGGCTGGGGAAATAATCGATATTATTTATATCCAGCCTGGTCATCTCCATACTCTCCTCCCACTTTTCAGCTCTTCCTTTGTTTCCCAAGTGTGTTAAATCAGCAAGGCTTAGCATTGCTGTCATCTGGTCTATACTTTCTGGCTCTCTACCATCTGAAAAACTATTCTCTGGACAAATTGGATTCTGGAGTAAGTCTTTGTTTCTCATGGGATGACATGAACATCAGCAGCCCAGAGCTGTTGTGCTTAGTCAACTTAAAATGACAGCTGCTGTTAATAACAATTAGAACTTGCTAACACCAATTGCATGGATAACTTATGAAATAAATGCCTGCTTGTTCACTGGTTATTTAACTGAAGTAATGTATAGACTATCAAGCAGCCAGTAGCAGCAGTGACTCGAGAAGGACTATGAATCCAGCTAACTTCTCCACTTTCAATTCTCCAGAGACTGTTTATTGAGGTTTTTCACTCTCCAGTGAATAAGAAATGCTGAGTAAAAGGATATTACATAAATTGGCTGACATTTGCAGTGGACTAGCTAATTCTTGTCACCTTGTGTGTGTGGTGGCTGTGTGTGTATACGCATATGTGCCTGGTATTGTCAATGAGTTCCCAACCCACTCCCCCCTGCTCCCAACAGGCTGTTGTGAGCCTGAATTTTGAGGTTACATAAGAGACAATCCAGGAAAACACGCTGAGCTGTTTGGAATTTACCCTCAGCACTACCCTCTTTCCTCCGTTGTGTCATACACTTTTTTAAAAAAAAAACAACTTTTTGTTTTGTGGAGTGTTGGGTTGTGTCTCATTTGAAAAGGTTATGTCTGTCTGTCTTGAGGAGGGAATTGGGTATACCAGAAGACTTTTGCTTGCTTCTGCTTTCCATGGGCTGTGGCTGTAATTGCTGGAGTTAAAAACCTCTTCTTTTTCTTACATCTGGGACTTGAAGATTAACAAGGGCAATAATGCACCAAAGGGATATTAAAAAAAAAAAAGAGTTGTTAAGGCTGTATCTTTACCCTAACCCATAGAGTGATGCAACTGCCATCCAAATGGCACCTGCATCCTAGGAAACGCCTAGCAACAGGTACTGTGTCTAAGAATACTTATTCTTTTTCTTCTTTCTGACAAATTATTTGCCTTCAATATTGTGAGATTATGCATTATGGCCAGTGAAAATGGAGTAATTTCTAGTGAGAGTAGATTGATGTGAAAATCATAAAACATGTTCCAGTGAAAGAAATCACTTCTCATGCATTTCAATATGAACATCACTTGTTTGCTATGTGTAACCCTCCTCTGAGCTGTGCTATTTCTGGATGATGTTTTATATTCCTAGACATTTTTAAGGCTTTTTTTCAGCAAGTTTGGTTGGTCTGTCTTAAAACACTAGAAGCGTGTGACGGTAGAATTTTCTTAGACTAGGCTGGAATACAGTGTTATTTTATTACACATGATTTTTCTCTTTTGGCCTAGAACCTTAATTCCCATTCCACTGGAATTTCATAGTAAAGGTCTTAATGATATTTGGTTTTGCTTTTAAAAGCAGTTGGGATCAGACCACTCTGCCCTGCCTCTGCTTTGTAAGGTATTGAAAAGAATGCTTTTAAAAGTGGGGAAACTCTTAATCATTATGAGCTTGATCTTTTGCAGGTTGAATTCAATGACATTTAACTACAGCTAAATTACTCCCAGTACCACTGCTTTTCCAATAGATCAAAATCAGACATGAGGTAACAAAGAGCAAGCAACTACTTAACTACTTTGTTTATACTCACTTATACAACATCTGAATTCTGTCCCCTTCCATCTAGTCTACCAAGCTAATTGCATAGAACTTGTTATTTTCATTTATTGCTTACAGCGTGATTTGCCTTTCTTTCATGTAACCGTCCTAGAAAAAAGACTTGTGTCTGAGAGGTAGTGTAATTGTGTTTTCAATTACCCTGCATGGTAGTACATCGTTATATATGCTAATCTTTTTTTTAAAGACAGTATACAAAGGACATAAAGAAGCTGAAATGAAATACTTAGACTATTTACTGCTTATCTATTTTGTATGTGAATGGAAGAACAAAGCCTGCTTTACTAATTTTAAGAACCAAAACTATTCACCTCTGTCACCGCCTAATACGTGATATAGTAACATACATGCTGCAGCTTTTTTGAATTTGGTGTTGTGACTTAGACATATGGCAGCCAAAAGCATTTGTTTACGCCTTCTTAAAATTTCAGGGGCCTCTTCTTCTTCTCTTCAGAGAAATTACTTTCATCTGCTAAGTACAACTGGCTTAAGCTACAAATTATGGTGATTTTTTTTTTTTTTATACTGATCACTTCATCATTATCTCTGTCACATCTTTAATAGTTGTCCTTACTGCATGTGCTATACCCAAGCAGTTTCACATGCATAGGGCTAGGACTTATAGCAATAACTGGTTGGGAATTCAAATGTCTTAAAACCAATGGCTACCATGTTCAGTTGAAAGAGCCCAATAGATTTTTAAGGGGTTTAGATTGAGGCCTTAATTGATTCCACTTTTAGAGGTCTGAGATGCTTTATGGGTACTTAACTTGGAGACCATGGGAGATGTTGTCTGGTGTTCAACTGTTTAAGAATTGTAGACGAAATGGAGATACCTTAAAATATTAGTTTCTCTAGAAAGTTATGTGCAGTGTATTGAAGGTAAGAGTGTAAGGAAGGATTACAGAGAAGGTTTGATTTAGAGCTTGTCATCAGGATAACAACTCCATGATGCTTACAACTGTGTCATCTGTTTGCCTTTATGGATCATGGAGACTTCTAGAAACCGGACAGCAAGAGTACACAGTATTAAACACTGCAAAACTTGAAAAGGGCTGGCTCTAGTGCTTACAGAAAAAGCATAAGAAAGGTTCTTTTATGGCTTTCTTAACCAAATGCCTTTGGGCTGCACTCAGTAGGCTATTTTACTTTATTTTATTTTATTTTATACTGTCTACTACAGTAGAAAGCTTGGTCTACCATTTCTTTCTGGTGACTGTTGGGGTGAGAACACAGACTGCATTCTCCTGCCTCAGAATTTTGGAGGTTTTTTTGTTTGCTAAAGCTCCTTTTGTTTGCTAATGATCTCTGCTTCTTCATTCTGTTCTCCATTCCACAGCCACGGCTGGGAAAAGTATTTATGCTCATCTGTGTCTCTCTGGTAAAATCAACTACTAGGAAAAAAAAACAGCGTTCCATAAAACTAACTACTTAATAATCAATTTGTGTATGAGGTCATATTTTTATCTGAAAATAAGTATATGAGTTCTTTACATTTAAAAAAGTGGCAAGCAGTATGTAAGGAAGAAAGGAGACCATTGCTCAGCAAGTAATAATACCTTTTGGGCTACTTGGTACCACTACAAATAGTAAGGTAGGAAAAGTAATTGTCCTTTAAAGTCGTTTCCACAAATGTGCTTTATTAAAATGAAGTAGTGGGCATGGCATTGGTGTCATCTGATAGTATCCATAATGTAGGGATTGTGACCTAGTTAGTGAAAACACATGTTGCAGAAATTCTGTTCAGCACAAGCTGAAGTAATTTGATGTAGGGCTGTAAAGGCTCTTGTATATTTTTCTTGGGAACATGCAAGTGCTGTACATAAAAATATTGCGGTACCTTCATGTAATTGTGATCTGTATGCTAAAAATAAAATCTGGAGATGACTGCCAAAGAAGTCAGTGGAGAGGTGCAATTTCAAGGGTGTGAGTGAAAAGTAACGTCATAAATTCCAACCAAATAGGTGAGGTAGCCTGGGGATATATCCTGTCATGTCCTGTTCTTCCTTCCACACACTGCTGTGCAGGGAGACTTTTGCAGAGTGTTAACTGTGCAGTTAGCCTTTTCCTTTACATGGTAGACCCCTGCCTTCCCCTTCTTGAGGAACAACATCATGGTAGGTTCAGGAGGCCAGGGAATACAATAGGTTTACTCCCATGGGAAGTAAAACGTAAAAGAAATTATTTCATCACTTTCTCCTTTCTTGTATTCAGATCATCCCTGAACAAATTTTCTTACGTCAGTAAAAATGAGAAAGGATGTTGGCTCTGGAATTTTAAAGTGCTACTTAATATCACCGCAGTCTGGCTAGCAAACTTTAGGCTGTGGATCTGACTCCCACCACCCTCCTAGTTCTTGTCTGGACAAACAGCAAGTTTTCCCTCCTTGCATTATGAAGATCTGACCCCCAGCAGCTGACATCCACAAGAGCACGCTCTGGCAGGCTGAAGCTCCTCAAGGGATGCATTTCATCTGTGCAGCTGAATGCGGATTGTTGGTGTTTTGTACAAAGCTCACCATATGACAGATTGCATCTTGCTTTCTCCAGGCCCACACAGATGGTGCGAGTGACTAACTGATGCCTTGACTTTGCACAGCCTACACACTGATGTCATAAGAAAAGGCTAATACCTCTGAGGTGAGTCTCCTTATTTGTTTGTATTCCAACAATAACAGTGGGAAATGCAACAATGAGGAAGAAATTAATAAAAGAAAAGCTCAACTTCTTATTAGGAGCAACTGACATAAAATGTGATGTGTAACCTAATGAAAAGAACCATCAATATTAGTTTGGTATTTTTTAAATAAATGAATCATTAGATGACAAAGCCCATAAATTGATTCATAAATTTGCTGTCACTGTGAAAACACTGAGATTATTCTGTCTGAAAAATTGCAATTCAATTATGAATGGAAATAACAGCTAAAATCCACCATTCCTCTTGGCCAAGATGCCTAGTGAATCTTACAAAAATAGACTTCTGAGCACTCAGTTATAACATCCTTGGGATTATAATACATGCACAGAAACATATGCACTAAAATGCCAGCAGGCCACCTTGATTTTATTAATGAATTGCTATCATTAATTGCAATTAATTTGACTTGCTGGTCTTTGGGGGAAATGATTTTAATATTGTTTGTTTACCAAGTTTTTTGTTGGTTTTACAAGTTACTTGTTGACTTCAGTGAAATGACTCAAGGTGTGCAATTAGTCAGAATGAAAGCCCTTAATATTTATGGTAATAAAGTTAGCCACGTATATTTTGTTACTTTTTCCTGTAATGAAGCACTCCTAGATGATGGATGAGTTTGCTATTGGTTGCTGTTGCTGAGGTAATCTACAGTAGTATCATCTTTAAAGAAGAATAGTTTTGTAATAAGAGTTCTGTGATAAAAGTTGTATGAGTTTTCAAAAATTGTTTCAGTTTTTCAGCTGTTTTGTCAGAAAGGAATTCATGTGAGCTTGAAATTGATCAGCTGAAATTCTGCCTCATTTCAAACAATTTCAGAGGAAGTCTTGTGACTGATTTTCTTCTAACGTTAAACTTGTCCAGATGCTTCAGAACAGTGTCAGTTAGAACTTCTGTAGTGAAAGGTTGGAGAACTGTTGAAAAGAAGATACCACACAATGCAAAATGGCCTCTCTTTTCCTTTGTTGTCATCCTTCAACCCTGAGGACAGCAGGGCCCAAAGTGATGTGACGTTGTGGGACATTGTCAGGTTGCCTGTGCTGGTTTGTGCCAGGAAGCAAGGGCTGTGGGGTGGCCTGAATAGCAGAGCTCCCAAGCAGAGCTGCCTGGAGATTGTCAGGCATTACCTGTTGTACGTAGGCAGGTGTGCCAGTGTGATGGTGATGGGCAATCTCCTAGGACTGGAGACTATCGCCGTGCCAAGAGAGCAGAATAGGCAGTTGGGAATACTGTGAGGAGGGAAAGTGTTAGGGGAAAGGAAAATTAAAAAGTCTATGGAAAAAACTAAGGTACAAGGTTATGATGATTGGTCAGGGAATGGGAACATAGGCTTTGAAGTTCAAAAAAGAAGGTAGGGATTAAGAAAAACTGGGGAAATTAAACCCATCTATTGAACACATGGCGAGAAGCCGTAGTGAAATGCAAAGGAAAAGTAGTCCGGAGGATAGAGCTTGGCATGAGGAACTGAGGAAAGATTTAGAACCAGACTAGAAACCTGGGCCTGACAGCAGGGGGAGAAAAAGAAACAGGGTGGGGACAAAGGATGAGGAGACTAGACAGACTGGGGGTGGAGGGTGGGGCAGTCAAAAGAAAGGAAGATGAGTCTTTGCCTACTTCAGTGTCCTCCTGGTTTTCATTCCTGGGTCTGGGGAGGATTACACAGCCTTTCCCTTCCTCTGCTGTCAGAAGACTGTGAAATCCACTGATAACATGCATACACTGACCCCTACTACTGCCCCTCAGTGTCATTGAAGGACAACCTTTTATTTTTAATGTCAGAGTAATTGTGGTTTGTGGCAAAGCTAGTGGGTCCAGCATTATCTCCATTATCAGTGATAGCCCCCTTAGGGTATCAGTAGAGAATTCGTGGGTTTTAAATTAGAGGAGATCAACAACATTAACACTGCTTCAGGGCAAACAATCAGTTTGGTAAGGACACCTGTAACTCTTGCTTTTCACCCTTAAGTCCCTGTTGCTTGGAGTTTGCACTTTCAGCATTCTCTTTAAGGTACAGCTACCTTTTCTTGTGTGGTGTTGTAATCTTACAGTGGTCTGTGAAGAAGTTTTCCCAAATGCCATCTGAAGTATGAAATGGCTAAAATTTGTGGCTACAATTGCGCAAGGCAGAAGGCTGGTCACATTAACGGCAGACCAAACTTCCTCTTTAGCATTAACTGGTGGTTCTTTCAACAGGTAATACAGCTTCTGCAGAGAAAATTAACATGTAACAGTAAAGTAAGAACATGTCCTTCTACCACTTTTTGGATGGTCTGCTGTCATGTCTGTAAGCAGTGATATCTTTATGTAGATATTTGATTAGTACCAAGAGCCAAAATCTGTTTGCACAATAATTTGCTATTACTGGTATAAGGACTATATAGCAACACACAAACCCTTTTTGTCTTCAGGTTACTTTCAAAGATGAGCATATTCTCATAAAGAATTCTGTCACTTGATGCTTGATGGAAGACTACACTTGATAAAATTAATGAGGGTGTAACAAAGTGGTTCATGCAGGCATTCAGTCTCTTAATTTTTCCTGAGGGGAAAAAACAAATGTGAACTAAATAGTGATTATCGTGTAATGAGTACTGCTTTTGCATAGAAAAAGAAAGACAGATCACTGAGCAATTTTAACTTCCCAGATGCTGTATTAATTATTGTAGGTCAGTTTTGAGATAATATCCTGGACAGTGTTGGGAAAGCAATTTTTTGGCAGATAGCATTCTATTTTGGCACATGGACAGTGGATTACAGTTTTTTAAACTGCCATGAATAAATGCACTAAGCATCTCTCCAAGAAACAAACAAGATTTCACAAGAGCCATTTGGCTTAAGTTGCACTTACAGTACTTGTAACGTCAGATAATGTAGGAGATGTAGGTTCATGTGCAGTAATGGTAAACTTATGGTGTAATGGCTGAGAAAGGAGAGAACTGCAGAAAGTGTTCCACCTATGCCAGTTGTCCCATGGGTGGATGTACTGAGGTGTGGTGGAACAATAACAGCTATATCCATGACGGCACTAAATGCTGCCTCAAACTCATTTGGGATAGTTCTCCCTCCAAGGAACTTAAAGCTAATACAGCACAAGGGACTGCGTAATTTTTTTGTGCTTCTCATAGCTTTCCAGGGCCTGTCTCTCCTTCCTCAAATACTAGTGTGCTGATATCCTGTACAGTAAACTGTTTGCAAGAGGTTTAACATGTTGACTGTGCTACTGGAATTCTCTTTGTGTTCTGCATGTGATGGTCGGTCTGTGACCTGCTGCTACATGGTGTTATGCTCTGGGGACCCTACAGTGGGGCCTAGGTTTGGGGATCCATGGAAACCATCCTGAAACAAAGAGAAAACAGATGGGAGAGTGGTTGTGACATTCCTTCTGGAATACTATCAGCACAGATTTTTATTGAGAGAGAGCGTTTTGGGTTTGTTTTGGTTTTGTAGTTTTTTTTTATTATTATTTATTTATTTTTACTATTTTCTAATTACCAGCTAACATATTTTACAGAAATAATGCAGAGCCAGATATTGGTTGAGCAACTGGTAGAAACTAAATTTGTGATGCAGTACAAAACATTCCTTTTATTTTTCTTTGTAACATCTCCCTGATCTCATCTTTCCTTGCCCTTAAATGTGAAATGATGAAAGCTGCATGATGTGGTAACTTTTGTTCCTTGGGAATAATCTGTCTTTGCTATATTATATTCCTCCATGAAGTTAGCCTGGCCTTGTGCTGTAACATAGCAGTGAATGGAAAGAGTATTTTCCTCACCAACACCTATACTTTAATTACCAGTTGCAGTCCTGTGAATAATTTAGCATTCTCCAGAATTAGCCCGTATGGAAGTTACAGATCTTATGGCTCCTACAAGACAAGAGCCTAACTTAAAAGAGGATAAAGAAGATCTGCAACAGATCTTCTAATATTTCTGTTACACTTGCTAGGCAGTGTAACAGAGCAAGAGAGACAATTTTTGATTGGGAGTGGTTTGCAGTTGATGTGGAAATGCTTAGAATTGTTGCATGTAGACTTGTTGCAGTGGGCTCTTGGTGGCCCTGCTTGAGCAGGGGGGGTGGACCAGATGATCCCCAGAGCTGCCTTCCAACCTCAGCCATTCTGTGTTATGTAAAAATCCACTTCTTAAAAGTTTGTATGTGCTCTGTTCAAATGGGTTAATGGGTTTCCTAAATAACAGTAACACGTACAGACATTGGCTGCATTTTTGTGTCTGCCTAACAAGCACTGGTTTTCCCCCCACTATAGGGAAAAAGATCTCCCTATAATTTCCTAGTGTGTGTCCAAGCATTTCCAGTGCAAGAGCAACAGCTTTACCTGTAGTGGTATCATGAAACTGAAATGTGGTTTTAGTCATAAGCAGAGGATAAGTTACTTTGGGACAACTGACAGGACTACTGACTTCACACGAAGATCTTTAAACTGCCTTGATGCAGAGCCCATGCTGGGGCAGCTTGACCACCACTACCCTGGAGCTAGGAAGGACAGCTGGACCATTGACATTTTCAGCCATTAGCCTTCCAAGTGGCATGGCAGCAGGAGAGATAAATACCTAAATCATGATCTTACATTTATAATGTGGTGCTGTGAGAAAAAAACATGGTTTTATGACTGCGCTCACTAAGGAATCTCTTACCTTAGTAAATTTGGATTTCTTTGAAATCCAATATTAACTCAACTCTTTGGGCTCATGATGTTTGATTTCAGAATATTTATATATATTTTTTATTAATATCATCAATCTTCATACTGACATTGTTTATTTTCTTAGCCTGGAGTAATTTTGCTAATTTATCAATATTAATCTATATAATTTGGATACAGAGAGAGAGTGTGTCTGTGTGTCTATATATGCATCAGAGAGGAGAGTGGTGATTTTGCTAATTCTGAACTCTAACATCCATAAATATTTGTACTAGGAACACTATTTCTTGTTTCTCATAAGTTGAGGTCACTACTGTATCTCATACATCTGCAATAGCTGTCTCTGCTTCTAGACAATTCAATTCTTTTTCCAAGTGCAATCATTTTGGACCATAACAAATTTGATTTCATTCCAATTTAAGCCTCACTGGATTGTTAGTTCTCTTATGTTCAGTCATCCTTGGCTGTTATGTTTCCAGCATCAACCATTTGTAAAGACGACCCAAAACAACACTTTGGTGATCTGTTTTCATATTGATTAAGCCTATATTCAGAAAATTTTATGTTAGAAAGACCTAAACAAGTGTCCACTGATGCTTTATAGGAAAAGAGTACTCTTCTGAACTGGAATGGAGACTAGAAAATGTTTATAATACAGAGGAGATATTTTTTCTAATGTTGATTTGATTTCTTTCTATTATCTGTACCAGGAAAAAAGGAAGAAATAAGCTTTTGTTAAAAAGAAAAAAATATATATATATAAAGTGGGATAAAGTAACCTGAAAGATAAATGAAAAGCTAAACTTCTGTTAGAGATTGTTTTTAAAAAGTGGCCATGCAAGACTTTCTCAGACACTTAACAATATGCATTGATGCTTAAAGTACAGAAACTTTTTCTCATAAACTGCACTTACAAAAGTAGACGAGCAAAAATTGAGACTGCTTCCTACAGTAACTATTATTTAGAAGGAAAATTCAGGCTGTTATAGACTGATTTGTGGCTGTGTGTTTCCATTATACAAAGCAGCTGAAACATGCATTTAAGTTCCTGAGTGAGCCTATGAATATTAACTCAGGATATAAATATCTAATGAAAGAGGTTGATGGTGAAAGAACTAAGAATTCTGGGGAATAAATGGCTACTGAATTCTTAAATGCATACTTAGACTTTGAAGGAAATAAATGTTTCTAAAGTTAAGTAGTATTCCAAAGCATGTAATCTCATATATTCATAATTCACTAAAAGGTTAAGATACCATATTTCATCCATCCAGATGTCTGCCTGGACTTCCTGCACAAGAGCCCTTCTCTCACATCCAGGTTATTCTCCTCTTGAAGGGAGCACTGAGGTGGACATTCAAGGGCAATCCACATCATGTGTATCTTGTGATTTATTTTTCTAAGCTGCGGGAGACATGTAGAACAGAAAACTGTAACATCCAGAAAGCTAGAAGAAAAAGAGAGAGAATGCTCTTTCCCCTTTGCAACCCCAGTACAACTCTGTTTTTCACAAAATTGCCTTTCTCTCACTTTGCAAGCCTCTCTTCCTGTAGGGTTATTGGGTGGAGAAGTAGCCTTCCCTAACACTAAGGATTAAGCAAGTAAGACTGAATTAGAAGAACTGCAACCCACTATCAGAGAAGCCTACCTAAATCTTGGCTGAATATAAGGTTTGTGTGGTGTCATGTTGGCATATATCATTTTGGAGAGCATGGGGCTTACCCTGAATGAGGCACTGTGTGAGGACAGACGACATGAAGGCTATTCCCAGCTCTGATCCGGTGCTCCCCAGTAGGGTGTTACTGGCTGCCTGGCAGCTCCTGCGTTCCTATAACCAGTCGCCTGACTGCTAGCACAACACTGAAGTCAAAAATGCTTACAGAAGATTTGGCCATGAGTGCCAAAGTCTATGGGGGACATTTCCTTTGACAAGTGAATATCTTGAGAATTTAGTGAGAAGCATTCAACATTGATATATGCTGGTAAAGTGAGAGGGACTTTTTTCCACTGCTAGCTGAGCACTAGACAACACAGGAAAATCTTGAAGAGAAACACAGCTTATCCATCTCTCTTGGGCTAATCGTTAGTTGGATATGCACCAAAGAGAGGGACTGGGAAGCCAAGAAGCCCAAAGAATCAAGAAGTACAGTGATGGACTGGAGGCCTAGGTTGATGTTACATTTCTAATAGTTGGAAGCATTTCCTGCTGCCATAGTGAGACAAACCAACTGCTGATGTGTCTTAATGGTGGGAAGATGGATGAGCCACAGATGTGTGCTTTCCTGTAGTTTTAATTACATTTCAAATAAGGGCTTTCTGTTTGTTTGTTTTCACATTAAATCAGGTCTTCAGATTAATTTAGCTTTTCAAACATCATCGTCATGATTGTGTGACCAAACACAGCATGGAGATGTAGTGCTAGCAAACTGTCAAGGACATATAGCTGAACCATCTCTGAAAACAGCTTTCATGAAAGGGGATTGACTTTTGGGGGGGGTTGTTGTATGGCAAGATTTGTAATAGTAACTGCTGAAAAGCCTGTGAAAGTTGTAGGCTGGATTCTTGCACTTTGGATTAAAAATTGAAAACTGATGGAGCTGATGGAGTTTGTTACTCTTAATTTGAAATATCTCAAAAATTAGTCTTGTATGTTGAAGGTTTTTCTGTAACCAGGCTAATTATATATTTTAGGTTTGGTTGTATTTTGTTTTGCTTTGTTTCGTTTTCCAGATGTTCTGAGCACAATGCTACTGAGTGTCTCTAGAAAGGTCAGAATTATACATGGAATGAAAGTGATGTTTGCACATACAGATAGTCCACAGTTATCTACCATCAGAATGGAGTGCCTGCTTTGTTTACAAAGTGCCCTGTGTTCAGTATGACCCCAAAGTACTAGAGCATCAGTGGATAAAACAGGTTTTTCTCTCTAAGAGGTGAGCTAATTCCCACAAGGAGCAGGGAGTTGGACCTAATAATCCTTACGGGTCCCTTCCAACCCAAGATATGCTATGACTCTATTAAAAAATCTAGCTAGTTACAAAATAATGCAAGACAAACGCAAAAAGCTAGATAATTTAGGTTAATGGAACAGGTTAGAGAGGAGGTCTGTAAGATTTGTTTTTGAAGTAGAAGGAAGGTTGGTTTTAAGGTATTTTAACATGGAATATGCTTTACACAGGCCAGGAGAAGGCTTGGAAGGGGGTTGGAAGCAGGGATAATTTATGGTTTGGGTGGAGGGGAAGTAACTGTATGGGTGTAATTGTGTGCAACATCTGAGTTGAGCAGGGGTGGTGGTAGGGATAACGTGGTCAGGGACACAAGAAAGGAAAATGCAACTGCCAAAATTGCTTCAGTCCATGTTAAGAGGAATACTAATGACCATATTCAGAAGTTGGAGTGCAGAGGAAAGTAGAATGGAGAAAACAAAAACTTGTCTGTTTTCTATTTGAAGAAGAGAAAGGAAAATGTATTTTGAAAAAGAAAAAAAGAAAATTGGCAGATCTTCAGGCAAGTGCAGATAACTTAGGGAATATGACCTTCTGTTCTAGCTCTGTTGTTTTATTTCTAGGCCTCACACATACAAGCTTCAATGTCAAGTTTCTAAAGAGCTCTCAAGTCCCATAATTTTACTTAGCCACTTTCATGAGGATCATTTGATAAGGAGTTTGAGCTAATTGTCTTACCCACACTGCCACCATTCCACTGGGCCCCATTGTGGGGACCAGGGCTCAGAATACTTGGGAATATCATGGTGCTGCTCTGTGAAACCTCTTGTTCAAGCTGCAGGCAGCTCAATGACAGGGCTTCCAGCTGGCCAAGGCTGTGCTCATTGAAACAGGGGTTCAGGGGCTCACTCCTGCCCTGTTAGCCATGTTCCTCTTTCCAGAAGTTGGAGCGCTGACCTATGAGATGCTGAAACATGATTTCCCAGGACAGTGCTCAGGGTTTGATATGTGAGGGCTGTGAGCAGTCTGCTATGCTTGCAGGGGAAGACAGAGTTACAGAAATGGTTGAGTGAAACTATGGATGTTTAGTTGTTAGAAAAGTTGTGGGGGTTTTTTGTTTGTTTGTTTTTTTTTGTTTTGGTTTTTTTTTGTTGTTGTTGTTTAAAAAATAAACACCCTCTTACAGGTTTAAGAATGGCATTTTCACCCCCTGCCTTCATCTACCTCATTTTACATTCATCTTCCTTTCATCTGTCTTCCAAGAAAGAGGCAAGTACTGCGGAAGACACTATGGTGGAAAGACACAAAATGCCCTGAATGCAGCTTCTGTTGCAGAAGAAGAGCAAGATGAAACAAGGGGGGGTGTCTTCAGTGTTGGCTGTGACTGTCCAAAACTCTCAGTGATCATGGTGGGATTTCCGGGAGAAATAGCAGAAAGTGCTGTAAGTGGATGAGCGGCAAGAAGCTGGAGAAAGTAAGGGGGGGGGGGGCATGCTCGTCAACAATGGGGCTGAAATCCCCATGCATGGGGAAGGATGGCAGGCACTTGGCCGTGCCCCTGGTGCTGCGAGGGGACTGAAGGGGGTGAACCTGCGTCTGCCCTGGGCTAGGCTGGGGTGTGATCTGCGTACTCCGTTCATCATGATTAAGCCTCTGGAGTGAGGGTGTGGGAAGCAGTGTAACCGATTCTGCTGAAAATGACAATTTATGACTTGCAAGGGGTCAGAGTTGCGAAGGGAAGTTGATCGGCAACAAAATTTAGCAGAAAGAATATTACAAATTACAAATTCCAGACAGTGTGTTTGGCTTTGGTGTTTGTTTCTGTCTGCGAGTTGCTGTGTGTCGGCATTGTGAAGTGAAAAGACCATCGTTAGCTGTCCCATTTGAGATTATCCAGGGCCGCTTGTGCTGCCTTTGAAGTCGAACTGGTCCCCAAGATCCAGGTGAGAACAGTCCCGTTAGGCATGAGACGGAGCATAAAGTAGGCGTTTGAAAACAGATCTTCTCCTGCCGTTTTGTCAGCCTTAGGCACAAAATGTATTTGCTGGGTCAATATGCTTTATAACCGACGTATGCATTTGGTTTAGAAATACTAGAGCTGTTGTTAGAAGGGTGGTGCCAGAATTTCCACATGTTGCTCTTTATAGATACCAGTCGATCAGTTTGCGGCTGTTGCATGGGAGCAGAACTAGTTTCTCTTCAGTAAATGCACAGAAATTAAACGGTGGGCGCGTGGATTTGAACAGGCCAACACACATTTCGTTATGTTGTGATTTAAACGGTTTAATACGATACAAAGGCCACGTAACTTCTGGTTAAACTCACTCTCCAGCCGTGTTATTTATAAGCCCGAGGAGAAGATGTCCGGCCTTGAATCGTACTTTTGTCGCAACACGTCTCCAGCGCTGCCGGAGTGGTCGGCGGCGGGAGCCGATGCGCTCTCACGGAAAGAAGCTCTGCGATTCCTGCTGGGGTTTCCCGGCCCCGCTCTGCTCCCGGGACAGCCCGGTCCGGCGCCAGGACCCGCTGCCGCCCGGCGCACACGGGGCTCCTCAGTCAGACCCCGGTCGCAGTTGGCCCCGCTCTTCCCTTCGGGCCGCTCCGCTCCCGCCGACCCGCCACCGGCAGGGAGCGGCCCCCGGCGCCGGGGGGAGGGCAGCCGGGGGCGGGGCGGCTGCGGGGGCAGCTCGGTGCCGCCGGGGAGCCTGTCCGTGGCGCGGTCAGCTCTGCCCGCCCGCCTTCCTCACTTTCCCTCCCTCCCGCCGGCCGGCAGCGCCGTTGCGCAGTTCCCGCAGACCGGACGGGACGGGACCCTCGGCCGCGCCGGGCAGGGCTCGGGGCGGGCGGCGGCGAGGCGAGGCGAGGCGAGGCGAGGCGAGGCTGGACAGCCGCGGCAGGGGGCGAGGCCGCCCGGGGCTGGCGGCGGGAGGCGGCGGGGGTCCAGGGCGGCGGGGAACCGCCGGCGCCCGGCGCATGGCGGCGACGGGGAGCATCACCACCCTGCCGGCGCTGCCCGACGACGGGGGCAGTGGCGCCTTTCCCCCCGGGCACTTCAAGGACCCCAAACGGCTTTACTGCAAGAACGGCGGCTTTTTCCTGCGCATCAATCCCGACGGCCGGGTGGACGGCGTCCGGGAGAAGAGCGACCCTCACAGTGAGTGTTCCGCCGGGCCGTCTCGCTCTGCTGACGCATCGGCAACGAGCAGTGCTTAGAAAGCGTGCGCAAACACGCGTATGGTAACATATAAATAAACGTGCCTATGCGCGGGCATACGGTTTGTGCGTATGTACATACAGGCGTGTACCGACGGCGGTGGTTCCAGATCGTGCCGGGCTTCCCGTGGTCGGGTACCACCACATCGACACCGGGTGGATGTCCCTGTGCAAACTCTTTCAACCTGCCGCGGTATAGAGCTTATCAAACACACAGAGGTTTGCTCAGGTGCTTGAAAGTGTCTGAATTGGTTTGCATGGCTCTTAAATGTGTGTAATGGCACTCAGCAGCTTTATGCGTCTCTAATAAGGATGTTAATGGCATAAAGGCAGAAGTTAGTTTATTCCCAGCGTGGGTGGGTCCTCATGAATAGGAGTACTCTTAACGTACAAGTACTTTTAGGAACGGAGGTTTAAATCTGTTAAAGGAAGTCGAGTTTATAACAAAGTACTGTCAAAACACCTTTTGGGCTTAAAACACTGCATGTTGTGTTTGGTGTTTTTTGTTTGTTTGTTTTGGTTTGATTTAAACTTAGTTAGTAGCAGACAAAATACAGATAAAAGAAACCCTAAGGGTTCCAGCAGAAGCAGTTTGTCCCCTAATACCTGATCTTTTGAGTGACAAAGTGGCTCCGAGCTAGGAACACATCCCATGGGTTGAGTGGTTAGTGTGGTCCAAGGGTCTGTGACCCAAGTTGGCCTATGCGGTGCCCGCTCCGCCACAGGCGCTCTCGCAGAGAGAGTGGGGCAGGTTGCTTCTACAAACACAGGTTCTTCCTTCTCCCAAGAGCAGAATTCCTTTTTGCAGGCCTCAGAATACTTTGAAAGTACTCAGCATGGAGTTTTTGTGGATGTAGCAGCAGGCTTTTGAAGTGCTTATGAGCTATTTCCTTCAAAACTGGTACAAGGAGTTGCTGTATCGCTGTCTATCAGGTAGACCAATGAGAGTCCCAGTTTGAGAAAACTTCTTGTTGTACAATGCCTGCACCTCGACCAGGCAGTGGCCTGCCTGCAGGCACTTGGCCTAAAGAGCAGGTGAAATGTCTTACTGTAATTCTTTGTTTTGCTCTGAATGATAGATGCGCAGATGGGACTGAAGTCAGAATATGAGAAGGAAGTGAGAAGACAGACCAAAGGTTCTTAAATATTACTTTCTGCTTTGGATACTTGCCATTTACAAAGAAGCTTTTTCCAAGGATTCCACAGAAATACTGTAACAGATTGTTCCCAAATAACAGTATTGCCAAGTTGGGATTCATTCTGAGGGTGTTTTATTTTGTGACTCTTTGGTAGAAATATTGTAGCTATGATGGGCTGAAGATATATGTGGAACAGTATATTTTGTGGAAGTTTGCATCCTTTATTGGGCCAATGAGTATTCTTAGGAAAAGTTATAGGAAGCTTTCAGACTTAGTCCTAAACATACTGGTTTAAAGGGAAGCATAGTTGATGTTGTGCGAGTAGTAACAAAATACATTGCCAATACAAGGCAGTATATTGTTGCATATGGACTTTACAAATGTTGTGCCTAAAGCAAAGTGTTAATTTACTATATAGGTAAGTGGTTTGGTTTTTACACATACCAGTCAGTTACTGTGCAGGATCACGTCTGTGCTGGAAAGTGTGCAGTAGTATAATCAGCTTGATTTCCCCTTTTGTATTTGGGAATGTGGGAATTCTTACAGGGAATAACTCTTACTAGTTCAGCAAATGTGTCATCTTGCTCCTAGAAGTAGCTATGAAAATATGCTGGAAATTTGCTCCAAAGGGATTGAGGACATACAAGTGTGATGCTGACTCTGGACATTGCCAGGGATATCAGGTTCTTGCCTCATTCTGCACTCTGCTTTTTGCGGTGAAAAATGCTAGTCGTGGTGCATGTTCTGCACTCACCTGACTGGGTCAAGCCACCTTGAGTGGTTTATTGTTGTTGTCTTTTTTCATTATAGAGCTCCCCCATAGTCATCTTCCACCCTTTAGCTTTTTTTTTGAATTATTATTATTATTATATTTCTGCCAGGAAAGCTAGTACTAATTTTATGTTCTTGAACCCATCTAATATGTTTTTCTCTTCCTGTTAAGCCTTATCAGTGCTAGAATTTTTTGAACTGATTTCTTATGTTGCTTTCCCAGTAGGGAATTATGTTTGAAAATCTTTCTGGTGTTGGTGGTACTGCCTCACTCTTTTCCTTTCAAGTTTCTCTGGTTTGCTCTATAGCTTTATTTTTGCTGTAATTTCTTTCCAGCTCTCCATACTGTCTCTGTACTTTATATTCTCTGCCTCCTCAGTATTGTCTGATCCCTAGAATTCTTCCTTTCCTTTGGCACTTTTCTTTCTGAAGCCCCTCTCTTTTTCCTACCCTTTTTCATCTTGAGTGGATTGTGGCAACAGGTAAAGAAAACCCAAGTTATAAATAACTGATTCAGCCTCTGTCCTGTTCTGCAGAGAGTCTGCTGCTGGGGAGTTCCTTGGGCACCCATCAGGTTAGCACTGTCTGGTCATTCCCAGAAAATCCCTGTGTTTTAAAAGAGCAGTTTGTATGGTTGATAGGGCTGGAGGGATTCGCTTCTGGCAAGTGTACCTCGGAGTGCTACTGTGCCTGAGCTGCTCCCTTATCCCCTGCTGTCATGCTCTCCTTTTCCCATTATCAGACAGCTCTTGGTTTGTTGTTTGGGGGTTTGTTTTGGTTCCCCCCCCCCCCCTTCCTTCTTTTTTTTTTTTTTTCCTGGAAGAACTCTTATTTCTGAGAAGTAGAGAAATCAGTGCTTGAAACGTCAGCAAGGCACATTGATATGGTATTACACGGTTCACATCCTTAGCATCTTTGTTGTTAATACGTCATTTGATACGAATCTGCGCGATGCTGAACCCTGACCTGGTGAGTGCTGCTCTGTGGAAGTCCCTGTGAAATCTTGTGGTATGCCTGGCAGGTCACGTTGGCATGGCAGATGGCAATAAATCTGGGACTACGTGAGAAGACTTTAAAAAAGAAATTAACAAAGAAAATACCTCAAATAACTCATGGTGATCTTAATTAAGTAAAAAGTTTTGTAAGATGGTTGTGGGAAAAGAAATATAATGGCTGCAGGGATTTTGGTTTAGAAATCTAATTCAAGGACAGTTAGGAGAGATTCTTGTGGTAGCTGCTATTCTTATGAATTAATTATATAAAGCAGCATTTGATTAGCACATCCTAATTTTTACTTTTCAGAAAGTTGTTATTTTAGAAGGCAAATGACTACCTGCTTATGTTTTAGACCAAAGTCTAATACTGTAAACAGACCTCCATGATCCATTTTCTTTCTTACTCTGCTCCCTTCTGCCTCTAGTATTAGGGGACGGCTTGTTCGAGCTGTGTGGTCTGTTTTATGTCATGGCATCGAGAGTTTTGACTGTTTTACACTCACCCCATTCACCTTGGCTTATTTGTAAATGTGTTGTTAGTGAAATTGGGAATTGAAGTTGGCATTCTGTGTGCTGGAGGGTTGGAATCGTATGATTCACACAGCTATAAACTAGGACAATACGTTTTACATGGTCAGTATTGCCACATCTGATGTGTGTTGTACAGTGACTTCAGTGAAGTGCCCCTTTGGACACACCCTGGGGACTTCTGTTATTTTCTTCCCTTGAAGAGGTATGTTGTGGACAAACAAGGAACAGAAGTTGCTTTCTTAGAGTTTGCTGTTTAAAGCAAAACAAAAAAACCCCACGTCTGTCTTTTTGCCATCGTTGTTGTTGTTGATCAGCAATTTCTGATTTTTGCCCTGGAAAACGTACAGAGAACAGTCTTCTTGGAAAGATTTTTAGAAACTGTCCAGAGGTGTTTGCCTCAAAGAGGTTACAGTGCCAGTGAAGGGGAAAAGCAAGGGAAATGGAAAGGGAGCATTTATCCATATGTTTTAATGAATGTCTCATAGCACAGCTGGTTCCCTTCACAGTTTGCCTGGCTGAGGATCGTTGGCATTTATATATTTCCATAATTTCTCAAGCAGCTTTATTTCATGGTGAGCATAAACCAAGGCGTCCGAGGAATCCCAAGCCTTTCTTGTCCACTCTTTAATGAGGTGACAAGGCTACGTAGTCTGTCACTTGGGAAGGATTCAGCAGCGAGAGCTTTTATCAAGCCTGCAGATGTCTGAAATGTCTTCTTCCTGCTTAGTACCTGACTACTCTTCCACAAGTATCTGAAGAAAATGTAAAATGGGTTAATACTGGTCCAGGAAAATTCCTTCTTAAGAATGTCTCTTTCGTAAGTAGTTGTTAACGTTGTGATTTTTACTTGTATCATACACAACATTTAAATGCTTATGCTGTAAAAGTTTTGAAAAGGCAGTACTGAAGTATATACAGACTTTTAGAACATATAGCTTAGTCAAGAAGATAGAAATCTGATTGCTGTTCCTGCTAATGGAAGAAAACTGCCTGTGATCCTGAGAAAGACAACTTTGAGCAAATGTCAGGAAGTGCTTTATTATGAAGGTTCAGTACCTGGTGCCTATTTTTCTTTTTTTTTAATAGGTGCTTAAGTTACTTAGGACTTGGAAGATTTCTCCTATTTTGGTGTTCTGCGGATGTGCCTGAAAACAGACTATTTTTACATTACTTTTGATCTGTTGCATAGACCTTACTTAACTGGTTTGCCAAATACTAATTTTCTACAACATGGTCAACACACAAATTCCTCCTGGCTATCAGATGTAGCTGGTTTAGGGAATGAGGTAGCAGAGGGCCCCTGTTTAAAAAAAAAGTTGAAAATGTGCTTCCGTTGCATCTTCTGCTTATTTTGTTATAGAAATACTGTTTTGTGTGTGGTCCAGCAGGGTAAATTGATGAAATGAGGGACAGATCACCTGTGTTGGCCGGGCACACTGAGTGGTGCTGTACAGGAGAAGATGCTGTCACATTTGTCATTGTGTCTGCTAATCCTCTTACCCCGATTTTAGTGAGCCTTACCCACCCCAGAGGTGTGTGACCGAGTAGTGGGTACATTCTGAACATGGAGCAAGGCAAATACAAAATGTTTCTGGTGGGCAGTGAACTGTCCTGTCTCTCCCAGCTGTTTTCTGCCCTGTTTGGAAGTGGCGGTTGGGAGAGTGCGGAAGGTTCCCAGGGCACCACCATCCGTAGGTACACTAGAGGGCAGGATTTAGCCCTTAAACCTTCTCACAGGCTTTAGAAATCAGGAACTCTTGTAGATACTTACATACTCCTGTTTACAGAAAAAAGCCCTTGCACAGCCACAGTTGAATGAATAAGGCAAATATGCATAACGTACAGTAGTTTCACAGCATACAGTGAAATTATGGAGAAAGTCACATAAATTTGGATTCTTGAAAAAGCTGTCTTTCTGCCCCCCTTACGTGGGCAGGTTAAAATGTTTGGTTAAAACCTGCAGTGGTGCATGTAAGAGATTTAGTGAAGTCAGAACAAAGGTTCTTAGTTATCATCTTGGTAAAATGGAGCCACAGGTTCCTGAATTGTTCATCAAAAGAATGAGATCAGGTGGCTGATAGTGGGTTTTATTTAGCTAAGAAATGGTTGAAATTTATGCAGTTGGTTCTAAGAAAAAGTTTATCCTGTGGTAGAAATATATTTGAAAGCATTTTACAGAAGGTGAGCCATGTTAGTAATGTTTTTTAAGATAACAATTTCTTTTGACATGATAGATGAAGAGATTAAATTGCAGTTAGTTGAAACCCATGGGTTCTCTTCTGTTTGTTTAAGTGTGTTGGATGTATATTACTAAAGAGTTTTAAAAGTTGATTCAGATTGATCTGCTGTAATAAAAGCAGGTTTGGATTCCAAGAGAGGTGCCAAGTGCACAGACAGTTAAATGGGCAAGAAGAAACATAGCACCTGTTTCAGAAGTAGAATTAACAGTCACAGAATTCAAAAGGTGCTCACAGATAAGCCCCAGAAAAATGTGCTGCTCTTGTGTTTAGTTTCCACAGAATACATACATCTATTGTATTTGTTAAAAGAAAAGGGACCTTCTGGATTTTTGGGCAGAATTCTATTTAATTGCCTTTTAGTTAATCAAAATCTCAACCTGAATCTTAAATTATAATCTTTCCAGTGATGTTTTCTGTAAGCTTTACACAACTCCCCCAAATTACATACATGGCAAGCAGTTTTGAAAAAGAATTATTCAGTGTTTTCATATACTGAAAGTTGCTAACAGTGAAGTGAAACATGTAACAAGAGTTTCTTTGAGAGTTTTTCTCTGAGCTTAATATTTTCTACCTTTTTCTTCCTTTCTTATTTCCCAGGAAAACATTTTATCATGTTTCCTCATTTGTTCAAAGAGGTTGAACTAAATCCATGAATCCATCCATAACTTCTGATGTGAAAGAGAGAAGAGACTGTATTTGTAAGAGATGACTGAAATTTGCGTTTAGATTATTATGGTTTTTAGCAGTTTTAGGAGTGTTGCCTTGGGATCACTGGCCATCTGTTGGCTCAAAATACTTGAGAGGTGATTGATTATACCAAATTGGTTAATAAGCCAAGAAGCAATGCAACTCTTTGACTGTCAGTGCCAGCATGTTAAGTGCAATTATTTAGTAAAAACAAAATGGACTGTATAACCTTAACACAATCCGGTTTTGAAGCAAAGTTTATCCTGAGAATGCTGAAGTTGCTGCTACTGAAAAAAGCCCATACTTGCGTGAAATCTCTGAATTGAGTCTCTATGCCAGCTGCTATTAGAAATGTTTGTGGCATGGCTTTTGAAGCCTGAAAGTTAGCAGTGAGATTGCATTTCAATTCTGATGGAGAATTAATAACCTTTATTTTTATTAGTTTCTGTTTAAGACCGAGCGTTTCAAAATAAAACAACTCATCATCATTTGTCATTTTCAGCAGGGAGTTTTGTGACAATATATGGGTAAATTGAGTTCCTGTCTGCTGCTTCTGCTGCCTCCTGACTTCTCAATAAAAATATTTAAGGAGTGACTCTCTGGGGTACTGGTGGCATTTCAGGATTATTATCTTATGTAGCTTTTTGTTTGCTCAGGGTAGGGCCAGATTTTGACTGCAGTCTGATACAATCGTCTGAGAGTATAAACAAGATGATGTCTACAAAACTGGGTGGAGATTGTCTTGCAGAAACTGTCATGGTGCACTTCTGGTTGAGTTATGCTTTATGAACCTATCACTCATGGCTGACTTTGAGAGCTTGAAACCACATCGCTTGAGTGATTCAAAGGAGAAAGACACTAAGGGTACTAGGGATGGGTGAAATAGGAACTAGACTCCATAGACATTTGCATTGCTCATGTGATGAAGTTATGTTCTTGTGCTGTGGAGCTTGTTAGCTTGCCTCTTACCTTCTGGTGAGACTTCAGCAGATCTTGGAAAACAGCAATCGCTAGCATTCCAGCTGGAATGTGAAAGTTACAGAATTCTGATACTCATGGCTATGAAATACCGCCAGATGATGTGTTTTGTAAAATCAAGGATAGATACCAACTGGGATACAGCTTGAAAATGCTTTCAGTCTCTTCTCTTTCTAATCTCAGGCTGACCTGATGTCCATCTGCAAACTTACTGTGCTTTATGTGTTTTATTAGACATTGTGTTGCCATTCTGTGGTGGTATATTTTTGCCAATAAAGGCAGCATCAGCTACCATCAGCTCAATTGTCACTGCCTGTCTTGTGGTACTACATCCTGAACCACCTCATCTATTAGAAGGCAGGACAAGATACAGTCTTCCTTGATGGATGACTCGAAGAGGATGAACAGAGAGAGTCCGTGTGGTTGTTACCTATGTTACATTTCAGGTTAGAAGAGTCATTTTGGGATCATATGACAATTAGTATTAATACAGTCCCACAACTCTGGGAAGACCAATAATGAGATTGAGGTTTCTGGATGTAGAGGACCACACCTGTAGAGTAGTTTGTGCAATACTCCATGAGGTCCTGTTGATACCTGTGGCTACATAGATGGATACAAAAATAAGAGCACTTTTAGTGTGGAGAAGCAGCTGGTGAGGACCATATAGAGGATGTATGGGCAAAGACCGTCATCTCTGCTTAGAAATCACCTGGGTATCATGCTGCACAGACTCGTTGGGCTGAGTAGTGTCTGGGAAATAGTATATGGATTCGGTGTAATAGGGCAAGTGGGAAGAACAGCTAAATGTGGGCCTGGCGATCCCTCTGAATATGTAAGTACGAAGGATTCATTTTGTGGTTTTACAGATGTTTACAGAGTCACTGTGGATGTTTTGCTGATGGCAATGTAGTTTACTTGGGAAAATAGAGGAAAAGACATACTGTGTTTGTGTCCTTAGAAATGCAGGAATTCCTCATAGCTGAAGAGGTCTACAGAACTGCCCCATGTTGTCAGTTTTAATTTATTTCAGTCCCAACCTTCTGCTTGCTTTAACTGCTTCAAGAAGTGATGTCTTCCAGAGTGTTCAGCCTTTCTGTGCTTGAGGTAGTACCTGTGATTATAAACTGTTACTCTAAACTGTTACTCTTTGACATCGGAAAGCAGAGCAAGGTGCCTCAAAATAAGACTGAATTTCAGTGATAAAGCTCTAGTAGGATGGATCCATGTTGTCTGTGTGATACTATATTAGGAAAAAATGCTGGTAGGAGTGAGAGATGTCTGGCCTGCCTGCTGATTTGATGTGGCATCAGGTAAGGCTGTGATTGCTGTCGCTTGTAGCCGCGGCATGCTTTAGATGCATGTTCTTGCTGTGGAGTCTGGAGTGGTGTGGAGATTTAAACCAGCAAACAGATTTAAACCAGCATAGTTAGTACTAATGGTGGTGTGGCTGAAACAGCAGAAAGCCAGGTAGGTTCTTCCAAGCTGCAGATTGTAAATTCTTGTCTTTGTTGTCAGGAAAGTGCTCATGTCCCTTCTTAGCTTGGTTTCAAGGCATTCAGAATAAGCATTGGGATTTTATTCAAAGAGCTAGAGGTTGGGGAAGTGACTACAGCCTGATCCATCTCTCTGTGGTCTCACAAACCCAAGTTCTTGTCTCCCCAGTACAGGCTGGGTCCTACAGTGTATTCTGTCTGCCTCCTCAGAGTGATCACAGGGAGCTGCAAAAGTGAAAAGTGTTACTCAAATATTTGAAGGAAAGTCTAAGAATGCATAGTGCATTTTATTTTTGGATGTTAGGGGAATTTGGTTTCTTACAAAGAAGAACTCTTAATGCTCAGGTGAGGCTGCATTCAGAAGCAAATCAGAGCCTTTTTGTGAAGACTGATTCACTACTATTCTGGGTCAGCAGTGATTGACAGCTGTTGTCCTTCACTGCAGCTCATGCTGTTCCTCTGTGGATGCATTATTTAAATGTCAGCATAGGGTGGTTACTCAGCTTGATGGAAGGGGATAAAATAGATGTGGGTTGAAGTAAGTCTCTGGGCTGCACGTTCTCTTTGCATTGCTTTTGCATTTAAACAAGGTGGACAGGCACCAGTGAAATACTCTGTGTGTGTGTGTGTGTATGGATTTTGAATTTTTACTATTATTTTTTACTTTTTGCAAAAATATTGATTAAAGATTCAGTGATTAATTAACTTTCTTTGGTACTGGAGATAGAGACAATAAAAAGCCAGCACAATTTCTGTCTCTGAACCTTCTGGCCAGATTAAGAACAATCAGTTTTAAAGGGCAATTTAATTCGTAGGAACTCCTCCTTATCAGCTTGTTATTTCTTCCTACTTCTGTCTTCTCTGCCTTCTCCCTGGCACTCTGCATGCCTGACACAATTTCTCTTTCACCACTGTGCTTTAGACTGTTGAAATCCAATTTGCTGATTCTTCTTGGCATTTCTAAAATCCAGCTTTTCCTTTCCAACAGTGACACTGAGGCTTATAAAGCCTATGGATTGGCAGTTTCTTACCACTGTTCTGGCAACCTTTTCCTTTCATCTCATCAAATCTGTTACTGCCCCGGTATCAGTTACAGCCCTAAAATACGATGTATTACTGAATAGCTGTTGTGTGAGTTGTATGTGAAGAAGGAGCACTAAAAATACATTTTATAAATTTTTACCTTCTCTGTTTTAGGAAGTGATGCTTTTGGGCTCATCTTCGGGTGTCCCTGTTTTCATAAATGTTTATTTTGCTGCAAGTGAAAACCAGGTTGTAGTTACAAAGAGATTAGTGAATGCATGGTGAACATGAAGAGCTGAAATTCTGCAGGGTCTGTATGCATCTTCTGATATTAGTCAATGATGTTACTATGTTGGCTAAACAGTTGCATCAGCTTTGTTTCAGAGGTGAACAACTGGAAGCGTTTATTCTGCAATTTGCTTTAGGGAATACTAAATGGAGTGAAAGCAGTTTAAAGACACATGATGGATTACTTACCCTTGTTAAGAAAAGCCCTTTGGGAAAAGTCCTATGTGTGAACATATATTCGTTGTTTTGATGAGGAAACCCTCAAATTTTGCTCTGAATCAAGAACTGAGGATAAAGGTATTGGGAACTTGGAGATCAGGCTTTATTACCTGCATCCAGTAATGAATGAAGCTCTTCTCTGATAAAGTCAATAATTTTTTCTGCTTTTTTTTTTCCCTCTTGCCTGTAAATGATTCAGTCAGCTTGTCTGCAGTGACAAGGAGATTGTAAACAGTGTGGCAGCTAGGAATTGAGAAGAATTTTATATGATGGTGCACTTGCAGTTTCTGGCATTTGAAGTCCTTGTGTAATGCCAAGCAATCACCGTTTACTTACTCAGCAGCACAAAATAACCCAAGTTGTGTTTTGTAAGCAGAATATGGAAACTCTAGTGCTTTTAAATGTTAAAGGACCTGATGAAGTTTGATCAACAGGTTTATGCATGCTGTGTGAAATGGAGAAATGTAATTGTGTTTTACACTTAGACAAATGGGCAAGGAGCACTAAGCCAGACTGTTGCCAGAGATGTTGTATGTCATCTTACTCTGAAATTGATCTTCTGCAGGATGACTTTACTGTCCTTTAAATGAAATTTCTAGGGAGCATTTGAGAATGGTGTGTATTTGGTCATCAGTGTTTCCTGGGGAGGATTCCCAGTCTGATGGGTATGTGTTAGCTGATGGTGGAGATTTGTAGGAATTAAGGTCAAGATATAAATGAGAACAGATGGAGAACCTGAATAGGGAAAAAAAAAATATTGTATTAGGTATTTGTACTTCTTAAAATGATGAGAACCTCTAAAAATGTTTAAATGTCCATGTTAATGTGGTAGACGAGGTTAGTGGGTTGATATTTAAACAGTTAGATAAGTTATTATTCTGGATTTACTTTTAAGTGTAACCGGAACTGTCTGAAGTGTTCCTCTTTCCAAAGTGTGTATTTTTGTTGTAGATGTTTACATTTTAAAGACCTTAAGTCTGTCTGTGAGTGGTTTTATGCCTCTGGCTGGCAAAAAGGAAAAAGATACACTTACAATGTTGTCACGCAAAAGCAAAGAACTGTGCCTTTGTACGGGAGTGTGACTCATTATTTCTCAGTGTGACACTTCATTTGCTTGATTGTTTTTGTTGCTATTCTGTGGTTTTTGCTTATTTAAAGACCACCTCTCCTGCTGAGGTTTGCTTGCCGGTTTTCATATCTATTTCTCCTTTCTCTCCACATGTTCCGGGTTTTAGGAGTACTTCAACTGCGGCGATGGCACAGTTGCTTTACGATGAGTGTATGGAAGAGAGCAGAGCTGTTTTCTGTTTGCTGTCTCAAGACTGGGGTTGCCTCATATGTCAGTGCAAAGCTTATCAGTTAGCAGAAGATGTTCGTATGCTTAATATGTCTTTGAGAAAAGTGTCAGAGACTAGATGTGGGAGAGGGCGAGCCAAAGATATTTCCAGTTCCTTGAGATAAGTTACAGTAGGCATCACCAGCTCACAGGCGGGGTTTGGATCTGGCCCAGCAGGCAGCTTTGGCTCTGAAAATGCCAAAATGGGGTATTAATTTCTGTGTGTGTATGTACATGCATGTGTACCTTTGATGAGCCAGCCCTTGGGTTTGGGAGGGTTTATTGTGTTAGGTGTGGAGAAAGCACACTCAACTGTGTGTCTTGCTTGGACACCTGGCTGGGAATAGACATTGCCTCCAAGCATGAAGGAGTCAGCCAGCATCAGCCCTGGAGTACGTGGGAGTGGGAATTTGGTCGTAGGGTGTTGCATTTAGCAAAGCATTGTTGATTCTTATTTTCCCTCCCTTTTTTGTGAACTTCCCTGCATTTCTGATATTTATTCACTCCAGAGGCAGTCCACCTCTGTATCAGTAGGACTGCAAATGGTTCCTATTTTGTTTTTTTTTCTGTGGACATGGAGGTGCAGGAGTAAAGTAAGAGTGATAGGGAGCTGGGGCAACAGCTTCACCACAGTGTCATTTGGGGGCCCCATGGAAGGATTTTCCTTACAGGGCCTCTGCAAATATGTTGGAAATGGGCCCTGAGCCTTTGGCTGGGGTTTAGCTTTTCCACAGCAGAGACTGCAGTAACACTAGTCATTGATCCAGAGACGTGCAGCCTGGGATTTTTCAGGGGGTACATAAACTCTCCCTTCTTGTAAACTGAGTTAGAGGTGTTTTGCTAATGACCTTTTTTAGTTCAAATGCAGTGTCCGTATGTTACTGAAAATGTGTTGAAATACCATCAGATTCCTCTGCCCTTTTCAGGGTCTGTGAGCTGCTCTGTTAGTTGTAGGGTCTGGGTATGTATTTGCTGTTGAGAAGTTCGCAGACTCAAAAAAATCTCTTGAAGCCTTGGCTGATCAGTGTTTTTGAGCCCGGAGTCCTGTTGGTAAAATGTTGTCTTTAATGTCATATTCTTGCAGAAAGTCCATAGTGAAGTTAGAGTTATGGGAAGAGCTTCTCTTTCTTGCTGTTTGAAGCAGGCTGTTTAAGTGAGAGGCAGAACAACAAAGAGCTGTGTGTGAAGATTATAGGTGGTGTAGTGATGCTGGCATTTTGTCTTGGGGTATTTGGAGTGGTATGTGGTGTCCTGCAGGGGAGAGTGTAGGTACTGAAAGGGGATATCCAGGTTATGTGATGCTACCCAGGGAGCAGCATTTTGTTGTGGTGCGAAAACTCTGCAGAGCATGAAAGCAGCCTCTGCATGTGTGTGGGGCACTGTTGTTATGCCTTACATGTGTGACAGCAGGAAATATGGGTTAACCCTTGTGAGCTTTGATATAGCATGTGCATTTGGTGGTAGCGAACAGCAGGATTTTCCATGTGAAGCTATGGAGCCCCTTGAGCAGGAGCCTGGACTAAGTAGGGGCTGAATTCTGACCTGAATTTTGTGTGATTCTGACCGTGGCTGGTTACTCATGGTTTTAGTGCACTGAAGACTGTTCATATGGATCTTTAATAAGTAGATTATAGTGGAAGTATAGCATAGGCTTTAATCATACCTTTATTTACTGTGTAGGTGTATCCAAAGCCAGGATCTGAGGGTTGGCTTTTGTTTTAGGTTTTCTGTGATGTAGTGGTTAGATTTCCAATTTCCTTGTGGAGAAGTAGGAAAATGAGGATTTTATGAATCCATTTGGCTAATACATCTCAAATTCCACCTACTTAAGGCGCAGGAATTTGCCTCATTCTCCTGCACCCTTGTGCCTTATCCTCCCTTGTCTAAGCTCCTGTTCTCTCTTTATCTCTCTGTTTTGTTGTTTTTTAACTAATGAGTTTCTGTCCCTTTCCTTCCCCACTATGACCTTTGCTTTCCCTCTTCCTTAGTGACAGTGTGGCATACTCTTGCTCCAGAACATCTTAGCCAATGCAGCTGCTATATGAGTAAATTGCACATGGCTTCACGCACACTGATTGCCCCAGGCAAAGGGCTTGGGAAGCTGGGGCTGGCAGCAGCACTCCTGCAGCTGTCCAACTGGGAGTGTGCGAGAAAGGTAGTACTCAGCAATGAGTAGCTTCCAAGATGTGCAGTTCTCTTTTCCTAAAGTAGTAAGTTGCTAGATTTTGCCAAGATCTTCTAAATAAACCAGTTTTAAAGGAGGTCTTTGGCCAAACCCTTTATGATACAGGGCAATGAAACCATCTGGGACCATTTAAGTAAGTGCAGTTTTATTTGGTCTGGGCCATTGTCAGCTTTGTTGGGTTGGTAGAACTGTAAATGGACTTTAGAATCTTCACTGTGCATGTGATTTTCAGTTCTAGGGCTCAGGGTAATAAAAGAACTTTTGGAAAATGTAGATGTTTTCAGTGTTCTCCACATTTGCTAACATCTTTTCTGTGTTGTGCTACTTGTCCATAGAATTCTTTTCTCCACTGGTGTATGCAAAACTGTGTTGAAAATACTTTTTTGAGCTCTTTTGAGAAAGGACAGGGAAGATCCAATTTGTAACAGAAATTTGAAACCTTGCCAACCACAATGCTCTTTAATACTTGTCAACTTCCATATTCTCAGAAAAGTGTCTCTAAATAGTGAAATATGTGCCCATTTGTAACTCTCTGTAAAATATCCTGGTTGGTTTAACCTCCAACTTGTAGATCTGTCCTGACCATACACCCTGTGAAAGAGGGATAGTCATGTATGTGTAACTATAATTTTACATCCACAGTCTACTAGTGAGATAAGTGCTTGAGGAAATCCATGCTTATAGAGCTCTTCTGGCTGCAGGGGAGGAACACATCAGTGTGGGCAGAGTTTTGCCTGCATTTAACATGTCACAGGATGAGGACCTGATCTAAAAATACCCAACCAACCAAAAATCCAAACCCAGAACTGCTGAACCTGTTTAAGGTATACATTAGGGAGTGGCATTGAAGAAGTCTGATCTTCTGTAAGTTGTCTTACAACAGAAAGGAAAACTACTGTTTAGTCATTCTGACTTTCAGATGCTGGTAAGAATCTCTCTGCCACAGCATCACTGTTGGAAAGAGTGCACCTGCAGATTTCCTGTGTTAGTAGAAAAGAAACTGGCAAAAAAACCCAGGTTCATCTTGTATGATCATTTGTGTGTGCATACAGAACAGCTGTCTTTTCTAGGAGAGGCTGAGTGTACAGGGAGGTAGGGAAGACTGCCAGGCATTTTCATGAGTGTTGCAGTGTGGTTCAACATCTTTTAATGCCACAAATTGCACTGGTTTTGGTGGAAATTCAGGATAGGTTGTAGCTCGTATTTTTCTACATCAGTGAATACATATTCTTAATGTAGCTTCCACGTAGTGTGAAGAACAAATATTCATTCCACCCCATCCTTTTTTGTACTACTGGAAGGCATTAGATTCACTCAAGCTACATCCAATGTGAGGTATTTTCCTAGTTAGTGACCATCTCCTTAGGTAAATGTAGCTGTTTGGATAATCTGCCATATAAAAATGTAGCTGGTGTTATACGCAAGAACACATGTGACTGTGAAATAAAATCTGGAAATTCTGAGTGTTAGATTACCCCTACAGCTTTAGAAGGCTGTAAATATATATATGTGTGTGTGTTTGTGTATATGTATACACAGACATATGTAAACGGTCTTTAATGATAGCTTTAACAATATTAGACAACTAGGTGCTCCTCCATGTCCTGTCAAAAATGAATGTGGTGAAAATTTTCACAGGATTTATTTTGGCTCAGCTATGGTTCACTGATCTCGCTGTGAAAAAGCATTGACAAGCCATTGATGTTCTCTGTTTTGACTGTTAGGTTGAGATGCAGAGGTTGCCATGCATCCTGGTGGATCAGGGAGCTCGCAGCTTGGCTGCTGTAAAATGCAGAATTCCCATGTTCTGGAAATAGTATGCACCACCTTCACCAGCTGAAGACAGTATTCAGACCCATCTGCCTGTAGAAAGCATTTTGCAGTTCAAAGGGATGACAGACAGCTTGTGATTTTTTTTTTTTTTTTTTTTTTTAATTTTCGTATGGGAATCCTTTTATAATACTTGTGGAAAACTGCGTAACAGAATGACTGAGGGGAAAAATCCTGACAAAACCAAACAACCCATCTCTGGGCCCGTAATGAAAATCTCTGCTTTGTATATTTGCATGCTCTTCCTGTGCTGAAAACTGCAGTTCTACTATCTTCCCTGTGGGGTAGTGGTACTCTGTTGTGTGGGTGAGCTCACTAAGAAGGACCGTGGCACAGATAGTAGGACTTTACTCCTGTGTTTATTATGGCATAGAAGAGTTGGAAAGCATGGTTCCAAGGAGAAGAGTGTGATGGGATCACCTGATGCCATGGGCAAAGTGAGCAAGGAGAGATTTGTTCATGGTATATTGTCAGATCCTGTATATCTTTTCCCTATAATGGGAACATTTATAGGTGTTTCTTGCTTTTGAGTGAGGTAACTTTGAAACAGTCACCTTCTGGTTAAAAATTTGTTTAATGCCTTCTGTACTGCAGGCTATAAATACATACTGATTAATTTTAATTTTGGGTTGAGAATTTTGTCTTTATGCGTTTGTTCTCTTTCCTGTTATGATGCCACATTTGGTTTTTCATCTTTAACTGCACGGCTTGTACAGTGGCTGCTTCTGGGCTTGGTATCTTTTCTTCTGGGAAAACCTTCACCGCAGTACTATGGACCATGGTGTTGTGTCCATGAAGTACATTCTGTTAACAGATTCATTTGTTCAGTAGAAGGTTTGTGGTTGTGCTCAATACAGGAACAAGGAAATGGCTCAAATGAGAGTTTTATTTAGGATACTTTAATAATTTTATCTTACAGTGTTAGAGGTTTATGTCAGGGGAATGTTTTAAATCCATCTCCTGAATTACAGTTCAGTGCCTTAACTTTATTCCATTCATGTTTTCTAAGCATTTTTGTATCTTTCAAATGTACAGCTTTATCCTTCTTCATCAGAGTTTCCACCCTGGCATGAAGAAAAACTTTTATGTCTTCTACTTCATTTCTTCTTACTTAGCAGAAAAAGGGAAGGTGATCATACCTTGGCTTATTATGAAGAGATACAAAAGAGAGTCTTAATAGCAGTAGAAAATTTACAGTTTTTAGTTGTCAGTGCATAAAGGTAGTGTAGGTTATAATTGGGCTAGGGTGTTTTCTTGTTTCATTAATTTGTGAGGACTTAGCCTCAAAGTGTATGCTTGGTGTACTGAGATCTCTGCTGTCGCAAAACCAGCAGGCATTGACCACAGCCTTACGCTTAGTGTTCATCAGATGTTAAAGGGCAGGCTGTGAATGTGAATTTACTGCTGCTCTGGAGTGGGGTCCTCCCAAAGGGCTGCCAGAATAACTCGGAAAATGGGACCTTTTGGCTCTCAGTTAATTACCTGTTTCACAACAATCTGTGCTACTGTTTTGGATTAAAAACTTCTTAATTAGTTTACTTCCATGGATCTGGTTTTGAGGTTCAGTTATGCTGAAAATAAGTACTATGAGTAGATCTGAAATGATGGCCTGTGTCTGAACTAAAGGCTCTCCTAAAGGCTGCAAAAGACATGGATACAGTGTCGAGTGTTAGGTTTCTCTTGTGGCCGACTGTACAAGTTGCAATGAGAAAACCCCTAAAACTGTTGCTTCTGGTGATGACTACGTGGTAAAAATATGTTTGATTAGTAAGGCTGCGTTGTACCTTGGCGTCTTCATCAACATAGTGCTGTGGCAAATGGCATTAATAAAGCCGTAAAGTAACACTGAAACCAGAAAACCTTACACAGATATTCTGTCTCTGCTTATTGAGTAGGAAAAGAAAATCAGTGAATTTGCTTTGGGGGCTTTCAGTGTGGCAGTGATCTTGAAACTGCAGGAAAATGTCTTCTCCCTTTTATTTTTAAAGAGTAACACTTTTCACGCATTTCTCCAAACTACACAAATATTTTTACAGGCTTTAAAAGCATTTACTAAAAGTCTGTTTTTACAGAATCTGAACAACTGGCCCAGTATGATGCCATAGGAGTTGGTTGTGCTTTTTTTTTTTTTTTTGTTAGGAGAAAGTCAAGAAGCTTTCATAGGTCCATACTGCAGTAATTCATATTACTTTCCTGCTATTTCATGCAGGTGTTCCTAGTTAAGAGTGCAGTGAACACTGTATGCTTGGGCACATCTTGAAAGTCCTTTTCCCCCAGGCATTGCCCAGAGCACTTCCCCACATTCCTGCTTCCCCAGAGGGTTAGAAGTTGCACTGGAGTTTTTTGAAGCTGTTCACAAGTCTGATTTTGGCTTAATAAATTGGGAGGGCTCTATTTTGGGTACATGGTTCTGGGGTGAAGTTAAACATTTCACCTAACTTTTTATGACTACAGAGGTTTCTGTGTTCCTTGGAAACCTGGAGTTATTAGTGAATTATGAGAGGTTGTTTTCTTTTTTCTTTTTTTTTATTTGTCTGAAATGGCAACAGACACATAATTCGTAAGAAAACATTTTATCTTCTTTAAAGTGCAGCATTTCTATTAGTATGGCTTCAGTTGTGTATACTAATTAGTGGATTTATGAGCAGCTCTTACTGATGTCTGTATCTAGGGAAAAATCAGATGAAATAATGCTTAAAAGAGGGCTTGCAACAATTATTCTGAGGGTTTAATGTTCCTCGTATTCTTATTGTTGGAGTTTCTTCAGTCCTGTCTTTAGGAGCAATGAAAGTAAATTAAGAAAGCTTTCATTTGTATTGCAAAAGTCTATTCTTCCCCACAACAAAAAGACAAATACACAGCAAACTTCCTCTGAATCTCAAGAGATGCTCCTGCTCCATGATTTATGGTCGCTTCAGGTGTTTATTGTGGTGGCTTAAAAGGTCAAGTTTTTAGACTGCATCATTAAACAGAAAAAACCTATATACTTCACAGAAGCAGGTGGCTAGTAAAGCCCATGTCTCAGTATTGCCCATCAGCCCTTCCCCACCAAGGAGTGATACCAGTCTTGCTGTTTTTTGTGAACCCTTCAAACAAAGAAATGGACAAACACAGACTGATGCCAGTCAATGGCCAAATCCTTTTGAGTGCAGGACAGCTGTCGGTTCCTCTAGCTGGGCTTTCACAATGGTCAGATCTCTGTAAAGTGTGTTCAAATAGAAAGTGTTTTGAACTAATTCTCAAGATAATTTCTGGGATGCAAGCTGAAGGAAGGAGAAGTTCAGTCTGGCTGTTTTTTGGAAACACCAATAGTCTCGCACCAGATGAGTTGTGTCCCTCGTTTGGACACCTGATGACCACATAACCAGTACCAGGTTGCGACATCTTGCATGTTCATTCCTTAGCTCATGCAGTTCTTCGGCAAAAGGCTTTTATGTCTGTATACATTCTAAGGAGGTGAGACGCTGTTTCTCAACTGCTCTACATTTTTGATGCCTGTGTTGCAATGATCTTGCTTCCTGTTACAGCTGTAGAGTTGCTCTTAAAAATTCCTGTTTAATAGAACTCTGGATATGAATCACGGTGTTGCACAAAAAAAGAGTACTCATGTGGGTTGCTTCTCCCTGCTCTGAGAGCTTTGCAGATGCAGATTTCACTGGAGGCCTCCCACATTAGAGGAAAACCGAAGGCTTTGGGGAATAAAATTTCTTGTGTTCTGCTGTTACTGAAATGGTTGTGTTTGATATCAGATTGAATTGTACTGCTTGTGCAAGTGGGCTCAGGGGGATGGAGCTGCAGGGAATGGGCCTGTATTTTCTGTGATGGAGGAGGAAGCTTCAGGCAGTCCAAAGAGCTCATATGAGCTGCTGTAATGGCCTTTTCCCTTTTTAAAGTCACATTTTATATAATCAAAGATAGGTTTTCAGAGGGAGATATTCTAAATTCCATTGGAGTAAAACAAGATCTTCTGTGAGGTTTAGGACAACACATACTTTGGTTACTTTTCCTTCTCTGCTTCTCCAGAAAAATAGCAGTTCTACCGCAGTGTTTAGATTTCTTTTGAGCCACAGACAGCTAAGTCATGTAGAGAGCAGAGGTATCTGGTGGATTTTTCTATGGCATTTGGTGTAGTCTTTATATTGTAGTATTCCCCATCCCCATCCTGTAGTATTAGTTAATGGATGAAAAACCTGAACTTTGTGGTACAGCATCACATGTATGCCTGTTAAGGTGAGACAGAAATGCAGTATAGATGCAACTTCCTAGCTCTACTGTTGTAACCACTTAAAGGCTTCATTCATTTGTTGTTTTGAATGCAACCATGTGAGCAATCAGGGAAGAAAAAATAAGGTAAAAAACAAATAGCTCTTCTGGATTTAGGTGGAGGCCACTTTGGGCTTGTATCTGTAGCTTGAAACAAGCCACAGGAAAAGGGAAAGCACTTGTGTGTTAATCTGAACTATTGCATGTGATTTGTGGCTAGAAAAATAGGTTTAGGCTTTGTGTTAATTCAAAAGCAGTAGTTGAAAGCTACGTGAGATGATATTACAGATTTTCAAAAAACTATGACTGGTCATTTTTTTTGAAAGTAATTGATTCAAATAAACCTACTTCTCATGTTCCTAACACTATTGTTTTTCAGTGGTGTTTGTATAACACCATTTTCTTGCGTCTTTGCTGTTCTCATCGACTTCTGCAATTGTTTCTGTTGGTTTATTCTAACCCATTGTTGGATGTATAATTGGCACTTTGCTGTTGAGCATTTAGTGAGTGATATGGTCCTGAATGGCCTTGATCACAGTCCAGGCTTGAGCCTCACCGAGGATCTAGCCCTGTAAAGCTGTGTGCACTCTGTGTCTGATACTGTTCTGTAAACATTAAGAAATATCTGCAAGAAAATTGCCATGAAAAATCTCCATTTCTGTGAGCAGTTGCCGGTGCCACACGTGGTCCTTGGAGGAATTATATGGGTTCTTCAGTTGCTCTGATGTGAAGATGGAAGAATATTGTTGTCAATTTGACAATAGGTACTTACTTTGTCATAAGCATTTTCTGTGATAAAAAATGCAATCAGAAAGTTTACTACTTTTGCTGCAAGCTGAAGCTCAGTCTTTCTTTGCGTGCAGGTTGGAAGCCATAGGCTTCACTGTCAAATGCTGAAATATAACAATGGCTGAGAAATTTTACTTTTGTCTTTTTTTTTTTTTTCTCACAGTCAAACTACAACTTCAGGCAGAAGAACGAGGAGTGGTGTCAATCAAAGGCGTAAGCGCAAATCGTTTTCTGGCTATGAAGGAGGATGGCAGATTGCTGGCCTTGGTAAGCAGCGGCGTTTTAATGTTTATCTCTCGGTGTGTCTTACCTGTACTGGTGGGTTCTCTCCTCACTCTGTGTTAAGTAACCTCTCCTCCAGCAGGACTTACTCAGCTTCTCTGTGTGTGATTTATTTGTGCAACTTTTGTCTATTAGCTGGTCTATGAACTATGAGAAGATGGGAAATGTCTGCCCTCATTTAGCAGCTGCAAATTCATTTGGAATGGCCTCTCTGGGAGAGAAAAAGCATAGCGATCACGTATAGATGGGAATTACAAGAACAAATGAAAAATAAAGTGTCCCTCCCCTCCACCCCGAGGAATTTTTTCCTTTCAGTTTCTCATAAAGTGGTTGTAAACACCCTTTCAAAGTAGAAAGTAAAGCCATTAAAAAAAAAAATAATTGTTTATGTTTCTGATAGTAATCTGTGCGTATTGTTTTCCCATTTTCTTCTTTTTATATAATCAAGTTTTTTTGTCATGTGTACTTCCAAACTAGAAAACTGGGAAGCAAAAAAAATTGAAAATGACAAGTTATGATAAAATATGATGTTAATATGATAAATGCTAATGATGATAAAATATATATATAAATGTAGATAAACTAGTCTTTAAAGAGACGAGTTTCATTTAAACTGTGTATTTTATTGGTATCAGCTTAATTTTTAACTGTGTTTTAATGTCAATATTTTTCGCAGACTCTGAAAGTTATTACAGTTGCCTAGAGCTAGATTATAAATTTGGAAGTCCCAAGAGTTGCAGGTTAGGTTCATTTTGCTGATGAGACATAGACACTGTAAATCTCTTATTCATATTTCTAACCTTCAATGAAGACAAACTTCTAGAACTACTAGAGCAGCAGTTTGTAATAATCCCAATGCTTTGGTATCCTGAGCGCAGCTCTGCTCAGCTCCTGTGCAAGTCACCACTGGTAACCAGGGTTCATAATAATGTGTATTCCTAACCCAGCTGAACTGCAGCTAATGCAGGACCCATGCTGAGGGCTGCAGGAATGACTTGCAGTTCCCCATGGTTCTGCTGAAGAGAAATCAGTCTGAGGGCAAACAAAACACTTGAGCAGTTTTACATGAGCAGGGATCCTGGCTCCTGGAGGCCTGTTTTGTTTATGCCTATGCATACAGTTAAAAAACCTGTTTCAAGTTACAGCATTATTTACTTCGATATTGTGTGACAGCTCAGTTGAAGAAAATGTTAGGAGTCCTTCACTGTGCTATTCTAGAATTAAGGATAATTGGGAATTTCCTGTGGTGCTGGTGTGGTGGCATTCAGCTTCCCGTTCAAATTGCCCTCCTTACCCTGAGCAACAGTGAATGGTCAAAACAGGGTGTTTAGCGCAGTTTGTAAAGTTATAAACACCAGGGGGTGTTTATATTTGGGATATCCAACCTACTGTTTTATGGTGGTTTCTGTTTGTAGAACATGCTGCCCTTGTACTACTTCCTACAGCTCTTCATTTTTGCTTTTTATAGGTGAAAACTCTCTAAAGATTCTGTTCTTCAGCCAGCCTAATAATACTTCTGCAATTTCATGATCATTTTCTGCAGCACAGGCAATGTTTTTTCCATCAGGATTTCTGTACTGTGACTCCCAACAGTGTGTGGCCAATTGTGCCTCAATTGTTCTGTTCCTATAAACGCATTCATGGAACTATTGCTAATTGCCAGCATTCCATTTTCAGTTTGAGCAGTGTTGTGTTTCAGTGGGAACTCTGAAAGAGCATACGATGGAAATCTTTGTGGTGAAGTGGTGTCGTCAGTGCACTTGAATTCGTATCTGCTGAAAACTTCAGTTATTTCTTTCAAAACATTGTGGAACTTTGATTCCTTATCACTATTCTGCCCTTTTTCCCATCTGTTTTTTTTTCTTCTTTTTTATTACTTTTCAGTGTTGAGGATTAATTTTCTTAGTGTCCTTCATTTGTAAATATATCAACATTTTCAAAATTCCCTCTGCAAATTATTATTCAGTCCTGTTTTTCATCTAGTCATTTGTTGAGACCTGTCCTTATGGCTTGCTCTGAGTTGGGTTTTGCAAAATGATTTATTGCACAGGCAGCATATCACTGCTAGCACCGCTGATCAGCTGAAATGATATGGCTTTTGATTTAGCAGTTTCTTTTTTTCTGTTTACTAACAGACCCAGTTGTTTTGGTGGTGAGGTTATCTTCATCAGTTTGGTCACTGGAGGAAATAGCTGGTTAATGCAGCGTCAAAACCTTCCCCCAGGAAATGCTGTTTTAACTGCAAATATGTGGGCAGAAATGTATCTATTCCATCAGATTTTTAATGGAAGAATTGAAACATTCCCTTCTGATATGGCTTACTTTGACTTTCCAGTTTCACTTAATTATAGTAACAAAATATTATAGAATCACAGAATCATAGAATCGTTAGGGTTGAAAAGGACCTTAAGATCATCTAGTTCCAACCCCCCTGCTGTGGGCAGGGACACCTTATGCTAAATCATATCACCCAAGGCCTCGTCCAACCTGACCTTGAACACTGCCAGGGATGGAGCATTCACAACCTCCCTGGGCAACCTATTCCAGTGCCTCACCACCCTAACAGGAAAGAATTTCCTTCTTATATCCAACCTCAACTTCCCCTGTTTAAGTCTGAACCCATTGCCCCTTGTCCTATCACTACAGTCTCTAATGAAGAGTCCCTCTCCAGCATCCCTATAGGCCCCCTTCAGATACTGGAAGGCTGCTATGAGGTCTCCACGCAGCCTTCTCTTCTCCAGGCGGAACAGCCCCAACTTTCTCAGCCTGTCTTCATATGGGAGGTGCTCCAGTCCCCTGATCATCTTCATGGCCCTCCTCTGGACTTGTTCCAACAGTTCCATGTCCTTTTTATGTTGAGGACACCAGAACTGCACACAATACTCCAGGTGAGGTCTCACAAGAGCAGAGTAGAGGGGCAGGATCACCTCCTTCCACCTGCTGGTCATGCTCCTTTTGATACAGCCCAGGATACGGTTGGCTTTCTGGGCTGCAAGCGCACACTGCCGGCCCATGTTCATTTTCTCATCAACCAGCACCCCCAAGTCCTTCTCCACAGGGCTGCTCTGAATCTTTTCTTTGCCCAACCTGTAGCTGTGCCTGGGATTGCTCTGACCCAGGTGTAGGACCTTGCACTTGGCATGGTTAAATTTCATGAGGTTGGCATCAGCCCACCTCACAAGCGTGTCGAGGTCCCTCTGGATGGCATTCCTTCCTTCCAGGGTATCAACCGAACCACACAGCTTGGTGCCATCAGCAAACTTGCTGAGGGCACACTCAATCCCACTATCCATGTCACTGACAAAGATGTTGAACAAGACCAGTCCCAGCACCGATCCCTGAGGGACACCACTCATTACTGGTCTCCAACTGGACATTGAGCCATTGACCACAATTCTTTGTGTGCGGCCATCCAGACAGTTCTTTATCCACCGAGTGGCCCACCCATCAAATTGATGTCTCTCCAATTTAGAGACAAGGATGTCGTGTGGGACAGTGTCGAACACTTTGCACAAGTCCAGGTAGATGACATCAACTGCTCTACCCCTGTCCATCGGTTCTGTAGCCCCATCATAGAAGGCCACCAGATTGGTCAGGCAGGATTTCCCCTCAGTGAAGCCATGCTGGCTGTCACCAAGCACCTTGTTGTTTTTCATGTGCCTTAGCATGCCTTCCAGGAGAATCTGCTCCAAGATTTTGCCAGGCACAGAGTGAGACTGACTGGTCTGTAATTCCCCGGGTCATCCATTTTCCCCTTCTTGAAAATGGGGGTTATATTTCCCTTTTTCCAGTTGTCAGGAACTTCACCTGACTGCCATGATTTTTCAAATATGATGGCCAGCAGCTTAGCAACTTCATTTGCTAAGGACCCGCGGATGGGTCTCATCAGGACCCATGGACTTGTGTACGTTCAGATTTTTAAGATGGTCTCGAACCAGTTCCTCTCCTACAGGGGCGCAAGGTCTTCATTCTCACAGTCCCTGCATCTACCTTCCAAGGCTTGGGTGGTTTGGTCAGAGCCTTTGCCAGTGAAGACCCAGGCAAAGAAGTCATTATGAGCTTCAGCCTTCTCCAAATCCTGTGTAGCCAGTTCTCCTGAGAGCTTCCTGAGGGGGCCTACGCTCTCCCTAGTCTGTTTTTTATTTGCTATGTACCTGTAGAATCCCTTCCTGTTATCCTTAACATCCCTATCCAAGTTTAATTCTAACTGGGCCTTAGCTTTCCTAACCTGGTCCCTAGCTTTCCGGACAACATCCCTGTACTCTTCCCATGCCACCTGTCCTTGCTTCCACTTTTTATAAGCCTCTTTTTTCAATTGAATTTTCCTCAGGAGCCCCTTACCCATCCAAGCAGGTCTCCTGGCCTTCCTGCTGCACTTCCTTCTGGTTGGGATGCAACACTCCGGAGCTTGCAGCAGGTGACACTTGAATATCAACCAACAGTTTTGGGCCCCTCTGCCCTCTAGGGCTGTATCCCATGAAACCTTACTTAGCAGGTTCCTGAAGAGGCCAAAGTCTGCTCTTTTGAAGTCCAGGGCAGTGAGCTTGCTGCACGCTCTTCTCACTGTCCTGAGGATCTCAAATTGAAGCATCTCATGATCGCTGCATCCAAGGCTGCCCTGGAGCGTCACATTTCCAACAAGCCCTTCCCTGTTGGTGAGCACGAGGTCAAGCATGGCACCTCTCCTTGTTGGCTCCTCTATTACTTGCAGAAGGAAGTTGTCTTCTACACAATCGAGGAACCTCCTGGATTGCTTGTGCCAGACCATACTGTCGCTCCAACAGATGTCAGGGTGGTTGAAGTCACCCATGAGAACAAGGGCCTGCGAGAGTGAGGCTTTTCCTATCTGTCTATGGAGTGCTTCATCCGCAGGTTATGTTACAGAATGTGCTTGATTGTTTAATTTCATGAAGACATTTCTCAAAATTCCCCATGAAAGGAAGAATCGAACTTTGAAATTTCACAAGAAATAATTTGATATTTTGGGTATGACATGTTAGCTCTGTCTGTCATGCTTATGTGGTTTTGCTATGACCAGACAGGTGTTGCCAAACATGAAGGGAAATTCTACTCTCTTGATGTTATGGATTAAAATTGTGGTACAAGAATATTTGTGAGAATAACTTTCATTTACTGGCCCTTTCGTAGTTAGAAAGGGCTAAATACTATCACCACCTTTCTCGGGCCATACTCTATCTGCTGTGGTAGTCACAGGTTAACACGCTGGTTTCAGTTTTGAGAGTAAACAATCTTGAGGAATTTTAATTTGTAACTTGAGTCCAAAATGTAGTCAATTGGCACAATGTGATACTGAGGCAGATGCGGTTTGCACTGCAGAATCAATTGGTGGGTGGCATTTGGCCATGCAAATGAGGGGGGAAGAACCTTGTTGCAGGAAGTTGATGCTTGTTTTGGTCAGTTAATCTGCCCTGTGTGATTCACCCGAGGATTTTGGTTGTCATTACAGTTTGGCTGCTGTAAGTGGTGGCACACAGCAGGCCCTAGTACAAGCATGGCTGCTACCACCATTGCTAACACTAAAAACTCCCACACTCCACGTCCAAGTGTATTTTAAAACCCACTGATACCCAGGGCTTTTCCAGGCCCAAGGCTCACAGTGGCGGGTGCAGGACATTCTGCTCCTGCTGGACAGCAGTCCAGCTTCTGAAATGTTGCCTTGGGCAGATGCTAAAGAATACATAGTTCATGAAGTCTGAGCATTAAGTGACAATGCTATAACTTGTTACCTAAATATTCACTTTTTTACCAAAACATTTACATTGGCAATGTGCTGTAGGAAAACATTGGTGTCACGTATGCGAAGCGCATGGCACCTTTCAAAATATTTTTATGATCATAAGATGAATTTTTCTTTTTTCTTTCTCTCATTTTCTTTTTTCACCCTATTTTGATTATTTTTATAACACTCATAAATTGCCTGAAAACCTGTTTGAGGAATTTAATCTGTTTTACTTTTTAAACCACAGAGACATGAGGAAGGATGCATAAGTCTGATGCGTCTTTGAGTTGCCATTGTGTCTACTTTGTGGATTTAGTGCATAGAGACGGATGTGCAAATTTGCCTTCTGTCTGCATGTGGTGTCTTCATAGTGGCTGCTTAAGTTCACCAGAGGTGCACTGAAAGCCATTTAATTCCTGCTGGAGGTTGTAAAGATGTAGTTTCCACAGGTGCAAGGTATCTGATCTCTGTGCCCAGCTCCATGTATTTGAAAAGAAGGGGGATGTGTGCAAGTTCCCTGCAAGTTCCTGTGGTGTTGAACTTCTGCCATGTTTGTATGGGAGACAATAATTTCTCTTGCTTAAAGCACCAGTTCTGCAGGCAGGTTTACCACTGTGACTGCTACAAGAGCAACACTGTCCACATACAGGGGTTCTGCTGTTGCAAATATGCCTTGGGGTAGCTGCAGTTAACACCGATAGTCTTTCTCTTCCTATAGGATGAGATCTTACTTGGAGCTGTTTGTACATCTTCTTATGTTTTCAGTACAGAGGAACCGTGTGGTTTCCTGGTGGTGGATTTTGGAAAGTGAGTAAACTTTCCTGCTTTCAGTTGACTGTGAACAGCTATAAATAGTAACCATAGTTCAATCAGTTGTGTTTAAGTTCCCCAGGCAGCAACAACAATCCAGGAAAACCTGGGTGTAAAAGTCTTGCAACAGATAATACCTGTCTCAGGTTATCTTGCAAACAGAAACAGGATCATTTGAAAATGAAGACTCTTTACCCCCAGTATGGTCACCCCGAGGGAGCAGCGGAAAGTACACCACACTACAGTTGTTAATGGCAGACTTATGGGGGGCTTTTGAGTGTTTGTATGCAGTGAGTGTCTTCTCTCTGATGGTGATCAGATGTGGCATGTAAGAAAAGATGCACCTAGTCATGCCCTGTGTTGGTCTCCCAGCCTCCAGCCAGTTTCTGCTTTGGGGCCCTCTCAGCCAGGAAGTGGTTTTATCTGTTCAGTAAATTTCAGTTAATTTCTTTTCCATCAACTTGTCCAAAAGTGATTAAATCCACATGATCTGGGGAAACTGTACTTCCTCTTGTAACTCCACAGCTCAGCTTTGACCCACTGTTTGAAGAGCCACCCTCTTTTATTTTCATGTGTGAAGGCATGTTAATTCTGTGTAGGTGGAGTTGTATTTTGAAAACTTACTTCCAGAAGTAGAGTAACTTCACAGATGTACTTCTAAACACTAGTAGAGTATGCTTGGTCTCTCTGTGGAAGAAACCTGTGCCAGATCAGATCTTTTCTTAAAGCTTTGAGCTTTGAAAAGCCTTGAACAGACATAGGCTCACCAGCCTGTTTCCCAGTGCTGTAAATACAGACTTGAATTAGCTTTAGGGAAGTTAAACCTCAAAATTAGAAAAGAATAGGTAAAAGCTGCAACTTACCACAGGATTTATCTAACTGATGATAAGGTTGGTGTGAGGAAGGCAAGGGAAGGGCTGCCTTTTCTATTACATCCCACTTGTCTTTTTGGTTAAATAATAATCTAGGATGAGATGGCAAAACTACTGAGCTTTGGAAATCAGTAAATGCCAAGGGGCAGGGTTCTCCATTGAGTTGTCTAGATTTCAGATCAGAACAAAGAGTTACGTAATGAAACCAAACTAGAATATGCTTGGTCTGTGTCAAAGACAATCAACAAACCACAGTTAAAAAGTCCTCTTCTTGCAGGTGTGTTTAACAGTATTTTCACAGTAACTGTATCTCTCTTCAAATATGAAACATTTAATGTGAATTTCTTAAAACCAAACGTACTGCTAATTCATGTCATTGGTAACAATCTGAAGAACTGCTTTGTGACAGAATATCAATAACCCTTTTCTTTTTCCCTTTTAGAAATGTGCAACAGAAGAATGTTTCTTTTTTGAGCGTCTGGAATCTAATAATTATAACACTTACCGATCCCGTAAATACTCTGATTGGTACGTGGCACTGAAAAGAACTGGGCAGTACAAACCTGGACCAAAAACTGGACCTGGACAGAAAGCTATTCTTTTCCTTCCTATGTCAGCTAAAAGCTGATTTCCATGGCAGATTCTGAGCACACACAACACATTACATGGAAGATGTCGAATTTCTTGGTCCTCTCTGAAATAGCAAAACCATAAGCAATTATTTGCTGAAATTCACTACTTTTGCAAATACCAGATTAAACCATGTTTCCTCCTGTCTTACATTGCTCTTTAAACCATTTGTGCCAGTGTGTGCGGAGGTAGAGTTACTTGGAAGATATTTTCAGGATCAATAATACTTCTGTTTTGTGCTAGATTATCTATGTAGGGCTGTTTTATTTGCCTTATGCTTACTTTACAGAGTAAAGGAAAACAAATCTGATGCACACTTACAGCAATATTTACCTTTAAAAATAATTTATATTTCTATAACTTGATAGAGAATAAACAATTACTTTCTAATAATTACCTAAAAAGAAATCCATGGATAATTTTGATATGATCTCTGTAACACTACAATAATAATAGTACTCCTAAATTATTACTGTAATGAAATGTGAAATGTATTGCTATCACATTATGCTTCTATAGGACTCAGGCAGCTCCCTGTGGTACAGTTTGTAGAAGAAGCCTGTAGAGACAGCAGGGAACTCTCTCATGGTGATATCAATCTTGTCAAAGCCCTCCCGGTATCCGTACAGTAAGAGTTTAGCTATATTGCTGGTGATGGGAGTAGCGAGTTTTGTCTGAGCAAGCTCACCAAGGTCCATCCACTCACACCTCACGCACTCCTGCTGGCAGAAGCTAATGTTGAAAGAGGAGGGCTCCAGGCGACAGATGATGTACATATCCGACTTTCCGAAGGCTCCAGGATATTCATGTTGCTGCCGTATGCTTAGGATGGACTTGAACTCTGACTTGATGCCAGTCTCCTCAAACACCTCTCGAACTGCTGTGTCTCCTAGGTGAAAAGAGCAAACCTTACAGTACATATGAGAATAGCTCAACACTCTTAAAACCTCCTCAGTGTGGAAAATCTGTAACTCAAAGTGTTCTCTTTTCTGCTTCGTAAGCTGTTTGGAATGTCAGCCTATTTGTTTCAACACAAGGATAAGCTAATTTTTTGGTCACCGAACAAAACTAGTTGCTACACACTTTTCTTGTTTGTATCCCAGAAAATTATGAAAGTAAGAAACTTTGGTAATTCTGCAGAGGGTGTGGTTTTGAAACTGACATTCTCATGGCTGCTGGCTCTATTGTCTCTTAATCCAGGGCAGCATTGCACCCTCCTTTCAGCCTTTTGAATCTTGGTCCTCTCTGCCTCCTTGCCTCTGTCCAGTTTCAGGTTCAGACCAGGTGCAGCTGAACACCTGTACCTTGAGGAGACCACCTGATCAAATCCACTCCATTGTACTTTGCCACAAGGTGTAACAAAATGGGTAAAATTATGGCTTTAAGAAGGTGAAAGTTGGTGCTAGGTCTGTTTCAAGATGTAACTTAAAGCGTGCAGTGACATTTCAGATATGCCGTAATACCAGTATAGCACACAGCCAGTGCTTGCAGGAATCTGTGCTGCATGTGTGTGTGTTGTGCACATCAACTGAAGTGATGCAGGTGTCAGTTTTCTTCCTTATCAAAGGAACCCTAACTTCAGGGGCTTAAAAGGTAAGAAAAACTTAAATTAAGGAGCTCAAATAAGACGTTTTCTATTCCACTTATTTTCCCAAAGTCTGCAATTCCATTGTGGTCAAGTCAAATCCTACTCGCTGGGGTAGGTAAAATACTGGTAGGTAAAATATTAGCTTTTTCTGATTCTATGTAAACTTCTTCTTGTGTCTTGTTTGAGTGGTGAATGCATGTAGCTGTTCTGTGATGTTCCCTGCTTCTGTTAGTTCATTTCAGTGTGGAATGAGTGTGCTGGCTTACTTCAAACACAAAATAAGTTTTAAGAGTACTTGTATTCGCCTTCCTGTGGAAGCTCATGTAGCGACGTCAAGAGGTGAATAGAGCAGGCAAGCATTTTAAGGGGTAGTTTCAAATACTGGAAATAATGTGGACATACATTGGCTAGCAACATATAAACCCATTTATCTAGCAGAGGCCAGTCAGCTGTATGTGAATGGCCCCAAACCTGCACATCCTGCTGCCTCAGCTCAACTTTCACCTTGTGGTAGAAGGAGCTGCATACACCAGGTGTATAGAGGTCTTTGTGGGACTGGAAGTCCATTAATATGCAGTGTCTCCTAACATTTATGTTTGTGACTTCATTACAGTGTTAATTAGTTAAAAGGCACCTGCATATGGGGAAAGACACTCATTCACCATGACTGACCCTTGGAGAGGCTGCAACCCTTTGGTTTGAAAGAGTAGGTTGCAAAGCAAACTGCCTGTGGCAAGTGGTTTTATTATTAGTCAAGGGGCTGTATTACACAGGAGTGGTCAAAGAAGGTAAACAGCTGAGATTGTGAGGAATGCTGAGGCAGGCTGTGGTTAAGATAAATGAAATAATTAGAGATTTCACTTAAGCTCTGAGCTTTGCTTTTAGATAGTGTGTTTTCTGTTTCCCTTTTATTTAAATGTGTGTGTATATCTATAAAATATAAAAATATATATAATGACAGTTAAGCTAGAAGAAACTAGGGCTTGAGTTTCAGAAATATTCAAATACAAAGATGCATGCACTTTCCTTAATCCGCATTAAGAAACTATTCAGGTTAGTTGCATGAGTAGTACTCATAAAGTAGGCAGCCATGTATTTTGTCACTTCATATAAACACAGGATCTTCAAGCATTTTAACTGCCATTTGCAGTTATAATTTGAAACTTGGTCCCTTGAATGACTGTGAGTTTATAAGGTTTGATGTAAGGATAAAAAGGGGAAAATTAAGTTCTATTGTATTTTTATGCTTCACTAATTTATATCTTCTTGTAGTATTAACATGTGATGTAGTGAATCATAACTTGTACTACGGTATAGTTTAGTAGTGGCAGGAGGGCAGCTGTAAGAGGTTTGTTTCTCCCAGGCCTTTCTCAATGATTGTATCCAGCCTCCAGCCATCACCTCACCTGCTACTTGAGGGGTGGCCACTGCCTTACTCAGCAGCAGTGCTCCTTGGGGCGAGCTCTTGACAATGCTGGCAGTTTTCTCTTCCCTCAGTACAAAAATTCCTATCTCCTGGCCTAGAGCCAAGCTCTGTCACTAGAAGTGAAAAGGAGCCTGGCCAGACAACAAATTCTTATGAAAACATGAATCCATTGCACTATGGTATGTGTATTTGCATTGTCAAGAAAATAATTCTGATTTCTGTTGTCCTGTTTGACAAAAAGACTTAAAACATAACTCATGACTTACGAAAATTACAGCTCAGCCATACCCTGCTAACTAGAAACTCTCTCCATGTATTGAAATAATGAGCTGGAATACTGTTCCACCTTTTGTTGTAGAAGTCTGAAAAACAGTAGGTATTTCTAAGGTATAAAATGGTAGAAACCTGGGCTTGATACCTAATTTGCTACAGCTGCTATACTGTTCTGGGCAACATTTTTGAGTTGCTGGAAGAATAAATTCCTATCTGAATCCTGCTGTGGGGCTAAATGAATGTCAGCAAAAATAACTTTAGAAAACAGGAGCTACCTAGTAACTGCAGTGTAAGTTAGGAATGAACTAGTCTGTGGATCGTAATTTTAAGGGGTGAGATACATGGAGAAAAAGCACAATTTTCTGTCTCTTCATAAACACCCTTGTTCATTCACCTTTGAACTGACCTGTGCCACACTGGTAAGAAATTACAGGTTTCCTCAAAGAAGCCTTGTTTTTAACACAGAAGCACCCTATGTCTCTGGTTGAAAGTAGGTGCCCACAACACCAAGGTGCTGCATTTGACTCTGGTCCTGTGTCAAAGAGCTCACAGTCTAAACAAACCAAATGAACAAGGCTGGAAGGAAGGAAGTGTGTTTATTTCTGTTTTGCACATAAAAAAAAAAAAAAAAAAAAAGTTGGAAATTTTTGGTCATTCCCTCATTGAGCTCACTGCCCTGGATTCCAGTGGGAGCCGAGAGATCGCTGGTTCAGTTTTATTTGGGTTACATCTTGATTACCTTAATCCTCTGCACTTTTGGCTTGCATTACAGCATGTTAAACAGCCTACCAAAAATAAGCTGGCTTCAAGCACTTAATTAAGAGAAGAAGGCATGGAAAAGGGTAGATGTTACAAATGTAAAACTTCTCTGCCCTGCACATAACGTTACCCCATTACCATTGAGGTCACAGGACCACTTCATCTGTTCACCAACTCAAAGCAGTGATTTGCCAAAGGAGTGATGTGGGTCACAATGTATTTCAGTCCTGTTCATGTCTCCACAATTCTGTTAACACATGACCTGTTATCCTAGGACTTACCAATGTCTTCGCCTGGATTAGACAGACCTCCTGGAAATTTCCACGCATCTGTAGTCTGTATTGGAGGAAAAAAAGTATTACTGAAGCCTGTGTTGTACTCCCTAATATGAAGGAGACAATTAACACATGACTTTCTGAAGTTGCAGTATTCTAATTACAAACATCAGTACAGCTTTACATAGGAACTTCTTTGTTCATGTTAATGTGATGACCAGCGATACCTACAGTCTGTATGAAATATTGGAACTAAACATCTACTGATTGAAAATAAAAACTGTCTAACAGTCATTAGACAACATTGCTGCTAGATAACTAGAGTAGTTAGGTATTTAAAAAGAAAAAGCTGCTATAGATTATATAATCTTGTATTTAATCACTAATGTATTCCACTTCCATGGTTTTGGCTTTTAAAAAATGTATATATATTTAATCTTACAAAAAGGTATTATGATTGTAGTACTGTTTTATATTGCACTGGCTTTGACATGCCTTTGTGTGTCTGTAATAACCATGTAGCGTAACTTTGTCATTTGTTTTCATGGAATATAGAAACTGATGCTTTGTGTGTGACTTATATGTAGAAGCATTTATTCAGTTGCAATAAAGTTCAGTACCTAAAACAGAATGTGAAGTGTAGACTTGGTGCTGTTACTGATAGTGGTCAAGGAGTCCCAGTTCCTACACCTCCTGCAATTGCACTAAGATTTCTAGGCTCTACCTTTCCATCCATATACTATTCTTTTTATTTCTTTCCTTCTTAAAAGTTTATGTAGGAAGAAGGTAACCTTCAACTAGAAATAAACACAGTAAAAAGCTACACTGGCCAAAAAAAAAAAAAGGCGTCTTTTCTTGTACGTGCAGCATGGAGAGGGAAGTTGTTGTTTTCCAGTGATTTGAAACCCCGACTACATTGGAAAAAGGTTGGTTGATTTTTAGGTTTTTTTTCTGTGCGCTTTTAGCAGGCTTGGATAGGAATTTAAAGTAAAGGGTTAAAAATAGTGCAGCTGGAAAACACATATAGTTGTCTACTGGCTTTCAGCTTTGCTTTCAGTTCCTGGAAATCTTTGTGTGCTGTGGAATTGTCCTTTCATGATTAAACCCAAACAGCTCTTAGAATTCTACTAGCTGTCCAATTTTATTTTTTTTCAAAGCTTTTAGAACATCATTTGTACTAGAAGTCACCATTTCAGGGGAATTGTTCATTTTGCAGGGGAGAATGGAGAAGAGTGTTGGAACAGACAGTGAGAACCATCTGAGCCAATTTGCTTGCATCGAGGTATTATATTTGCTCACAGCACAGGCAATGTATGGGCATTCACAGACTCCAGGTTTTATACTCAATTTTATCGAGTCACTAAGTAGAGCTGTAAAGAGCAGAGTTGGAAACAATCACTTTTTTTCCTTTCACCTATTTCCCTCACTGTAGTGTCAGCTTTCTTCCAGAAAGGTAGGCTGGAATAGCTGACCTGGAACATAGCCATCCCACTTTCCAGAATGAGCTGGAGGGAAAGGGCAGTGCCAGACTTGTCCTCCTGTGTTCTGGGGCCAGAGCCTATGGAGGTAATGCTGGCAAGTACGGAATCAGACCTCGAACCTGAATGGAGCATTCAATGCCTTCCTGCAAAACGGAATAGAAGTACCTGCACTTAAAATGGTTATGCGTGAGCTTTAACAAAATCAGTATGAAGAAGTTAAACGTTAAGCCATCTGGGCTTAAGAAACTACTCTTTCCTTCTGAATGTGCAATTTCACCATGTTGTATGACTGAAACAAGTGATTAAAGCACTTTTTTATTAAAGTTCATTAACTGTGTTGTAATTACCAGTTAACTGAAGTCACATTTTGTGTCCTGAGAAGAAATGGTGCCATATTAAACCCAGGTTAGCCTGATAGAAGCTGGAGACATTACCAGCGATGGATACTGGGCTGCCTCAGGCCACATCACACAACCCACCCTCACCACACTAGTATACTCTGGTTTGACATTCTCAGCAGCGAGGTCAAGCACTTCCAGTTGTGAGAAATTGATCATCTTTACACCTGCAGTACTGAGGTAGTCTCCAAGCCATGGCCAACCATGTTATTGCATATTTAAAGCCATAGATATGCCTGGAATTTTCAAAACCAAACAGAATCTGAACCCTTTTCCCGAAGTGTGCTTCGAGCCATAGGGGTTTCCAGAGGGCTGCACAGTATCAGGGACTCATGGGTCAGTTACAGGAGAAAACAAAAAGCAGAGAGGATACTTTGTTCTGTTAATTCAATCACCAGCTATAATTAACAACAAAGCCACTGGTTTTCAAAGTCCGATTTTTATTTTTTTCCTTCAAATGCAATACAACAATCTGTTGATAGATGTGTTCCAAGACATTAGTCAAAGTAATTTCTAACTCTCACAATTTTGCACTGGAATAAAAATATTTTTGTTTTATACTACAGAGTTGGCTTCTCTAAATGAACTTCTCTATTTTATAATCCTGTAACAAACTTACCTTATTTCTGTCTTGTACAACCAACACCTTTCCAGTGCTTTCATGTAGGACAGCACCTAGTAGAGAGATAATATTGGAAAAAATGTGGTGTTAAGGTAACTATGTTCAATCTTAACCACCCTAATTAAACATGTTTTGATAAAGCATGACAACCCCCTTGCTTGTACCGTTAGCAAGATTTTTATAGATGAATAGCAGAAAGTGGTTTGTCAGTGGAAAACTGATACACAGTAAAATACAAAAAAAGGTTAAGTACCCTGTAGAAAAAAAAAAAAAAGTTAGTAGCAGCAAGATAAAGACTTCCCACATTTAAGTTCCAGATTAGACAGGAAATTAAAAGAACAGTTTGCTTGTGCTAATATTATCAGAACGAAAGAAGGCGAGATCAAGACACCATCAAAATAACCTAGCAAAGCTGCCTGCTTCAGCAGAGCTGTGCCTGCAGGATTGCTCAAATAACAGAAATTGTTCCAGTGACTCCGGCTGGGTGACCATGATGGGCATGAACTGTTCTCCAGTGAAATTCATGACAAAACTCCTGCCTGCTGTAGTGAAGATTTGAGGGTTTTCTCATTAATAACACACAAGCTTTAGTACTTGGTGGGCTGACGGTACTGGTAACATTCTAACTGGTTAACTATCTATGTACTCATACTGTACTGCCCAGCTAACAACTCATGATAGTAACTGCGTAGTAATCTGAGTCAACTTGTTAATCAAAAAGCATTGCTTCCAAGTGTGAAAGTGACACTTCCACTTGATAAAAAAAAAAAAAACAAACTAAAAAAAACCCAACAAACCGAATCAGGATGTATGACTGAAAAGTTCAGCTTTTCCTTGTGTGCTCATGCTCAGCCCATGACTTTCTCCAGCAGATTACAAGTTCTCATTTTTCTGACCCAGGTGCTTTCATGTTTAGTCATCCTGTCACACTCTTTGGTCATACTTTAAAAATTCCTTCCCTTTAAAACACATATTTTTCTCAGATTTGTTGAGTAGAATGAGCACTGTGGTAGTTTCCCAGGCTCTCTTCCACATCAGTCATGCATGGGGTTCAAATTAGTAATTAACAATAAAAAAAAATGCTTGTTATTTTACAGCAGGAGCAAGAGTACATGGTCACATCTGTGATGATGTATGCATTTAAAATGCTACGGGAAGTATTTCCACAGAAGGGAATTATCAAGGGATAAGTGTCCAGCTCGAAACATCCTCTGTTTTTTAATAATACATAGCAGGCTTCTGTGGAGGAGGATTATTTAAAAGATGAAATACCAATCTTCCTTCAAGATATGTCAGAGGATGTGCTTTAAGAGGGTAGTCATGCATCTGCCTCCCTCTGGCTTATGACTTTATGATTTCGTTCCTCCATAAATGTTTAGCAGTGTCCAGGTTCAAGAACTGTACTGATTAAAAGCAGGGGTGACTTTGATGCATGCTGCAATTACAAGGATTATATTCTAGAAAAGCTGTTCTTCAACTAAATGGTTTGCTGAGACCAAGGAGGACTGCTGAAGACAGGAAACTACACTTTGAATGAAACAAAACAACTTTTTGTTTCCGCTGTTCCACAGAAATCAATGCCTGTTAATGTAATTTTTGGCAGTGAAATTCTCTATGAGATGACAAAAGTCTCTGCTAGACGATACCGAAATCCAAAGCAAGAAGAAAGGAAAAACACTAGGATTGGCTGTCTTGTCTCATTTTTCTCAGGAGTCCCTCAGCTGAATCAACGTTAGAATCTTAGGTAGAATCAACGAGATCAGACATCCACTACAGGCTCTGGACTGCAGCTCTAAAAGCTCCCTTCTTGCTACAAATGTGCTATCTGAAGCTTTAAATCATCCAACAGCAGGAGGACTTTCTGGAAAGGTTTATGCTTGTGACCTAACCAAGTAATTACTATTATAACACTGCTTTGTTTTGAATGTTCTATTTTGGGAAATAGGTAAGAAAATTATTTTAAAAAAAATCCTTTAGACAACTCTAGAAAGCATGTACTGGAGGGGAAAAAATACCTTCATTCTACCTGTTCTATTTGTCACCAATGTCAGCTTGTATGAAAAGATGCTCGGCATTGAAAAGCATTTGTCATCGAAGTAATGAGCACACACATGACTGCTTGCATTGTAAATGGCAGCAGACAGGAATAGGTATTACTTTGTAAAACAACTTGGGAACTGCTTTTAAATCACTTTTGATTCCTTGGACCATCATAACCTAACTCCAGCTTCCTGTACAATCTGACATTTATGCAGCTGCGTATTTTACACCCTTTCTTAAGTAACAGGACTGTCCAAGGCTATCACCTGACTGTGTGTGTGGATACTTTGTTTCAACAACTAGATTTAAAGTAGGTAGCACTGAAAGTAACAGCCACATCCTAAGGCTCATATTACATGCAAGGGAGAAGAGAGTGACTTTTATTTTTCTTCCTCCCCTTTCACTTTCCTTCCTCAACTTGTCTTCCTATGCCATTGTTACGCAGTATATTAACTTAATTAAACTTAAATAAAGTATATTATTATAAACACATAACTTTCTGGATGGCAGACCACTTCCTCCTAGGAGGTGGAGAATTTTGGAAATGTTTTTCAAAAACTTCTTCACTATTTCATACACAGGAAGCTTTTCTGTACCTTTACATATCTGGAAAATCCTGACGCCTACAAGTGGACACAGTAAGTTAGAGTTAGCTGGAAGACACATCACATATTCCACTACTTCTAAACAATAACGGCTGAGCCCAATGAGTAACGTTTGCTGCTTACTGCTTGGTGACTCTGATCTAGTCTGGCAAAATATGACCTGACCTTGCTTATTCACACCTTTGTCATCACTTGGCTAGACCATGCTGAGGCACTAGCCCTGGCGGCACAGCATTTACCATGAGGGAAACTCCAGACAGGATGAAAACCAGCTGCTGGTCTACTTGGCAACATGGACTTGCTACCTGCTGTCTGCTGCCTGGGCTGGCATCCCGTAGGTTGGCAAACCACACTCAACATCCCTGCCTTTTACTTTCAGGATGAGCAAGGGACTAAGTGCTGTATTTAATTGATCTGCCACAGCTTTGAGATGAAGCTTCTCATCAGCAAATTCGCTGCATAGGCTTTCTAAAATCCCATTTTTTGTTCAGCAAATAAAAAAGCCTAGGGTTTGGCACACACACACACTAAATACACACATTTAAGTAATTTAATTTTGTTAAAAAATTATTTACTTTAAATGTTTCAATAAAATAAATTAAAAGTAGAACTTCCACTACAAAAGGCTCTCACTCCTGAATGATAATTTAATAACAGTATGCCAGGTGTTATCCACACTGCTTAGTGTATCCCTGGGATGTGTTCCAGAACCACCAAGAGTGAGTGGAACAGAAGAAACCCCAAAATACTGCAGTTGTTACTTCACACACAGAAATCTGTTTTTTTACCTGCCTAAATGTCTTCCTTAAGTCTTTAACTCTTTTAAAGAAACTCCCAACAACGAATAAGAACCTACAGGTCTGGAAAGTGATTGCAAAGAATACATACATTATACATTGTGCAAATCTTAAATCTGGGCAATAAATTATGAAATCCATATACCTGCATTTATGCAACTTTTTGTTCCCTCAAAGTTTTTCCTACTTGCAGATGTTTCTATGCGCAAAATATTTCAACATACAACAGCAAATTATGCTCTGAAAGGGCATTTTTCATGTTTTCAAATGTTTTAGAGTTTCTCAAACTTACGATTTTTCTTATATTAAGTCTTTCCTGACAACTATCAGGGTCAGAACCATCTATTACACGATTTTCTTCTAATTCTTTCAGTTATGCAAACTCCGTCAGAAAAATCCCCTTTCAGTTAAGTCTTGTCTCCCTGAACATGCAAGTTACAACCATAAGGAGTAACACGGTGCTTTTGCTAGAATGCATTATCTTACTGGCATTTAATGATGCATATTTTAATGGTGAGGTTTTCATACCTCAGGAAAACATGCTCTAACATGTTAACTGAAAAATTCCAGGCCTGTCTTCGGCTTCTACCCTGACCTCTGCTGGCGGTAATTGAAAAATCACGATACCCCTAGTAGTAGAGCTGTTTTGTAATTGAAAGCTTTGTTTTTCCAAACTTTACTTTCACCTGACCTACTGCTGCATAGAATAATCCAGCTTTTGCAAGTCCTTCCTAACTAGATTTTTCAAATTGCTGTTTATGGGTCTTAACAGCACTTGGTGAGGAATTAACATCCCACAGCGTCCCTGCAAGCCAAGGATAAATGAGTCAAGGTTGTAATGGGAGAGGTTTGCTGTCCCTCTGCTGTATCCACTCTTTACCTGTACATGAGGGGCCCAAACCAACCTCCAGTTTACAGGACATTACTAAATGATAGAACTGGTAGTAATATTCCTGTGGAAGCCTGCTGGGAAGGAGGACAAAACCATTCAAATTTGGTGAAGCACAGTTCAAGTTGATTGTATTTTTGGCTCATCATCAGTTCCTTTTACTGTGATGTATTAAAAAAAAAAAAAAAGGTGTTGGTGGGGAAACCATCTTATTTAGTTCCTTGGGAATCATATCAGTTTTTTGAGCAAATCCTTTTCAGCTGTGGTGTGGTTGTGGGAGGTCCAGATGGGTAACAGCATGGTATTCAGACATTTGTTTGTGAAATATACTTATTTGGGTTGTGGACTTCTAGGTCCAGCTTAGATCAGCTTTTAGGCCATTGTAATTTAGGCCAGTGGTTGTGCCAGCCCCTGAAGAACTGCTGTTGGGTCAATTTTGCCCTATTTACAGACCTTAACTTGAGCATAGTTTAGGCAGATGCACGTATTAAGCATCTATAGAAAGGAGAGGGAGCAGAGAAGCAATTTTTTTCTGATAAGTTTGTAGTTACATTTTTGCTTTTAAAAACCTGTTTGAACCTTGAAATCCTACCTCTCTCATTTGCTAGGTGAAAGCCACGATATGCTTCTCAAAATGGTGTTTAAAAACAATATTCCTGAATGAAAATTGAAAGCATCAGCAACACATTTTCTTTTCCCTGAGCTATTTATATATAATTTTCTCAAACTGGAGCTCTCTTGAGACACCTCTCACTTTAGCAGCCTGTTTTTAGCAATATGCCCTGTCATACAGGCACATTTTTGGCAGTGTTCAAGGCCAGCCTGGATGGGGCTTTGAGCAGCCTGGTCTTATGGAAGGTGTCCCTCCCTGTGGCAAGGGAGTTGGAACAAGATGATTTTGAAGGCCCCTTCCAACTCAAACCATTCTATGATTCCTGAATGACACACTTCAGTTTGTAAAGTTACCCGAGCAGTAGGCAGTTGTTTTCCATGTGCTTGTTGTGCAGATTGTTTCCTACTGAACCTGTTCCCATAGGCTTGTTCATAAACCTGTTTGTGGGCGCAACCACTTTAGTCACTAACCTGCAACTCCCAGCTGGTGGGTGGCGTACCCCGGCAGCCTGCTGGGCCCTTCTCCCAGCCATAGGGTCAAGGTGGATGAGCCCTGCTCAGCGTGGTGGAAAGTAAAGCCTTGTGAAGCGGCTGCTGCCGCAAACCCACTCTGGAAAATGGGAACATGCAGCCAGACAGCAGTGCAGCCTTCCTCCCGCCACTGGGCCACAGCACCTGCAAGAGAAAGTGAGCAGCGGAGGCTGAAAGCCACCGCCGCCTCTGAGACGCCCCTCGCAGTTGCTCCTTCTGGTCGTAAACCTCACCGCACACAACGGATTAGATTAATGCGTCAAAGTCTGTATTTTCACCTCATTTACCGCTGGTCAAACTACCATAGGTGTGAGAAATGTGCCAGCGGCGACAGGTGGAGAGGCTGCCAGCTTGGCATTTTAAGCAGTAAATTTTGGTGTCAACACATAAAATAGGGGGATTTACGTTGGGATATGCCTTAAGGCACAGGAAACCGCATCTTTCCTCCCTTCAGCTGCCTCTGCCGACACCCCTCACCACACGACCACGGCTATGCGTGCGTGAAGGTGAGCTCACGGCTCATGGGAAGACTCGCTGCCCCCCTCCCCGCCCTGCCCCCCCGAGGCCCCCGCCCGGCACTTGCCGCGCAGCCATCGCCCGAAGATGGCCCGCTCCAAACAGAGAGGCTGACTCAACTCCGCCAAGTTCACGCTCACCCCCCCGAACTTATCCGGCCGCGCCTGCAGCCCCGCCAGAGCAGCCCAGCCCCGCGCACGGTGCAGCGCCCGCCACGGCCTCACCATGGCGCTGCGTGGGGCTGAGCCGGACGAGACGAGGCCACCCCATGGGCGGTGCCGGCCTCTGCTCCCGGAAGCGCTCTGCGACAGCTGGCGGGGCAGCATGGCCGCGTCTTCCAGAAGGAAGAGTAAGGGGCGGCCGGTCCCAGACAGCGGTGGCAGCGATGGCTCTCCGCGCGCCGTTCCCCTTGACGCTGCCGAGGGCGGGCCGCTGGTGCTGGGGGTCTCGGACGCCGTGGAGGCAGGTACGTGAGTGCTTGCGACGGGGACGTGCCAATATCTGACCCGGGCGCCGGGCTGAGGGCGGCTCGTTTAAAAATGAGTCCCTGCAAAACTGCGCTCGCATGGCTGCCAGAGCGAGCCCGGGCCCCGGTGGCAGGGTTCTAGCGGCTGCCTGGTCCTCTCACGGAGACGGGCCTTGCGGGAAAGTGAGGCTTTCTCGGGCAAGGTCGGCTGAGCCCCGTGTAATGGATTTTGTTTGTAGTTTTTTTTGTTGCTTCTTGTTAGTTAAAACGGGATGGGAAATCTGTCAGTCCACGTTGCCATGGGTGTTTTCAGACCGGTCGAAAACACGGTCCCCTTACAGCGCAGACCCAGGATGGTCCCTGCACTTCGCTCATGGCTGGGTGCTGCCATTCATGGGGGCTTAGAAGGGTTTTGTTAGTTATACTGATTGGGGAGTGCGAGAAACACTGAATTAATCTGACAGGTAGGAAAAAATGATTTTTTTTTTTTCTGAAAATATTAGGAGATGATAAAGTTCCAAATATGTTGCGAAGAGACCTCGCCCAGCTGTCACTGAGCAGCATGAAGTCTGCAAACGTATGCATAGGTCGTCCGGTCTTGATTACGTCTGCTAATGGGCGACAGGAGGTGAGGCTCTTAATTATTCCTACAAGTGCTTTTTCTGGGGCTTTCAACATGTTTCTCTTGTATTCAGCAGGGACCAAAATGGAGCATGCATTGAGAAAGATAGCAAATGAGCTTATCCATGTTTTCTACTCTGTAGTTACATCTTTATTCTCAGTACTGATTTTTTTTTTTTTCCCAGAAGTGTATGTCGAGTGAATATATGTATTGTGTTTTGTATTATATATGTACGCACACGTTTTATTTGCAAAGAAAGAGTACAGCACTTTTCTTTCCTCATTGATTTGAGGCATTTCTTACAGTGTATGCTTTTGGGTCATCTGCAAAATGTGTAGGGTCTTGGTGGAATTTTTTGTCTCCTGTAGGCAAAGTATAACCCCTTCTTTCTTGAAAATTGTCTTGGATCATACCTTAAGAACTCAGTGCTACTCAGTATCTTACTCTGTGGCACCAAGTTTTAACCGAATCCTTCTTCCCTCTCAGCAGATGTTTTTTATAACAAAACATTGCTCCTCCTAAGTGGAAGACTGGAAATGGTGGGAAGAAAAATCCATCTTAACTGACAGTTGTTTGCTTGCATCCTCTTCCTAGGTCTGTACTGCTTGGCCCACCACAGGCTTTCCAGGTGGGAAAGTTGGGCTGAGTGAAACCACACAGAAGAACTTGAAAGCAAATCTGGGTGATGCTGTCACTGTGCAGCCTGTAATTGGTGCAGTCATCCAGGCAGAGGAAATCAATGTAAAGTTGAGGTATGGAACTTGTTATAACCTAGTGAGGTGTCTGCTTTACACTGCCGACTCCTACCTCTTAGAAGATGCTATTTTTTTTCTCTTGCTTTGATGGTATTAGTACCTACACAAAATCAAACAAGTGCAGATGTTTGCAGGGTTAAGATTAAAGTTTAGTAACTGTTGGCTTACTGCCACTAACTGCAGCCCCCTGTGTGCACAGTGGAGTGGCTCAGCTGTTGTACAAAATCTGAGCTGAGGTGCTGTTGTGAGACATTAATGTTAATGACATTAAGCTCATTAGTCTTAAGAGAGTCTTTGTTTTACGTTAAATTAATGAATAGTAACAATAGCCCAGCGTCTCCTGAAGTGGAGGTCAAGCTACCTGCATTGCATTTACATTAGGCAAGGGTGTGTAACTGCACGATCGAGGCAGATTTGTTGAACTTCTAAGTCACTTGTAAAGGATGAGGATAATCTCTCTGTGTATAGTTGATGTCAGGTTAGAAGGAGCCTGTTGCTGCTGTTGTCATTAGAAAGTAAGCTGCACACTGCTATCTGAGAAGCTCTTGTTGAAAAGTCCTGTTGTGGTTAAGAGAAATACTGGCTGACAGCTTGGGGAGAGTGATTTTATATTTTTTTTAACTACTTCCCTTCAGAACTTGCCCTTTGTATATTTGTGGCTTTATGCTCTGGTTTTATTTACTGGAATATTTTTTAGGATTGGAAATTCTGAGGTGTTTCTTTTTTAATTGAAATTCAGTCAAAAAAGAAGCAAAAGGTACAAATCACAGTTGTCTTGAAGTCGTGAATGCACTGAGAAATTAACATTTTGCCAGTCTGCAGAATATAGACTTCCTGTATTTGTCATTCTCAAAACATTCCACAGTCACCATTTGAGTTGACGCAGAACCTGATTATAGTTAATTCCTAGATAAAGTTATTTTACAGTTACTTTGAAAGTGTGCCAACACTTCAATTTCTATAAATTTACTTCACTTCCCCGTTAAGCCTCTGTTTTCAAACATGATGTTGTTGTCCATTTTAACAGGAAGATGCTGTTTTCCAGTGTACTGACTCTCAGAAATACTACTGAGGCAGTCTTGCTTTGTGTCAGGAATATAACCAACTTTTATTACAGTTTTAGTGGTTAATTTGGCTGCACATTATGTGCTGACTTCCTGCCATCAGCTTGTGTTGCCCTCTGTGCCTCTCTCCTTACCAGAAATGCAAAAAAAGATATCTTTTGATATGGTTAATTTAATCCTATAGAAAGTTTTACTATTATTACATACTGTTTGGTTATAGAAGTGTTTGAAAACAGTCATTTCATTAAAAAGTGAACCTCACGTTAAATTAAATAATTAAGCATAATCTACGTATATTTCCCCATGTTAATATGCATTTTTTCTTCAAAGCTGAGACTTTTACAATACAAGCAAAGGATGAGGTCAGAGGAATTGAGTATGTAATTTCAGAAATATTTGATTACAGTAATTTTCTTTGGAAAGTGTTCCACAGTCAGAGGTTTCCCTCTTGGCCAGTCAAGAGTCAGGCTCTGAAGGTTGTTATATGTATGTACCACCAGATTAAATGACTGTTTTTCTAGAATTATTCTAGGAAAAAAAGAAAATGGTAACTGGTCTGTTTTAATCCTGTTCACTTATTACAAACCTTAGTGCCATTCTACCATGTAAGAATATAAATTATTAAAAGAAGTGGAAATCCCGTTATCTGAGTACTGCCTAGGTTTCTAGACACTTCACAGTTGCAGCTCCTTCTCTGCAAATTAATACCTCTAGGGAGCTGCTTGCATACATAATTTAGCTTTTTTCTTCTTCTTTTTTTTTTTTTTTTTTCAAATCAGTCCCCAGCCTCAGACTCCAAAAACGTAACAAGATGTGTTTACTTGTCAGGAATGGCAATGATATTTTGAGTGAGCTCCTCTAATTTAGCATAATACACCTCTTTCCGTCAAGTTACTTTGTTAGTAGAATTGAGAGCTGGGGGTTTATTTCTGGGTTTAGAGCGCCCCCCGTTGATCATACTTTTATTTGCAGTAGCTGTAACTTCTAAATGTCTTACACATTGCAGTGTATCTGAGGAGTGGGGAGAGATAATGGTGTCTGTGCTCTCAGTGGCGTGAGGTATTTTAATAGACACTGGAGAAAGACATTCTCACAAGACACTTTTTACCTTGCACTTGCTTTAGGTTAAGACCACATTTGTTCAGTTGTGTGTTAAATCCCAGTTGAGAAAATGCTGTAGGCCTGGCCAGGGCTGGTGAGGCTTAAGGCTTATCTGTTGAGTCACTTAAACTTGATTAAATAAAAGATTAGAAAATATGTCATGGAGAGGAGTTGTACTGGTTTGATAGTGGATATACAATGCTTAAGGCATGCATGGTTTTGCAAGTGTTGAAGATGCTAGTTTCATGAATAGAAGATGTGTATGTGTGTTTGCAGGGCTGGAAGAGACTTATTTTATCTGTAATATTTTTAAATTCAGTAAATGTAGCAATGGCTGTTTGTGTGGTGAGATGAGAAGCATGCATTTCATATATTTAATCTTTAAAAATGGTAAATATAAGTTATGATATTGTTTATTTCAGCATTATGTATAGAAAAACTAACCCAGAATTCAATATGCATGCTTCTTTTGTTGCTATGTGTCTAATATTCAGATAGTATAAAAAACAGACTAGGGACAATGTGGGCCCTCTACAGAAGCTATCAGGAGAACTGGCTACCCTGGATTTGGAGAAGGCTGAAGCTCATAATGACTTCTTTGCCTCGGTCTTCACTGGCAAATGCTCTGACCAAGCCACCCAAGTGCTGTAAGGCAGAGGCAGGGATTGTGAGAGTGAAGACCTCAGGCCCACTGTAGGAGAGGATCTGGTTTGAGACCGTCTTAAGAACCTGAATGTACACAAGTCCATGGGACCTGATGAAATCCATCTGCGGGTCCTGATGGAGCTGGCGAATGAAGTTGCTAAGCCACTGGCCATCATATTTGAAAAATCATGGCAGTCAGGTGAAGTTCCCAATGACTGGAAAAAAGGTAATATAGCCACCATTTTCAAGAAGGGAAGAATGGATGACCCAAGGAAATACAGACCAGTCAGTCTCACTTCTGTGCCTGGCAAAATCTTGGAGCAGATTCTCCTGGAAGGCATGCTAAGGCACATGAAAAACAACAAGGTGCTTGGTGACAGCCAGCATGGCTTCACTAAGGGGAAATCCTGCTTGACCAATTTGGTGGCCTTCTGTGATGGGCCTACGGAACTGACAGACAGGGGTAGAGCAGCTGATGTCATCTACCTGGACTTGTGCAAAGCGTTTGACACTGTCCCACACGACATCCTTGTCTCTAAATTAGAAAGACACCAATTTGATGGATGGACCACTCAGTGGATAAAGAACTGGCTGGATGGCCGCACACAAAGAGTTGTGGTCAATGGCTCAATGTCTGGCTGGAGACCAGTAACGAGTGGTGTCCCTCAGGGATTGGTGTTGGGACCGGTCTTGTTTAACATCTTTGTCGCTGACATGGACAGTGGGATTGAGTGCGCCCTCAGCAAGTTTGCCGATGACACCAAGCTGTGTGGCTCGGTTGATACCCTGGAGGGAAGGAATGCCATCCAGAGGGACCTTGACATGCTTGTAAGGTGGGCTGATGCCATCCTTATGAACCATGCCAAGTGCAAGGTCCTACACCTGGGTCAGAGCAATCCTAGGCACAGCTACAGGTTGGGCAGAGAAGAGATTCAGAGCAGCCCTGTGGAGAAGGACTTGGGGGTGTTGGTCGATGAGAAAATGAACATGAGCCAGCAGTGTGCACTCACAGCCCAGAAAGCCAGCCATATCCTGGGCTGCATCAAAAGGAGCGTGACCAGCAGGTGGAAGGAGGTGATCCTTCTCCCCTACTCTGCTCTTGTGAGACCTCGCTTGGAGTATTTTTGTGCAGTTTTGGTGTCCTCAACATAAAGGACATGGAACTGTTGGAACAAGTCCAGAGGAGGGCCACAAGGATGATCAGGGGACTGGAGCACCTCCTGTAATCAAGACAGGCTGAGAAAGTTGAGGCTGTTCAGCTTGGAGAAGAGAAGGCTGCGTGGAGACCTCATAGCAGCCTTCCAGTATCTGGAGGGGGCCTTTAGGGATGCTGGGGAGGGACTCTTCATTAGGGACTGTAGTGATAGGAGAAGGGGTAACAGGTTCAAACTTAAACAGGGGAAGTTCTTTACTGTAAGGGTGGTGAGACACTGGAATGGGTTGCCCAGGGAAGCTGTGAAATGCTCCATCCTTGGCAGTGTTCAAGGCTGGTTGGACAGAGCCTCGGGTGACCATTTACTGTGAGGTGTCCCTGCCACGGCAGGGGGGTTGGAACTAGATGATCTTAAGGTCCTTCCCAACCCTAACTATTCTATGATTCTATAATGTGAAGACTGGCAAGTGCTCATCCATCTTTTCTGTTTGTGGGGTTAAATGATATCCTGTAAAACAGATGGTATTTGTTTGTTTGGTGCCTTAATGGTGTGGACTCTCTGTTGGTTTTGAAGTAGTTACTGCTTGGAAAAATGCTTTCTTTTTGCTTCCTACCACAGGGACAAAGATGCTACCATTAATGCCGAGGAAATGTCTGTCTGTCTACTGAGAAACCTAGGTACAAGTTTTGTTGCTTCTCTTTTGACTGTTTAATTTTTATAGTAGATCCACAAGTTCTGGATGGAAAAGCAAACAGTTTCCTCTAGTGTTCTCAGTTGAGAGCTTATAGCAAAATAGAGTACCTTGTCCTGGCCATGCTTCTTTTAGGGATTTGTCTTCTTTCGGCTAAATAATTTTGCCTTGCTGTAAATATGTAATTTACATTAATTGTGATCTATTTCTTCTGATCATTATACATACTACTGGTTCAGGTTACGGCTTTTTAGCAATCATTGCTGGCCTTCTGGCTGATATTGTGATGCTCTTCAAAATTTACTTGCAGTGTAAAAATGAGATAAAAGATCAATATTAACATGAAATCCCATACTCTGAATTACTTTTTTTTTTTTTTGTGTTGGTGATAAGTGAGGAAAATTGCTCTTTATTGGGTGGCACATAAGTGTAAGTAAGGCAAAAAAAGCCAGTTAACCTGTGGAAGATATAGCACTACCCAAAGCACTCACTGCAAGTTGTTCTACTCAAAGGGAATATTCTGATTTAGGACTTAAGAAGAGTATTGCTATGCTAAGAAGCAGAAAACATTTGCATTTCAAATGTTTCATTTCAAATTCATGAGTTTGGAAATAATAAATCATGTTTACATTTCTGCCTTTGTTTTTTTTGTGCCTGTAGGGTGTGTTCAGATCACATTGCTTTATCTTTCTCTGTCAGTGCAAAGGCTAAAAACCTTGGCTTTTTGTTAGGCCAAGACTCTCAAAGAAAGTTGTCTAACCATGAACTGTTGTGAACTTATTAGGCACACAACAGATACAAAATTTTTACTTCTTACTAATTCCATATTCTCCCTTTGTATGGTGTGTGAAATTTAAAAGGGTCAGACTAATGATGTTTAGTGTGAGAGATTACATATGGTACTGGTGAATATTTACCCAGTAGTCTGTTTGTGCATAAAAGGATCATTGAAATGAACTGAAATTACATGGAAATTACCTGTCTTTTGTTATGCTTATTTAGAGCACTCCCTGCCTAGTCTTCCTCACACAGAATTGTTCTGATACAAGAATGTCTGAATGTTATTGCTGCCAAAGTACATTGAAATGTTGTCTTTTTCTTGTCTTTTTTTTTTTTTATTTAATCTTCCCATAGATGGGAAAATTGTTTTACCAGGAAATCTCTTGGCTTTCACCTTCTATGGCAGAGTTTGTAACATTGTGGTGATGAAAGTGAAAGGAACTGATGGTGGAGAGCTGACTGCCCAGGGCAGCACCGTTTCTGGTGATGTGCATGAGCCAGACCTTGAAGGATCAAATTTGGACCCAAGTATGTTAGATTTGTCCTTCCAGCTCAGCAAGATGGACATTGACAATAGTCCAGAGGTTGCATCTATGAGCACACCAAGCAAACTGATGGATCCAGGTTCACCACTTACACCCAGTTCTGCTGTGACGGCCAGTGATCAAGGTGCTGGTCAGGCAGAGAAAACCTGCAGCAAGGGAGATGGCGCAGACCTCAGTAGTAATTTGGAGTTGTCTGGGAAAGGAGGCAGTGAGGGACTCCCACTGACTGGCAAAACTGGACAAATAAGCAGTGCAGACACTTTTTATTTTATTTCTTCAAGAACTAGAATCAGTTTTATTGAAACAAGGTCCAATGCAACAGATGATGGTGACTGTGAATCCCAAGTCACCTATGATATGATAGGAGGTCTAAGTAGCCAGCTCAGAACTATTAGAGAAACAGTTGAACTGCCCTTGAAGCAAGCTGAACTGTTCAAGAGTTACGGTATGATGCCTAAGAGTTGGCTTCTTCATTTTATACTAGTTTTTCTTCTTTAACATGACTTTAATTTTTTGTAAAACCAAGCTATTGCAGGACTATGCACTGAATTTTATTTAATGCTGGTGTGGTATACATGTGTGTTTGAACAATGTCAAGCTGTTTTATAATGCTTGCTGTATGGATACTATGAAGATGTTATGATTAGGTCGTGAAAAATAATTGAGTAGGGAAGAAATACTTGTCTGTACAAAAAAATTCAGGCATGCATCAGCAGGTTTTACAGCAAATAGGAAAGACTTCTATACTTGTGCATTTAAAAGTGCAGATGTTTGTGTCTTCATAAGATTTCAGTTTGTTCTGGTAGAGTCAACTAATTACATCTTTTTAAGTTGATAAAAACTCAGTTGGATTAATTTATCTGCTGTTTTTATCCCTGCATGTTGTAGGGTTCCTGCAAAATTTTAGGGAAGCTTTTGAGGCTGTTTACTCACTACTCAGTGTGTTTAGTAGGGAATGACAAGGTAGAAAAAAATAACGTGATTACTGTTGCCATATATAAAGTCATACTTAACATATGTAGAAACTTTGGGGATTTTTGTGGCAAAGATAAAACTCTGTACTGTGTATTTATCACAAATGGATATGTATAAAGTAGGTGCTTCTGCTCATTGTGCTTGTTTAGGTGTGGATCACTGTGAGACAGGGCTTTTACCTGTAAATATTTCTTTAATATGATGTCTTTGAGGCTTTTTATTTCTCTTCCTTATCTATCCACACGTAGGCTTAAGGAGGACATGATTTCAGTTATTACTGGGAAAATTCCAAAAGACAGTCTTTTGGTGTACATTGCTTGGGTGTGATGGGCAGGTGTCAATGGAATGGTGTGAGGCACCTTCATCCGCATGTGGTCCAGCTCAATTCACTGACATCCAACCTCAGCATCACCACATGATTTTGTGTTAGCAGAAAGTTTGCTTCAGCATCAGTGTTCTTCATACTTAGTCCCAAAACTGCTTGATCAGCTTCTGTATTAATTACATGAGAGATGATGATGTTTCCTCATCAGTTGCAAACCTTTCATAACCATTAAAACGTTGAGAGCCCTTGTCTCCTCATGGGGAACAAGGCTGTCAGCTGAGCTGAGACCTTGGTTCAGCAGCTCCGTTTCTTGCCAGTACCAGAAACACCGCATGAGGGAGCAGCACATACTTTAACGTACTCTTGTAAAGTAACCTCTCCTTAAAGACACTTCTGTCCTGTGACAGTTAGCAGACAGTTTGAGTATGTTAGTTCCTAATATTTGGACTTTCTGTCTATGCCAGCTCTATTATTCTCCATCACCACTGGGATATGACCTGCCCTTCAAGCATTGTTCTCTGTCTGGTATTGCAGTACCAACTGATGTTTCTTCTTTGGTTGTGTTTCAGCAATGCCTTTAGTGACAGGGTCAGTCCTTTGTCAGACTTTCCTTCTTTTTGCTTTCTAATTTTTCATCTGTTTTTGGCTTTGTGCCCATTCGGTTTGGCTTTTGCTGGTCTGAAACTTTTTGGGGGCCTCTGCCTGGGATCATAATAGTACTTCATGCAGTTACCCGTAGTTTCTGTTCAGTTTTAACTGTATACAGTCGTACCTTGTTCTTCTGGTGCCCCTTATGTTCTGCGCCTGAATGTTTCTGTCTGTTTCAGCTTGTAACATGTGCCGCTAAAGAGGCAAATTAATCCTTTTGATATGTGTTCTTCATTTTTTTTAAGTATTCTTGAATTGAACCTCAGTATTTCTGAGGGATTTTTCTGAACCGAACCTCACAGTATTTCTGAGGGAGAAGTGGTTTTCTGACATTGGAAATTTGTAATAATGACACTAAGAATCATTAATTACTTATTAAAGCACATTCATGGATGTTGGGTACTCGGTCCAATAGTTTTTTTTGAAAAAAATCCCCAAAACAAACGCCATAACGCATATGGAGAATTATAATGTTGAACTACTGAAAAATATAATGATTGAAATAGCTGCTTTTTAAACAGAAGCATCTGGACTTCAAAAGAAAAAATATAGATCTGTGCTCTGTATAAGAGTGCTCTTTCTACTGAAAGCCTACAATTCTATCAAAATGATGCATCTGTTAAAGAAGTTAATGCTGAGGTCAAGTTATAACTGGTAATAACTAGGATAGTGAAAATGTACACGTGCAGGTTGTTCAGACTGGCATTTATCCTAAATAACTTCCTTCTCTGTGTGCATGTGCTTGTTGAAAGGCATCCGTCCTCCTAGAGGAGTGCTCCTGTATGGCCCTCCAGGTACTGGGAAGACTATGATTGCCAAAGCAATTGCAAATGAGATTGGCGCTCACGTTATGGTTATTAATGGTCCTGAAATAATCAGCAAGTAAGTCCACCCAATTTATTTTCATTGATTCAAAAAATATATTGAAGTCTGTCCTGGCGTCTGTCTGTTTGTGGATAGCCCATAGCCAGTTCTACATCTATCTGCCCAAGAAGGTAAAAAACTAATGGGAAAGGGTTGTTTCCAGTAGGGCTTATGTTTCTTCTTGTAATAAGAGAGGTTTATTGGATTTAGCCAATAAATTTACGTAAGGCAAGAACTAAATTAAAGAGGGGATTAAAACTGCATCTGCAATTGCATGTTAGTTCTGCAACAAGAAGCTGGCTTATTAAAGCATAATTGAAATGAAGGTGACACTGCACCAAGAAATTTCTCCTGGGAATTATTTGTTTGTTTGCTTTAAAAATATAGATAAAATTAACACAGAAAAGAGAAGTTTTGGCCTTTAATCTTCATTCTAGTTACAGGATGGTAATATATTTGCCTGTGCTCCATTTTACCTCAATTTCTTGTTCTTGTGGAAATAAAGATTGTTGTAGATTCGCATGTACTTGGGGACTTTGAAAGGGTGTGCTATGGCTTTTTGGAATACACAGGACTTTTCCAAGTTGCCTGGAAAAGACCAAAACATGATTTTTATTGAAGTATTTTAATTATTTTAGGTTTTATGGGGAGTCTGAATCAAGATTACGTCAGGTATTTGCTGAAGCTTCCTTGTGGTATGTTCTTTTGGATAATTTTTACTTTTACCACTTATTTGCAGTATTGATTCCAGCATTAATGTTCTTTAAGAAAAACATTTGCAAGAATCTTTGAATTGTAGTGTTTTCCTGCAGTGGTTTTTAAGAGGAAGTAAATTTGTTTATATACAGCTTAGCTAGAAGGAAAGCAGTGAAATTTTAGTATGCCTATTAAATGCTTTTGGACACTACCCTTTTTAAGGGACTGTTGTAGATGGTGCCAAATCGCTCAACCTGTATCATTAGTGTGTTGTGCGTACACTTATTTCAACAGATAGAAGCAGGAGCCAGAGTTTCACCTGGATCCAATTTTTTCTCTCTAGTTTTATCTTTGGAGAGCAATGCAGCATGCTGCTGAGCCATGGAAGCCAGTTCTAAATGAGCTAGTGTTGGTTCTATATAGCTATAGCACGCCTCTGGATTAAGCTGGCATTCTGCCCAAATTTATTAGACCTGGTTAAGGCAGACTTTAGATTTCCAGATGATTGGTGTTCACAGTACATCAGCAAAAGACTCGCATACTGTGTTTGTAGAAGAGGCAAATAAACTGCTGCCTTTTTTACTCATGTTGAGTCTTTGGGAGGAAGAAGTAAAAACTTAGATTGGTAGGTCATCTTGAAGGTATTAGTTGTTTGATATATTAGTCATTTTAGTTCAAGGTTTAAACTTTCCACCTGAAGGAGTGGAATGCTTGTCAATTTTTGTAGGAACTGGATGTTTTTCATAAACAGCTTAGTATTTCTCTGCCTTGGTGTTTTAAATCTTCCTGAGCACCTTAACATTAACTGCCCCCCCCCCCCCCTTTTTCCTTTCCTCTCCAGTCAGCCATCCATTATATTTATAGATGAGTTGGATGCACTCTGTCCCAAGAGAGAAGGGGCTCAGAATGAAGTTGAAAAGAGAGTTGTTGCTTCACTGCTGACGTTAATGGATGGCATTGGCTCAGTAAGTAGCCTGTATTGCAACAATTAATGTCTGTGAGGACTAGCTGCCCAAAATAATTTTGCTTCTATAAAGCAGCCAATTCTAGATGAGTCATTTGGGAGAAAACAGGCTTAAGGGAGACTTTATAATCTAATGCTTTGTTAGGTGCTAAGTGGAAGACATAGGAGGAGAATGTCTCCTGATAACTATGAGATTAAAAGCTTTCTTCCATTCACTGTCTTTCCTTTGCCTTCTTCCACTCTTGTAGTTTTGCACATAAATAGCCCATCATTGAACAAATCCAGATTTTCTGGATTTCTTTTTGCTCTGAAATCAAAGTCATGAAAATATTTCTGGTGATATGTAGGCTGCATTATTAAAGGCAACAACAGGTATTTCAAGATTGCCATAGTAATATTTGGCACATAAAAAAGCCTTCTGAAGAAGCAGTACATTTCAGTTGAGTACATTATGGATTAAGCCCACAAAGTTGGCAATCTCTCATTGATAATTTTATGATTATCAGCAGGAAACATGAAAGAAATCTCTCCACAGTATGAAAATTAGTTTTGTGCTGTTTTATGTGATCTGCAAGTTTCTCATTTTTTTTCTGCATGATAGTTTGAGTTATCCAGTCTGGAGTTGTTCACAGGCAGAACATGTTTTCTGATGGCAAAGGGAGATACTCTTCACTCTTAGTGAATGAGTGTTTCATTCACTAAGAGAATGGTACTGCAAGAGACTTCTTAGCTGATTTTGCCTCACTCTAACAGTGCAAAAGCAGAGCCTGAGGAAATTGTTTAGGATTTTTGACCTATAAAGCTACAGGAAGCTTTATAACCTCCTGTCTCTGCTGGTTTTGATGCCTTAAATTTTTTGTTTCCCAACCTTGTTTATTCAAGGTCTGCTGATACCTTTCTGTTCTTTGTGGCAGTGCTGCCTTTTAGCTTAAACACTGCTTTTTCTTTCCTTGGTGCTTACTTCCCTGAGATGTAAAGCAAGATGGAAAAGTAAGCACTTGGGGATTAAAATGGGAGACACTAGAATGAGGGCATCTTGGAGGAAAGATTCTCTTGTATTATCGGTATGTGCAGCCTACAGTATTGCTAAATTGCAATTAAGGATAGGTTGGATGGGATCATTTGTGGGCTATATATTCTGAAATGTTCGCTTTCTTCCTCTATAGGATCTCAGGATTTTGGTGTGTGTCATATTTGGGAAAATTAAGCAAGAAGTATTTTTATAAGCTGTGTATCATTTGATTGTATTTTAAAATTAATATTTTGCATTGTTTGATGCCTTCAGGAGGGCAGTGAAGGACAGCTCTTGGTACTTGGGGCCACTAACCGTCCTCATGCACTGGATGCAGCACTGCGCAGACCTGGGCGTTTTGATAAAGAGATTGAAATTGGAGTCCCTAATGCCCAAGACCGTCTGGACATACTCCAAAAGCTTCTCAAGAAAGTCCCCCATTCACTCACAGCAGCAGAGTTGGCACAACTAGCTGATAGCGCACATGGTTATGTGGGTGCAGACTTAGCAGCCTTGTGCAAGGAAGCAGGTAAGACTTCATGCATCTTATTTAGGATCTTACTTTCTTACTTTATTGTTAATCTCTTTATTTTGTTTAAAAAATTCCACAGTCTGTACTAATAGCTTTTAAACCAATGAAATTTAATTTTTGTGTCAAAGAAAATATAGCCAAGCATGGAGCGCAAGGAACATCAGTCTGCTCCTGGGCACATCAGAAATAAAAAAGCCTTTGAGTATTAATAGATTTGAAAAGTGAATGTCAAGATAAGTAACACTGGGGAGTCCTCTGTGCCAATTCTACTGTATTAGAGAGCTAGCTGCCTTTCAGTAAACCAACGGTTTAGTGAGGTACCTGATATATCCCAGAGAGTTTTTCTACTCTAGATCCTGCCCCTTCCATACAAAAAACCTAAGTCACTCAGGCTGGACAGGTTGTCCTACAGATCCTTGTTCCCAGGAGACTGTGGGCCTGAGTGGTGTTTACTGTGGCTCCTTTCTTTTGTGCCTGTATTTCATTTGCCTACAGATGCGGAGCTTGTAACATGAGTGAGGAGACCTTGTGCACCTGGATCAAGTTGTGCCATGGAACTGGGAGAACTAGAGAGCACGGCCAGTGCTGGGGCCTGGGAAGTGCCTCTGGCCTCCAGCACAGGCATAGCCTGGAGAATTATCCACACATTATACAGCCAGGGTTCAGTATGTTCCAGGGAATACTTAAGTTCACTTCTGTTTTCCTTGGATGAAATATTAAAAGCATCAATTCTTACATTTTGCTAGAATGCGTCTACACGGTTTAAGTGTTGGACCATAAGCAGCCTTTTAAAACAGTCTAATCAAAATATGACTCTTCAGCTCGGCTTATGTGTGTTTTCCCCCTTGTAGTTTGTGAGTATGTTTGCTGTATGTGCTAGTTACTTTTATTTCCTTTGGCACTGGGACAGCTTCCTCTGGCAGTGACACAGTGCACAGTTAATTCTTGCATCAGAATTAACTATGAAGATTACAGAAGTTTTATTAAGGGTGATGGCACTTGGAACAGCAAGGTTTTTACTTGCCAGTTTCCTGAATTTTTAAGGGATAGTTCTCAAATATGAATTTATGGACTTTTGTGTGGATCAAGAAGAAAAAAATACGTATGGACACAGACTATTCATTTTATAGTGTGCTTCAGTTGGCCTCAGTTGTGTTTTAAGCTCTAAGTTAGCAAACATTCATTTTAAAACAAATATATACAAACAACAACATGAAAAAGATAAACTCCCTTTTTACTTTCCTTTCTCTGTTTTTGGAAGCCTCTCAGTCTGCCTGTCTCACAGTCATCACATAGTAAACACTTAATTAATCTAAAACTTTCAGTGAGAAGTGTTGTGGTTTCAATTCCAAACATGACCCAGCCTGGACTTTCCTTGTGCACATAGATTCTGGACACTTCATAATCCAGCTGCAAATCAGTGATATTTATACACTTAATGAGGGCCTTTTAGAAAGAAATTTTGAATGTTGTGCAAATTGAACATTACCTCCTATCTAGAGTCAAAACTTCTGGCATCTACCTGTGACTGATTGCAGGACTATCCGAGAGCTTTGTAGCCAGAGCTAATACTGGGAATGGGAGAAGGAGGATGTCTCCTTTCTATTGATCTTTGTTCTTGAATGCTGTTAAAATTTCCTTGTCGTTTGTTAACTTGGGCTGACCTCTGATGGGGACAATACAGTCCAGCGCAGTTAACTCTTTGTACCCCACATGTATTTTTCAAAGAGTTGCAGAAGCATGATTTTGTCAAAGTATGTCATAAACTGAATTTAAGTTGCTCATTGTTAAAGAACAATCTCAGTTGGATTCTGTTTTTTCTGATGAAGCTCTTGAGTACCAATTTTTATATTAAGTTTTCAACACCCTGTAAAATATTAGTGCTTTCACTGAAGCTAAACTTAGAAAAGACTAGCTTTTATGAGATAATAATGTTACCTCATAATGATAAGTAATAATATTTCTCATCAGCAGAGCAAGGTTATTTCATATAGAAAATTTTGCAGTGTTTTGTCTAGTCTTGTTTGTTGTTCCAAGCAATGGGCTTCTGTTGCTTCACTTAAGAAACTGAACTGTGGGCCAAGATAGCTTGTTGTCCAGGAATGCTCTCTGATACTCAGCCGAAGTTTTCCTTGTTTAGTTTTATTCCATTATTTCTATTTACATCCTTGTATAACCCGTTCACTCTCCCTCCTTAGTGTTTACACCCTTTGGATATCTCTAGGCTGTTCTCATGTCCTCTACCTCCTAATTCATTACTGAGCCAAGCTATAAATATTTAGCTGTTTTAATCTTTTCTCATAAATAAGTCCTTCCTGCCTTCTGAGAAATCATGTTCGTTTTCTCTGAACTCCCTCCAGTTTGTCAATAATCTTTTGCTAATGTAGGGCTCAGAACTGAACCTTGTATTTCGTATATATTGCAACATAAACCGTGATACAAACATATAGTTGACTGCTGGTGCACACTTTGAAATAATGAAAATGCTTAATGTTCAGGCAATAGCTGTGTTAAGAGTTCTTTTACAAATTTTAAGGTTGCTCTCGCCACTTCTGCAGATGATGGGTGTGTAAGTACAGGTGAAACATGAAAACTAATTTAGAAGCAGGAATTCTGAACTCGGAAACACAAGTTCAGTTTTGGGTACAAGGTTATTGTTGCTCGCTAATTGTATTGCAGCAGTGGTCTTTGGGAGACTTGAGTCATAGAATCGTAGAATCATAGAATAGTTAAGGTTGGAAAGGACCTTAAGATCATCTAGTTCCAACCCACTGCTATGGGCAGGGATACCTCACACTAAACCATCTCACCCAAGAGTCCTGATTAACCCATTTATATCTGTAGGTACTTGAGTTGTGGCTAGAAAGCCTAAAAGTTTACAGGCTATGTTTAAATGTTAAAATATGTTTATATTCTTAATACTAAGTTTAGATCATTTCCAAAGGACTCATCCTTCCTTATCTGATGTTTCAACTCTGGTCTTTAGGGCACGTACTGTGTGTATACTGCTTATGTAAGCCAAGGGTTTGCAATGGTAATTAATGTAACACATGTAGTAATTGTAGGTCTGTGATAGGCAAACATTTCACTTTTATTTCACTTTTGCATCTATAGTTAGGTTTTCTAAGCTACTTCATTATAAAATCTTTGATGTTTGTCTTCTGTATAACTCTGAAGATGTGAAAAGTAAATAGCTATTGTAGAGTTAAACATACTCCAACTGTTTTCTTGGCAGAAGTTATTTGTTCTCCAGTGCAGGAACTGGTTGGTGGTACTTCTGGGGTCAGACAGGCAAGTTTTCTTTCCTGTTCAGCAACTCTGTACATTTTCATGGAAGTCATTAAGAAGTTTTAGGAGCTTTTAATGTTCTGCTTTCACTGAGTGTTTCTAGGCCTCTGTGTATATCGTGTGTACAGACTTGCAGTGTTATGTATGCTGGAATGGGCAAGGAAAGGAGAGGTGGACAAGAAACCTGGAGAGTCTATGCAGTGTGCTCTGAGCTTTTCCAAACAGGGTATTATGACCAAACATTTGTGAAATATTTATATATAGACAGATATAATAATCAGTTAAGAGTGGTTTTTATTTATCTGCTGAATTTTTAAAATATGAGGGAATTTGTTTTCCAATGCTGCCTTTTCCTCTACTAAGGATACAATTCTGGTTTCTCACAAAATGAAATTGCAAAACTTTGACTTCATAGGAAGAACGCTAGGTATCATAAAGCTTACAGTATTGTTGCAAGAGTTGACATCAGGGTGACAGGCATCAGCTCTGTAAATGTATCTATCTCAGCCCGAATTGCTGTGCAGAGTGCTTGTATTCCCTCTCACATGTTGAGGAAGTATTATTTGTCTGGTTTATAAATAACTATGGTCCTTCCAGCAGAATTAAATGTAAACCTGGTATTTCTAACATGGCAAGTATCACTAACTTAGGTGCAGTGCTTTCAGAATCAGTGTACCTCATCTCTGTCCAGTGTTACATTATCTGTAGTGACTGTGTTGGAGAAATTGGGATTTCTGTGACCCTCTACTGCCTAGCAATATACTTGCCATTTCCACAATTAACTGCATACATTCATGTAGGTTAGCAGCATAGTATGGAAAACCTGCAAGTACTTTGATGGGTGCTGGACATGTGGACCTCACCTTGCAACAGGCTCCTTGTGGTAGACTCTTGAGGACTTGGGTGTCCTCTGAGGGATTCACATGCACAGAATTCTTGACAAGGGCTTAGCTATGTGTGCAGCTAGGAGTCATATTCTTAAAACTGGGAGAGGTCTACTGTGTCCTAAGTTACTCAGTAGACTATCTTTTAGTGTGAAGAGCTGTCTTCTGAATTGTTTTATCTCAAGCAGAGGTGGTGTCTAGAAGAAAGACTCTGCCACATCCTTGTTCATATTGCCAGTGTTTGTATGTCCCTGAGATCTTGTTGCTTCTGCTTTAATTAATTTGCCACACAGTCTTTTTATTAATTTCCTAAGAAATGTAATAGTTTTGATTTAATGGCAAAGATAAGCACTGCACTTTTATTTTTTTTAAACATATGAAATGTCAATTAGGTAGCAGGGACATGAATGGTATAAACTGTACTGAATGTTAGAAGATGCTTAGCAACAAGGTTTCCAAATATAGGAATTTATTATAAACTTAGCCTTCTATGGCTGCCTGTAGCATTTCAAGAGGGTGAATATAAATATAGCTTGATTTCTTCAAGAAGTGGATTCAGTCATACTGTTTACAGAGAAAGGAAGTATTTGCTTTATAATTCTTAGAATATATCTTGAACATCCTTGTTTATCACACATAATTTCAGTGTGCTGCTATAAAACACTTGGACTGTGATAAGGTAGCATCACGAAGAGAGGAAGAGCAAACGTCTTTGTTTAAATAGTGGTCTCTCTTGCAATAACATCTGTTTGGTTCCAGTGAGGATGCTGCATTGCAACCACCAAAACTTTGAAACTTCTGTGAAAGAAGCACTAATCACTTTGTTTGCATTGAAGTTTTTTTTTTAAACTGCCTGGTTATAATACAGTAAACACAGTTAAAGGTATCATCTTGCTTAGCCTTTTGGATTATAATTCTTCAGTGGCTTGAAATGGCTGTTACAAAAAATCTTATGGAAATAAGAAACTGTCGTGGTTTAAACCCAGCCAGCCAGCTCGTTCACTCACTCCCCCCCTTTTCCTCCCTCTTTCTTTCCTTCCCCCGCCCGGCTCCACTCCCGGGGGGATGGGGAGGAGAATTGAGAGAATGCAACTCCCACCGGTTGAGACAAGAATAGTCGAGCAACAAATGTACAACACAAATCACCACCGCTACTACCAGCGACAGCAATGATAAGAGAAAATAACAAGGGAAGAGAATAGGATACCACCTGCTGAAAATGAGTCTGACCCAGAAGAGACCCTGTGTCCTTCCGGGTAACTCCCAGTTACCCCTCCGGGCATGACGTGCTGTGGTATGGAAAACGTCTTTAGCTAGCTTGGGTCAGGTGTCCTGTCTCTTTTTCCTCCTGGCTTCCCCTCCTCCCTGGCAGAGCATGAGACTCACAAAGTCCTTGGTCAGGGTAAACATTACTTAGCAACAACTGAAAACATCGGTATTATCAGTGCTGTTCCCAGGCTGAAAGTCCAAACACAGCGCTGCACCAGCTACCAAGAAGGATAAAAATTGACTGCTACTGCTAAACCCAGGATAATCTTCAGTCAGTATAAATCAGGATTATTCTGCTGAATCTGTGAAGCTGCTTGTGTAGCCATATGAAATGGTCTGTTGTCTTATGTTCATAATTTGAGAGTCCTCTCTTTTTGAGATTTTATTGTCTATGATACTCATTTGGTCCTTTTATTACCCCTGCATTCTGATGAGTAACACAGCTAGGATGGAGAGTCCTTATGCTGCTTAATTTATAGCCCTATATATTGATTATATGTAGCTACTAGATGTGTGAAAGTGTAAGTTATTTAAGGGGATACTCTACCCGGCTTTTCCTGCAGCTGAGAAACTTCCTGCTATATTTTTTATGATCCCCAAAATAGTTTGTGCAATCCATTTACATTAAAGAGAAAACAATAAAAGAATTAGGCAATTGAAGGGCTGGCTCCTAGGTGTTTTGTTTTTCCCTGTAATTGATGGGTAAGTAAATTCTCCTGAAACTCAGGAATGTCTCTTTGTTAGATTTATGTGCTTCAGGTTTTTTTTCCCCCAGCTTCTGCAGTTTTGGTAGCCTGGCCACCTGCAAAGAAGCGTGAGGCCTTTAGGCTAATGTGATTAACAGCGAATCTCTGTGTGCATTGAGCACCAGCCTCTGACTGGTGTTTGAGTTAGACAAACACTGTATTCAGTATGTGATTGCTCAGCCTTGTATCTCAAATCCGAGCTCTCCTTTTCAGCTCAGTCTCAGTCTTGATGAAACAACCTAGTGTTAGGGCATCAAGAATATCTACCCTTTCTTCAGGCCATAAACACTCAGTCTGAACCTTTCCCAACATGATTTGGACCTGAGTTCTGCTGGAGGGTGTGCGACAAATGTAAATATTTTTCTTGGGCTTTAATCCTAAATGTAGGAATGTTGGCTGAGACACTGTTGAAAGTGTAGATATTGACAAAGGCAGTTGACAAGCAAGACAGTGGAATTGTTTTTTAGCTTGTTTTCAAATTAACTGATTGCAGTTACAGATTTTAAGGGAAAGCAGTGCTTGACATGCTATAGGTTTTTTATTCCTGTATGGAAAGTGACTGGAAATACCATATCTATGTTGTGGTTTGTTTGGTTGTTGTTTCCCCCCCCCCCATTTTGTAGCATGGAAAAAGATTGAAACCATGCTGCTGCAAGCAATCTGCTTTTGCATTCTCTAACTGAATAGTGGTTCCCATTGGATATTCAGAATGAGGTGAGAAAGGTCACTTGCCTTTTTATGAAAAGGTGATGTAGAAAATGTTTTTTTTTTGGACAGGAATATGAATAACAAATACAGTCAGATGGTCAATACCAAAAGATGTTTTGTTATGGAGAGATTTTTGCAGAAATAGCAGAATACTGGATTTTGAGAAACAGTGAAACGTTCAGACACAATGCAGAAGTAAAGCTACAAATTGAGTTTTTTGACTGGAACAGTTGAATTTTCTGACACTGTGTTGATGTTCAGCATTCATGAGTTTTAAGTTAGTGCTATGTTCTGTAGATTTAAAGTTGGGTCCTTAATGGAGAAGCTGTTTTTAACCCGAAGCAACTGACCTAGTTTGCTGTCTTAACAGGTTGTGAACAAATGCATCCTTGCTTGTACACACACATAGCAAGCAATGTGGCTTTTTTGGACTCGGACTGGAACATATGTTTTTCTTGTTCTTTCTTAGAGCGCTCACTCAGAATGATTGCTTTTGTGCAGTAGAGGCTACATGTGGATGCTGCTGAGCAGCTTGAAGGAGTGTGCTTGAGACTGGGTGGAGTGTGTTGCCCTTATTCTTGTCTGGGGGATCCCTTGGCCCTCTCTGTTAGGATGCCCTTCACCCAGCATCCTGTGGGGCAAAAACAAGCTCAAATTTGTTTTAGAATTACTCTCTTAGACATTTAAAGTAGTTCAACTAACTTTCCTAAGATTCCACAAAAAATGTGTTATTTTAGCTGCATAGGGTTAGATCATCACCCTTTTACTTTAGTTTGATGTCATTATGATGTGATTGCAAAATTTCTGAATCTCTCTTTTTTTTTTTAACCCCCTGTGTCTTTTGCATATGCTTAGTGCAGAGGTGTTTCATTAGTGCAACTGTCTTTGTATTCAGAGAGAAAAAAGTCTTGCTCTGTTTGCCTCTCTGAAGAGACACTGGTGCATGTTAAGTTTCTTTTTAGTTATTTTTCCTTATATAAAATCTTGGGCCCATTAGGTTGTGTGTTTTGGTTTGTTTTTTTTTTTGGGGGGGGGAGTGTGTGGTTTTTTTTGGTTGGTTGGGTTTTTTGTTTTTTTTTGCAATGATACTTGTTTTTAGTTTTAGTGTGGAGAATGCTGCACTTAACTGCAGTCAGGGCATGTGAACTTTTTGTTTTCATCATAACTAAATTTAACTTTTTATCTGAAACTGGCTTGCATTTAGTTGGATGATGGGATTGCTGACTTCATATACACAGTTGAGGGTTGGCTATTTAATAATCTGTTTTAAGTGCATCCCATTCTACCTGCTATATTTATATAAGCAGGAAATAAAGAATATATTCAGAAGAGTTGATCAATAACTGTCATTAACATTTTGAAATAACTTTCATGACAGACATCATGTTCTTGCTCCTGAAACTTGAGTGATACAGAAGAAATTATACTATTCATGTGTGCATATAGAAACCTCTATGCTTGAATGAGTGTGAGGGTCCACCCCAAAACAAGTTGTCTGGATTGAAGAGTGAGGGGGTGCAAGACACCAGAGTAGCCTTCTTGGTGCAGCCCTATCTGTGCAGACCGGTTGGCTATGCAATGGCAGTCAGAACGTCATTCCTCAGCTTGCAGATCCTGAAAATTTAGCATTATGTCACTTTGCTTAAGAATGGAATAAATTCAGGGTGGATACCGCCTCGGGCTGGGTCACTGGCCAAGATGTGGTGGGAACAGACAGTTCTGTTTGGTTCCTGTTTATTTTCTAGACCTGGGAGTCAACAGGGCGTTGGTAACCCAGCTCTAAGTCGCATTGACGTGAGTGGTGTGCTAGTCACTATTCTACTTATCAGGGTTTGTGTCTCATGAGGGTTTCAGATCTCTGGATGCAAAGCTGGATGAGAGCTGTTTGCCAGGCAGTGTTATTCTTCTATAGCAATGGAAGAAATCCTCAGCTGTCTGTCTAGCACCTTTGAATGAATGAAAATGATTTAACCAAGACGAAACTGATTTTTGAAGACACTCTACAGTCTACTTAATCTTTCAAATTGTCCTGTGGGTTTGGTGTTAGTTTTTTGTTTTTGTTTTTTTTCCCCTACAGTGACCTGAGCTGCTTGCTCCCCTGTGTTAACTTTGAAGGTTTTACAGATTTAAGAACTGAAAACAACTTCCTGACCTTTAATCTCTTAGAAGGGTTTGGCAAAACTGTGGACTTTATTCTTGCTGTGCACAGAGTCGTTCATGTTAACTGGTGTTTTGCTGACTGAAAGGTATTCCACAGGTTCACACACTTCGTTCTTCCTCTCCCATCATGTCTTTTCTAATTTTCTACCTCCTGCCAGCTGAAATAGGATAACCATGTTCACTGTTAACTGCTGACCTGCACACAAGCACCGTGGTGTTTTTCTCCTACTAACAGCATTAATGTTCATGCAGTACTCCAGTAACCTGACATTAAATTGTTGCAAGTGATTGAGACTTGGATCCTCATGGTGCAGACGGTTACTCCATTTTCTGATTCAGAAATTACTTGTTTGAAAGGTGCATTAAATTTTAAGGGTCCTTTAGTAACACTTTGAATTTTGGAAAGGCAATTGTTTCTCTATTTGTTCTGTGTTCTGGAGTTTGGTGATTGTTTTTGTTTTGTTGTTTGTTGTTTGTTTTTTTTTCCATGATACTCATTTATGCCATTTTGTCTTGTTTTATGCAGAATTTCATTTGATGCTGTTGTGTTTCTAAATTCAGATATCTTTTGAATTTTGGCTAATGCTTCTCTCCATGGTTCTCTCCAGATTCTGTTTGATCGGTTGTCTTGCTCTTACATTCTTTGAGTGACCATAATATGAGAACATCTAGACCTCAAGTACAGTGCTATTTCTGTGAAGCAATTCGTGTGCATTTTTTTTCAGCTTTTGTGCTGAATCTGGTTTCAAATGTAACTTGGATCAGCAGTGGTAATAGACTCCATTTCAGAAGTATTTGAAACACAATTCTTCCCTTTTTCTACTAAAAACTGTAGGAGTTTTGTTCCCCTCTTAGTATATAGGGAGGGACTGAACATGATATGATTTATCTCCCTCTATCTTGCTCTGCTGGCTGTAGAAAGATCCGAACTAGAAAAGAAACTTTAGAAAAGAACTGTTTAGAGTAGATGTTCATCTTCAAGTTACAAGGTGGCAAACTTTCTCAGTATCTGAGTAAAAACAAATACTGTTTTCAGAGCTCTGCTTTTTTTTCTGCATAAGGTTGCATCAGCTGTACTTCAGACAAGCCATTGGTGTAAAAAATGGCACTATAGAAGAGCTCAGTTTTAGAATTCTGACTCCCTGTAAGGCTCCAGGTAAAATGTCTTCCTGGAATATATAATGGCGAACTTAGGATTTGAAAGCAGTCTTAGTTCTTTTGCTTAATCAATAAAAGATCTTCTGCTGAAATGTGGCTCGATTTGTATGTCTGTGTTAGTTCTACAGGAGCAAAATCAGCAGTAGGCATTTGTATGTAGAATGAATAGCCACTACTGGGGACAGAGCGTCACTGTTTTCAGGCAAAGTTCCTGTAGATCTTCTGACTTCAACTTTTGCTGTATTCTGACTTGACAGTGTTCTTAATTACAATTAGACTGATACTTAGCCACTAACCATTGCTTCTTGTCTTTCTCTCCTTGCTGTTCTGGTAGCCTGGCAGTCCTTATTTTTCTTCTAACATACGTATGACAAACCTTAGCTTAGCTACATTTATGTATGAGAGCAGGCTACAAACAGGCAGTCTGGTATTCCTTATTTCCTTCCATTGTCATTGTCTTAGGATAAATGATGTGTGTGTACCTGATCTGGGACTAAACTGTTTCCTGTATGAAATAAGTTTTGAAAATACAGTTCCTCCTTCCTTCCTTCCTTTCCCTCCGCTGTCATACCTCTCAACAACTTTTGGTCTGCTCCATAGACATGTTCCAGCAAATGCCAGAGCTCTTCATGAAGGACTATAAATTGTGAACGTACTCCCTACAGTAGATTAGTGTTCAGGTTGGCTGAGTGAATTTGCAATGTTACGGTTACAAGGGATTTAAGGGCATTATCTTTTATGTGCGAACAGGAAATGAAAGTTCTTCAGGGATTTTCCCATATATGTACGGGGTGGGGGTGGGGACGACACCAAACCAAAAAACACCACAAAACAATCAATCAAACTAAACTAAACCCCCAAGCCAAACAGTGGAACAACTTTTGTGTGCTTGTGAAGTCAAGTACACTGTTCTTACGGTTTATAAAGTTCAAAATTGATTTTAAGATATACAAAATGCTTTTCCTATGCATAAAACTTGAAGTATAGAATGTAAAGATCTGGAAGTAGAGGAAGATGCCCTATCTGGTGTCATTAGGAAGCTGAAATCTTTCCATATGCTGTTGAGCATTCCACTTGCAGCCATGCAGGGGAGAATCATGTTGTTTCTTACAGCTGTCACAGGTAGAAATGGTATGCGCCTTCTTGGTATGGCTGTTAACAATTTGGGAGGGAAATGTCAGATTAGCAGGGAAAGAAAAAACATTTCCTCTTGTAAATAGTCTTACAAGAAAATTACAATTTCTTTGAAGCTACTTATAGATTCTGCTATTAGAATTCTGGTAGGGTAAGCCCAGACAAGATGGCTTTGCAGAAGAAATAGTTGATGGGCAGTAAAAGGTGCATGACTAGCAATCTTGTTCAGTTTGTTTCCTCAAGTGTTGTGTATTCTGTTTCAGAAACCTAAAGTGTATATGTTCATTGTTTTGAGTGGATGCTTTCTATTATTTGCAGTAGTGTACGATTATACACAGACTGGCAAGTCTAAGCGTTGTAGAGTCTATTTTTAGGGTTAGACATTGTGATTACGATCTAATGTGCCATACTTAGCTAAACTATGAGCAATAAAATCTTTCAGGGAAGCAATGCCACTGATATGGTACCATAGCCTGATGCCAAAGAGGGATCATCTGTACCAGGACAGGGTGTTCTGCTGGCTTTTTCCCCTCTATTCACTTAGTTTCCTCTGTTCTAGACAGACAGGGTGAATTAGTGAGGTAGAACATACAGTTGCCCGACTGGAACAAATTATTTTCCATTGTTTGTAATCATGCATGATTTATTATGTTTGTTTCTTTTCTTTCTTTCTTTTTTTTTTTTTTTTTAAACAGGGATTTTCCATCTGTGACCTACTGAGAATCAGTGCTGTTCACTATTGCAAAGGCTGCCTTATGAGTTAAGTTTCTGCTCTGCACAGCGTAGTCATAGAATCATAGAATGGTTTGGGTTGGAAAGGACCTTAAGATCATTCCAGCCCCACTGCCGGGCAGGAATCCCTCGCACTAGACCATGTTGCCCAAGGCTCTAGTCCTGGGGACCAGTCTTGTATCCCTTTGCTAGAAATAGGTACCCCATGCCTGTGTGAACTATCCCGCTGACTATATTTGCATCCTTCCTCCCCTCACACAGGACTTGTGCTGGAATAAAACAGTGAAAACCTAGCCGTCTGTTTCTGGGCCTGGTCAGTCACTGCCAAAAGGCTATTGATATTCATGAATCCTGAAGAATGAAGTAGCATTGGAAAATGAGCAAGCAGAGCTGTAACAAATGCTGTGCTCAGAGGCAGTTCATAGCGCTGATATACACTCAAACCAGAACATGCCCATGAAGAGTGCCCGACAGCTGAGATGCTCAGTGTTTTTTGAGGTGCTGTGTCTGAATCTTCAGTTTATCTACATTATAACTCCAGTACTGATAAACTTGGCTTTGCTGTAGTGTTTCACCTCCTTTGCCTCTGTGTCGCTTCTAGCAGCATGTTTTGCAGCCTACCCTGCTTTTTCTTACATTAAATAAGGATCTTTCAGCATCTTGAGGGAAGGATGTGTTTTTCTGCCTCTGGCAAGCTGCTGCCTGTATCCTATTACTGAGACTTCCCACCTCCCTCTTTCCTCCCCACTCCCTCCTCCTTCTCCCTGCCCCGGGTTAGAGGTCAATCTGAAATGCAGGAAAGAATGATTATGATAACAGGAGGAAACAGGAAAAATAATGCTTTCTTTTTCAATCTGTTTTTTATTATTGTTTTAATGTAAAACATTGTTTCAATTAAATGCTGACCTGTGCAGTGGCGTGTGCATGCACATGCTAAAATCAATTCAGGCTTTGTTTGAAAGCTGTGACCTCTTTATTCCTGTTCTGGATCAAGGCTGTTGCACCTTAAACCCACTGCTGAGGACTGAAATTTCACTTGTACTCCTGGTAGCCCTGGCAGTAATGGTCCTTAAAAGTGGAATTCTCCTTAGGCATTTTTATGTCCTGTTGTCTCTCAATTTTCAAAATAAACTTGCTTGTTTTTAAGAATTCCTCGTGTCATGAAAAAAAAAGAATAACCACGACACCATTAAAAGGGATCAAATGAGACTGGTGCGTGATGGAGCAATGGAGCAGATATGTATAGAAATGAGCAGAGTTCTTTACCAGTTGCTTGCTTTCTCTATGACTTAATTTCATAATATGCTATTTATTCTTTTTTTTTTTTTTAAGTGGAGTGAATTGACTTCATCAAAAAGGACCTGTAGGAGTCAACCCCAATACCTGCTCCCAGCCCCAAAGTATTAACTGCAGTGGCACTAGAATAAGATACCCAGTTTGTTATTTGCTTGGATGCAAATTTTAAATGTGGGTGGGGATACATCTGTGTTGTCTTGTGTAAGTTTTTGTTTGCCTAAAAGGAACTCTTTCTAAGAAAGGAAGGGTGGGGGGAGGAATAACATGAAAATTGTCAGGATGGTTAAAATGAGTCAGTTATGTTTTATACTTGTCCTCTGGTGACCAGATTTTCATTTCATTCCTTGGCCTCTTTAAATGCTTTTATTATGTCTTATTAGTTCTGGATATTCGGTGCAAGGGGAAACCTGAATTACAGACTTCACCCTTCCCCTCTCCATTATTGTATTAAGAGCCTGGGTATTGAATGCAGGTGCTCGGACTCTGCCATAATTGGCAGTTTCTGGAGAAACACCAGCTGTACTGCTTCACAGGGGAGATATTACATCTCTTCACACATTGTATATATTGTCAAAAACTCAGAATTCCTGTCACTGTCAGAAACTTTACATGTTTGCATCTGCCGGGGCCTCTGTAGAAAATATCTGCTGGAAGTTAAAACCAGTTCTGTTTTCAGAAGTAGCTTATCCGTGTTATTGTCCTTTCATGTAGCACTAATTGATGTTTTGATTAGTTAAATATAGCAAAGGTTTATCTTTGTGTGATCATGCAAGGTGCATTGGTTTAATACTGCCTCATTTTTTTTCTTTTTTTTGTAACACGTGACAACAGATATTACATGTGTGTTTACCTGTATATAAGATTATACTCATCATGCAATAGTATACTAAATGACATATTTGACAGTTTCAGTTCACAGAACAGGGCTGGGAATAGAAGCAATAGAACTCCAAATTATATTAGACCTTAAAAGGCATGATTATATAGCAGGAACACCATGATGCTTCTGGGCATCTTACACAACCGGGGCAGTAGTTGCTCTCTCTGAGGAATGCTTGGGTACTGCAGATGGTACTGCTTGGTCCTGCCCGAGGAGTACTGGTATATTGATGGGTGGGACTTGTGCAGGTTTTGGAGGATAGAATTAAAGGGGGAAGCTAGGAATTAGTATCAAGCTTTATAGGTATTGTATGCAGGGGATTTGGCCAAACAAAGGAGAAGGTAGAAGCTCTGCTTCTGTTTGAATCATATGATCACTGAAGGGAATGAAGAGCTGTTGAGTGTTGCAGGGAATGTTTCTTGCATATCAAGAAAAATATGGGTGTCTGGCGTCTTACTGAATAGCAAAATAGGGTTCCAATGAAAGTAAAAGAAATCTCATCAGTTTGTTTTTAAGAGCAGCTAGGAAAATACAGTCCTACTAATAGAGGAATGGACAAGCTTGCAAATGTCTTATTAATGTTTGCCTTGAATATTCATTATCCTTCTTCCTCTGTGCTTTAGAAATGTGTTTGGATCAATGTGTGACCTTTGGAGGTTTTGTCCTGTTAGCTTCATCTCTGGGAAGGTCATGGCTGTTTAATTCTGTCTTTTGGAACAGGTTTAGTTTATATTCTGTCTGTGGTCATTAAATACCCCTTTTCTTGTGCTCTCATCAGAAGTGTCTCACCTGTTCTTTGACCTACTTAAGGCCCAGCACTGATAAATTCTTTTGAACAGAATTTTCTTTCCAGTGCTGTTGTGTTTGTATGATGTACACTGTCTGTTTGTGAGAACCAAGAGGAAGTCTACATATTTCCATTTTTTTTTTCTAATAGGTTTGTACGCATTGCGGAGAGCACTGGGGAAAAGACCTAATGTATTAGACAACGAGGTGGCTGGGTCAGTGATGATTGCTTTCAATGACTTCCTACAGGGGATGAATGATGTCAGGCCCAGCGCCATGAGAGAGGTGGCAGTTGATGTGCCAAAAGTAAGTCTTTTTCTGGCAATATGCTAGCAACATTGTGAAAGCCATATTAGGAGTTGCAGTTAGGCATTTAAATGCCTTACCAAAAGAGTAATTCTATGAAGAGGAATCCTCAAGTTACCAATAAATGTTGTGTGTCACCTTTTTGTTTGCTTATTTGTTTAATTATAATTTTGAAGACCTGTTTACAGAAGATAAAAGTTCCTAATGCTTTAGGAAGAGTTGGTAATGCAGGAGTGTATCTTCTATTAGTAGTTTTATATACTGAGTGGGTTAATGGGGTAAAAATCTTCAGATGTCTGCTGAAAGCAGATCCTGAACAGTGGTGAAAGCTGAAGCCTTTTGTAAAGCAGACATAAGCAGAAACCAACTGCTAGCGTTTGTAACCAGTGTGTATTGAAACAAAGATGTGGAGAGATTGATTGCTATGATTTTTTCTTTCTTTTTTTTTTTTTTTTTTGTAACACTGATTAAATCTACATGCAGTTCATACTGCTGTGACCTGAGCCTCTTCAGTGGCATTATGTGATTGTAGTTGAGGGCAGAATTACATACTGTAGGTAGCTTATCACTGCTAAGTGGTTACCAGTCAGGGGCTGGCATTATGTGAACAGTTCCTTTGGCTCATCTTTACCCTGCTCTCTGCCTTCTCAGTTAGGTGTTATGGCAGCTCAGTAGCAAAACCAACATAAATTGGGCTGGGGAATTGATCTGGTTTAAGATGACTGATCTGGCTTAAGAATATTCAGCAAAAGAAAATGTTGTATTTAATCTTACTAAATCTTGACTCTGCAAGTGATTGTGTTGGTGTTTCTCAGCAGCCTCCCAAGCCCTAGAAGAAAACATTTATGCCTCATTGCATGAAGATGAGTCATCTGGGAATTAGATTGCACAACTGTAGACACTTATTCCAAAACTATAAGAATGGGAAGTAAAATCTGCGAACAGGATGCTGCGTGCAGCCAGCTCGGATATCACACTTGAGTTGTTAAGAACTGTAACTGTGTAGTGAAGTGCTGGGTGGAAATGCTGGGGTTGGCCCCAGATGGCTTTTCCTGGAAATTGTGTAGTGGCTTCAATATCTGCAAGGGCTAAGTAGTTCTGCTGAGAACAGAGTTACTAATTCTCTCATTGCTTATTGTGCTGTTGGCTCTTGGGCTGACGTCATTATAACTGTACTGTGTCTTTTAGACATACCAACCTGTTTGGAGCCAGATGGAGCGCTGCTAAACAGCATACTAAAGACAGATAGAAGCCAAGTCTTGAGGTACTGCAGGGAATTGTTTCAGAATCCAGGTCAACCTACTACTCAGGCGACTTGTCCACTAAACCATCCTGCTGGTGGCTTCCTTGATTGTCTGGTTTTTAATTTGTTAAACACCAGCTGAGTCACTAGAATACTACTGAAATTCCTTCTGTTATTGAAGGAAAGATAACAGCATAGTGCAAGATTGCTTTTGTGCTGACAGGACCTGCATTTTTACAGAATAATGCATATTCTTTGAAGATAGAGGGTAAAGTTCAGGCCCAACTTTTTGGTGCCTGGGGTGAGTTTAAAGTGGAACCACAAATACCAGATGCAACGGATTTTGCATGCTCCCATATCACCTACCAAAGGAAGTGCTGGAATTCAATTTAACTATGATTTTAGGCTGCAGAGCTGCCAGCTTACCAAAATTAAGGTACCTGTGCATGCTAAGAAGCAGACTGAATTTCTGGAAATGCTGATACACTGTTGAAGAATGTCACAGTCATGTAAATCCAGCATTGTAACACAGCCATCACCCTCAAGGCTAATTACTCCATTACCATTTGTATTTAAGGCAGGGAGCTGATGTGCCCTACATCAGTTCAAGTCCATGGGTTAGTTAAAAGAACTTGGTTCTGCTGTAGCTGGGTGGTCAGGATGGCAGAGCAGGGGAAGCAAGCAACAGGAATCCAAGCCCCTGGTAGGGCTCTTTGTTGGGAATTTGGGATGTGCTGCAGGAACACTTGCAGACACCTGAAACTCATTCATGTACTTTAGTACAGTGTAGCTGTTTTAAAAGTTGACCACTCTGTGTTTTATAGACATGCACAAGCAAAAAGAAATAATAATAAAAAATCTATTTATAATTTTTATTAAACTTAGACTAGTGTAATTTGCTCTTTATTAACAAATAAATATGTCTTATTCTCACCTGATTGTTAGTGACTTGAGTGCCAGTCACTTTGTATTTAATGTACTGGTATTTAACTAGTGCATTAAACCAGAGAATTTAATTGGTTGATTTGTTATTTTCAGTACAGATTGTAGCAGACAATGTCATGCAGCTTCTAATTCCTTGGATAGCTTTTTTTTTTTGAGAGGAATATGCAACGTTTTGCATTGCATGCTTCCCATATTGATTATTAGGTATGTCTCAAATTTTACAGATTTATTTTAGCTTCTCTGAAGTTGTGTATTGAAGTGCTCTGGTTGAAACTGTGTGTTTGATTGCCCTAACATTTGCAAATAATTGGATGCTGGAGTACTTGTTTTCAATAGAAACTAGGTATCTAAGAAGCCAAATAAGTGCAACTGCAGAGCCATTAATCAGTTGCATCATTTTGTGCTGATGATACTGTGTCCTAGGCTGCTTTGCTATTTAATATTGTGCTTGAATGTCTGCTTCTGCAAAACCTGTGGGAAACATTACTTGCTTGCCATAGAACTGACACTTGTAGTCTCAATTTCTATAGGAAGTTCTTCCTCTTTACTAATTTACCCCTCTTTTCAGTGCTTCCACTGAGAACTGGAAGTGCTTTTCAGTGTGACTGGAAGCTTTTCAGTGCTTCCAGTCCACAGACTTGGGCCTTTTACCCATAAAACACTTAGTTGGCTGTGGGCCATGGTGTACTGTGATACTTCTATGCTCTGCAGTAGTTTCTTATCAACAGAAACTGCCTTACTTACACCTTTTGTTGCATTCTTATCAAAATGTAAAAAATATAGCCTGGTGTGCAGGAAATGAAAGCTGGACTCCTATTTGGTTCGCTTTTTCTGTTTCTTTTTCTTCAGGAAACCTAAAACTTGTGATTTGATTTGGTTTTGTTTTCCCTGTCTAGTGTGTCTTTGGGCAGTCATCCGGTATTGGTTAATGTCCAGATACTTCGTCTGTCAGGATAGGCTTGTCTTTCCTTGCTCTCCTTGCCCCAGAAGCTATCCAGCTACACAGCTGATTGTGTAGGCATATTTGTTAGAAAATCAAGAGTGACATTCCTTCATGTTTTGAAGTCTTTCCTTAACACTCTTTGTCTTCTAAAAAGTCCTTGTTAAAATCAACTTCAAACACTAAATGATCATCTATGAGATTAATTTGTTTTTCCCCAGAAGACAGAAGTCTGAGCTACACTAATTCGTAGTATCAGCTTTATTGCTCTTTATTACAGTTATGTTATTTGCTTGGCCGCACCTGGGTGTGGGTAGAACTTCTGGGTTTTGCAGTTAATTACAAGTAAAACTGTTGATGTATGTGCTGATTTAAACTGAGACTTTTGTGATTTTTAACTCTGCTTTTCAGAAGGTGGTTTGTTTTGCTTTATTTTTTTTCACATTTCATTACTTTGCACTAGCCATGTGTCAACTGAATGAAAAAAATTCAAAGTAACTTCTAAATAAAGCCACAAGTAAATGGGCTTTGAAGAACCTCTTCCCTTATGATACCTTTGTCATTTACCGCTGTTGGATTTTTTTGAAGCTGGTATCATCTCTGTTACTGAATGAAAATAATTACTTGTTTTATCAGACACTACAAATTTTCATCAACACAGACCTTGTTCACTGAAATCTTCAGCACTTGGAGTAGGGTGTACGGAAACTTAATTTCCTAAACAATCTTTGCTTATTAGGTCGTAGAATTGAGTGCTAGTAACTTGGCTGCTTGGAAGGCTAGAGGGCTATATTGTCTCTTGCAGTCTTTTGTCTTACTTAAAACCTGGGAAAACCTCTTGTTATACCCGTACTTGAGGTAGTACCTAAGGAACAAGGACATATATTTTAAATCACTTGTTTGGGTGGCCTTAAGCATATTGCTTCTTGGTGTTTGAGGGTATTTGATAGTTTGTGTAGAATGCTTTGCAGTCTGCTTCTGAAAAGTGCTCCATAACAACCTAGTTATTAGGGGATTTGTCATTGACAGAAATTGGGCTCTTTCTTCCTTTTACCTAATGCATATTCAAAATTTCTAGTGGGATAAACAGCCACAATGGAGTGAATTAGTGGCAACAGAGTGAAAGTGTGTGTGCAGGAGGAGTTGTTGGAGGCAGAATTGCCACCGCATGCTTTTTTTTGTTGTTGTTGTTTTCCTTCTTTCTGCCTTTTTTTTGTCCTTCTACTAGTGTCCGCATTGCTGTGTACAACCAAGACAAATGCAGAATACTCACTGCCTGGTTCCATGTAGCATCTTGCTTTCTGTTTGTACAGAACCTTTCTTGAGCTTTACTATGCATTACAACCTTTTTAGATGGCTGCTTTTTTCTGCAGCAGGGATTTAGGAGAGAGGGGATTCACATTGTAAATCAGGAAGTTAATACTTCAATTCTTCAGAGAGTTTCTCTGTAGTTGCCTTTCTTCCCTCTCCTATGGGTCTTTCTGAAATTTTTGTAGAGTGCGATGGTTTTGCTTGCTTGTTCCACTCAGCTGATGCTGTAATTCAACACTCAGATTTGTGTCTCTGCAGCCAGAAGGTTCTGGATGAGACGTCCTTTGCATGTCTGATTTATTTCTTTGCTGCTGCTGCTTAGCGACCTCAGAGGAGTTACTGCTCTGCATTGTATTCTGAGCTCTGTTGACCTGGGGAGAGGTAAAGATTACATCAGTATTTAAATCTTGGTGTCTTGCACACCGTAGCAGAGGTCTTTGTATATGTAAGCTCAGCCCCAAGGCTTGTCTTTAAAACCACTTCTGCAGTGACAGAATATCAGACTTCATTGCTTATGTTACAAGATCTTTCCTTTGCATTGGTGTGCCTTTGAAAGAAGTGTAGCTGGCTGTCTGAATGCGTTCACTAGAATTTATGTTAATGGCAGTCAGGAAGTTACTTGAGGATTTGTGTGCAAAAGCAGTCCACCTGGTTCTTCCAAGCTTTCATAAATCTAAAAGAATTCTTTTGAATGTTGTATCATTGGTGGTTTCCCCCTTCCTCCTCCATCTCTGTCCTTTTGAAAAGGGGGTAGAGGGGAGTTTTGTTTAGGACTTCAGGGCTTGACCAGAATCTTGCCTTTGCTGGTCCTTCTGCTCTCAGATTCTTCTTAGTAAGCAGTGGTGATCAGCTCTACATATTTCATGCTTCCCCTGGTTTGTAAAGTAATTATTTAAGAGCCAGAAGCTGTTGGCCACTAAGAAAAAGAGTTCAGTTTGTCTTTTTTCTAGAGCTCCTGTAACATATTCTTGGTCTGAGAGATATGATGTTCTGCAGACAGCAGAAAGGCCAGTTAGCTTTTAAACTCTGAGTATTTCTGAGGGGTTGACCCATGCATGTTGATCTCTGCTGCGTGCTCTCTGCTGTCTTTGTAATTTTATTCTCTGTGACAGACTGACAATGGAGAAGTTTTATTTGGTTTGCTTCAACTTACACAAAAGTGCTTGCACCACATCCAAATGCTCTTTTACTTCCACTTCAGTAGCAGACTGAATTGCCTCTTTAAGGGAATATCTACTATTAGTTTCCACTCTATACTAGCATCAGGAAAATAACAATAGGGACAAGCAAGGAGTGACCCCAGTTTTCAAGTCAGGAGGAATGTGATAAATCGCCTTCTAGTAATACTCTGCTTGCCTTTCAAGTGTAGTGACTTCCCAGAGCTGAAGGGTGATTTATGTCTAGCAAATTTTTTGAAGAGTGTTTTAAGGCAGAAGATCATTTGATTTAGCTGTGTTTTGACATGTTTAATATTTGAAATGGACAGGAATGTATGGTGACAGGACGAAGAGCCAGCTGGGGGATGTGAGGGGAAGTCTCGGTCAGGCTTGTTGACAGCGATGTGGGGAGAGGTGTATCAGGTTTTAGATCTCTCTGCTCTCTTGGGTAGGACATATTAGTTCTGTCCTGATGTATGCCTGCCAAGCCTGTCTTGAATCTTCAGCACATCAAATTTAACTGCATTTGGGCTTGAGTGTTGCTTTTGTGTGTGTATGGTTGTTTTTGTTTTTGGTTTTTTTTTTTCTCTCTAGATACTTGTCTAATTGGAGAATTGTTTGTTCTTGAGCTTCTAGTCAAATCTCCATTGCCCAAGTCCTATATGGTGGCAGGTGCTGGCAAGTGGAGAAACTACCCCAAAACTCATAATACTTAGTCCTTTTTAGCTTAGTGGAATAGCTGGGATCAGGGCCTTACTCTGCAGCTATAAATAAAACCAGCTTGAGCTCATAAAAGCCCTTTCCTTCAGGGAAGACATCAAAGTAATTTGCAAATTCTTCATCAGCATCACATTAAAAATCCCAAGAGAACGGAGTAGAGACTTTGCTAGTGATCACCCCGTGTTGCTGCCTGTGTGATCATGCTGTCATTTTATTGTTGTTTTTCTATATTTTGTTATTGACCTTTGAAGTAGATACAAAATATTTGCTTACATCCGCCAGCATAAAGCAATTCTAATACCCTCTTGCTTTGTGTGACTTTATTAATAATTGCTTCTTAAAAAAGGAAAAAGGACTTTTGAAGAAGTGACTGGTTAAAAACAGCAAAACACTGTCATGAAATAACCAGTATGCATTCTACGGAGCATTTTTTAAAAATAGTTTTGCTCCATTGTCTGAATTCAGCAAAATGGTCTGTTTTGCAGGTATCTTGGTCAGACATAGGAGGACTGGAAGACGTCAAGCTTAAATTGAAGCAGGCAGTTGAATGGCCTCTCAAACATCCTGACTCCTTCATCCGAATGGGGATTCAGCCTCCGAAAGGTGTGCTGCTTTATGGACCTCCTGGATGCTCAAAAACAATGATAGCAAAAGCTTTGGCTCATGAAAGTGGCCTCAACTTCTTGGCAGTGAAGGTAGGCCATTTAGTCTTACATTTTCTTAACTCATGCATAACAACTGATAGTTTACTAATTTCCAGTGCTAGAGTCCAGTGGCTCTTAGTATTTGTGATTGTTGTATATGCCAGAGGAAACACCTTACCAATGTCAAGTAAGGTTTGTGTTTTCTTATGAAAAGGACTAGTGGTTTCTTGTATGCTTTTCAAGAAGCTAATATTTATTTTTAGCAGAGTTACATAGGTGGGTAAGCGGTCTACTGACATATTAACCATTGTCATTATTTAAAATCTTAAAAAAAATGGAAACAATGAAATTCTTAAAGCAGTACAGATGAAATTCAGCTCTAGATAATGGGTAGGTCTTCTTACTGTAATAACTATGATCATCTCATCTCTTACATTCCTTTTCATTCCTCAGGAAAGTAACTTTTTTTATCATACTGTTCCTGTTTCATTACAGATTTTTTTTTGTCCTATTTGCCTTTTTTTTTCAGGAGAAATAGTTCTACTTCATCAGTTTTCAGAAAGTTTTCAAAATCAGTTATGTCTGGGTACTCTTCAGGAACCTGCTTAGTAAGGTTCCATGGGATATAGGCCTAGAGGGCAGTGGGGCCAAAGACTGTTGGTTGATATTCAAGGATCACCTGCTGCAAGCTCAGGAGTGTTGCATCCCAACTAGAAGGAAGTGCAGCAGGAGGGCCAGGAGACCTCCTTGGATGGATAAGGAGATGCTGAGGAAAATTAGAAGGAAAAAAGAGGCTTATAAAAGGTGGAATCAAGGACAGGCAGCCTGGGAAGAATACAGGGATGTTGTCCGGGAAGCTAGGGACCAGGTTAGGAAAGCTAAGGCCCAGTTAGAATTAAACTTGGCTAGGGATGTGAAAGATAACAGGAAGGGATTCTATAATTACATTGCAAATAAAAGACAGACTAGGGACAACATGGACCCTCTCAGGAAGCTCTCAGGAGAACTGGCTACCCTGGATTTGGAGAAGGCTGAGGTTCTGAATGATTTCTTGGTCTTCCCTGGCAAATGCTCTGACCACACCACCCAAGTCTTGGAAGGCAGACGCAGGGACTGTGAGAATGGAGACCCTAGACCCACTGTAGAAGAGGATCTGGTTCAAGACCATCTTAAGAACCTGAATGTACACAAGTCGATGGGTCCTGATGAAATCCATCTGCAGGTCCTGGAGGAGCTGCCAAATGAAGTTGCTAAGCCACTGTCCATCATATTTGAAAAATCATGGCAGTCAGGTGAAGTTCCTGACGACTGGCAAAAGGGAAATATAACCCCCATTTTCAAGAAGGGAAGAATGGATGATCCAGGGAATTACAGACCAGTCAGTGTCACCAACCAGGGCGGTTGGAACTAGATGATCTTAAGGTCCTTTCCAACCTTAACTATTCTATGATTCTATTAAGAAATGCTTTATAGAAAGATTTTGGATTTCATTGCTTATGAATCAGTGTAAGTCATTACTGTGGGTTGTATGGAAAATGCATGAATGGAAGTTATTTAATAATAATACTGAGCTTCAACATGTAGGAAGGAAAAAAAGAGAGCAGAGTGATTCCACATGGGGTGGCCTTGCAGATGTGTTAAAATGTTAATGAAGTGCAATAAAAAACATTTAAGTATTTTAAAAGTATCTCCTTCTCAGCAGTAAGATCACAAACCCTTGTCTGTTGGCCATCTCTTTACTCACAAAGCCTTCTGTGGTGGTAGTTTCTACACAGCTTCCTCCTCTGCCTGTCCTTTCAGACATCCTGTAGCTGTAGCTCTGGATCCTGTCCTCTCTGGGAGGAGAGGCAGTTGCCTTGCCCCTAGAGCCAGCACCTTTTCATTGCCTGCGCTTCCTGGGATTGCAGACATGCCTCTGCGTCACGTTCACATCAACAAGAGCAGCCTTGGAAACCTCAGCCCTTAAGAAACACTGCCTTTACTCTGCCTCCTCTGCAAGGACAAAGTAGTTCTTTGTACTCCAGAGTTATTGGTAAACAAGGTAACCTTTTCCTCCTGCACTGTTTAAAAAAAACCTTTTTCTTGCCCAAGGCCCTGATGCCTGAGAGCATGGGGAGGGATAAAAGGTGGCAGTCTGAAAAAAAAACCCAAACAGTTAAAAATGAACATTGTTACTATCCTATATTCATCAGTCATAGCTACATCAGGCATTCTTACTGATGCAGTTAATTGTCCAAAATGAAAGCTGGCTCATGCTGAATAGAAGTATCCAGTGGCACACTGATATGAAATTATTTACAGAGTAATGCAATGTCTCTTCACAGTGGAGATCTGCAAAACCCAGTCATTGACAAGCAGTAGTAGCAGTGGGTAGTTTGGGGAAACTGCCTTTTATTCCCCATGCATTTAAATCCCTTGGCCTGGAACTGGTCAAATACTCCATGTACAGGTGTTCCAAGAAATACATCTCTGGAGCATGTCCAGGCCTAGATATGTTGACTCCAGGAAGGGAGCATAGCCCACTTTCTCTAACTTCACATTTGCTTCCTGGACAGAAAAGGCAACATCCATTACGTACTAAATGTGTTAAACTTCATTGTCTGCAGCACTTATTCAGGCAAAACAGGCATGAATTAATTTCCACTGCATGTGTTCCTGCAATGAATCCAAAGTAGATAAATAAGTGGGGGGTTGTGTTTTTTGGGTTTGTGGTTTTTTTTTTATGTGCCTTTTTTTTGTTTTCGGCTTTTCTTTTTTTTTTTTCCCCTGAGGGAGGGGATTTTCCTTGCTTATAGTCCTATTAATTTTACTGTTCTTTATGTTAAGTCTCAAATATCTGTCCCTGGAATAGGTATCAGGATTTTTGAATGGAAGTGTGTTTCTTGATAATTTAATTTTCAGACTTGCATTTTCCTCCCAGTCTGTCCTGCCCCAAATAAATAATTTTGATGAAAAATGTCTGCTGTACAGCTTGTGGAATATTTGTAATCTGTCACGATAGTCCAGGTGTCTCAGGTTCTTGGGTCCTTCTTGAGAACAGGCTGTTCTATGGGAGCCTGTTTCTGGATGCTGAATCTCCCCGTGTCTGAAACCTGAGAGGAAATTGAGTACGTTACATGCAGTGCTTACTTGGTCCAGTGATTTTTTGGAAGATGGACTGATTATGTCTGCACACCACATTTAAGATACGTGGGCACATAAATCCAGCTCTCTTGGAGTGCTGCATGTACTCTTACTTCTCTAAGTTGGCTGCCCTGCTTGGGTGCAGAAGGTATTGCTCCTGCCCCAGCCTGGCTCCGGGAAGGCTTTGTACTGTTTTCCAGATGTGTCTATGCAATGTCTGTGCAGTTTGGACAGCTGACTCTGCTCAGTGAGGTTCTTCAGCTGGGTTATATATAACCTGTTAAAAAGTGAACGTTTCCATGTGTCTTGGACATGATGGGCTGTCATCATGCTGTATAAGGCACGGTAAAAACAACGCGGCCTCCAGCCCACATCTGACTTACCTCTAATAAGGTTTGGAAGATGGACAAGGTCTAGATACAATTTCCGTGCAGAGGAGCTGAAGAAAATAACGTGATAACAGATGTTTGACGTTGCATCCTGTTCTCTCCTGAAATCTATTGTGATGTTTGAATGGTTAGTATTACAATGAATGTGGCTCTTTTGTAAACATGTTCTTTGATATTTGGCCAAAACCTTTTATAGTTGTATTTTCACCAAGATTGGCGGCCTTTTGCTTTTCCAGAGAAAAGCATTTGGCTGGTTCGTTTGTTTTACAAAGCAATCTTGCATGTAATTCCTAAGGGAAATTGTTATTTTTACTCCTTCACTTGACTTTCTTTGTCTTTAATACAATATATCTACCAAATTTACTGGGGAGGAGGTTTTCAATTACTTTCCGGGGGATGGCTCTTCCTGCTCCCTCCCACCACCCCTTTATCTGTATCCCTTGCTGCACTGAACCTTTTCAGGTTTTTTAGTGGTCATCTTGCTTATTTTCCCCCATTCTGAACCTCTGTTACAAAAAGACAACTGAATTGTTCTCAACTTTTTGAAGACTTTTCAGTGTTTTGTGATCATGGATACAAGAGAGTACAAGACCGTGTGAATTAGGATAACTTCTTAATTCTTTGGGATTGAGCATCAGTCTTATCAATAGTCTTTGATCTGATTAAATTCTTATTTCAGTTAGCCTTCTATGCACTTTTGTGCTTCTTCACACTCCTTTGTGCTTGCCCCAGCTTTTGTAATTTTCTACTGAAATGTATTTTATGCCTTTATTTTACCAGTAGAAAAGGAAAATTCTGCACAGGTACTGGAGGTATCAACGTTAATATGATGGAGGATATAATTTTCAGCTTTTGCCAGGCTGATGACACCTCTCTGATGTATACAACTTTCTCTGTGACACTTTTGCTTTAGATGTCATCCAGATTTCTGAAATTGAACATAAGGAAAATGAACCCCTTTGTCACTGTGTTATTTCTGTGTGCCTTTTTTCCTCTCTTTGACTGACTGTGGTCGGTATCTCTCCATACTGTTTTGACAGTTCCTGTGCTTAGGGTCAGCTTTGACTGGCTGCTTTTTTGATGTATACATATTGATTAGACCACTAAGCTTTTGTGGTGATAAGAATATTTCTGGGTAAACTTCCATATATTTCTGTATGGCATAGATTGTTATATCTGCGTTTGTCTTGCATCTCAGTTTATTTAAATTTGATATCACTGTCGTCTTAGTTTTCTGTGGGTTCCCTCTCCCCCCCATTATTTATTTGATTTATAGGAAATCCTGTGTCACTGTGTTGTGCTGAGAATCTAATGAGTATTTTTTTCTTCATGGATTTTCTGTTGCTTGCCCAGGTTGCTAGATACTGGAGAGGTTGTATGTTACTGATGGTATCCTGCATTGCATTACTTTCTACTTATGCAGACTGCTAAAACCAGGGAGAGACTTTCTGCTAATTCCCGGAGGCTTTTGCTCAGGATTATGTCAACAGGGAATCTTGAGTTCTGTTTTCTGTCCAACAAGCAGATTACCTGAGTACAAAATAAATAACAAGAAAAAATATGTAACTTCTATATGCTTGTAATGGGTTTGGAAGCATCACTTTTCCTCTTGCTTCTTAGTGCTTTATAATACTTGTCTGTTTAACATTACAACTAAGGCAAAAATTCACTTGGTGATAGTGACAAAAAAACAGCTTAAAATTTCAGAAAATCTAGACCTCCAAAAGTTAAACTCCCTGGAATTCAGCTGAGAGACACACTAATTGTTGTAAACATGATGAAACAATACTTCAAAAAAAAAAAACAACAAACCAACCCAAAACCAAAGAACCTCTCACCCAGGCACATGCATTACAGGAAGTAGTGTTTATGGATGTTAACAGTGAGCAAACCAATGGTTTGCTTTGGTTAGGAGTTCCAGCTCTGGTGTGATTAAAAAAAATTGTTGTGGTTTTTTTTTTTTTGTGTTTTTTTTTTTTTTTTTTGTGGTTGTGTTTGGGTTTTTTGTTGCTTTTTTTTTGTTTAGGGGTTTTTTGTTGTTTTTTTTTTCCCTGAAGGTAGAAAATATTCCTGACATTTTATTTGCTGTTAATGAAGAGCTTGGGCTGAAGGAATCTTTTATTTTTTCAATTAGCAGTAATTGCAAAAATACACACTGTTCTCAAAGCTCTGACTTCACCTTGGCTTGATTTAACTTCCCCTATTCCTGTATCACCCTGCTGATGCTTTTGTACCACTCTCTGTGCTTAACATGTGCCTAAGCTTAGTTTGTCATCTGGGTCAATTATGTCAAAATATTTTCCTATTGAAGTTTCCTCTGCTTTTTCCTTCAGCTCTTGGCTGTGGCAGATCAAACAGATTAATGAGACTTGGAAAAGCCAACTGTTTTGCTTTGTGAAGAACTGTCATTGAGTTTTGGGAAGATACTTTAGCCTTTTGGTGGGGATTTCAGTGGGCAGAAGCATGAAATAAGAAAACTTGGTGCCTGTAGCTAGTTAAGGAAAAAATTTAAGATGAAAAATGAAGAAGCATTGTGGTTTTATGAGAAACTCTGGCAAATGTTTGATGAAATTTCCCAAAAGATCCATAGTAACACATTCATAGTAACTTGTAAGTTAATTGCAGATAGTAAAACTAACTGTATTTGAAAATTTGTTTAACATTTTTAACAAAGGATAACAATTTGGGATACTTTAATGAACTCTTAATCTGGAGAAGAGGAGGCTCAGGTTAGACCTTAGAGCAGCTTTCCAGTACTTAGATGGGGCTACAAGAAATCTGGAGGGTGACATTTTACAAGGGCATGTAGTGACAGGACAAGGGGGAATGGCTTTAAACTGACATAAGGGAGATTTAGATTAGCTATTAGGGAGAAATTCTTCCCTGTGAGGGTGTTGAGGCCCTGGCACAGGTTGCCCAGAGAAGCTGCTGCTGCCCCATACCTAGCAGTGCTCCACCCCAGGTTGGATGGAGCTTGGAGCCACCTAGTCTAGTGGAAGGTGTCCCTGCCTGTGGCAGGGAGGTGGAACTGGATGAGCTTTAAGGTCCCTTCCAACCCAAACCATTCTGTGATTCTATGGTTATGGCGGATATTTTAATGTCTGTTTGATCACTTCTACTTTGCACGTGACAAAGAAGGAATTGCATGTTTTCTGTTGTAGAGTAATAATCTGTAGGATGTGCTATAAATTCTCTAATTAATTGGATTTTTAAAAATATGAACTGTTTCTGTAGCTAAAATGGCTCAGTGCGTCTGTGTTAGAGCCCAGAACCTTGCATGTGTTTAAATGGCATTATTTTTGAAGAGAGCATGCAGGGCTGTATGCTGAAGAAATCTGGAGCTGTGTCCATCTAGCTCAACAAACTTCAGTGCGTAGCTTACCTGATTGTCAAAATAGTAAAGAAATTGTATACAGAGGGATGTCACCAACTAGATTTCTGTTATATTGAAAGTCGCTACCCTTGCATTTTCATGTGGAAAAAATTTGCAAGTGGTTTTAAGCACTGCTTAGAAAAACTACTGATACTCCAACTTCAGGGATAACCAGATGTTCCTCTTGTAGTTGAAGAACACCCTGAGAACTTCTGTCATAACCATGTGTACACAAGCTTATGTGGCAGCCTGTATACAAGGATCTTATTTTTGTGCAGTTAGAGAGCTTATTCTGATCATATTTTAAATATAAGGAATCTTCTTTTATTCGTGCTTTTTTATTAAAAAAAAAAACAAAACAGGCATTAATACAGATCATAAACAAGTGGAAGTTTTCATCATGTAAGGGAAGCATTTCTTGTAAATGAGGATGGGATAGTGTTTAAACATCATACCTGGGAACTATTTCTACTTTTCAAGTTGGATAAATAAAACTCAACAGTGTAGAGTGGGCCAAATTGGCAGTTTTTATACTATTAGTCTCACATGGCTAAGCTACAACTACTTCTGCCAATTTCCTGCTTCAGCTGTTTATCTGATTTTGGAGTCATTGTGCAAATGACCAGAAAGAACAGGTTTTAATTCTTCACATCCCTTTGTATGAAAGATGGGTTGTTGCAGATGCTATGTATCATTAGACTGGACCATTTGTTACAAGCACCTCTTGGTCAGTATATCCACAACTATAAACAGCTTTTAAAGGCAGTATTACGCTCACCTCTGTGCCAAAAAATGATGTTTCGACAAATGGCAACTTACTGACTAGTTTAGCATTGAAAAATAATAATCCCCCCACCCCAGTGTTTTTTGAGTGGCCTTCAACTTCCAAGAAACCTTCTTAAAACAAGAAGGTGAGCTTTGTGAAAATTAGAAGCAGTGTCAGCTGTCAGCAGGTGACTCTGCAACAGCCTATGCACTGCTGCCCGTACAGTTCTGTCTTTTGGAAGAATGGCCATCAGTCTTTGCTAAAGGACAGTCCATTTGCAGACAGGGTAAGGCAGAGGTTCAGCTCAGGAGGGACCAGAGCTAACCCAGTTTAATTGCTACATCCAGCTTCTTTGAACATTTCAAGGTTTTGTGTTGTGGTTTTAAGTGTTTGCATGAGATGAAATGTATATGGATTCCTCCTCTTTTGTGCGTGCTTTCTCTTAATTTGAAGTCTTTCCCTTTATTGCAATATGTAACAAGAGCTCCAAGCCACTTGTAATAAAATACATGGTCCTCAATGGCAGTTTTGGTGTCACTCATGAGTGGTGAACAAGGAGACCATCAAATCGGTTTTTGCAAAAATTCCCCATGAAGAAGCACAGGTCATTACTTCATGGAGTCAAAACTTCACGTCAAAGCTTACAGCAAAACCATATATTCAAAATAATTCTCATTGGAAACATTTTAAACAGTAGTTATTGCTTTGATGTTGCCTTGGTCATATTTTAATGCTTAATTAAAAATAAAACTCCAAGCATCTGAAATTATATTGTACCTTAAAGCTCAAAGAGAGTAGTTTTGGTTTTAAGCAATTGTTTTTACTCAGGCAAAAGAAAATAAAATATCAGGCTATTTGATGTTGTGTCATACTGAAGGAGTACACTGTTGGCACTGATATGTATATGGTATTGTTTTCCGTGAGAATACTGATGTGAATAAAAATTACTTAGGAGAATAAGAACATGAAGGAAAAGGTCCACAGAAAAAGTAAAATCTGTTACTGTGGGTAGGATCTGCAGAGGTTTGCTGGTGTGTCATCTCAGTTTAACAGATAGCTAGACAGGAAGACTGTGCCCTTGTTTCTGAAGGTTTTGTTAGGTCCATGCTATTTGATTCTTCATCTGCACTAAACCTGATGAATGGCCAGGGCCTGGAGCAGCTAGATGCTGTCTCTTAAGCTGCAAGCCTGTTCCGCACTAATGCTTTACTTTCCTCATGTTTAGCGTCCACAGTGGGTAGTAGAAAAGGACTTTGTGTTTCTCTCTCTTACTTTGTTTTTTTTTTCTTCTCTCTTTCTTTCCTGCATCCATTAGTTATATATATGAATAATTCTGTTTCATGCAAGTATCCAACAGACTCGAATTCTGAAGTTGTTGAAAGCCTGCAGGTGACGCTTCAGCTACTGCAGCAGTTGCTGTAAGGATGGATGTTGATGAAAGGAAGCAATGCTAGTTGTTTCATTTACATTTCCTATGGGTGAGGCATGCAGTGCTGCTTTTCCAACGCTTAAAACAATTGCTTTTACCTGTGTGGTACTATAGGTCTGGCTGCTGCAGTATCTTGTCTGGTCCTGTGGATAATGGACAAGTCTTTGAAAATAAATAAAAATAGTGGCCTAGCCTGGATGCTTTGCTGATATCAGATGACTTGTGCTTTTTCCCATACATATGCACAGGTACTTTCCAGTGGTGCCAGTATCAAGATAAGTCAGTCCATTAACTGTTACTGTAAGAGTGAAAATCAGTATGGAGAGAGGAGACTGCAAAAAACAGTGTGCTGTATTTTCAGAATAGCGAATCTGTATTCTTCTGATCTGGGTACAAAGACCAGATGTCCCCATTACAGAGGGGTTGTAACAGAAGCTCTGTCACTGCCAATGTATAAATGTACATTTGCCATAGTCTTGATTCTAACATGCCTGCTGTTTAAAGCTGCCTTACTGCTCTGCCCCTTGTTACTTGAAGGTACTTGCAGCTGTGAAGCATGGGAAGTGTTGGGTTTTCTGACTGCGAAGAAGGGTGTAGTTTCTGCTGGTGAAACGATGAGGACACCTGTTCCCTGGAAAACAGATTGAAGCCACTGGCTCTTTTTGTTCATGGCACAGATAATTGTCAGTCGTTGTGGCTGCAGGGCATGTTTGATGCAAACCAGGCTGAAGTCAATGAGTCATTACCAGTCCCAGGAGACTCTTAGTCCCATGAGGAAGCGTTATTTAAGCAGCCTATCCTACAGGGTATAGCAGGACAGAAAATACTCCAAGAATTCTCCATTGTTTTTCTTTTTATAATTGTAAATACTTGCTCAAGGCCTGAACACTAACCCTGTGGTCTGCAGACACTGAGCAGCTTTCTTACTGGGGATGGACCGAGATCCTCATGGATGGGTGTTGGGTGTGCTGGTATGGTGGCAGCTTCTTTCTGGGCCTGCAAAATGTCAAGTTCAAAGAAATGCTGTTAAACATTGGTTTAAGTCACTGTTTTGGTGCTTAGCTGGGCAGGATATATGTTGAGAGTGCAAGTAAGCACTTTTTGGTGGTTCCTCTTTCTGCCTGATTTACCTTGTTACTGTTGTTGAGCCAACAACTTTTAAGAGCCCCAAATTCTCTGTGTGTGTGTTTGGTTTTTGGTAATTCAGTTTCTTATGAAAGGACTAGGAAAGTATTACGATAAGACTAACTTACATGCATAGTTACAGGCATTCACAGTGCCATAACAAATGGAGGAGCACTTGGTACAGGTAGAAGGTAAGTCTAAAAATACACAAATAGGACTTGCAAGTGACAAATTATCAAAATTCCTTGTAACAGCACATTGGTAATGTAGCACTGGCAGATGTCTCAGTCATTTTATTGATAAATGTAATGTGGAATTTTATATTTTCCATTTTTTTTAACTTTGCAGGGACCTGAGCTGATGAATAAATATGTTGGTGAATCTGAACGAGCAGTGAGAGAGGTGAGAAGGGGCAAAGCATACGTAATACTATATGTTAAACATTCTTGACATTGAAATTCTTCTCTGCTTATAAAGTTACCTTTAAACTTTAAAAAAGCCCAACTTCTTATGGTTTAAATTTGAAAAAGAAAAGAAGCAGAAGGGATGTTTTGTGTTGTTTAACTTTGTCCTGTGTTGGCCTAGTGATGAATGTTGAATTTGGGATCCAGTAGCAGCTTTAACTGTATGTCTGCATTGGGCAGTATCATGAATAACTTCTAAAACATCTGTTCTTTTGTTTTTTTATAAAAGACAGCAAGGCTTATGTCTGGTTTGTGATGCTCTGTAGCTTTTGAGGTGTGCACAGGGTGATAGTATTCTGTAAAAAGTTTTCCATTCCCTAGAACTCAGTGTTTTGTTGTTATTTTTCTAGATATTTAGGAAAGCCAGAGCGGTGTCTCCTTCAGTTCTTTTCTTTGATGAAATAGATGCCTTGGCATTTGAAAGGGGCAAGTAAGTTATCCTGTTACAAAAATCATAAGATGTTTTCTGATAAATGATTCTTACATTGTGCAACCACATTACTTTTCTAGAATTATTTCGTTAAATATATTAATTTCACAGCATTTGTCAATTCTACTCGAGCATATTTAACTTGGCATGAACGGGTAAGCTGGTAGAGTTCTTCCTTTCTCATCTCATTAGGAATGATTCTACTGGTTCTCATGCCATTTGGCTCTTTTCTGTGGTTTTAGCTTGCATTTATTTCTAGCAAAGAACTCCTTTTTTTTTTTCCCAGGCTTGGTGCACTGGCCTAATACAGTGTCTCCATCAAGCAAACAGTATGATCATATGTTATATGAAAGGAATTTCCGTGGAGGCTACTCATAGCCACTTATATTAAAACATTTTGCCAGACTGGGAAGAACTTCATGAAGAGATTTGGGAACATTTTTAGGTGCTTTCATGTGTGACATTAAAAGGGGGTTATTGTGCAAGCAGCTAATAATGTGTTTGTTTTTTTTTTAATATCCTGCTTTGTAATGATACTGAGAGATGTTTAGCTCGTCTGGAGGAAGATTATACCTGGTTTTACTTGCTACTGTAGCATTTAAGATTTGACAGGCTTGGTTAGTGGTCTTTCTTGGGGGATACCTTCTTATAATATTTATAATGTTGTTATAAAATACCACTACTTGTGAGCAAGTACCTGCTTATGTTTTGGTTTGCATTAAAATATCAAATCTGTGCATGCAGAAATTATTTGTCCAGTTTAAAGATGCATCACAACTTCATCTTTTTTCTGCAAAAGCAGCTCTCTTGGCATCCATACAAATTCTTTTGTGTTGCAAAAGGGACATTTGTATCAGCAGGAAAGGATAAAAGGTGTTGTTCTGACATTTCATCAACACAAATAAATTGTTTGTGTTACAGGAGGTGGCATCATATGTAGCACAGAGCTGCCCTGTGAAACTGCTAAGAAATAAACACATTTTCTATTGAAAATGTAGGATCTCATAGAATATGTCTTCATCAGCATCCTTCTCATATGCCATGTATGCAGGTGTGAAATTTGTAACTTCCTGAAATGCCAGCCACCCGGCACTATGCTCTGAAACACCTGCCTGCTTATCACAACAGAGAAGTTGCAGAAATATGTGCTGGAATCAAGCCAATGGGGGGGGAAGGGCGATCTCTCTCTGCTGTAATTCTGAATGTGTTTAGCTTTCAGAAACACCGCTTCAAGATAAAAACTTTTGGAAGAAAAAGCCATAATATATTTTACTCAGTCTTTTTTCACACAATGCCCTAGAGGTGTTGAGTTTGTTTGCTTTATTCTTTTAAGGAGTAAACAACAGAATTTTACCTTACCTGGAACCATCTGTGGGGGGTAGTAGGCCTGGCACAGCTTGCTGAAGAATGTGGTATGACCTGCTGCAGTCATGTTGTGCTGGAGACATCTGGTTTTGGAGCTTTAAAAAGAACAGGGTGGGACACAAATATTTCATTGTCAAATCTGAACCAGATGGGAGGTAAAATATGTAGCAGAGTCTTCATAAAATTCATCTGAAATTAAATGGTGTAGGAAACCAGACAAGGCACTTATTAGAAATAGCCTTTTTTTACAGGCTGACTTTGCACAGTAGGAATTTGCAAACGCATTAGGGATGCTAACAATTTGTGGCCTCTGGAGATCCATTTCCTGTAGTATTACTAACCATACTGGAGTTTTCAAGGGAACACCTGTTTATATTGTCTCCCTGTTCCCTCTGTTGGTTGAATTAGATTTTTCCACCTTGATGGTGATCACTGTATCACACTTGACTGTATCCCTATGTGGTACAGCTTTGTAAAAGTTTTTCCTCTAGGTTTAAATCCTTGTTAGGATTCTGTGAGCTTTGTGCATAAAATGCTGTATCCCAGATCTCCTGGATAGGTAATGTCTCCTGATCCTAACAGGACATGTCCAGAGGTATGGAGAAGCCTAAACTATGAAGTTGTGAGAGTAATTTAATGCATAGTTCAGATCTGAAATACAGGTGTGAAATAACAGTCAGAAATTGCTTAATGCTTTTCTTCTTCAAAGCACTTTGCTAAGTATTCATTAACCCTTTATTGCTTGTTTAGATTTGTCCTAAGCTTGTGGGTTTAAAACACAGATGTTTTGCTTCCGACCTTCTGTAGAGGTCACTAACAGTCCTTTCTCAGCAGCAGCCACCTACAAGCTGACTTTGTAATTAATATTATGGCGGAGTCTCTGTCGCTGCACAAACCATTACTCTATGGCAAACACTGATTGCATTCAAATATAGAATCATAGACTAGTTAGGGTTGGAAAGGACCTTAAGATCATCTAGTTCCAACCCCACTGCCATGGGCAGGGACATCTCTCACTAAACCATGTCACCCAAGACTCCAGGCAACCTGACCTTGAACACTGCCAGGGATGGAGCATTTCACAGATTCCTTGGGCAACCCATTCCAGTGCCTCACCACCCTCACAGTAAAGAACTTCTTCCTTATATCTAACCTAAACTTCCCCTGTTTAAGTCTGAGCCCATTACCCCTTGTCCTAACACTGTATGCCCCAGTGTTTTATTTATTAGACATTCCCAAGCCATGACTCCGTAACTGTAATACATCTAACACTCTTCCTAACATAACTGTCTCATGTAGCAATTTTACAAAATGTATGTGTATTCATTTATTAGTTTTAAGAAATAATATCTTGAAGTCAGCAAAAATTACATTAATTGGCATTGTTCAGTGTTAAAATCTATTATTTTTAAAAAGACTATTTCTTGTCCAGGCGTCTTAGAAGTTCCATATGCTTTTTTCTATATGAAATAAGCTCCAGGGTTTTTCTTCTTGTCTGTCCCCACCTCTCTCCCCATTTGGCCTGTAGGCAACAAACTAATACATATTAATCAGGAATTAAAAAATGTGGGCTGTATACATACCAGCCTTAAAGAGAAATATAAAAATCTAATCCTGCACCTCTGAAGAAAAATAGTTCAGTGTCACAATGTGGCAGTGAATTTGAAGATAATTTTAGCTGTATCCAGTTATGCATTTCGTCCTGTTACAATGCACTTCTAGTGCTCTTGGAAGGTTGTTTTTTTTTTTTGTTTTTACTTTCCTCTCTTCATCTGGTCTGTGTTGAGGGTGTTTAGAAAGAATTGAAAATAAAAAATTAGGGTCTGAATGGACTGGCTATAAAGATAAAGGGAGGCATTCACTATAACTGGTTGGAACGAATAGATAAACCTGCAGAAGAAAAGATGGTAGAAAGAGATGTCACAATGAGTTTTGAGTAGGAAAAATGATTGAGATAGGAGAAACTAATGAAGATTGGAAAGGCTTTTCATAGAGACTTCTCCTCTGCTGCCAGTCAGTGGTACGGTAGAAGCTCCAGCAATGTACCACTTTATATCTTTAAGGCAGAACAGGCATTTTCTGGATTAACATGCAGCCAGGAGCAGTTGTGCACCAGGAGAGGTGAATGACATGATGCACAGAGCATTTCCCACCACTCTGTGGTTTGTATTTGCATGTGCTTCCATGAGTAGGTTATGGCTGTTTTTTTTCTCTTTACTTTTGAAAGATGTTGTTACGACTTTGTATGAGAGGCTGCGCTCAAGTGAGACCTGTAGCATTTGTCCAGATATAGCAGCGCATGAGGAGGAAAGTTTGCCTTGCAGTAGTCCCTTGTCCAGACAAAGCTTGAGAGGCTTTACAAATTGCACAGCTGCAAAGAGTTATGGGTATTTGTTATCCCTTGGTATCCTGACCATGTAAAACCTAATTCTTCTGGCCATTAGAGGTTGCCAAGAGGGAAATGGCTTGGTAATTAGACTTGAAAGTGATGAATGAACATGAGTCTGTGTAAATGCAGCACAGTCTGTTTGCTGAACTCAGAAAAATCTCTGTGCTTTGGAAATGGGACATTGTTTATATAAGTAGGATTTTTAGAATTTTTGGGCAAGAGACATATTTGTTCCTCTTCTTATTTTTCACAAGCAAAGCATTTTCCCCTTTAACTGCAAATCTTTGTAATGTAAGATGGAAAATGTTGTAGACTAATGTGAAAGACACAGATAAATTCCATTTTCAAGGCAGGAAGTTGGGGGGGGTGGGGTGGTGAATGGACAAAATAAATACCTTGCATTTGAATTGCAGAGACCAAAACAAGTTGGTAGATGAATAATGCTAACCTTTTCAGAGTGAGGGTAGAAATGACAAAATAAAGGGACTTTGGTTCCAATAACCCAAAACTACAATATGATGATGTTTTCTTGTATACTGGGGAAGATAGCTACATTCCTAAGCTACAGTTTAAATGCTCAGAACCTCTGGAAGACGTACTGTTTTCACTTTAGGTATTTAAATATTTGCAGTCTTAACTTTTAAGGCCTTCAGGCTTCTAAATGAAGCTGTGAAGAACAGCAGCCTCTCTGCTGTGCCACCTCTGCTTTCAACAGGGACTGTGATAAATCTTCCAGTATTAAGCCAAGCTGTCTCTCTGGAATATTTTAGCACATATATTGTACGCTTTAGCACATACTACACTGTACACCTGAATATACCATTGCATTTTCAAATCTGTGCAAATTCCATGGTGTAATCTGCAGCCTCTGTCATGAAGGAGGTCACTGTATTGAATTTTATCAATGAAATCTAGGGGCTGGAACCCGCAGGTATGTAGTGAAGTGACATTAGGTAGGATAGAAAACCTGTGGGGCAGAAAACCACCTTGCACAGGGTAAATTATCAGTTGTATAGCTGGAGAAGAGATATTGTCACCCTGCTGTTACTCATGCTACGGCTAAAGAATACACGGAAGAAATGGAGTTTCCCTGTGCCATGCTTGCATTGTGGGTGACCCAATTCTAGCAGCTGGCTCAGTTAGGTAAGAAGCTTTGTGTTTCTGGATTCTGTTGGCACTGGTTGTCCCTGAACTGGGGAACATCAGCTAGATTCCCTGCAATATCTGAGTTGTGTTTGGGTATGATAGAGAGTTGAGGCGTTCAAAACTCTTGTGACTGTTGTCTGAATTCTTCAAGTTCTGGAATTTGGTATCCAAATACAAATGATGTCTGGGAAAAAAGCTGCATATCCAGTGCTAGCTTTCTATTTTAGGCCTAGCAAAGAGTGGTGAAAAAGTAAGGTTTTGAAACAATTTAATCATGTAATTTGCTTTGGAATAGCAATTCTAATAAATAGCATTACCCACAGGTTGTGTGTATGTATGATAAATATCTGCAATCCTTTCATTTTCAAACTTGTTCATGCTTTTTCCCAGCAAGAATCCTTTATGACAGTGTGTTTTAAATCTATGTTTCATCTTTCTTGTTTAAGGAAAAAAACCCAATTATTTGTAACTTTGCGGGTCTGTATTATAATTTGGACATTTGAAGTCAATGTAGACTTTCACTGACATCAGTGGAAGCAGGACTGGATATATAAACCCTTTTCTTGAAGTCATTCAATTGCATGGATAAATGCACAGGGTTTAGAGGAATTAATCAAGTCTGTTAACGTAGGTAGGCATGTTCTCCAGTGCTTGGGAGTGCTGTGGCAAAACTGACCTGCAGCGAGATGCTTCAGCCAAAGACATGAATTTTAGCTTCTGCCTGGATTCTTGCCAGAGGTCTAGTTGAAACAGATTCCAGGATTGGAAAGGTCAGAAGTAAGCATACTTGGTGATCACTTCAGTTCCTAGGGTGGCAGTGGCTATAGAAAAAGATCAGCTTACCCACACTAAATGGGCCCAAGCAGGCTACAGCTGCCTGTAGGGTTAGGACTTCAAGTGGAGGTCATCTTTTATTTATTTTCATTTATGTATTTATTTATTTTCATTCAGATTAAATACAAGGGGAACATAATTGTAACTAAAACTTGCAAATGAAATTTATTCCAGATGAAAGTGAACTACTTCAAATATTATTATAATGAAATGAAATCCAGTATAGTTACTAGTTACTACTACGTCTTTAGTAATTCCAACTGAAACTGTACTTGCTTCCCAGGTAAACATGATTGATGACAGTTTTCAACTTGATTAACTTCCAGGAATACACAGAGGAAAAACTCTGAGGAAAACAGAAAGAAAAAAATGGGAAATTTACTGTGCAGCGGGGGGGGGGGGGGGGGGGGGGAGGGGATGTGTGTGTGTGGATGTGTGTGTGTTAGGGTTTTTTTTGTTTGGTTTTCTGGTTTGGTTTTTTTGATTTGTTTAAAGGCAATGCCAGTGTTTACAGAATAGGAGAAGAGAACCCTTGCCATTAGCATTCTTCCTGTTTCAGCTAGGCATGCCAGGGCCACCAGTTGAAGGCCATGTCTAATGTCTGTCTTTTATGGACATGTCTGGAATGAGTTGCAGGCAGATTGAAATGGGTGATGGATCGCAACCTAGACACTTAAGGATTTGAAGATGTGCTTGGGGAAGGCCCTCTGGAAGAAAGCCTGTTGATTCCAAACCTGTCTCAAACTTGCTCCTTTCCTCCTTTTCTGTCTTTTCATTGCATTTCATTTTTTTCTGGGCCTACTTCACTGGCTTCTGGAAGCTGCAATAATAAGAAATTTGGGCAAATGGAACAGGCTGGTTGCATGACTATGGAGGATAATTAGGATGTCCCTGCAGTGATCTATGGACCATGTGTTTTGACATCACCTGCTGACAGCTGAGCACTGTTTCCTTTTTTCACAAAGCTCATCTTTTCTTTTTAGGAAGCTTGTTTAGAAGTTGGAGTCCACTGAAGGAGTACTGGGACTCCTCTTACTTTTCTGTGCTTTTCTCATGTCTTAAAAAGCAAACAACATGAACTGTGCTTAATTGTTGAATTGGCAGTGGGCAAAACATTTTTTTGTCCTGACATTAAAGCTAAATGTTCTACACAGTCTCTGAATTTCCCAGACTTACCCATGTTTCCTCTGGAGATTTCCCTTCTGTAGTACTTGCTCTTGGGGAAACAGGAAAGATGTGAAACAATATAGTGTGTAATAGCTGATACAGGTGTATGCAAAATGTGACAGCATCTAATTGTAGGGTACTGATGCAGGGAAGGGTTTAGGATTATATTTTTTCAGAGTTCTGATAACGCAGGCAGGAAGATTCCCTGCAATGGGAAACATTTCTTGTCTTAGCACTGAAGAGTTAAACATAAAAACTGATCACATACATAAGATTTGCATGCAGTATATCTCGTCTAGACTTTTTAATACAGTCCGTGCCTGTAGTATCTGTAGTGGTCTGAATTAATAATATGCATTGAAATTGTACCATACATGTGCCAGAAATGAATTTGGCCCAGTTTTTAAATAATGCTTGCTTAGGCCTAGGTATGCTTGTTATGCCTTTTTGTTTTATGAAATACCTCCTTTGTTGTAAGCATGTGTACGTAGAGTCAGATAGTAATTGTGGATGACAGTTTTGCAGCTCAGAACAGGAATCGTGCTTGTAAACAGAAATAAGTATGAGATGTAAAAGGTATTGTGATTTTAAGGGGGAGAGGGAAAACTCCTATAGGGGAAAAAGTAGTGATATTGCGCTGCCTATGTAAACATGCATGTCTGTAAACTAATACATTTAGTAAAGTTTGGCTTTTGAAGCCCTGGTAGCATTCAAGGGAGAAAAGTTCAAAGCTAACATAAGGGCCCACTCTGCTATCTTTAGATATAAGAATATTCTGATTGAATTTAAGTTTCAGCAGGGTACATCTGTGTGGGAGAGAGTGCTTTTTCTAAATGACACGTCAGTGTCCATACTCACTGGGAGTATTGTGTGCAGTTCTGGTGTCCTCAACATAACAGACATGGAACTGTTGGAACAAGTCCAGAGGAGGGCCACGAGGATGATCAGGGGACTGGAGCACCTCTCATATGAAGATAGGATGAGAAGGTTGGGGCTGTTCAGCCTGCAGAAGAGAAGGCTTCGTGGAGACCTCATAGCAGCCTTCCAGTATCTGAAGGGGGCTTATAAGGATGCTGGAGAGGGACTCTTCATTAGGGACTGTAGTGATAGGACAAGGGGTAACAGGTTAAAACTTAAACAGGAGAAGTTTAGATTAGATATAAGGAATAAGTTCTTTACTGTGAGGGTGGTGAGGCACTGGAATGAGTTGCCCAGGGAAGTTGTGAATGCTCCATCCCTGTCGTGTTCAAGGTCAGGTTGCATGGAGTCTTGGGTGACATGATTCAGTGAGAGATGTCCCTGCCCATGGCAGGGGGGTTGGAACTAGATGATCTTAAGGTCCTTTCCAACCCTAACTAGTCTATGATTCTGTGATTCTGCTGGGCAAAATACCCCACTGGTAGAGTTTTTGAGTGAAATTCAGTATCTGGGAAGATGCTGCAATTACTGTTTTTCTGGCATTGCTATTGGAGTAAATTGTTGTGGTTTTTTTTTTTTTCTAATGCTGTGGAAAGCCTTGAATTGCCAAAGCTATATTTCACCAGTGTTTGTGAGGGAAGGAAGTAAAACAGTGTGACAGTTAATTGCGATCACAGCAGTTGGACTGACAAGACAGACTTGGTGGTTGCTCCTTGCTGACAGGTTACCCCTGCAGAGCCCTGACAAAAAAGTCAGACTTAATAAAAATCCTTCAGGCTCTGCGAGCAAGGTGACTCTCACATGGAAGCGTGCTGGCAGGGGGCTTGGGTATTTCAGGAACCTTTTACCTCCATAGTTTGTGGGGAAGTGGAGAGTTCTGCCAGAAAGTTCTATTTCAAAGTAAAATAATTTTTTTATCCAACCATTTTGTCATGTCAATGAGTTTTATATTTGCTTTGATATGAAATTCTTTCCAGCGATTCCAGTGAGGTAAGGATTTGAGATGATAGCACATCCACAAGTGTTTTTGAAACCCTGAAATTTTGATTATGACTGTGATTCTGTTGTCGTGAGGAAAAAAAACCCAAACAAACAGCTTTCATCTGTATGTAAATCTTGCCTGATAGGACATTTTGGAAAAGAAGCTGGCCTGTACTCCCTTCTCACAAAACCTGTGTTACAGATTTCAGCTGTGTGGCAATTAATCCCTCTGCAGTAATTTATCCAGGATATTTCTCCTGAGGTCTGCCTCTTTGACCTCAGGGATCTGCCTGAGGTAGGGACATCTGTGCAGAAATGGGGCTTTTCAGGAGAGGGGCCCTCCCAGACTTTCTTCTGGTTTTGTAGCTTCACAGTTGCTGTGAATTTTAGAGTGCTGAAAATGTTATTGTGTGACTGTTTCTTGAATTTCCACATTTACAGTTTAGAAACATATAAATTAAGGTCCTGATTCTGAAGCTAAGGTGCTCAGACAGGCCTCAGTGCCTGTCTGAGTAGTGGGATGGAGAGTCAGTGGTTCTCCTTAACAGGATTTAAATGGTGATTGAAACTGAAATACATTTTTCAATGAAAATGACATCTAGCGTTGTGAAAAAACATTAATTCCATTGGCTTTGTAAGTGTTCTAGGTTGTCAGATGATGCAAGTGTACATTTGCTTTAGCTCGCAGTGGTGATGCTTACCAAATTTCACCATGAGGTGAAACCATAATGAATACATTTTCAGACTGTTTTCTGTTTTTAGGTTTCAAGTGTTAAAAAAATCGTTTATATAAGGGAGATAGAAAAAGAACGTAAGCAATTAAAAGTGCATGAAAGAAGTCAGTTGCTGTCAAACAAACAAATAAAAAGCCTGTAGCATGAAGCGTAACAGATTTAAATCAAGTGATTTCATACATCTGGTTATGTCCAGAAACAAAATCTCCTTGGCTTGAAGAGCTATATAAGCTAGGGAACTGTATATATTCCATGATGCAGTGATAGAATCAGGCTGCGGTTGCTTTTTATGTGCCCAGGAAGATGTATGAGAGTGGCTTAAGGTGTCTAAGGGGAAATGTCACTGCCCACTGAGATCTGAATCCAGCTGGTTAGAACAGTCTTTGGATAAGGCCAGAAGAGGTAAGAAACTGTTCTGTGGAGTGCTCTCACCTGCTATATTAAATTTGGAGCTGGGGCTCATGATCAGTCAGTTTCATCAGACAAGGCCAGAGTTAATTCAGATTGTGAGGCTTTGGTACACTGTAAAAGTGTTTTATTCTGTCAAAATGTGTTTTGAAAGTACCTTTAGCTAAAATAAAATACCAAGAACAGGTTTTGCTTTTCATATTTGCCTTCAATGGTTGTTTTAATCCATGGATAGTCTTACCCAAGAGGCTTTTGCCATCCAGGAAGCTTCTCTGATGGTCGAGTGAAGTGCCTGAGCAGGAGCGCATATGTTCTTGGTCTGAGACTGGTGGGACACTTGCAGGATTAGCTGAAATATCACATACAGGAGGATATCTGGCTCTAAGTGATGTAATAAACTAGTAAGCAAAGACTTTTTTTGCCTTTAAAACTCCTTCATCGAGGGTTGGCGAGAAGATTAACACATAGCCTACAGACAAATGTATTTCATGAGGGCAGCATAAGAGATGACTTGAAATTCTCATGCCTTTACGAAGCAGCCAGATTCCTTTTTGCTCACACGTTTTTTATTTTGAAGTTCAAGATATTTCTGGTTAAGGGCACAACTTTTGCATATGTGCACCTGTGCACATGTCACCCTGTGTGGATTATGTGAGAGGCTTAATTCTGACTGCCTGGATTTGCAGGTGGTGTGTTGACAGGAAATTAGAGTGTACCAGGACGTGCCTTTTGAGGACTATTTCCATGCAGTTGTGATGATGACATCAATGTGTGGAGGTCAGGTGGTGGTGGTGGTGGGGAAAACATGGCCCCTTAGCTGGAAGTTGTTTTTGGCAGGGCCTCCGTGGGACTGGAGGGTTAATCATAATTTGTTTCTCTGGCTGCCGTTTGTGTCAAAAGTATGGGCAGCTTTAATGAATGTTGCCTGTGTTAATTTAAAATCCTTGCTGGGAAAACATAGGGAAATGGAAAAATGCATACTTGCGTGTCATCCTTCAGATTAACAGCTTAGGCAGCACTAGAGGTCTCGGAGTGCATGGTGCAGCTCCGAGCAGCTGCCATAGGGATCTCACTGTAAACCTGTGCCTGACTGTGACTTTTATAGGGTATCCTATTCAGCCAAAAGCTAATTTGCTGTAGACTCTGTTCTAAAAATGGTGTATTGTATGGCAGCTTAGTGAACAATGTAAATAAAAGTGGTGAAATTGGAAATTCCTGGTGTCGTAGGTCCTAGACACCTCTTCATTTGGTACTGTTTGTGTTATTGGTATTTTTGCATGGCTGGTTTTAGACCTTTTTCCCTCCACTTTTAGCAGTTAATAATAAATACCCAAACAATGCCCTGGTATTTCCCTTCATTGTTTGAGCTGTATGATGCCATCAGTGTTTGCTTAACTGCAATTTTCTGATTATTTGCTTCTTAATTGCATGGAAGTCTTTGCAATGTACATTGCCCTATAACAGTGTGGATTTTCTTTACAATATACATTAATTTTACCTTTTTTTTCAGTGTGAAGCTTCCAAGAGAAATGTTTATATGGGGGAAAGATGAGATGTAATATCTGTTCTAGCCACCTCTCTTTAAAACCAGATATTTTTTCCTTTTCCCCTGAAATCCTCTAGTGTCAGTTTCAGATCATCTCATTTTTGACTTTGCTTAGCTTTTTCTTGCGTGCAGTCTGCTGGGTATAAAGTTGAGTAAACGTGAAATTTAAGCAGAATGGGAGGCCTGACTCCCTACTGAGACAAGCTTAAGTTACAAAGTTGATTTTAATTTCCTTTAAGCTGTGTCCTTCAAAAAAGCATTTACTATCCATGTCTAACACCTGAAGTGTTTTATTGTTTTCAACCCTCTATAAGTCAATAGGACTGTGACCAATGGGTATGTTAGAAATATTGTAATATCACCTGGGAATTTCTGACATGGCTGCAGCAAACCAAAAAAGCTGACAATTAGCTAACCCAAGTCCCTTCTCTAATATACCTTAGCAACCTAAATATTCTGTTAGCTGACATTTCAAAGATACTTTCCAGACTCGGTCTGATAAGTTAACTGTTTTGCACTGGAAAATTATAGAGCCAGGTGTTGAATAGGAGAGCAAGAGAATTCCTTTGGAGGACATCTGTAGAGCAACGACGGAGTTGTTACTATTGCTTTGGCTCTGAGACATTTACGAAGCGCTTTGGTTTCAGGCATGTTGGTGGTGGATGGCAGTGCTGCAGCAATATATGTGTGTAATAACAATGCAACTATCTATGAGTATTCTCTATCTGCTAGAAATAATTGCAGGGCTTATCTTTATAATCTAATATTCCTTCATGCAAACCAGTGTTTAGGTTGCTGGGTACTGCAAGAAACACATATATCATTTGTGTAGTGCATCTGCCAACATATGAGTGTATACAGTTACCTGTGTGTGGTCCTAGTATCTGCTAGGTCTAGTGTCCTTTCAAAAACAAAAAACGATATGGTGGGTGATGACCTGTGTTTTTTTAATAACATTTCAGAAATAAAACCTCTTTATGAAGAATTAGAACAATGTTATAAAGAACACAACCCTCATGAGATGTATTATTTATCACAAGTGCTTGTTCTCTTGGTTTGATTTATGCAATGTCTTCCTTTTCTGTGTTCTTTGTTTTATGTGTGAATATGTGCAGACACACACATACATGTATGTGTGCACATACTTATATGCATTAAAGAATTGTCTGGGAACAAGGTGGTACATCCTTTGCTTATTCTTTTTAAAATATTGGAAGCTTTAATGAAAACAATAAGAGTTTATTTCTGGAATGCTTTTTGTTACATATAGTTAAGCAATTTGAGTGAATCTTCCATAAACTTTAAGGTTATCAGAGTTGATTCCAAATTAAAAAAACCCAAACAACAAGAAACCAAAACACCAGAATAGTTATGCTTCGTCTGTTCAGGGTTTTCACATCTTGGTGATTTCAAAACTAGAATTTTCTGTTTCTCAGTCTTGATTTTTTTTCTTTTGTTTTCCTGGTATCTGTAGAATCAGCTGAGTTAAAGGACTGACAATGCTATTAGAAGGCGCTTGTATTATTCTCATTTGATGGGGAGAACATAAAATGTAGAGCAACTCTGCAAAATACATAACCCTATGCAGTACAAAAATTAGGTAGTTATGTAAGCACTCCTTTGGATAGTGCTAAAATAAAAGTTTGTCTGACTAAGAAGGAAATCCAGTTATTTTAGAAATATTCCAGACATCCACATTGTCTTAAACACTTTATAACCTACATAGCAGGGTCGGAAGTAAGAAAACCTCAGTTGCTTTGCTGAATACCAAAGCAGTATTCAGCAGTCCTTTAAAGGACTAATTCTGCAGTTTGCTTTTACTCACTTCACATGACTGATAAAGTTTCAGGGAGTGAAGGTGAAAATAAGAACCAGAAGGAATGCAGATAAAGAGATGGATCCCTGTAAATCGAAAAGAACAAGACGTTCTTTCCTTTCTCCAGTTTTCTAGGAAGGGAAAGCTAATGCTGGGACTTTTTTTTTTTTTTTTTTCTAAATAAGCTCTTCAGGTGCTGGAAATGTAGCAGATCGTGTCTTGGCTCAGTTGCTAACGGAAATGGATGGGATAGAACAGCTGAAGGATGTGACAATTTTGGCAGCTACAAACAGACCGGACATGATAGACAAGGTACGAATAGACACACTGTCGTATATCCTGTTCCCTGGAGAAGACCAGATTTTGCTGTAATTCCTTCCTCTGTTTCTCTCCAAACTGTTGTCTAGTCAATTTAATGATTAAAAGTAGAAGTTTTCAAATGAAGAAACGGCAAAAGCAAAGATTGTCCCTCACTTTTTTTTCCTCTCTGCAGAATATTTAACAGAAACAAAATGTTTTGTGATAGCCTTAAGTATCTTTTTCCTAGAAGAAATTTTCCTTAAATCAAGCTCGTTGAACTTGTGCAACAACATTTCTGTCAAACTGCTTCTGTAGTTTTTGCTTCTGTTGTGTTTATTTATGCATGAGTTTGTTGGTTTCATTAGTTATTTCCTTTTGAAAGATTAACTATCTCAATAGTGCCATTAGCCTGCTGCTAGCAATATGGTTTCCAAATGTAAACAGTGCAAATTCTCTTTAGGTCCTGCAACATCTCTTCTGGAGTGACAAGAACATTTCAAGTTAATAAAAATGTGAGGGTTGTAATGCTTACTGTGGAAAACCTGCAAAACCAAAACCAACCCAGCAGCCCTCTACAAAATCCACTTTAAAACTGTCTCCCACTGCTGTGGCTTCTCACAGCTAAGTGCAGTAGATAGACCAGTCTGAAGTGATTCCCTTTGTGATACATTTTGTAGTGTTAGTGTGTTTCTTTATTCCACATCTCTTCACCTTCACAACATTCATGAATTTGATGACAGGTTAATGCAATTGATTTTTCCTGAACTTTTCCAGGATTTCTTATAGGTTTCTGAAATCTTTTTAATGTTAACAGATTCTCCCATTTTAAGATGTGTCTGGAATAGATTTTCTGTTTGTTTTGGGGAATTTGGGCATAAAACATGTATGAAGCACACATTTTAAAGTAAGATTCATATACAGTGAAATCTTGGGGAAAAAAATACCTTGCTTTTTCTGATCAGAACACAGCCTTTTCCCTATTGAACCAGAGAAAGACATACAGCTGGTGTCCTGACAAAGTGTGCCTGCCAAGGCAAAGTAGAGTTATCAGAAAGTTTTCAGTAAAAGATAATAAAAATATGAAAAATATTCCGTGAAAAATATGCTTGTGCAAAAATGAAATTTTCAAAATTCCACTTTTGTCAAGCAGATTAAATTTTTCTTTGGCTCCTATTCTTTGGGTTTGGACTGAGCTGAATTTGAAAAAATTCTGTTTGTTGAACAGAAGGGAAATTTCCAACTTCAACATTGTACTGTGTTATCTGTGTCACCACCTGGGAATTCAGCTCACTGTCATTCTCCCTGTTGCTGGATTTCTCTTGGGCCTACAGGGAATGCTATTTTTTTATATTTTAGCTTTCATTTGAAATATTGGTATATTGAGACAGTATATATTTGAAATATTGGCAATGTTGGGGCAGTACTACCATGTGTTAAGGGTACCACACCTCGATACCTAGGTTCTTGATATATGCCAGCTGTACCTACATTACTGGTGCAAATCCAGACCACTTAGTCCGGTGCTGAAAGTTTTCATTTTAATATGGTGGGTAAAAATTTGGCATTTTTTGTGCATCTGAATTTTGTGGGGTGGTAAACTTTAAAGAGCTAACAGCACAATTGTGTTTAGGTGACAACATATCTTATGTGTTCTTTTCCCTAATAAAGTTGGTAGTCTTGACTCTAAATGTAAAGAAGTAGGAGCTGCCTGAGACAGTGCCACCCATAGCAGCAAGCTGTGTGATTATAGGAATTTTATTAGCAATAAACCATGAATGGATATTTTAGATTTTTATTTAGAACTATTTTTACCAAGGTATAATAACTTATGGTAGCTTTGTAGAAAGCATTTGTTTACAGAGTAGCAGAACAAAATTCCACAGGTCTGGAGGAAGGGGAGTTTTAAACTGGGATTTAAAGGACTGGAGAGTCACATGAGTTGGTATTGCTTGCGTCATGCTTCATCCAGACCAGATAGGCTATACCAGCCCACCACCATGTCCTGGGTCTGTGTAATATTTGCAGTGCATGAGTTGCACATTTTATTTTATTTTATTTTTTAATCCTGGAAGAAAGAAGCCTGGCACCGGAAAGTTTGTGCTGTGAATTTCACTTCATGGGAAATCTTTCAGTATGGGCTTTTAGTTTACTTTGTGATCAGTGATCCCTTTGAAAAGGTAACATTTTGTTAAATCAATTTGATATTTTATATATTTCACCCATATATTACAATAAGTGCGTGTCCTGTTTTCGTAGGTGTGTGATGACTCTACAGTAATTTTAATGCATTAACTTTACATATGGTATATAGGCTCAAGGCAGTCTGTGTTCTTTCCTTCCAAGGACTGGGAAGATGTCTGGTGTACTTCTTGCAACTACCTTTTCACTTTTGAAACCAATAAATGTTTGAGGAATGCATGCTTTGTAGGTTTTACAATATACACTTACAAAATTGGTAATAATCCATTCAGGATCTTCATTTATGTGACTGCTTCTTAACTGACACATATGTGATGGTTATTCTTTTGTAATTTGAAAGCAGTATTTGGGAATATCAAATGTAAGGGTATTCCCCTGAGCCTAGTGCAGACTTCACCATCTCTGTAAACACTACAGTATGTTGTTTTGGGTAGTGAATAGCTTTTGAGTCAGACTTTATAAAAAGTTGTGTTTAACGGTAAACGTGTTTTGACTTGCTATGAATGTCTAATAATAAGGTAATTTCTCTAAGATATCATCATAGTGTTGGAATAATATTTCAGTACAAGGTTGTGTCCCATGTTTGTAGCACTTAGCTACTTTGCATCTCATTCATGTGATGCTGGAAATACTTGAGGATGGTTTCTGTTCTTCATAAGAAAACAAAACCAGCATGTACGGTTTTCAGCCATGTATGGTACAGAAAATGATTCCTCTTAGAAGGGAAATATTTGAGAACAAGATGTTCTGAACATTCTTTGAAAGTGATACAGAAACAAAACACTCTGAGTCAGTAATAATAGTAAAATCTTCCCTTTTATTCTTCATTCTGTAAGTAGAATTGATATGATTAACTGGTAAATGCTTTTTGTTTCTGGTGACTTACCCACTCAGGAGTGATTTTTTTCATACCTAAAATATTTTGCAGTAATTTTATGGAGCTTCTTATGTTTCCAAACTTTCTGTATGTTCCCATCTATCAGTTGGCCTAACAGGAGAGGTCACTCATCCCCACAAACCTTGCATAAAGTATTTTGAACGCTATCATTTACTTAGCTTGAAATTAAATGTTCTATTCAGACATATATGTAGACAAATTTTCAGGTGTAGTCTGAAAAATTTCCATGAAAGAAAACCTGGACCAATTCATCAGGGTCTCTGTGTCTTTTTATTCTTTTCCAGTGGAATCTGTTTTCCCAGCCTTTTAGTACCGGGTTTATTTCCTGGGTGAGAAGGGTGAATTGCTATCATTACCTGCCCATGCAGATATCTTTTTTCCTCTGAAGAAGTTTCAATCTCCATTAGCAAGAGTACAGTGAAAGCAGAGAGTCTGTCCGACCTGGGGACCTTAGTGAAAGTTTTAGCACAGGAAGCAAGATGCATGTTGCTGGGGGTCAGATAGTTTTAGCTCCTGCTGAGCCAGATTTGAATGTCAGACACGTTAGCTGTGATGTAAAACACAAGGCGCTGAGTGAAGTGATGGCCTGTGGTGTAGGATGACATCCTGGTGCTCCTGACAGCTTCACTTCTCCTTATTGTGGGGTGCAGAAAAGATGTATCCTCAAATATGCTATTTGCATAAGAATGACAGGATGTGATGGGACAAATGAAGATTGATGAGATGCTGTGCTGTCAAGTGTTGCCTGTTGTCTCTAGATTGATGATGGTCTGGATTTTGTCTGTGCTCATGGGATTCAGTGTAGTTTAAACCAGAAACTGTCCTGGTAGGCTGAATACTGAAGAGCTGTATCTTTGCAAATTCTCTGTTAGTACAGGAGGGCTTGGCTCCCACTCTTAAAGTATCTTGCGTATTGGTATATGAAACATGTGTTCTGTGTATTGTATCAGTGCAGATTTTTGCATATTTATTTTGCTTTTTAAAACCTTCTTCCTCACTTTGTTCCTCTTTCCCCTTCTCTTCTTTCACCTGCAAGTTTTGCTGTTCCTTAATTAAGCTCCATTGGTTTTAGTGTATTAACCACTGTGTTTGAATTCAGCTTATTTAATTTAAAAACCACATGGATACTACTGGGTTGTCTGTTCTGCTTACGCAAACAAAATAAAGCAAAACTGCAACCTATATTCTTTGTAGTAATTGCCAAGTGTGAAATAAAACTTCCTTCCCCTCTGGTTCATTTGGATTTGGAGGAGTCTTTTGGGCAGAGAAATAAGAGAGATTCATCAAGTTGATCTGACCCCCAAAATTACAGTGTAGTTATGGGACAACCTTAAATTAAAATGGCTTGTTTTGATGAAAATAAAAACCCCATGATATAGCCATTTGGCAGAATCGGTAAAGAAACTTTTAATTTCTTGCCTGTAGCAAAAGTAAATAATATTTCCTTTTTAAAAACATCAAAGTTCTGTCTTTCTGAAGGCTTATGGAAGAAATTCACGTATTTAGGTTTGCAGTTTTAAAAGTTAAAAGGAATAGGAAGGAATCTTGCATATTTATTCATTATTGTCTGGAAGTGTGTATGTGCTGTTATAAAGCAGGTGATGCTACAAGCATATTTAGCAGTCAGATGCAGTGGCACAAAATTAGCTCACTACCATGTGATAAATTTTCTTATTTACATAGCTGTTTATTTGTGATTTTCGTTTTGGTCAGGTACATTTTGCTAAAGGTTCTTTCTGTGTTACAGCTTTGACTTGGTGAGATTTCAGTTTATCCCAAATATGGTGTAGGACTGTAGAGGTACAAATCACATATCCCGTCAGTCATGTGCTAAGTTTCCACCCCTCACCGTTTTGATCAAAGATCATAAAACACAATAGGTTAGAAGGGGCTCCTGGGGATCTTCTGGTCCAGGCTCCTGCTTGAGCAGGGCCAGCTTCAGTGCTAGGTGAGGTTGCTCAAGGCTGGTGCAGCAGGGTTTTGAGATTCTCCAAGGATAGAGATCTCACAGCCTCTTAGCATCTGCTGTGCTGTTTGACCATCTTCACCAGGAAGATATTTTCCTTGCAGTTAGCAGCCTAGCTCTGTGTCTTCTCAAACCATCCCACTGCTCCCTGCTCCTTTAGGTACATTAATGCAGATAGGGTTGGTCATGGATTTTTGAAGGAGAGCATCGGGGTTTTTGTCATGGTATGATTTTTTCCCCCTCTTGTCCCTAGTACTCAGGTGGGACCCCCCCCCAACTGACTTGCGCCTGAAAGAAGGCTTATGCTGAGTGCTTTAGGATTCTGGAGGAGGAAATGTAAATATCTTGCTTTTCAGTCTGCTCTGCATTGGATTTGGCTCAAGGGCGAGCAGTCGAGTGTCCCTCGGCCTCGCAGTGATACATTGTGAGGGAAGTCCTGGACAGGGAAGGGTGGTATCTCTCTGGCTGTCATTTCTCAGCGTTGCTTCTGTGCAGTTTTCATCCAGATTTGGAAGACAAGGCACAAGATTGGGTGCTTTAGAAGGAGGTGATGCTGGTACTGCTTCATAAAGTATTTTATGACAGTTGAATAAATTAGTACTAAGTAAACACTAGTTAGAGTGAAATCTTTTTACATTCTTAATTTTGCACTGCTAGGTTACTGGAGATGGAGTCTGTCCTTGGGACTGGTAGAGATAACTAACAAGTAAGTTGGTAAACTGCTTTCCCTGCCTGGTACTGTATTACTGAGATCAGTTTTCATTTGCAGGTGGGCTTTGTAGGTGTCATGACAATAGAACAGGTGGGAAAGTGTTTCAGAAGAGGAATCAAAGTACATAAACACAATCGCCATGTCTCTTTATGCTGCTGAATTATTAGTTTTTTACTTTAAATGCTGAAATCACTCTCTGCTAGTCAAAGGGCACTCCTCATGTTCTTGTAAAGCCCTGGGATTAAGAACAGAAAGTGAGATTTTGTGGGTCTCCTCAGTCAGCCAGCACCTACAGTAGTTACAACATTTTGCCCAGGTGCAAGTGTGGGTCTTTGAAATAACAGGAGATGTGGAATTTCTTTTGAAGACAAGATTGTCCTCAAGCATATAATAAATTTTCAGGAAATAAAGCTTTAGGGAAAAATGATATCAAACTACATGCCATTGGAAAGAGGATCTGATATTCTAACATAGTTTCACAATCTTGGCACCATCGTATTTTCCATCAGTTGTTTTTCTCTGGTATGTGTTTGGGTTTCTACCCTTAATCTTGTTGAATTTGCAACTCTGACTAGGACAAAGAGGTGCTCTGGAACGTAGCTGTTTCTCAAAGGACTAATTTTGCCTTTGTTAATATCAAATGTATACACTTTTGGGTGATTAAGAGCTTATCAATTTTATTAAAAAAACAAACCAAAAACCAGAGAGAGAGCAAAAGTGTGACAACTTTTGAATCACTTAATTCATTCTTTTCACCTTCCAAACTGAAATGACTGCATAGACACAGATGATGAGCATAGCTGATTACTGGCCGAGACTTCCAAGCTGATGATTTGATGCTGGATTGTACAGTGAACCCGTAGTCCCTAAAGAGCCTGAGCACTCTGTTTGAATGCAGAGGTAGTTTCTGTGTTCAGGTACATATGTATGAAGTTTCTCTTTAAGTCCAGAACTTGTTTTTAAGATTCACCTGAATTCCTGTCTCTCCCTTCCCCTGCCTCCTTCCTCACTGATGAAAACTTTGTTTTCTCATGAGTACAGCAAATATTTCCAGGTGTGCAAAAGTGATTTTTGTTTCCAACTATTTGATTGTCAGAGTGTGGAGAGCTGAGTAGTAAATCAGCCTTAAGGCTGCTATGGTTTTAAAAACCAAAATCTTAGTGGTGACAGCTGAAGAGCACAGTGACTTTTTCACTCAAGATTTATTACTTGCCTGAAAAGAAGGGTTGGAGGGAAAACTTGCTGGGCTGCATATTTTCTTCTTTGACAGATAGACTATAGAGCCAGGATAAGTTGGCTTCATTTTGTCTGTGAAAACATACATCCAAACAATGTATGTAAAAATATAATAGCTTTACTTCAAATAGAACAGAAAAGTAAATATGCCTGCTCCTATCCTGTATAAGGGAAAGCGTTCCTTACATTGACTCAGTCATATATTTTAGCATCACTAATACCATAAACTTTTCTGCGACACATACCAGAAAACTTTTGAAGGTATCAAAGCTTATTTGTTTCATTAGGAAAAGTACAGATACGGGATGGTAAAGGCAGAGGGCCAAAGTTTGTTCTTACTCATACCTCCTAGACTCACCAAGTCTGGATGAGGAACGCAGGGTGTCAGAAAGCCTCCAGGTTATTAGCAAAGTGGAAAATTCAAAAGGTATTGATGTTTGCTATGTAAATACCACCCCTCAGTTCAATGAGTCTGTAACTTTGACACCAGGTGGGGTCTTTGTTTTACTTTTTCAACAGTAACATGGAAATGACACTGTATTTGTGAGCTAACCTGGGAACATAGAGTAGAACCATAGAATCATTAAAGCTGGAAAAGACCTTTGAGATCATCGAGTCCAACTGCTAAGCCAGCACTGCCAAGTTCACCACTAAACCATGTCACTAAGCGCCACATCTACACACCTTTTAAATACCTCCAGGAATGGTCATACGGGATTAAAATGAACCAAGCTTCTAAAAATGGGGTGCATTTGAGCAGTATGTGAGGACTGGGTATTAATTCATACGTGTTGGGTTGGGTCAACTCTGTTTTTCACGACAAAGCAAACAACTTAATCTAGAGAAGTAACACTGATTTTATGGCTGAGTTTCATGTACCCATACAGATTTTAACTGCTAAAACTTTTGTGCATGCTTATAAAGGTACAGGTTTTCACATCCTACTAGAGAACAGTCTACATGATGATAAACCATTCCTTCTAAATCCTTCCAGTTCACTCTTCCCACTTTGTGTCACTGTTTGGATTGTGCAGGGGAGGAGTACAGCTGAGTAACCCTCCAGAGACATGTGGCTTGGCTATGTTCCTGTAGAAGCATCCTCAGGAGCTGTCAGGGCCTTGGTAGTTTGCAATTGGGGATACTGGGTTTCACAGCAGATAAGCAAAGCTCAGCAAGGCATTTTTCACAGTCAAGTGTGTTGGATGGCATGCATCTTATTATATTTAATAAGCCTCATTAGGCTACTGATAACAGCTAAGGAAGAGATGTTCCAAAAAGTTTTAAATATTTATGGAAGTGATGCTGAAAAAGATGTTAGTATAGTACTGTGAGATACAGAAGCTAGAGGAACAGCCGAAATTATGGTACTTGGGCTGTAGCCACGGACACACTCAGGGCTTGCTTTGCAGTTGGTCTTCTGCCCAGCTTTCCTCTTTGTGGATGCAAAATGCACAGTATGTATGGAGTTTATTGTGTATACTATATTGAAAGAGCATTATAGAGAATGTTGTTTGAGCACACATGAGTTAAGAACTGTCATAGGTACGATTGTGTGTATAATCTTAATTAATTCTTCTTTGTGCATATGCATCAGAGTGCAATCTTTATGTACATTAATTAAAGTGGTATTCATTGTGCATGATTAATTGAATTGCATTAATTTAGAAAATTATTTTTACAAGTCATTATGATTGCCTCTGGTTACTTTAATGCCAAATTTACTTTGGAGGGCTTTGATTTACACTGTTTAAAATCAGATGAGCAATTTCTGGGGGGAGCGTTCAGATTCCATTGTTCGGTGTCATATTGAGATCTTTGTGGTTATCAGCAGTACTGCACTCTCTAGGTCTGCCACAGAAAACATGCTTGCTTGAAATAGGTGATAAATTGACAAAGTTATTGATAATATATTGATAAATTCTTTTGCTGTTCTCTGTGGGGTGTAATGTGAAAGAATGGTAATGGGTAGATAAATTACTTTTTCAGTGGTAATGTTTCTTCCAACATTCCATAAACATAACTCCTTCCTTATATTCTTTCTTTGGTATTTCTCCATATTCAGTTTGCCTGCTCTCTCTTTATGCAGTATTCTCTTGGTCTGTATTTCCTGCGTCTACTGACTTCATGATCTTCAGCAAACTGTTAATCTAATCTCAGTATGATTCTTGATTCTAGTCATTTTGCTTAGTTGATATCTTTATTTCCCTCTGCTTGTGCTTCTCATTGAATGTATTCCTGCCCAGCCAGAATCCCCCAGTCCTCTTTTTCCTCCCAGGTTTCCACATGTAGATTTCTTTCTTAATGAGTATCAGTTTTGCCCCAGTGTCCACCTTGGCTTTCAGTTTGTTCACTTCTCATATCAAACTTTTTTTCTCGTGGAGTCAGTTCTGGTGTTCTTCGTCTGCTCCTCCTGCTTGACTTGATTCATGTAGCTCCAGTAAGGGGAGAAGTAATTTTCCTGCTCTCATTTTGAGATCCTGGATCCATCATGACCTGAAGAATCCTGAAGCCTTGGTAAGGATCTGTCTTTGAGTGGTCAAAAGTTGGAAAATGTATCTGCAGAATGTCAACAAACCTCACAAAGCTATTTCAAATTGAGATGTTTCGAGTCTTTCTAATGTGGTCAGGTCTCAGCACCTCCCTTCAAAGGTTAGGGTGAAATAATTTTATTTTTATTAATTTTTAAAAATTGTAAATAAAGTAACGTTTTCCCCTGTCTCTTTCTCATGCAAGAGTTGAAATGTTTTGACTGGAATTTTATAAAAAAATCAGTTGAAGGCAGCCAGCCAGCTTGGAAAGGACAAGAAGTTCAAAGCTCAGAATAGCATGAGGTACTAAATGCATGATCTTAGAATGTAGAATGTTGACTGACTTTTATAGTAGGTGTTGATACTTCTCTCTCCCCTAGTAAGGTGGAAGCCATTTCAGTAAAAATGGAAGCCATGGTGAAATAGAAAGCCCAGCATTGTATATATAACTGATTTAGTATCAGCCATACTGGAGTGCAGCCTGGGAGGTTGAAGTGGCCAGCGTACAATTTCATTGTTTAATGGAATGCTTTAAGGCGGTGATGGTTTCAGGTTTAGGTTTAGAAAACCTCTGAGCTTTATAATGAGCAAGTTGGAGTATGATCAAGCTTTATATATTAGTAAAGAACTCTGAAGAGATGTTGAATTTGGGGATTAGTTGATACACACTTGTTTCTCAGTAAGGATATTAATAATCTTTTGCTTAAGGTTCTTTCTGAATATTAGATGCTATCATTAGTCCTTTCAGTTGATTAGGACTATTTTTTTTTTGTTTATGAAACCTGTGTGGGGAGAAGGAAAAATAGGACATCATAGGCAGAATTTCTGATTGATTTTTCTTTTGCGTTGAAGGAGATCAGGCTTTACATCATCAATGACGAAAGCTGGATGTCTTGCACATGTGATGTACTTGCTGTGTAAGGATAAGTGAAAATACCATTTATGTGCAGTACATATAACAACAAAAGATAATAGCTTCGTTCAGGAAAAACAGGTTCCTTCTTAAGATTTTAATTATTTAAAAAAGTTCTTAACATTCAAGCGAAATGAAGGTAGTACTATTATAATAAGAGAAAAAGGAACCACCCGGGATCACTGATTCATAATACGTCATTTTCATAAGGTAGGTGGAAGGAGTGCAATGCCTGGGCTATATAAACATCTCTTGTGAACAGTGGAAACTTGGTGGATGACTATTTAGGTCACTGGAGTACCTCAGGGTTGCATGTGCCAATGTAATTTAATAACAAAAGCTTGTTTGAAGCTTTGTATGATTTGATGTATGTACAGTTGTAAGAGTTGGCTCAGGATCTCAACAGTTTGCTAGATTTTTGGAATAACCTAGAAAAACGTGTGTATTATGAGGTATTTGAAATTGATTGAGAGAGAAGGGTCTGAAAGTCAAATGAGTATTTTGATTGGGTGGTGCCAGGGAATGGCTGGTAGGACTCAACAGTTCTGGAAAACTGGTGACTGCTGCCTTTGGGGGTTATGTTCTTACTTTGTTGAAGAATTTAATTAATCAGGGTGTAGTTACTTCTTTGTTTTAAATGTGTGGCCCTCTGTGGCAAATTAAGCTTTGTGCTGCAGAGAAGCATATACCACATGTACGGCTTTTAATGCCAAATCATCCTTTGTGCCCCCATTCCACACATCTCTGTTCTCTGTTTCTGGCAAAGCAGCTGGTTCTTAAAACAACTGATACGCAAACCTGAATCTTTCTCTGCTTCACACCCTTCTACCTTTCTATGAGTTATATAATCTTTTCTTAAAAAAAAAAAAAACAAAAAAAAAGACTAACAGTAGAGAGAAAAAACCTTCTGAATGACTGGAGTCAGTGAACAAGGTGCAGAATGAAAGGAGAGCCACTGTGCCTTAAGCAGAAAATGTCTTGTGCCTTTGATCATCCTTTCTGTCCTTCTCTGAACCTTTTCCAGATCTGTTATATCCTTTCTGAGAGAAAGGGACCAGGACTGCTTACATTATCCAAAATGTGGCTGCAACATGGGTTTGTATGGTGCATAATGTTTCTTTCTGGTTTGGTCTTTACTCTTTTATTAGTGGTTCTGAATTTTTAACACTTGGTTTGCTTATATTTGATCACTGTGAATAGCTGAGGTAAAGTGTTCATCACTGTCTATTAAAACTAGAAGTGGTAATGATTCATCTTGCAGCCCATCCGTTTATATATGAAGGAAAGATTGAATTTCCCAATTTTCCATGTTCATTGCTTTGCATTTACTTATATTGAATATTATCCAATTGCTAAGTCTCCTGAGAGTCTTGGACAGTTCTTTACCCTTAGTCTTCATTCTTGTTAATTTGAATAACTATAATCAGGAATGATGGCTCCTGTATTATGTAATTCCTGTGGTATTAAACCTCATAAAGGAGATGCAAAGTAGATGAGATGAAGGGGTCTGTAATGTGTCACGATAGAGAGGTAGCACAGGAAAAGTCCTTACCCTGCCAATACATGCTGTTATCTATAGACAGATCCTGACAAGCACAGTTGGACTCTCACTGAAAACAGAGGAATGAGAGATAAAGCATCACACAGTATAATGAGATTAAGACAGTTTGAATTCCTTTGTACACAGGTTCTGTGGAAGTCTGGCATTGGTTTTGCTATGTCTTGTCAGAAATGAGCATGATAGGTGAGCTACAGGTCCTGATGTTGATACATTTGGAATTAAGTACTGTGAAGGGGGGAAAAAAACACCAAACCAAAACACAATAAAAAGCACAGATTAGTTTCCAGCAGGCTAAGAAATACATTGTTTTGAACAAAGCATGCCTTTCTGTTAGAGCTCTTGCACACTAGCCAGCATTTATTCAAAATAAGCAAAACAAAATTATAAAACCCAAGTCTTTTAAAGAGAAAAAATATTCTAAAAGAAAGCTGTCTGTGCACCACAGTGTACCTTGTTGTGTGGAGAACATGAGCATGCCCGTCTTTTCATAATGAGAAAATAGTAAAGCAGGTAGTCATTGAGAGAAACTAGCTGGTATGCAAAAAGCAATCTGTGAGGAGGACTAAGTCTTCACAACAGCAACACACGCAGAAAAATGCTGAATACCAACCAGTCTGGGGAAAACACATGCCTGACAGTGATATACAGAAAACAGAGGTTATCACAGGGTTGGGTCTTGCAATGGAGAGTGTGTACTTGAGATTGCAGATAGCTTAGCTGTGTTTTAGAAGTTGTTTTTCTTAGCAGTGAATATTTTTTGCAGAAGTCACTGAGCGAGAAGAGGCAGTGTTAGCCAGTTTGCAAGGCAAGTCTTATTCCATTACTTCACAAGGAGGCACGTGAGATATGTAAGCAAGAACACACACCAGGGTGTGTGTGTTCATCAGTCAACATATGAGGTGTGTGTAATTGGCAACCACACATCTTGGAACATGTTACTGCACCTATAAAATGGCCATTTACATTAGTTTTATTAAGGTATGTAAGTGCTAGCTTACAAAATTCTAATTTTTTTTAAATGAAATTGGAACACCAATCTTCTGTGCATTTAATGATGAAGTGCGTTAGTCTTTAAATGCCTGTTTTAGTGCTTAAGTACCATTTTGATCTGATATCTGAACTTCTCTGTTGTCTTCATGCACTAATGATGCCATTTGAGTGTGTGTGAGAAAATCTATAGCTGGCTTCATCTGTGCTCCTCAGAACTTCCCTGCCTGTATTTAGAAACAGTGCATTTCCCAGGGGAACTAGAGTGCAAACTTTATTCTTCACTCAGAAACATTGGCTGCAGAGGATATTGTTTTGGTTCTGTGCAACTGAAATCGAGATAAGCAGTTCATTTCTTAAATGAAAGGTATGTCTTAGCTAGATCAGCAGTACTGGCATGTGGTAAATAATGCACTTACATTGTTTGGAAAATAACTAATGGGTTTTTATTGTCTTGCTCGTGTGCATTTTGCTATCAGAATGTAGACATGCCACATGAACCGGAAGTGTTTTATGCTATTGCTTCAACTGCCTCCTCTCCAGAAAAAGTGTTGTCAATGAATGGAAGAGCGCAAAGAATTGGAAATAGGTTATGCTCTTCACTGCAGTTTATTGCTAGCGTTGTGCCTTTAGAAGTTTGGCACCTTCTTCTTGAAGACGTATATATCCTTTGTGCATGAAGAACAAAAATGTTTGTAGTAGTGATGGGAACAAAGTAAACCATCTGTAGTTGCTGTAGGCACTGTAAGTGAGATGCTGTTCTGTCACTGCTTCTCAAGAAAATTGTTGATTTAACATTCACAGAGGACAAAATTCTTCCCTCTTCTATGACTGTGAAACCCCACTACATCTGAAGAGATTTCAAAGTTCTGACTGAAGGGAAAGTTCTGTGTTTCCTCTTTCTCAGTTACTTTCAGTTCTTGTGGTCAGAGCAAGAAAAGGAAAAAGCCACCACTGAAGGTCCTAGATTGTTTGCAGGATTTCTACAAGATCATTTAGTTTTGTAAAGAATAGGAATTGGTTCTGTTTTGGTTTTTCATGTGAAAATAGTGTATGTTTCACAGAAAATGCCACATCACAAATAAAGAAACTGTTTAAACAGACACATTTTCACAACAAAGGCATATTTTGATGTGATCTGCCAGCAGGGCTGTGACAGAACACAAATAATGTAAGTTCTTGGAAAGAAAAAATATGAATTGGAGCCTTTAACCGTCTGTGACACCAAATATATTTTAAAATAAATTATTTTAATTAGTACTCTTCTTAGAGAATAGAAGTTGTGGTTTGCTTCAGAACCTCCAGGATTTGTGTACCTGGTGTGCCACCTGAAGTTCTGGGCTTTTAGAAAAACCCAAACTCATTATTCAGATATCAGCCTGTTTTTTTTTTGTGTCTGGTTGTGTAGGTTTGGGTTTGGTTATGTTTTCCTTTTTTGGTTGGTTGGGTTTTTTTGTGTGTTTTTGTGGGGTTATTTTTTGGTGGTAGGATTTCCATGGGTTTAGTTACCTTTATAACTGTTTTCTTTTCACCATAAGCTACTGTATTCTGTGAACTGTTTTCTCTCTCCTTTGATTCCAACACTTGAATCATTTATGCATAAGCTTTGCTTTAAAGATAAGCATTTGTTTGAATGTTTTGAGAACTGGAACTTTAGGTACTAGGAAAAAAGTGACTAAAGTAAGTGTCTGATTAGCCAGAAATACACCATGGAATACAAACTGGGCTGAAACAGTCATTGTTTTGGCAAGTCTGAACCCTTTGAGTTTTAACAGTCTTCTTATTAAAATATATTTATATAATATGTTTAAGTAATAGCTTATTTAGGTATAATCATTTGATTCCTCTCCTGCCACCCATTTTTCTCATATAACAAAGGAATGAAAGAACTACAGCTTTGCTAAATGAAAAATTAAAAAGGCAGGTGGGATATAAGAGCTCTCCCACCTCATTAAAAATTAGGGAGAGAGTGAAAATAAGCAAGGTATTTTCACAGCCAGATGGTTGTGGTGCCCTGAGATTATGACTTTTTGTACACGCACAGTTTGCTCAGTCACTTAACTGCAGACACTTGGATAAGCTGAAGCTATTCTTACATGCAAGAGGAGAATAAATTTCTTATTGCTTCAATTTGAGATGAGATATGCATCTAAATCGTGCGTTGTACTCATAAAAGCGTTCTTGGTTAGGAAAAAATCCCTACAAGTCTTGTCCTCATGCACAGTGTGGTCTTTTGCAAAGTGGCTGGTAGGTATAACTGTATTCATGCCTTGATTCCATCATTTCAGCATCAGCAATCAAATCAGCCCTTTGCAAAGTATTTGCTATCTTGAAGGAAAGAAACCAGCAAACTATGAGGGTCTTGAAAGTGAGTTTGGTTTCTTTCATGTATGTATGTGTGTGTTTCATTGGGATACAATGAAACGAAGACTTTACATAATATCAAAAATTTGTGTGGCAAATGGGATTGTTGTGATGTTCTGCCTTGCAGAAGAAAATAAAGGTAGTCTATCACTATTTTATATTTTCCTTATTTTTTTAGTAGTTGCTTCAGCTATGTTTCTCTTTAAGGAGTAGCTGTTGTACCTAATTCTCTGTTTCTTCATATCACAATGGTCCTGTGTGTTAAATACGTTTGTTTCAATAGTCATCTTATTAGTCATCTTACATTTTCTGTGTTTATCTGAAAGTTAGCTGAAGGATGCTAATTATCAAGACATCTGGTGTAATTTGATTTATTTAAACATAAATACCTGTTATCTCTAATTTGGTCTCAGGAAGTGGAATAAGAAACTGGTCATTTTGAAAGCTTTGTGCACATGTTTTTAAATGGCTCTTCAGGTTGCCAAAACATGGGGTCAGCAGATGGCAGTCAAACCAAAGTTCAGTCTGTTAGCTTGCATGAAGATTTCAAAATATCCTGCCTGTAGGAGAAAGTGGAGAGAGAGAGACTGTGTGACTGTGAGAGAGTTGTGTCAGAAGAGATGTTCTTACACATTTGTAAATAGATATCTGTTTGTCAGACCCTAGGAAAGAGAAGTTTTGATTTCTGCCTGTCTGGAATTTGCATGTGGTTTTTGTTTCAGGGCTTTGTACTTTGGAAGCTCTTGATTGTTTTTTTTTGTTTTTATTTTTTCTTTTTCACTACAGCTGTGAATATTTTGAAAAGAGCAAACTAAGATGAGGTTTTCTCACTTACAGTCTAAAATCTGTCTAGTGGCTGAAGACTATTCAGTATTATATGGCATTTTTATTTCCATCCTCTTCTAAATAGTTGTGGCACTTGCACACCAGTACAGATGCATTTGAGTAGTTGCTAAAGTAGTTTCCTGAAAGTGTGCATTCTGTATGACATAGTTGTTACAATGCTTAGCTAGTAAAAGCATGAGAACTGAAGGGAGTTGCAGAGTGCAAAATATCATTAAGCATTTATGGAGCTATTATTTTATTATATTTTCATGTTTTTGTTTTTCACTTTCAAACACATCATCAATCTTAAACCCCTCTTTTTTTTCTCATTTCACCCCTCATTTTCTCATTTATATTGCAAATTCTGTCCTCTGTTGTGTTCTGTCTGCTATTAGGAAGGGAGGGGAAAAAAACCCAAACCAAAACAAGAAAACAGAAAACCTTGTGGGAAAAATTCTCAAAGGTTTTATCATGAGTCAGTATTTTCAGTTCACATCTCCCTTTCCCCTAAAGGGATTAACACTGCTTATTAATTGATGAGCACAGCTTATACTAAGCATTATTTAACATATACTGGTGGTATTACTGTACTTCCTGTTTTGTATTCACAATAATAGGTTTCTGAAAAGTTGCCTTTGTATAAATACCTCACTGACATTTTAGGCAAGTATATTCATGTCTTGGACTAAGCACGAAAGAGTAATGTGTTGGAACACTGCTAAAGAAGGAAATCTCTTTATGTTTCATAAATGATACCCCTAAAGCCTTTTATGTTTTTAAATGACAGCTATGCATTTGTTTTGTTTCTTTACTTCTTGTTATTCTGGCTTAAATTGGCTCTAATAAGCCACAAAGGGAAAACTGTCGTTTCAGCAAGGAATCTTCTTTATGACAGCTGTCCTTTGCAAGCAAGCCTGAAATACTGTCATATGGAAAAGCAAATCTGCAGCATGTATCAGAATGTGTTAAAAGAAAGTGAAAGCTTCAGAATAAATTGGAGCTATTAATGCAAGTACTAATTTCCTTGTATATCTATTAGTCCCATTTAAAGTCGCTTGCAAAGAGTAAGGGAGGGGACCTAAGGAGTAAGGGTTTTCACCAGACTTCATGGCTAAGGTTTGTCTGTAGTGGTTATGGAGCTGCAAAGTTCTTATGATTGTAGAATCATAGAACAGTTAGGGTTGGAAAGTACCTTAAGATCATCAAGCTCCAACCCCCCTGCCACGGGCAGGAACACCTCACAGTAAACCATGTTACTGAAAGCTCTGTCCAAGCTGGCCTTGAACACCGCCAGGGATGGAGCATTCACAACTTCCCTGGGCAACCTATTCCAGTGCCTCATCACCCTTACAGTAAAGAACTTCCTCCGTATATCCAGTCTAAACTTCCCCTGTTTTAAGTTTGAACCCATTACCCTTTGTCCTATCATTACAGTCCCTAATGAAGAGATCCTCCCAAGCATCTTTATAGGCCCCCTTCAGATACTGGAAGGCTGCTATGAGGTCTCCACGCAGCCTTCTCTTCTCCAGGCTGAACAGCCCCAACTCTCTCAGCCTGTCTTCATATGGGAGGTGCTCCAGTCCCCTGATCATCCTCGTGGCCCTCCTCTGGACTTGTTCCAACAGTTCCATGTCCTTTTTATGTTGAGACACCAGAACTGCACACAATACTCCAGGTGAGGTCTCACAAGAGCAGAATAGAGGGGCAGGATCACCTCCTTCAACCTGCTGGTCACGCTCCTTTTGATGCAGCCTAAGATACGGTTGGCTTTCTGGGCTGTGAGTGCACACTGCCAGCTCATGTTCATTTTCTCATCGACCAGCACCCCCAAGTCCTTCTCTGCAGGGCTGCTCTGAATCTCTTCTCTGCCCAACCTGTAGCTGTGCCTGGGATTGCTCTGACCCAGGTGTAGGACCTTGCACTTGGCATGGTTCATAAGGTTGGCATCAGCCCACCTTACAAGCATGTCAGGGTCCCTCTGGATGGCATTCCTTCCCTCCAGCGTATCAACCGAACCACACAGCTTGGTGTCATCGGCAAACTTGTTGAGGGCGCACTCAATCCCACTGTCCATGTCAGTGACGAAGATGTTGAACAAGACCGGTCCCAATACTGGTCCCTGAGGGACACCACTCATTACTGGTCTCCAGCTGGACATTGAGCCACTGACCACAACTCTTTGCATGCGGCCATCCAGCCAGTTCTTTATCTACTGAGTGGTCCATCCATCAAATTGATGTCTTTCCAATTTAGAGACAATGATGGCCAAAGCTGATAATGCACAATGGAGGTCATGTCAGAACTAAATAGGTTTTATTATTGAAAGCTATTTTCTAATGGTTACTCACCATCTGGTTATTGCTGAAATTTATTTTTAATCTCTAGAGAAGGAGAAAAAGATTAGAGATAATGGTAATAAGGACTTTGTTTATATTAACGTTGAAATTGATAGAAAATATTTAGCCTCTGGTAAGGGATTTAAAGTCCTCTGATAATGTTCACATTTATTATTTGTTTAGAATGCATAAAATATACATCTTTACTGAAGTCCCTAAAAGAATAATTTTGCAAATGACCCTTTTTAAGTCTTATCTGCCTGTCAGGTGTCGTTTACATGTACCATTTGCAGCATCTGAGCTTATGGGCGTTAGTGGTGTATTGCTGCTGTGGTATGGAGAAAAATGAAGTGAGGGAGCCTCCTCTCATTCAGAATATCTCTGGAGATCAAAGCCAGACTACATGTCTGCTGTTGAATTTGGGCCATCCTAACATTTGCCTTTGCACCTTGCCCAAACTGAAGATGCAGAGGTGTTTTGCCCCTTCCAGAGTGGTCCAGTCTGTGTAGACGGTGAAGTCCAAACGATAAGTTTTTTGCTCAGGGAAACATGTTTTAGTTGAATTCTGCCACCCTGGATTGACAGAGAAATGCAGTACAGCTTTTGTAGCATTCTTAAGGATCTTAAAGTGTTGGTGCTCTGGATGTAACCCCTACAATTCTTCCTTGAAAAAAAGCTGAATAGATGAAGGCTGCTGGAAAACCTTTCTCATAATGGCCACTTGACGAGGCTTGAAAAGCATGTGTCTATCCATCTCTCTCGCACTAACTTCTGACCAATACTTGTGTAATATGAAAAGGTTACACAATTTCTCATAAATTTCCTACAGTTATCCACAGTTATGGCAAATGCTGCTTGCCCTAACAGCAAGTGATACCCTTCATACCCTTCCTTTCTTGCTCTCCTTCAGCTTCTTGCTGAGGGAGCATAGGTGGAGTTTTTGCCAATGTGCAGTGGCTGCCCAGTATTCTCCGTGCAATCATGTGGTGGCAGTGAGAATCCTGTCTAAATAGATGTCCCATCTAAATAGATGCTCTAAAAATAAGTCCTTGTCATGGGGCAATGGGAAAAGATACAAGGGGCTGAGAAAATGAGTCAAAGAGTAGGAGCAATTGAAACTTAACAGAAATACTTTCCTTTTAGTTGGAAGATGGTGTTGCCATTATGGTTGTGTTTTGTAGTACTGTACTTACATCGATGGAAATGTTGAATTGTGCAGATGAGACAGCGGGGCAGTAGGGTGTATCCAGATGTTGGTGGCAGGAGAAAGCAAAGAAAGAGAAGTGTGGATATAAAAGACAGAAAATAAGTTATGTGGGGGTTACTGGAACAAGAATATTGCTGTTGTCTGACAGGGCACTGTTTAGACTGGGCCATGTCTCTGGATCTGTTTTTTTTACCTTCTAGTTAGTAACAAGGGATAGTACAAGAGGAAATGGCCTCAGGTTGCATCAGGAGAGGTTTAGACTGGGTATGAGGAAAAATTTCTTCATTGAAAGGGTTGTCAAGCATTGGAACAGGCTGCCCAGGGAAGTGGTGGAGTCACCATTTCTGGAGGTATTTAAAAGATGCGCGGATGTGGCGCTTAGTGACATGGTTTAGTGGTGAACTTGGCAGTGCTGGGTTAGCAGTTGGACTCGATGATCTCAAAGGTCTTTTCCAACTTTAACGATTCTATGGTTCTGTGTAGGCACACAGTTGCTCTCTAGGATGCGTGAAGTGGTTTCTTGCATTCCAAAGTGCATAGAAAAAGTAAGCAAATAAACAGATATTTTTTTCTCCTTCATCTCTAAGCTGTTAGCTGTAGCTTTAGATATTTGCTGGTAAAAATCTCTGATAAAGATACTGTGAAAAAGTCTCCCATCTTTATGTTGTCAGTTTCATTTCAGTTTTCATCTGGTCCCTGACATCCCAAAGATTTTGTGTGTTAATCCTGGAATTATCTTCATCCCGTTTTATAGTCTAGGGGAAAAAAATGTGTGGAATTTCCTTTTAAGATACACTTGTTCCCTGTTTTCTCTTTAATCTCTGTACAAGATACGCTTCCTAGAGAAATGTCAGCTGGCAAAAGGCTAGCAGTAGCAAAGTTGTCTGTGCAGGCCCTGAACTGAAAAGGAATTAAGTCATTGACTTTCATGCAAGGTAACGCAAATTACACAAACTTGAATGAACAGATATTTAAGTAACTTGTCAATAAATCTCCCTTGTGTGCTAATTTAAATTTGCCTCTCTGAAATCCAGCTTGTGTCTGATCTGCTCACAAAGTTTGTACAGTTCTGACTGTGGTGGTGTAGCTGAATGTCCCTAAGAGCTGTATTTCTCTGGCTAAGCTGGCAGAAGACTCTGGTGGAGTAGCAGTGTACTCTGACAGAAAATTCTTTGCTGATGTACCTATACCTTTTCCCTGAATGATGTAAGCCAAGACAACAAAACCACCCCGAAACTCAAAATACAGCCCCCTCAAAAAACAAATACCCATCCGGCACTCAATTCTTTGACTGCTGTGGTATAAAAACCTCTAGGTACCACTAGGAAAATGATGTCCAGCATTAACTAACTGAAATATTCTGGGCTTGGTCTTTGTTTTGGGCAGACCTGTTTCTTTAAGTTTTCATTATAATGTTGTAGCTGATTCTGAGAATTGAAAAATAAATTGAAAAATAAATTAAAATTGTCAAGATTAAGTCAAGTCTCTGAAAAAATCCAGTCTCTTCATCTTTGGAGTACTGATGGTGATCCAAACAGGAGAATTGCTTTCCCTGGGAAGATTCACCTAGATTTGGCCATGGAAAATATATTTGCTCAGCAAATTTAATCAGCTTATCATGAAATTGTGCAAACATCTACTCTTTGTTTTGAGTGGTCTGGACAGCATACTGCTTTCTGTGTGCGAACTGCGGTCTTGTCTTCCATGATGTCATTTGCCTGCAAAGCATGAAGTTAGACTTTGGGTTAGCGGAGAGGGAAAGATGAGAATTCAGAAGCCCCCCCCCCCCGTGTCCTTCATGGTAAGGAAAAGGGCAGAAATATGTCAGAAAAGCACACATACTAGTCTTTTGAGTGAATGTTAATCCTCTGTATTTTATGCTCGTTGTAGCATGGTATCACAGAAGGCAAGCATGGTGCGCTCACCCTGTTTGCAAATGACATGATTGAGATGTTGCTTGTGGTCATACTAGATACTTGTGCAGAAGCAGAGGTCTAATTAATTGTAACTGTACCAGAGCTCTTAAATAGCATCCATTTAGTCACCCAGACTTTCAGAAAAGTGTGTGTTTGGTTGTGATGCTAGTAACCACTGGACCGCATTTTCTTCTTAGAGGCCAGAAAAAGAAGCCAAGTCTTGAAAGAAATACTTTCTCTGTTGCCTTGTAAAGAGTAGTATAATTCACAGGCTATGTATGTGTGGTAGCGCTTTTAAGTGTCTGGTCCATGTACAGAATAACATCCTTCTGCCACCACAAATTGTTCTCTTCATCCAGATAGAAAGTGTCTGGTCTGTGGATTGGCCATTTGCATTAGTATACGCAAAGAGGCTATTGGGAGCTCTGGTGATAGACAGGACCACATTGTGTTGGGCACTGTGCAGAAAAAAAACTGTCCCTGCCCACCATAAGAGGTGAGGACATGAACTGCTGTTTTTTCAGCAGTGTGCCATGTGATAGACTCTCTTATTTTCCTTGCAGGTAGCTCTTTTAAGCTTCAGAAAAATGCACACAGATAATCTGACAGGTTGTAAAGCAGGGTGCTGGGAGTTTACCAGACCTGCACGGGTAGCAGCCACCTTATTTTGTTCTCGTTTATGTGTATGTTATAAGGTCCTGCTGAGATTTCATGAGTCTGAAGTATTTGTTTGAGTGATTGCTTATGGATGGCTCAGTGCCAGTGAAAATATCTGCTCTGAGTACAGCAACAATCAAAAAACAAACAGACAGTTAAAATACACCCTGAGCAGTATAGGGATGATATAAATATAGTTTTGCTCTCAAATGGAATGATGTGGCCAGTACTGATACAGTGCTGCGAGTGCTTCAGAGATCAGCAGTCTCAATTGCTTGGGGAATAAAACAACTTTCAGATAAGGGAACATGTCAGTTATTGTTACAATTTTAATCTTGGCTGAATGTCAGCAAGAAGGATGAATGGGAAAGAAGATGGAATTAAAATAGCTATATGTATTCCTTGTAACTTGAGGGAAATAATCATGTTGAGTGGGTAAGTGGCTGACTGGTGGCTAACAGTGCTAAGTAAGTGTCTAATAAAAGTACTGATTTTTTTAAAAGTATCAAAGAAGAAAGAAATAGCTCATAACAATCGCCGTCAAACAGTGTCACTGAGATGAGCAGTTTAACCGGATTACACAATGGAATTTCTTAGTAAAACTATCCAGGCTTTAAGAAGAAATATTATATACATATAAAACGTGTATGTTTTAAAATGAATTCAAGTCCTTATAAGTGTTGATGTTAGTCACCCTTTGCTTCCTGGAGCTTTGAGGATCCTCACCAAGTGGACACTTGAAGGTTTTTATTCACAACCAGCATCAAAGGTAGTAATCTCTTGGGGTAACTCTTCCTTTGCATGGCACGTACTTCTTTATTTGCTGTGGTAAATGTGGGGTAACTTACCTATCTTAATTTGAGTTGTAAGTTGCCTTTCAAGGAAAATGTGCATTCTAGCCACCATGGCAGGGAAGCTGAAAGGCAAAATATGGTTGCCACATAGAAAGCATAAAGATAATGCAACTTCTTGTAATCAAATGAGTCATAGTGGTTCCAAGCCTGTACGTACATGCTCAGCTTGAAAGATGGGAAGTACGCAGGTAATGTTTCTGTGCTGATGGCAACATCTCTGTCAAAGATACATGTGGTAAAATAGACAGGTACTGTTTTGTATAATAATGGCTATATGTGTGTTGGACACATACAGCTTTTTTTTTTCTAAGACATAGAGAAAAAGTATTTTCTCCTAAGCATCATTTTCAGTAAAGTAGATTGATGACATTTGCTGAGGTACATGATGGTTTTGCCATCATAAATTTGACATGGCTATATTATTCAAACTCTTTGGCTGTAAAGAGGTTTATCTAAATGTGTGTCAGTAGAGCTTTTAAGCCATGCTAAGCAAAACAAACCATGTAGTGCCACTTTTATATGTCTGTACCATATAATTTTTTCAAAACAATTTTATTGAAGGAAAATGTATCATGTGTTATGATATTTTTTTGTTAATCATGAGATATACTCCTCCCTGTGCCTGTAAGAAAGGACAATATTTAATTAAGATACTGAATATAAGAACTGAATTTAAAATACCTTTTCTGTTTATCAGATTGCTGGACTAAGAAGGTCTGATGCTTTGCAACCTTCCCAGCCTAGAGAAAAATCCAGAAAGCCAGATTTCCTCAGTGAAATGCTCAGGATCCTCAGTGAAGACTCTGAAGGTTGCCTGTGGTGGTTTGCAGATTTTTGGTCCTTAAGTTTAAATCTCTGGCCAGTATTTAACTACAATTTCTGCCCCCTGCAAGGAGGAGGGGAAGTGTGTATATGCAGCAGGGAGGCAGGACAGGGGTTTTGCTGTATTTTGTCTCTTAGCCATAGCTGTTGGGAATGGCAGACAAGATTTTGAGGGCGACTATAAGGGAGTTCTGGGAAGGCAGAGGATGGTGCAAGACAGATGTGATCCATCCCGTCTTCCTCTTGAAGTTGGTTGCTTACGTGATTCTGGAAGGCTTGCTTGCAGGTGGCAGAAGTAACCAAATGTAGATAGTGATTAAGTTATAATTCTCCAAATTTTAATAATGTAATTCTTCATATTTTAGTGGGTATCTGTGAATTTTTACTTTAGTTCTGATGTTCTATTGTTCCCCCTTATCTCAGCTGTTTTATTTCAGCCTGTCAAGGAAGAGGGAGAAAAGAGACTGCAAATGTGTAGGGACAGTCTTGTGTCTGTGGAGCTGATTACCTCTGGGACATACAGCTGAGATGTTTGAAACACTTTTGAGTTTGGCAGCTTTGTGTTTGCTTTCCCTTTTCCTTCCTTTTTTTAGTCTTCCAGTAATAGGCCCCTTGTTCCAAAGAACAAAACCAGCACTTAGCGGTCATTCAGAAAGATTCATTAAAACCAGGAATGGAGTAATTGTAAACAGACACCCCACTTCTACCATCCCCCCCTTTCATTCTAGCTCAGGGCATAGCAGCCGTGTGTTGTCTGGCTCCAGACAATTTTGGGGATTAGAAAAGGAACAATAGCCTTTGGAGGTTAAAATAACCTTTCCTTATTCAGCTGTTACAGTACTTTCTTAGAAAACTGAGACAATAACCCCCATTTTAATTTTTTTAAAACACACTTTGATAAATGTTCTCTTTGTAAAATCATAGCATGACTCTTACACTAAAGTAAAAAGTAAAGTAGAAGTAGTAACCATGCTAAGCTTTTATCACAAAAGGTAAGAAGGGCGGGAAACAGCAACGTGAAGGTTAATTATGGCAATTTTCCTATAGACTGAGGTAACGGGTGTCTGATAAAGCTGTGATTCACCTATGGTTTGTCATTTTTACAACAGCTATCCAGTAACTATTGCAGGTTTGTTAACCTGTGTGCTTGCCAAGAATTGTTTGCGTGGTATCAGTTGTGGGCAGTAGCTGTCATTTGCTGAATTGGTGGCACTTGTGGAAGTTGTTTCATCGCTGAGAGATTTTTTTAATTATAGAATTATGGAAGGGAGCTGAAGATGTGCCCCAGGTCCCTCTCCTCCCTCCCTTTTGACTCTGCAGCTGCAGAGCCCTTGCAGGGTGCATACTGCCTTCCCCGCCCTCATCAACTTTGCCCAGGACCCAGCTAAAGATGCGGCTGCTGAAATGCCAGGAGTTTAGATGCAAAAACAGGTGCAGAAGTATTTTAACACTTGCAACTGCTCCAAAATTTAGGGTTTTTTTGGTAGCAACCAGAGTGCATTGAACAATGGGTAGATACTTATTAAAATAAGTGGGGCATTTTAGGGAGACGGGTGGTTTGGCAGTGCTTCTTGTATAAACTGTTTTGTTACCTGCACTTGTGTGAGGAGCACATGTGAGCTGGAGAACCAGATGACTTGAAAGCAGGACAATCAGTCTGTTTGTCTGACCTGACCTTGTGTGGCACAGCAAAAAACTGGACCCGAGCCAAACCAGGTATGAGATACCAGTACGATAGCAACAACAAGGCGTGTTGCTTTACACCTGGTGTGGAGAAATGGGTCTGTGTTTAGTCTGGGAGTTGAGTTAATTGAACTATATGACTGGTTGAATTATCCTGGGTATCTTCTCATGACCCATTAAAATAAGTGAGGGGTAACTAAATGGAATTGCTGTGAGAGGCTTTTACTGAATGGTTCAGGTGCAAAAGTTGTTAAGGCCCAATTACAGCACTGTTATTGCCATTGTGATTGGGTAGTGTAACTGCTTAAAAATAAATACCATCTAATTATTCACTGTTTATAGGCAAGTCATTGGGAGGAAATTAAATGGTTGGTGTGCTGATGAAACTTCGTTTGGTTAAGATCTGTTCTGTGTATTTTAAAGCTTGTCAGAGTGTACTTTTTTCTTTTTCCTTTTTCTTTTTTCTTTTTCTTTTTTTTTTCCCCTCTCTTTTTTCCTTTTTTTTTTTCTCTTTTATGTTTTTTTTTTTTTTTCCCCCACCCCCTTAAGGCAGAAAATACCAAGGTAGGAGGAAGGACAGCTCCTGTAGGGTCTGTTCACTTAACAAACGCAGAGACAGGTTCTGTGTGCACGCTGCCAGATTGATAGGATGTGGCACTGTTACTTTCACCTCCAGCCTAACCTTGTGGCAGAAGACAGTATAAGTGGTCCCATAAGTCATAGGTGTATACATGCATGGCTGTTGAGTCAAAGCTCCACACCTGTTCTGTGTCATAACAACTTCATTTGTGCATGGGGGGAGCAATGGAGAGGAAACAAAGTGCCCTACTTCTCACAAGATCGCCAGAGGCGTAATGTCTTTGAGTCAGGAAAACCTCTGGGGTTAAGTGCTGGCATTAAAGAAATTAGATGGTACTCTTCTAGCTCCCTCTTTCTGTGCTCAAGATAGAGCTTCATAACTGCTGTTCTGTCACAGGAGTGGCTTTTAGAAAAATGTTTTATTATGCATTCCTATCTGAAGTGCTTTGGGTTTCTGCAAAAACTACTATCAATGAAAGATATATTCTGTGAGTTATTTATTTTAAGTATTAGCTTAGTTGGATAACTAGGTCCTGAGGCCTTTCCTCTTTCTGGAGAACCAGAACAGTTTTCTGTTTTGTCAGCAAAGCTTTGACCTAACTCTCTTTGGCTTGTCCTCGTGAGTTTCCTTGTAACTATGAATGTCTGCAAAGACCGTTATTACAAACACCTCTGAAATCATATTGTGATGAAGGATAATTATTACTTTTTACCAAGTCTTCTGTTTTCTTTTGACTTTACTAAGTGAGCAAAGATTTCTCAAGAAAATGTTTATTTTTTATTTTACTTTTTTTTTTTTTAATAATGTCAGTTATCTTAGTTTTAGTTAATAAGTTGGTGCTTCGGTGAATGGATCTCTTACCTAATGAATTATGGAAGAATATACCAATCTCACACTTGACTTGCAGTGCTGTCATGACTTTTTGCCTACCTTTAATTCCGGAGTTGACCTGATTTGCCTGTCCTGGGACAGTGTTTTCCATCAGAGACTGAAACAGCATTGCAACTTGGCAGCGTGCTCACCCCCACAAAACCGCATTTTTCTGTTCTTTGATTTACTGATCTCAGTCCTTCATTGGTTCATTCCTCTAAGTAGGAGGTTATGGTGTATCTGCAGAGAGCATTGTCAGAGCTGTGTGCTTCAACTTATGGTTAAGGAAGATGGAATTTCTCCCTGAATCTGTTCAAATCATATGAAAAGTGAGTGGGGGAGGTGTGTTACTATCTTAGTAGCAGTATTAGTTTGGGTCAGTGTCAGGTACCATAAAGCTATTATGCTTTGATAATCAGTCATCAATACCTGCACAGCCAGGGCTGTGAAGGGCTTATGCTGATGTGACTCAGAGTGGTACTTGAGGGCTTTCTTTTCTAGTAGTACTTGTATTCAGATTCTCCTGGTACAAAGATCTTAAAGCTCAGATTAGTGTGGTACTATATATTTGTATACCTCGTACTCATCTATCTCTTTCTTCACCCAGATTTATTTTTAATTGTGTTACCTTTTTTTTTTTTGTGTTGAAAGACACTTGATAAGAGTGATGAAGCTTGGGATTCAGTGATTAGTGCTATTTTGGATCTGCAGATACCCTTTATACAGGTGAGCCTAGTTGTTTCTGTATGATTTTATACTAAGCTGCTGATTACTTATGCAGATTTATTTTTACTACTGTGCTACTATTTATAGTCCTTGTAGTTGTAAACTGTCAAAATATCGGGGGGTTAGGGCCCCGGATCTTTGTTATATCAGAATTGAACGTACCACGGGTGGGATGTTTCAGGGATCCTCTTGTTCTAAGCTGTGGATGTGAGGAAAGGGAAGGGTAAGACACATAAGGAATATGGAGCGCAGGCATCTTTACGAAAGAGGATCATTGGACCCAGAAATCCAAAGATGAAACTTCAGCAGCCTGACCTCCCTTCCATTTTTAGGTATAAGAAATTTGAGAAATTGAACTCGTGTTGTTGAGAGTCTTATCAGAATTTCTAAGTGTGAAATTGAGAGAGTAAAACATGTTTTAAAAAAATAGTCATTACACATTATTGCTAAGACTTAGTGATAGTCCAGTAATGTAAAGCACATGATTTTCCTGTCATGGAAAATGGCTGTGCTTTCAAATATGAAAACACTCATGGAATATCTCAGCTTTCTGCATTTGGAAACCACGTTTCCACTTTTGACTTCCACTGTTGACATTGTGCACAATGGCTTCTGTAATGTGTAAATATAGAGAGTCCAGTAAATGGGTGAAGGTAGGTTGCAGTCTTGCACAGAGGAGATAAAACTAGATTTAAAAGAGGTAAACAAAAAGCACACAAGCAATATAAATTATACCGATGCAGTTACTTTTGAAGTGGTAAGTGCTGTAGTATTACCACAGTTGCTCTTCCTTGCCTTTGTTCTGTCATTGACTAAGAAAAGATTGTTGTTTGATAAACAATGTGCAGCGTTGGATGCCAGATGAAAGCATAGCCAAGAGATTAGATTACATTATCAAGGGACAGAGGGAGGAAGATGCATTGAAAATGGGTCTGTTACAAGTCACCAGGTAATTATCAAGTTTGTAATTATAAAGGGGTAGCCTTTCCTTTCTAATGTCTGTTTTAAATGTTAGTTATGATTAAAAGCAGATCATTTGGGGGGGAAGGGGGAAGAGGAGGAGGGAAAGAGGAGAGGGCTTTGTTTTTTCTCCATCCAGATTGTTGTTGAAACAAAGAAAAGCTGCAGAAGTGCAAAAAGACCTCTAATAGCGTGTATGTACATGCATGTTTGGAGAGCAAAGACAAAGGGATTGTGAGAGCTCTGAACTTTCGATTTCTCTGCGAAGTAGGTGTAAAAATCAATCTGAAAATAATTCTGTGAAGAAAATTACTTTTTTTTCCAGTGTAACAAAGTCACAGGTCTAGTTTAACCTATGTGAAAAGATATCATGTGAAACCAGTTTTCAAAAAGTTACACCATTTTCTGAAGATCAAAGAGACAGCAATCCTAAAGGCCCCTAGTCTTGTGCTCCCACAGATCCAGTGATCAATAGTGGTGCTATGTGTTGGATTTCTCCACTTCTGCTGTCAACACAGGTTTTAAAACTGAGGGAAAGATAAAGTTCAAGTTGCCAGGTAGCTTATTCCATATTACACCTAATGCTAGTATCTCTGCTGATAGACACTATAATTTTGCCATGTGCCATGTTTTTTCTTCTGTGTCACAGTTCATTGTAAACATAAATTAAATTTTTGATAGCTGCTATGACTGTAATTTTAAATAATATATATTTTAGAACACAAGCAAAATCTCAGAATATAACTCAGGGAATCCCTAGCATTGTGCCTGCTACTGTTTCATCCATTCTGTCCATCTCTTCTACATTTCTAATCAGGTATTCCTGATACCCTTTTTTAATTTCAGAAGGGCATTCTTTATTTCAGTTGCAGTACTCATAGTAGCAGGCCATCTTCTGTTGATCAGAGCATAAAATGGTGGGGCTAATTTCAGCATTCTTCCTGGTCCTACCTTATGCTTTGTCTTCTCTTTATGGCGGTCTTAGATGTTAATAAAAATTTTAACTGCTGTATTCTTGGACCTAAAATTCTGAGGCTTAACTGTGTAGCTTTTACAGTGCGAAGGGCTGAGCTCTGCTTCTTGTGGGTTTAGGTAGTATCTGGAAATAATGGAAGGAAAACTCTTCATTCTGGTAATTTTTGGGTTTGTACCATAAGACTGAATTGTGCTATTACATAGAAGAGTAATTCTGGATTGATTCCCTGGACTTGTGGTGCAGGGGCGTTTGAAAGGAAAGAAATCTAAGTGAAGTGTGTGCTGAACTGAAAAGCTATCTGATTCATGCAATTCCAGGTTAAAGCCCCTATGGCCTAAGAAGTGATAAACACCAAGTTGTTGTCAGCTTGCCCTCTCTTGCAGAATTGGCCTAAAACTTAGTGTTATGTCTGAATTATGCGTGAAAAGATCTATCATTTGCTTACTGGTCACAGGGACAGCAGATGCTGACAGCATAGTGAAATGTCTTTACAGGTTTTCAACTTTAAAATTCCTGGATTAAATACCTAGCGGCCAGTATTGTGTGAGAGATTTCAAGGGAAACCTGCAAAATATCTCAGGCTACTTCCTCAATTAAGTTCAGCTGCAAAAGAAAATAGTCACAGGACTTTGGAAGCCAAAGAGAAATATTGATAAATAAGCTGCACTAGATGTTTTTCCATTCCTAACAAACAATGTTGTTGAAGAGGACAATGAGGGTGCTGTTTTGATGAGATTCTAACACATGACTGGAATAGCTTTGAGTAAAACATGGAATTTTGCTTTGTTGACAGTCTATGAATGGTACTGAAACAGTACTTACGTTCAGTGCTAATGTGAGGTGGAAACACTGGAAAATGTGAACTTTGTTATGAGTTTTCACATGCTCTTTTTATGTGCCTTGTGGCTCATGTATGAAAAACCTTCTCACAGTTTGAAGAGCAGGGAGCAAATTAACTTGCTAGTGGCAGGGACTCAGGCTTCAGGTAGCACATGAATTGCTGTGAACTCAGCAGCATTATTGCATGGTCTTACTCTAGGAAGAGTTTGGAAATACTTGAGTCCTGCATTAGATCTGATTCTCTTTAAATTAATTAACAAATTACAATACAAGGTATTTTTGACATTCACTAATATACATTGTCCACATAATGTGGACTTGTCTGTGGACAGCTGCCTGCCCTAATAAAGTAGTACTTAGTAAGGTCCCAGCCTTACTGAAAAGGTTCTCTCTCCCTCCTCCTCCCCCTAACATTTTTCTTTCTTTTATCTTTTTTTTTAGAAGTATATTTTGTAGGAGTTAAGCATTACTATGGTATTTCAGAGCAAATTGTTCAAATCTTAAAAAAAAGAAACACAAACCAAAGCCCAGCCAGAAAAAAGGAGTTGGAAGTAGAGAGATGGAGGTAGAGAAAAGCTCCCCATGGTGTATAGCATTGTCTCCAGAAATCAAACATGCCCACTAGGTATTTTCCATTGGGAACTATTGAATTAGCCCCCTGCATCCTGATCAGAGAGATTGTGAATGTAGGACTCTTGCAGTGAATAGACTGTTTTTTGTCAATAGCTTTGAAACTGCCTGCCAGTGCTCACGTGCTTTTGTGCAGTAATTTGTTGATCATTGCTTTCTTCCTATGAAAATAGAATAAAAGGAGTGACAAGCAAAATACACATTTGGGTGAGATTTAACAGTTTGAAGACTAAATTTTTTTGTAATAGTAATTTGATTTGTTCTCTTATGCAGTGGGGACCTGGAGAGGAAAAGCTGCTGGGGTGTGCTCTTCAGGAGATGGAAAAGCAGCAGGATGCTCCGTCTCTGCAGGGGACAGTCTCTAGTAAAACATGAAAGAGAAATAGACTTCATTGAACTAAGTTCCTTGAAATACTTCTGCATGAGGCAGAAAAAAGGTGCTTGGCAGCACAAGTTAGCTGCGTCTCATGACTATAGCAATGCAATACTGAATGCAGTTAAAGTATGGATTGGCAGTCACAAGCCATGGAGTTACCAGGCCATGTGACTTTCCTACCTCTGAGCTAAGAGTTGCTGCTGAGATGAAGTAACTGGATTACATGTGCATGGTTCTGCTATGCCAAAGCAAGCAACATAACTTGAGCCATGAAGGTGGTTTAATTGAAATAATTTTACTTGGGATTAATTGCAGTGGGTTAGGACTGATGAGGTCAATCACCGTGTTTCAGAGGAAGGGGAGGAGCTTTGCTGAGACTCAGTAACTCAAATAGCTTTTCGTTGTTTGTCTGTACTTTCCCCAGGTAGTTAAGACCTGGACCTGCTGCCACCATGTGAGGTTTGAGTCTTGAAGCCTGTGAGAAGTGTTTCTGGGCTCTGCATAGGAATGTGCCATTGTTCTCATTGTCCCCTTTGGGGTGGGGGGGAATTCTTTAGACGAATTTAATTTAAATTCTGAAAAAATGTAAATATAGCAAGGCTGAAAAATTAAGCATTTTCTTCAGTTCTCTGCTTTCCTTGCTCAGCCTTGCTAATGAGTTTTAAGGTTAATTTGAGAAGAATGCTTCCTACATTGTACAGGGTACATTTTAGGATTCAAATATATGGGAAGGTTTGTCTTCATAGTCCCCTGTATTTAGGCTCTCAGGGCTACTAGTTCAATTTATCTATGCTTTTGGCCTACCTCAGTTGCCTTCACCAGTAGTGGAAGTTAAACTGAAATACATACATCTTTAACTGGAACATGTCTGTGTGCACAATGTTAAATTCAGGATTTAGGTCTAGGACCTGAGTGATTATTTATCACTGGAAGTGCAGATTTTAATGGGGATCAGAATTAGGCCCTGAAATGTGAATTTAGATGAAAGATGGTATCTTCAGGAAGACAAGACTTTGGTTGATCCGTCTTCTTTGTTGTGTTTAAGTGAGGAATCTCACAGTTGATTGGTGGCAGGGGTGGTATAAAGGAACACCCATTAGTGCTGAGCTGAACACCAGCGCTTTAACCAAACAGCTCTGAGGTGGCACTTAAAGCTTTAGATTTCTCTTGGCCATTGGCCACCATAAGTTGGTGACAACATTAAGCACTCCCTACCCCGCCTCTTGAGTTGCCTTGTCCCTGGAGGGATAGGTGTGTTCATGTTTGTTTGGATTTTTATTTTTAATTTTTTAACATTTAAAAGAGAAGGCATCATTTCAGTCAGCTCTTCTTTAACAAAGTATCTTATTTTACAAGCAAGTGCAGTGCAGATGCATTTAAAAAAGTTGAAAGTACCTTTTGTTATTTTGTAAGTATTTTTAGCTGTTCATTTCTATTCAGATAGCACTTAATGCCTGGTTTGTTTGTGGTTTTTTTTGTTTATGTAGGCTTGGCATGGTCAATAAAAAGGCTATATGTGAATAATGAAGTTGTAACAAAAAAAAAATCTCTTGTAAAACAGTTCATTTACCACGGTATATTAGTGGAAGGAGAGGAAGTGGCATGGTTGCCACATGAATGTGTTCAGTGGGTGGCGACAGAGCAAGTGGTACGCTTGGTGGTGAGACCATTGTAGCTTTACAGCTCTTGGTGCCAGCAGTAGAAAGAGAACCTGGGAAGTGTTTTCCATAGCATGTCATGGGTGATTAGCAGTTGACAGTGAGCTGGTATGAAATGATAATGCAAGAGTGGCTGTGGTAATTGTTGTGTTGTCTGTGTCTCAGGAAGAGGTGTGTCTGCTTCTTGCCTGCAGTAAAATTGATGGCATGGTCTGATAGACAAGTGCTACATAAAGACTGAGTGGAATTTATAGGCACCTGAAGGCAATACAAGCTGATGATGAAAGGCGTTCTCAATGTTAGACACTAATTCACAGTGAAGTGAAATCCTCACAAGGGCTTTGTGTCTGCTGTACAGCTTCCCATGATGAAAGCCCACCTAAAGGGCAGTAGGTTGTAATTCAAACATGGTTTAGTGCCATGTTGAAGTTCATGAGAAAAAAAAGTAGAATTAATTAGACCTTAGCTGCAAGCTTATTGCAGCTCTTTCATAAGAATCTCCTCAACTACTGCACCTTTGACTCACATTTATTCTGTTAGTCATTCTAATATCTGCTTTTTTTCTGCTTGGTTTTCCTAAAGATATATGTTCAATACACTAATATCAGAAAATACTTGTGAAATATCACACAGTATGCTAGAGATTGGAAGGGACCTCAAAAGATCATCTAGTCCAATCCCCCTGCCAGAGCAGGAACACCTAGGTAAGGTTACACAGGAATGTGTCCAGGCGGGTTTTGAATGTCTCCAGAGAAGGAGACTCCACAACCTCCCTGGGCAGCCTGTTCCAGTGTTTTGTCACCCTCACGGGGAAGAAGTTTCTTCTCAAGTTTAAGTGGAACCTCTTGTGTTCCAGTTTGTACCCATTACCCCTTGTCCTGTCATTTTTTGCCACTGAGTAGAGCCTGGCTCCATCCTTGTGACACTCCCCCTTTATATATTTATATACACTAATAAGGTCACTCCTCAGTCTCCTCTTCTCTAAACTATAGAGACCCAGCTCCCTCAGTCTTTCCTCATAAGGGAGATGCTCCACTCCCTTAATCATCTTCGTTGCCCTGCGCTGGACTCTCTCCAGCAGGTCCCTGTCCTTCTTGAACTGAGGGGCCCAGAACTGGACACAATATTCCAGATGGGGTTTCACCAGGGCAGAGTAGAGGGGAAGGAGGACCTCTCTCGACCTACTAACCACCCCCTTCTAATACACCCCAGGATGCCATTGGCCTTCTTGGCCACAAGGGCACAGTGTTGGCTCATGGTCATCCTGTCATCCACTAGGACCCCCAGGTCCCTCTCCCCTACACTGCTCTCTAACAGGTCGTTCCCCAACCTATACTGGAACCTGGGGTTGTTCCAGCCCAGATGCAGGACTCTACACTTTCCCTTGATATATTTCATCAAGTTATTCCCTGCCCAACTCTCCAGCCTGTCCAGGTCTCGCTGGATGGCAGCACAGCCTTCTGGCGTGTCAGCCACTCCTCCCAGCTTAGTGTCATCAGCAAACTTGCTGATAGTACACTCAATTCCCTCATCTAAATCGTTGATGAATATATTAAATAATACTGGTCCCAGTACTGACCCTTGAGGCACTCCACTAGTTACAGGCCTCCAAGTAGACTCCGCCCCATAGACTACAACTCTCTGGCTTCTCTCCTTCAGCCAGTTCACAGTCCACCTCACTACCTGATCATCCAGACCACACTTCCTCAATTTAGCTGTGAGGATGCTGTGGGAGACTGTGTCAAATGCTTTGCTGAAGTCAAGGTAGACCACATCCGCCACTCTGCCATCATCCATTCACCATGTTATTTCCTCATAAAAGGCTAAGAGATTGGTCAAGCAAGATTTCCCCTTGATGAAGCCATGTTGACTGCCCCTCATAACCCTCTTATCCTTGATATGCCTTAAGATGGCACCAAGGATAAGGTGTTCCATCACTTTCCCAGGGATGGAGGTGAGGCTGACCGGTCTATAGTTAGCCGGGTCCTCCTTCTTGCCCTTTTTGAAGACTGGAGTGACATTTGCTTTCCTCCAGTCCTCAGGCACCTCTCCCATTTCCCAAGACTTGGTAAAGATGATGGGGAGTGGTGTAGCAATGACTTCCGCCAGTTCCCTCAGCACCCGCGGGTGCATCCCGTCTGGACCCATGGATTTATGGATGTCCAGATTGCTCAACTGGTCTCTAACCCATTCCTCATTGACTAAGGGAAACCGCTCCGTTGACCTGACTTCATCCAAGGTCTCAGGGGTACAGGGCTCTTCAGGACTGCCTGCAACAGAGTAGACAGAGACAAAGAAGGCATTCAGTAACTCTGCCATCTCTGTATCTTCTGTCACCAGGGCACCCATCCCATTCATCAGTGGGCCTACATTGCCTCTGGTGTTAGTTTTATCTGCCATGTATTTGAAAAAGCTCTTTCTGCTGTCCTTGACCCTTCTCGCCAGGTTTAATTCTAAGGAGGCCTTAGTCATCCTAGCTGCCTTCCTACATCCTCTAGCAGCAGCTTTATATTCCTCCCAAGTGGCCAGCCCCTCCTTCCATGACCTGTAAACTCTCCTCTTCCACTTGAGCATACCCAGCAATTCCCTATTTAGCCACGCAGGTCTCCTGGCCCTCTTCCTTGACTTCCTATGTGTCAGGATGCTCTGATCGTGAGCTCGGAAAAAGCAATCCTTGAATGCCAACCAACTGTCTTGGGCCCCTTTACCTTCAAACAGCCTTGCCCATGGGATTTCCCCTAGCAGTTGCTCGAAAAGGCCAAAGTTTGCCCTGCTAAAGTCCAGGGTTGCAATTCTACTTGCTATTCTACTGGTCCTACCTCACAAGATCCTGAATTCCACCATCTCGTGGTCGCTGCAACCAAGGCAGCCCTCAACCCTCACTGCTTCGACCAGATCCTCCTTGTTAGTGAGGATGAGATCCAGCGGTGCTCCTCTCCTGGTTGGCTCATCCACCATTTGCAGGAGGAAGTTATCATCCATACACTGGAGGAACCTCCTGGACTGTAGCTGGGTTGCTGAGTAGTCCTTCCAGCAAACATCAGGGAAGTTAAAATCCCCCACGACGACCACGGCCTGTGATTGTGAGGCCGCTCTCAGCTGCCTGTAGAAAGCCTCGTCAACTTCCTCACCCTGATCTGGTGGTCTGGACACCCACAACAGTATTGCCCCTGCCAGCCTGCCCCTTAATTCTCACCCACAGACTCTCAACTCGCTCGTCATCTGTCCCTGGACAGAACTCGGTGCATTGTAGTTGCTCCCGTACGTAAAGAGCAACCCCACCACCCCGCCTGGTTGGCCTGTCTTTCCTGAAAAGGACACAGCCCTCCATGACTATATTCCGGTCATGTGAGCTGTCCCACCACGTCTCTGTAATTGCCACCAGATCATAATCTCCTGACTTAACACAGGTTTCCAACTCCTCCTGCTTATTTCCCATGCTGCACGCATTGGTGTACAGACATTCCAGGGAGCGAGCTGAGCACACCGATTTCACCCTAGGATTATAGGAGGCCTCCCAGTCTTCATCAATTCTGGAGTGCTGCCCCACTAGGGCAAGCCCAGCTACAACCCCATCCCCCTTCAAATCTAGTTTAAAGCTCTCCAGATGAGCCCTGCTAATTCGTAGCTTAAAAGATGTATCTGAACTCATTGGCATAGAATTGTACAGTTACCTCTTTTGCAGCTAACTAAACATTTGTTCTGGGGGAATAACACGTTTTCTCAGTTTTGTCCTCTTTCTCCAGAGCCGTGTTTATGTAGTTCATTAGGTTTCTTTGAAATGATATTCAAAAGATTCAGTAGAGTTTAAGAGCAATTTCATGTAAAGACTGCTATGAGCTAGTACCTGCTTCTTTATTTGTTCTTCTTTCAGAAAATACCAGTTTCCAGTGTTAATAATTCCAAATGCAGAGTAGAAAATTGGGGTAGTTTATGGGAGCAGATTAATTACTGTTATGTCCTGTGTTATAATTGTGTTGTTATGGTCGTCATGGTCTGGGTCTGTAAGAAAGGCATAGCTTGTAAAGAGATACATTAAAGAAATGTAAGAACTTTCAGGCACATGTTCCCTTGATCTGGAGAGTGGTATGTTTGCCAGGAGCCTTTTTATTTTTTCCCTTTGTCAGCTGATTCATAAAAGGTAGTGCTTTTCCTGTATTCTGTTGAAGAGAGAGTTACAGATTGCATTTTGCATGACTGTAGCGATCCTAGCTCTAGATAGTGAAGACTGACATCTGTCTTTTCAGAACTGTCATATCAGTTGTTTGTTTATTGGTGAAAGTACATACTCTATTTCTCAAGACAGTAGCTGCTGAATGTCAATGTGTACTATAGTTCTGAGACTGCATTTTTCTGTATGTATAAATGTAATTTCATCATGTAATTATTGTTGTGCTCACTTTCCCCACAGATATTAAGAATGTATTTGTTTGCCTGCTTATGTTCTGTATCAGTAGTTTTGCTTCCAAATCAAAAAACATTGAATGGACAGAATTCTTTGAGAAACGTTAGAGGTGCCAAGCATTATGGTGATGATACAAAGTTCATAAATTTGTTTTTTTTGTTTTTTTTTTCATTTGAAAACTTACTTCTTTCACAGTCTGCCCTTACGCTTTGTTTTCTTACAAGTTTGAAAAAAAAATCGGGCAAAGTCATTATGAGCTGAAAAAGAAGGCCAAGTTGTACTTTAATGCCTAAAGTTATCTGAGATTCCTCTCAAGTATGCAAACTAGTTCTCCATTTCCAAGGTCAAAACCAGCTAGATCCTAGTGTCTCTGGAATCCTTTTTTTTTTATTTTTGAGCCGTCTTGCTGTTCTCTTGCTGGCATCTCCTGTTCACTCCTTCAGTTCATTCACTTGAGTTAGTCTTTACCAAACTCCTTGTGTGGGTGCCTCCCTCCTCTCCCCCGGTCTTTCTCAATTGTTTTTCTCTGAACCACAACCTTGCCCTTTTCTACCACTAATGATGCTTTTTCTTCTGATTTGCTCCTTTTGTGAATGCTGACCTATTCAACAGCTGTATTTCTCCTTGCTCCCAGCTTGACCTTTCTTCATTCTGTTGACTTCATGCTTTCAAATTTTTGCCTGCTCTTCCTCCCTCTCTTCTCTTGTCCTTTCCCTGGCACTGTATTTTGCTATCTTAGTGTGTCCTACCCTTCCTGTTCATGTTAGCTGTGTCTCGTTTTGTCACTTCAGACGAAATCAAGTTCATTCCTAAGGAAATTTACAATTGTATTGTATTTTCAATATTTTGCTTTGTATATGTTTCTTTGATTCTGTTCCTTTTCCACTAATCATTTACTATCTGAGGTTTTACAAGTTAGTTGGTGAAAGAGTTAGTGAGTCAAATTGTTATTCTCAAAAAGTGAAAAATAAAAAAGTTGGGAAAAAAAGTATCTTGATAATAATTTGTGGCAACAGAATCAGCTTTTTCACCTCAACAGCCTTTCCTTACGGAGCTAAAACAAGCAGTTCCAGAAAGCTGCAAAAAGTTAACAAAACCTCTGATTGGTTTGGTTTGTCTCCTTTTTAACTGAATTCTGCTGAATTTTAGGAAACCTGTAGCTGAACTTGTGGTGTCTTAAGCCCCACAGAACCCATTGCGGGAAAGAAACGTTATGCCCCATCAGCAGGGAAAGTAACCTGACTGGAGTTAGTGCCAGACTAGACACCAGGTATTTAACATGCTAGAGAAGTAGTGACTTTGGGGGAAATTCAGAAGTATCTAGTTAGAGGGAGAGCTCTGGTCACCTACTTGCTGTTGGTACTGGTATAGCCCTTGCTGTAGGAGATCTCGGACACATGGTGAAAGGTGGGAAGGTGCTCTGAACTTTCCCTTGCAGTGATTTTTCTGTGTTATCTTCTTTCCACTCTCCTCTGGTCATGGCATGTGCAGAAACATCATAGCTTTGATCTTCTGATGCACATGGGTAATGTGAATAGGTATAGGTAGGGATAATATTGGCTCAGTTACCCTTGGACATGATATGATGACATAGACCTAATTTTTTTATGAAACCAGACCAAAATGCTGCAGTGGTTTCACAATTTTGCAAAATACAATTCAGGAAGCTGAAGACTTATGTATGTTGGGGGTTTCCTGCTTGTTGTTTTCTGTTTAGTTGGGTTTGTTGTGGTTTGGTTTTGTTTGTTTTTTGTTACTTTCTTTTTTCTTGGTTGAGTATTTTTTTTATTATGTTCCAAATTTTAAGGCTTTGGGTATTTTTTCTAGATTTTATTTTCCTCTGATTTCTTTTACCCACTCCAAAAATTTTCTTTAGTTGCATTTCTTTCTTTACTGACTGTTCCTTCCCCACCTCTACACCTCCTTCCCAGATTTCCCTTTCCTGGTATTTCTTGTTTTGAACTGGCAGTTGCTGTGTTATATATAAAATCTTTCTGGTCTGGAGGGGTTTTTGTCCTTAAACTCTTTTAGTGAGTTTTGCTTCTTATCCTCCAATTTTTACTCTTCGTTACTTCTTCCTTGCTTCTCCCTATTGCCTGTTAACACAAAGTCATTGTGATTTAAATTCATATTACCAATGTATTTTGATTGTTCAGATCCTTTTCTGAGATGGATGAGTGGTTTCTTTAGTAACAAAAATAGTGATGCCACCCTGCTTCTCCTTCCCCCTCCCTGCAATACCCAGTGAATTAAAGTTACAACAAAGTGAGAAATAGAAAAGAACTTCTGATGGCAGAAGTGTGTAGGAGCATTACTTTCGTTGTCATAGAAATGAAGTTGCCTGTTTTTGTCATGTGAATATCAAGAGATTTAAGTAATGACATCTATTGAAGTATATTATGGGTTTCCTGCAAGTTGGCCACAGAGTTGCAGGGTTATTCTGAGCTATCTGGTTTATTGTCTGCTCTCTTAACCTTCCTGATTGACCCGTTTGCAAAAACAAAAGCATCCAGTCTCTGCCTTCCAGTCGGCCACAGCCCCGAGGGTGAAGTTCGCTGTTTAATTCCACAAGTGCTTATGGACAATGTGGATTATAAAGGTACACAGAAGACTGGTGTATTTGTTCTGGAAGTGTTAATAGAACTAGTGTATTTGTTAAGAGGGGAAAATACAGCTACCCCAGTGTGGAAAGCAAGCACGCTGACTTGGACTCTGTGGAGAAAGATGCTGTAAGAAAAAGAAAAAAGGAAAATTAGTAAAAGAACATGATTAGTTACATTGATTCCTTACTGGTCTAAAGGATATACATAGCTGGTGAAGAATAAAATAACAGTTTTAATTTTACATTATCACTTTGAAATGACAGCTAAGACCATGCATCAAAACCAAATCACAGAATAAAAATTACTTTACATGATACCTTATAAAGCATCCCATTTCTTATTTACTGCACTAGTTCTTATTTACGGCTACTGTAGCTTTTGCAGAATTTCTCATACTTCAGATATTCAGCTATTTAGGGAGGTGGTAGGAATAAATTAGGAATGTGTTTTATGGTAGAGATGATGGCTATTAATTTGTTAGGCCAACTTCTGAGATAAATTTTTCTGTCAATTTGTTTTTTTGGGCCTACTTGCAGATATACCTGAGGGTATGTCTTTTCACAATGTGATTTTTTTTCCTACATGGTAATGTTACTTATATAAATATGTAACTGTATTTCATGTCTTTGTACTTTTGAATCTCATTATTTTTGCCAGCAGAGGGAACCTTAGGAAACAATTCTGGATATGATGAAAACATAATAATAGTAGAGTCAGCACTGTTTTTTCTAATCTAATCTACTCAGTAAATAATGTGAATGGAAGGAGCGTTTTCACTTTGTGAATACTTTTATTTTGTTTTTACTTCTATGCTTACGAATTAGAGTATTAAATGTAACTTTTATTACTTAAAGCCCTATTATTTTTCTGCTTGAATGTGTACAGCATTTGCTGTACTTAATTAAACAGCAGCAAATTGGATCTCTGCTGCCTGATACAGCTGCTTGCGGAAATAAAGATAAAACTCAGGCTGGATGGTTGAAGAGAGCATGAAAGTAGCCGGAGCATGTTACTTGTTCTTTAGCATGAGCCTGATGAACAAATCCTGCTTTGTGTTGGTAAATGTCTTAGTTCTTGACAAGGTGTTGCAGGAGGAATCTGATGGATATGACATCTACGCCTTTAGAGCTGCAACGATAAGAAATAATCTATATCTTGCCATCTTATGGTAGAATCAGACCTCTCTTTTAGTAGAATGAAACAGTAGCTGTTTCCCACTAGAACTAACAGATACATACGTTTTTGGTTGGTTAGTTGTTGTTTTGAGCAAAAAGAAGAAAAAAAAAAGGCAACTCTCTCCCATAATTTGAATCTGTAAAGTAAGTTGTAGTTGTTAAATAAACTTACATTAAGTGTTTGGATCCATAAGCATGAGGAGATAAATATCAGTATTTGTCAGACTTGGAAGGCTAATTTCTAGGTCTTTGTTTTATGCACCCAGACGTTTTGGATTTACTGGGTCTACAGTGAAAGTCATGGGTGAATTTGGCCCAGAAACTACATGACTTAATCGTAGAAAGCTGTGTTATCTTCTGAGAAAGACAATTTTCATAATAGATGTAATAATCCTTAAACTGTTCAGCGGTTCCCAAACTAGCAGTCAGGGGAATTGCTGGTGTTAGCTTCCCTCTTCATTTCCAGTTAATAGGAGAGGAACAAATGAGCAGTGGAGATAAAGGTGTTATCCTTAAAGGAAGTTCTTTGATCCTGTGGTAGCTATCCCAGTAAAACTCCTCACAAAGACACTTGTATGCCAGGATGAAGATTCCCTTTTTTCTGCTTTTGCTGTGTACAAAATAAAAGCAGAAGAGAGCAAGAAGCATTAATCCTGGAGTACAAGTGTCCCAGCAGGATTAGTGTAGCCATTAATGTCTTTGTAGACAAGCCTGAGAGGAGAGAGAGTTAAAGCAGTCTGTATTCTCTTAATTTTCTTTTAAAAGTTCAAAACACTCATTATCATGCCTGAAGTAAAGTTCAGAGTTGAGGTATACTTCATTGTGATAATTTTCCCATACCTGCCATTGTCCCTGTGGGTATTGCAAAAAGGTTCATGCATATCAGGAAAGATGAGGTGCTGTCTACTGAAATGCTGCCCTTTACTATGGAGTGCTGTGAGAAGCTGCTTGTATCTCCAAAAGCACCTGTATAGGAGAGGGGCAGGACCTACCAAACTTGGTGAAATGCTCTGACGTGTGTCATACCCAAAATTTGCAGCAGGCAGTTCACAGGCTTCGGTGGTAGGGAGTGTTTGCTGTGAGGTGCAATAAGACAGAATATATCAGCCTCACTTCCAGAGTTTGGGGTTATTTAGCATGGACAAGTTTTCCCAGTTTTCTTTTTTCTGTGAGGACGTGTCCTTAAGGGTAGAAATCACAGTGGCCTGAATAAGAAGGAAGCTGCTGACAGCTTTACTATTCTTTTAAATTGGTGTTATTCTCTGCTAGCAGTGTTACTTTTCCAAAAGTATTTCTGTGGGTAGGGGATTCTGGCAATCATACCCTGAGTGTTTAAAAGGTGCTGTGTTTTGTTCTTTTCTTTTTTTTTCTTTTTCAAAATTATGCTAATGTAGAACTTGATTTTCACTTTGTTTTGGAGCATATGCTACTCAGAAATAGTTCCCAAACTCCTTTATAGTTGACATTCTGATTTATGCACAGCTGTAGTTCCCTACAAATATTGGATCTTCAGTAGTAACGGCCTAAGTTTTAAAGTATTTTTCCAAACTGTTGTACAGGCAAAACAATATTCTTGTTTTATAAAGAAATGGCAGAATAAGTCATAATTGTCAATCATGGGAGCATTCTTACAACTTTCGTGACAAATCTAGTTATACTGAGGGCATGAATCTTTTTCAAGATTTTCATGTTTTAAGAAAGAAGTCTTTTGAAGCCAGTTATGTTTGTAATACATACCATGTGTGGAGCACTGTCCTTTATTCTTAATTGTACTCTGCAGGTTGCTGATTGCACATGCCTTTTGAGTATTCCCTTTGGCATGCACAAGCATAAACAAAGCTGCAGACACTGTGTTTTCTTTACCAGTGTCATGATGTGTTTGTGAATTAAGTAAGAAGCCTTGGGTTTACATGGGTTTCCCCATCATTGGAAAGGAAATTTATTCCTTTAATTTGTGATTAAGGATTAAGGATTGAGGATTGAATTGAAGATAAAATATTCTTGATAGAAGAACTTCTTAATAAGTAAGTGAAATTAATGGTCTTTTCAGTTGAAGGTTTTGAAGGAACAGTTTAATTGCTTATGACCTGTTTGCTTTCTTTTGACAGTACTGAACTGTTGGGAGTGATTGTTTTCTTAGATTATAACCCCTAAGGACCACTGTGCCTTTGGTTTTTGGTAGCTGAGAAACGAAGGAACTAAAAAAGAAAACAGCTCCAGAAGTGTGAAATGTGTGATTTAGGAAAGCTCATATGAAGATCCTGTGGTTTAGAAAAGATCAATCTGTGGGGAGGAGAAACCACCAATTTTTCCAGAGTGCCACGAAAGGAGTCTCAGCAGGAGGGGATATATTGTGGCCGTATCCTACTGCTGAGTGAATCTCTTTAGCTAAGTTAGGTATGCAGCCACATGGAAGTTTACATAGGGAAGACAAGCCCAGCCCCGGATGCATCCTAGAAATGATCAGGTGTTGGCTAATGTACCTTATTTTTGTCTCACTCCTGTGTACCATGCTATTTCTTTGCCACATTGTGCTTTTTCATATTCTGAAGGGAATCTTATCTCACTGCAGGGCACTTTATCTCCCATTGCATGGGCGCTTACCCCTTCCGTTTCCTCTGGGAACACACACCTTTTTCCTTTCCTCTTCCCTGCATCTCCCTCCTTAAGAGAGGGACAGTTCAGAGCCAGCTGCTCTTACCGGAACTTCACATGGTATCTGGCAGTAGAGGGGGATAGCATTTGAGGTTGTGTGTAGGGAGGAAGAAGGGCCCTCTTGAGACTTTGGTATGTGTTCCGTTGGCTTGATCACAGGCTCTGAAGGCAAGGATAGCTTGGAGGAAGCTCCTTTGTGTGAGCTAGAGGCCACCTTGTGGGGCAGGGAGAGGAAGCCATGGGACTTCTGAGGCATCTGGGACCAGTTGTAGTTGCAGAGGAAGTTGCTGGCTGGAGATGAGGCGTCTGAAGATCTGGACCAGATCAGACTGCGTGTCTGGCACTTGGCTGTACTGCTTGCTTGAGGAAGTCTTTCAGCCTCAAAGTGAAATGAAATGCAGGTCAGAGACTATGGGGTCAGAAGACAAATATTGCAAAGTTACCTTGACATTCCAGGCCAAAAGTTTTTCCTTCTTTCACTAAACAGAGCAAAAGGCATTTCTGATTACCAGTGATGCTAATAAAGTAGTAGTGTATAGAGATCTGAATCCTTTTGTGCTTGGCCTCGCACTGGCTGCCCAGGCTTTGATGAACTTTCCTGGCACTGAGGCTGATGCATGAAAGCATATTGTGTTTTTTTTGTGCAAGTAACCTATGACTTACCTTAAAAGAAAAAAAAAAAAAAAGACCACTGAAAACCTTAGTACCTGAATGGTTTGACTCTGTTTTTAAATTATTATATGTAATAAAAAATACTCATCATATGCAGCGTGAACATAAATATGTATTTTCCAGAGCCCACTGTCTCACAAGCAAAACCATCCTGGAAAGGAGAGAGGGACGTTCCCCTTAATACCATTCTCACTTTCCTTCCTTACTGTGATTGTGTAGCCTAATATCCCTGCCAGTTGCTTCTCTTTGTCATCTCATGCTCGTGTCCTCTCCTTGCCCAGGAGCTACCTGTGTGCAGGGACATGAGCATTTGCCCTTATTGGAGTTTCAGTCCTTTTTTAAGTCTCTTTTCCCCACCCCCTTGCAAAATTGACTTGCTGCTGGTCTGTAAAACACAACCTGATTCTGTTTGTCTCTTGAATAGTTCAATCTGCTGTCTTCAAAGATCTGAATGATTTAGCTTTCTAAATCATTTGGCTGACACATCCTCTTCAGGTTTTTTTGTTAGTGGTCTGAATTATAATAATAGTAGTATAGCGTGTTTAGAATCAGAATAGAGCATATTATTTTCTTAGAGACACTCTCACCCTTGCCATTCTGTCTTGTTGTATACAACAGTGTGTTTTTCTTCACCATTAGGTGTCAAATGTTTTGGTTCCATTTGGATGAAACCCGTAAAACTTTCCTTTCTCAAATAGTAGGGACTTTATGTTGCTTAGCCACATACGTTGACTCATCCTTTTGAATTTACCATTTGTTACCTGTCCATGTTTATCTGTGAAGTAACATACTTGAAGAGACTGCAACTTAGTGGCAGTTTGCCATTTATTCTTAAGTTTTCTTGGAACATTTAGTTTAGGAAGTGGACTAATTAGTGCATAAATATTGTTTGGCAGAACAACTCCAATTAGCACTGTTTGGCCTGGCTTCAGTGATAAACAAAGTTAGATGCATGTCGGTGTTTGTCCAGCAGTTTATAGTGGTCCTAGGGCACAGCATACACCAGATACATTACATAGTCATTGCAGTCAAGGCCATGAGAAAAGCCATACTGTGTCAAGCTTAATGGGCTGCGCATGATGCATTGGCAAGCATGTGTACATTGGAAGCCTTCCATTAATCTTAATTATTCTGAAACAGTGAGTATTTCAAAAGTGTGTCTATCTGCTATCGTATTTAAAAAAAAAAGACAAATGCACTCTTCAGTTATTGTAAAATAATGGAGTTTAGGTTTCCAATGTGTATTTTAGTGTCATCGTGTTTTCCTCATTTTGCTAAGACTAAGCTCAATTCTTATCAGCACAAGCGTAGGCAAGCTTCTTGCTCCAGTAAAATCATATCCTCATTTTGTCATGACAAAATTAATATTGATAAATAGGTGGAATAAGGTTGGGCTGTTCTTATAGTAATACTGCAAATAGCCAAGTGTAGTAACATATGCGTACTTTTAAGGGAGGGGTATGTATTCAGCTATAGCGGGGTTACCTATAAGAAACTGAGGACTATAAGGTTGCTGAAGTGTAAAATAACCATTCCTCCTCCTTTCCTGCTCCATTTCACACCCACCCACCCACACACCCCCCCACCCACAACAACACACACCCGTTTCTCCTATGAATTCCTTAAGCCTGTAAAGATGCGGGGGAGTTGGGGAGATTAGGTAACTTCATGTGTCAGGCCTTTGTGTTGTGACTTTTAATTTTTGAGACGGGCAAACTGCAGCTGTGGTTGAATCCAGTATCTTTAGATTATACTGGATATTAGATGACTAAAGTAAATATAAAATAGTCTATGTGTACTAAAAATACTTAAACTAATGGAATTAATCTTACCTCTGTGTGAGAGAAGGAAGCAGGGAAGCAGCTCTTTTGCTGGATCAACTGTATTTTTCAGGACTTACTCTAACTAGGAGAACCAAACAGAACAGGTCCATTCTTTGCTGTTTAGTGGTTAAAAAAGCCCCTTTATTCCTGACAGCAGTACACAGACCACGGAAGCAGCCCAGATGTACAGAACTCTGTTCAATCTTGAAAACCAGACTTTTCCACTGGAAATGTTTTCAACCAATTGAAAGGTGTTTGTAAAAAATCAAATTCTGTTCTTATCAATCAGTTAACTGAAAAATAACATGCAAATAACGTAAAAATATTTCCATCACCTTCCTCCTTTGGACAGTGAGGCAGACCTGAAACATAGAGGCAGCTATGCAAGTGTTTCTATTCTTCAAGTTGGGACCCTATACTGCACGCATATTACTTGTTATTAAACAGTGCAGGATGCCCAGCTGCCCATTTACTCAGCCTTGTGGGGTTAAGTAAGAGAGTAAAATTGTCCACTCACCAGGAGAGAGGAGAAGCAAACCTAATGTTTAACTATTTATTGCACTTCACTGTCACCCCTGCTCCACTGTGCCAGTTTCCTTGTCTGTGAAATTGGTTCTTCATGACTGACATTCTTGATACTCCAGCTGCAGAACGATCAAGGATCATGTGTTCCTCAAACTAAATGTGTTGCAACATCTTTATAGTAGTTCGAGAAAATCCTTCTTCCAAAAATAAACACCAGAATCTACCATTGAAACCAAGTTGTTGCTGAAGAGGAGGGGATGTGATTGTTGCCCCGTAGGACATGGTTTAATTTACTTACTAGATTTGACTAAACATGTTCGTATTATCTAGCATTTGTTTTCCCTTTTGTGAACATTTTACTATCATTTTAATATTTTCTGAGTTACTGCTCTGTCTTCTTATTCCCCAGTGTTCTCTCATTGTCTCTCTCAATCCCTTTTCTCCTCTCATTGCTCCCCTCACGATCTACTAGTAATAGCTGTGTGACAACAAGCCAGATTTCAGTTTAACAGGGTTTTGTGTCTGATACGTTACTCAGACACTTGAGGAATTATCAGGTGAGTGGTGCTCAGGTCCCACAGAAAGTAATGAAGATACTTCAGGGGAGTAGCCGTGTACCATTTAAAATTATTTATTTGGTTTATAGTAGTGAGTTCATGAGTTTAGCAACAGCACATCTAAAATTAAGAAGTCTTTCAATATATACCGTGTTAAAAGATGTGCAGAAATTGATTCCATTTTAGATGTCCAAGTTTCCTAAGTATTCACATTTCAAATTTAGTTTCCACTTGCTGAGACCTGATAAATGGTGTCTCATTAATTTCCAATTTGGTCAAAGTTTTAGTTTGTTTGTTAAACTACAAGGGACCGTTCATGGGAAATACCACAAAGATCAGGTTAAAAATGAGCTGTCATAGTAAAGATCCCATAAAGGATGGGAACTGATTGATGTCAATTTAATAAAACTTAATAAAATCGGTACCATAGTAGGAAGTAAATTACTAACTGCTTGACTTTTCTAAAGGTTTACTTGCTTTCTCTCATGCCATGAAAACGTTATTGGCATTTGAAAACCAAATACGCCCCTGATTTAATTCCAGCACATACCAATATTGTGCTGTGTTCTCCTCTTGCACATTTTAAAAAGATTGCAGGTGTTCTTTCTTATGGAAAAGCACTTGCAGTCTTAACTGTTAGGAAGCTGCTGTGTGACTGTTCTGGAATGTAACTTCAGGAAAAAATAAATGTTGAGTAACAGAAAAGAAAGAGACCGCTAGTGGAAAGCATGTGAGTGAACGTAGGGTGGTACCTAAAGATACAGATGGTGCTCTCCACTAAAATATCTGAAGAGGTTGCAGTCATTAATGGTGTTTATACACCTAAGAAACAGGTGAAATGTTTAGCAGCTGTGGTAGCACAAGTTAAATGCCTATGCAAAACTGTATGGGAAAATAAAAGCGAGCTAGGAATTAGATCCAAGTTACTTTAAGTCCAGTAACCCAATTTGCTTGACTACTCTTTTATGCTCTTTTCCCTCCCTGTTGATTTTTTTTTTTTTTTTTTTTTTTAAGTCAGCTATACAGCAGGGTTCTAGGGAATTGAGCAGCAACTCATTTCCTCTGCAATCATCAGGAAATACACTGAGCAATTAAGGACGGTTGGATGGGAAAAGGTCTTTCATTTCACTGTCATACAGAGTTTCCCAGGCCTTCCTGGCTTTTCAGCAGCCTACCAGGTGGTCTGACTTGAAGCTAAGTCCCCCATATTCCAATGTCCATGGGAGCAGTAAATTTAAGGAAACGGGACAGAAAGCTTGAAGGATATAATTTTTTTTTTTTTAATATGTTTCACTGTTTAACAGCTCTTTTCAAATCTGTTTCTGTTTCCTATCTGTTTCTTTATTATATAGATCAAGAGCAGAGTCCAAGAATTTCCACCAACAGCGTATAGGTAGACACAGAGTAGTTCCTAAGGAATATCTAGTAATCCTTGAATTCTCGGTGTGTGTAAGGATTAATAAGTATGCTGGATGTTTTAAGGGAAACAAAGGGAAAGTGACCATTCACTTGTCCTGTATTGCGGAGATGCTTAATGGCTATTTTTCCTTCAAATGTGAACCTAAAAATGTAGCATTTCCCCAGCAATGCAAGCTGTGTTTGACAGCAAGTTGCAGCTTGTTGAAATGCAATATGCCCTCTGGTGTAAAATAAGAATATTAGTATTTCATGTGGAAACATGACTTTGGCTTGAAACTGATACAAGAGATGTACAGGATGAAACAACTGACAACTCCAGCAAGTCCTAACAAACTGCTACTCTCTTTAAATAATGCACACTAAGTAAATATTGTTTATTGAAAACCCTTTCACTGTTACTTTTTGCCATTTAATTCGGCAGGATCTGAATAACAACACCAGTGCTATTTACTAGGAGACAAAAAAGAAAATCTCAGTATTACATTCCTGAAAAAAATAGGATTTTTTTTTTTAATTTTTTTAGTGCTGATTTATCCAAGCTGAATGAAAGAACTGAACTACACACATATTCAAAACTAATAAGTAATTTGACCTGAACTTCTGGTTCCTTATCTCCATTGTTATGAACTTGCTGCCTTCTTTTAGAAGAGATCTCACAGACGTAACAGATGCTGTTGAGCATTTTGGATAATTTTTATGTTGATCTTTTTTTTCATTTATTGATCAGTTTGATTGATTGGTTTTTATGTGTGAGTGCGCATGCATGTGTGGATTATCTTGCTTTTTCTCTCCTTTACTTCTTGTTTCCATCTCTTGTTTTAATCTTAGTGCCATGGCAATGTTTTCACTACAGTTTTGAACTTAGTTTAAAGTTCATAGCCAAATACTACTATTCTAAATGTTAATTCTTTTCTGAACAGGAGTAGAGTTTCTGTGTCCTTCAACTCCATGGCTCTTAAATGTGCTGTGATCTGTAAAACTCACTGCAGGATTAAGGAACAAGAAGTGCTAATCTTGGTTTTGCCCCTTCCTGGCTCTGTAGTTTAGGCTAGTCAATGTATCATCTGCCTGTAAAAGGAGAAACCTGATCTGAGTGTCTCAGGAAAATGGTGTGAGGATTAATTAACTGCATACACAAATTGTTGTATAGGTGCTAGGAATGTTTCAGCAAGATTTTCTGATGGTGGAAATTGGTACAGTTCATCTGAGTAAAACACAAGCTCAAACATCAGTGGAAGATATGTAGATACATTTTACTTTGCAGTCTGACACCATTTGTTTTGAGCTGTTTGCTGCATCATCATAAAAATTTGCATTTTGTTACAAGAAATATGTAATTGTTTGAAATTGATCTGAAAATCTTTTAGCTCTGTAAAATGTACAGGACAATTTCATTAATATTTCACCGTCAAAATACATACCAGGTTTCAAAGTTTGCCTGTGCCTATTTTGGCATCCAACTAGGATTTTCTTTTTAAGTAACAGCCTGTTATTTAAAATTGTAAAAATCTTGTATTCATGTGAAAATATCCATCTCGGCATTGAGATCAGTGTCTTATCTATCAGGAAAATGATTTATCAGCCTTCACAAACAACAGGGATTTGCGAATGTAGTTCCCAAGAGGTCTCCGCTGCCTGGGACATCCAGATGCTCTGCTACAAAAGTTCTGACACAGTCCAGTAGAAATCCTGGCCTGGAAAAGTGTTTGTATGTTTTAATTTGCCACATCAATTTTCAGTACATACTCTAGTTTACAATAATACTATTTGTTAGTTGGAGCCAAGAACAGGAAAACAGGAATGCTGTGGAAAACTCTGTAGGTATTCTGGAGGTTTGGTAGCATTAGACACAGAGAAAACTGTCCTTTTACAATAGTGTTAACATCATTGAAATACCTGATTTTTTGTATAATCTTGTATTTTAGAGAGGAAAAGAGATAGAGGGTTCTATATGCATGTGCACATACTAAATGTCAGCCTGGTTTATTCTTTTCAGCATTAATGTATGTGGAACTGGAACTTCTGTAAAAAGCATTAGTCTGGGTAAATATTCTTGCCAATACAACATTTGTGTGATTGATGAATGATATCTTGGTCATGCAAGCCCTTGAGGAACAGCGTACAAATAGCAGAATGATATTTTAAATTCTTACTCTTTCAGATTTTACAGGTAAATCGTTGAATAGAGTGGAATTTAAAAAATGTGTTCTTTTGACCACAGTGGCAAAGGGTGCTACATTTCCTTCGCATGAGTTCCTGTTTGGGACAGACAAAGCAGATGTTTGGCTTGGAAGCAGGCTTTATTTGGCGTGGTGGCAGGAAGCACTGAGAGATTTGCTGTTGACATTTAATCCCTAATGTTTCTGTAGACTTAAGAACAATAATTTTTTGCTTAATTTCTCTTTTTTTCTGTCTTTGCTTTTTTTTTTTTTTGTTGTTGTTGTTGCTTGCTTGAATCTATGTAACATGAACTGAAGTCATAATAATTATTTGGCAAGGGAGCTGGAAATACTGTATTCTGTTTCTTATACTCTTGACAGTTTTACTCATAAATCCCAGTCCCCTGATTCATTTGATCAGAGTGAGATTTTTTATGCAGGTGTTTAAAACGTGAAATTGGATGTCTCCCCCAAAGCTGTATGTCTAATCTCCATCACTGCAGCAATCCAGGTAAAGGCCCTGTCTTCCAAATCATTCTGGGTTAGGAAGGTTTCTTCCTGCATCTTGTAGTAGTAATCTGTTAAAAATAAAAGGGGGGGGGGGAGGGGATGAAGAGAACCTAGCTGGGAGGATAAGCGAGTTACAGAGGCAACCAAGCTGGTTTGCACAAAAATAACTGAAATGAATTCCTGTTTGAATAAATTCTCCTGGGGTTTTTTCCCCAGTAAAACCTCCAGGATGGGGATTCTCATGCACAGAGCTATTCTGCAGACATTTTTGCTGCAAAAATCTTAAGTGTAAGAAAAAACATGAGCTGCTTTTCTATACTTGTATGTTCCTATAATAGACTGTCATGGTACTATGGGTCTTGATAAGTTAGATTAAAAAAAAAAAAAAAAACATTTTTTTTAAATGATGAGATTTAGCAGAATACTTGGGTAACTTGCTTCTTTTCTGTGTAAGCTTTACTTTCACTTCCTGGTGATAATCTCGGTCCAGGGTGGCTCTGAAATTGTCTCTCTGCTTTCTCTCATGTGGAGAATGACACCCCAGGCCATGCTGAAGCAAGCACTCCTGTACTCTTCTGGCAGAGATGAAGTGATGCTCTGAACATTTTACACGCAGCAGATTTGAATCCTGCAAAAGTAAAGTTATTGGGGTTGGGGAAAGAAACTCATGGAAGAATTCAGCTAATGAACTTCGTTTTGTGCTGATACCTTGAAATATTTGGTTTTCAGTGGGCTGGATTGAGATGGTTTGAATGCTGCACTGAACTTTGAAAAATCTGATGCTCTGCAGAAGTGAGGCTGGGGGCAAACTGAACTTTTTGCTTCATTGGTTTTGGTGACTGAGAAGAGATGCAAAAGGGAATAAGGGAAGAGAGAATGAGAGAGCTGTACCCCACCTGCGTGATAAATACACCTCACACCTTGAGCCGAATACCCAAAGGTCAGCATGAACAGCATGCTACTGTGTTAAGTCCAAGACTTCCCTTCCTAAGGCCGCTGCTTACTGGGAGAGAACCCACCTGCTTGGCAGGCAGGATAATGCCTTAGAGCTGCTGCAAGCTTGAACTGTGTCTCATGGGGATATGTGAGGGCTGCTTATATTGTAATATGAATGCTTTGGAACAAGAATATAGCTCCTGCTATTAGGCAGTCAACAAAAACTTTAAATGCCTTTTGTTCTTAGGGGTACTTTTATAAAATCTTAACAACCAGTGGTTTCCCGTTTAATTTGAATATAGTGTAATTTACTAGCTTGCCTTTCAAGATAGTCCTGGATTTACCACCTGAGGAACAACTTCCTTAATGTCATGCCAGAAGAGTTTTAAGGGTAGGATATATTCAAATAATGCGGAAAATGTGTCCAAGAGAATGAGTGTGTGATAGCTCTCAGGTTACAGTTTGCAGTAGTCTGTTGGAGAGTGACATTGGCCATTAACACTTTGAAAAATTTAGTCCTGAGAAAATAGTTACTGACTAGAAAAAAGAGTAAAAAAAAGGCTAATGATTTATTTTTTTCCTCACTGGTTCTATTTTTCACCTGTTCCTGCTGATTCTTAGAGTGTGGGTACTTTATTTTAAAGAAGAGCTTATCTGTATAATTATGCAATTTTTATTACATGATGAGTATAAGGTTGTTACTAGTTAGTAGAAGTAATTCTTCCATATCAGTTGTAGCTGTTCTTTGGTGGCACTGAAGAAGAGAGTGGTTTTTAAAAGCTGTTTGAAGAAATAGTGAACCTACTGAGCATGTAGGGCAGGAGTACTGGGAGTGTGAAAAGCTCCTCCTGTTTAGAGCAGAAGGCTTCAAGCAGTACACAGTGAAATGGAAGTAATTAAAACATGGTAAAGGCCTGAGACACAATGCTTCTCCTGCCCTCCCACAACTGGAATATTTTCTGTTCTCTGTTTTAGTCCCAGGTCTTGGTTTTGTTTAAGTAATCTTTATATCAGGTTTCAGGATATGTTCCTGTGCATAGTTTTTCCTATTTATAGTTTTACTGACAGCCAGAAGTGGTTTCCAATCCATTGTTTTCAAAACTTTTCTATGGTATCTATGAATTAAATGAACCTGCCTTTGGTCCAATAAATTTATCCATTAATGGCATCAGAATTAGTTTTTGTAGTGTGGTGAATTTGCATTATTCCCATTGTAGTCTCTGGATTATAGTCTATCACCAGGCCTTTCTGTGCAGAAAGAGCTGCCAAAAAATCAGAATATGAAAGAATTCTATGACTCAACGTATAGTCACATTGTTCAGAGGCACACTGGCGAAGCCAGCCTGCTGATGGCATGCCAGTCCTCAAGGATGGTGCTGCAGTCCAGGGCAAGGGTTGGCAGGGCAGTGGTTCACCTTTTGCATGAGCTTTGCCTTTTCTGTTTTCAAAGCTGTGTTTAAGGCTGGCTTTTTTTTCCACAAAGTTAAAGAAATCCCAAACAAAACAAAACCAACCTTCAGGCATGTGTCTACTGTCTGCGTGAGGAGCTGGAGCACGTTAAGAGCATGCCGACCCCCAATGGAATTTGACTGGTGGCCCCTGGACTTTTTGCTTCCTTGTCCACCAGTCTTGCTGTACCTGGAAAGCTCCAGGATTGCTGCTTCCTAAGTTTCCTTTTCTCTCCCAGCTTGTGGGAAAATAAAATAAAAAAAAATTGGCAGAAAACTCTCCTCCATTGCTCAACCAAAAAATGGCTGTGCCAGGAAGGAGAACTTCCCTGTTCTTGAGAATGAGGTTATCCCATCTTTTCTTCCACTGCTGATCAGCTGTGCCAGGCCTGCCCACAGCTCCTGGTTGTTTGCACATAGCTGCTTTGATGGGATGAGATCTCAGCAGCTATGGCAGCTGTGTTCTCTCAGCAAAGAGTACATATCTCTTGGCACAGACCTGGCTGTTGATCCCCAAAGCAATTAGGATTAGCATGGGAGGTTCTGGGAGTGTGTAGCGTATGCAGGAGGCTGTGGTGTCTAATGAGCAAGGCACTGCCTGTAGAATAGAAGCATAAAATGAACAGTTAAATTTGTCATAAAAACTGTCAAGATCTACAGATGAAAAACATCACATAGGCTAAGTTAGAATAATAGTGAAGCTCTGTGGTGGGTTTGGAGGCTGCTTACAGGCTGCTCATGTTGGTTTGTGTTAGCATCAGACCGTGGAAGTGATGCTTTGCCCCAGTGGCAGGGGAATTTAATTTTGGCAAGTGGGTTTTGAGTCCTGAATGCGGCTGTGCTCCAGCAGCAGATGCAAAAAGGCACCTCTCCCACTTTGTCTGTGTCCTTGACTGTATCAGCAGAGGTTGGGGGCTGTGCAGAGGGGGCATGTGTGCTCAGATTAAATCAATGCTGCCCAATTTGGTCATTTAGCTAGCTAAGGATATAAGTGATCTTAAGTGAGGAAGGTGATCACTATCTGTTGAGAGAGGAAAAGGCTTCCGTAATGTCCCACCGCATGCTGTCTGTGGTCCTAGGCATGCTAAAGCAGGGCATGTTGTACATGGTAGAAATGCTTTAGTGGGGACTGTGCTGCTGGCATCTAATGGACCATCGGAGACTTAGGCATGGAAAGACTTGAGACACCTTGTGGGAAGGGGTAGAAATTTTTATTTTTTACTATTACTCCAGTTACTTTTGATAGGAAGGTTTTGCTACAGAGTGACTCCAGGACTTGTGTCTGGGAGCAAAAGGATGGCAAGGAGAAATTTAAAGTGGATTTGAATCCGTTTAATCTGATTTTTATTTTAATTTCCTTTTTTTTTTTTTCTGTGTAAAACAAGTTAGCGTGCTCTGATGTTCTTATTTGCAGCGTTATACAAACAGTGATCTTTGCCAATACCTGTAATTATTATTTTGTGATCCATCGAGAGCCATTCTCTTCCCGTTGCTTCAGCACCTGGGAATTCAGGCTCCAATGATATTTTCCAGCAGATGTGACTACCAGGGCTTGTTTATTTTTAGCTGGGGATTACGCATCTTGATCTCAGTGGGAAGCTTCCTGTCCTCATTGTCTTTTACAGCAGGTTGTAAAGGCAAGTGGCTTATAATGACCTACCCTTACTTCCCCTCCCTGGTTCCAGAAGACACAGGAATGTCATCATCATGTTATAATTTACTCAGGGACTTTCTGATGAGGACCTCACAGGTTTAACCTTTCCAAAAGCTGTGTTTATTCAAGAGGGTAATAGTGTTGGTAGCTTGAGAGTTGAGGCTGGGAAGTTACTGGATTGTGTCAGTAAGTTCATTGATTTTTGTCCATGGAACGGTTTTTATTTTGGGGGAAGTGAATTTGTGTTTTTCATGGAGATGCATATTTTGATCACCTAACATATAAGAATTTCAGAGAAAACCGTTTTTTTGGTTGTTTTTTTTTTGTGTGTGTGTGTGTGTCACATATTAAAGTATTTGAAGTTCTAACTTAATTTTAAATCATGGAGAAGAGGGAAAACATTCCAAAATTGTTTATATTTTTCCATCATAAATGTCAGAAACTACTTATTCTAAAAAGGTCTTTTAAAACCTTCTAAGCCTTGTTTGTGTGTGTGTGCATGTGTTTGTGTGTGTGCCCCTTCATATAGATGCCTGTGTATATTATGTGTGTTTGTTTAGATTGGTGTGACATGACTGTGTAAAAGCCTTGTGTATCAGGTTGTAATGGAACATTTTACTCTTTTGATTATAAATACCTTAAAAATATATATAATGCATAATATAGATGCAAACTGAGATAGGTCTGCATTGTTGCTGAAAGTGATCCTGTTTTAATTTTTGTTAAAGAAAAAAGCATTTTGCAAGAAAGACGTCTAATTTCAAGATCAGTACTTTTGCCTCTGTGAATGTTACTGGTGTGGTGCTATTTTGTCTGTTTCCTGTTTTATGAAAAACAGTTTCAGAAGCAGATTTCCATCTATTATATTCTTTAGAAAAGAGATGTGATGATCCAGCTGATGGTTGGGTTTAATATATAGGGGGTTTGGAATAAAGCCCAAACTTGCAAATCATTTCATCTTGCTCACATAACTTGTTTTGCCGTTATAGGGAAAAGAATGTTTGTTTCCTAAATACTCCATGTGGTAGATTGTGGAAACTCTATGCATGTTACCTTTCCCCCAGGAATTTCTTTTCCACTAGGGATATACAGATTATATTTCTGGCAATTATTTGGATTTTTGGAATAGGGACATGATACAAGGATTCCCTTTTAGTATTCTCTTGTTAATATGAAAAAAAAAGAAAACAGATGGGTGCCTTTCTTTGCAAGGTAAGCAGTTAACATGAGAGTGATACTGCTGTTGTTGCTTGCCATGTGTATTATTGGGCAGCATTGTGGGAAGAAATTGGCCATCTAATTCTTCAGATTGTTGTGGAATGCTTAAAGCTTGTTTACTATTTGCTTTGAAGGCAACAGATACGATGATAAGAGCACTTTTTCTAATTGTTTTGGTACTTGTCTTGCCATTGCATTATGTTGTATGCTGAGGATCTTAGTTGCATTTTGGGGAAAAGGCTCAGAAACCTTCAATTCTCTTGGATATTCTGAAAAGAAAACAAAATGTATTGTTTAAAAAAAACTGTCCCAGGGCTCCCTTCAGTGAGTTGTTATGATTCCCTGTGTACATTTGATCCCTCAAAATAGCCTGCAAAGCTTTGACACTTTCCTAATTGCTATTTCACAAACATTGCCATATCAGGGCTCCCCAAACATCACATATCAGAGCTCCCCAAAACCCCTGCAATGTTTTTTGTTAGAGCAGAATATTATACAGAAACTTCTCTTGTCTCAGAATAATTCTTAATTAGGCCATCCTAATTAAGAGATGTCGTACCTAATTAAGAGACTAAGACGTCATACCTAAACTGCATTCTGTTGTCAATGTGGATGTTGCAGAAATTTTGGGTATGTAAAAAAGTCAATATTTTTATACCATTGCATCCTAAGTGTATAGCAATACTGCCATATTTATCCTTTCTCACTGGATTCTGAACGTGCTTGCCTCTTTAGCTGTAGAAAGGAAGCCAGGTTATCATGCAGGGTAAGTGCTTATTTTATTCCCTTTTAGACGCAGGGAAGCTGATGGGAGACTTGCCCAAAGCCTCATTTCTGTACTCACTCTTGTCAATACAGGGACTGGTGGAAGGGGCCTATTAGTTGCCACTGTGTATTTTTCACACCTAGTGGTGTTAAAGTTGGTTGACTGAAAAGTCAACTAACTTATATAAGAAAGATTCATCTGAGAGTGTTGTTCTTTTGTTTTAAATAGCATTGCTGGTGAATGATTATATGGAACTTTCTCCCCTCGGGGATCTGTTGTAGTTAATGTGTCAAAAAAAAATGATAAAAAGTGAGCATAAGAGAAAAATATTGGTGTAAAAGTGATCAAATGGTCTCTGGGGGCCTGGTAGGCTGGTGAAGAGACCTCCCTGTTTTGTTCTTAAATCACTTCTGTGCACTCTTGGTACTGATGCTGAAAAAACCCTCCCAACATGTACCTGCAAAGTTTTGCTGAATATGAAAGGAGAAGTGGTAAGGCTGAGCTACCTGAAAGAATGTCTTGACATACCTGTGGCTGAGAGGAACTGCTTTTGAGGAAAGAAGGAAGGTGGGGAGGAGCCTGGGCAGTGATGAGTGTGTGTAGGGTGGTCCGGGAGGTTGGCCCAAGCTAAAAGGACCACATCCGTGTTTTTCCAGGTGTCCCTTTTTCCCTTTTTTTTTTTTTTTTTTTAGAAGAACCAGAAAATCAGGTTATTCAGAAAAATAAGTGACAACAAGAGAGGGAAACCAGACTTGTACTGGGCTTTCATGAACTGTTTTACTGCAGTTCTTGCAAGTGGTACCTCACTTCAGAATGCTTTCTCAATTACAATGTCTCCCACGTGCTCATTGCCTCTCGTTTTATTCCCCATTACCTTATTGATTTCTTTAATCCTTTCTAATGTGCCTAACCCACTGCTGCTGTTGAGATATTTCTGCTTGAAATAAATCAAATGGTTCCAAAGTGTCTGTGGTTAGCATGACAAGAGGAAAAAAAACCTGAATCCTCAGATTGTGCCAGAAGTGAGTGACTTCTTCATTGATCAAACAGGACATCCAGAATTGATGCTTGCCTTCTACCTAAATGATTCAGGAGGCCCCCTCCATGCTTGAAACATATATAAATGATGAAAACAATTAAATGTGTACATATTTTACAAGATTTAACTTGACAAGCCTGAATAAACTAGCTTCTGCTGTGCACCTTTGTTCTTGCCCTAGGTCTTTCTGTGTACTTGTGATAGACTTTCAACTCAGAAAAAAATCTTTATAACCAAAAGACTTGGCATCAGAATTAAAACACAACTGTTTAAAGAACTGCTCGTACGTTTCCCATTACTTTGGCAATATGACAACTACAGGTAGAAAAGTTAACAAAATTCTTCAGAGCCCCTTTTGTTGCAGTTCTTTGGTGTATGTATTTTCACAAAAGGATGCAAGCAACTTGCTGAAGAGGAGAAAGTTGAGTGTATGCTTCACTAAAGGACTGTGTGTTTTTCAGGTGAAGTTTGCATCTTTACCTTGCATTGTTTCAAGGTGAGTTTCAGTTATAAATAGCAAACCTGTCTGGAAATCTGCACTGGTGTATCTTGCGGGCTAGGTGTAGTTGTTGGCGAGAACTTCCATTTTGTTACCTCACCCAAATTTATTTTTATTTTGAATTTATATGATTCCTGATTAACCAGAATATATTGGTATATGGATGTTTACATTCAAAATATTGCAGCCAGTGATTTCAGAAAGGCAAATACTGTGCTGAGAATGTTTATTCAAACTTTCTCAACAAAAGCGAATGAAATTATTTCTATGGTGCCTAGCCTTGCACAAGTGTGTGTGGGGGTGTTTCTGTCTCTTCATAGGTGAAGTTTAGTTCCATGTTGCTGGCCTTTTGACTTTGGCGTTTTCAGCAATGTCCTCGGTTCAGCAAGTAGTTCCAATAGCTGAATTCATTGTATTGCTCATGAAGCTGTTCCAGGTGCTCTGATAATCAATCTAAATTAATACATCAATGCATTAATTGACCTGGTGCAAAGGAAAAGCCACTGGTGACTCTCAGTGATATAGAAGCTGTTTACATTTGACTTTACAAGTGCTTCAGGTTTCTGATAACAGGTTATTGGTAGACAGTCCAGATGACAATTACCTCCAAAATCTCTCACATTGAATTTATTACTAAGTTTAGCTCCCAGCAGTAGTAATGATGAAAAATCCTTTCTGAGTCAAGGTAATGGCTAGATTACAGTGCCATAAATGAAAGAATTTGTAGCATCGTGTTTCTATCCTAATTTGCATCTTTCCTGTTTATGTTAAATAGAATAAAAGAAATTTTGAATGGCACTTTTACCTCCTAACCTTTCTTTTGCAACTGAAGAAAGATCCTTTATTAGGTTAGTGTGGTGGGTTAACGATACCCTCATTCACTATGTAAAAATCAGTGTGTGCTTGGTGTGAAGCTCCTGCAGCTGAACTAATTCATTTTGTTGAATGGGCATGGAATGTTATCAGTCATTATCAGTCGAGCAAAGCAACAGGTTCATACCAACTTTTCTTTATTTCTTTCCCTGCCACCATTTCCTGTTAAGTAGAGTGATCTTAGTGGCCATGAAGCATAATTTCCATGTATATACAACTTTGTAAGTATCAGAACTATTTATCTTTGTGTATGTATATATATATACACACAAAAAGAATCCAGTAATATAAAGGTATAAGGAAGATGCCTGGGGGTGTTTCTTTTTATTTGTAAGTGATGCTGTAAACTTCCCTGACAGCTGAGGTTGCTTATCTGTTTGTAATGGTTTCATAGCTTGTGGAAAAATAAAGGGGCTCTATTGCCAGAGTAAAGGTTCATCTGGTATGAAGGACGTTACTGTTTAGTAGAAAATGATGAATAGCATGGAACACCGAATGCTGTGGGAATTAGTGTGTTTGGGGATACATTAAGGAAAAACCTTCACTGGAATTGCTTATAGGGCAAGAATTGTTCCCTATCCCCCAGCTGCCCTCTATGTTCTTTTCTTTTAACTTGGTATTTTTGTAGCATGAAGGTTTTTAAAAAAAATATTTTTTAAAAAGTCATAGCTCAAAAATTGTCATGTGCCCCTGTCTTATTAACCTGTAGTCCATGACCTGGGCTGGAAAACTGGCAGAACCATCTTGGTAGCAGTGCATTAAAGGATTCCTTTCTCAATTATTATATGTGTATTGTGTTCTTTATCACTTGATGACAGACTAGGAGATACCCAATGATGTAAAGGACATAATAATTTGGAGGAGAACTTGTCTTTAAAATAAAAAGTTGTTGTTATGATTGTAAAGAAACCTGAGACATGAAGTTGCAAATAGCATTGATCTGGGTTTATAGCTTATCTGTGTGTGATGCTTCTGCCTCTCATATTACTGTAAATTAGGATTACCTGTCAACAAGTAGTTATTCTGTCTGTTTGGCCTATAACTATTATGGAGGAATCAGGGGGGAAGCCAACTTTGGTCATGACCCAAATTCTGATGGAGATAGTGGAAAGATTTTCACTGATTTTACTGTGGTTGAGGTCAGATTCCTGGATTTTGAAAATATCCAGGAAAGGAAAACAAAACCAGAGGTTTGGAAAAGAATTATTTTCAGTTACTTATTTGATTACTGTGTGAAATTGTAGCTTAATAGAGAGCATGTCTTTTAACCCTGAGTAAAGAGAAATAATTTTGACATTTTTCATAAGGGAAAGCTTTACTGAATAATCATAATATTAAAATTGTTGTATTTTGAAGACAACATGCAGCCTTATGCTGAAGGCAATGCTGTGTCTTACAACAGGTATTCATTTAAAAGAAACTGAGCATGCATTAATACATGAGGTTACAATTACATACTTGCTAGTGTTTTGTTGCTGCCCCCTGCACTGCATTTGTGTGTCTACATGGTAATACCTAGGGAGGAATTCAGTGAAAAAGAGTCTAGTGAAAATAAACGTAATGACCATTTCCCTGTATGTGGTGTGCACCAGAGCTTATGACAGCAGAGGGCTGGGAGGATGTGGTGGTGATGGTTGGGATGTCTGGCCAGGAGAGGAGCAGCAGCAGCAGCAGCAGTTCCCTGCACTGGCACTGCAGCTTGTACAGTATTCACTGTGCTGCGTGCAGTGCATGACTGCTTCACCAATTTATCAGGTTATTTTAAAGTCTTGGGAGCATTTGAGTAGCCAGACTAGGGATTCATATAGTCTAATTTCCAATTTCCAGCAGTTGTCAAAAAGTAGATGCCTAAGAAAGAATACAAGAATTACTTAAATTCCCAATTTGCTCCCCCTTATAGGTACGGAACACCAGCATGTTTATTAGGAATATCATCTACTCTGGTTTTAATCTTCTGTTTATCAGAGCATTTGCCACAGTGTACACAACCAAATGGTGTATTTACCAAAGGAACAAACAAACAAACGGTAGTGGAGCTTTTTGGTAAGACTCTTAAAAATGGCATAGGACTCCACTAGTACGGTTTTAGCATTTTCCCATAAAAATGCAAAGTCGCAACTGCTGGTTATTGTTTTGCAACTGTGCCTACTTTTTCATTATAACCATTGTCTTTTGCAGTTTTGTTTTCAAATATTGTTGGTTCAGCTCTGTTAATAAAGGTGACTTCAGGATATTTGCAGCTAGTTAGGTGGTGTTCTGGGTACTGATCTAGCACTAAGTAAGAAACTGTTACTTTTTTTGTATGCAGCAGTAACAAGTTTTAACATTAAAGCATTACAGTATCTGATTGCCTACAGGAAAGGGGTATAATATTCACTTGCAGCCAATGAATGAATGATTAAAATCTTAAAAGCATTTAATAAGATTGAAACACAGAGCAGGGCTGTTCTCTGGTGTGAAGTTACACAGGAGATTCACTGGGTCAGAGAAAGAGTATGGGAGATTGAGGGGTTTTTGTTGTTGAAAAAATAGTGCTGCTGTCAAGTCAAGACAGCTCCGAGGGGAAAACCTATGGTGGTATGTTAAAACCAGCACAAAACAAAACAAAAGGATTGGTTACACACCTGTACTATGTTAAAGAAAAAAAAAAAGTCATTATTACACAAAGATAATTCTATCCTGCTCATTAGTTAAAAATTCTCATACCAGCCTCATGCACACACTCATACCCTTGTTACCCACACACTCAGATGACTTTGGAATCAAATAGAAAGCTGAGTAGCCTGGAAGCTGATATCTCAAGTGCTTTGACAGGAAGGATGTGTGGCAGCAGGGCAGGACCATTCCCATCCATCCCTTACTCCTCGTGTTCTGGCTGTGAGATTCTAAATATTTCTCTTGCTTAACGAAACTGTACCTGTATAGCCCTAGGAAGATCGTATTCTGGCTGCAACCATTAGGGAAATGTAGCAGAATCTGAATTTAATGTATGAACTCAGTTGAAACAGCAATTCCAGGACTTGGTTAAGCACATGGACAGACTTGTTGCCTGTGACAAGCCCTGCAGAGTGTGACAGCTGTGTTGTTCTTGTTCCCTGTTCAATACAATGAATTTCCTCAGCATTGCTGCCCATACTGTGGAAGACTCTTGAAAGGATGAAGTAGTCTGCATTTTCACACTTCTTTCTTCTAGACTTAAAAACAGACTTTAGAAGGTGCTGCCTATTCAAATGAGCAGAGAGATTTACGTTTAATAGTTGCATTTTGTAAATAACTGTTGAAGCATAGATGCTCCCAAATAGCTGATGAGAGAACATAGGCTTTGTGGCAGCAATAGTAAAGGATACAGGTAAGGAAAAGTGTTCTACATTACATGGAAAAAATATAAACTAGCATATGTTCAGCATTTTTACAGGGCTCTTCCTCCTTCCCCTTAAAATGAATTTGAAAATGACAACCTGTTTATTAATGACATCTGAACACTTCAGTAGATGAATATATATTGAAAGTGTTTTGTGATATTTTGTGTATTTGGGTTTGGCCAAAGAATTGCACCTCTTCTGAAGATTAGAGGTTCTGTAAGGCCCTTAAGCTTGCCAGAGTTTCCTGCTAAGCAATTTCTTGTGATTAAGGAGAGCGCTGCAGTGGGCAAATGTGCCAGGCCTCCCTAGCTGTCATCTGAGCCCCCTGCTTTCTCAAGCCCCCTGGGTAAGGTGCAGACTGAGACAACACTGCATGTTAAATAGGGACTTTGAGGGGACTTTGGAAAAATGAAATTACCTCCATTTAGTCCTTTAGCTTGAAGAAACTTAGTGTTTGCAGAGTAAGTTATATTGGAAGTCCAGCCTCAGGACTAGGGAAACGTTTCTCTGCATTTGAGAACTGCAGTTACTTTCCTGGGATTATTGCTCTCCACCTTCATGCTAATGCTCAATGGTGGAGAAATCAGGGCTGTGCAGTTTGAAGTAGGAAGGTTCCCAGGAGCACTGAAAAGCCTTTGAATACCATGGTCTTCATCTGAAAGTGCTATTAAAATAAATTACATGGCAGTTGTTTGGTTTGGTTTAGTGTTTTGTTTTTTTTTCCTGAGGACTCTAATCTGTAACATTTTTGCTCCATTTCAGTCTTTCTGCCCTCTGGAACCTGCATCTTGAGTAGAGAGATTGGATTTGGGTGGATTAGGATCTTCATTCATTAGTTTTTGTAAATGACTTGATCAAACCTGCTAATTGCCCATATAGGAGCTTGGCAGTCTCACCAGTGGAGGAGAGCACGTGTGCGCTGTGGCCCTGGTAGATCCATCAACCAGGGCATGTGAGCAACCACAAGCTTTTCAGTCCATTTCTTCCCCCCAGGTAACTAACATCAGTCTCCAACTTTAAGAAAAAAGCTTACCCAGATAAGAATCTTAGTCCTGTTGATTAAAATAAAAATAAAAAAAACCCAAACAAAACAAAAAAAAAAAAAAAAGGAAAAGAAAAGGCTGAGCTAACAGGTTTTTCTAACCCAGGAGTCTGTGAGGTATTAGAACTATGTTTTTCTTCACTTTGTCTGCCTCCCTGGCCCTCACTCATCATGAGGAGAGCATCATTGCTCTCCCTTTTCCCATCAGTGTTCATGGTGGCAGCCAGTCTGACCTGAAAAGGAGCTGAGACTCCAGAGGTCTCTTTTCAGACCCAGAAATGTCAGTAATTCACTCCCCCAGCTCGCTCTGTTTATTCAGGGCACCGAGTGCCTGCTTCACCAGATGACACTGTCAGGAGGTAGCCGGAGGCTTAGTGCCTGTGGCTGGGTGCGGTGTTTTGGTACACGCTCAGTGCTATGTGTGCATCTGTCAGGAAGAGGAAAACGTGAAGGCTTTTCTTCAAAGCACAGCACAAATCAGAGGGAGAGCAGTGTTCCCAGCAGAGGCTGAGGTCCTCTCCTGGGCTGCTGCCACAGCCTGGAGCTGGAGGACAGTGGCTGGGACGCATCTCTCAGGCTCCCCTTGGGAGATGCACTGCCAAATGTTAGCACTGCATGAGCCATGTTGAGAGAGGGCTGTGCATATGCAGTGGGTTGAACTGGCTAGTGGTCCCAGCTTGTAGGAAGGCCTGAGCTCTCCTTGTACCTCCATCCTTTCTTTCCTGAGTTTGGGCTGATTTTTTGGCAGCTCTGTAATGAAAGTTCAGTGATAGGAGCTCTGGACAGGCTCACTGGGAGCAATCTTGCAAGGTGACTTGTTTCACTGGAAAGTATTAATTTATATTACCTGTGCAAAATAATTGTATCAGCTTAGTTTCCACTCTAGAGATGACTGTGATTTGTTGCTGGATGTTGTGCTTAATGAGTCCTTGGGATGAAATGAGACCTTGTAATATTTTGTTAGGTCCTACTGCAAGTATACCAGACTGTACAGTTACTAGAAGTAACATGGTCCTATTGCTTCTTGGTAGATAGAAAAGCACAAGCACAGCTTGTAATGTTATACTCAATTATAAGCTGGCACTTGCAAACAAGAAGTTTCACGTCTTACTTTCACTAACTTGAGAATATTCTTAGTAATCTGGAATTCATTCTCAGTAACTGATTTGGGATAAAGTTAATTAGTTTGATTTACCAATATGAATTGGCAAAGAATCTGATCACAACCAGGAGATCACGAAGGTATTTCTTCATCTGGTTGCTCAGTTTCGGGGAAGAGAAGAGATTTTGTTGCTTTTCATATGCCTTGCTCACAAAATATTCTGCATTTTTGTTCATTATGAAAGCGGTTATTTTTCTACTGCTTGTTTAGTATTTTTTGCTTAAGTTGTTGGGTAATGCCTGTGTGCAGAGATTATAATAAAAGAACATCAGGTGGGGTTCAATTTTAAGATCTGTTTTTCAACTTGCATGATTTTGCTAGTAGAAACTAATTGATTTTTCTACCTTCCATTATTCCGTCTTTAAAATGGATGTTCGAATGGTTTTAGAAATACTTTTGCTTCTTGAAAATGTTGGTACTTACACTTAGAGAACTGAAGTTGCTTGTTTTCAATTAGTGTGAAACACTATGTGGCATATTTGCTTTGTTTTTATATTTTTGCTGTAGGAGAAAGAGGCCTAACACAGGTATTAAAGGGCTGCAAAAAATCTCAGAAATGCAGATTCTGGTTAGCTTTTGATAGCTACCATACAGGAGAGAACTATACATTAATTACTTGTGAAATACTATAATTAGGCAGAAAGTTTAATTTTTCATTATTTACCAAGTGTTAATACCTTTGGACTTTATTTGGATACTTGGGCCCATTTCTCAGAGGCAGAGCTCGGTAAGGTTCCTGACCAAAAGAACTGATGATCTTGAGGCAACAAATGACTACAGACAAAAGGGTGAAAACAGCAAAGCAACAAAGACCCCGTGCCCTGGGCTCAGCACGCTAATGGACCAAATTTTGTAAGGACTCCAGAGTTTAATGGGGGAGTGTGCATTTCATAGCTATGAAGAGTCTGAAGAACTGCAGATAAGACATTCAAAATGGCAAAAACCACTCCAGAGTCCCAGTGTTGGAGGCACTGTAACATGATTTAGATTTTACTCTGGTTTTAAGTACATGAAGCATCTAATGGGTCAGTGGTAGAGAATGTCAGTATGGGCTGAGGTGAGGCAGGAGCTGGTATTTTGATAGTCAGTGAGTCTATTTTAGAAATGTTTTGCAGAAAGAACCTGTGAAGGTTAGGTTTCATGTAACTGCGAAGAACTCAGGAAATGGTCCAAATAAGAGGTGATTTGGTTATAATTTTTATTGACAGGGCAATTTTCTGATTCACAATGGGTGGGAAGAGTGATGGACAGAAATCAACTGCTGCATCATGCCATTCCTGAGCTGACAGGCGCTCTCTGCAAGGATTTTTTGAGATATTGCTCAAAAAATTTGAAGAAGAGAGTGAAAAAAACAGAAGATTTGAGTATTCAGTATGAAGGTGCTACCTGTATGTATGTTTGTGGCTAAGCATGCTGAAAGACAGCTTGTGAGGGGACAAGAGAAGCAAAAGCAGTGAATTGCAAGACCCCTACAGGAGATCAAGATAGAGGAAAGTGGTGGAAGGGATGCCTGCAGCCAAGTTTCAGGAAGGCAAACATGCATAACTATATTGATATCAGCCGACATCATTGGAAGATGGGGGAGAATAGTTTGAATATTGGTGAGGAGCATGATATCAGACAATGTGTGGGAAAGAAAATTTAGTGGAAAAATACCAATTAGAGACTGTCTGGAATGAGGACTGGAAGAATGGGATGCTGCACAGAGATGGGAAGAGGCTTGGGACTGGGGCAGAGGGCATGCCGATTGGGACTTTTAGGGTGGTAAAAACTAGGTGTTTGTTTTGTGGAGTGAGAGAGTCACAGAACTGAAAAGGCTGTGGACAGGACAGATGTGGATTTAAAGGACCCAGGGAGATGATTTGGGAGAGTCCAGAGGTACAAGTAGAGGAATGAAAGGAGAAGGAAGAGCCTGGATGAGAAAAGGGAAACTGCAGCTGGGACCAAAATGCAAGAGGAAAGACTTGTAGATATAAATGACGGTGAAAAATGGAAAGATGGAGGTGTTATGTTTTGATATTTTCTGTGGGTAAAAATTTTCTACATTACATGTGGGAAAGAAGTAGAGGCAAGGAGGAACATTGAATGAAAAGTTGGTAAAAGGGACATAGGATTTTGGAAATTGTTTTCACAGAAGTTGGAGAAACAGAGCTGACTTATCTAGGCATGTGGAAAAACTAAAAGGGAAAATGAACTTGTAGAGGAGGACATTGGCCAGGTCTCAAGATTTGCAGCAAAGACAATCCATAGCACAAGAACAAGAGCAGAGGAAATGGGTGTTGGTCAGGTTGCATGCCAGATGTTTGGCTATCAGTTTGTCAGTGAATATACAGAGAGTTTCTTAATTCACTGTTCAACAAACCTGTTGCTCTGAAAAAGCCTTAGCCATGTTGTCCTTTTACAAAAAGTTATTCCTGTCCTAACATGCTGTAAGTTGGCAGGAGAAAGTGTGACTGTTCCTGCACTGTCTGGAATTTGGACAGTTTTTGGCTGTAGCCTTTCAAATAAAGGTAACAATAACAAAAAGCAATTGCTTTATTATTTTTTTCTAACTATAAATTACAGGATTTGGTTTGTACTGTCAGGAATTTAGAGCTGGAAGCTAGTTTCTGCCACTTTGTTCCATTTATGCTTTGCATCTTATTTTATGAGTAATAGAACAGACACTTGAAGCAAAGCAGAACTGAGTATCAGGAGGGAGATTTTTAAGATTCACAGCAAGACTGTACTGATGCAAAAAGAAACACAGGTGAATGTCCTTCAAGTAGTTGTGCTCAGAAACTTGCCATTAAATAAATCAAGAAATTTATCTCTGGGGATGATATACTGTCTTAGTTTGCTGAGTTCTGGTTGGTGGGAACAATAATAGTTTTTGCTCCCTCTCACACTTAGATTTTACTAGAATTCTGGAAGTCCATCTACTCGTAGGCAGTGAAAGAAATAAAATGGTACTAGATAGTATATATATATCCATGAAAAATATTTGTGTGAGTTTGCAGATATAATATTTATTGACTCTCAGTAACTATTTTAGATTTACTGAGACCATCAAATACTTGGATATTGGTTTAAGTGTGAGAAAAATGAGGCTTACCAGGGGATAATGTGAAAATCTCTTAAATTTATTAAAATCTTTTGGACCATAATCAAACCTAGACTTCCCACACAAATTGCTTCTGTCTTGTTGGAGAGCTTCCTTTTCTAATGGAAATGGGATTTTTGAGAATGATGCTTTGGGCATACTGGGTGAGATATTCCACTGCTTTTTGAGTTTCAAACAGGTGTGCTTGGGCTTTCAAGTGTTCTTGTGCTTTTTCTGTGCCCAGTTTATCCTTGCAGAAATCACAGTGTGTAAAAGCCTTTTTCATCCTGCTTATTTTCTGCTGGTGTCTTGGCAAAACAGAAGAGATTCTCCATAGCTACTCTAGGAGAGGGACTGGCGCTTACATTTGACGTGGGGTCTGCAGCCACAATTAGAAGTGTGACCTGTGTGCGAGCTGGAGCTCAAGGTTGCAGAGATGTGTTATTTAGGTGGCTTGGGCTTGCAGTGGAGCTTGTGTCCCCGTCTCTGCTGGGGTTTATTTGGTTCCTTCTAGTGCTGAAGCTCAGATCAGCCGTCTCACTCAGACGAGATCTGGGACTGGGGTACATAGAGCTAGCCTGAGATACATTCCAGGGAAAGCTGTTTTTCCTGTGATCCAGGTATGCCTTTTTTCTGCTATCCAGGTCAGAGCTGACCTGCAGTGTTGTGCTGTTACATACGCTGCTCATCAACAGCTTGTTACTGCTAAACCAGCCACTGCAGCTTGCTCCTCCACTTTGGTGCTATATCATGGAGCTAGAGTTGCTTCTGATTGCTCTGTGGCAGTGATATAGAAGTTTATAAGACCTTAAGAATTGCTTGAGGCATAGGAGGATTAAGAAGCTGTACACATAAGACTAGAAGCAAAAAAAAAAAGGATGCTAATTTAATGTGAACCCTGACTTCGTAGGATGCTTCTGACAAAGCACTTTTAAAACTGAGCTGGGCCTTGTTTTGCCCAACACCTCAAACATAAACCGTTGATGTTAATATCACAGTGTTTTGAAGATGTAGAGTTAGAAATTATTAGTTTTACTATCTGATACTGTTTTGCACCATCCTGCCAGCATTCCTATGCATCATGTGTGTGATCGTAGCTAAGTGCTGTAGGGTTAACAGAAATGCCATGGAAAAGCAAACTATTTGTTTGATTCTTCCATAGTCCTGACTGCAACTTTTGCATCTTCTATTTTGATTTCACTTGTGGAGGAGCTTACCTGAGAGAAAATCAGCTGCACAATGGCAGCTTAAGACTAGGCTTCAACCTCAAGTCCTTGTGCCTGCTTGGACTTTAAGGCAGTGACCTGTCTAGGGGCTGGGTTTTCAGGGTAGCATGAGAAAGGAGAGTAGGAACTCAGTTTTTACAGATGCAAATATTGGGGGTTTTACCTTATTGTCTTCCTGCCTCTCCCCCAAAGGAAACATTTTCTGATGATTTTTCTTACCCAGTAACACATTTCTGTGTGTTTTGTGTGAAGTTACAAATAGAAGTGAAATACTGTTTTATAATGTCAGGAGTCTGGCTTTCACACCCCCTCCCTTTCTAAGTTCAGGCCTGCACTCTGTCCGCTGTGTATCTGATTCATTTTAGTTACTCCAGGTATGTGTTTATATAACCTTTTAATACTCAGGACCTGGGTGACCTTGGCATAACACCATGAATCATATATGGGAAATGTAAAATTAGCAAGAAGAAATGAAGTAAGTGTATTTATGGTCAGAAAAGTAATTGCACAAATCTCTTCTTAAGCAGCAGATACACTTCCTGTGTATGTTTTGAGTTGTCTCTGCTGACTTCCCTAACAAAAATGAACCCACAGGGAACTTAAATCAGCTTGGGCTTTGAGAGACAATTTGCAGGCTGATAATTAGTTGTGTTTCTGTGAACATATTTATATTAATGTTGAATGTAGACCATATCCGATTTAGATGCTAGTGAGAGATATAAGACAGGGATATCCCATGTATGATTTCATTTATATTTATTTATACAGATTCATAGAACTCATTAAGCATTCATTCTGTACTCTGGACTCCTGACACATAAATCTATGTGTGCGTCACTACTTATTATTATTTTCTGTAAAGACTGCTCAGCACATCTGAAATCAAAGCTGAGCATCACCTAACAGTAAAACAAGTCCATAACTGCATAAATCTCTCCAGCCTCTGTCCATCTCCTCTTGTGAGTTCAGCTGCACTTCAAATACAGGATGATGTGTGGCATATACCTGAATTGCAAGCACTCAGGAATGAGAGATATTTCCCAAACAATTTTTGAACATTGCTTTTCCTGAAAGGACTCTTCTTTTAGTCTGTTCCCCTCTGCCTTCCAACTGATGAAACTTTGTTAGCAACTGTTAGCTGAAGGTGTCCCAGAAAATTGGCTGGGATGCAGTGGTTTCTTTAGGTAATAAAGATATTTCATGTTATTAATTCATGTATGGTACGACCTTACTGAAGGTGAAACTTTCAAAAATACTTTGCTCAAACTTTTTCAGACTGGAGGGTCTGTCTAGAACTAAGAAACAATCAGATGTTTGAGACTCATACTCCTAAAGTGCCTTCAAAAATTTTGAAATGTGATATGAAATTTAGATGTACCTTCACTAGCTGATTTATTCCAGTTAGGCAAACTATGGTTATGATTTAGAGGATCCCTGCTGGTTTTTTGGTGGAATGATTTGGAGAAAACAGTATTTCCTGCTATTTTGTATACATTGGTTGTCATATTTTTCCCTGCCTTTGCCTCCCTCCAGGTGAGAAGTTAATTTTCTTCTAACAATGTGTCCTGGGTTCAGCAGTAGCAGTCATGTTTCTCCTCCTTGGTAGCTGGTGCAGTGCAGTGTTTTGACTTTCGGCTCGGGAACAGAGCTGATAGAGATGTTTTGGTTTGGCCAAGGACTTCATGAGCCTCGTGCTCTGCCAGGGAGGAGGGGAAGCTGGGAGGAAGCAGAGACAGGACACCTGACCCAAGCTAGCCAAAGAGGTATTCCATACCACAGCACGTCATGCCCAGGATGTAACTGGGAGTTAGCCGGAAGGGCTGGGAGACTGCAGGGTTGGAGGAGGTATCGGTCGGTGCTTGGTCGGGGCTGGGGGGGGCAAGTTATCGGTTGGCTGGTGCTGAGGTGTTGTATTCTCTTCCCTTGTTATTTCCTTTATCATTATTATCATTGGTGGTAGCAGTAGTGATTTGTGTTACACCTTAGTTACTAAACTGTTCTTATCTCAACCCGTGGGAGTTGCATTCTTTTGATTCTCCTCTCCATCCCTCCGGGAGTAGGGGGGAGGGCAAGAAAGGGGGGGAAGTGAGTGAACGAGTTACCTGACTGGGTTTAAACCACAACACAATGCTATGTAGAACATTTCCTGCATGTGGCAGTTAAATTAAAATGACTAACAAGTGGTTATTTTAATACGTACAAAGTTTTTAAAAAGCAAAAACTCAGAAAAGGCAGTAACACCTATGGGGTCCTTAAAAAGCTGTTGGTGGGCTAGTTGATTTAGTAAACAAAAGAGTCACAAAGCCAAATTCATGCATTTGTGAGAAAAGAAGATGCAACACCTGTGCATACACAGTTACTGATAGGCAGCTCTAAATTTCACCATTGGAATGCAGAGACAAAAATAACCTCTTGAGTCTTGCAGACCACCTGATACATGACTGTTCTCCTGTGGTCAAAGCAAACCGGAGGATAGCACTGTCTGTGCTTAGTGCAGAACCTTCCCTAGTGTCCACCAGCATGTTAGAGCTTTAGTCTGGCTGGAGCTGGCACCTCTTCAGAGAGATGACATGGACAGGAACACATAATTGTTCTAAGTCACAGCTTGCTTGAAGCAAATTTTAGTTACCCTGTATGTTGCAGCTTAATTCTACTGTCCTCTTTTGGAATGAAAATCATTTCAGACTTGACCTTTCCTACAGAAATACAAATTCCTGTATAAAAGCTGTGAATTGTGAATTCAAGAAAACACTGAATTAGTGGGCTATGAATAACTCACCCTTTATACAAGAACAAAGTTATCAATATCATGTGCCCAGCTTTCCATCCTCTAGACCCTCCCTACACTTTTTAAGCTTTGCCAAAACTCAATTAGTTTTTAAATTTTTCATATGTTTTGCCAAAATGTGATTTAAAAACTGGGCAGGGTGTGTACAAAAACATGTGCATGTGGAAGGAAGGCTTTCATGTAAAATTTTTGGTTTGGGGGTTTATGTCATGTTGAAGAAATACTTGGAGACTCCAAACGTGTTTTTTCCTAATGACTTCTTTCTTCCACTTAGACAGCTTGGAATGAAAAACCTACTTACATCTCTTGTCTGTCCTCGCCATAGTGTGGATTAACTTTACCTGTGCTGGATACAATGCACATAGGCAAGATTAGCAGTGTTTTGTACGAACATCAATTAAGGACTGTCTTGTCTTCACAAAAGAAGCTGCAGAGCAAAGCAAAATGAGAGTGCTTGTGTATTGCAGAATATTCTTTCTTCTGTGATATTTTCAGCTTTCAGGATTGTGGAGTTTCCCTGAGCAAACTGGTTTTGCTTCTTTTTCCAAGATTGTATGTGAGGGCATAGAAGGATTTAAAAGCAGTGGCACTCGATTTTGATTTGAGAACATTTTTTTTCCCAGCAGCTGATTCATGTGCTGAAGTTATCAATAATTAACTGTTATTTTGATTAGGAGGGAAACAGACCCATTACTTAATTTGAAACAAGCGGTTCCGTCTCTGGTTCAGATGCATTTGAAAGCCTTTTGCTTTTTGCATAGCCTGTGAAGTCTCACCTTCTCTGAATTTTTTTCATATGTTTTGTTTTGTCAGACAGATATTTAAACAGGCAGGTGGAGAGAAAGGGTTTACAACTACCAAAGCCTGCATGTTGAATTGCACACCCAGATCCTTAGTTTCTATTACCCAATATGAAGTTAGACAGCAGTATTCTAGGCACTGAGAAATCAATCTGAAACATTTTAACGGGCTTAAGAAATAGTTTGATTAGTGTTCTAGTCTTCTAGGTACACCAGAAGCCATTGTGCTCCTTGGAAGGCCACATTATGACCACAGAGGTAAAGACTGTGCAAGAGCATACCTTGCTTACTACATCTGCTAATCATTTATCAGTTGAGGATTCCTGTTTTTTCACACAACTATGAGTAGTTCTACATTGAGAAGGTAGTTGGTATGTTTCACTGTTTGTCCAGCTCAGCCATTTTTCCCCATCTACTCCTTTCAGACAGCTCAAGTTATCTTTCCTTTATGGCAGTGTTCATATGTAGTGCCTTCTACACCTTGTCAAGATTTGAGTGTTTTAGTTAGAATTTCCCCATGTCTTCCTCAGTCCTTTATTCTCAAATACAGGTGAGATCTTAGAGCACTATTAGATATGTTGTTGTGGCTTGAAAAAGAGAGGAGAAAATTCTCAAAATGGGAACCTAAGTCTTTCCTTGGGCCTTGGTTGACCAAAGTGCTTAAGCAAAGTGTTTAAGTCCTTTATTTTAAAGACTTATTCACTGGCTTTTAAACATGGAAAGACTTTCTTGGATGACAGTTCAATCTCCTTAGTTATGAGCAGGAAGTAGCTTCCTTGAGCTCTGTCTGGTTTTCTAGGCTGCTGATTTATTCTGGAAACCAGAGTGGCAAGTCTACATCTTGTCTGCTGCTGGGAATCCAAACACTTTGGGGAAAAGAGTGTGAATTTTTATGTCTGATGGATAAAATGAGGACATGCTTGTATGACTCAGAGATTAAACTCTTAAAATGAAAAATCTGAGTGCAAAGGTAAAGATGTAACAGTCGTTAATTGTATTTACAAAGTAGAACTTGTTCTCTGTCCTCTATAATCTGCATAATATTTAAAACAGAGCCAAATAGTTTGCCAAACTTCTGTGGCTTCCAGGCGCCTTAAGATGTTCCCTCATACTCAGAGAGAGGTGATTACTGAAGTTCATCATAAGTACAAAAACAAGAGAAGTAACTGCCCTGTTTTGTCAGGTGATGTGAGGGGACATCATTGGTAATTGGCCAAAAATACTTTATCTCACTCAGGCCTGTAGGGATGCTGGGGAGGGACTCTTCATTAAGGACTGTAGTGATAGGACAAGGGGTAATGGGTTAAAACTTCAACAGGGGAAGTTTAGATTGGATCTAAGGAGGAAATTCTTTCCTGTTAGGGTGGTGAGGCACTGGAATAGGTTGCCCAGGGAGGTTGTGAATGCTCCATCCCTGGCGGTGTTCAAGACCAGGTTGGACGAGGCCTTGGGTGATATGGTTTAGTGTGAGGTGTCCCTGCCCATGGCAGGGGGATTGGAACTAGATGATCTTAAGGTCCTTTCCAACCCAAACCATTCTGTGATTCTATGATTCCTTATGTCTCTGCTACTACTTCCAGAGTGGCTAAAAACATCCCAGTGGGGTGGCAGGTCTGGGAGTGAATACATTTATTTGGGCATACACCCTTTTGTTAAAGGCTGCCTGTCACTGTGTTCTGGTACAGACTAGGGATACCCATAACCAAGCAAATGATGGAAACCTTCTTCAGAAATCTGGCAGTTCCAGTAAATATTTCAGGAAATATCCAACAACAGTATAAACACTGTTGTCGGTTATTCTGTAGGAAATATATTTTCTCTCATTTTTTTAAATGTTCTTGATAATTCTTGATACCTGAGGATATTCAGAAAATAGCCATATCTCATTAGATTGCCCCAGTTGTTTTCCTAAATGTTTCCCTCTGACATCCTTGTTTTAGTTTTTCTTTTTTTTTTCTAGTTTCAGAGGAGAAGAAAATCTTGCAGAAATTTCCTCTGCATTTCTTCTGCCATGGAGATGTATTTACATCTGTTTCTTTGCAAATATCTGTACTTCTTTAATTGTTTATTTTTCTACTTCATTTATGCACAAGTTTATAGCCAGAAACCGTTTTAAAAGATGTCTCTTTAAGAAATAATCTTAAAATGTTTGATGTGTGAGAGACTTTGATGTTATGCTACAAAGCATAAAAAGCTTTGTTGGCATTGCTACCTGAATGTTGGAACAATTTTGACAGCACGGTCATGCCGCTTCTCATTCACGTGATAGCCAGTCGTTCTCATTATCTCAGAGCTGATGGCACAGAAAGAGTCCTGCTCCTGCACCCCTCCAAATCCCTGCCTCCCTTCTGGAGGTGACAGGGCTGGGAAGAGTGGTAGGAGAGGATAGGATGCGCTAAGGACCTGGCCCTCATAGCATTTGCTTGTATGTGTGAATGAATGAAGGCCAGACTTTCAACTCCTCCTACAAGTCTGTAGGTTTTCTGTGATTACCTGAATTCCTTGAGGAGAATTTTATGTTCTGTGGTTGCATATATGCGAATACAGTTCTTCATGCTGTATTGCACTGTCTTCAGCACCACTGATTCACCTTTGGAAGTCACTGTGTTTTCATCTCATTCATCCCACAATGTTATCTAGGCATTGCTGCAGGAGGAACCCTGTTATTTCTGAGAAACAGTCAAAGCTAATAGGCAACCAAGGCATACCAATTTAGTTAACAGAGGAAGGTCTGGCCTCACTTAGCAGAGAGTGTGTGAGCATACGTGTAACTGGAAACATTTGTTTTCCCTCTGTTTGTGAAACTGGGGAAGGCTCATTGCCAAGAGAGGAGCATCAAACAATGTTGTAATGTCTTTTGATGTTTCTTTCTTGGTCTTAAATCATGCTCTGATGTTAATTAGTTTGGTGGGCTGCTTTTTTTTTCTTTTAATCATTTAATGATTCAAGTATATAAAACTATTTTCTTTGCCTACACCAAAATATTGCAGACTGGTGAAACGCTACTTGAGGTTAGAGTGGCTCTGTGAAAGCCAGGGACTTGCTCAAAAAGCCAGCTGGTAACAAACAGAACAAGTATTGCTACAAATTCTTTAGCAGCTTTAGGGTCTGTAGTACCAAATGTTGATAGGAGCTGAAAAGTGCTTGATGTAGCGCTGAGAGAACCAGAAGCAGCCCAAGGCAAAAGGTTAAGAGGTAACACAGGGTTTGTAAAGACCTAGGAACTAATATCTGTGCTCCATAATATGGTTTTCTTCTGAACCTTTCCAGTATTTCTTTCTTGACTCAAATTTTCTTCCATCCTCAGAGGACCCTTTGTTTTCATGGAGTTTTAGACTTTCTATAACCTGTTACAGAGTATTTGCATTCAGTAAAATTTCCTTAAATAAGCCACTATAGAGAATGGCCTTTAAATGAAGAACAGTCTTTGCAGAAAATTGTCCAGTAAAAACTTAAATAAAATGAGAAAAAACACGAGACCTGAATTGTATTAATTTATCTTGTGACTGCACAAACCAGAATTATGTTCATTGCACTTCAGGACTTTCATCATCTATATTTTAATTAAATATTACACCTATTTAGTATCTGTGGATAAATTAGCATCTTGCCACTAGTCAGATGTTTTAAATGGGGTTTGTTCTTAGTTATTATTCATTATGTATTTTATATGCATTTATTATATATTTTAATTAATTAACCAGGGGGTAAAACTATTTTGTAGGAGAAGTCTTAATGGGTACACAAATAAGATGATAATTTTATTATTGTAAAAGCGTGAAATGCTAAATGGTTCTGTTTTTCTTACATATTTACCTTATTTATTGCAGTGATGAAGGTAAAAATGTTCCGATAGTGAAGAGCCAAAAAGTACTAATCTAAGCTAATCAAACTGATTCCCTTTATAGTCTATTGCACTTGTGTAGTTATAAATTTAAGGGCATAAATAACTTGATTTAGGTATCTTTTCTGATATCTTTTATGCCTCAAGGGCCCCTATCAGTGGTGTGCAGGGTGATTAGCTCGCTGACAGGCAGATGATACTCATTTTGCTGTGGTTTGTTATCTGACACTTAAAATATTCATGGTCATGACGCAAAAGTCTGACTTACCCTCCTCTTAAATAAGAAAAAAATAAAAAACAAAAGAACTGGAGTATTTGGAATATTTTAAAGAGAAGTTTTCTTTATGCCCTGGTCTCAGATGCTTATGCTATTGCTTCTCTCTCAGTAGAGAGACAAAGCCCCTGAACATTCTGTAGAAACTTTCATTACAGTGACCACATTCCTGAGAAGTACTTGGGTTAGCAAAATTATCCATTTTATTTGTGAGGCAGTCTATCAAGGAAAACCGTTACCATCATTAATCAGTTTAATATTTCTAGATCTTGTATCTAGATGCTTAGATCAGCAGGCATAATATTGCCTGCACAGGGAGATGATGAATTTTGAGTGTTTCCCTTCTTAAAGTTTTCAAAAGCTTTTGCCTGTGTAACACTTTTCTGAGAGACTGGAAGAGAAGTGCCTTAAGTATAGCTAATTATTTACTTACCTCATTAAAGGTAAGTAATACATTTCTTGGAGGTATGTGACTCATTACACTTATCTCTGCTAACTTTTCCTCTGCTTACTATAACCTTTTAAACATTTTAAGTAGAGATAGTGGAATGTGAACATGCTTCTGGAGCTGTCAGTTTGCTGGAAAAATACATAAATTAAACCCTAAAAGAAGCCCAACATCCCCAAAATACATTGGACACAAACTTTCAAGGGACTTACATGCCATTTGTTTCAGTGTGCAGAAGTGGGTATCTACCCATGATGCTGTTAATGTGCATAAACTATGGTTATAAACTATATAAACTATGGCATCTTAAGACCCAGTGGCATCTGTGCAGGCTGTGTTTGTTATGAGTGACTGGTAATAAAGAAGATTCGTATTGGGGAATACTGAGTACCTCTTTGCATTCTTTAGGTTTTTGACTGCTGTTGAGGCAGCAAGCATTTGCCTGGCAGTGGGGCAAGGCTCTTGAGAATAACCTACACGAGGTGCTTTGGTTCAGTGGACACATATAGTGCCAATTTCCCTGACATTTTGGTTTTCTCATCCATATCGATTAAAAGTTGAGAGTGAAGCACCCAAAGATGTAAAGAGTGGAGAGCAAAGGCATCCATGTGGCTAGGTATCAAGTGGCTAAACAAATTGAGAGAACTGATGTAGAAGTCAATACCGGTACATTAAATGTCACATGGAATCTAGATTTCTCAGCATACTTATGAAGTCAAAATAGAGCTGTGAAACTCAAAGACACATTAGATTCTTAATTTTCTTCTGGTGATTGGCTCACCTAATAGACTGCTACTGCTTTATTAGCTTTGGTGTTTGATGTCTGTACTGATATTTTGCATATAAATCTGTATTATTCCACATGATGGAGGGCTTTTCTACTATGTGAAAATTCACATAAATGTTGGAAACGTTCCCCCAAACAATGTTCGTAATAGGAACACTTTTCCTTTCTCATCATATGAAGCAAATTGGATAATTCTGGAAAATGTTGACCTACTTCTTTCATGTCTGAAAAAGCACAAAAATGAACAATACAGTTGATTCCATATGGGTCATCTTTTGCATTTTTATATATAAAATAGCATTATGGACAATAGTAAATAGGCTTTTAATGTGCTACGGATTTAGCCTCCGGTATTTGGCCAGCGTCCCAAGACCTGCTCCTCATGCTGTGTCAAGTATACAAGTATACATACTATACAAGTATAACCCATTACTGTATGTTACATGTGTAGATGATAGTGGGGACTCCAGGGTAACAAGTTTAGACAGTAGGAAGGCTGGGCATATTCCCTGAAGGAGTTCTAGTATGTGCTTATCAGAGGGATTTAAAGAATAGGCATTGCCACACTGTTCATCTTTCAGGTTAATTTTTGTTTATGGTTATATAGATCAGGTCTTATGTACCAGACTGCTGTGCTTTCTTTTATCAGCTTCTGTACATGTGGAATAGTTTGAAACAATTTTATCTTCAAGTGAAATGTTAGCAAATAGCTTCCATGCTCTAAAAATTATCAAAAATAATTTCTAAAATTGTCTGACCTTGGCCAGCCTGAATATAAAAGGCTAGAAATTTCAAGCCATTCTTATTTCTATAAAGCTAACAGCTTTACTTTGTGTTAATAGTTCCCTTTAGCATACAAAAGACCTGATATAATTTCTTTATCTCAGCTGAAGTTGTCAAAGTGTAGTTGAGATATCCAGAGCCATCTGACTGAAAAAAGCAGGTTACATTTTCCTTTCATGTCGGATAACTTTTTGAAGGTGTTCCTGTGGTTAAAAAAAAAAAAAGAAATCAATGTTTCTGATTGGTTTTGTTTAACAGAAATGTGAGTTTCTTTGCTAACCAACTGGATTTTTTTACACAAAGTAACTATTTCACTGGAGGAAGTACTTTGGTTTGAAAATGCTGCTGTGGTACTGCAGCTCAGGTGCTTCACCCCTCTGCTTTTGGAGAGTGCTGGGGGTCCCCAGAGCCTACATGCAACTGGCGAATGTTGCCACAGCACAACAGCATGAACAGCCAGCCACCTGCATCCCAAGGGACATAGCTCAGCCAGGATGTTCGCAGTACATGTTTTTACCAAAGTTTATGGTTTCAAAGCAGAAATTCTAGAGAAGCACTATGTAACTATATGTGAGTCTTTTACTTGCTTTTCTGACCCAAAAGTTCTTAGCCTGAGGTCTTCCCTGGAAGATGAAGGGAAACAAAGGTGTGGCCAGCTCTAGCTGCTGGCATTTGTTTCCGGTCACTGTCAAACTGCAGTGCTAATTATGGCAGGTGCTTTCAAGAACAGCTCATGTGCATGAATGCCATTGACATCTATGGCTCTTTTGACATATCTTAATGGAAAATATTCTCTTTCTACTTTTTGGCTTTTTCTGTTCTCTCCTTGCGCTTCTATTTTTACACTTTTTTGTTCCCTTCTCCATGGTCTGGCTCCAAATCCAGGTGCTTTCATTCTGTGGTAGAAACAGTTAGTGCTGGTTTGCATTTTAGCTGCAATTCCTGGATAAGGAAGCTCTTTAACCTGGGCTTTAATTCCCTAGGCAGAATAGAGCTGTCTGTGATCCTTGTGTTGATCACAGTAAGTTAGAGATAATTTCCACATTCTGGAATTCCCTGCTGGCCAAAAGGGCTCAGTGACAGGATAATGAGTAAGATTCAACCACCGAAGTTTTAGGATTTTAAGGTTATATAAACTTGCTGATTCATATAATGGAAAAGCCACTGGCCACTGTTTAATTTCTGGGACCAGCCTCTGCTGCTGTAAATATTAGTAAAGTGCTGAAAGATGACAGTGGAGCTGCACTGGTTTACAACAGCAGGCTGGGGCTTTTATGTCTTTTATGTCTTTCACTTAAGAAGTGGAAGTGTACACGTGATTCTCCCTTCAGTAGAATTGTCAGTGAAGAATTTGGGAATGTAGTGGAAGGGTATGATGAATAATCTGAAACTAGTTCTGAAAAAAAGATCCCTGTAGTCTTAATTCACAGAACTGAGCAAACAGCACACCAGTCACTCTCAATGCATGCAAACATGGTATTGCTAACACGTATAAAATACAAGCTATATGTATTATGAAATGCCATATTAAACAACAGCATTTCTGCTGAAGAGGGTTTTGTCGGCAAAAAAAATATGTACATGATCCAGTTTCCCACTGAGAGAGCTAAAATCATAAAGATTAACAGCTACTTTTCTACTTTATGCATTTATAAATATAAATTTATAAGTGATATTCTCCCATCAGTTATAAATGGTATTTGAATAGCTTTTTTTCTAAGTTAATTCTCATATTTTTAGAATGTACTGTTAAACCATTGTTTGTAGAGATTTTAAAAAGTGGAGTGGGTATTTTAAGAGCATTGGAAAATGGGATTTGGAAATCTGGTCAGGTCTTCAATTCCATGGTTTTCTCTAAATATTTTGCAGCTGTTTGTAGCCTCTTGGAACTGATTTTCATTAGTTTTATTGCTTCAGTCCATTCCTGCCAAGTTCGATGGAGGCTTTGGCGTATGTGGGGTGGGTTTTGTGCAGGCAGCGAGTCTGTGCGAGAGCTGTGTCAGTCTGGTTCCTGCCTGTGGTTCCTAATGGGATGCTCATTAAACTCTCCTAGGAGTACTGCAGAGTAAACTGGATCTATGGTACCCTTCAAATAATATATTGTAATTAATGTAAAATGACTCACAGAGAATAATTTTCTTTGATAATCGTACCATTATTTAACAATAATTCCTGTGGGTTTACTTTAAGTAACTTCATATGAAGATTGTATGTGCCCACAGGTACTGTTTAAAAGCTAGTTGGGTAATTAAACATTTTTGCTGTAATTGTTACCTCTTACAGCTGCTGTGCTGAAATTCGCAAGAATTAAAACCAGAAGGAAAAACAGCAGGAAATATGTAATTGCGGGGAGGAGGAGGGAAGAGAGGAAGTAAGCTGCTGGGAAATTCCAATTGTCTGTCTTAAAAGAAAATACAAGTAGGAAGTTGGAGGATTTGTTTCTGAATAACTTGCAATATGTTAAGTTTCATTTCATCATTATGAATAGTAACATCAGCTGTATTATGATAATTTAGCATCCATTTAGTATATACTAGTTAATAGAAAATTAAGATACTTTTTATTCCAGGTTCATTAAGGCGTAATTAAAAAAATATTACTTGATAAGTAGTCCTTCCTTTTTGATAGTCAGTATAGTTTTGAGGAGATTATTGTAAAGATGGTGGGAAAAGTGTTTCTTACTGTTTTAGTAAGGTAGATTTTGCTAATGGATCACAACCATTTTCTGCTTACAGTATATTACTGTCTGCATGAGTCTCTAGGAGGTAGTGTTTATATTACCTTGTAACAATAATTCTAACAATCTCAAATCTAGTCCTTAGGAAATTGATTATTTAGGGCATTTCTAGTTTGAGTTGAAGAAAGAAAGGTGAGTAATTGAGACAAGGACCAGTCTCTTCCATAGCTCTCCATAGACAGAAATGCATTGATGTGGTCATCTGTCAAACTAAAGAATTTTGAATTCACTGTCAAAAGCTATTTTTCTGTGTACATGTTATCTAATTCCAATATTTATTTTACCTAAAACTGGTCCTTTCTTTGTGAAGGAAATGTCAGATGTGATGCTGAAGTCTCAACTAAACAAACAATTGGAAAAACTTCTGAGACTCAGCCATTATCCATTTTATTCCTGTGCTCAGCACTTCCATACTTGATTTAAAAGGACACACAAGGGCGCAGCTGCAATTAAGAGTACCCCTCCAATTCCTTTGCCTAGTCCCCCTCCATCTCCTTTTTTCAAAGTAATCTAATGTAGATCCACACAAACAACATGTGACGGGTTAAATGTCCTGTTCCACAGGTGGGCTTTGACTAGGCTGTGCATTGTGTGAAGGTGGCATGTGTCCGCATACGGCCATGAAAGCCTGCTTGGACTCTGGGTGGGGTCGGTGCCTTACATCATGATGGTTGAACTGGACACTGAAGTAAGAGACCATACTATTAATATTACCTACTCTGAAAGAGCAAAATTGCTTTTAGGGGAGTTCTATGCACCTCCTGTGGTACAGAGTATCATAACTATTTTACTACCCTTCCCACTGCTTGGAATTTACTGTTAAGAAATAGAATTAAAAGGCCCAAGTGGCTGCATTCACGTTTAGAGCACAGTAACTCTTGCTGCTTTCCCAGGTGCAGGCTTTTGTATCAGATACCGCATCGCTCCCAGAGGTTTGGGAGGGATGTACCATTCATCTTTTCTCTCCGCCTCCTGTCACTTTCTTGTCCCATTGGCACAGGCAGGGACATTGCTTGTTTCCATTGAGCCTAGCTGAGCAGGTTTATGGAAACAGAACTGAGGAGAGCACATCTTGGGCAGGAGGAGGGAAATGGATGCCTCATGATGAAATCTGAGCAATTTATAAACAGGGAAGCCTGGTCCTCAGGAGGACACTTCAGCGCTCCCTGAATTTCTGCAGATAAATGTTTTCTTCTCTCTGGTTAGCATGATTTGCAGGCAGAGGGCCAGGACTGGGATTGCTCACCCAGTGAAGCCCTGCAATTGCACGCAGCTGTAGCTGAATAGGCTTTTGTCCATTTTAGGACTACAGTGATGTAAGGAAATAAAACGTAAAGTACTGTGCAACAGGAGCAGGCTCTGCATTGTGTGCAAACATTTTGAGGATTTTTCTGGAAGCATTTGCTATGTGCTAAGTGGGATAAAAAAAGCAATGTTACTTCTGAGATTCATTTCTACCCCTGCACCCCCCCACCCCCGATTTTTAGTTTGTGGACGTTTGTGCTTTTAGAAGGGCTGAAGGCTGTCACATTGGCTAATAAATCTTCCAGGAATCCTGAAGCTCAATGAGTTATGAAACACTTGTGTTGGTCTAGATGCAGGTGTACCAGAAATAAATATAAAGTGTGCAGAGATTTTGAGTACTGCTGTTGCTGGAGACAGTTCTTGCTGCTGAGAGAGCTCTCCAGTGCAGATCTCAACACCCATCTGTGCAGATTATTCTAGTGTGGCAGTTTTTTGATTCACTTTCTTTTGAATACTGTCAGGTTGCATTTTAAGAACTGAAGGTTTCTGAGTTTTTAAACAGTGTTCTCTGTTATACAAGACTTTTCTTTAAAACATCAGCCTCAAAAACAAGATGCTAAACCAAGAGTGTTTGCAAAGGGAGACGAATTATGCATCAGCGATTGAATTTTAACTTACCTTGGGCAGATGAGGAGTCATCGTTGCATTTTACAGTCATAATCCCCAACTCTGTCCAGGGAGCAATTTATTTCAGCTTATATTTTCATTATCTTCAATTTTGCATTTAAAAATGAATTCTGATTCATTGTCAGCACCGTTTGTGACAGAAATTACAGCACCAAGAAATCTTGTTAGTAATTCCTGTTGAAAAGCAAACTGTTGCCTGTTTTCTGCACAGTAAAAATAGAAGAAGTGCAGATAATGAATAAAAGAGTAACTGCTGGGAAATGTCACTATGCGCTGTGCATATGTATATATACTTACATATATATATGTATAGGAACCTTCTCTCCAGAAATCTTGTTAGTATGTTCTTTAGTTGTAAAGTTTCAAGAAGCAGAGCTTCTGCCATTCAGTGTAGAAAGATGCTCCATAGCCAAATATGTTTTGCTGCCTGGGAGTCTACAGTAAAATGGTGTTATAACTAGCCCAAGTTCAGCAGTGCCAGGCTTTTGAAATTTTAGAAGGAAGGTTCAGTGCTTTGAAAGTGAAGACAAAGAAAAGAAACCCTTTTCTTCATTTGAGAGAAATAACTTTCAGCAGTTTCACATCAGCCCAGTCTATCTTCACGTATCAAGTCTATTTCAAGAGTAGGGAGGCCTCACAGAATGGTATTTCACTATTTTTCTGTTGTGACCCTGTTTTATTTTGGGAATCCTACTTCTGTCAGGCTCACAACTTCAGGTGTCATGACCATGGCCTTAGATTTTGGAAACACTAATAAAGTTTCTTTTTCTCCTGACTTTATTCTTCCTTTCTTTGGGTCCCCATCACCATGCGCCCTCAGGATGCTAAATCTTTTGTGCATGTCCTGAGTACAGTACAGCAGGACCCTGTCCCCTTTAAGTGGAGTTCCTCATGGGTGAGTGGCATCTTGTGAGTACACTGTGGTCTGTCAGAAACTATATTTGGACCAATGCGCTTCACTGCTGATGGTATCTGGTGTGCAAGAAATATAAAATGGGGTCACTTAGGTAAGTGATAGTGTCCAAGAAAGGGCTGTAATCTTCTGTTTAGCGTCTCTGTTTTCCCTTTCAGTTCATGGAGGGAACTTGGTTTTAGGGTGCATTTGCTTTAGTGTAGTGTTTTCCCAGAGTACCTTTGCACAGGCTGAGCCAGTGATGGGACAGTTATTCACTGGGGTTTATGTGCCCAGTCTGCATTCTGGGGGTATGTGCAAGGTTTCAGGAAACACCCAGGCCATTCTCCCAGCTTCTGTGGTCATTTTGATTCTGGTGCTCATCAGGAGAGGAATTAAATATCCTGGCACAGACGTCCCATAGACGAATTTCTGTATGTGTGTGTTACTGGTACCAAAAGATTATATCTTTGCATCCCCAGAAAGAATCTAAAACTCTGATTTTTCCATCAGAGCAGCTTGAGTAAAATGAAATTCTCTGTTTGATCCTGCATATTCTGGCCTTCAGTCAAAGGATGGCTTGATGGATTCAGAAACTTGAAGAATGAAAGAGTATAATTTTGAAAGCGAAAGAATATGTGGGAGGAAATTTTGGTAGTTCTGAAGCTCTTAGTGTTAGAAATGTTGTAGCTACTAATGTGAAGTAGATTTGTTGTTTTTTTGTTTGGTTTGGTTTGTTTTTTTTCCCCTTGGTTCCTTTGATAAATCCTAATCCTAGAGCTTGAGTTGTCCATATTCAAAGTCCAGCCATTTGTATTTTCTCTTCATTAGAGGGCTGTTTTGAGTACTGGTCTCCCCATAAAGTAAATTAGAGCAATTTAAGTTGAAAATGTCTCAATACAGTTTCTGTAATTGGCAAATGCTTCAGGAAATCCAGATCAATAGGAAATAAAGATAGGTGTCTCCTTATAAGCCACACTGCCCATGGGTAACATGATGCTCTGGGCGCTTTATTCTTAAACTGTATCCTGAACTGTGCTATTGTCTGTTTCAAATGATACATTGCATGTCTACATGACACCTTGAGAGCATTGCTACAGAAAGACAAATGGAGTAATCAAATGGTTATGTTAAATTTACTACAGTTCAAATCTATTTCTAAACAGTGATTAGAGACAGAGATAAATGTAGTAGTTCAAGGTGACTCCCAAGCAAATCACTTAATAAGCTTTCAGAATCAAATACCACTAAGTTCTGGGAAGACCTTAGCTATAAACACCAAAGATGGTCCCTGTTCCTCTTTGCAAATGAGCAACACCTCACCAGTGAAGTTTGGTAGGAAAAACACAATGCTGCTTTTTAATGATAATGCAATCATTAATTTTTTGTTGCTTGGCAAATATGTTACAGTTCCCCAGTGCTGAAGAGTACAATTCTGTGACACTGGCAATAGGATGGGACTGCAATGGCTTCTCACTATGTTAGCTGAGAAAACGTACAGCTCGGGTATGGCAATAATACAGATTTTTATGTTTTGAAGTTGCTGAAGGTTTCCAAAATTTGCATTCCATAAGGAGAGTAGGTTTGTCTTATTTGGACACCTGTAAACTGCATAGTGGTGAAACTTTTTGGCCAGGTCAGATGGGGCATTGAGCAACCTGGTCTAGTGGAAGGTGTCCATGCCCATGGGGAGGGGTTGGAGCTAGATGATCTTTTAGGTCCCTTCCAACCCTGACCATTCTGTGATTCTATGATTCCACAACAAGAACACCTATTAGAAGAACAAATTTATCTCAGGAGCTGAGTGTGTCTTGTTTTGGTCCTTTCTGCCCAAGAGCTTCACAGCTGGGACAATAAATGTGGCTTTCCAGATATTCAAGTATTAATAAGTTCATAGTCAATTTATATATGTAAAAGTTATTAAAATTGTGTAAGTTAACTGTTCAAACATATCTTTTCAGGGGGAAACCCCTGATTTCTATAAATTATACCACAAGTAAATGCAGCATAAAAAGAGAAAAGAGGTATCTTGATGACCTTATGAAAGAAGCATAAACAGGTATTAACAAGGTGATAGGAAAACACTTTACCAGCATAAGTTTATATGCTTCAGGAGGCCTACTAAGGAAAAAAACCCAAATATTTATAACAAAAAGGAAAAAAATAAGCAATGGTAATAGTAAACATCTGAGCAGTGCAATGATGTATTCATGTCAGCAAATAAAAGATCTATAAGTAGATATCATCATAAAGCTCACAGTGTGAAGGGAAGGACTTGATACAAAAGCATAGAACAGGGAAGGCTATAAATGAATATAGCCTCAGAAAACGTAAGAAGCTGTTGGTCAAAGTAGCTAAATTTTTAAAGTATGGAGTCAGTAGAAAAAGTATATAGGAGAAATAAAAGATGGCCTGAACTACTGAAGTAGTTAGTGTGGTGCTCTGTTTTTTTAATGTTTTTTGTTGGTAGAAGAGGATTTTCCCGTGCTGTTTCAAGCAGAATAAAGGGATCAGCTGAAGTTCAGTAGAATAGAAGATGATGTACGGATCAGATTTAATCACCACCATAACTCAACAAGGAACCCATTTAAACCACCTCCCCCAGTGTTTTATAGTGTAAATTATGCCCATAGATTTAAAGATAATATTTGACTGGGTCCCTCAGGATTGAGTCTATAACATCTCGAAATGACAAGGTACGTTAAGAGGAGTGTCTCATCAAAGCTCTAGATCAAGGTGCAAACCTTACTTGATTGAGGGGCACATTGACAGGATAGCTCCTTTACACAGACAGTGGTATTGAGCAGAGGTGCAGTCTTGCACCTCTGCTATTTGGAACCGCTGTTTGTTTAAGTGGGAGAGAGAAAGTTGACTCAGGTAGAACATACCTTATGTTACTTAACAGAAACCACAGCTAGGTTGTTATCCAGTTAACCTGCAGTCATGTACAAAAGAAAGAAAAGAAAAAAAGGAAAGGAAAGGGTGAAAGGTAAATTAAAAACCAATTAGGCATAATGAGAACTACAGTAATTTTCGACTCTGATAATGTGATAGAAAAGCGAGCTACACACAAACAAGAGTCTTCACGTTGCATGGCAGTAGGATGTGAACAAACAGGATGTCCAGAAAGAAACAGTGTAATAGATCAACCAGACAGCAGCTGCAGTTACCAGCAAAAAGAAGATTTAGGTGTTGATAATCTACAATTTAAAACCTATCTATGAGTCTTCCACTGAAATCTTGTTTCTGCCTTAACAGTTGAATGTGAAAGCTGAAAATCTAGCAAAGGTACAGACAGACATCTAAAAGCTTTTGAAAGTAAATGCCTTGGGGAAACAGTAGGTATGGAATGAATTTGTAACAAATACTGAGAATCACCAGGGAGTTGAACAAGACTTAATCTCCTAAATTATCCAGAAATGAAGATGGAAATATCTAGGATGTGTGGTAAGAATGAAGCCAGATCTGATACCAGACTGTCTGCCATGGCTGGAATGCCCTCAGGCATAACTGTAGAACATGTAAAAGGGGCTGACCAAAATAATTCCTCTACTGAAAAGTGCTTAGAGATGAGAACATTATGGGTGACTTCAGAAAGGGACAGACAAGGAGAAAGCCAGATGGACAGCAATCAGCAGAGTCTCACTCTGTTATTGGAAGGAACTCTTGGCAGTGTGAGTTGGGTGGCATGAAAGATTTTCATCTAATATTTCATGTCTGTTAGGGGCCATAAACTCTTGGCAGACCTGTAAAATGATTTTAGCTTTTTATCAGCACAGCTCCAGGCCTAATGACTAGAAAGTACATATTTTAATCCTAGAGTCCAAACTCTGTCACTTGCAACTGGCAGCTTCAGTAAGCACTATAATTTATGTAAACTCAGCACCACCCACAAGTTTCTGGATCAACACACAGAGTGGTTTCTGCTGGTATGAGGGAGAATACCACCAGGTTGTCTTACTGAATCCAGGTGGAGGAAGTCAGTGATTGTCTGCTTGCAATAAGAAAAGGCATGTCTGCTGGGGCCTTTTCTTCAAGCAAAGTGTCTTGGCTTCTGACCCACCCGGTGCACTGCTGTTCTTAATTAGCCTGTATCTTGACTATATTAGTATGCTGGCATTTAGCTAGCTGGGATTTTATAATCAAGCATGTGCAGCTCTTCAGTATTCCCTTCAATTTCTCCATCTCTGGAGGCCTGTCACCTGCACTGTTAGGCTGCTGGTATCCTCAGTGACTGTATCTGGCTGTTTGCAAAATGTCTTCTTCCCTGATATGCTCATCTGGCCCCAGAAAGGCTCCTTAGCTGTGTGGCCATATTTAAAACTCATGTTGTGTGTCTGCAGCTACATGTCCTGCATCAAGTAGTGCTTTGTTTATGTGAGCACCACTTTGCAGATGCTAGTTAGAGGCCTCTTTCCTACTGTATATGCTTATCTATTTCTTTTTTTCTCCTCAGTCTAACTAAAAAAATTGATTAAGAGTGCATATTTTGAAAAGGGGAGAGGGCTTCACTGGTATCTAGGCATCTGGACTGGCAGTTCGTGTGTTAAAGCCAATAGTGTATCTTCTAGTAGTTCTTATATTAAAAGCATGGTTGGGATTTAGTGGCATAAACTGAGCCATCCTGGGTGATTTTTTTCTGCCCATCAGGTTCCTGTCTGGCCACCAGCTATCCCCTTGGCAGGGAGATGCCAGGGAGATATCCAGAATACCTTAGCTGGTCTCAAATGGTATTTGCATCTGCATTGTACCCAGTATGTTTTAGTTCCGGAGGGGCAGGGGGGGCTATGCCTCCCAAAGAGAGGGGTTTAAACCAGGATTTATTTGGTTCACTCCCTGTCTTTTTTTGGAATATAAGCCTAAAGACAGAATTTAAAAGGGCAAGATCAGCTTGGTTTCCAGGTACAAATAAGTGATATTTCTTGTACTGTGACTTTATTCTCTCAATGAGTTGAACAACTTTTCCTTTAGCTTACAGTTATTTTTACCAGGATCTACTTCATTCTTTCAAATGGTCTTCCAGAGCCATGGTAGTAAAATAAGATCTTTCAAATAATGAAAACCAGAAGCTTTTTTTTTTTTTTCTTTTCCTGCCACAGTGTTGGCTGTAATGACAGAAAATCATTGATTTCCTTTTGAAACTGTTTCTTGTTTCCTTGATGCTGCTTACCTCTCTGCTGATCTTTCCTTTCTTTAGGTGTAGCTCATTTTGCGTACCTGTTTGTTCTGTGAACGTTTCTTTTACACTGTGTTTATCTGTAGTTAGTTAGGTCTGTAAAGTTTGGTCACAAGCCAGGTAAAGTCATCGAGATTTTTGTGGTAGGGTAGTCACTGAAATAACCAGGTGCAAGCAATACAGAAACTGATATGACAAAAGATTATAGATAATGGATCATGCAGCCTTGCAAATCCATCTTCCTCTGTGCAGCACAGTTTTACTGCTGTTTGTCACACACTGAAGTATTGAGTCTCAAGAAGTGTTCAGAGCATGTCCTGTTAATGAATCATATGAAAAGAGAGCGCAGAAGATGAAAAGCTGTTCCAAAGCAGGTCCTGATTGAGCTGACCTGCTACAGATTTTTGTCATTTGAGGTTAAGCTGTTTATCTGAAGAAAATCTCATCCTGTGCTGGTAATTTAATCAGTCAGAGCAATAGTAATAGAAAGGCATAGTTATGTATGGAAAACATGGTATTATATGGTAGATCATTGTTACAGCATTCAAAAGCTTCTGTGGAGAATTGTAATATTTTGGCAGGAGTTCAAAATTCTCTTTCCTACAAGGAGCAGGTTTGGTGTTTGTTTTTTTTTTTTTAACATGTCATTTTGAGGTTACATGGTAACATCTGTCAGAGCTATGCTAATCTCTGTCATCCAGCTGTTATAATTGAGGTATTTTCCTTCCTTTTCCTTCTCTTTCCTCTCCTTTCTGCTTTCTCTTTCTCCTCCCTCAGAAAAAAAAAAAAAGCCAATAAAAACCACCTCCTTTTATACTGAAACTTCAGGTGGAATGAAGTGGTTATAAAAGCATCTGTCAACACAGGAATAGTTTGCCAAGCCAAGTATTTGGGTTGGAAGTCATGCCTTCCCAACTGCTTGAAAACAGGAAGTATCTCTGTTAAGTGATGGATAGCTCTACTTTGCTGAGAGGAAGAAAAAGTGTTTTTTCTCCTTTTCTTTTCTTTTCTTTTCTTTTCTTTTCTTTTCTTTTCTTTTCTTTTCTTTTCTTTTCTTTTCTTTTCTTTTCTTTTCTTTTCTTTTCTTTTCTTTTCTTTTCTTTTCTTTTCTTTTCTTTTCTTTTCTTTTCTTTTCTTTTCTTTTCTTTTCTTTTCTTTTCTTTTCTTTTCTTTTCTCTTTTCTTTTCTTTTCTTTTCTTTTCTTTTCTTTTCTTCTCTTCTCTTCTCTTCTCTTCTCTTTCCTTTCCTTTCCTTTCCTTTCCTTTCCTTTCCTTTCCTTTCCTTTCCTTTCCTTTCCTTTCCTTTCCTTTCCTTTCCTTTCCTTTCCTTTCCTTTCCTTTCCTTTCCTTTCCTTTCCTTTCCTTTCCTTTCCTTTCCTTTTCCTTTTCTTTTCCTTTTCTTCTCTTTTCGGTTTGTTTCTTTTTCTTTTTTTTGCCTCTGGGCTAATAAATGAGTTCTGCAGTTGTTCTATGTATGTAAAGAAATACTCCTGTAGAAATATATATATGGGTGCACAGGGGTCTGTGTGTGTTTATGTATGTGTGTGTATGAATATACAGACTAAAAAAAAACTACCTCAAAACCAACAATTCACTTTGTACGTGATCGGTCCCTGTGAGAAGCCAGTCCAGGCACATCTCATCCCAGTGATTCCTGTAAAGCTCTCAAAATCTGTCAGAAACAGCCTGCAGGATTGCAACGGCTCCTGGGTGATTAATTGCCAAAAGAGTCTGGTTCCAGGTTCCATTACATGTAATTGTTATCTTTTCTAAAGGGGTTCTTTTATTAAACCCCCACCCCCAAAAACAGGGAAAATAAAAAAACTGACATTCCTGAGGTTTTGCGCCTCTTAGACAGGAGCAGGGAAGACTTATGTAAACATACACTGAAGAGGGTGTGTTATGTTGTTCATTAGCTGATGATAGGTGGGGTTTTTTTTGCTTTCAGTTAATTTTAACCTTACTAAGAATCGTTTTGTTAGAAATGGGGGAGGAAGAGCAGCATAGCATTTACAGGAGAAGAGGGGGAGTTCCTGAAGATGGAACATCAAAACTGCTCTGTGAGACCCAGCAAGTGGCAAAGGACTTGGTGGCTGCTGCTCCTTACTAACACTGTGGGAAAACAGCCAGAAACTGGAATATCCTTTGTCCACACACCACTGCGGTGAAACTGCTCATGTTGGACATGGGGAGAGAGTAAGATCTTGTGTCTGAAATCCCCCTTGCAAAGGAAGCCAGTGCTGCAGCCACTCAGGGCAGGTGCAAGGAGAGGACAGCAGAGCAGCAGCCTGAACAAGCAGACAAAGAAAGATTGGGCACTGTTTTTTATCCAGTTTGTGGCTTGAAAACATGTTGTTGCGTGTCGTGAAAGTATGGGCAAATTGTGGAGGCTCTGCTGTAAGTTGCTTCGTTTTTTTTCTGAGACCATATTCGCAAAGCAGGCAGGAGAGCCTCGTTCCCTGTCAGTGCCTCCATGTCTTTGAATCCACCACATGAGAGGTTTGATTTGGAGCTGAATTTATGTGGTGCCAAACTGGAATATCTGTAATTGTATCAGTAACGTTGCTTGGATTTGCACTGCTTTTACTGCATTGAAAGTGTGCTGTGTTACTGACAGGTTTAGACTTTTATAGACAGAGGCCTGGGCAAAGCATGGCTCCCAATGAGCACTGTAGTAATTTGTGCCAACTGACCAATTTAACTGTTGGAAATATCAGGGGAAAAAAGCATGGAGATACTGGTTCTGCAGCTGCAGAGTATCTCCCTCCAAATGTTCCTGCCAAGAGAAGTGATTGAAACTCAGTTTCTTGAGATATTTTAATCCCATCTGAACAAAATCACATAAAAACATGCTCTGGTATTGTCTGCATGGGCCAAGGAGCGCATTGTTCCTCACAGTTGTGTTTACACGGTCTCATTGCTGCAATGAAACAAGTCTCCTCAAGTTTTCTTTCTCCGTGATTCCCCTTGAATTAGCTATATTAATCAAACTCAGTGGCAGGACTGCAATGTAAAGCAGTTGGAACACTGATGTTACTCTGGTTAAAAAGATGAGTATATTTTGGTGCCTACTGGTTTGGAAATACAACCCTCTTTTTTTGCAGAGTTTTTTCTCCTCTTGCATCCACAAGCTGTTGCTACTGCCTCTGGAGAGGTAGTAACCCTACCACTCATCCCTCTTCTCTGCCACCCTTTAGCCACATGGAACCACAGCTGCTGTCTGGTGCAGGAGCTCATCCCGTGGTGCAGGAGGGACCATGGGAGGGGAGCTTAGGAGGCAGGAGGGCACAGCAGCCTCTTCCCTGTGCTGGATAGGCAAGATAAGGCAGCTGAATAGTCACTGGTGCTACATGCTTGGTGCCATATCCCCAAAGGAAGCAGAGGCACAGCTACTTCCAGGCCAGAGCAGCCTGAAATCCCGTGGTTTGGCAGTGAGGTGAGGCTCTGGTGAGGAGGCCAGACTGCAGGCAAGCACTCCTGGGTGCTGTGGCGCACAAGCTGGCTGTGTGGCAGGCACTGCATCGTGGTGATGGTTAGGGACTCAGCACAAAGTGGGACCTGATTCTTGCCTGACAGCAGATGTCAGGTAAAGAAAATCAAAGCAGCTCTGAGCACTTTTTGGCTTCTGGAGGCTGAATGTGTTTTCACATCAACTCTGGAAATTTTTGCTTTCTTGAGGGAGTTTGAGCGCTGCCTATTTATAACTTATGTAAGTAATGCTCATATCTGTTTAAAATTACCACCATTAGTGAAAATGACTGATTTGCCATGAAACCTGGAGAAGCAGCGTATGTCATTCAAGCAGGTGATGCCAATGGTTTTTATTGATTCGAGGCAGTTATTTTTCCAGGTTGCATTTGATAAGGGAAGATGAATTTGTTATTTCTCTGCATACTGCAACTGTAGGATAAACCGTGTTTTGTTGCAATAATTAAAACACTGATCTGTAGTGATAGCTGAAGGTGTTAGTTCCTGTTGGTTGCCAGCAAAAGGAGCAATTCTGAAAAATATTTTTTTGAATTGCGCAGAAAAGTTTCTCTCTTTTGATGAGATGAACTGGAATGAGCAAAACTCAGTGACTGAAGGAGAAGGATTAACTAATGGTAGTAGGCCTGGAGGGTAAGCAGAGTAGATGAATCCTACAGAAGCTGGGACATTTGGCTGCTCAGCAGTGAAGGGCACATTGAATTCTTGTTTTTCAGATGGTTAATTCTCTGCTGCTTCATCTAGGTTTGGACTCAGATGATATAAACTCTCTCCCTGTTGAAGTTGGTTTACTGTTTGTTGGTGTATCAAACCATGTGTTTGTTCTCTGCCTTTAATTAGTACTTGTGGTTAATGCCTGAGTAAAATGTTTCCACTGTGCTCACTGCTACTTGATAGTGTTCATTCTTCCTGCACACCTGCTGTCAAACCTGTCGTGTCTTTTCTTGTCAGCTTGCACAATGCTCCAGGTCTTGAGCAAGACTGTCATGATGGAAGGGTTGTACAGCCTGATTTTTAGAAATCTTTGTGGAAGGTGAAGTCTTTTTGTAGGAACTGATAATAGGAGACTGCAACATTTTGTTGGAGCTTGCTTCCAATAATATCTAATAAAATGCAGTTTTTGAAGTCGTGGATATATTCTAGGTTAAAGAAGCAAACTGCTGCATCCTGAAAGGAATTGTAGATGTGTAACAACAGCAGAGAGTAATGTGCACGAATCTTGGGAGAAGTACAAGGGTGGTGACCAGCAAACAAGTCATTAGAGGGGAACTGGTTGGAGATGTTGGCATGTTCTGACGCTGGTGACAGACATTGGCATAGAAGGAAGAAGGTGGGGAGAAGGAAGAGTATGGAGAAAGGGGCTCTTGTCAAGAAAATATCGCTTGACTCAGGAGCCTGTAATTACAAGGCACAGCAAGTAAGGGTGTCACCTAAACCAGAGGAATTTGGTGTTGCCTCCTGAAGCAGCTCGTGCCAGAGGGAGAGGGAATAAAAATCTTGTGGAACAATAAAATTTATCTTTACAGTGGGCTGTGGTTTTTAAGTCCTTAATAGTGACACTGTAATATGTCTTTTCTCCTCAGCACCTTTTAATTTTGGTAATAAATCCATGACTGCAGAAAGCCTCCAGTAGCTTGTCTAGCAAACAGGATGGATGAGCTTCCTGTACTTAACACTTTCGAAGATCCTAAAATGCCAGGCACTTCCTGGTCTCTCATGCTGGGAGAGTGACCTGCTCTGGCACAGAGTGAGAGCAAAAATATCAGGCACTGAGGTGACCCTCAAAAGCATAGGAGAAGCACCTTTATGGGAACTGACTTCACTTCTGCAAGAGATAAATGTGATGGCACAAGAAGGCCCTTTCATCATTGCTAACAAGTTCACTTCCTCAGCCTTTTTTACCTTAATACTTTCCACACGGGCAACACATCTGTCCTGACATATGGGCAAACTGCTGAAAGGATCTCGCAAATAGTTACTGCTTGCACAGACTGCAGGAAAAATATGACTAAAATGCTTCAGATACATTCAGGTACTGTAATCATGAAAGTAAAAAAGGAAGGCATTACCCAATTAGGTTACAAGATACAGAGTACCTCTGATATTTGGGAGTCCGTGTAAGTAGGGACCACAACCAGGGCTTATGAATTGCAATTGTTAATTGAAGTTGGAAGGATTTAGCTACAATGGAAACGGATTGTTCTGTTATTTCCAGTCCTCTCATTTTCATCTGTGGTCTAACCCCAAGGGGCTCCAAAGGCAGGATTCAACTTTTTGTTCAATTTTTTAGGTTCTGTATTAAAATAAATGTCTTGACAGGAAATGTCTTAGATTTAGTCTAAAAATCTGTTCTTACTTGTGGAGGTCAATTGCAGCAGAGACTATGCAGTAGCATTGATTGTCCAGATGAGCTTCATTAGCTGCTGAACCTACTTGCTTTCTCTTACACACCTCAATATGCCGTTTACTGCGTGGCTTATGTTTTGCTAAGGAAAATGTTGTCAGTTTGGCACCATAGTTTTTAATTCTGTTGTTTTTTTTCCTAATGTCAGGTTACCCTCCTGCACCCTTCCTGTACGTTGTTCTGTTAAAAGATTGATCCAGAATGATTTTGGTGAGTTAGGCATGGCTGTAAAAGTATGTCAGTAGGAAACATATTTTTTCTATCCCACAGAAAGCTCATCAGCCAGGCATGCTTCTGTCAGTGTTAGAGTTCTGCATTGTTTGACAATTTAGTTCTTTGGAAAAGCTAACTAAAGATGGATGCTTTAAAAAAAAAAGAATAAGGAGAAGAGGAGGAGGAAAATTAGCAAAGCCCTAAGGTTAATTCTTGTCCATTCTTAACAGGAACCTCAGATATTTTCCTGGCTTTACTTATTCAAGGTTTCTTTCATGAAATAATTATCTTCATAACTGCACACAAAATACACATCTTTGATCTAGCTATCTTTTCCAATGATAATTTTTGAAGTAATAATCTATTTTAATTACCAAAAAGTTTAAGCATTTCTTTTCGAAAGGGGAGCAGTTTCTTCTTAATTAATATGTGGTTTTGTTATCGATGATTTTATGTATTACATGATGATTATCTCACTTTCTTAGTGCTCCTCTGAACAGTATTGCATCTGTGTACCACTAGTAACCTCTCAGTACATGTGCACTTAGACCCTTTCTGTAACAGTTGTGGTAATAACAAAAAAATTACATAAACTTGCAAAGGAATTGCTTAATGGTATGAAGCATTCTGGTTTCTACCAAAACCCCAATTAGTTAATTTTGTGCCCTTCCTGCCCTACATAAATTATGCAACCCTTACATCTCAACATCAGTGAATTATGTAGCTCTGCTCACACATCAATTAATTTTGGCCCCATCAACTTCCCACCTTCTGTGTGCTCCCAGCCTCAAATCAATTTTGCATCTCCCAGCCGCGAGCGGTTAATTTTGTACTCCCAGCAGCTCATATCTGCCTAAACCTGCAGCCCTGCTTCAACTCTTCACCCTCCCCCATCTGCCTCTGCTCCTGCACAGCCAAGCCACTGCCTTCTTCTGCCGAATTTGTCCTTCTCCAGCTCACGGCAAGGATCAATACCAGGCAGCTTCACCTCCTGCCTCACCAGTCAGCACTGCATCCCAGTACACCCATGGGCAGCAGGGCTGATCTGGAGGTGACCTGGGTGGCCTTGTCACTCTCCTCTTGATTTTCAAAGTGCAAATTGCAAGACTGAAGCTCCATCTTCTGGAATGGCCTGTCAAAGTCATGGTGTGCCTGGAGCAACCACCTCCAAAACCCTTCCAGTGGGGAAGCCTGCATCACACAACACCCCACTGAGAAGAGAAATAGCTTCCAGGTGTATAAGAAAAGCAGCGCTGAGGAAAAAGGTGGTGCCAGCATCCATCAAACTTAACACTGCTGCCAGCAGCAGAAGTAAGTGTGACCTGGGCCTTGCTGTTAAAGCTGACACTGCTACATTTGTCCCTATTAAATGCCACAGTAGGCTTCTCTAAGCAACCTAGAAAGACCTTATTTTCCTCCAGAAGAAACTTCAGTGTGCAAAACTATCAAGAGGGATATATTTTCTCTTATTGCCAACCTCTATGTGCAGCTCTGGTCTGAGTCCTCAATTATTTTCCAAAAAGGAAAAGTATCTCCATGAGAAGTGTGTAGAGACCAAAAGCCCAAGAGGGCAACGTGATGTCCTGCAAACCAAAATGGCCTTGTGTCCTGGGTTCAGCAGCAGCAGTCATTTTTCTCCTTCTTGGTAGCTGGTGCAGTGCTGTGTTTTGACTTTCGGCCTGGGAACAGATCTGATAACAAGGATGTTTTGGTTTGGCCAAGGACTTTGTGAGCCTCATGCTCTGCCAGGGGGGAGGGGAAGCCAGGAGGAAGCAGAGACAGGACACCTGACCTAAAATGACCAAAGAGGTATTCCATACCACAGCACGTCATGCCCAGGAGGTAACTGAGAGTTATGCAGAAGGGCTAGGACTGCAGGGTTGGAGGAGGTATCAGTCGGTGCTTGGTTGGGCTGGGGGGGCGAGTTATCGGTCGGCTGTTGTATTCTCTTCCCTTGTTATTTCCTTTATCATTGTTATTATTGGTGGTAGCAGTAGTGATTTGTGTTATACCTTACTTACTAAACTGTTCTTATCTCAACCCGTGGGAGTTGCATTCTTTTCGATTCTCCTCTCCATCCCTCCAGGAGTAGGGGGAGGGCAAGAAGGGGGGGAAGTGAGTGAACGAGCTGTCTGGCTGGGTTTAAACCTACACCTTGACGATCTGTTGCTTGATAATTGCTTTCAGACCAGGAGGCAGTAGGGCAGCTCTGCATCCCACTTATGGTCTTTAACCAGGGATTTGCATTCTAGTAATGCAGGATGGGTCAAGAAAGGCCCCTTCCTCACCATCTCCCTCTGTATTTAGTTCCTCAGGAGCGTAGAGGGGGGGGTCCAGCAGCTTTCGCCAAAGGGACAAGGGTGGTGACAGCAGAGTGAGGAGCAGTCAGGCTGCACCCAGGGTCACCCCATTTTCCATCCAGCTGGACTGGCGGGAGGGCTGGGGAAGAGCAGCTTTCAGTTCAATCTCCTTTTCTCTCTGGGGGCTGGAAGGAATTTAACTCCTTTCCCAAGTGGGGTTACAGATTATTTTCTCTCCTCTCCTTTTTGTCTGTGTCTGTTTAAGCAGCAAGTTCTGCAGAGGCTGACTTGTGCTTTTCTTGTACAATTCTCAGCACATCCGGCCATCTTGGGTAAGGTCCCTAGGCCTGATTGTAGCAAAAAGTAATGATAGTGTGTTTAAAATTTGGGCCTCCAACTATAACTATATATAAAACACAAAGCATTTGGGACAAACTGAAGGAAATACAATTTTTAGTAACTGAGCAAAATAAATATATATTCACTCTTTTATATCTGCAGTTGTGTTTTGCACGCATGAGTGCTCTGACATTGTGTTAGAAGCCTGTATCTCAGAACTGAAAGCCCATGCAATGCAGTGTAGCATTTGCTCCCAGCTGGTTGGCATCAAGCATTTTTCCTGTCTCACTTGTACGATAGCCATGGTCATTCATCAGCGTGAAGCTAAGCTGGCTCTAGAAAATGTTCAATTTATCTAGGTGTCCTGATTAAACCTGCCTTGATTTAAAAGAGGCACACCACTGTACTCCTGTGAGCATTTGTTATTTCTTCAAATAATAGAATTAGCTATCGGCATTTCCTTAAGAGGATGCAGAATACAATTGCAGTATAATTCCTCTCCCTCCAAGCCTAGTCTTGAAACATGCAAATTTCTCTTTCAAGTGTGTTGGCAAAAAATGGCAACAACCTGATGCACAGATGATTTAGACACTGAATTACACACTGGTTGAGTTATCATCAGGGAGTTGAGTTCTTTGGGGAATATAGAGTGCTGTGGAAAGTAGCACAGTCTGCTGGGGAAATGTCAGTGGATGGCTTGTTTCTTGCTGTCTTTTGTAGGGATCCAGCACTGGCCACTGCCATGGACAGTGCACTGGGCTGCATACAGGCCTCTCATCTTCCTAGTACAGCCTTGCTGTAACCTTACAGAGCTCGATGCAACAGACCACAGTGCTGTGCACTTTCTGCTGAGGGTTTTCATGGTCTGTTTTAAAAATAACAAGACATCTCTTAATATTCAGGATACATTTTTCCACTCTGAAGCACCCCAACAGTCTTTTTAAAGAAACTTTAGGAAGGGTGTTAACTTGACCAATGCTGTGCAGGAAGGAAAGCTCTTTCCTACTATTTTTTCAGCATGACTTTCACTGACATGATCAGGCTGGGAAAAGACTTATTGGCTGACAGCCCAGGACAGCCATGCAATATCTCTAGTCATCTGGAACTCAAACTACTCTGCCCAGGGGAGAACCATAACGTAAAAACAATTTAGGTTACATGCTGAATCATATAAACATTGTTCAGTTTTTAGAAAATAGTTTAAATACTGTTTATGTGCATTGGCTATGCACAGGTTTGGGGTTTTTTCAAATATCAAATAAGAAAGGCTGGGATGGGGTTTACTTTTTTTACTGTAGACAGTTTTCAAAAAACTTGGCTATTGTTAGAAGTATTAGGGACATGAACTTCCTCTCTTCTCACAGATGTAAGAGCTTGGCTTCCCCTATGTATCGGATATAATTGTTTTATATATAGATAATGTTTGCTTTTTGACCCTGTCCAGAAAGCTCAGTGACAGGCACGCTGGTCTGGTTGGAGCACCAGCACCACATTGGGAGGGCTTGGCTTCATCAGGCTAAGCTGCGAAACCCCCGAGGACAGAGTTTCTGCAGCCATACCGCTGACCTGCAGCGTGGCTGCACTTCTCTTCTACAGATTTATTTCCACCCCATTCAGCCTGAGCCCTCTATGCTACCCTTTGTGGCCATTGTCCCCTCTTAACAGTTTGTTATTGCTGCCCAGAGTTTGTTCTGTCACCCTCCCCAGTGTATGTATAATCTGAGTAACCCTGGTAAACCAAAGCACAAGGGCCAATATATGTGTATGAAACTGAACAGTTGAGGCCTTAGCCTCCAACTGTATTAATCTGTGGAGTTTTCAGTTGTCTTGTGGCACAAGAGAAGGAGAAACCAGGATATTTCCAACAGTTCAAAGCTGATACTAAAATGTATTAATTATAGTGTTTTTGCAAGTCTATGTTTTTTTTCTCTCCCTTTTGGAAACTGAGTATTACTGGCCTTTGTTGTTACTTTATTTTGCATAAAATCCTGCTAGAATAAAATGCTCCTCAGTAAGCATATGCAGTTCTAATAGCTTGGGACAAAGCAACATGAATTCAGTGTGTAAGTTTCACTTCAAAACCCTTTTTTTCCCCTCTTGTCTTAATTGAATACGTGAGATTGGGATGTGTCCATTGCCACCTGTCCTTCTGCCAAGTCCTAACATTCCAGCACACCTTGCAACAAGCCTAAAATTATTATTTTAGGAAAACGGCTATGGTTCTTTATGATTCCTTTTTTCCATAAACTGGTATTTAACAAGCTGAGTAGCCTTACTGTCTTTTCAGCGGCTGGTCCATTCTACCAGAAGAGATTAACCGCTCTCACACATAGCTTGGTTATTATTGTGTAGCCTCTTGCTTTGCTGAAATTGTTGGTTATTTGGTGGCATTGTTGTTTTTAATTGAGTTGTCATTTTTACTTTCTTGATGTGATGTGTCATGTGCCGTAACTTTTCCTCTGGTGCTTTCATTGCAGGCCTTGCTGAGACCAGGACGAATAGATAGAATTATCTATGTGCCATTGCCAGATGCAGCCACTCGTAAGGAGATCTTCAAACTTCATTTTCAGTCCATGCCAGTCAGCGATGAGGTCTGCTTAGCAGAGCTTGTTCAGCACACACAGAAGTACTCAGGAGCAGAGGTAAAACTTATGGAATGGTAATTGCCACAGAGTTGGTGCACAAAATTGTGTTTTCAAAATTGAAATCAAGTATCGACCAGGTATCGTCCTTAAGGCTTCTCAAAGTGGTGGGAGGAATTATGAAAAGGAATGTTTGTGAGATTTCTATGTTTCTGCATAGAAAACAATACAGTCTGGGGCTTTTTTCCTTCAAGATCTCCATCAGATTGTTGCCAGGGGGAGGGCCTTTTCCAGGGAGAGCCATAGTACCATCACGGGTGGCCTCATTATAAGGATGTGTTGCCCTGAGATGTGGAGGGAGGTGGGGGCAAGTGCCCCCAGACTGCCCAGACAGTTCACCTGGGTCTCTCCACATCCCTGGGGATCTTTTTTGCATTTAAGATTGTGACTGGGAGCCTCAGATGGAGGGAGGATAGACAGAGTTATGAGATGGTGCAGGGGAATTGCAAGGAAGTCACTGGTCACTTTGAAGCTCATATTTTCCTATTCCATATAATCAAGACATAATACACAGCAGCACTTATTGTTATAGCTCATTGCTATTAGTTGGTCAGCTTCTGACAATGGACATCAGACAATTATTTCCTGTCCATGGTAGAAGGAGAAGCTTTCCCAGGTACTGATGCCTGGCAGTTAAAATAAGTATTGATATGTTAGTGGTCATCACTCTGCTCTATGAATGTTTTTCATGTCAGTGTCTCATGAAAGGATATTTCATTCTTTTCTCATTTTGATTAGTTGAAAGGAATTAACATTACTTCAAAAATTCAGAATGTTACTAAGGTTGCAAGTTTGAGCTCTTAAAAGGTAAGAAATACCAGAATTAAAATTTCCACCTTCCTGTAGCCTAGTGTATGCATTATCGTACCATCTTTAATTACATAGTCACCTTCTGCTTTTTCCATAGCAGAGTGGAAAATGTGATGTGCTTTCCTCAGCTCCTCATCTTTCTGTGTGCTGTTTACAAGGGCAGGGAAATAAGTTAAACTTTTGTCTTGGCTCACAAGAAGAGGGTAACTGTGGAGTGTTTGTGTGATTCCTATAATGCTGAAGGCTTTCTCAACTAGTCATTGGATATGCTCCCAGGCAAGACTTTTGCTCATTTAGCTGTCACTATAAATGCTGGTACGCTGTAAAATCCTGCATTGCGTACTGGCTGGTGGGGGCACTGCTGTTAGTGCTGCAAGTCCAAAGGATGGGGTCCGACCTTGCCAAACGCAGCAGCAGCAGGGTTTGGCGAGCCTCCAGGCTTGTTCTGGGAAGCTGTGTCACAGTGGACACCAAAGTCAAACCCGCAAGAGCTTTCCTCCTCCACAGCACAGGACAAACTGTGCTCTGGGAATGGATGAATGAAGGCTGTGTAGTGAGCAAAGCTGTTTTGTGTAGCACATCTTTTTGCCACAGAATGTGGGATATCAGAATGAACAAAAGGCAGTAAAAAAGGATCACAGGCTTAAATGTCAGTCTGGAAAATTGTCACAGCTCTACTGCCTCCATGCTTTGGAGTAGTGACTCAGTACTATGTTTTTAACCGGATATCAGTGGTGCTGTCCTGGCAGAATATATCTGCCTCTGGATGAGTTACAAGCCTCCCAAAGCGTAAATATAATAAACATATTTTCTGTTGTGTATGGAAACTGTCTTCTTACTAGGCAACAACTGTAATGCTTGTATTTTAGAAATTCCAAGGATTTCCTTTGAATCTGGATCAGCTGAGGCTCTAGTGATGAATTTCTGTGCCTAGTTGATAATTAGTCACAAATGTCTTGGTGCTGGCCTTGTACATTACCAAAAATAAGTTAATGGGTCATTGAGTGCAGCTACAGACTAGCTGTGGCGGTGGAGGAAAGCCTGCCTGTTTTCAATACGGCATTTCTCATGAATTTTGTTCTTTCACATCATTCAAAGAGTTATAACTGAGATGTAAAGAGTAAATACAGAAGAATCCTCAGTCAGTGTTCTTTGGAAGAATATTTAAGTCTTGACAGTTGGCACGCACAGTGGCCAGTTTCATTAAAGCCTTTTCTTCCTAGTGTCTCCAGCTTCCCAGCTTTAGAAATAGTTTCCGCTGTTGAATGGCAAGTTCCCATTCTACTGTTCTGTCCTTTGTTTAGAAAAAGAAATGGAAAATGCTCAGGTTTGTGACTAGAAGATGCTGTGTGAATAAGGAGTTACATGTAAAGATGCATTGAATCATCCTGACATGAGGTGAATAAACAGCAAGTAAAGTGAATAGTTCAGTATATGTCTGGCTTCCAACCCGGCCTTTTTTAAGATCAGATATTTGTGTATTTTTGCCTGTCATCACTGATGACCAGTTATCTCTATTCACCTGCTGGATGTATGTTTCTTTTAATGAATATCTTTAAAGATACATCAAGATAGCAAAATAGGGTGATTACTTCCCACTGCTGCATGTGAGAGAAGACTGAAGATAATTTATGAGGGTGGATTGCAATTTCCTTCTCTAGTGTGTAAAGAAGTTTAATATATTTAAAAAAAAAGGTGCATTTACATTTTTAGTGTAAGAAAAAAAGTAATGTCTGTACAATTAGTTTTTATTATGCTAATAGTATAGATCAAGCAAAGCCTCAGCTGAAATATTTGGTTTTGAGTTTCATCTTCATTACCAGGCCCTTCTGAAACAGTGTTCTGCAGCAATGCTTGAGGCTGTTCTTCTGCATCAGTAAATCAGGAAAGTAAGAAATTGTCTATAGAAGTTTCTGAATAGCAAGGTTCGGCCTCCAAGCTGATGTTAACACCAAGGATCATTCCCTCCTCCCTCTGAGGCAACTTCTTTGGCTGCATGTCTGCCCTGAAGGCATTTGTCTGTTCCCAGGACCACCTCAACCTCTTTTTTGCTGAGCTGGTGTGACTGAGCCAAACGCAGAGTAGGTCTGGTTGCTTCAAGTACAGCGCTGCAGTAACCATATGTCTCCTTTGCCCTCACACACAGACCAGCAGGTTTCACTGGTGTGGCAGAGGAGCCATCAAACTGGGACAATACTCTTGCATTTGTCCCCAGCTTTTTTTTCCTGGGAAACTTCTACTGAGGGCCATGCCCAGGCGGCTGACGCTTGGCATGGTTCAGCAGGAGAGTGGGCTGGGCTGGGCTGGGCTGGGCTGCTGGCCTCACCAGCACTTCCAGGTGCTGCAGCGTTAGCAGGGAGCACTGGTAGGCACAAAAAGGTCTCTAGATCTTGAAAGTAATAAAAATGGTTAAAACAAGTGCAGTACTGCCTTGAAATTTTTGTAAATTTTGTCCTAGTGTTCCTGCATTTTATTTTGTGGCAAAATTTGCAGGAGATTCAACTTTTTAGAAAACTGATAATTTTATTTTTTTTAATGCTTTTATATAATTGGGATGTCTTCACTCAAAGATTAATTGGATTATAGATTTTTTTCTAGAGCATTTTCACTGTTGTACTTCATGCTGAAGTTTTTCTGTTTGATTTCTCTCTGTGCTTTCTGTAGAGTGCAGTGAATTAAAGATCCAGCTGCAGAAGTATTTAAAAGCTATGTTTGAAAGTGCAAGCAGTGTGAGTTCTTTGGGTCTCATTTGCTTCCTTTGATGATGCTGCTACAGCCAGCTTGCTTTAGGAAAGATGGGCCTTCCACAGACTCCAGTGAACTACTTTTTTAATTTTGGGTTCAGATTAGGCTTTTCATAATTACTAGCTGCTCTCTGTTGTAATACAAAACACGCATAGTCCTAATGCACTTTCTAGTGCAAGTGCAAACAAAATCATTTGGACAGTATCAGATAGAAAATTGTTTGTCCAGCAGTTTTTAAATTACGCATTGTCTCACCCAGAGAATAAGAAAGGTTGTAGCTGGAACATGTCTTGGTCTAGAGGAAGGATACCTGCCTTTATAAATGCAAAGACTGATGTCCTTATTAGATCAGGGAGGGGGGTAAGAAGATTGTATCATTTGCCTTTACAGATTAAGGGGAAGGGGTGTGTCTGTCTTCAAATCCTTGGAGGCTGCTGAGAAAAGGGATGATCAAGGGATGAAACAGTGTTTCCCCATTGTAGAAATATTTAGTTCCAGAAAGTAGGTGATAAAAAGGAGAATAAACTCAGTACTGAGTGAGGAACCTTCTTTTATTGTCTGAACCCCAGTCACATTTATAGTTTGTTACAGTTTAGAAGGCAGTAGCAGAGAGGGAAGTTTTAGGCAGAAACTTAAATCAAGTGTTGAGTAGTTTTAAGTTGGTTAAAGATAGTGAAAAAAAATATCAATATTCTGGATCTGATGACTATATTCTCAAGACCAGCATGCTTATAAAAGTAAGCTAATGGGACTAATCCTGCTTTTAAATTTGTGGAAAGCAGGTCATGGTGAAAGCAAAGGCTGGCGTTGTTTCTATGCTATTATCAGTTTCCATGCTTACAGGAGACAATCGTAAAGCAGGAATCTGGGAACCTGTAAATCTTTCACTCGTTCTTAGTAGAACAGTTGATGTAAAAAATATCTTTCTCACTTTGCAATAACTTTCAGTGGGAACAAAGAATGAAGGGGGAAAGCAGCAAGCCAATGAAGGTTTGCTGTGGCTCATACGAGGACATATTTGATGCCAAAAAGTATCTTTACAGTAGCACACTAGTTTCAGTCGACTAACGCCTTTGACTCTTAAATATGTATTCTAAAACATGCATGGTCTTGTTTAAAAGATACTGATATATTTAAGCTATAAACTTTAATAAAAACCCACTGCAAACAACCAAAACTCATCTTTTTCTTACAGAGGAAGGTACCAACTACAGAATAAGTGAGGATGTCTTCCACTGTAGGTATACAGGAAGGTAAACAGTCTTTTAAGATATTGGGAAAAATTTGTCTCTTTAGTAAACAGAATCCACAGTAAAGGTGAGAGAGGGCTGAAATACAGGTTAAAAAGGACATATGACAAATTAGAATGTGTTATCTTCTTTACACCTAGTTTTTCCATGAAGGAAAAGATCTTCCTAACTTAAGGGGAAGGCTTTCTGCTTAACATTTTTAAAGGGCAATAAATCCAATCCTGTATAGTAGACTAAAAAGAGACACAGGCTTTTGGGAGCATCAAAAAAAGTAGAAAAATAAAGAGTGAAGTTTCTGTGTGGAAGAAAAAGCAAACAAACAACAAAACAAACAGTAGACCTTTCAAATCATGTCACGGCTACAGCCCATCATTTTGATTTTTAAATGCAAATGTGTTTGTTCCTTTTATGCTTAGTTATGCTAGATGCAGTGTGTGTTCAATTCCCATTGAATTCTACAGATGTTGAAGGCTGTTGTGGTTTAAGCCCAGCCAGTAACTCAGAACCATGCAGCTGCTCGCTCACTCCCCACCCCTTTGCTCCCCCACCCGCCTCCTGGAGGGATGGGGAGGAGAGCTGAAAGAATGCAACTCCCATGGGTTGAGATAAGAACAGTCCAGTAACTAAGGTATGACATAAATCACTGCTGCTACCACCAATAATAATAATGATAAGGGAAATAACAACGGAAGAGAATACAAGCACTCACCACCTGCTGACTGATACCCAGCCCAACTGAGCAGTGATCTAGCCCTTCTGGGTAACTGCCCCCGGTTTATATACTGGACATGGCATGCTGTGGTATGGAATACCTCTGGTTAGTTAGGGTCAGGTGTCCTGTCTCTGCTTCCTCCCAGCTTCCCCTCCTCCCTAGCAGAGCATGAGACTCAGAAAGTCCTTGGTCAGAGTAAACATTACTGAGCAACAACTAAAAACATCGGTGTTATCAGCGCTGTTCCCAGGCTGAAAGTTAAAAACACAGCACTGCACCAGCTACTAAGAAGGAGAAAAATGACTCCTATTGCTGAACACAGGACAAAGGCATGCAACACATCATTAGGGACTGGGCCCTCAGATTTTAAACTTCTAAGATACCACAAAAAAAAAGGCATGTGTCTCATCAGAAATGTGTGATTTAGTAGTTAAAGCATCTATGACTGAAACAACTCTGGCCTGACTCTGCTGGATGGCCTTTCCTCCTGAACAAGTTCTGCTTAGCTCCACACCAGGATACAGTATTACAATGAAATGCAGCTTTCAAGGTGAGGAACACTGTCAGATTGAAACACAGCAAGATAAAGGCCTCAGATGAACCTCTGAAGTTTCTCTTGGAACAATGCATAGGATCTGTTAATTTATATCACTCATTGAAACATGAACATTTTTGTGTGGGTGGGTGAGGAAAAGAGACTCAGCCTTCATCCAGTATGGGTAATTTGGGATCACCTCCTTCCGACACACATTTTCAGTGCTGAGGATGTGTTTGGCACAGGTGGCTGGAAGGTGAGGAAATACGTGGCATTCAGAATGTTTTCCGAATGTCAATGTTTGGGATAAATGAGATGAATCACCGGAAAGGAAATAAGTAACTAGACAGGACTTCCCATGGGATTTTGCTTACTGCTGGTCTCACAGGAACCTTGTACGTGCAGAATGTGCTTGGGCAGATCAGGAATGAGGGCAGCATGAGTGTCTGGGTAATCACTCATGGGCATGGTGGTGCTGAACCGCAAGAGTTTGTGGCATGACACTGCCTCTGCCTGCTCTCCTTTTAAGCCACTTTAGAAAGATCTGGTTCCCCTCATGCATTTTTCAAAGATGGGTGGGGGGGTTTATTGCCCCAAGTGGCCTGATTTTCATCACATCTTACCTCAGCTGAAACCTGATGAGGTACTGTTTGTATTCGCCCTATGTGTATAAAAGCATGGGTGGCATTTTGCATCTTTATGCAAAACGTAAGGTTTGGTATCCAGGAGAGTATTTGCCCTGAAACCTGGCTAGCACATCTGGGAAAGAACGTTTTATCCTTCAGTGAAATAATGATTTGCTAATAGTTTAATCAAGCAGAGGAGATTTAAAGCATCTGGCTGAAGGGGCATTAGTGTTTCTGAAAAGGTCAGATCCATTAACAGCTCAGGGAGAATACAGTTGAAACTGCTTCCTAAGTAACTTAAAAAACAGTGATCCTCAGAGAAACGTGGAACACCAGAGGGAATTTGAGCAAGCCCTGCAATGAGCACCAAACAGTCTCAAGGTATGAAATTCAGCCTGCTGCTTAACCTGAGATTTTCTTCCTCCATACAGCCCAAAGAGCTGAATGTTTTGATTCCTTAAATGCTGAAACAGATAGGATGCAGCTAATTTCAGTATGTTTTTTTTCTTCCTTTCTGTGTCTTCATTAGTTATTTTAATGGCATAATTTACCCACAATCTGTAAATGAGCACCTCTGTTTGCTTTTGTCCTCCCAGTGCCTTTGAACGGTTATTTCTTGTTGCACGCCTGTTTGGAAAAAGAACCCGCAACAAGAGCATCACTTGTGCCAGGGGTATGCAGTCCTCTGCTGACAGGGCTGCTCACTTCCCATGAGCTTTTACGGAACAGCTGTAGTTTCACCAAACCAGCCGAGGCCACAGGAGATGCCTTCCTTTACTGGCATCGCTGAATGTGCTGTTTGCTTCCCTCTGCTGCCCTGGCCTCCCCTTTTCCACACTACCTTGACAGCGGTGGAGTTACCAGGAGCTCCCCTTTGTTGAGGGTGGCAGGGAGGAGTGTGCTGCCAGCACAGTGGGGGACTGTTGAGATGTCAGTGAAACACAGCCATGTAAAAGAGGGACCTTAGACTGATACTCTCTCAGGCAGCTTCACTTGCTCTCTGCTCTTGCCTGTGGCTCTGCTGCTTTATTGTCCTTGTTTTGGCTGTAGTTCCTAGCAATGGAAAAACATGTTGCTCTTTAAAAGCAGATGGGAATTCATTCCTGAAGGAAAAAAATGTCTCTTTAGGCTACTGCTATTGTTTTCTGTTAGTTTTATTTTTTGACTGTGAGTTATTTCTAGCAACTTTTAATTTAATTCATTCTTCCTTTTTTTTTTTTTCCTTAATCAGACAGCAGGGATTATCCTTCCATGTCTTAAAGCACATGCTTTCAGTATACCACTGATCACAAATGGGGGTATATAAGTTTGAGTTAAAATTGTATTTGCAGTGGTCAGGAATGAATTGAAAATGTCAGTTTATTTCTGTCTTTTGAGGTATTTTCATTTACGTAATACAGATGCTAGTATCAGTTCAGAGTGGTAGAATTTGCTTTTATGTTAATAAAAGGAAGAGGAAAAAAAAAAAAAGGCACTTTTTCTTCACATTGACCTCTTTTTCTGATTTAAACTTGTACCGTTGGCACTTGGTCGTAGAAGTTACCTTGTGTCATAGGGTATGTGGTTAGAAGGGAGCTTGCTGCTTTGATTTTCCCTCAGTTCTAGTCCTAAAGTATAAGGCAAGGCACACAAATTAGAGAAAGTCATCAAAAAGTCATTGTGCTTCACAGAAAATTAAGTCCTCATCCTTGACCCTTATACACTAACTTCAGGTCCAGATCTTCACAGAATACAAGTTATAAATACTGTATATGTCTTAGTACATTAGCAAAAGATAACATCCAGACTTTTTTGTATCATTTTCCATGAGACCACTGATTTGTATCCACTTTTTTCATAAATGGGGAAAAAGTAAATATTCTTACATACCCCTTGCTGTTTCTCAATCCCTTAACAGCGTGTATCTGACTGGCTTAAGTGCCTATTGTAGTTACTTGTAGTAGTACACAGTGTCTGTCTATCAAATCTCAGTGTTCAGTTTACCTTTCCATATGTGCATATATATTTTTCTCTTGGATATGCTGAGGGTCTCAAGGGGTTTCCCACGGCGTAGCACTGAGACATAATCTTAGGCATCAGCTTGACCAGGAGAGCTGCAGAGAGCTCTCTGCTGCTCCAGTAAAACTTGCTTTCCATTCTTAACAGAACTGAGTGCTCCAAAAATAAGGGGAGTACGTGGACAATAATATCCAAAATAGTTCTAATTGTTACCTTAATTGGCACCAGGAATATTTAAATGCAGTACCTGAAGGCTAACTCAGATGGGATGTTTATACCAGATGAAACCATACAGAGGAACACCTTGTGCTGACCTACTTGTGTTTCTGGTACTGTGCCAGTTAAATTGCTGTCAAGGGGGAAGAAATGTTAATGAATGGCAGAGGAATGAACAGTGGAGCACAGGTATGAAAGCTTATTAATCTACCTGAGTATTGTTGTTGTGAACGAAGAACATGTATTTTAATGACGATGCTCTTCACACTTCACTGAACTGCAAAGATTGGAGAGGTGTGTGTACCAATTAAAATATTTAAATGTATATTGGTATCTTTGTGTACATATAGAATAGGATGTTTCCCTTTAGCAATCATCAGCGAAGTAATGGTTGCTGTTGCAAAAATTTGGAACCTAGCAATATCTAATAAGATCAGTAAGTGTGCCATTAGGCTGTATATCTTCCACAATAAATGCACTGAATTGCAAACTTAAAAGCTATACCTATTAGAATGTGCACCAACTATTCTGCTTTCATTACTTTCTCCTGTAATAGAAATAATATTTCATTTTTGTAAAGTAAATGTTGAGTTCATTTTGTGAAAGATGGTCATTACTGATAAAGTATTTGCAGGGTTTTATGTTCTTGGTGTTTTGTTAGGTTTTTTTTCTTAACATTTTAATTGTGTTATGCTTTAGTAGTTGCCATCCCCAAAAATGTGTATGAACCACAAGCTTACACACCTGTCATCTCCTTAAGTTGAGTTTAAAAATGTATTCTGCTGTGTTCCTTTCAAAGAGGTTTTGTTTATGTATAATTCTATTTTTCTAAGTGAGATTTTTGGGGACAGAATAGTTGAAATACCTGCCTTTGTTCTGCTTTCTTTTTTTATCCACAAACTTTAGTAACAACAGTGTTGGATTTTGAGGGTTTTGGGGGAGAGTAAGCTGCTCAGCATCAATTCTGAAACAGTTTGAGAAGTTGTTAGTAATTAAAATAGTCATTGATTCTGAATATGGGAACAAGGAAGCTTTCAAGTACTTGCAGCCAAACCCATGTTGTCAAACAGGGCAATTTTCATTCTTGCCGTGTAACTTTGGCTTTGACAGCCTGCCTGAACACTGGCTGTTCAGGAGGAGGAGAGCTGTGGTCCCATTGAAGAAGGCACATTAAGGGAAGCTATCTGCAGCTGGCTTTTTGTTTTGTATTTGAATCCTAACAAAGATTTTGTATTGGCACAAAACTTTGGTCTTAACATTCAAACCATTGCCTGGCGTAGAAGCTGTCAAATAACGTATCGTAGCACCACAGAGAAGCTGAGGTATGCCTGCACTACTGTAGCTCAGATTTTATGTTATCAAAAAATGGAAGTCGTTATTTCCAAGTTATCTTTTATGGTTTCCCTTAAATACATACGGAAATACATAAAGCTTTAGGTTTCCTTTGGCAGAAGGATTAAATGATTATTGGCAGATGGAAAAGAGCACAGTAACAGCTCTGCGGCAAATTATTAGCTATGTTAGAAGCAATTCCATGGACCATTTTGCTTTTTAATTAAACTTTATAAACTATCACATAGTTCTCAGCTTAAGCTTTTTGTTTCCTGTCTTTGAGTAATGAAAATGTCAAGGATAATCTTGAAGCCTTTCAGGTCTTAGTCTTCTGTAATTTGTCCATGGTATTGAGTGTACAGAAGTGAACCGTCAGATCTGGGTTGACCACTTCCAGTGGATGAAAACAGCAAACCCCAAGATGACTGCAATTGCTAATTGGTTTTGACATTCCCATTGTCAGGGAGGAAAACCAATAGAGTTTTTCCCAGTTTAAAAGAGCTGCTTTGAATGTTGTTTGTTTGATGGTTTATTTTCTTATTTAGGGAAGTGGGGGCCTGTTAGTTATGATTTCAGAGTAATTGGCATCTTACAGAGATTGGCTTTCTGGTGTCCTAGCAAACGAAATAAATCTGTGATAAATCTAGACTATTACTTTTATGCTTAACATTGCACAGTGAAACACACCATTAGAGGGAAGGGAGGGGAAGAAAAGTAATCTGTCTTCTGATTTGTCTTGTATATTTCTGGTCTTATTGTGCTTTCTACTGGGATAAACAAACTTTGTCTCTTTCCAGAACTGCTCCCAGTGAGCTCCCATTTGATGGGAAACTGATGGGGGGGGGGGGGGGGGGGGAGCAGATGTGAGGAGCAAAATGTACATGGCTCATCGGTTAGACTCTGTGGGTATCTTTGGTAGGATGTTACCAAGTATTTGTGAGTTCGTGTCAGAAAAACTGTTTCCACTCAATCTCTTTGGCAGCCACTTGCAGTGTATGGTTTTTGCTATTCAGGCAAGAATAAAGGACTGAAGAGAAGAAACCAGAAGGACAGGTTTTTGAGGATTTTTCTTATGACAGGCAATTATAGGGGCTTGGATGTTCAGCACTGGCACACCACCACGAGCAAGCAAAAATAAAAAACCCCAAGCCCAAAAGCCATGTGCCACTTGCATTTCTAGTTACCTCTGCAAAGCACCATTGTGGCTGTGTACCTGGAGAGAGGTGTTTTGGGGAGTTCCCTTGCCAGGGAGGACATACAGTGTGGCTGTAGGGACACAGGCTCATTGCAGACTGCTGTAATTATCCATGTTAGTGCTTTGTGGGATCTTGCCATTTCTGTGGTCATTTTTGTGTATTTACATGTTATATTAACCAGGGGGAAAAACAAACCACACTCCTTTGTTAGCAAAACAAAATTTGGAGGCAAGAAGATATCTTCTGTAATTTAGTATAAAAAAAGAGAGAGCAAAACTTTTTTTGATTCTGACTTTTCTAGTTTAAGGCCTGAGGACTTCCAAGGAAGAGTTGGCAGTCTTGTTTAATATTCAAACAGTAAACACTCATTGTAATAAGATGTCAGTTCTCTTCAGAAGTGGAATGTAGTCAAAAGATTAAAAGCTGAAAACTTACTCTTGCTTTCTAACATTCTTGTTACTGAACGTGCAAAAGTACTTGTGAATTCAGTAAAGTAAGCTCAAGGAAGAAACTGGGATTTGGGGGAATTTTAAGAAAGTTTTTGCATGTGATTATGTTTTTTTTTTCAATAAGTGTATATATATCTCACTAAAGACCTTCCTTTTCTTGTTTATGATGTTCTTCAAGCATATATAGAAAGTAAGTCCTATAAACTTATCCGTTCAGAAAGTATTCCGTTCTTTCTTTACCTCTTCTTTTTTTGTGTACTGTTTTTTCATCCATGAGCTAAAAAATTAGTATTTTCAAATTCATTAGTTTATTAAAAAAAAAAAACCCACAACAAACCACAAACAACCAAGGGTTAATGAAGATAAAATATAGATATTTATTAAAAGCAATATTTACGGAAGAGCAGGGGGAAAAACACAAAAAAAAAGGCATTAAATTCAAATGTCCTGTATCAATGTACGGAAGTTGGAGTAAGAAAGTGAACTTGAGCATTAAGACAGTATCTTACCCTAGGCTAATTGTTTGCCATTAAAAAGAGAGTTTGCATGCAGGAAGGAGTGTTATGTTTTGGACTTACTTCCTTGTAACTCATAAATCTTGGCTGTATAAATGTTCAGTCATTAATTAAGGCTTTCAAATTAATATGTTTCCTGACTGGACTTGGCTGTTTTTGCACAGAGCAATGCTGTTTCCCAAATTCCCAATTTAGGAGAGCTCTCAAATGTGTGATATGGAAGTATGATGTTTATTGTGGAGAGTTAATGAGAAGCGTGTACGAGGTGGAGAGAGGCATTTCATTGCTAACTTGTGGAGGAAATAGTGTGGTGGTATCAAAATGCGTTTGCATACTTTAATTACTTCCCTTACTTCAAACAATGCCAAAATTTACTATTTTATATTGATAAATGTCAGTCCTAAGCTGAATTACTTTCAGCTTTCCTAATTATTCTAGGACAGTTTTCTGTCCACAATTCAGCCAGTGTACTCAGGATGATGTATAAATACAGCCCAAAAGTGATGGAAAAAGGTTTCAACTTTTGTTAGAGACTTTTTAAAAATTAATTGGTAATATTATCACTCAAGTAGTATTATCATTGTGTTCATCTTATCTGCTTATATAGTAACACGGTGCTCATTTGGCATTTGTGTCCTACTTGTGTTACCCTTTCTTTACGTGTGTGCAAGTATATATATATATAAATATGTATTTGTGTCCTTTCTTACTTATGAAGCCATATAGGAGATTTTGCCATATATTTACTTATTTCTCCAATATTTAGGATTTTCAGAAATTGATATTTGGGTGATATGTACAATACACATTGTATTACAAACATCCATGTTAACTTCATTTTGCACAAGTGTGTTGCAGTGTTGAAAGCAAGTCTAGCAGTGCTTCCTCTGAAATGAACATCCCCTAGCTCATCCAACGAATTTGCTGTCAAAGGTTTGCAGAAGCTGCAAATGAACCATACAGCCAGGTGTGGTATTTTAAAAACAGGTGATCCTGGAGATGAGCTACATTTTGTAGCTGTTTCACACCAAAATTGTTTCCATTATCTGGATTCCAGCTGAATAGATATGTATTGCAGTAGTCAACGTCCTTCAATTCTGCATGTGCAATGGGTTTCATAAATAATTTGTATTTCTGTTCTGAGCTGTTTAATTTGTACATGAAACCTAGAAGAGCAGGAATTAATCATGAGCATTAACAAAAAAGATGTCTCATTAGCTCTTTAAAGACTTAGTGTTCAATTTATGAAAGTGTGTTACTGCTGGTGCTTTCTTTGTCATGAAAGTGCAGAAACACCACAGTGCTAATTGATGTGCCCTTTACAAGGAACTAAAAAATAGTCTGTAGCATGTGCTTAGAAATCTGAAACAACTGTTCCTGCCATGAACATATATATCATATATGTGTTGCACCAAGTAAGATACTTGTTTCTTAACAGCTAATTAGACCAAATTTCAAATTCTGAAATCTGAATTTGACTCAGCTGAATTTCATCGCCTTTGTCACTTCAACCAAAGCCAAACCATGAGTACCTTCTCATTTCTAGCCTAGTCAAAGTCTAAATTGTTCCTCTACAGCATTTCAAAAATTTTCATGTGCCTAAAATATTTCCTGCAACAAATGGAATTATTTAATGCACTTGAAATCAAATACATGTTTGATCTTGCTAAACCCAAGGATTATTTCTTTAATTCCTAAAGATTAAAATGTCTTCTTATTCTTAAAATGTATATTATTAATTAGATAGCAGAAATAACAGAAGATGCATCAGGTTTGTCTTTATCTTTTGATTTCCGAAATGTGATGTATTTTACAGCTGTATTCTATTGCTGTCACTTCTGGGCCTGTAGTTTCCTGACAGTTCATCTCTGTCAAATCAGCTGATGCATAAACTACACAACGCTGTTTTGTGCGATTAGATTTTGATATAGCAAAATGATTTTTCCATGACCAAGAAAATTCTTTGCATTTTAATGGGATTGAAGAGAAGGCATATCAGTTAGTCCCAAGCTAAGCCACTGTAAATGTTTCCAGGTCTTTCACTATTGCTTTTTACAGGTTTCTAATAAGAGACATGGCTCTATGTGTTTGTGAGGAGCAGGGGCTGGTGAATGCCTCCCCTTTTAATTGGTGTTTTGAAATTAAGTACAATTCCATGTGGCCTCAGCACTACTGTAGACATGTTTAAGAACAGACTGACTTTTAAAAATTACTGAATTACTCTTCCACTCTTATCACATCTTTTTGAAGCAGCAACCTTTTCTTGCCCCCATGAGATTATTGCCATCCAAAAAGCTATTTCAAAAATAGCTCTGTCTGTAGAAATTGGCTACAGAGATGCTGCATCAGAGGTGTGCAGGCAATGAGTGACCCACCAAGTTGGACAGGCGGTAGAAATCCAGGTGCCCTATCATGCTTGGTATAAGTACCATATGAACATGATAGGAAGGCTTGCTAAATTATAAAACATAGCTTTAAGAAACCATGGTAATAAATCTCTCTTTTGCCAATCTACGTGTCCTTCGAAACAGTCCTGGACTTGATGGGAAATAGGTTGTATTGTCTCATTGGTTTCTTCCTTCTTATGAATTTGACAAATCATTCCGCACATCATATTTGGTAGCAAGTAAACTATATTTCAAAGCCTGAATGATGCCTGTGTGATATTTGTAATTTGAAATCTGTTTTTACATAAGACTCAGACGGGATTCGGGATTCGGTGTTGTATTTAGTAGTAGCTATCTGCCACCTGAGTTACTAAATTACAGAACAAATTATAATTTGCCTAATTTCTTGTAATATACTGAGTAGGACTTCTTTTGCAGTGTGCAAATTCAAAATCAGGAACTATATCCTGGGACATTATTACAAATTGTGTCTTTTTGCAGGCCACCCATTTATTTTGTTACTTGGCTCCTGTGGGATGTTCCCAGTAGGGTTGCATCAAGCCACTGTTGAATGGCTGGTGCTGGTTTTTCTGCCATTCTGATGCCATTCTGCCGTTGAAAGAGGGACTTGAAAAACACAACAAGGAAGCTTAGAAAGTTTCTAAGTAGTTCAGCCTATTAAAGTGCTTAGAAAACTGCTGGCTTGACAAGAGTAAATAAAGAGGCTAAGTTAAGGTAAGCGGTGGGAGCCATGGTAAGCAACAGCTTCCTGGACCACAGAAACAGCTTTACTGATCCCACAGTCATGTGGCTCTAAGGCTTTGCCCAACAACAAGCCAGTGCAGAGACCTGTATTCTCTTGCAATCATTGCTCATGTTCTCAAGATGAACAAAACAACGTTACTGGTATATCAAGATGACAAACCTAGTCCAATCCTAGCCCAGTCAGGATCCACACAGAACAGGTTGTTCCCTGCGAGTCGGAACAACACTGATAATGCTTGGCAGGAATAGCAAATACACATTAATATTTGCATTATGATAACAGAGAGAGCCTGTTTTGAGGTTTATATTTGATACTAGTAATTCATCCTCCATTTTGAGATGATTCTTTCCTACAGTGAATGGTCTTTCTTGAAAGTGTCTCATTTTTCAAACAGAGATCTTTTAGTCACTTTGTTTTTAGCATTTAAAATCCAGCCGTTTTATTGTAGTGATGTTTAGCCTTCCAGTACTTTTTAGCACCACATTTTTTTCATTTTAAAATAGTGAGGGGTTTTTGTTGTTTGTTTCTTAATTCATATGCAACATTTAACGAAAGCTTAATTAGCCTCAGCATGTAGGGAGAGAGAGGAAACAGTGTTCAGCAACTGAGATTATAATTAGCTACATTTATACAGAAGTGATTGTATTACCTAAATCTCTCTTCCCCCCCCCCCCCTTTTTTTTTCCTTTCCTTTTTTTTTTTCTTTATTTGTGGATGAGATGAGGGTAGGAAGGGAGTGCAGGCGCAATCTCTGTAAAAGAAGTGGAGGGAGTAAAAATGCTTCAATGGATCTGGAAAACAAATACAACGAACTGTCTCTGTGTCTCTGTAGAGCTGAAGCACTGGTCTTACTTTTAAAAATCCTTGACAGGCAGAGTTTAAATTTCAGTTTGGGAGGTTTGCAAAGCTTGGAAAAGCCATGAAGGTCAAATCCTATTCTCAAGGTGTGAACACAGGACAAGGCTGATCCTGGATATGAAGGCCAGTCTTGTTACTGTTTTTTATTAAAATATTTTGTTACTTCTGCTGCAAATTAACGTTGGTTTGAACATTTTCTCTCTCTTAAGTATTGTTCAGTCTTCCTCATTAAAAAAACATTTCCTCAATAATAATAGGTTCCATATGTAGATGTACTGTGTATGTAAAATGATACATATTAATGTAAGTAATCACACATGAAAATGTGAGGTTTTTGCTTTTCACCATGTAATGACTTTTCCTGCTTCAGCCGCCTGCCCCCGAAACAATCAGAACAACAAGAAAACCCATCAAAAGGAAATTTGCTGTTTTAAATAATTTTCCAGATACCAAGTTTTCCAAGTTCAAATGGAGCTGGCAGAGGAGGCAGGTGGCTGGCAGACTGACCACTGACTGTTCCAGGAACAGGTCAACTTTGTCTGCAGTGTGGTTGATAACCATGGATTTGTGCACGCCTGACAACGAGCACACTGGAAAGCCTCGGCTCAAGGAAGCTGTTCACCATGTGCTTCACTTCAAAAATAAGGGCAAGTCTCTCCTCCTTCAGGATCCTTTATGCTGGTGAGAAGGAGACTTACTCAGGTGCTTGCAGCTTAGTTTTAGCTTGGAGTTAGTTAAACTGTTTTACTGAACTGCAATGCTGCGGTGAGATGGAGAGACTTTACAGTACTGCACACACTGTCTCAGAAACATACGGGGAAAGCATTTCTTAAAAAGAAGCAAAATCCCTTTCCTTTTTAGAGGGTTACAAGAGTATTCCGACGTTTGCCTGTAGAAATAACACCTGCCCTCCATTTTGTGAAAAAAGAAAAAAGAGCTATAAAAAGCCAAGTTACCTGGGGAAATCTCTGCATTTTTTCATCTTATGTGCATGATTTTAGCCAAAGGAAGATTCCCATGTGTTCTGCTTAAGTCTTGTAATGTGATGCAATCATTCAATTTGGCTGATATGTTCTGCAAATAATCCAACAGCAGATGAGTTTTTTGCTTTTGCGGGGTGGACAGAGACAGAGGAGACCTACAAACACTCTTTACTTTGGACAGTTGTATGTGCAGCAACACTTAAAAGACTGCCAGAACCATTTCCCAAAGCAAAAGGGACGCATAGGATTTTTCTTGAACCCAGAGGTTGATGACAGATTAAAAAAACTTATTATCCTGAATAAGGAGTGGTAGTACAGGATATCGCTGTGTCATTACTTACGCAAGAAAAAAACCAAACAGTTATTAATTTTACTTTTCTAAATTTTACTTCAGTGTTTCTTCTGCAAAAAAAAACGAAACACTAAGTTGAATAATTTGTATAGTTTTGTGTCATTGACATGATTTTTTATGGTAGAAGTAGAATTCAGAATGCTTCAGCTTGAAAAGACTTCAAGTATTTCAATTTAAAATTACTTTATCCATTTTCTTGCTAAGTGTAATGGGTGAGGTTGAATTTGATCCTTTGTTTACCTGGCTTTGCAGTAAATGATATATTCTGCTTGGGAAATATTTTGTTCTCCAGCAGAAAACTTTTACAATTCTGCTTTTGGATGAACCTGAAATTGTAAGGAGATTGGTTTTCTGAAACAGGTGGGGAATAAAAAGTAATTTCCTTTTGGATGTTGTGGGTTTTTTCTGGTTTTGTGTTTTGTTTTTTGGTTGGTTTTTTTTTGTATATATGTTGATAGTTGGCACTTTTACTTCAGCATCAGCACCCCATTTTCAGCTCTTTTCCTGTGGCACTGCATCATTCTTTTGCTAAGAAAAACGAACAGACTACATAGTAGTCTGCAGGCTGCACTTTTGCACAGCCCTCTGGGTTTATTTGTATTGACTCCACACTTGAAAGATAACACTTTCTTTCTCAGGTAGAAACGGTAAAGTTGTAGGAAATGGGTGTTAGAAAGCCTATAGAAGAATATTTAGTTGATCTGTATCTTAAAATGTATTCTGTTTGAAAATGTATTTAAATGATGGTGTGATTATACATAGTTGTGGGTGACTAATCTAGTCTATTGCTGCAGGTCATGGGAATAGTCATAAAAAGTATTTATTCTGAATGTGAACCCGGATGCATGCTTTCCTGACATGTTTCCCATATGGTCTGAAAGTAAACACTAAATCAGATAGAGAACTGAGGAAAGGGGAGCAGCAGCAAGTGGGGATTCGGCAGCACTAAACCTGCAGCTCTATGTGGTTTGAAGCTGTAACTTGTTTTCTCTCAGCAGCAAAGAAAAGAAAGAATTAGTCTAAGTGGAATGAAGGTGTTCTGCAGACCTAGGAACCCACTGAGACACAGGCACTGACGAACATACATAATTAAAACCTTTATCAGAAAAGCATTGGTGGAGATGCAGAGAAAGTGGGTCACCTCCAGAAACGATGTGTCGTTTACTCACTTATGCTCAGTGCTGCAGCAGAGGCTGGTACTTCTCAGCAGACTTCAGCCTGTGCACTCTTCCTGAAAACAGGGCGGTTTTAGGGAATTGCTGGTTCCACTTCAACAACTCAGCATTCCTGTCATTGTTGACCTTACCTGGCTGTACCTCACGGGGCGTATCTGCCAGGATATCCCTGTCAGACATGGTGTCCTTCCCATGTCCTCCCCTTGGTTCTCACAACTCGTGTTGGGAAATCTGAACTGGGAAGACAGGAGCATTGCAGATGGTCTATATAGGGTATGGTTAGGGATCTGAACTATGAGTACCACACAAATGCATCTTTAATTGCAGCTGCAGTGCAGACAAGAGCTCCTGAGTTACAAATTTTGTATGCTGGCTGTATGAGTGGGAGATCAGGAGCTGCGCTTGGCAGGAGAAACTGTATTTTGATATTGTCACTTCAACATGCATGAAAAGCTTAGATCTCATTTGTTTGTTCCGTGGTTAGCTTTTTACCTATTTTACCTTTAACTTCAACTGGGGAATCAGTCCCAAGGTTCTGCAGTGATGTTCCTCAATACTTGTGGCCTATGCAATTTAGTAATTTCTCAGTCACTGAAAGGGCTCATTTCATAGTTCAGGTGTCTTAAACTGGGAAATTTGTTCTTGGATGCAGCTCACACAGGCTTTCGTTGCCTTGCAATCTTTCTGGCTTTCCTAACATCCTTGCCTTCTTTCATGGGCTGTAGAAAGTACATGTTTTCTGTGGGAAATGATTGGGAGATTAGAGAGAAGTTGATTTCAGTCCAAAGGGTGGTGATATATATTAGCACAGTTTATAAGATACAGCCAAATCTCTATTCTCTGTTACCTGGTGAGACTTCAGCCTAGGGCTAAATGCAGCCACAGACGAATGCTCTTTCTTTTATTTCTAAGGGCACATCAATGTGAGGAAGTTATCCTGGAATGAGATAGGGTGTGAATGTAAATGCAGTAGCTGTTCCAGCATAACATCCTGTGGAGACAAGGTCTTGGTGCAGTGACTAAAAGCAATGGAATGACTTTGGTGGAAGCTGAGGACACTGAATTCCCCCTGCACTCCCCCCCAGAAAGCCAGCCCTGCTCAATACCATCTCCCTGATGTCTGACCATGTTTGCACTGGCTGCTTTTCCTGTCGATGTCACTTGTGTAAACTGTGATTTACTGCTTATTTTATCAATTGTCAGAAGGAGGTGGAGGGTGATGTCCACAGTATTACTGTAGGTAACTTGTGAACACAAACTGTACTTCAGCACGCAGTGTGCGAATGATGGGGAATATTTTAGCTCTGCCATCTTTTACTGGCTTTAGTGATTCTTACAGATTATAACTCAGGCTTTGATCATCTCTGCAGGTATCAGGTCTGTCACTCTTGAAGTGCAAAAGGAAGACTGCTGAGGGAAGAAAGTGTATGTTTGCTTTTCTCTTTCAGAAAAAAACCTGAAACGTTAATGTACTCTTTGCAGTGTCGAGAGGCGCACACGCTTTTCACGTGGTACTCTCAGAGTTAAAAATCACCTTTTTTTTCATGCTTGTGAGGTTGCTACACCAGTTTTTAGGCCTATGCTGTGATTCAGTTGTTACCTGTTCTTTATGGTCTGCTGAAAATTAGTGTTTATTTTTAAAGTGCCTTTTTGCAGATTAAGTAGAGCATTAATTAGTCACTTTGAGGAATAGAGTGCATTATTCTACCGCAGCTTTCCATCATGTCAAAAACTCATTACCAGATGTAGAGATCATAAACAAACACACATGGCTGCTGCATGTAAATCTGCTGCAGGATAAATTACTGCTGATCTCTTCTGATTAAATAGCTTTGTCTTCCAGCTCATTAATACACTTTCAACCATGTAGAATATTTAGGTGCTAATAACTCACAAAGCAATATACAGGAGAGCATTAACTTCCTGTATTTGTTAAATATATTTCAATCTGAATTTTTTTGCCCATGGTCCAGTCTACTCTTTTTTTTTTTTTATCTTGGAAAAGTAATTGCATAGTCAAAAATCTTCCTTCAGAGTTGGTGTTTGCTTCTGCAGGGTCTCTAGTGGGATATACAAATAGTCTTCCCAAAGCCACATGCAGATGATACTGCAGAAATCAACCTCGTATTATTAGGCCAAAGTCTTTGCTGGCACAATTCCCAAGGGGTTATGGCACAAAAATTGGCCTGAGGATGAACAAACCTAATGAAAACTGGGAACTGATAGTTTAGGACCCAATCCTGCTTGTTACTGAGGAATTAGATCCTGCTACAGTGATTCTTGTGGCAGTACCTGAGACAGGTCCCTGCTGTGCCCGGTACCCCAATGGCTGCTGTCACTCTCCACCATCCCTGGGCAGAACAGGGGTGGTGGGAACCCACACACAGAGACCAACTTCAGGCAAGGGGGTGTCCCTGAGCCACTGCAGACAGGCATGTCAGGCTTGTGCCCACCAGCCCTGCATCTGTCCACATTGCTTTGTACCTGTTTCAAGTCTGTTTTAGCACTTGTTCAGCTTTGGGTCAGGCTTCTTTTGCCCATCAGTGTGAACCTCACAATGAGGAGAAGAGTCATTAGAGGCAGTATCCTGTGCTTAAATAATACATGGTTGTGGCAGATGGTAACAAACTCAAAGTCACTGTAGGTTGTTTCAGGTCTTGTTTTTTCCAGTAGGCAGATGATAAATTTTTAAATAGGAATGAGTACCTTGTATAAAGAAGACATGTGTGCACAGACATTGCCACACAGGATCTAACAAACTGGAGTCTGTCCCGGGGAGCTAGTAACAGTCCATGAGGTTTAGGAGGTGAATGGGGACTAACCCCAGGAAGGCGAGGCATCCCAGGTGGTAGCAGAGCTTGCTAGGTGGTGAAAATTTGCATCTGTGGTAGAGCCAAGACTTGTAATCCTGCACTCAGTCCCTTAGTAAAGGGACAGTCAAATGGCTGACTCCTGTGTGGAGAGACTACTGCCTAACCCTGCCAGGGTCCCTGGTGTGTGATCGTTCCCACAGGAGAGCCCATCTTTCTTCCCCTCTCGCAGCCTCTCTGAGAACATGAGCCTCACACCGCCTGAGCTGCTGATCACAATTTCCTGCCCAGCAGCCTTAGCAAAATTATCCATCAGGGATGAGTAGCCTTGTAGCAGACCTCCACATTTCTTCCTGTTTTTCTTTTACCAGAAACATCGATATTTAAAAACCAGGCAGAAATACTTGGTGCCCAGTCGTTCTGTTGCCTGTTCACTGCTTATATTGCAGCTCCTGGTGGAAGCTCCTGTCTTTCTGTGTCAGGTATTTAACAAGCCTGGATCTGAAATGCAGATGACTTACACCTTGGGAACAGAAGATTCAGATGACTATGAAAATGAAGGACAGTAGTTTGTAGAATATCTTTATGTTAAATCCATACCACATAGGAGTTTGGGAACTCCGGAACCTTTGCACATAATAACCTAGCCGTGACTAGGTCAACTAATGTTAACGCTATGTTTAAGCTATAAAGCACCAAGGAAATGTGACACACTGGTATTAATCACAACTCTTTTCTGTCACCAGTGCATATTTTAGTATTCATAAATTAATTGATTGAATCCTGAATTAGAAACTATCTCTATTTCTAATAATGGGTATTACTGAGTCCAAACTTTTGCAGAGCCAGTAAGTAATATTAATTTTTAGTCAAAAAAGATCTTGTTTGTTGTTTGAATCTGCTCATTGATTTATAGCTTCTATTTAGCTTCCAATTATTAAATGCAGATAAGTTTTGGAATGTATTTAAGCATGTGCTTTACTTCAGTCGTATTTACTGACGTCAGAGGAACCCAAAGCAGATGCTTGTGTGCTTTCAGGGATGCTACCTTGAAGCAAGGAGAGAGAAAAGGAGGGAAGTCTCCCCTTCCCTTTTGGCTCCTCTTTTCATGTGTGAGTAGCATATTGTGTGTCTGGTTTTATTTAAATTCAAGGATGGCAAAACAACCACATTCTGTAAAAACTTCCTACTTCTTACCATCCTTCTTTATGGTTTGTTTTTTTCTTCTTGTTATTGATATTTGGTAATCTGCAGAGACAAAGTGATGTGAAACTTGGAGGTCTTCACAGAGGATTTTATTCTAATAGTGTTTAAATAAAGCCCTGTGGTCCCACTAAAGCCCACCCTCATTCCTTTCCTTGGTTTGCTTTTTAAACACAGTCTTAGCATGGGCTAATGCTTCATTTGCTGGGTTCTGTTGGGAGAGAGGTGGCAGGGGGATGGATAGGAGAATCTCCCAGCTCATGGCAGTTGATTGAATTGCCTTGCCTCTTTATACTGAACTAGCATTCCTGAAGCCTGTTCTAATCTTTTATAGTCTCACGAAATATAGAGGTACTTGTTGGTAAATTACAAGTCTTTGAACCGAGTTAACCTGTTAGTTGTTCTGAATCAAATGTACTTAATGGTCAGATGAATTTGTATCCTGAGATTTAAATGGTACTCATAACGTACCTCAAATAACTCTGCAAAATTAAATTGTATATACAAACTCGACTTTTTAAAAAGGAAATAGTATTTTTGTTTGAGGATTTGCTTTGCTTTGCTTTTTTTTTTTCAACAGTGAAGCATTTCCTGGCATGTTTACAAGAGCTAGGGAAGATGCTTGTTGGATTCACATGTGTACGTTGTGTGGCCATCCCTGCTTTGCCAGCTCCTCAGTTACTGTTGTGACAGACCAAAGAATGGCTCAATGATGGTGCTGAAAATAATTGTGCTTGTTACTCAGGAAAGGGGAAAGATGCTGAGGGTTATGACATCTGAGTTTAAGGGCCATTTACATTGCATCTAAAATATTCAGTAAAGTATGAAATATTATAATATATAATACACACATATAATATCCTGAGGAAGATTTTTTAAATAGCCAAGACTACATAGTTGTAGCATTAACGGCTGGGTGACGCATCTTTTTCTCTCCATCGAAGTTTTGGTTAGGCAGATAGGGTTATGTTGATCCTAATTATGAAGACTAGTGCTAATCTGAGATTTCAGACCCACTCGTCTGTGTGCACAAAGGTCAGCATAAACTCTTTTTGGAGCCATGTAAACTTGATCAGTATCTTTTTTTAATAGAGAAATCATATTACAAAATACATCTGTTCCCAATAGTTGTAAGAAATGCCTTGTGGTAATTAAAGCAATCACTTGCTTAGAAAATAAGACCAGGAAAATACCTAGTATGTTTTTACTGTTTTTTCCCCTTCTATATACTGTGTTAAAGAGAAGGATCAGCAGTCCATCAATAGTACATAAATTAATAAGTCCCTTGGTGGTGACTTAATAATCTTAGTAGTATGTATTAGCTAAAGGAGAACTGGAAAGTAGCATGTGCATTTACTGTGTAGCTGACTCGCTGTAAGGTTGTCAGGCAGTACTTATTTATAAATCTTGCAAACTGGAAAAAAAACCCAACCTTGATAAGATTACCATGACATGACAAATACCAGATATAAATAGATTTTTCACTTCCTGCTGTTGTCGTCTTTCTCCTGCCCTTAGTACTCTGCTCCAGTGTAACAGCCTGCCGGAGCTGAGCAGCTCCCCCAGGTGAAGGTCAGCTGTTGATACATTTTTGATCATCATGTAATGTTCTCCTGTTAGTACGTGGTCCCCATCTTAACCTCTTTGCATAGTCCCCTGATTATCCCAAATCACTTTCACATGGAGCTGAGGTTAAGCTTTATTTCTCTTGGCTTGTCCCTTCTGTAGCAGACACTTCGTCTTCACTTTGAAAGGACAAAACGATGTTCAGCTGCCTGAGCCTACACCCAGCCTTTGACTTATACATTATTTAATTTCCTTCAGAAAATTGGAAGCAGAACTTTAGGAGTGGAAGTCAGTCCTTTTCATTTGTTTAAGAATCTTTTAGGGTTAATATAATCATCGATAGTAGATGTCAGCATGATTAGGGTGACTTAAGGTAAAGCAAAGAAAATTGAATACCAAGGGAAATTCTTTCATACTGGAGAGGGTGCCAAGATTTATAGCTGTGCACATCTATAGGTTATTAGTTGTGGCATTAAAAAATGAAAAATGAAAATCATCGGGTTTTTGGGTGACATGTTGAGGACACCTGCCTTCCCTTACTGCACAGCAGATTGTGGTAAGAAAGGTTTGCACTCTCTGTGTTACATCGTTTCTTGGACTATGGGGCTCTCTGGAACTAAATTCAACCCAGTAACTGATTCTGCAGAAATTCTTCAGTTAGTCCAGAGGTTTTCATTTGGGCTGACTCTGCATTCACTGCTGCAATTAGGTCTGCACATGCTGGTAAGTGACTGCCAAGGCAGTTTGAAAATTTCTAACGTACTGGAGTCAGGAAATTAAAAATTAACTCTGGAAAGGACATCACATAATATTTGGCAGTGTGGTTTGAATGCTCTGTCCACGGAGAGGTGGAAGGTCCTCCTCTAACAAAAAAAACCCTAGGGAACTGAAATATGTCTTCCATGGGATTTTGAATGATCCGCAGCTGGGGAAAATTTTGGAAGGGGAGAGACCTATGGCGTACATTTGCTTATGGGTACAACACGACTTCCTTGTGGCCTTTAGTTTAGTGAAAGAGCATTTAATGACACAGAGCAAGAGTCCCATGTTGTTTCAGGGCTCTGTGGTGCTACAGATGCTGCTCCCGGTTTGGTTATGTGGGAGGAAAAAAAGACAGCGCTGGAGTGTTGCTGTGACAAAGGGAACAACTTGTATCACAAAGTCTTCCAGAGACCATGAAAAGTATTGAATTTGATATCAAGTAGGAAGTGTTAAGAGTGTCTCCTGATCTTTACACGTACTGAATAATTATACATCAGAGAGAAAATAGCATTTGCTTTTTTTGGTTCAGTATGGAAACCTGTGCTTCTGTGGTAGCATCCTGTACGTGCTGTCTTCATTCTTTTGATCATCACTTACTGTGTTTGGAGAGGGGCTAAAACATTTGCTGTCCCAGTCCTGGTGTCTGTGCATCTAACATAAAATGGGTAAATACGATAAGCTGGAAATAGAAAACTCACACTTTCTTATGCACATAGGCAATTCCTGATCAAATCTTATGCACTCATCTCTTGACAAGGGGCTGGAAATAATACCAGTCCAGACAGCAAAGAGGCACACTTCTACAGGAAACCTTATGGTAACTTCAATTTGTAATGCAAACCTCAGGAGCACTTCACTTGCATGGGCCAGTCCTGTTGCTGGTTGCACTAACATTTCTTAATGGCTTTTGTGGTTTATTTAGCTGTGGTCCTTAGTTCTGTTATAGCCAACATTTCTCAGCTCGCTCTTGTGGCATCCTCTGCTGTGCTACAGCTGTAGCAGCTCCTTTGGGCCTCATTGCCTCCTTCCTTGATCTCTGCCTCTCCTGTGGTGTTAGATATTATCTTGGCAAATCTTCCTGGTGCCAGGAAAGGTAGGAGACGCTTGGCATTATCTCTGTAACTGTGAAAACAGTAATGTGGTATGCAACAGTGCCTACAGAGAGCCTTCCTCAAATATTAAGCACCTACCTAATAGGTGTGATCACTCTCACCTCCCTCTGTCACTGTTGGGAAAAGGTGGGTGCCCCTCTACAAGGCTCGGGTGGCCTGAGGTGCCTCTTGAGGGCTTGCGGATTTGGGTCTCCTATGCAGAGGGCCCAGAGCTACTGTGCTTTGATATAAGCACAAAAGCATGGGCTTGAAGGGAATGTGGAATCTGGAGCACTGTGGCCAAGGACAGCAAATTTCACAGAGCTCTAGGGGAAACCTCATGGATGAACACTATTAAGCATAAATGTTATAAATTTCTGGCCTTAAATTGTTTATCATGCTAGTTTGCAACTTCTTAGAAGTTCAAATGCTGTCAACATTAAAAGGCAAGCTGTGTACAACCTAGAGGAAAGGGAATGGAGATTCCTCTGCTTCTTCCTGTGGGTATTTGCAAAAATACTGAGGATAAATTCTGAACATAAAACATCTTTGTGAAGTGAAGAGAAATGCAAGTGACCCATTTTCTAACTCTCCATAGTACTGGAAATTTGCATTACATTGTCTTGCCTAGACAAGGAAGGAGGGGAAGAAAACCCAAGAGTCCAAGGATGTTTTCACAATAACATAGCACAAACTCAGAAGAAGTTTAGGAGTATAAAAGACAAGAAATGGAGGAATTTGCTAAATTAAATGTGTTATCCATGGAGTAGCAGATCCGGTTTTCCAAAATACTGAAGTGACTTTCAGACACGACATGAATTCAGTTTTCTCAGCTGCAGGAGGGCACTAAAATGACAAGTTTCAATGTTAACAATGCAAAAGCAGATACCTTGTTAATCTGGTCACTCATAACTTTCTGCTGAAGGCAAGTGACAGCTCTGATGATAAGTTCTTACGTTTCAGCATTTTATCTTATGCTGCCTCATTCTGTTCTTTGTCTCGTTCCCAGAGTGATGGGGGACAACTATACTGGTGACAAGCTGGTCCATTTGTGAGGGAGCTGATATTTTGGGATCCTGTTGTGAATCCCTCACAGTACACACTCAGTGATTCACTGGACTGGGTAATTTGAGATCAGAAGCAATGGGTCACATTTACCTGTGGTCTATATTAAGAAGACACAGTAGGGATACACCTGAAATGTATTGTTTGAAAATTTTATAGAAACTGAAAGTGATTAGTAGATACACTGTTGCAGACAGTCAAACTGTAGTAAGCATTTTATGACTGAATAACTCAAAATACCCTTGGTATTTTTTTAAGCATGCAGATGTTCAAACCAGTAGATTGAGGGGTGTCAGGTCAGAACACCAAGATCCTTATGGGAGATGTGGAGACTGCCCACCTGAAAGGACCACTCACAAGATTGCCTACACCAGTGAATGCCTCTCTATATACACCAGGCATATACTTTTCTTAATTAGATACATCTTGCGTTAGCTTTTGAATTGGCAGATGAGTGAAAGATACTGCACAAGTGAACACATTTGTATGTGGTTTCAATATATCTCTAAGCTTCAGTGTGCTTTAAACCCACTTTCTGCTGCAGTCTTGTCCTTTCCCTGCCTTCCGAGCCTTCCTACCTTGCCTGCCTTCCTGCCTACATCCTAGGTGAGCCAGTTCAGGGTGCTAAACCAGTAAATACTCCTCTCTTCTGTGTTGCTAGGTTAGGTTTCTGCTGGTTAGCACTTGAACAGACTCATCAAGAGGCCAGACCAAAAAGAGATGGTGATCAGTGCTTCAGTGGTTTGGACTGACTGTTGGGAAGCACAGGTCACACTGTCATGTCTGTTGTACTGCTATTTTACTGACTTTCTATTCCATTAAAATACACCCCTTACATAAATCCTTAACTTGAATTCATTGTTGGTACACCACTTTTCTTGTTTCATATGTTTATATCACTCACTGGTGTTTTTCTTGCTATAATTATTTTTTTCTTTTCTTGCACAAGCAAACTTCCATTGAAACTTACTTTAAATTCTTTACCAGCCTTTTTCTTCCTCCTTTAGGAGTAGTAATCATACACAGAGGCAACTAGCTGTGTCTAGCAGCATTGCTTGCTAGGTCAGACTGTCCTCCCAGCCATATTCTGCCTCCCTGGAATACAGGCATGCAGTAGCCTTCCTCCCTGATTTTCCTGGGAAACATGAGCAGCTGTGTACCATGGGAAGCTCCAAGAGGTAAACCTTGAAACAGTCCAAAATTCCTATAGCGTTCTGCTGAGGAAATAGATACACCACGGGAGACATCTCACACCTTCCAGGAACTGAGAACCCAATAAATAAAAGCAAGAGAGCTTCCACTAAGGACATTATACATCTTGCAAGCTAAGGCCCCCACACAACAAACGTCTTCTTACTCCATGCCTCAACTCAGGATGTGTATGCATGTGTAAAGAGTGAGGGACCCAGAAAGTATGTATCTCTCATTCTCATTATCCTAGGATTTGCATATTTTCTGTCCAAACTGATAGAAATGCTAAGCTTCCACAAGATTTGCTAGGCTTTCTGGCCATTATTTTTAACTGAGTTTGCTTTTTCTGTATTGTATTATATCTCATATGTAGTTACCTACAAATACAGTTGCCATTAACCTGCTATGCAAGATTCAAATTGGAGACAGTATTTGCCATATATCTAAAGACAAGATGAAAGGGAGAGTCTGAATAAACCCATAAAAAAAGAATTTTTCGCTTTCTTATTTTGCTGTGCAAATTCAAAAGTTTAGGACTCTAGCAATCTTTCAGCAGTGATATAACGGAACAGAAATGCTGCTGGAGTTGAAAGACAGTTCTAGCCTGCCTGTGCTTTATTGATGAAAAAAAAGTATTTTTAGGGAAGGGAGGGCACTTCTCCCAATTCCTTTTGCAGAATCACTTTTATTTGCTTTGTTTTGATAGGAGTCTAAGGCCTCGGCTACTCTCCCAGCTTACACTTGAGAAAAGAGCTACTGATTTGAGAAGGAAAGGCATAAATTATTTTCCAGTGCAACAAATACTGAATATGCTGAATGTGTCACCCAACCTGGTATCTGCCTGCTTCAAAATCTGAAAGCAAGCAAGCACAACAGCTGCTCAACACCTACACTATGATATGTTTCATAAGGCAGAAGCTGCCAAATCTGGTTTTTTTCTTTTGTTTTGCTTTTCTAGAGAGAAACTCAGGCAGCTACAGCTAATGATGCCCTCCAAGTCTTCTACTTTTATATTTTTAGTTGCAAAATTCAATCTGTCTTGCTAGCAGCATTCAGCAAAATAGCATTGGCACTGAGTACAGGTCCTCTGTAGTAACAGCTCACTGTGAGTGAGAGCACAGCATTCTGTTAATTACTTTTAATTAAAACAAGTGCCTGCACACACACACGTACATACAGAAAGACTCTGTTTTTCTAGTGGCTTGGCTTCCTTTTCCTCATTGAAGGAAGAAGTCAAACTTTCTCATTAAATGCTTATATAAAAATGAAATAATTCTGAGGTTAACCAGAAATGCAGCTTAATCTTGTATAGAAACATGTGTGTGATTTTTTTTTTTTTCAGTTGCACAAATATAGCTGAAACTTGAAGTTGGCAGAGAATACTGTTTAAAAATATTTAGTCCCAGCATGTAAAAACTCGTTTTGTTACAGAATTCCTTTGTGAAAGGTGCAGCTATGCCATGCCTCTGCCAAAGTGATGGGAGCCGTATCGACAGTACGTTTTGGAAAATATCTGCATTTTGGGCTTGTAGTTACAAAAGTTAAACCGGAATGTACATGTTTTATATATCGGTTGGAAGGATACCACATCTAGTAATATTTTTTTAAGAGAGTGGAGAGAAGAAAAAGGAAAGCCTGCAGTTGGAGTCAAAGCTTCCCTCTGTTAGAACATGTCGGGATGAGCAGAGGTATGTGTGATGACACTTAGCATGTACCACTTACGGCTCTGGTTTATTCTTTCTAGCTGTCATCATGTACTGTAGTTATGATACATATGCTTAATTTTGGCTGTATACCTCATCTTTCTCTTCTCTGAGCGTGTTTAAGCTTTATGGAATAATAAGAGCTACTGACACATGTGATACTGTCTGCTGCCCAGGCGCAAGTCGTGCTCAGGTTTTGGTACTCTAAGAGCAGTTAAAAGCAGCATTTTGTGGCCACCGCTGTCTCATAAACTGTTGCCATGATGCTGTTGTCCCACAAGAGCTACTGGCTAATTGCCTGGCTCAGTCCCTGGCTGACACACCAAGCTGTCTTGACGCTGGGTGACTGCAACAGGTAGACTAGGTTAACCTGAAGCCTGGCTCTCCCAGCTGAGACAGGGAAGAGTGGGCAGAGGAGGATTTGGTCTTTGCTGTGGCCACTGTGGAAGGAGGTGAGTGGAAGCCATCATCCTGGTCAGACCAGATATATTCAAGTGGCACAACCACTTTATGTTCCTGGGCAGCACTTCAGGTAAACTGCGGACACCCACATTCATGGTCACATGCACATCAGTCTTCAAAATTACACAAATAAGCAAACTATAGATGAGATAGTGAAGCCTTGGGCCAGTTTTCTCACTTCTCAACTGAGGTCACTTACAGACATCACTGAAGGAGCTGTTTTTTTTCAATTACATTTCTGTAACAAGTTTCATAAAAGAAATCAGGAATAGCAGGGATTGTTTGCTCAGCCTGTTGGATCAGAGACATGAGATACAAATAATCCCCATCCTTTTTAATTAAGAATTGCAAAGTGCTGCTTCATCACTACAGACCTGTTTTTAAAGTAGATCCAATGTCTACTCATATTGAATGTCTCTTTAATAAACAATGAAGTCTATCTTTTTGTAAAAAACAATATTTAATTATAGGATATTATCACAGAGGATGGCTGCAATACTAATAGGAACTCATCTGTTCCAAGTCAATGTTCATGAATACAGAACTATATAGATGTGTGCACTTTAACTTGTGGAAAACTAATAACATTGTAAAACACAGTTGCTTGGAGATCAAAGAAACCTTTGTCTCACTGAGGCATTTGTGTGGCCTGTGTGAGTGCCTTGCACGCTTTAGGTAGGAAAGTTTTATAGAGCAACAATCATACCGAGTAAATTCACTCCAAAGCTCCCATAGTACGTATATAATACATGAATCTGAGGAATCAGTGGATACTGTATGAAAAGCATTATGCCGATACACTTTACCATTTTCTGGTTAGTATAGATTATTTTCCTTTTCCAAAATGCCCAAGCATATAATCCATCTAATTTAAATTTACAGATTATAGAACGAAGCAGAATGATGAGATACGCATACAGGGCTGTTCTTTTTCTGTCAAAGATTAGATCAAAATTTGTCACAGGGTCATCAATTATTTCGTAGTATTGAAAGCTTTTTCTCCCAAACAGAACAAGTTTTGTAGTGGTCTGTAAGAATTTCTCTTCTCAGAGAAGGAAATAAAGGCATGTAATCTTATATTTTCATGTCTTATCTGTTTTATACATGAAACAGGAATGTTGAACCACAAAAGAAGTACTAAATTTAAGCCTTTTTGAAATACATCAAAAATCCCATGTCTCATTTTTAAAGAGCCTCTCAGTTTAGTCTGGTTTAAAGGAAAAATTGTATTTGTGACATCTTAAAACAGTATTTTAATCTTTAATAGTAGGATGTTGTCCAAAGTGTTACCTAGGATATGTCTTCCTCGCCCAGCCAGCATCGTGCTGTGGTACCTGAGCTTGTTCATACTGCCAGCCGTATGCAGCAGGATGCTAAAACAGGGTAAGTGAGCACAGCATTTCATGAGGCGATTCAGCAGCTCTCTGCTGCTGGAGGCAGAGGTGTCCCACTTCTGTGCTCTCCACCCCTTCCATACCGACTGGGACTTGGTGAATCCCATCTCAATACCCCAGCAGCAGGCTAAGGCCTTTTTTGTCTGGATTAGTTTTCTGATGGTCTGGTGCATTGACTCAGTTAATGAAAGGGTCAGCTTAGCACCGGAGCCAGCCCAAGAGGTGGGTGGGAGCCTGCAGCCGGCAGCAGGTGGTGCCTGCACAAAGGAGAAGGGGGAAAGAGGGGCTATGGCATCCCCATTTGAGCAGGAATGACCTGCTGGGGGTGGGAAAACCCTAAAGGTATTTACTACCTCTGCCCAGCACTGCATTGAGCTTCACACAAGTCCCTTGTGGTAAGCTGCGTGCTGCTGGAGTTGTATGGAACAGAGATATTTATGTAGATTTTAGAATACCATCAGCAACCTTTACTTCCCACTCCCTTTGGCCTCTCTGACTACAGTGCATCTTCTGATTTGTCTTCTCACTTTGGAAAGACATCTATGCCCACATCTTTCCTCAATCAGGTGGTGGCCCAGGGTCCTGAGAGCTTTCCAACTTCCCTGGTTTTATGTGGATAAGGCTGTTGCTCTCAATAGAGCAGCCTCTGATGCAGGAGTAAGATAAGATGCCTGTCGTGAGTAGGCATTTGCTTGAGTGAAAAACAGATGTCCTGACCCAGGAGTTATGTCTTTTTTAAATGCCATGTATGAACTTTTTATCTCTCCTTAACAGAGCGGGAAAGTAAGCTCCCCAGCCTATAGACAGTGTCCCTTTGACACTGCCTAGCAGGCGCACGCCACATGGGCACACAGTCGTGCAGGTAGTTTTCCTCCAGGAAGCGCCACAATTTGCACTGTTCACAAACCGCAGGGTACTATTCTGTTTCCAGGCTCCTAATCCCTCTTACACACAATCCCTTACAACTTGAACTGGGGGGGGTGGAGGAGCAAGTTAAAAAGGAAGGAAAAAGGAAAATGAAACACAATGTACAGCCAGCCAGTGGCTGCCAGTTAGGGTGCACACAATCGACACCAGCTGCAGCCCAATTAAACCCGACATTCACAGGTGTTCCCAACAGACTCTGCACTTACAAAACCACTTTCTTGAAAATACCTAAGGCTTTAACACAGAAGCTCATTTCTTTTTTCCTCCTTTTTTTGAGGGGAAAAAAAAAATTCTTTAAAGCTGTTTAGAACACTTTAAATACAAAGTAAGTGAAAAGGACTTTCAGTCCACTGGAAAGAGTCGGTGCTTAATGCCAGAGTGGGGGAGAGTCAGCCAAACTGAATCACCCAGTGTAACCAATGGTTTCGAGAGAAAGATGGGTTATGTTGAATACTGTTTATTCAGGGAACAGTAACTGGGCATTTTATTGTTGCTGGGAGTAAGTGTGAGGGGGAAGTATGACTAGGTGCAAATCAGTTTCCTTTGGGATTCAGTTATTTGCACCTTAGCTGTGAGCTTGTGTGTGGCTTTGCTTATTACTGGTCAGTGTGTATACAGGTGGTTAAGATAGCAAATTTTTGCTCTCCTTTCCTCCCAGGATAACTCAATACAGTTGCCTTTTTGACTCTAAAGTGGGATTCTAAATTAGTTGCTTATTTTCTGATCTTAAAGCACTCATTGAGATGATAACTCAGTCCTTTATAAAAATATGGTTTTAACACATGAATTCAAAATTACTTCCACACTAGAAGAGGTCTGCAGACAGCAGACTAATGTAAGACCAGTAATTTGCTCTCATTACATTGAAAATGACAACTGTGTTTGTTAAACTTTGATTTAGAATTTAAATTAAGAATCAAACTAGGGTGTATTCCGGTGCTCCTGGATTCGGTAGTATTCAACCACACCTGGCTGGCTGTTCATCTCTGCAATAACACCTCAGAGCTCAGTAGTTATTGCTTAATTACCTGGTGCCTGGCCTGTTTAATCACTCTTCTTTCTGTCAATCACTTAATGTCTTCATTACTGCTTTAACAGTCAATGCTAAAAGCCACCCTGTATTCAGATGCAGTCAAGAATATCTATTTTGTCCTTCAATACATCAAGGTGCAATTTTGCCTTTGGAAGAGGACTAGGACATTATTTGTGTTCCTCACAGCACACAGAGATGCAAAAGACTTCACTTTTTTGTCTTTTTTAATATTGAAAAGGTAAAAATGGTGATCCCTTGGATTTGTATTTGAACATCATTAAGCATTGTCTTAAAACTGGCAGATATGTAATGTTGGTTCACAGCATTCATTTATAGAGGCAGGCAGAGGCTATTCATCCTGATAAATGCAATGGAGAAAAATCACCCAGGTTTCAAATTCACAGGCATGCAACCTAAATTAGATATTGTCACTCAGGAAAAGATACTGGATGCAGTGTGGATAATCTGAGAAAAATCATCTTGGCACTAATATGATGGCAGATACAGTAATAGAAAGGGAACCCAGGAACACTGCTTTGCCATGGTATGGCTCCCTCTGTGCCGTGTGGCTTCAGCGGCTCAACAGCACAAGAACAGAGAAGAACTAGTTAGTGAAGGCGACATGGCAGACAGGCTGAAGGATGGCCAAGTTCTGCAGGAGCTGGAACTGAATCACTGAGGACTCTGTAAAGACTTGACTGAGAGGGGATGAGATAAGACTGTAAAATCATTGACAGTACAGAGAAGGTGAATGGGAAGCAACAGATGAATCACTGTTCTTGTAACACCGGAACTAGGAGGCACTGGCTGAAATTACCAGGTTTAAGACAAGCCAAAATGCTTTTTTATAGAATGCATGGTTTGACTATGAACATTACAGGATAATGTTGTGTAGGCCAAAAGGAGAAGTGATTTAAGAAAGTAATTGGACAAATTCACTGAGGATAGGTCTGGTGCAAGTTTTTAAAACTGATGATCTAGATGCAGCTTCTGGTTTTGGAGTGTCACTAAGCCTGGGATGGATATGTACCTTGCTGCAAAGCCATGGGTTTTCTTCCTTCCTCTGCTGTCAATTTGGCCCTTTTTGCTGTGTTCCCTCTTTACCTCACTTGACCCAATCTATGTTTGTTTTAAATTTTGGCAGAAATGACATTTAAAAACCCTTCCATTGCTTAGTGTGGTAAGAAATGCCCTAATGTGACTGTGACAAATCTATGAAAAACTAGGAGACCTTAGGCCAATAACACAGTAGATTTCACCAGATGAATTTGCTCTCATTTCACTGTGGCTGTATTACTCCTTGTGTTTGCTTTCCACAAGTGATTTAGCTTTATTAGCTAGTGAGAATGCTGGTGAGGACTTTTTCTTTTTGAGTTTGCATACTTGAATGAAGAAAAATAATCACACTTGCCTTGTTGAATCTCTTACCTCAGAAACCTGATACTCTGGGTTAGCCAAGGAATGGAAACAATGCCATGTGACTTCTGTGACCAGACACAAGGGCCCAAATTCTAAACACTGTGCCAGAATGCCTGCTGTTTATTACTCAATAATACATAAAATATTTAGTCCACAAGAATTCTGAGTGCAGCCAGGAAAAGGGAGAATGATAGTTCATGCCTTAAAATTCTCCTTTCCTTAAAAGCAGCTGAAATGTTCCTGGGAAGTAAAATAAAAAATAATTATCAGTTTTCTTGGGCTTCCTCATGTCTAGTAGTTTTCAGTAATAGCAGAACTTAGTTCAGTCTTTAAGATTAAAATTAAAACCAAAAAACCCTTTGGAGGTTCATTATCATCATCGTTACTGATACTCTTGGGAAAGCATAGAGAAAAAGCATCATCAGAGGTATCAGCATATGGGCTGATATTCCTCCTAAGAGTATCAGTGTTCAAATGGAACAGGAATAAATGAGACTGGCAGTGCTGTTCCTTCTTTCTTGGATCTGGCAACTTGAGTCTTCAGCTTCTCCTTCAATAAAACCTATCAGCTCCAAAAAAGTGAACGTCTTGTGCTGTAGTGATACCCTCCTTCATAATTCTGATGTTATAGATCGATGATGGACTCTGTGAGCAGAATACAGCAGTCAAAACTTGCTGTAGTACATGCTGGGTTTTATAATGATGCCTGTAGAAACCCCCAGCAGGTCTCTTCCTCTTCGTTTATGTAAAACTTGCCTTATTGCACTATTTATCAAGGGGAAATGGACCCCTCCTTCAAAGACCAACACAAGTTTAGAGTCCAAGATGCTTTTCCATCAAGTCTTCTCCTTTTTGAAAGATTTCTAGGTTTGGTGTTAGACATGGATGGGGGAAGGGAGGTTTGATCCAGTTTGGGTTTTTTTCTTTTTCTTTAAGTAGATTTATTTTTGTGTTGAGATAGGGAAATAGTCACACTGTCTACTTGGAGAAAAACCTGAACAGGAAGACCAGTATCCCTCCGTTAACTTTCCAGATGATGTATTACTTACCTCTGCAAGAAGTTGGTGCACTAAATCTCAGCTATGCTTCCACATTTAACTTCCACATTTGTCTCTAAGTCCTGAAAAGCATTAAAATGCATAAGAGCAGTGTTTAGCTTCACTGCTCATTAGAGCAGCACAGAACTAACAGTAATATTGTTGTAACTTGACAAAGCCATCTAAATCCATGCATGTTTTCTCTTGAAAGCTTCCTAAACATGCTGCTAAATCCTCTGAAAAGCTACTAAACAGCTTTGGCAACCATTAGCACAGCATAAGCAGGGGAACTCCTTTCAGTAAGTGAACAAACAGAGAAAATATGCTGAATAGCTGGACAAATGTGTTTCAGCTGGCTCTTTCACTTACAGATATAAGGGAGCAGTCAATATCAATCACTGTTTTCCCTGTTGCACTGGAAATCACAATATCTCTTTTCATTCTGCAAGCTCTTTTCACCACAGTAATGTGTCTTTAGAATGACACTGGAATCAGTCTGTTTCCGCTGTCTAAAGTCCAGAGAGCTTAAAAACACATTGCAGGTTATGAGACCTTAACCCTCCTCCCCTTCCACTGCTCTCTCCTTCTAGCCTGCCTTTTGGAATTAATTGTTTTTACTTCTTTCCCAGTGTAAAGTTGAGAAAGAAAAGTGCCCACAGAACCTGGGAATATCTGCTCCTGTGCTTTAGGGACAGAAAAATGTATCTCTTGTTGTTGGGGCTTTAATTTATCAGGTGTCGTGTGGAGTTTAACACAAGGTAATATGATTATTAAGTTAATTTGCAACATCCTGTAATATGAAATGTAATGTTATTGTGGTTTCAATTTTGAGCTATATCCTGTTTCTTGGATGTCCTAATCACCCACAACCTCATTTATTAAAAATAGTTGGAGAAAATCTGACCATGTGAGCGTCTGGCATTTAGAGTATGTTGGTGTCTTGTGTTTGCTTTCTTCCTTTCAAGTAATGTATTTTATAATAGTAATTTTTTGTGGGGGTTTTCTTTATTGTTTCTTTGCAGATAACAGCAGTCTGCAGAGAAGCAGCCCTTCTAGCTCTTCAGGAAGACATACATGCCAAATCTATCATGGGACAGCACTTTCGGTACGCACTGACTATTGTGACCCCGAGAATTCCTGATTCGTTAATCCAGTTTTATGCAGATTATCAGCAGCAAAGTGGACTGCACGCGCTTTGAAAGGCAAATTAATACATACACCTATTCACAGTGTGAATAGTGTATTTCCTTTGTAAAGCTGTCAAAAGCCAAAGAATTTTGTATTGTGAGTAGAGTGTCTGAAATTAACTCAAGTGCAGAATTGTCATAATAAATGCCTATGTGGAAGTTTGGAGCATAACTGGTATCATGTAAAACTTCATATTTTTACAGTTCCAGTGGTATAATCTGCATTTTGGAGGTGATAAGATTGTTAGTTTAAGTCAATTTATTGGAGTGTGTATCTGTAAATCAAAAAGTAATTATCAAATTCTGAATTTTTGGTGGATTCTTGGCCCTAAAGAGAGTAGCAGCAAGTGTCATTACTGCCTTCATTTGTTCCTGCCTCAGCCGTAGTCTGATCCCAGGGACTGTCTCAGTGAGGCACAGACCTGAGGAGTGGCCTCACTACAAAAAATGCTGACAATTATTCTGAACCTTTTGATTTATGATCTCCAGAAAAGCTGCCAAACAGGCTTGATGAACATAGAGTTTTCCGAGGTAAAGCTAAGGTATCATGACTGATGACAATGAAACATTTGTTTTTGGTTTTAAACAACTCCTCTTTACACGTACTGGGAATTAGGCATCTTTAAAACTGTACATCCCTTGGCTAACCGAAAACCACTGCCAGGCCTCAGCAAAAGATTTCTATTGTTATTTGTTTGTTTCCATCAAAATAAATAGGAATGTTGATTGGTAATTTAAAGCTGGCCACTTGAATGAATACTAATTAATGAATAAGAAAACCTCCTTGCAAAAACTGTTATAAATGACCACAAAATAGTTCAGGGACAGGTAAAATCTTTTGGGCTTATTTCTTTGTTATATTGAAATGACTATGGGTCTTTATAGGTTCTCTACTTTGCACTCAATATGAAATGAAGATAAGTAAACTCATTTTCAGCTTTTTTCCCCCACAGTAGAAAGACTGAGCTTTTCTATTCCATACATGAAAAATAGAGGGAAAGATAAAGCAAAAACAATACAAACTTGAATCAAAATGGGAAAGAAAAAAAAATAAACCCCCTCAATTTCAGTGGGGAATTCTGTGTTTTCCTGGTGTTTTGCAGGTAAATAGAAGGCTTTCCAGGTCAAAATTTTAGCCAAATCCAGCTTTCATTTGTTGAAGTAAACAAATATATTTTTAGGCTCTGTGTAAAGTTATTTTTTGGATTTGTTTATCGATGGTTCTGAAGACTTTTCTTTCTTGCAGCCATTAGATATATATTCAGAAGAGTAGTAATTATTTAGAAATTTCCATAAATTTATGAGAAATTTGTGTATATCTAAGAGAGACTTCTACTATATTTACTTAAGTTATCAATATGAAATTTTAAAAGTAATCTCTTGGCCTTGATTATGGTTTTTCTCTTTTAGTTCCACTCTGTACATAATTTGCAGCTTTTAAACAGAAATATACTATTTTTATATAGCAACTTTTCTATTTTATTTTAAACTCTTGTTGTTATAATTAGCATTTAATTTTACTATCTCTGAAAAGGGTTAGAGCATGAGAAAAAGCATGTCGTTCACTTAGTTCATGTGATGTATGGGCAGTTTTTTTTCTTTTTTCATTGTTTGACCTTTTAATAGTACAACAGACAGAGGGAATTAAGAAAATTATAAATTGGAAAAGTTGCCTTGGGGATCAAGACTGTATTTGAAACTACTTTATCATCTTTTTCTAACTTTTATATACTACATCTTGAAACTCAGGTTGTGAACTGTTTATTATAACCATTGCATTTTTGATAATTCCAAAAATTAAATGCCACACTGTTATCCCCTGGTACTTTCCTCCAGTGTGTGTTCCTGAAGGAAGGAAAGAAAAACTAGTTTTTACTGCCAATAATGAATTCTGTTTATAATTTTATATCCTAAAAATAACACTATTGATGCTCCAGATCCGTAGCAAAACTAAATCGCCATTTCTTGGGAAGTGTTCAGTCAGATCCCTTGGGAATGTCCACCAACGCAAGAATCTGAACGGAGAGAGGCAGGTAGGAGCTGGCTGCCCTTTCTGTACGTGGGCTTCTGTTGCCACTAGTGAGAATTTGCACATTGAATTTTAGGACATTAGGAGAGAATGCTGGTCCATGACTGCTGTTCATGCTTTAGGAGAGAACCTATCCCTGCAAACATTTGTCCTCTCATCTGCACAGTACCACATGTATCCACGTGGTACCAAATCTCTTGATACATACCTACATGCCTGAAGGGATTTTAAATGTAGGAAGCTGCCTTTTTTTACGTTGGGTTTGTAGGACTTGGTTTTTAAAAAAGCAAGATACTGTTAAAATCTGAAGTCCCTAGAAGGTTTCTGTTGCTCCCAAAGACTGATTCCACTCAAAATCTTGCTCCATCCCAAGCCACAGATAAATTGAGATTTAAAGGAAGGTGTGGCGATTCCCCTTCTCTTTCCTAATGACAGATCACCATTATCATGAACTACCACCTTGAAACTTCACAAAAATCTGGAAAGTAACCAAAAATTCAGTTTTGGCCAAAGCATATCAGCAACCTAGTCCTTTCAGAATCCAGCCTGGTGAACACTTTTGCACCCTCACCCTCTCATTGGAACTTACTGATGAAGGCACTGTAGGACAGAGCACTTCTGAAGTATCTTCCATTAACCTGTCATTTAAATGAGTGTTTTTTAATTCAGAGCTGAACTTTTCACAGGGTGTTTTACTGAACACATTGTGCCTTGGCACTAAATCAAATTGCTTGCAGTGTGAGGACATATAAGCCTGAACACCTCCATGCTTCAGAGTAAATCAAAGATAGAGGCATTCTTTCTTCTGCTGGGTTAATCACGTTTACTGTTGTTGGATGTTTCCCTGAGATTTACTTTTAATAAAATGATAGAGCCCCTGTGAATAGAAGAGAATGAATCTGAGAAGAATCTCTTCCATCCTCTCTTTAACTGCTGAAGTGGTTCCTAGACTTATTTCTTTACGTTCTTTAGAAATACAGTCTTTTTCCTGCCTGCCATTATCTTTTGGAGCCAGTTTTTGGCCCCAATACTGCTTGAGTTGCAGAATTGTTAACATTAAATCAGCTTTTCAACGTTTCAGGCACATTTTGTTTAAATACAAAGTCTAACTTTTTCCTCCAATAACAGCGTCTTTGAAATTGGCATAAAATGTCTTTTGACAGGTTTGCCAAAAATGACCAGGAGAATATTTATGATCAAAATGAAAAAATGTCTTCACTTAACTTGAGAAAAAGTTCAGTCCTGTGTTCTCCCTAATGTATAAACCAGATTTTCACTGCAGGTGCGATATACAATTCTTAATCCTGGAAAAAGAATGAAGTTTATTGTGGATAATTTTTCTGCAGTCGCTAAATGAGAACAGAACATAGGTTTACTGAGTTCAGGTGCAAGGGTGAACATCAGGGACAAGATAATTTTCAAAGATGGATATTCAAAATCACTGGATTTAGATTTGTCAGCCCTTTCAAATATTGTACCCTGAAAGTTTATTTTTCTGGCTTGTGTATGCTGGCTCTTTCCTTTCAGTTTCTTTACTCATTTTAAATGTCAAACTGTGGTTCTTCTCCTTCAGAAACTGGGCACGTGCCAAACATAATGCTCCTATAACTGAACATCAGGCGATTCTTGCTGCAGGAAGGCTGGCTATAGATGGCTTTTCCCTGTGAAGGCTTCAGACTCTGTGCTGATGAGGTGTGGAGAGGAGTAGAGAGAAAGCCAAACTCTAAAGCCTGGTGTTTTATAGTGTGTACTGCCCATTAAGCTGAAGTTAAGTGATGGACACAAGTTCATGGGCGGGAGAACTCTCCTTATTGCAACAGGCAAGTATCAGTGCTGTGGAGGAGGCAGATCCTTAAGGCTTTTGGATGTTTCTGGCTCTCCCAGAGAAACCGGTCAATTGGGTGGGCGAAACAGTATTACCAAAACTAGAAAAGCAAATGTCCAGTGGTTGGGGTAGCTCAATATGTAGTGATAAGTAGGAGAAAACTTAGAAGCAATTGTACTTGGAAGATGAAGAGTCAGGCAGACACCTACTGTCAAAACCTTGCCAAAAGCCCGTGAAAGAATTAGTAAAAAGCAGGCATGAAGAATTCTCCCTGCTACCTGTGATCGCAAAGCTGGGACAAAACTGAATGTGCTTCCTTCACACTCCTGTGGTTTGGGATTACCCATGTGCTAATGCAGTCAGGGTGCAGGAAGTGGCTTGCAGTGGGAGCTGGGACAAACTGACCTGCGCCTTGACCTGCTCATGACACATATGATGGGGAGGCCCACTCTTTGGCCACCACTGACAAAGCCAGCACATAAGGACAGGTGGGATGAAGGACAGTGAATAATCTTTGCATTTTGGCTACTCCAGCATAAACTGATGGCCACTGAACTCAGGAGCCAGGTGGCCTATGTAAAGCTTTTTGTAGCTGCTCCAAACTGTGTCTTGAGGTCCTGATCAATATGGAGCTAACCTATAAAAGAGTTGCATTTGGAAGATTGGTTTTACATTGTGACCCTTTTGTATTTGTATTTAATGTTCTTGTTATGGTTGTAGTGAATTGCTGTAATTTTTACCTACTATGAACCCCAAATTCTTCTGCTTTTGCTGACACATTTTTTTTCCTGACACGAAAGAAAATACTGTAGGTAATCTAATGTGTGCAATTTAATAAAGAGCTTTTACTAGGGAGTAGAATCACAGTTGTAGTTGTGCACGTTTTGAATGGCAGGTTAACATCTGTAAGACAAATATTTCAACTGAAACCTATTCCTAATCTTGGGGCTTGTGTCTGCTTTTTTTTGCAACTGCTACCTATTCATTTATTAATCTTTTCTGCAGGAAACTCAGCCATGCATTTCCTCCAGGGCTTTATATGTTCTGTGTTAAATATTTTAAATGGTGTCATTCTTCCCTGCAGACTTAAATCCAAGGGCTCCAGAGTCCTGATAAATCTGTGTTTTCTCTGTTGACTAGTCCGCCAAGGACCAAACCCTGGTGTTTGCGTGGCAGGCCTCCAGCAAGAGCCCAGGGATGGCAAGAAAAGGCAATGGCAACCAGATGACATTCTTTCCCTTTGAATTAGTGTAGAGTCATTGCTCAAATAGATTTCAGATCCTTCCCACAAAATTTGAGGCTAGTGTGTTGACTGCCTGTGCCTATGCAAGACCCACGGCAATAAAGCTTGGATTCATCTAAAAGATTAAGGGAGCGGAGTCGCTCTCGCTTTCCTCAGTACTCATTGAAGAAATGCTTAAAGACAGTCCAGACAGTGATTTATCACAGCTAAGAGCTGAACTACCTTTTTGGAGGTCCAAAAGGGATAACTGATGTCAAGAGAGGCCCCATGGCAATTATCTACAGAAAGTGCCTTAAAATAGGTGGAAGGAATTGAGAACAGTAACTCTCAAAATACTGAGAAAAATATTTTATCAACTTGTGCAAATATATCCTGTTTGCATAAATGGTTCTGGAAATGCTGTTGTTCTCTTCCTCTCAATACCTGTGTCTGTGTGGCATGGCAGTGTGCTCTTAACCACACACACCTCTGATTTTTTTTATCTTTTTAGTAACAGACAGGAGTTTTCACATCCCTGTTTGGTAAAGTAAATGGCTCCACATCAGCGGAGTGTGGAAAGGGCTTTGATAACCTTCAAGGTGAAATACTTGTCAGCTCTCACTTTATCCAGGAACGGATTATCTGGGCTGTGGAATAATGAGGTCATGTCTTCCCTCCACACTGCTGGCAAGAGCTTCAAATTTCACACAGGGGTAGCTGCTTACATCAAGCCAGCTTTGCTTAATGCCGTTTAAAGCTACCTCCATTTTCTGTCAGCAAGTTTTTACCAAACTGAGGATGTGAAATGTGTTCGTATAGCCTTATTTGCATTATGTGAGGTGTTTCCATGGTCTGTGGATTGCTGTCTTAACAGAGAGTTGATTGGTTTTGATGCAGAAGTGCAAGATGCAAGTAGCAGAGTGACTTGCCTGTGCTGCATACAGGCAGGCATTGCTTATGAGGAACGTAGAGCAGGATTTGGCAGGTGAGTGGACCAAGGCCACATAGCTCTTTTCAGGTGAGTGTCCCACTAGTCAACTTGCTGCACTGCCATGAGCCTAAATCTGCAGTTTTTATGCAGAGCTACTGCATTGTGAGTGGCCACCGACATGAAAGATCCCTAAAGCACACAAGCTGTGGATGTTAAGGCCTATGGGTGCTTAAGTAGATTAGCAAACAAACAAATCCTTTAATACTCTGGAATGGTTCCTCACCACCTAAGTAGAGATTATTCCACCAAACCAGCAAATTTTACCCTTCTACCTAGTGTAAAATATGCCTTTCAGATAGCTAAGTTCTTTAATAAGCACTCATGGTTAATAAGTACTCATGGTTAAAAAATAATTTTAAAATAAAGGAAATAGGAAAGTATATTGAAAACTTCTGTGTGGATTTCAAAAAAGGCACAAAAATGTTAGACAGACCCTGTGAAAACTGAGGTTACTACAGTGCTGGCCGTCGCGTACAAAGGATGCGACACCAGGAAGGTCACTACCACAGAAGATGTTATCCTTACTATTAGTTTTACAGAACTCATTACCATTTTATGTACAAATGTGTGACATAACTCACCACCACTTTCTTCTTAGTATTGTAAAAATCTTGGTTAAACTGTCTACATGTCTTGGTTAAACATGTAGAAACAACGGGTTACCTTGGTCTGATTCCGTTTCCAGGCTTTCATCATCTGTAATTTTAGTAAAAAAGTGCTTTTGTTAATATGCAATGCATCATAGTAACCGGTTACACTTTTACTACAAAAGGGTGTTTTATTTTCCTGAGGGATGAATAGTAATCAAGTATCAGCTGGTAGTGCCAAGTCCCTTGATAACACAATTGGCTGCATACAGCTTTGTTAGGCCCTTTCCTGCACTTGCCGGGAGAGACTTAAAAGAAGATGGTAGGAAAGCTGTTCTTTCCCTACTTGCGTGTTGGGATCGGAATTTTGGGATCCTTTTGTCTGCTGGGTGAAAAGGTGAGTGCCTGCATCGACTGGTGAAGCCCTTACTGATTAACAGTGGTGAGGGAAAGGTGGGAGAGGAGATAGAAAAATGTTTGAAAATAAACATGTGAATTAGGAAGATTACCCTGAGATTAAACACTGACTGACTTTAATGTGGAAGGGTGGGGGTTGATGGAGTTGGAAGGTGACAGAAAGTGGGAATACTGATTATAATCAGAGTAGGGGCTGATTTGTGTTATTTTGATGCTGATTTCAGTGTGATGGTGATCTGAGGGAAGGCTACAATCACCCTGGCCCTATATAGGAAGTGTCTCTATGCTAAGCACCAAGTGGAATCTGGCTTTGATCTCATTAACCCCATCAGCACTAGATTAGCAGATGTGTTTCTGGAGTTTGACTCTTCAGATGCTTAAGGTGTATGTACGGTGGCAGCAGGGCAGCACAAGGTGTTTGATGTGTATGGCAGTGAGACCTCTCTGAAGTCTTTGGAGGAACCCCTCTTGATATGCAGCAAGCCCCACATGTGCAGAGAGTTTTTACAGATCTTTTTTTTTTTCCTCCTAGAAATATTTAATTGTCATATCATTGGCAGGGTTCAGAACAGTTGAAGAAACTTGAGAAGAAAAAGTTAAGACTTCTGATTTTTTCAGAAATTTAGTATCAGGTAATGTTATCAAGAGGAAGGAGGGGAGTTCTGCCCTTTTTCTCAATGAGAAGAAGAAGAAGAGTTGGGGAATAAAAATCTAAGAAAGTGGGGAGGAAAAGAAAAGAGTAGAAAGTGTGTGTGCAAAGTTTCCTCCTTTCTTCTAAAGTCCACTCGTTTATTTCTAAACTCTACAAGAAAAACAATGAGATAGAGAAGGAAAACCCACAGCAACAGTAACAAGCTCAGAGGTTTTATTTTTCTAGAAGCATCTGTAGCCATCAGAAGGATCTTGTACGTTCAACAGATCATTTTGTTCCTCACTACTGGTTTTCTGTGACTTTTGAAAAAGGACATGCAAAGAGCTGATGTGAGTTATGTGCAGGAAGCTGCACAGGACAGGGGGAGCAGTGTGGGAGGTGTTGCAGGGCAGAAATGATGGCATAGCATGAAGAGCAGGGTCCCAGAACAGCACCCTAGCCTGGGTAAGAGCAGCTGTGTGCCGTCTCCAGCAGCAGAGCTGAAGCAGAGCTCTGAGAAGAACAGCATCCTTGGACTGGTGTTTTCTGTGCTGCACAAAGCCTCAGAAGAAACTGAGGCAGTGCCCTGTGCTGTTGCTGTGGCCATTGCTGCTGGTAAGCTCTGCTGCACTGCCCAAACAAGACTTACTTAGACAATTTGCTGTTATAACTTCCCCTTATTTATCCCTGCCAGCAGTGTAGCATCCACCCTGGTATGGACATGGTGACTATTTCAAATTAATTTGAGGTTATGTTGTCCGTGTTCACCCAGGCAGAATTTGCACACTGTGATGACAAAATCAGCCTCACGCTGAGCATCAGGTGGAGGAGATATTGTTAGTAACCTTTAGGCTTTATTTTTGTTTTAAATTCCTCAAGTTCTAACCCTGTAAAAGAAATTACAATAGATCAAATGAAAAAAGAAAATTCTGCGTTACTGCAGGTGCCTATTTTGATGGTATCTAAAATGGAAGTGTATGAATGTCAAGAGTATTCTCAGCCAAACCAATTGGGTTTTGTCTGGTGGTTCCTTCAGAATAAAGTATGGTTCACTGTTTGCTTTGGGTGTGTTTTCGAAAGGGCTTATTTGGAAGAGCATCTTGGAGATGGCTTTGCACAAAGATGTGTTTTATATGTTGAAGTCAGTTCCATTAGGATTGGACTTAGTGTGACTTTTTGGGAAGAGTCAATATCCTCACTGTGATGAGTGTCTTATAATTTTAAGATGGATGTATCCTATTGCATTGTCTTGGAAGAGACCACAGAAGAAGCTGAAGAAGTTGAGACTGAGCTTGGAAGTGTGAGCAGAATGTGTTCTAGGTGACTTCTCTTCTGAGGCACTTTGCCATGCTCTGGAGCAACTTAAGTTATTTTTGTAGTAGTTCCATTTGGTGGTCTCTGTACAGGTAGGAACACCAATTGGTCCTCAGGGGACAGGAGTAACACCTCATAGGCAGAAAAAAAAAAGACAAAAGAAAACTTCTCTCAACAGTGAATGTGCTGCTGTTATCTGAGAGCTGCAGGGACTCTGCTGCAGTGAAGAGCAGTCATTCTTTTTCTTTTCTTGCTGCTGCTAAGCAGCAAATGGTCCTTAAAGTGGTGGCAGTAGAACAACATGAGGTCTGAGGCTTTGATCATTGCTCCTTCATAAACACCTCCACGTGCTTTCTGGTTTGGGCAAGCCTTGTGTTTGTCCTCCCCACACTGCTCTTGAGTTTTCCGCTTCCAGGTTATTTCCTGCCTTGGATCTCAGGGGTGGCATGATTTAAAATACATCTATATGCATGAAATATATCTAAAATGATATTCCCGCTGATATCTTAAGCTCCTGAAAATTGTACCATGCTTTCCAATCACACATGGGGTTAAAATTACTCTTTACCGGATAAAATAAATTAGCAATGTAGGACATGTTTTCTTTCTCTGAAACTGAGGCTGGTTTTAAATGAAAGTTGTATTGTTTTGTTGGTACTTTTTTACCGAGGCTGTTTTCCCCACATGTAGAAGCTGTTGTTGCTCTGTAGGAAGCTTTTCAGGCTAGGAGTCAAATTTGATGGCCCAGTTGGTTCTTATTGTGACACCTTAGGAAGACATTTCTCCCTCATGAGACTTACTCTCTCCCTCTTTTGTAAAGTACTTTATTTCTATACTCTACCCTTCAGTCAGGGGATCTCAAAGTTCTGTGCTAGCTCTAAAGTTCTGCTGTTGCAGCAACTAAAGGAAAGATCCCCCTTCATGGTGATAGTAGTGTGTGTGTGGAAGGAAAATAATGGTTGTTATGACATGCTAAGACCCTGCAGTTGTAACACATTTGTCCTGCCTTATGTAAGGGCTGGAAACAGAATGCGTATAATAACCTCGGGTTTTTAATCTCTGCAAAACATAATTATTTGGAAGGGTGGTTGGAGGGGTAAGCTAGAAAAAATAAACTACTAGTATAATAACATCCATATTAAAAAAAACAACCAACACAGATTTAACATGTTATATAATCTCTGTTAAACTTGCTCTGGGAAATCCTCCAAGAACCAGTGTCAGTCTCCATTTTGTGCAAGTCTGTACATAACATTTATAAGAATTTGTGTGCAGCTGGGTGGGGAAACAGTGAAATAAGAAGTTAGAACAGAATGTAGCCTCACCAAAGTCTTTCTGCAGTGGAGCATTCAAAGCAGAAGTCGAGGGAGGTTTATTCCTTTGCAGCTCATTCCACAAAACCACCCCCCCTGCACACGCAACTTCCAGAGCTGCATCCTAGGCAGTGTGTTTCCCAGTGCACTCGCATCTCACTTCTGACATCAAGCAGCAGTCTGAAAGGCTTCTAGGCATATTAATCTCATAAGTAAGTGCTGCTTTGAGATGTTATGTTAAAAAATAGTTCAGTTCTCTCAGCTGGATGCTGCCATGCCATGGGAAGCATCTAGCATGTTGTTCGTGGCCCCGTCAGCTACACTGATGGTACCTTTCAGTTTACGTTTGCTCTGTTGCATACAGGTACAGCAAATAATTTAATGATTCCTAAACTTAATGACTTAAATACATGGGGGAAAGCTGCTGAAAACAGGAATTATTTGCACTGCTTTTGTGAAATGCAGAAGAAACTCTTGGCACTTTTCTGCCAAAAGGCAAGCCTGGCTATTGATCTGCTTCTCCTGCTGAGCTTTTGTCATCTTTTTTGTCCTTTCCACCTTCCTCTTTCTCTTCTGGCATTGTTATGCTGCTTCTTTCCCATTCCCTGCCAGAGAGGGTTGTTGTCCTCTGCACAGCTCAGCAGAGCAGCAAGTGGTGCTGAAAATACTGATTATGTGGAAGTGATTTGGGATATGGCATATTTCAGCAAGCAAGCATGTAATACAGGAGCATTTGTAAGCTTTTGCTGAGGCATCCTTTCTAGTGAAGTTCTTTGAGGAGACTGGGATTTGAGTTTTATTTGCTTGTGTCCAGACCATTCTTCTGATAAAGAGATTAAGTTCTCTTCAGAAAAGGTAAACTGTGGAAAAGTATATTGCAAAAAGTCATATTGCATTTGGTTTTGCAAAATGGGGCATAATCCAAATTCCATTTGAAAACAATGAGTGTGTAATAAACGTAAGAATTGGCTCTTGCTTACAACTGCCAAGAACTTCATGAAGGCCTTGCTTTTGTTTTCCTCAGAAGTTCACTTTTTGGTAATGCTCTTTGTCAGGAAATCAGCTGGGAGCTAGATAAAACAATGCACTGATGAGGTTAGTGCTGAATGTTAATACACTTGACTAAGCCATGTGTCTTGCCATGTATTATGGCTTGCTTCAGGGCCCAGTAGAGTGGCTTTGAGTCTTCAGTAGTGTCAGCAGGCTTTAAACAGCTCAGTTGGTGTCTGTGAATTTTACTTTCCAGCGAGGCTGTGCAACTTAATTTTTATTACCAAGAGTAAAAATGCATTTGAGGTTAGTGAAGTCCACAGCGCTGGGAACTCCATTGTCTTTTTCTTTTTTTCTTGTTGTTTTTTTTTGTTTGTTTTTTTTTTTTTTTTCCTCTCCCAGAACTAGAAAGAGCAGTAGGAAACGCATGCTGTCTTTCTGGTGCACTACATATGCAACCTGGGCAAGGAGGAGGAAGAAAACATGCAGTGCTGACTGGATTCTGCTGTTGAAGGCTTTGCTCTGGAGCCTGTTCTTCAACCTGCCTCCAAAATACAATTTTATTGATGTTTTTGAAAACATTTCTTGAAGTTTGTCTGCCCCTTCCTTGTACCATTGTGATTTCACTTGAAATCAAGTGGTCTTCTACAACATATACTGAGAAAATATTTTTTCTTTTTTTATAATTTTAGTTCAAAGTGTAAGTTTATAATAGATCCAATGGACCAATGGTCTCTGTCTAAACTACCTCTAATATCAACAGCAGCTAGTTTAGCTGTTCTGCAAGGAGCAAAGTTGAAAGTGTTTCACATTTATAGCACCTCTTTCATTTACTTTGCATCTTTATAGGTATAAACTACTATGCATATTGGTATTCAGGTACCTAACAGTACATGGAAAGATGCATATTCTTTAGAAAAAGCATGTCTTCAGAAATTCTCAACATCAGTTGACGGGAACCTACAGATCTGCTTGAGATGAAATATGCTTTTATTGATACATCTCTCTGTTCCCAAGTTTGACTTCCCAGTTTTACTCCAAAGGAAAGGAGTGGCTTTAGGTACTCTTTTTTAGATTTCTGTGCTCTGTTTTGAATGTTGCTCCTTTGATAAGCTAAGAGTATCATATTCCGTGGTCAGTATAACAAGTTGTTAGTTTTTTGCCATAAGCAAATTAATTTTTTTGTGTACTTGAAAATTTCTGGTATGTTTATGAACCTCAACTTTTAACCTGATTGGTGCCAAAGATTATTGCCAATGTAGTAAGAGCCGGTAGGACATCCTAGTTAGATATTGTTATCAGCCCACAGGAACTAGGTAGGAAGTTGTTTTTAACAACTGAACTCATAGTCATTTAACATGCACCTCCACTTCCAACATTTCCATGGTTTGTGGCTGGCTGGCCTTCTCAGTGTCTCCTCAGTGACTTGTCTACCTCAACTTTCTCTTTTAGTAGTTGCTCACAGATGTGCTATCTTCTACATGCCTTCTGTCTTTGCTGTCCACATAACAAGTAACCTTGTTGGTTTTCCTGACAGGGTTCTTCATTTCTATCTCTCCTTTCTGCAGGGCAGGGGAGGGGGGAGGATATTTCCTGGCATGATGGAAAGCCCTTCATGATGAAAAGTAATTTGTTCCTTTCAAGCAGAAAAATCCACACTTTCCCATAGTTTGCAATTAATGTGGGTATGAAATAGCTGAAAATCCAGCACTCTTAGCTATTTCAGTGGCAGATTCAATTTTTAATATTTTAAGTAGCAAATATTTCCTATGTTTCAATAAGAAGCTCTTTCATAAGAGGCCAATTTTTGAGTTTGTTTCTTTTAAAAACTTCAACTTTTTGCATTTACCTTCCAGTAGAGTTATATGTTCTGCCATACTGCCATGACCGGTGTATAGAAGGTGATAATCAGTAACTTATTCTGATTGACATTAGTAATTGCTATAGAATTGACTTGACATCTAGATAGCATTTAGTGCTAGGCAGTATGTTTCAGTAACACTGTGAAGGATGAAACACAAGATTTTCAAGATCTGCCTGGGGAGGTTAGACGATAGGAATTTTCCCTTATTGCCTTAGAAACAACTTATTTTTACTGTGACTTCCTATGAACTGCTGGGCACTTCTGCTTTGAAAGAATCGGCATCCTGGAAATTTAAGTCTACAGGAGCTACTGGAGCATTTGTAGTTGACTCTTAAGTTTTTTTTTTTTTCATGTGGCAAGTTCAAAAAAGAAAAGCAAATGGTTTTGAAAAGTAATTTTTGGCACCAATTCAGCTCCAAAAATGTTTTCTATTTAATTCCTATGTTTCACACTGTTTGTGTGATGAAATATGAGTATCACTGCTTCTGAGTTGCTGTACTCTTGTAGAGTTGTGGTGAGAGATCTTTTCCATGTCTCTTTAATCATAGAAGAGTAAAAGAAAGGTGTGGGGGTTGTTTTGTGGGTTTTTTTCCCCTCTACAATACCTTCAACACAGAATATCATAGCGATATACTGAAAATTATTTCTTAGCTGCATAAGAATATCGTAGGCTTCTGTTTCAAGTTTCTGGAGATGGAACATTTGGAGAAGAAATAAAAAAGTAGTGTTAGCTTGCTGTGAGAACAGAACAGTGTTTAAGTCCTAACAGATATATGTTTAAGTTTTGATCAGCCCTCTACAGAGCTGAAATCCAGTCTGGTGATGACAGCTATTTCACTTATTTTAAGAGGTATGGACATAAATAGCAGCTGAGCAGTTGACCTCAGTATCTGCTGAGGCTAAAGACAACCTTTTTTTGAATATTCTGAGGTCTCTGTCTAGCCTTCCATGTGTAAAAGACTGGAACCCACTGAGGAACTGTTTGCTGTTTTGAGTTTTTTGATTTGTTTAATAAACAGGACATGAAATTGCTACAAACACTGAATTCAGTCATGCAATGATATACTTACTCCTAAGCTAATGTAAAAAGCACTGGAAACACACAGTAAGAATGCTAGAAAAATGTGCTGTGTTTTGTTTTTTTCAACAGGGCACACTTGGCATTTTTATCTTTATTAGATGCTTCCTTTAAGCCAGATTATACCAGTGCAGATGTACGTCAAAGACCTGTAAGCAACAGTACAGTACCTCCTTTGTGAATACTTCCATATTGCAGCTATGGTCCAAGAAATATCATCTTGCAGTAGCATTATGGCAGTGGTCTGGAAAGTTAGCATGCTACTATAGGGGAAATAATCCATTTTCTGCATAATTTCCAAAACTGCTGAGCTTCAGTTTCCTGAACTTAGGAAGCAATAGATACAAGATCGTAATTAGCCTTTGAGATACTTTAAACAGAGTAGTGGATATGGCCATAATGTATTGGAATTCTTTGGCTTCTCAAGAATACCATGTTTAATGAATCACAGAAAGAAACAAGAATCACACCAGTGGTTTCAGAATAGAGAGCTACTGAGGGAATCTAAAAGAGGACCACCCCCCCAACCCAAACACACAAACACACACACACACACTATTTTTGGTATCATAACATACACATGTTAAGTGTGTACATGTTCTTCTGGATGAGAACCAGCAGGAGAGGTGGCACAAGCTTTCCTAGCAGCACAGCTCCTGCCTCTTCTATGGCCTGTCTCCCACCCTGGTGGAAATGAGAGGCTTGATCATCAGTAACATGACAGTATGTGCATTGGCATGTGTGGTTTATGGGCTTTGTTGTTAAAGGTTTTTTCAGTCTTTTTTGGTGAGGGAAATCTGACCTTTTTAACCCAAACGGTCTTGAGGGATAATATGTTGTGGGTTTTTTAATATATGTAAAATACATGCATATATTAGGTATATAATAAAGTAATTAGAACAAAGAGAGAACACACAAACTATCCCCATAACACAGAAGTCTCCTGACTTCATTTATCCCAAAGGGAGCCAACATTAATTTTGATTTCCCTAAGAACAGTATCTGGCCCTTGACACTGAATATTCCTTGACAGATAGTTGTTATTACAGAGCAAAATCTCAAGATGCGACTAGCAAGCTCTTCTAGAGTACAACAAACCACAGCAAGCATGCAAGGGATATCTTGGCACTTAATTCAATACTTGAACTGCCAAATGCAAAATAGAATATTTTGGAGATGTATTACCCATAAAATGAGAAAAAAAAAAAGCAGATTAATGGCAAAATTATATTTTATCATTCTCTTATTGGGATGCAGCAAACTACCACTGACATTGCTGTACTCTTGTAGAGTTGTGGTGGGGATCTTTTCCACCTTTTCCACCATAAAAGTGTAAAAGAAAAGTGGAGGGTTGGCTGGTTTGTTTTTTCCCATGAGAAGTCAAAGTCTGTAAGTTCTTACGTATTGAAGCAGATGATGCTGCAGCCTGAAATATATGTGGCTCTGTCACAGAGACAATCTGTGGCATGTTCATTTTCCTGGAGCCAATTCCTGGTCCAAAAGCAATGGCAGCACCCTAGCTATTTGAGAATTGGATCTCTAGATAGACTCTGCCATAGGCATCATTTGGTGTTATACACCTGTATTCAGACTCAGGGGAAGATGTTTCTGTGGGGGGAAAAAAGACAAAAAAATCAGCACTTGGTGCATACTTCTTTTCATGAATCCATGGAAAAAATGCTTGCATTCCAGGAAATTGAAGGTCATCTTTTAAAATCTCATTGGCCTTTTGATTGGTAAAGCAGAACCAAGACGTGACATAGCTGCTAAGTTACTGCTTCCCTACAGAAGCTGTTACAGCTGTGGAGAGAAGCTAAACTTAGTTGTTGACACGCTGTTCTTGAGAACGACAAAAGAGATTGTGTTCATTAGGCCAATCCCATCATTCTTGTTAAAAGCAGTCTCAGGTTTCCATGTATATTTTCAAATCAAATTAGAAACGCTGCTCCTGAGACCTCCTTCAGCTGACAGTGACAGATTGCACAACCTGATAAATAGTAGGCATTCCTAGAGCTGTACTTAATACCAGAGTAGCCAGAAGTGGTTAGATAATAAAAACATACACAGAGCCCTGTATTTAAGTTATCAGAGAGCTTTACATCTTCTGGTAATGCAGTCCACACCTGGGGAGTGACCACTTCTCTAAAAGAAATGGGAAGGGTTTGTTCCTTGGTGGTTTTTGAAGCTAAATGCTATTATTCAGTCAGGGTGGCTTTCCTCTGGCTAGTTTTTTATCAACTGTAATTAAAACAGCCACCTCCTTTTACTCAGTTCTCAGCATGTACTTACACAGCTATATCTACACTACTTAATCCCACCAGGAGCATCTTTGTAGCCCTACCTGTTTGTTACCTAACTCGGCTGTAGAAGAATGCAAGAGAAATGGAAAACCAGGTTTACAGGCCTTTAAAAAAAAAAAAAAAAAAAAAAAAAGAATAGAACCCACTCTGAAATATATGGTTGCAGAAATTAAATTACCCAGGTTTCCTCCTTTCCCACTGAATCAATAGTCGTCACATTAATAGATTGGGATTCTTTTCTTATTTCAATTTCTTGCTAAAAATTCAGCAGAATACAGCTGGAGAAACTGGGGTTGATGCATAATCCAGGAACCTGACACCTTTCAAAATTATTATTCATGGTTGCAATGAGCTATCTTGAAGGAGAGAAGTGAGGACTGCTCCACTGAGCATGTTCTTATTTTGTGCCCTCATGGGCTTCTATGTTCGAGGGCTCCAACCTGCAGCTTCCTTCAGGGGAGCTGGGTTTGCTCAGCCATGTCACCTCATGCATGGCCACAATTTTTACCTGGCACAATCTTCATACAGAAAGTTGAGCATTTAGTCAGATACCAGGTTGAAAGAGACACCCAAGCAATTACTCTCTTAATTCACTAATACTTCTATAATGTGGCTTTGCAGTGATGAGTCTTTTTGTTGCCTCTGACAGCAGACACACACAGCAGAGTCAGGACTGGGAAATTTTGAAACACGCACAATCCGAAATCACAAGAAAGGTTGAAGAGCTTTTAACAGCCCGCTTCTTACATTCATAGACCTTTGTTTCCTTCTCCTCAGTGATGTTAAAACTATGAGATATATACATATATATACATGTATTTCTGACAATGTAGTTCAGCCCAGGAATACTTCCTATTGGTGAAAACTGACATAGAACAGAACTAACTCTGATTTCTGTGCAAGGAATCATGTTCTCAGTAGATAGTAGAAGACAACCACCTTAGTGCTACTACAGGAAACAATGAGTTGCAGATAAAGTAATTTACAATTGATGTAAGTTATCATCTGTATTAAGCAGTAGTGACAATTTTCATTTTTCACAAAAGTTTTGCAGAACTAGTATCAGCTAATTTGCTAAAAGACTTAAAAATTAATACAAAGTAATGAAGACATGAGTATCTTATATAAGCACAACCATTTACTGCAGCAGCTAAACATGAAGTCTGCAGAGACAGTTCTCCAAGGAAGAAATAAACTTGATCAGAAAACCACTAACTCTGGTATCTGAAGGAGAAATGTGAACGTACCAGTTGCCTATATGGCAACTGAGTACTGAAAAATGAAGAGACATGTTGTGGCTTGCCCTTAGAGGAGTGAAATTTTGCCTCTTGTTAGGTGCCTTTACCAATGTGTTGTCTTTCCTGTAGCTTTTCTTCAATGCTATTTGTCTTCAATTACAGTTTTGACAGCTAAAGTCCCTTTGCTATTCTTCACAGCAAAAGCAAGGTAGCATTAAAACTACCATTTGGGAAGGCCAAAAAAATCACATAGATTCTACCTAAGTTGCAGCTCCCCCATTGTTTCTCGCTAATCCCTGTTTGCCAAATTGGCCTTTCAGGGATTCAGAAGCAGGTAGCATGTATGACGAACCCTGTATCTCCAGCTACTCACCATGCTTGGGAGGAATACCCAAGGAAAACACTGGTTTCTCCAATATGGTGCAAGAGATGGGGAAGGGAAGCATGCTCTCAAACTCTCGACTTATTATACAAACCTTTGCATTTTCTTTCTTTTTCGTTTCTGCTGAATTCGGCCAGCCCCCAGCCAGCCCCCCGGCTCTGCGGCATTTCCTGTGTACTTTGATTCAGTGTTCAAATGTTCACGAAGCAGGTTCACATTGAGGTTTGTCCCTTTGTTCTCAGAGATTTGCCTGGCTGTTGCCTTTTACTATCTCTTCTGCCTCTAAGAAAAACTGATGTTATCTTCTGAAGAGAAAACTCAAGGTTTCTGTTTGCAACTTAGGATTTCCTGTGTGCCTATTCCCCGCCTGTGCAGTGATGGTGAGGAGTAGCTTAACATGGCCGCACTTCATCACAGAGCTTTCAGAGCAGTCCTTGCACAGAAGGTGAAGAAATCCCCAGCTACTGGTGCCTTTGATCTCAGATAAAGGTCAACCTGTCTAGCAGAAATCGTGATCAGAAATGCTACCTCACATCACCCTTCACTTTCACTTCCTTACCCTGAAGTGATTCCCTGTACTTTTCAGGGTACAGGTTTTTACTTCAACTCTTTGGAGCAGCTTTATTTCATCTCATGCACCAGCTTAAGCCAGGACCACCAAAATTTTCAATGAGTTGTTAAGAAACTGTCCACAATGCTTATTATTACAGCAATGTTTAATAGCTATTGTAGGATTTTGTTGGTTTACTGTTTGGGGATTTTTTAATACATGTAGGCTTACTAGTGTAAGTGTTAAAAATTTAGTTATACTCATCTTATCCCAGCAAGCACATACTGTTTCCTTACACTGAGAGTTTCTGAGGGGAGTGCTGTGGGTCCTGAGCCTGCAAACACTAACACCTTCAAAGTTCTACCCATCGCAGAACTTTTGGGAGCTGCAGGTACCAGTTGTTTCTCCCAATACCCACCTCTGCAAGATTACACTGCACGTCTCTTGGGGGAAATACATCACTTATGCATTCTACAGGTAGCAGTTTCATTTATACTTTTGTTATAAATGCTAACATCTTTTTTTTTTAAATGGCTTTTGAATCCCTCTGTAACTTCAGAAATGTTGTTACAGCTGTGAAGATTGGTTGTTAACTGACAAATAACTTGCACAAAGGCAAATGTTCTCTGCTGAGTTTCCTCAAAGCCATATTGGCTCAAGATAGTTATCACCACAAAAGATGAGTGATGGGAACAGTAAATATTGAATGCTTCAAGTACAGGCTGTTTGTCACCTCCTCTGTCTGAAATGGTACTCTGCTGATACATGGGATAGTTCTTACTCTTCGTAGACTAAGCCACCTTGTGCTGCTTAGAAGGAGCAGTGAAGTTCCAGTGTCTGGGACTGAGTATGTGTCCTCCTTCTTGACCAGGATCTGCACCTTAGCAGGGCCTAGGAGATGGCGCTGAGGGGGAAATGCAATGGTGTTCCCAGGTGGGATGCAACATGGAAGCAGCATTACTTGTTACTGATAGTGGGAGGATCGTAATTTATCCGATTAATCTTTACAGAGGTGTAGTTCACTACCTATAAAGGTCAGTCAAGTGACCTAGAGATGGAAGTTGCTTCTGGGTGTGGATTAGGGAGAAAACCAAACAAAACCCAATGATAGACTTGCCTTTTATTCTGTACAATGAGCCTTTCGGCACACTGAAGCTTGCAGGAGGGAGAAGTAGCATATGACTGCAGAAGGTGGTGGTTATCTCCAGTACATGATCCTCAAAGTGAGAGTGGAAACAGGGATTGAATCATGACTATCAGCCATCATTCAGTCTCTTCAAGCTCATTCTGGGAGGTTTTTCAGAACGATTAACTGGGCATAGAGGGCTGGTCTCTCCTGACTTGTCGGTGGGGGAGACAGACACCTTTGGATCACGGTTTGGAGAAGGAAAAATAACTTGGGTGCATTGGATTCCTGTCTGTGTGTCAATCCTCAAATTAAGGTGGTGCCAGGATGTAGTCATAAGGTGTGTCAACCCTCTTCCAAGTTTCCAATTTAAGCTCCAGAATTTTAGCTCTCCTTTCTCTAACCACAGCTTCTCGCTACTGTAATTTCCAAGAAAAATCTAATGAGATGACTTGCATGACATGTTTGCTTGAGTCCGTGGAGAGCCTTCTGACATAGCTGTACGGTTTTCCTGTGTTTCAGTGAAGTGCTCATTCAGGTGCCAAGAAATAGTAAACCACTGCCAGTATTCTTGGTGATTTTACTGACCCATTTAAGCGCAGTTCTGTATTCCTAAAACCCAGCTCTTAGGCTTGGCATCAGTTTATTAAGGTAGTATGGGCTTTAGAGACGTGAAAGGAAAAGCAATGTTTTCACAGTAGTATCCTAGGAAAAAGACACACGAGCTTCTGTAAGATGCCAGCCAGTTGCTAAATGCGAGTATTCTTGGTCATGGAGCCAAGCCTCACGGACAAGGTGGGCTCTGCTCTGTGACCCACCACAGCTCACCTACAGCTCACCTGCTGCTGCCTCTGTTGATGTTGCTGCAAGAACTACTGTGTATCACCTACCTACGTAAATGCAGTGTCTTTTGCTTTGTCTTTATTCAGAACAGAGTTGCTTTGGGGAAGAAAGCTAAAATATAGCAGACAATAGATTTGCAGGAAGTGCTGCTCTGCAGGAGTGATTTCTGTTGGTTTTCTTAGTAATTTTTGTTCTTTGCTAGGGATTTCTGGAAATTTGAGCTGTGACAGCTTCCGCAGTTTTCCAGCAGATTTCACTAGAAACAGGTTTATACTTTGTGCTTGCAGTGTGTCTGAGAATGCTTTTGAGGAGCAGTCACCTTTTATGCATCCCGAGCAATATGAATGCTAAATTGGGATAATTTTATGACCATGCCAAAGATTTTTATGCTGCTGTTTGTCACTTGAGCCTCTGTAATTGGAAGATGGCATTTATAGTTTGTCTATACTGGCCATTGGTTAATTACAAACTTAGAAGTATTAGTGATATTCTGTATATAACCTTTCATGCATCAAGATTTTATTTGATAGAGAAATACGTGATTGAAGTAAAGTTTAGTGACTACAGTTTAGTAAAGTGACAAATAAATTTATATATATAATTTGCATATTTTCTTTCCAAGCCTAGTGCAGTTTGATGGAAAAAAATAACTGCACTGCAGCCATGAGTGTGATCTGGGTGGACAGAATCGGTCACAGAATACCAGCATTGTACAAGTTCGTTCTTGTTTTAGGGATTATTTGCTTCTGGGTGAATGTTGCTGCTAAGTAGCTCCACACACATATATATATATATATATATATATAGGCAAAATGTGGGAGAATATGATTTTGGGGAAAGATATTGTAAAAAGCCATTTAGAATATTGCAGAGAAACTTGGGGCTACAGCGGTGTTCAGCCAAGCACTAGAAAGCTCAACTATTCCAAGGCATAGTATGTTGTTGTAAAACAATTCTCAGACTTTTGATTTCTTCTTACGGCATTTTTCCATGTTCTTGCAGTTGCCTTTTAATACTCTTTAGGCACTTAAAAAAACAAGCAAACCACCCCCAACAAACATCAAAGATAATATTTGTCCATAAAAGTAATGGGTCAGAAGGCATCGCTGTGGTCTCTTCAGCACTGTGGCAGAAATGCAGTGATGACCTTTGGATGGGACTTCCAGAGTTTGGGATGGGAAGGTGGCAGAGATGGACAACCATGTGAATTGTGCAGTCCCTCGATGCCACTTGCAAATGGGTCAGAAAAGCCGTTTCCTATCAAAGGGGTAAACACTTTCAGAAGTCCTCGGCTAGCTCTTTGTTAGGCTGAAAGAAGCAGAAACTTTTTACGGCTATAAAGGAATAGCTCTGCCACCTGGCTAGACCATGCTTGAAGGGCGATGGTGCTAAAACACATACCGGAGCCTGCGGACTCGAGCCCCACGGCCTAGTCTCTGGTCAGCAGGTACGCCTGTATCAGCGCATCCTTCCCCGGCCGCCGTTCCTCAGCCCCGCGGCAAGGCGGCCGGCCCTCCCTCGTGTCTGCCGCCGTACCGGGCCCGCTCCCACCTCTGCCACCTGCACTGACCCCGCCGGCCACCTTCCCCCACACCGATGAGGCGGGTGCGGCACCCACTCCCCCGCGCTCCCCCTGCCGGCCGGGGGCGGCGCCGGGGCCGAAGAGCCGCGGCCGCCAGGACAAGCCACCGCGGGGCCGGGAGCCGCCAGCCGAGCCACGGCCGCGGGGCACGGGTTCGCTCTCCGCGCACATACGCACCGGCGCCTTGCCGGTCGGGCCGCTCGTCCGGCGAGAGTGGCCCGTGGCCGTAACCTATGCGAGAGCGGCTCCCGGGAGGGCGGGAAGTCCACTCCGGGATTTCGGGGGCGCCGCGGAGTGACACATTGACATCACGGGGGCGCGGCCGCGGGGCGGGCGGGGGCTGCGCGCTGAAAGGCGGTCGGGCGCGGCCGCACTCACTTTGGGACGGCGCGGAGCGGGCGCGGGACTACGCGGCTGCCTCCACTGTCTGGGGTGGACTCTGTGCTGGGGCTGCCAATGTGCCCCGGGGAGCAGGCGCTCACCTCGGCCGTAGGTAAGCCCGGGCGGTGCTCGCCGCCTTTCCTCCCCGCCGCTCAGGTGCCGGGGGTGTGGGCGGGCGGCGAGGGGCTCCGCAGCCGGAGGGCGGGCGAAGGGCTATGGGGCGGCCGCGGGGGGAGGCGAGGCAGAGCAGAGCGCTGCCTGGCCGCAGCCGTGTGGAGGTGCGGGCGAGCGGCGGACTGGCCTCGCTCGGCGCCACACGCCTGGCTTTCGGTGCGGGGCAGCGGGTGACCTGGCTTCCTGGGCGAGCAGCGTTCAGCTGCATTTTGCTGGTAATGATAAAACTTGCAGTTCTGTGATTGCCTGCCGTGCTTAACGCGGGGTCGCGTTTGAGTGCTGGAGCCTTGCTTGATCCCCGCGAAATGCGAGGAGGCTCCGGAAATCTCCGTGCGAGGGTTTCTGTGTTCTGGGCTGCCCGGTCTTCTTGACGCGCTGCCCGTGCTTCCAAGCCTGTCAGTCAGTCAGGCAGCCTCCGGCAGCAACAGCAAGCACATGGCAGTTTGCAGCGAGCTTGCAGAGCCATTGCGCTCTGCTTTCGTTTGCAGCTCACCGGGGTGCGCATTGAAAGCGCGTGTATTGCAAGCAAGTGCTTCTTCGTGGGTGTTTTACCTCCTAAAAGTTAAATAATCTCTTGCACTAGGGGTTGTGGTCGCGCTTTGCCCGAAGGGACTCGCGACGAGGACCGTGCAGTGAAGCCGGGCCCGGGAGGGCTCGTCAGGGACTACCCCCGCCGGGGAAGGGAAACCACGGCCCGAGCAGGAGCCCCGCGTCCGCCTGCTTGGAGACCTTCTTCACCAGTGCCTGACCCCGCTGTCCGGCGCTAGAGCGAGATAAACTGTTTGCAGGGAAACGGCTCGATCTGTTCCGCACCGCCTCTAGACCGGGACCCTCGCCGCCGAGGGACAGAGCTGCGTCCCTCGGGAGTCTTTGGCTCGGCGGGAGAGCGCGTCAAGGGAGCGCGGCCCGCTGAATGCTGACCCCTGAGCCAGGAGTACTGCGGCCAGCAGCACAGTTGGATTTTCCTCCGCTCGCCGAATAGGACGTGAAGGTCGGCGAGCGCTTTGCAGAGACGAGGAGCGCAGCACGCCCGCCTTCCCCCGCCCGGCAGGGCCGGGAGGGCCAGGAGCCGGGAACGCGGCCCCATCGTTACCCTGCCCCGCGGAGCTACCTCCCTCGCACGGGGGATTTCCCATCACTAGTGACTCCTTGGAAATAAGTAAGTCGGGGGCTCGTCGCGCTTTACTTTCGCACCGGGGCATTCAGCCTGCGAGCAGGTGCCGCCGGGCGCACAGGCGCGGCGCCTGCTTGGCGGGGCACGGGCACCGCGGCCCCACGCCGGACCCTCTTCTCAGAGAATGGAAAGCGCGCAGGGACCGGGCTGCGGCGAGCGGAAACGGCCCGGCGCGGCGGGTCGGGGGGTGTGACAGATCCCGCGGCAGCCGGTGCCCTGAGGGGACGTGTGGGGATCTGCAGTGTTGTGCTCGTGGGACTGAACGTTGAGGGCGGGCGGCTGAAAATGAGCAGAACGGTGAAAGCGACCCCAAACACACCCTCGGGCGGCTCCTGGCGTGGGATGGGAGAGCAGCCCCTGAGGTGCTGTGGCGGGGAATCCCGGGCGCTGCAGTGGCCGGTCGGCCGGGCGCTGCCGCTTTAAATGCCGAGAAGTCCGCCCTCCTGAGGCAGCGCCGACCTCGGTCCTGCCCTCCCTCCTCTCAAAAAGGGGGAGCAGGGAAAGGAGGGAGGAAAAAAAAAAGGCGAAAAAAAAAAAGCCCTTGTTTTCATTCATAACTTTTTTTTTTTCTTTCTTTCCTCCCCTTCTTTCCCCTCCTCTTCCTTCCGCTCCGCGCCTCGCCCCGCTCGGGGCGCAGAGGGCGCCGCGCCGCCGCCAGCCCGGGGCTGGGGGGGAGAGTTGCTGAGGTAATGGGCGGGAGCGCTGCCCCGCGGCGGAGACATCGCGGGCTGTGCGGCTTTGGGCGCGGAAACGTGAGGTTCCTCGGCGTGTTCGCCGTGTTATTGTATTTTATTGGCCTGGGAGGGGTTGAAGGGGGGCTTTTAAACTTGGTTGCTCGGGGTGGAGGTGGTTTTTTGAACTGTGCAGCTGGTCTTGTCAGTCTGCGAGCCGGGTTGATGTTGCGCTTTTCCCCCAAAGATGGCACTGAATGTCTTTCGCATTTCCTTGGGATATTTATTTTTCATCCGCTGGGAAGTCCAGCTCCTGGTCGGTCCAGCTGTAAATCTTTCACTTTTCACATTCATTCACCCTTGGTCTGTTGTGGATTTGTATTCCTCGGTGGTGAAGAAGGCAGCTCGTTCTGTGGGGTGAATCAGAAGCGGGCGCACTTGGTTTTCCTTAATTCCCGTTTATCTGGCGACCCTAAAGCCCACAGAGTCGATATTAAATGTAAAATCAAATCTTCGACTGCTGGGTGAGCACCAAGACTTTGTGTCGTGGGAGAAGCTGTCGCTTACCATTTATTAGTGGTCAGGGTGATGAAGATGCAGAGTACCTGTTAGAAGAAACCTTTCCTGCTCTCGCTTTGCCTCTTTCTCTCGTGAGTGGGGAACAGCTCCGTGCTGGCTGTGCTTTGGATAAACAAGGCAGATTCTTTCTCGTGATTACCAGATGAGTTTTGGAAGTGCTTGATAGCACTTATATTTCTCCTCTTTCAGGTAAACATGCATGACATCTCAGAGGAAGAGAAAAGGGACTTTTTCCCAAAATGTCAATAAAGTGTGGGTTTTTTTGTTTTTTTTTTTTTTTTTATTATTATTATTTATTTTTTTTATTTTTATTTCTTAGTTCTCTATAAATGTGGCATTCAGGTGACTTGTCTGAATTTTCATATAGGTACAGAACTATCACTGCAGTTTTCTCGATGATCTGATCTTCATGTTGATAACTAGGCAGACTGAAAAGGAATCAAAATATGTAATCTTTATTTAAAAGTCAGTCTAGAAGATGTACTTATTTGAGAAGCTTTTAATCTGTTTTTTTTTTTTTTTAGGAAAATTGATTTGTTATTTTATTATATGTTGTTGGTTGATTTTGTTTTGGGTTTTTTTTGGTCACCAGCTGTTAACATTCTGAATCTTGAGGTACTTTTTATGTGACACCTAACTCATTTTAGCCTTTTCTACCCTTTTTCTTTCACATGGTGGCCTGTGGTCAGAAAATACTTGAAAACATGCTGTTCACACCCTTACTTTAATTTTTTAAGGAGCATATTAGATTTGTATGTTAAGTTACTCCCCTGTGGAAAATGCCTTGGCCACTTGACAGACCTTCGTTCAAGACTTTAATGCACACACATCACTTCAAATAGAAGACTTCCCCAGTGCCAATCTGTTGAGCGCTGTTGCTGCAGATTCAGACAGAAGAGTGAGGATTGTGCAGGTTCTTTCTTCATTGTACCATGCAGAACACAACCCAGACTATGTTCCTGCCCTTTTCCAGCTCAGTTTGGGGGGTGTTCTCAGCATTGTTATTGCTGGTTAGACAGACTGTCCTTGTTTCAGCGTTGAGTTCAGTAGCAAGTGAGAAGCACTTTGCATGGCTTGCCAAGTAAGTGTACAGGTTAGTACTCGAAATTTTTTATTTTTTTAATGGCACGGGGTCTCCTTGCATTCCACACCTATGATGCCATACTCAGACTCTCCCCATTATTGGATTTTGGCCAGGTCCTCAGCACTGTTGTAATCCCCTGCTGAAAGAGATCAGTACCAGGTGGCTAGCGTAATTTGTGGTTTGCCATATCATTTCTGTTTTCAAGAAGTATCCTGTTCTTTATTCTTCTTTTGCCCTTGTTCTAGTGTATTTGTGTATACATGTACACATACAATGTTTATTTATACCTTCTGTCTTGCTATTATTATTTTAGGGTTTCAGATGCATGCCAAGTTCCCACTGAATGCCAGAAGTAGCAATCACTACAGATGGAGCCCCAAAGTCAACATGGCAGCGGTGGCTCACTAGTGGTGATTCAGCAGCCCTCCTTGGATAGCCGGCAGCGGTTGGATTATGATAGAGAGAGCCAGCCAGCAACCATCTTGTCACTGGACCAGATCAAGGCAATCAGGGGCAGCAATGAATACACCGAAGGTCCATCTGTGGTGAAAAAGTCTGGTCCGCGAACAGCACCAAGGCAAGAGAAGCATGAAAGGACTCATGAAATTATACCGATTAATGTGAATAATAATTATGAACACAGACCCAGCCACGTGGGGCATGTGGCGCATCAGAGTAACACGAGGGCTCCCATCTTGAGCAGATCAACCAGCACAGGGAGTGCAGCCAGCTCTGGGAGCAACAGCAGTGCCTCCTCAGAGCAAGGGCTGCTGGGACGGTCACCTCCATCCAGGCCGGGGTCAGGCCACAGATCCGATCGGACAATCCGGACGCAGCCCAAGCAGTCATCTCTAGTTGTAGATGATCTGAAGGGTCCTCTGAAAGAGGACTTGACGCAGCACAAGTTTATCTGTGAACAGTGTGGGAAGTGCAAGTGTGGCGAGTGCACAGCCCCGAGGGCCCTCCCTTCTTGCTTGGCCTGCAACCGACAGTGCTTGTGCTCTGCAGAGAGCATGGTGGAGTACAGCACCTGCATGTGTTTGGTCAAAGGGATCTTCTACCACTGTTCTAATGACGATGAAGGGGACTCTTGCGCGGATAATCCCTGCTCTTGCTCCCAGTCACACTGCTGTTCTAGGTACCTGTGCATGGGAGTGATGTCCCTGCTTCTGCCTTGTTTGCTCTGCTACCCTCCTGCAAAAGGATGCCTAAAACTCTGTCGGGGGTGTTACGACCGCATCAATCGTCCAGGGTGCCGATGCAAGAACTCCAACACGGTCTATTGTAAACTGGAGAGCTGCCCTTCCCGGGGTCAGGGCAAGCCCTCATGATTTTTGGAGGGAGGTTTACTTCCTTCAACTTCAGTTTTTCAGGTTATAGCCGATTTCTTTTTTTTTTTTTTTTTTTCCTCTCTCCTTCTCTTCCTGCTCTCATTTTGGGGGAGGCTGTTCTTTTGCTTCCTTTCTGTCTCCCCAACTTCAATTACACAAGTTCTTCCCTTTGCGTCTTTGCTCTCCTCTTCCTGTTGGCTGGGTGTCGAGCATTTTACATAGTCATTGCTGTTCCTTGGTAAGTGTGGACCTTGAATCTGCATCTGCTGCTTGCTTTGGCAGGGTCTTTTGAGTTTGTAACTGAACCACTCCTGAAAGAGATAGTGAGGGCTCACTGGGCTCTTGAAGTTTTTTGCTCTGTGAATATCTTCCCAAAGATGTTTTTCATTCTCAGCAATTCTGTTGTTTTTAACTTAACCCCCTGGGTACCAAGGAAGAACAACTTTCATGAGTGAGCTGGATTGTGAAATAATTTTTTTTTTGTGTGTGTCCTATCTGGAGAAGGTTGTAAAATAAAGGCTTTTCCAAGTGAAAGGCCTGACTCTTCTATAAGCAGCATCTTTTTTGGTTTGGTTTTTTTTTTTTTGCCTTCCCTCCTCTCTTGTCTCAACTTTCAAGAACATTCTTGGTTCTGAGAATTACCCTGCCTTCTTTTTTTTTTAATACTTTTTCAATGTAACTTCACTTTTTGCTACACTGTGTAGATCTTCACATTGGAGACATTACAGCTGCAGCATACTCATTTCTTTTGCTGTCAGCTCTTTGAAGGATATTGCTCACTCCACCCTCCTGCTCTTGTTTTTATAGTCTGTCAGTATCAGTTGATATTAAAGTTGGTGGTGTTCATGTATCCAAACAGCCTTCAGGTGCCCTAGAGTCACCTAACTGTTCTTGAATCCTTCTTGTTTCTTGTCATCCTTCGTTTTGGTGAATTTAGCTCTGCTCTGTACTTTATAAATTTATTCTGTCCCTGTTTTATTGCCTTAGCCACAAATTGTGGTCCTTTTTTGTATATTTTATGTATAAAACAAAGTTGAATCCCAACTATTTTTAAGACAAAAGTCTGTTAAAACTTTTTTATTGTAAAGAATATTTATTATGTGAATCTCTATTATTTTATGATATTTATTGCAAAAGACTTTGAAAATGTACTCATGTCTGAATATAACAAAGTATCAATACCTAACGAAATAAGAATGACACGAAGAAAGTACATATGTTAACTATAATGCAGAAAATATATTAATTAATGAAAATGGCTCTTATTCTTTTGTTACAATGACAGGTTGTGAGCTATGTGCCTGTGTTGCTGGGGTTTCTCCTCCCTGTGGGTCTGTCAGGTGGCAAATAACTTCTGTTGATACTTCAAAACCACTAGTCTGTGCTCTAGTTTAGTTTACCTGATTTTAAGGTTGTTTTTTTTTCCTATATATCAAGTAAATTTTTTGCTCTGGAATATTTAATACTGTTGAATGTATACCTTGTGTTTAACAGTGCTAAGAAGTCTAGGCCCTATTTATTTACCAAAGCATTCAGAAATACAGTTGTGGAGGAGGAAACCATAACTTCAGGTTTTTCGTTTCCTAAAGAACACTAAATTAACCTGTAAACCTATTTTAAATTTTCCTCTATAGAGGAAATTGGCTGGTTAAATTTTACAACAGCTGAAGTAATGAATCTACCAAGGTCAAACCTAATTAAAAAGGCGAGAGGCAGGATAAAAAGATAATGGTTGTGTTCCTGCAGTTTGCTAGTGTTGAAATTTTGGGGGATGGTGTTTGTGTTGACCCTGTCTATGGCTTGTTTGGTTCTTTTCCCACGTTTTTTCAATGTCAACTGTCTTTATTTTCTGTCTTTAAATTAAAAGCTCTTAAGGGTGACCTGAGTTTCACAGCTACTTGTGGCCATTTGACACATACTCGACAAAAAAGCTTTTCATTGGGAGTGAATGGGAAACCTCTATTCTTCTGTTCATGTGGGTCAAGGCTAACACCACATTTCTTCTATAGTAAAAAGTTTATTAAATGGATGTAGTTTCAGACGAAGTGGTTCTAGAGAAACTAAACTCTAAACCAGTAATAACTTGCCAAATGTTGCGTTTTGAGGTCCTGCTGCTTCAAATTGCCTTGTTCAAGCTGTTCTAACTCCTACCATACTGATGACTTGATTGAGCTCAGCTTTTGTAGTTATTCTGTCAAAGCTGATCCAGTGCCTTATAATGGGCTGCTTGAAAAGGTGTTTGCCTTATGAAATGGCCTAGATAACTTCTGTGAGGTACAAAGTGAAATCATCACCTGGTTACATCTAGGAAACAGTATATACAGTTAGTGATGCTGCTCTCCTGGCCTCTGAGAGACAAAGTTGATGGGCTGGGAGGGTTACAGGGTGGCAGTGTGCATATACAAAGTTTGCTTTCCAAGATGTACTCTTCAGGAAATGAAACAAACCTAAGACAGCAATGTTTCTGAGGAGCAGGCGACTTGCTTTGCGCTGCTTTGCTATCACCAGTGTTTCTCTAACAGTGGCAGCTGCAAACAGCCCTTGGATGACAGTTAAATCCAAATGGTCATATATGACCATTTTTAAGACTGTATACAGACACTCAAAAATACTGAGGCACCTGCCTCTCCATAGCTGGGTACAATCCAGCTGTGTGTTGATTAAGTTTGCTTTAAAGGGTGTTAGGTATTCCTCTTCAAGAACAGTTTTGTATTGCACACCTCTTGTCTCTCTTTTTTTTGTTTCACCCAAGTGACTTATGTGGGCTTTGGTTTGGTTCCTAGCAGAAGAGATGAAAGCCTGAAGGAACTCAAACATACTGTCTTTTATTATCTTCTATCATGAGCTATGTCATAGCACTGTTTCAGTTTTTGTTAAAAAAAAAAATCACCAACAACCTACACTCTAGTTAGTCACACTAACGAATGCTCCCTTTACTAACTAAACTTCGGGAATAACTTCAGACTGCTGTTCCTCAGGAGGAAAAATTGACTGAACAATGAGATGACAGCTCCTTGTATCTTAAATGGTATTCTAGTTGACAGGTGTTACCTGCAGAAGATAGTGTTAAAGCAATACAAATACTAGTGTTTGGGCTGGGTTGGGTTTTTTTTTTTCCTTGGGTTAGGTGCTCTGTTGTTTGTACTTAATGCACATGTAGAGGTATTTGAGTTGACTTGCAGGTCCTCTGGAACATTGCCTTATGGAAATGACTTGAGACTTCTCCTGGGCAGACAGATTTTTGTGGTGTAGACCACACAGGATTGCATGAGAGAAAGTCGTATCCTTTTAGCAGAAAAAAATTGAGCATGCTGACAGCTGCATGAAGTAAGCCTCCAGTAAGACTGAGGGGACAAAAGTTACTTTAAATATGCCTTAAGTGATCAGTCCTTACAATCTGTTCTTTCTGCAGGATAGCAACTGGAATGACCAGCTAGAGATCCTGTGTTTTGTTGTAATGGGGTTTGCTAAAGGCTAATGAGATTTCTGGTGATGAGGAGACTTGAAGTGCAGATTTCAGTTCTTCAACCTTAAATTGGGCTGTCTGGGTTGCTTTCTGCTTGTCAGGAGAGCACCATACTATCATTATGATGTAGGTCGTAGAATCATTTCTCAATTGTTTTCAGATAGCTTTGGGATCCTGCCTTGAAGAACAGAGAACTCTGTATAAAACAGTTGTGTAATTAGGTGGCAAGTTCAGCTGACCTACTAACCCAATTGTACAGGTCAGTGATGGATTTGCCTGCCATCTGCTTGTACACAGCATAGTCCCGCAATGTGTGGCTTAAGGTCTAAGATGAAGGAAAAAGGGAAGTCCCTCCAGCAAGCTGAAATTCAAGTCTTGGTTTGCTTATAGTCTTGAAACTTTTGGCAACAAATGTGTTTTGGAAACAGATGGTAAATAAGTTTCCACATTCCCTACTAGGGGGTTCACTAAGGACAGCTTCATTACAGTAATGCTGGTGTGGATGGTAGCGTGTTCTGCAATGCTTAACTACTGAAAAGTACTTGCTCTCATTTATAGTTCCATATCATAAAGACAGGTGGGAAAGGATTAGCTCCCCTGTCTGGGATAAAGCAAATCTGTTAAAAGGGATTAGAAGGGCTAGATGAAATGTTTTAATGGACTTCTATGAAGTAATAAGATTTTTTTTTTTTTATCCTGGAGGAGTGTTCGGGTCTTGGTCAAACTTCTGTATTTCTTGTTCTGCTGAAATTACCTCCAGATTCTAAGGAATCCTGGTTAATAGTTGGCTTTCTTCCAGTGGGAGCATTTGTGTCAGTCATGGTGGTGCTTCAAAAAGCCTGGAATAAAACCTTGTTCTGCTGACATACAGCTGGGTTCAGTAGCCTCGCACAGTGCATGGGCGGCACCAGTCTTGTTCTCATGAGACTTCGTCAGCAGGAAAGTTGCTTTTAGGGCAGCTCTTGATCATTTGTTCTTCCTTGCTGTAGATGGTTCTCACCTTTCTCTCACTGATTGAGTAGCCAAGGCATGGCTTGTACCCTTGGTATTTACTGAGCCATATGGGGCCTGTGGTAATAAGCTGTATACTTACAGGAAGGATCTATTAAAAAACTTTCAAACTACCCAGAAAAAGCTTCCTTCAGCATGTTCTGCTTCCATGTTAGAGCATGGACCTGGTCTGCCACTGGTATGTGGGACTGATACCCCACAGATCAGTTTCTTGTTGCTGGCTCAGCATTTAAAAGAGTACAGAGTTGTTCAGGCTCTTTGTGCACCCTTGCGCTGTGGATGCTCGCTTGCTGCAGGCTTGCAGGTCATGTTCCCACCGCCAACTCGCCAGATGCATGCAGAGGACATAGATTCCTGCAAGCACTGCAATGAGCGTTGAACTTCACGACTGCATTTTCTGTGCCTCTGTGCATGTGTATGTTTTAGAGTGAGCTTTGCTTTTATGAGCATAGCTAGTTGTGTATAGGTACTGATTAGCTCTCATTTCAGCTACATGCCTTGCTATGTCTGTACATGTGTATCCTGCCAGATACTGTGTTTCTTGGCTGGAGTGTTAAATCCAAACTCAGTGTCTGTTATAGGCAAAAAGAAGGACATGGACACACCATCCACCATATCAGAAGCCAACACAGTTGGAATGGAGTGTTATTTCTAGAGTGATGTTTACTGCTCAGTTTGTATTTGTGATAAAGAGGAGTGCTGATGTTTCTCCTGTCTTCATGCTTGCAGCTGCCCCCCACACTTCTGCTGAAGGTGTCTTGAGATGAGCTACTTCTTCATTTACTTTATCAATAAACAGAAACACAGGACAGATTTCCTGCAGACCACACATGATCTTATTCCTGAGGTTTAAGGTTCTAAAACTTTTGATTTTATCCTCAAAAAGATCATAAGTTCACCTGGATCTTTCAGTATTCCTGATGTATGCAAGTAACAATACTGTAAAAGGAAGATAAATGTTTTATTTCCAGGGGAATGTCATTGTTGTGCATATTACAAAATTAGCTCTCTTCAGCTTGAAAATGTCTTTGCTCTTTGCTTTGAGGAAAAAGAAACACATGTTTGTTTTCAGCCTTAAAGAAAGGTGTGTCTGATGCCATGCTTATCTTGCATTGTAAGCATGCCCTGTTTGGTAAACTTTTGTGTACATGTACAGTGCTATGAATCTGAAAACAAATATCCTACAGAACACATTGTCAACAGGCACAAATGTCTGACAGAGGCAGTACTCTAAAGGGCTGAACCTCATTGTGTTTGTGCAGTAAAGAGCACAATGGGACTTCCATCCTGCCTGACCCTGCAGGGTCACTATCGTGGTATGACTGAATGCACAGAATGATTCTTCTGAATGAGGTTGATGGATTTATACCAGGGATGAAGTTGGCCAGGCCACAGTGTGCTTACACTGGGGCCTAATGCTAGTGCAAACTGGTCTGAATGGGCTCGATACCGGTGGTAGGGTTTTTTCTTTGGGTTTGTTTTTTTTTCTCTGTGTTTTTTTTGTGTTTTTTTTTTTGTTGTTGTTGTTGTTGTTGTTGTTTTGTTGTGTTTTTGTTTATTAATTGAGTTGGTAAAGCAGCACACTGTCTTATGAAGATCTAGCATTCCTAAGTGTTGGCATGTTCTCAGCTTATATGACAAAGTAACTGTGAGAAGTAGCTGGAATACCCTAAACATACACTGAAATTACATAACTGATTAACTACTTAATGGATATTTTAAAGTAAATCACTTGTCTTCTGGGGCATGCTTCAACTTCCAAACCATCTGACAGTTCTCCCAGTGCCATAGGGATTCTTCTTCCATGCTTCAAGTAGGAGGAAAAGCTGAAGTTGCCTGGCAAAGGTCCTCTCCTTTTCAGGAGAGGGCTTCACAAGTAGGGCACTTCAAAATGACAATGTATAAACTAGTTGCCTGGAAGGAAAGGGGAAGTGCTGGGGCTTTTCTCTATTTTCTGGATATTGGGAAATTGCATGGTACCTTCTTTTTAATACCAAGGTCTCCTAGCTGCCCCTGCTCAAAATCAATTTTTGGCACCATTTATATCTTACCAAAATCAAGTTTCAATTTAACCAACCCTTTCTTTTAGAGACTAATTGTACACTTGTTCATTTTTCTACATAGCGTGCGAAGTTCTGCCTGATGAAACATACTAAGACTACAAGAGCCATCTGTGCTACTACTGAGGCACTTGCTGATTTAATGCATTTCTATGTGTTCTGTATCTCTTCTGAATCATGGTGAAGATCAGCCTGGTTAGTCAGGGTGGGAAACACAGTATATTTGGATCTCATTTTTGTTTTGGTTTGAAGTTCAAATCTACAGATGAACTTTGTCAAAGTTTGGCAGTACCTGATGTCTGGTCTCAAGTTTACTGATCTGAAAGAGTATGTAAGGAAATACTGTTATAGTTGAAAATGCATCAATTCTGCTGCATTACATAGTCAAAGGGTCTCTCTCTGGGAGAGTTGGTAGATATATAAGAAGCCCTTCTGGAGCTTCCATAGAGATTTTTGTATGGGCTTCCAAAACTTGAGCTTTAAAGCCTGTGTGCTTGTTCCTCCCCTTTCTGTCTCTTGCCCTGTACTGGAGCAGGAGCACTTGCCATGGTAGTTCCAGATCACTGCTGCCAGGTGTAGATAACGTGCCTTGTAAACGTTCCTCTGATTTCCCATTCCTTCTAACCCACTGGGTTTGGGATGACTTTATCTGTTCAGGTGGCAAAAATTGCAGTATCTTCTTGAGAAGTACCTCAAAGCGTTTTGCACTTGGACTTCAATTCTTTTAAATCATCTATGCCTGATAAAACAGCTCTGAGGAAAATACTTCCCTTTTGCCGCCGGGAGAACTGGGGTTGGGACCAATTTAAAACATTCTTGTTACAGCACACTGTACATGAGCCATCTGTAATAAACAGTTCACATTAATTAGTTTGGGGGTTTCTTTTTAATAATATTTGCAGATGGCAGTGATCCTGGGCTCCGGGTGTCAGCGCCTGGGTATGTGGGAAACTAGGTAGGAGCCTCAATAATACATGTTACTTGCGGGGCTCAAAACTGGAGCCACATCCTATGGCCTTCTAATTAAAACTCTTTATTTCCACAGATTTGTTCTGTGGGCTTTACTAAATAGATCGGCCTTGGGTTTCTAATGGTGACTACTTGAGGAGGAATGTAGCCTTTGTTACTGAATAGTTGGGAGCAGATTACCGGGCTGCCAATTTCCTGTCGCCTTTCAGAGCTGCAATTTGAGCCCTATTTGCTCCTGGCTCTTGCACAATTGAAAACAATGGGTGGCTTCTTTCAGGTTTCACTTCAGAGCTCTTAGAAACTGGGGAAGTGGCAAAAGCCCTACTTTACAGGTAATTAACAATAGATAATGTTTGCTCTGTATTTTTCCCTTTTTCGTTGTTTATAATTCTGATAAAGGTAGAAATGCACACCGAGCTCCTAATGCAGACACTGTACAAGTGCTCCTGTGGATGCAGTCCCAGACATAACCCTAGCAGGATGATGGTACTGGGTCAAACCTACCCCCAAGTGAATAAACGAAAAAGCAGTCTAGAAGAGCTGTGGGGTTGCTAGCAATGCCGAAGGCCAGGCAGCAAAGGCTGGACAAACTCCCTGTTTCAATCAGCCCAGAATGTGAGTGTTTACTGCTGCAAACCTGCTCTTTGTTTTAGGGACCCTTTTTATTGTGTCCTATATCTGCTTTATTAGGTGTTCACTTTTCATACCTTATTGACGTTTATGTAGGATAGTTAAATGTTTTCTTGTGTGTATTCAATTCTAGGAAACCACCTGTCCTGTAAAGTTTATCTTAAATACAGAAGCTTGTTTTACCACATAAAGATACAAGTGTCTGTTGTTTAACCTTTACTTCTTAGTGGAGGACTGTGGACACGAGGAAGAAGATGAAAAAAAGTACCCATGCATAGTTATTAGTGTTTATCTAAAAATGGATTGGGGCAGACGGAAAATGTCAAAATTGGGGTGCTCAGGGTCCTTGCAGAGAGCAGGGAAGAGATGAACATCAGAGTAAGCATCACCTGCCCTCAGAAGTGAAAGTCATATCTGTACATTGTAGGCTGTGAGGCAGTTTTGAAAAAAGAAATGGAAAATGAAAATGGACCTTTAAATATTCTGATTGCAGAAACTTTTCAGGCATGTAGGGCTAACTATTTATTTGGCCTCGCTGTATGTGTGGAAATTTCCTGACAACACAGGAGATTTGTGCGCACACATAATGTAGTTACTTGGCATGTAAATGGCTACTTGCATTCTGTATCCATCAACATTATGTGTGCAAAAACTGGAGGAGAGATGGAAAAGCTCAGCCTTGTAAAACCTGCTCCAGTATATTCTGGCTAATACAAGTAGTACTACTCAGGTTTTTGCTCTGGGTGAAACTGTTAGCAACCCATACTTGTGCTTGGCATATCTCCCACATTTGCCCTTTCAAGGCAGCTTCTGGTTTTGTCTGTATCTCAAGGGCCCAGTTTGGTGGGGGGGTTTGCTGCCCTGAGAAACTGCTGCCTCCCTTGGTAATGCTGATGCAACTGTAGATAAAACACAGGTTACCGGGTGAAAGGAGGAGAAGGGTCTTCTAGTGCTTGACACTGATGGCAGGGGCAATGTCATACAGTGCCATACCTGGAGGCAACACATGCTCTTCAGGGCTGCCTCTCTGTGTTAAACATGCTCTCAGGCTCTGAGGCAGTCATCTACTTACTTCACTCCTTAGTTCCCTGCCTGTAGGCAGCTTTGTAGGTGGTTACCGAGACTGCAGACTTGGATCTAGGGCTATGAGCCAGAAAAGGGATGTGTCTAGCAGCACCTGAGGAAATTCTGTCTGTGTGCTCAGTCCACATGCATTTGAACAAGTAAGAAAAGTACTAAAGAGAAACGAAAACAAGAAACGATTCTGCACTTTATGCATGTGTTTCTGAGTTTCCCAAGCGGCTTGTAGAATTTCATTAGCTCTAACTGTGAACGTGGCTTTTGCTTCTTGTTCTCACCATCTGCAAGACTTGGAAACCCAAGAGTATTTGTGTGCAGTATAATCAAGGATAAAAACACCTCCTGTGACATCAGGCTGTATAATATGTAGCCTTTTCCTCTGTCTTTCGCATTCTGTGGGCGCGGAGATGGTATGTGGGGATATTTGCATGTGCACTTAGTGTAAACCAAAGTTTTTTTTCCTCTCTTACCTCTAAAATCTCCCCAGTTCATTTGGTCAGACAGTTGTGTTTGTCAGCCTTCCATCATATTTGTCAGAGGATGTAAATTTGCCAAAACAGATGATAGGTAGAGGAAAGCCTGACAACTTTGTTTTGATTTTAGGTAACCTTTACAATATCCTCCCAGATAAGTAGATGTTATGCCAAGACAAGAGAATAGTTAAAACTTCTGATGATCTCACCTGATCTCTCTGTTTCAAACAAGGCACTTTTTGATGAGTTACAAGACATGACATCAGAGTTTTCGGTTTCATGCCCACAGCACACTGAAGGGAGCCTGCAGCTACGGTGGTGAGCATCCCACAGAGGCCAGCGTGGTCACTGCGTAGTAAAGGCAAAAGGCAGAAGAAATGTGAGCAACGTCAGCAACAAAACAATGAATTAGTTGGTCAAAGTTGTGTGTGGATACACCAGAGTTGGAAGGGCAAGGGATTTTTTAAATTTCCCCTAGCTGGCTTGAGCCTTGGCTGAGATACAAATGGAGAACAAATCCTCAGTTCCCAAGTCTTCCTTCCATAGAGACAACTCTCACTCCTCAGTCTGATAATAAGCAGTGGTGCAACCTGTTTCGTAGTCTTATATTCACTGCTGTCCTGATAAACTGTGATCTTATACTTCATGTATAGAAGCAGTGTGAACGAAGGGACTAAGCCTTCAAATCTTAACTTTGTGCACAGACAACAAGTGGAACATCCTATCTTTCTGCCTCTTTTCACACAGTACAGGTAATTCTGATCATAGTGGGTATTTTATGAGATGTTACTGCTATGTGTTGGTACTGTACAGAGGCAGGGGAGGGACAGTAACAGAGCTCTTCAGCCTTGGCTTTGAAAGCTGGAGAGGAGGTATTAGGCAAAGCCCCATTTTTGCAGCTGACCTCTATAAAGCAGATTAAGACAACCAGGGCTTATTGGCAATTATAATCAGTCCAGGGTGGCACTGCTTGAGCTATGGGACTGCGGCAATTGTCCCATGACAGTGGAGTGACCTCTGATTGTTCTTTGTCCTGTCCTTGGGCATGATGACAGCAGCTCTTCCTCTAGGATAAATAGCCTTAGGATTCATTTTCTGTCAGAGTCCAGGTCCCCAGGTCTATGATCTTCTTGGAAGGACCAGCAGGCAGGACTAGTTCCACTATTGGCAATACCTTGTTGACTCACTGGCTTGGGAGTGTTTGCTCTCTTTGGGGTAGCCACATGGTTTTCCTTCTCATGGCAGCTGGTCCCATCACTGGCCTGCAGGCTGCTCCGCAAATCCCACTAATACTGCCTGCTTTGGTCTTTCCTTGATGCCCCTGTGGCATTGTCTATGCCCCTGGTTCCAGCTCTTTCCCAGCTGGATGGATGTGGTTCTAGTCCTGTATCCTCATCCCCTCCCTTATGGTAGAGGTATTTAGGCTCCCTTGCCCTTCCCGAGTGCCTGCTCTGGTACCCCTGAGTAATATACAGCCGTTAACCAGATTCTTGATGTCATTTCTTATCTAAAGAGCCTCAGCTTCTTGTTTCTAGGGGAGAAATGGCTTCTGCTGCTTTTCTCTAGTAGCTTCAGTTCAGTCCGGGCGTACAGATGAGATGCTACCTGGCAAAGAGAAACAGGTGAAAGCACTTAGTCATCTGCAGGCATTTCCTTAACAATACTGTCAGCTGGTGCATAGCCTGGGGGTTATATTCTTATCTAGACCTAGGCAGGAAACCTTATGATTTACAGCTGAATGTAAGGAATAGTGATTGCATGCCTAATCTGCACAGCAGATTACTGGAATATATTTCCCTCAGGGTACAAAGCTGGAGGATCCCAAATCAGCAAGACAGAGCCCTGCATGTGTGGGTTGTTGGATAAGCAAGTTAGGATACTGAGAACATGGTAGACTACTGCTTCAGAATCTACAAAATCAGGGTAAAATGTGAAAACCAAATCTGTTCTGAAGGCTGTGAGCAGCCAATGGCCATTGGGGCAGACCAGTTTCAGCCCCTCCAGAGTAGCTGTGTTGCTCCACAAAATTAGCACATTTACCACAGCTGAGGTGACACCCCGATCAAGAGCCTTAATATAGGGGTGCTACACAGTGGTGTTCTTATTGTAGCTCAGATTTGGTGTTGGTCTTCTTCAGGCTTGCCACAAGATCCGCACCCTTGAACCTGAGCATTATTACAGGAGAGATGTGCTGTATTCCTACATGCCTTCTGGAGTCTCACTGCCTTTTTGCTGGAGCTACACTGGAGTATGTGGCATGTATTTGGTAAGTCTCTGCTAGGGTAGTAGATGCTGTGAAGTATGCTTTGGAAAGTGTGTGTGGTGATAAAACTGGCCTGCGATCTGTTGTTGAGCTACAGGGTTTTGGTATGTGATTTACAGTTTCTGCTCTCTGCAAAATGCTTGCTTTGAGCCTGACAGAGATCCCAACTCAAGGTGCTTACCAGAAGAAGGTCCACTTCATTGGGTGCCTAACTAGAGATGAGCCTTGTCCAGGACAGCTGCTTTGAGTGGCTTTTGTGATACAAATGGTGCATGTTTAAAACCTTGCAAGCTCTCTGTGGGGCTGGGAATGGGAAGGGTTTGTTTGAGGGTATTAACTGATAGCGTGCTTTGCCTGCATGGAGGTGGCCCCAGGAGCAGGGTAGCTTGGAAATGCAATTTAAACCTGTATTTTCAAGTGCAGCTCTGCTGTTTGTTCACGGTGGAAAGGGTTTCCTATCTTTCAGAGTCTTTTGGTCCCTGGACTACACTTAATAGGATGAGATTTTTTTTCTTTCCCCCTTGAACCACAAAGCTGCCAAGTTATCCAAGAAAGAGGCTTGCAACTAATGCTAAGTGAAGTGGAAACCAGGGTAGCTGCTTAGTGTAGGACTAGTGGGGCATGCTCAAAGAATGCTGGTGTAGCTCCAAAATAACTGTGGGTCTCTTGGCTTTTAGTCATGGTGTGTGGGAGCAGAAACTGCCCCTGCTGCAGTGAAGATGTTTGTCTCTGTTGTGACTGGAACATGAATCTTGTACTGGTGGGCTGTGGAAGCATCCCTTTGGGTGGATTTTCCTTTTTGGGCATTACAGGAAAGGCTAAATTTGCTTCTCTTTAAGAGCTCTGTGTAAGTTCCTGTTGGAGGTTATGACCTAGGAGTTTGGGGCTGTGATCTTCCTGATGATAACCTCTTCATTTAGCCTTGACTTGTCTGTAAATGGACTGCTCTGGAGACATGTTTTCTAAGATATCCTCTTCTCCTTGCACAGAGCTTTGTTGTTCCAGTAAGTGATTTCACTTTCTCAGGTGTTGAAAGTGGCTGTTAGAGTAGCAGCAGTCTTAACCTCAGGCAAACCTGCTTTAAATTTGGGGTGCTTTTCTCCACCTTCAGGTTGTTTTCCCACTAGGTTTGCCGAATGAGTGGAGGGCAGTTTCCATGTATGTTATATGGGTTATATACCTTGCTCTGAGAAACAGGCTTTTTGCTCAGTGCATGAGGAAATGGGGAACATGGTGGAAAGGTCCTTTTCTGTGCTTTTCTAACACCTTCTTAGTGTCTAAAAATCTTTAGAGAAAAATGTCTGACTGATTAGAAACTGTTAACTGGGTAAAAACTGAGAATAGATCTGTACTGAGGGGCAAGGGGAATGACTTTTCCTCCACACTTTATAGTATTCCACTTCAGCTACATGGTTTTCCGTTGTTGGCTTTGTGTCTCCAAATTATATTCCACATACCCATATCCATTTGATATCCAGTCTTTTGTTAAGACTATAGCAGAAACACTGGTATCTTTGCATTGTGCCCTAGCTTTGCAGAGCTGTGAAGAATAAATAGTGCAGCTGTTGCAGTGTTTGGTTTGACCATTTGGTCAAATTGCTGTTGGTAATGGGTTTTTTCTGTCCTGTAGCAAGCGATCTATGGCAGAGGACCTGCTGTGTCATGTTTCTCAGTTTTAACTCTTGCTTTGTGAGCTTTTTAGTAGTGTCATGTGGGTTTTTTAAGAAAAAAACCCAAAATGTCTCAAGCACTAAGCTGTGTCAGACTTATCCAGAATTCTGGAGGTTTTCTTTCTTTTTTGAATGTGACCTTCAAAAGGAAAATCAATAATTTTCTCATCTGATGTCTTGGTGGATCCCTCTAAAACATATGTCAGTGTTTCCCAGCTGCCTTGGTTTCTCATGCAGATGAGCTGTGCCAAACGGTTTCCTAATGCACTCTGTTAGGACAAAGGCTCAGTTGTTGTTTTCTGTTGATAAACTGGACATTTAACTGCTTCGTTTCCCCCCTACTACAGCAGAATTAGTCAATGGCTATTTGCTCAGGCCCCAGTCCTTGGGCTTGCTGGGACAATTGCTCAAGAGGCTCAGATTTAGAAACCAATGAATATCAAGCTGAGCTTCTGAACTAAGCTTTCTTTGAGATGAGCCAGAGTGACCTGCAGTGAGCTGTAAAGAAGAGTCCAATGACACCCCCCCCCCCGTTCCCTTTCCAAAAGGAAAAATATTTCCCAGAGCACTGGGAACCCTCCTGACTTCCTCTCCTGTGAATTCTGGATTAGTGTGATTTGCATGCTAAAAGTTAATTCACTAGTGAACGAAGGAGGTGTCTGGGAGCTTGAATAGATTCAGCTTCTTGCCGAGGAGTGCCAAGGGCCTCTGGTGTGAACCACGTATCGAGGGAAAGTGAGGACATGTAGGACAACTGCAGGGGTGAAGGGAGGGAGGAGGGGTTGTACCATTTGTACTGAAGTGTTTGCAATTCTGCCCTCCCACAGGCCATGGCAACTGGACTGAATGTAATCTGGCCCTTTTATTTTCTTGCTTTTATTCAAATGAGGCCATATAACAAGTGGAGAGTGAGAGGAAGGGGTAAATGCAGGAAGTATACATAATAAAGGTGATACTGCTGAAAAATGCTGTTTACTGTTTCAAAACGTTACCAAACTCAGTGTGTTGGGAGGGTTGGGAATCTGAGTGTGTTTGCTCCCTAGGAGATTTCTTCTGAAACTGTCTTTAAAACCAAAATGAACAACCAGATTTTTTTTTAATTTTTTTTTTTTTTATCCACAGGCCTTGCTCCCTGATAAGAGCCATCTATCACAACCAAATTAAAACGTGGGCTCTGTCTTGCAGCTAGCGCTTGATAAGACATGTCCGCCTGTTGGGAAATTTCCTTTTTCCAATGTCTTGGTGCCTGGGAAAGGTGCAGAATTGCAGAAAAGAAAAGTTTGAATCATTGCACAGAGTCACTGGCCCTGCTGAGGGGGCTTTCTCTCTCTTCTGAAGAACAGACCATGCACAAAGCCAGATGGTTCCCGTCTGCTGGCCTTATTCAATGCACTTCCTCCCACAGACGGGAGCCCTTTTGCTCTCCTTCCACCCCCCTCTTTCAAGCATCTACCACTGGGCCTTTCTGTTCTGTGGCTGGAAATAATCTTTTATTGCCCAGTTGTTCGGAAGTGACCTTTTGCCCTTGATTAGATAGCACCCGGCTCTATCACTGGATTGCTTTTGAGATGGCAGTTGCTTTTTTGTATTCACTGATCTGGTGTTAGGGAGAACAATGCAGGGCTTTGCAGAATTTTAGCCCAGCTAAAGCCTCATGTAGGATGGCTGGGAGTAGGGAGGGACGGCGTTGGATAAAGCAGCCTTGCAGACCATGATTAATTATATGAAAACATTTCCTTTAATAAACTGCAAAACAAATTGTGTTTTGGTTCAGGGTTTTATATTCATCTTGTGCACTGATGCGAACTGCTGTGTGCTGCTTTGCAAGCTGTTAGCTGCTTTTCAATGGTGAGGGGCAAAGCTACTCCTTGGTTCTCTCCTACAGGGTTTTCATGTGTCTGGTTGCCAGGCAGGTGAGCTGAAACCTGCCCAAAACAAAGGGGCCCAAAGCCTCCAGCTGGTGTTGAGCTTTGGATCTCTGTGTTTCACTGACAGGGTGGCCTGAAGAGTTAGTTTTGGGGAGATGCTCTCGGGCCCTGGAGAAAATGGCTGATGCCTCTCTTTTCCAAAAAGCAGCTTTGATAGCTGTAAAAGAAGAGGCTTTCCAGTAACCTGTAGACAGATAAGAGGTGGTGTTTAGGGAAAGCTAAGGAATTTCTGTAAAATATAGTAAGGAGAAAATTTTTTTTTTTAAATATATTTTTCACCTGATGGAGTTTTTCTTTTGGGTTCTGTCACTGCCCAATTTTCTAGGAATTTTCTACAGGAGATATATGTTGGTTACCACAATCCTTCTGTTACTAGTGTGGACTGCACTGCTCTCTTGAATGGTGACCTTTAAAATAAAAATATATTGTCTCACTGATTCATCAGCAGCTTTTTAATTCTGTCAAGGCCACACCTTCATCTGGGAAACAACACAAACGTCTGTGTTGTGAACTGGACATGTTCTGCGTCACAACGGCGGTTTGCGCTTTCAGTTCCCCCTCTGTCTGGGCTGCAGCTGCTGGAAACCTGGACCCAGTGCAGAATGGTGCCCAGCCAAGATACTGCTGCTGCAGGGAGCTGGGGCTGGTACCTTCACCTGGGGGACCAGGGAATCCTTCTGGCTCCCATGATGTGAAGGCAGTCAGGTTCCTATACAGGGAATTAAAAGCATTTAATGGCATTGGTTATTTTGTTAGATAAAGCATTTGAGATAAAGTTTATAATCCTGCATCATACCACATACATTCTCTAACTCCACCCCCCCCCCTTTAATTTTCTGTGAAATACATTCACATGCAGAAGTCTGCTGTAAAACAATGTTATTGAGGCTTTTTGGACAGCCCTCACAAGCCAGGAATGACCAGAGTTCAGGTCTCTTGTGCATGGTTTGTGGCATGTATGGTCATCAGTTACATTGCATGCAGTTTTGTTTTTCTTGAGAGACTTGATTGGATCTGCCCTGAAGCTCTCACCAGGCTGAGTGCTTGGGAGGGCTGAGGCATCAGGTAGGTGCAGGAAAAGAAGGGATGCAGTCTAAGTTAAATGATTATTGCCCTGGACAGTTGTATGTGTTTTCAAACCCTTATCACTTAAATTTTGTTGTTTTTTTTTTTTTTTTGCAGCTGCAAATAATTGTGTGTTCTTTATTTCTTTTAGATTCCTGCCTTGGCACCCTAGGGAGCTGGTTTCAGTGCTCCTAAGCCCGTAGAGGTAGCTGGAGAGCCTTTCCATCATGTGCCATTTGTTGCTTCCCAGGCATCCCAAACAGATCCCCAGTTCTGAGGGATGTGTTGGACATTGCCGCCTTCCTTCCTCACCCCAGTGTCCTTCAAGTAATAAAGACCCCCTTGAAGCTGCACTTACACACTTAATCACTATCATCACATTTAATATGTTAGCAGTAATATGCATGTGATGAAGGACCTGGGAAGAAAGTTGTGTTTCTGTTAGGCTGCCTACTGGTAGTCGCAGGGGCAACTGATTCCTGCCAGAATTTTGCTATTCAAAAGCCAATTAGCTTCATGCTCAGTCTTCTAATACAAGCAGGTTAATGATATCTGTTTCACAGGGGTTGTTAAGACAAATTAGTGCATGTGAAGCAAGTGGTTACTGGGGTGAACAGCATTGCAGGGATACTTGAGGTAAATAATCATTCTGATTGGTGAATGGGGTTTGAGCAGTGTGTAGTAAGGTTTCAATACAGGACAGTGCATGTGTGTGTGTGCAAATTAACACCTTCCCGCTAAATATATGTAGAATGAGGCAGAGATGCTATAGGGAAAGAATACGCTCCTATTCACATGATCTGAAACCTGCAATGTGTATGAGCTATGTGTGTGTTGGGTGTGATACAGTCAGGTAGGTTAAATAGGTTTGTGAAAACCATGGTAGTGTTACTGTTCCTGAACGTAGAGGCATTTCTCTATGTATGTGTGTTTGCTTATGTTCTACAGTGCTTTCCCATTTAAAATCTGTTAAAGAATTACTTGCTAATATCAGTTAGTCTAGATATGAAGGTTTTTAGTCCAATGTACCTCTGCGTAGAACCCTCCATGTGCTTTCAAAAGGACTCATGAAAAGTTGTCTTGTCTTTTTTGTGCGTGTGTATTTAATTATAAAATGTTCAAGAATAAACCACGTAAGAACAATGCATTTATTATGTTCTAAAATAAACTCTGAAGTGTTCTCTGTCTAGTCACCTGCATGTGACTTGCAAGTGCAGCAGGTAATTATTACTGGAGCTCCCTTTCCATTTTTAACAAAACATTGGTGTACATGAGAACTTATTAGTGAGCCTGAGTTTGTCTGGCAATGCTGGCAAGAGTTAATCATGCATGTCTAGGATGAAAATATATGTACGATGTATATACTGCAAATATGGGCTCTGGTTCTCAATTTCTACCTAAGCTGGTGTTTTTAAAGGCCTGAAACTTTAATTTTCATCGCCTACATGAGATCTGAGCTAAAGGGTTTTTTGGTTGGATTTTGGTGTTTTGTTTGGGTTTTTTTTTGCTAGCTCTATACCTGGTAGAACTACAGGTGGTTTTACAGAGTTTCCTCTTCAGAAGCTGTGTCAAAGCTATTCAAGTTACTGGCTGTTTTAGTGGAGAGTTTTGAATAAGTGTGTATACACACAAACACATATGTATATAAACATATATGTATACACACAAAATACAAATAAATATGCCAGTAACTTGACTATACATATATATATAAATACATAAAAATATCAGGACATTTTTAAATTGACAGAGATATTTCTGGACAATGGTAAGATCAGATTAGTTGTCAATTGTATATGCTTAGCATATATGACTAGGAGCTGCTGAGCATCTATGTGAAAGCTGGTAGGTGATGGAGGGCTTCAGTGTATACTTGGATGCACCAAGTATGTGTTTGCGGATGTTGTTCTAGCATCACAATGATGCAGGGTGAGTCGTGCTCAGCAGCAAAAGATGAGGGCTGTGTGCCTCTCAGACAACAAGCCAGCAGCTCAAAGAGCAAAGGTGTTTGGGCTCCAGGTTATGAAGAAAGTCTGGCCAGGCTTGGCTTTAATTGCTTAAGAGAAGCAGCAAAAGACTTTCAAGATGTTTCATCTTTTCTGAGATGAGTGGATAAACCACTTTGTATCTTTAATGTCTGAGAGAGAAGTTCCTGTCCTCCCCATGTCAATCCAAGGGTGGAAGAAGAAAATGTCAGGGAGTTGTTTGAAAGAGGTCTATTAGGAGTAACATGATAAGGGCTGGAACTGTGCAGTGCTTGCTTGCTTGCAGTCTGTATCAATGTTTAGATCTTCACACAAAAGAAAATCTTGGAACCGGGAAGAAAATGTATTAACCAGTAATGGAAGTGACTTTGAATGCTGCCTATCACTAGCAAGTGAAGTGGGGGTGCTTGGTAACTGAGGGAAAAGCCCTAACTGTGAGCAGTAGTGAGTCCTGTGAAGTAGCTTTTTGGACAACATGGCTTGATACAAGCTAACGTGTTCTTACCTTTTTAAGGACAAGCAGACTACAGATGAGTAGCTCCTGCCCTCTTTCCCCCAACTGCTTCTATTTTTCCAGAAGTACGTGTTAAAATGAGGATGTAACGTCATACAATACACATCCTTGGTGTACACATGCATGGATTTTACCCCACTTCTGTTGAAATAATCAGAAATATTTGGAATTAATTTAAATCCTAAAGGAGGATTACATTATATGACTTTATGACTACACCAAGATTTAAATTTTGGTGTTACTCTTTTTAACTGTGAAGTGTCTGGGTGGCAGAGGAGCTGGTGTTTGCCATATAACACTGTGTTAAAAATTCCATAGTATTTACATTTCCTGAAACAAGCCCTAAAACACCAGGCCTAGAAAATGTTCAAGTGCTTTCAGGGCAATCCGCTGTACAAGCCTATTGATTTCACCACTGTTAGATGTCATAGGACTTCTCCATGAGGAAGAGTTTGCTTGTAATTCTTAATGAATTCCATGCATTTCCCTTGCACACCCATTTTGTCCATTAAAATATTATCTTTGGACATTAAGAAACATTGAAATATTTGTATAGATTTTGTTGCATTGCTTGGATGATTTGTCAGGTGATAACTTGAGTGCCTCTGAGAAGCAGAGGTTGCATCAGCTGTAGCTCTCAAGGCTACAAGAAACTATTCAATTAGCAGAGGCTGTACCCATATCTTTTGGTTTTAATCAGAGTAATGACTGCTGCTTTGTTTTCTCCCCTGTGCCTAATTTATTGCTATCAGGGAATTTAAATCTTAAAATATTTCAGGTTGGAAGGAACCTCAAAGCAGTACTTCCACCTAAACTGCTTTTATGTAGTTTCCAGTTTGTGCAAGTTCAGGAGGCTTTTTTCTTTTTTAATGATAATTGATAAAGAACAGCTATCGGAAAATTCATGCAAGCAAATTGATTTTTAATTCTTTCCACTTGTCAAATCTCTCATGTGGATTCAGTGATGGCACCATGATAGTTGTTGGGTTTGAAAGAAGTTGATAATGGCAGAAGAGTAACTCGTGACTTTTTATCAAGTGGAAAAACCATAACCCAGCATAAGGCAAGGTGGTATTATCTAATTCTCATTGTCCTGTGTGGGAACCCGTGTATGTGTAATAGAAGGCTATTTCCATTTACTAATGTCTTTGCCACTGTTAGCCAGTAAGATGCCTGTGACTGTTTTCAGCTCTCTCTGCATGTTTTCAGATCTTTTTCCACAGATAGTGACAACTCTTTAAGCACTGACTACATCTTGTGGGCCACTAGACTGAGCTGCAGCCTGGGCGCTCTCACGGTAGACACATGTGCTTGCAGTGCTGTAGCACAGACACTGGCAAGCCACCTGAAACTTCAGCAAGTGAACCACAGCAACGTGGGCTTTCTTGTGGACTTTCTCATGAGCTTCTCCCTGTGGCGTCTGTCATAATGTGCTCAGAGGAAGTCATGCTCTAACCCACATCAACAAGTGGTCACTTCATGCCCTAAATTAAGGGTGTTATCCTTCCTAAGTAACTTCTATCTTCCCAGAAGCTGGTGCTTGCTTGCGTATATTTTGTGACTTGTAACTCTCTAATGATGTAGGGGGCCTCCTGCAGTGTAGTTTGGTGTCATACTTGGCACATGCTTCCTTGCTGGTCTCCAGCACCGTGGCTTTACTGTGGGTTTTGCCATGTTGAGCTGGCTGTTGGACTGCTTTTACTGTGTACTGCCTGGCTCTAGAAAGCCTCAAGCTGCAGGTTTCTCTTGGACTGGGGCTTGATCTTTCCTATCCTCTCTTGGAAGTGGGCTTCTAGTCAAGGCTATGAGCTGCTCCTCCTTGACTTCAGCTAGAGAGGACACCTATGAGAATCCTTGTGCTTCCACCGAAATTGCTCTGGCTGGGCTGCTTGGACTACTAAGTCATTTTCAGCTCATGACATGCTAGAATTTGGACGCAGCCCTGATGCCATAGGAGTGTCACCAGTTACAGCAGCAATGTGGTTTTGATCTGTCCTGCCAGCTCTAGCCTGAGGTGACTTTGACTGGAGCGATACACTATGGTTACCCAGCATGGAGAAAATCAGGTTGGAGCTAACTGGGAAGCTTAAGGGAAGTGTGGGTTGAATAAATTAATTTCTATAGTTTTCCTTGGTGGTTGGTTTGAAACTATTATTTATTTTTTTTTTTCCCCTTTTAAAATAGTTCAAGGAGGCAGAATAAGAGAGCTGGCCTTTGCTTGCTCACAATGTTTTGTCTTGAATAATCTTTTAAAGTCTTTTTGCCATTTTAGATCTGCCTAAGTAAATTGCCTTGGAAAATTAATAAAGCATTAAGATGCTGAGAAGCTGGGTTGCATACAGAAGGAACTTTAGATACCTGAAGTTATTTCACAAGTTTGAGAATATGTGTGTGTGGTAGGAGACAGGAAATGAGTTAATTTTCTATATTCCTAACTTGTTCCTTTCTTCTGCAGCACTGTGTGCCTGGGAAGACAATGATTCCCTTTCAGTCTTCTCTTTCAAAGAACTGGGATTTATTCAATGCACCATTTGCATGCAAAATGTGAAGCATACGCATAAGTGCTTGCAGGATTGTGGCCTTTTATTGTTGCTGAAGTATCACTATTTTCCGGTTTCAGATGAACTTGTCATTTTAAAACTTGTAATAAACAAAATTAAGTGATTTTGGGCATGTAATTACCCTTAAGAAAAAATAAACAAGCTTTAAGGAGTTAAATGCTTTCCCTACCCCCAGCTGGGGAAAATGAGGCACTGCCTTTTGAAATAATTTTGAAGTGCAGAAATAAGTGTATAGAAATAACAACAGGTGATGATAGTACGAGGAGTGAATTCTGCTCTTAGCTGCACTGAAAATAAAATTTGGGTAAGGCTTCTGACAGTGTTGGGTTTTCTCTGTTTAGTTCATATTTAGCTTTGACTTCTTTTTCTGCCCTTACTGGGAGACTCCTGTTGATACCATAGTGCACTCCTAATGGTTTGCTGGGCAGTTTAGTCCGCTGTGTAAAATAAGTCATGACAACCAAAATATCCGTTCCCTCTGCTCTTGTAATAACTTTGATTTTCTTCTTTAGGTAGATTAACCAAGGCACTTGTGTTCTGTCTAATTTGGTGACTACAGAAGACAACTGTGACAATGTGCTTATCAAGATGTATCTTAGAAACTGATGTTGCAATGTTTGGAAGCAGCTAGGCATCAAGTAGTGCTCTTGTTAAGGCTCCTTGAGGTGAGAAAAGCTTTGTTGTAGCAGAACTAGTTTCCATGTAATCTTCATCTTGTAAGTATCCTACTTGAATTGCACTGGGGTCTAATTCCAAAAAGTAATGCTTTCCTTTGTTGTTCAACCAGGATCTTACAGTGTGTAAAAACTCAAGCCTGAGGTAGGTTATAAAAATTAGGGGCTTCCTATATGGCAAAAGAAGGCTCCTCTCTTTGGTTCTCCCTCTGCCTCTGTTACTTCCTAGCCCTACTGCAGTAATCAAAACCACTTAAAATAAAACCAAGAAATCACTATGCTACTTATTGTGAGCAAGGATTAAGCCTCTATGGCCTACTCCTTGTACAGCACTGAGCACTTTTTGAAAACTAAACAAATAACAGCCCTATCAAAATGAACCAATTTTAAACGGTGGCAAATAAGAGCAGAATACAATAATATTGTGCTCCTTTGCCTGACTAATATTTCTATGTAGTCAGCCCTTGGTGTTATTGCCTTTATGAGATTAACATAAATTAGTCATCACATTTTATCATTTTCCTTTTACGTATGTATGGATGTTAGATGTGTGTGAAAAAAATAATTCATGAGTATCAGAGGTCTATTTGCATTAGAATTTCCAGTGGAAGTGTCAAGTATGACCTTTCCCTTGTCCGGGTGGCTAATCCCATTTGAAATTCCTGCCATGCTCCTACGGAGAGTCACTGTGCTCATGAATTGAAGCACTGCACCTGCTCCAGCCTCCATTCCTTCTCTTCCTCTATGGAGTTGGCAGCCTGTGGATCTGGGCTGATGCTCTGCCTCAGTGTCTTGCCTGGCTGCGATTCACTGCAATCTCTACTCACAAGTTAGGCGACTGAAATGTTTTTATGGGTTATTTCCTCTTAATCTTGGCATGTTGTTTTTGGAGGTTTTAAAGAACATAAAGACACACCAGACAGGTTAATGGTGACTACTTTTGAAGTAGAGGTATAGCGATTAGGAAATTTTAGGGAAGAATAGACTTTTTCTCATCTTGAAATAAAAATAAAAAAGCAACAATAGAGACATATGTGAGTTCATAATGCCTCCTGGATTATTGGACTAGAGATATACCTTTATGATGAGTCACTTGGAGTCTCCCATTATGGCAAGTCAATATGAGTCCTGTAAGAAGGTGTGAATGTATTGACAGGATATCCAAATGTTCCTTAAAGACAATGCAAAAATAAACCAACCTTGGTTTGTCACTACGTGGGTCTATTGGCAACTTCCCATTGCAGGAAATACTTTTGGTATGGAAAGGAAATCTGATCTTAGGTTATGAAGTCTATTTCTGTCATAGGGACTTTTTAATTCCATTGTATGTTGAAGGGATTTGGAAATAAGATTTCCTGCAACCTACGGGAGAATAACTTTTATAACCTTGCTTATCTCTAATTACATTTTATTATTGTTTAGATGGTAGTTTACTTAAATATTTGCTTTGGGAAATAACCCTCAGATTACGTTTTTGGTTCCTGTAGTAATGTGGGTATTATCAGTTTATGGCTCCTTTCTGAATCAGCCCTCAGTCAGATAATTTTCTATCAGACTGGAGCTGTATTGGCAAGAATAAGAACCACTGGTGCCTTTGTAATCAGTTCCTGACATTAGAGATAGTATGGCCAGTTCCTGGGCCTCTTTGGCCTTATATGATGTTTGATTAAAGCACAAAGCCATGACAGTTGGAATGCCAAATTTGTGCCTAATTCTGCTGCCAGATTACCGTGTGAGTACTAGGAAATAACCCATTTATAGTCCTTAAACTTTGTGCCCACTTACGAATTGAAAATAATATCCCATAATGTGTAGAGGAGGCTTGGTGTCTGAAGATTCTTGGGGGAAGGGAGAGAGAACTTCCGTAAAAATTTAGTAGTAGCTTGTGTAATACTGTTGGGAATTTACCACTCCTGGTGTGTCCTGTCATCATTGTGAACATGCACTGTAAGAACTCCCATCACAAGAGTGTGAGTTGTTAGTTTCTGTGGTCCTGTGAGCAACCTCCTGTGAGGTTGCCAAAATCTTTGCATGTCATTTGTGCTTTGCAGGGACAGGAGGTGCTTGAGTGGTCTGGGGAGGGAAATGGCAGCATCTTTCCAAGGTGAGGAGGTGCAGTGTGGTGCAACTGGCCTTGCATGCAGATGAGGCTTGGACTCTGTAGCAACCCACTCCTGCTCCTGATTTAGACCTCTTGGCTGTGGTGGGGACCTGCTACTTGTGGGATGCTATGAACAGCTTGGGCCCACAGGGCCTTATTTGTTTCTGAGGCACACAGTAGCCTAGTGCAGTGACTCATTAACTGCTTTCTGTCCATAATTTAAACTGTGTTGTAGTGTGTAAAACCAGCACACATACATCATTGCATGACAGCAGGATATTAACTTGGTATGACAGAGCTGGTCACCATGCCAACTGAATTATTCCTTTTCTTTTTCAGTCTGAGAGGACCTTTTCCAGTTAACATCTCATTGAAATTGGTCCCCCTGACTTTTACTGTTCGTAGGGATACAGTATGAGCATACGTCTTACAACAAGTGTTTTGGTGGGTGATTAGCATTCTGTTAGTGCATAACCTTCAGCTCTTTTCCTGAGGAAGTGAGCTGTACTGACAAATGAAAACTCTTTATCTGTTGAATAGAAAAAAGTACAAATAAGAAATATATTTAACTGGGAGGTGACTCAGTATGTGACAGGTGGGATGCTGGTTACATATTTTCCTTAAGGAGTGGTAGAAGATGACAGGAACAAATCTGTCATGTCCTCCCAGGGGGTGTGTGTGGGCAACGTGAATCTATATGTTACAAACATGGAGATTATGGGGGGTGGTTTTTAATTCAGTGCTTCCAAATGACTGCGGGCTAAAGCTGAGGAATTTAGGCAGCCACCTGCCCTAATGCACTTTGCTAAAATACTCCCCTTGGGTTTTAGTGAAGTTACTTCTGGCTGATGTCAAAGCAACTGCGATCAAGATTAAGTCCACTGAGAGCAGTGCAGTTTCCTTTATAACCAAAAAAAAAAAAAAAAGACCAAAAACTGGTTATGTTTCATCAAGCAGCCCGTTCCATGTATTTATTTGAAAACAGAGCATATTCTTGAAATGACTAGCTGTTGCCTACTAACAGCTTTACAGTAAAGAACATTGCTTGCCTCTGGGGAACAGTAGAGACTACTGCCAGCAGAGCACCTGGAGGAAAGTCTGAGAAGCAGTTCCCCTTCTGCCTCCCTGAAAGGTCTAGATGAGACATCATCTGCGATCTATCAAGTAGACAGCCAGCAGTCACCTTAATTCTATGTACTGGACAGCTGTAAGCTCATTAAACTTTAGGAAATGCTTTTTGTTTTAAACGGATATCTTTGTATGTCACCTTGTTAGTTTGTCAGGCCTTCCTATGGCTTTTTGTTTTCCTATTCCAGAAATGGAAGAGGAAGCAGTTCTTGAAGGCATGTAAGCAGAGTTACCCTGTGTAGCCAGGCTGTTATCCTATTTCTTCCCCTTAGCCTCGCTAATAACTACCTTTGGGCTGTTCTGTACCCCACATTGCTTCTATGGGAAGAATCTGACACTGATGGAAGGACAGAGGTGATTGTTAGACTGCCTTGAGCCCATTGGTGAGCTTGTCTTTTTGATGCTTGATCATTTCTATGTGCTCTTAGGAGCGTTCCACATGTTGGACGAATGGCTCCAGCCAATTAGTCTGATGGGAAATATTCTTATGTCCTCAAATCTAAGTCTAACTTTAACACAGAGCCTGCTTCCTTATATAGGAAGTGCAGTCTCTCCTGTGAAGATTTAGGAGCCTCTCCAAGCTGCATGCTCTATGTTTTCCAGGCACTGTGCTGATACAAGCATGCTGAATTTCTCATTCTGCGGAAACCTTACAAGGTAGCAGCCGGTCTCTGTAACAAAACCTTTCTGTTTAGTAATGGCTTCCTGTAGCTTTCACACACTGTGATGCAAGCTGGAAACAGCCTTTCTTCAAGAACACTATCTCCAATGCCTTCAGCTTCTGATCTGACTTGAAGTTTTAACCTGACTGATATTCCCAAACACTACATCATGAATAAAAACTTAACAACATATCAGTTAAATGGAATGAGTGTGACACAGTGATTATATGTAAGGAAAATAGAGGACAAGTTAAGATCATAAACACTATAGTACTAGGACTGAGAGAAAACTCACTATTCTAGAGTTCTATTACATTTGAACTATGTGTCCCCTCCTGCTTTTGCTCCAGTCTTGTTAGTTAGCTGTTCTATGAATCACACTGTGGATCAGAAATCCTCCTAAGTGGTCAGGTAAAATTCTCCAGGTTAAGGAATCTTCCTGTGGTGCAGTAGTGACATAACTCTCCCCATTTTTTTTTTTTTTAAATACAGCTTTTCTGAGAAAATAAGGGGACTAATTGAGGGATTTCTTTTGTGCTCTGGCTATCCTCAAGGCTTCTTGAGGCTTCCTCCTGCATCTGAAAACAGATTTACTTCAGTACTAGCTGCTGTCACTGTCATTGATAATCTGCTAGTTCTGATCTGTACCAAAGCAGTGTGAGCTGAATTGATGTGTGGTTCATTACTTTCATGACTCATTTTGATAAACACAAGCTAATTATTTGTCATGCTGCTTGTGAGGTCAATTTCAATCTAGGGGAAAACCCAACCATTTTGATCTCAGAAAGGTTATATCCTAATCTGTTAATTCCATTTTCCAGACAGAGCAACTGTGAAGCAGTCCTTGAAGTTGCAGCAGATGGTTGGTAGCAGATACCCGATTAGCACTGCAGATTCTGTCTCCATTTGTTTCTCAAGCTAGCATGCAATAGCTGTCTGTCCTGACACATCATCGTGCCTGAATTCTTTTGCCTTGTACGGGGGCTACTTAAATGTTAAGTGTCTTCTGGGTTGGAGTATCTTTTGGGTCAGTACCTTGTTGAAGATCTGCAAGATATTTCTCCATGCATTCAGAATCTAGTTGCAAAGCTGTTCTGAATGCATGATATTTGACAAATGCTGCTAAATGCCAGATAAAATAAATACTAGATTGCTTGACATGTAGGTTTTTTTTAAGATTCTGTACTTTATATTACTGTGATTTCAAACATATGCGGTTATAAGCTTATCAGATTTCTAAAAATGTACTTTCTATAAAAATCACACTGGGCCCCTCAGCTGTGTTTTCCTCTATTATTTATAGACAAATTGAAAACAAATGGTCTTCTCTTTTTCAAAAAACAAAAAAGCACAATGAAATGGAAACAGCTGTCAGAATGTGCTTTTCCTCCCGAAGTCATCTGCAATACAAAGTAAATCAGAGGTTATTTCATATAATCCAAAGTACATTGCCATTTAATAGTGGTTTCAGTGGCAATTCAAGTGGAAGCTGAAGGGAAAAGTGTCAAGACTATGGCAGTGGGGATGTAACGGGTGGTCTACTTAAAAATATGCCCCAATTAAATGCTTTCCACAAAATGAAGAGGGAATTTTATGTATATATGTGTGTGTGTGTTTTTTCTCCTTTTTTTTTGTTTGTTTTTGGGGTTTTTTTTGGTGTTTTTTTTCCCTCTTTTGCAGCTAGGATATGTTTCTGGTTAGCTGGAACTGTCACTTTGGATTTTGGACCAGAACACACAGCCCAAGTTAAAATGAGGCAAAAATTTTGTTGCCCAAACCCTGTTAAAGGTGACTTCTTCCCTCCTCCTCTTCCACCACGCCCTGCCCTCCCGAGCACAGAAGGATGCCTGCAGTTCCTGACAGGGGCCTGGCTTCTTTCCCTTCTGTTTCCTATGACACACCCTGGCTAAGCTGATGAGCCTGCTCCCGTGAGTAAAGCCTGCTGCAAGATCAGGCAGAGCATTAGCACTCCTCACAATGTCGCTTTGCTGAAGCAGAAGGCTGCTCTATTTTGCTCTGTTTTCCCCCTCTCTGTGACAAAGCTCATTGCAAGAGAGCTCAAAACCCATTCTTGGCAATGCCACGTCTGTACGATATTGTACTACTACGTGGGGGGGTGGGGGGCGGTGTAAAGACGATTCTTTGGTCATTAGAAAACAAGATATACAAACCTAAGGGATTGATATGTATGGGTCCAGATTCATGCCTGCACGTGTTAGTTGGAGTGAAGTGCCATTTTTCTGTTCCTTTACATCACACTTTTAATGGTGTCTGTGATTGTAATAAGCAGGGCCTAATTGTAGAGAAATCTTAAGCCTTTTCTCTACCTTTTTCTCTAAAAAGAGGTCATCTGCCTCTAGTGACTATGGTCAATCAGGAGCTAGTCTTGTGTCCCTCATGAATGAACAGATATTTCATACATATTTAAATAGCTACTTAAGCTAGAGCCCTTCAGCTGAGAGAAGGCAGAGGGCTGGCAAGTCATTCACATTTCCCAAGGTAGTGCAAGAGCTTCTGCCATGGTAGGGAAGAGATGAGTCCATGATCTCTCCGTGTGCCCCTGTTCATAGGCTGCAATGAAAGCAGGAGCCTGGCAGAGTTGCTGAGATGCTGGGTTCAGGTGCATGTGTCACTATGACCTCAGCTCATGCTGAAGTGATGTCTAGGCATCAGCTTTCTTTTCTCATGTCCTCCTGCATCCCTTCATTTGTCCTTTGGTTTGTGCAGATGAGAAACTTGGTTGTGCTGGCCAGAAGGGAGCATCCACACCATGGACAGCATAGGACAGGCTGTGGAGATCTCAATCCATGGGCATGCTGCAGCACTCAGTTTTTCCCCTAGTTAGACATAACCTGTGTGGTTGTGTGCACTGGAGTACAGCCTCTGCCTGCCTGTGCTTTTTAGATGTTAAAAGACTAAAGAGTGCAGAAAGCTTGAGAGCTAGATAAGGACATGAGTTCTCCACAGAAAGAGATGAAGAATTCAGTCTATTTAGCTTATCACAAAAAACGTTGAGGAGCACCTTGATTACAGTGCTTAAGTGCCTTTGTGGAGAGGAAATATGTACTAAAGGGCTCTGTAATTTAGCAGGGTAAGCACAAGACTGAACTTGAAATCGGAGAGTTAGGCATGCATCCTTAACAGTGAGGTTTAATAACCATTGTAATAAACTACCAAGAACAGTGATAAATTTCCCAGCTCTTGATTTATTCAGGTCAGGGCTGCAGGCCTGCTTGGAAGAGCTGCTTAAACTAAGCACAAGCTGCTGGGATGAGCAGGGAGGGATCTGCGACTAAATGGCCTCTTGTACAGACTCTGTACTTCAGGAATTTATGAAATAAAATGATTTGCTTGCTGGGATCATCTGTTCCAGTAATGGCAGCTTGAACCTGCTGAGTAGATCCCCCACACTCAGAACAGGTCCATAGAGCAAACTGAGATGTCATCCTTAGAAATAACTGCATGGCAATGGCACGTGTTGTATAAGTCATTGCTGTATGACAAGACTACTGTAATTCTTCTGGGGTTAGGTCTTGTTGAAACGGATCCAATCTGAGATTTTATTTCTAGCCTGACTCCAAATTCAGATGCTCAAACTTCTATTAGCAGACAAAGCCATCCTTCACTTGCATGCATGCGCAGAAAAGGAAACTGCTTAATTAATATTTTTATGAAATAAGTGTACAAACTCTCATAAAATAAGCATGCATACAAAAACTCTGATACCAGATGAAATACTTTGCCTGACTTGCTGGAGTGTCTTTGCCTCCAGATGGCATTCTGTGAGCCTGCTAGGAACGGCAACTGTACATAAATTAACTAAAGGTAGTAGAATAGCATTTACAATGGGAGGGACAAGAAATCAAGATGATGAATGAATGCTTTGATAGTATAGAATGTTGTTAAATTCATGAAAGCTGGAACAGGGGCAACAGGGAAAAAAAATCACCCTTTAACTAAAGGGTGAGTTGCTTGCAAAATGTCTCTATTACTGAGTTAGAGAGGCTTCAGGGAGAGCTGACCAAAAGCCTCCTGTTATTTCCATTGCATTTTGTGTGCTTCATAGTTTCCTCCAGTTACCATGTTTCTGCTTCTCTGGTGTCCAGCTCTTTGTCCCATCTCCCCAGTGGCACTGTGCACTCACCATACTTAATTGATCCAGTCCAGTAGCTATATGCAGGTGGGTTACTATAGGAAGAACTCTGACACCCTCTTACATTGTTATTGATTTAAAAAAAATTAGGAGTCCCTTGACTTTCTGACTTGCCTTTTCAGCAGCAGAGATTCTGCAGCTGTTGGTCATATCTGCAATATTTAGTCACATATGGTAATATATGACTAGGTATTTTAGAGACAGAGGAATTCAAGTAAGGGTGATGAAGGCTCTTCAGGCGAGTTAATGCTTTGGAATTAGTATATGTAATCATAGGTGTAAGGTACTGCAAAACTGCTACTACTGCAAAACTGCTACTTGAAGAACATTCACTGTATTCTGAAGCATTGTCCTGAGTTACTGTTAGAGACAAACCTACGGACAAAAGAAACCATTGTTCTGACGGTGCATGGCAAACCCTGTTTTACTTACAACAAAAGAAATCAAAATTGAAATTAAAGGTTTTCAAATCCTTAAGCATGTGTGGGCCTGGATATATTTTTATGAGGTTTTACCTACTTATTTTGATGTACTGTGTGAATTCATCTATGTTCTTTTAGTTACATAAATACTTATTTCATTTTCTATCACCTACCAAAATCATAAAGTGAAAAAGATGTCTGAAATATTTGCATGGAGGCAAAATCTCTGTACTTCTCTAGAAGAAAGATGGCATCTTGAATTGAATTAGGTAAACTCTCTTTATCCTTTTTATCATTTTTCCTGCTTCCTCTGTCCTTAAATATCCCTATTATTTTGCAGCCATCTTTGTGCATCGCTTTTTATAGCTTTTAAAATACTGTGTTAGGAACTAGTATCCCTTAACTAGAGAAGGTGATTTGTCACCCCTTCTGTTTTGTTTTTGAATCTTGTCAGTAAAAACACACAGTTAATGGCAATGACTGAAGAAAGCTATCTATTAGAGCAGTGCTACTGTGTGGTATATGCTCCGCAGCCATTACTTTCAGAAACCACTTAGTTTAGGGCACTTCCTTGTGACTTTTCTCTCAAACACCCTATTAACAATGCACTTTGTCTCAAGCTGTATTGCAGCTGATGATAAACAGATGGATTTTAGTCACTGAATGAATATGCGAAAGCTGTTTGAGCATGGTACGCTTCATATTCCCATCCAGCTGCCTTGGACTTCTGTTCTCTTGAAACCCTACTGAACAGTGAAGGCTTCTAATTAGGCTTGAGGGTGATGGTCTCTTTCTGGCCATATATCACTTTTTTAGGCAGGGCTTCCACAGATTTTGCAAACGGAAAATGCATGAAGCTGTCAAAACATCATCTTCAGAATGACCTGAAAAAAATGGGGTTTGTGTGAAGCTGACTCTTTTTAGGAGGGTGGAAAAGGAATAAGAGGGAGGAAGGATGGTGAAAGTCACCAATGCCTGCCATAAAACAGCTCCTGGTATGCTGATCAGATCAAAATGATAGGCATATAAACCAATATATCAGACTGATGCAGCATGGTGTGGATGTGTGCTGCATTGGTTGTGCACCATTAAGTAATGATCTCTGCATGTTTGAGTTGGTTTTCACTTTTTTAAGGGTTGTTTGCTTTCATGTTAAAACTTCCTTCTGTGGCAATAAGGTCTAATGCTACATAGAGTGCCATGGTGGGTACAAGAATTTAACTGTATGAAATTTAATGGTCTGATGTGATTTTAAGCCCACTGAGATCAATAGAGAAAAACATTTCTATGTGGCTTATACCCTGTGTGGCTGGAATGGAGCTGTGGCAGTGTTTAGATGTGCCAAAGTGCCTATCTGCCTCTTGGAGAGATGACTTTGTCCCCATTGTAGAAAATAATGATGATAGTTAAGGTAGTGGGTATTGACATAATAGAAAAGAGTCAGTTGGTTGCGTTTTGGTGGCCATTTGTATGTTTCATGTTTGAAGGGCATAACATCAACACACCTGGAGAGGGCTTCTCATAGTGAGAGGGAAGGCAAGGCCAGAGGGTGTTATGATACAGGTTTCTCTTTAATTTTTGTTCTTTTCTTTTCCCTCCAGCTGGAACCTAGTGGCTACTGGTACTCAGGAGACAGCCTGTAGACCTTGTGTTTTTAAATTTGCCCATGATTCAAGATTTGAGACATGCCGTAGAACTCGATCTTACTATTGCACAGGTGCCTGCGCATGCCACATCGTAGAATCATAGAATGTGTTGGGTTGGACGGGACCTTAAAGCTCATCTAGTTGCAACCCGCTGCCATGTGCAGGAGTACCTTCCACTAGACCAGGCTGCTCAAAGCCTTGTTCATCTGGCCTCAAACACTGCCAGGGATGGGGCATATAGCTGCAATACATCTGGAAAAGATCAGCACAGAGCCAGCTGGGCACAACAACATTCACAGTGGTGCTGAATGAATGCACCAGACATAAGAAGAAGTTATAGTAGAAACCCCTTTTCCTCCTCCATTTCACCTCTGTGTGCTGGGCTGTGCGGCTGCAGGGTCATGGTTATGGGCACTGACAGCCACGGAGCCCAGCTGGGGCTAGACGGTGCTGAACCTTTTTTAAATATACGGAAATGGGCTTTTATCAGTGGTCTCTTCCTCTGGGACTGGACCAGGAGGCAATTTAATGCTGCCATGAAAAGCCCTGTGTTCTTGGTTGCAGCTTTGTCTGTCGTGTCAAGGAGGTGGTGGTGTCCATGGAGGTGGCTCAAGGAGAGGGGACTGCGGTGATGTGGGGAGCCTCTGGCTGGCCCCATGGGAAGGGTGGCACCCAGCATCTAACCTGTGTGTTTCCAGCTGGGTGATGTGACTAAGGGCTTGGTTGACATTGTTTTGTGGTGAATTAAGGAGGTTTTATCACCTGCCTTGTGATAGCCTTGTAAGGAGAAGTGGGGGGAGACTGGGGCTGCTGGAGTGTTACCTATACTCACAATGTTGCCTTGCTGCAGGTTTGGGTTGTTTCCACCCCCAGCCATGCTGATAACCCTCACCCCCAAATGCTGGGACACACCCTGCAATTCAGCCTGAAATGAGGTCAGTCAACTCTCAGTATGTGACCCATTTTCCCAGCTCTGCTGAGTGCACTTAGCCATGAGGCAGCCTGGGCTTGAGCTGTGTCCCTCTGCCAGAAAGTGTTGATGTGTGAAAACAGGAGTTTTAGCGAAGCCGTGTTTAGCGGGGGAATCTTGTATCTTGGTCAACAATGCCTGAAAACCAAAGGGAGGCTAAGGTGGGTACTAAAAAGTCACTGTAAATCACAGTAACTAGTTCTGCAATAAACCTGTGTTTTTCCAGCATTTTTGCTCGCTGTAGGGACTGTCACAGTTTAGATAAATCTAGAGTTAGAGGGCTGTTTTTAGAATACCCAAGCCTGATTCTAGGAGAGGGAGGGGGTGAGCAGCTATTTAAAATGAGAATCTCACAAGGTCTGTGAAAATCTGATGGTCTGTTTTAGCTTTACCTTATCTGCACTGTAGATTTGCTAGAGACTTGTATATATTAATGCATTAAAGACTTTTATCTCAACAAAGTGTGTTGAAGCTGCATTCTGGAAGGAGGACCTGTTGTTTCCACATGGTGTTTTTCCCTTTGTCTTCTATATCCTATTGCTCTCTCAAACAAACCCCAGTCTGCCATTTTTTGTGCTTTCAACAATGTTTTCTGAGCCAACAGGAAAACCTTAAAATATTTTTCTTACCTTGAGGGTGATATGCTTCTAATATATGGGTTAGGACCGAATGTTTTCAAACACAGGGTAAATAGATCATATACTTTTACTGAACCATTACAAATTAAGTGTAAAGGCTTTCTTGGAGTGTATTTTGTACATGAGTTCAAATAATTTGCACTGTGTTAGCATTTTAAAATTGGGCTACTGAAATTAAAAAATGATGATTATAATTTTTTCAAGGGTGTGAGAAATATCCATTATTATTTAATCTTTACTCTTACAGAAAATGTTCATCCCTATATCTAAAATATGTATCTCAATATGTATAAATTTCATATGTATCTCCCAGTTTGTTCCTCTTTCCTGTGTAACTGTACTTTTACATTATACTCTTGTGTGTTACAGTAATCTTAATTGTTCCTTTTTACCTTAGGAATGAAAAAAAAAAACTCACCTGTACATCTGTCCCTACTCTCATAATAATAAAACTTTTATGCTCCACTCGATATTTATCTCCAAGCTCTGGCACCAACATCTTCAGATGGGGCTGCACAGAGCATTTAAAACTGGGGATGCCCTGTGGCAGTTAATCATAGGTAATGTGGAGCTTAAGAGGAAAAGGAAACAGTTTTATGACTGTAAGTGCTAAAGACTGTAAGGCTAGGAAGAGATACTGTTGTCTGCAGGCCTTTAGTGTGGTTTCAGGAAATGGGCTGTATGCATCATGTGGGAGGACCCCCAAACATATCTGGGGCTTTCAGAAATACATTTAGGTCATTGACACTTTGAAAGCTCTATACATTTTGAGCTTAGGGGCTCTAACAAAGGCACGTAACCTCAGAGTGAAGGCTAGCATCCATCCATGGCTGCTCTTATTGTATCCACAGGAATTTCAGATCAGTGAAGGATGTTAGCAATTATGTGCTGAAATAACTAAGTACAATGGGATGAGCTAAGGAAAGCACTTCGGCCTTGAATTTGAATTTCTTCTGGTTTCTGTCAGTTCGTGCCAACACCCGTTGCAATGCTTAGTGTATCTCTGGGGCTGTCCTACATTGTTCAGTACAGGAAATTTGAGAGAGACAAGTTCAGCAACTAGTATCTAACTTGCACGTATGGATGTGATCTTTACGCTGGCGCAAGCCATTTGCTGCATGGGGCGGTTTCACTGCTGGATTTGTGAAGGTATTTTATGGATGTGATGCTGGCTTCTCCCTTTTGGCACAAAATCCTTTATAGCAGGTATTGTTCTGGATTTTCAGGTTCAGAAGAAGTAACCATCATGTCACTTGACTTAAAACTTCAAACCCTAGCATCCTGTGGAAAAAGTCTCATGTGCTGCCTCATGCTCTGCTTCTTACCCATGGTTCTTTCCACTTGTAACTCCTACAGGGCCAAACCCAGAGCTCTCTGCCTGACCTTGTATCCAGGCCACTGGACAGACTAAAACAAGGAGGACGAATTCCTTTGAAGTTGTGGAACTGCTCCCCAGAAGCTGACTTGAGCCCAGCCCAGTGCCAGATGCAGCATCCTGGGGTCCTCAACACTGCCTCCCTGAAAGGGGATCTGATTCCCATGGTTCCTCTGCAGTGCAGCCTTCTCCCATTGCATAGCAATGGGCTGAGCATAGCTCTAAACCATCTCAGAATGACAGACACTTGCAGAAAACCCCATTGCAAATTTCCTTTCTTAAAAGCCAAAACACACTCTAGGACAGCCTGGGGTCTACGACTTCCAGTTGGGGCAGTTAATCAAAATGTTTGCCATGTATTGTGTGAGCTTCTTCACAGTTTGTGCTTTTGATGATCTTTTAAACATCTGCAGAACAGCATGGCTTGGATAGGTTTCTGTTACTACTCCAAGCCTTCACTGGCTCTGGAGAATGAGTGAAGAGGAGCCAGACAACATAAAGGCCAGACAATCAAAGCTTTTGACTCTCACATCCCTGCAGATGGGCCTTCTGATGAAATGACTAACAACTGTTGCCAGATCAGCAAGTAGCAACCACAAGGCACCTGTATATATTTAACTTTCATTTTGTCAGATAACTTGTCTTTATGCTCCTGCAGTTTTAGCTGTGGAGTATAAGTCACAAGGCTTCCTTCTGGTCTCCATAACACAAGTGTAAAATGAGCCACTTGAGTTTGGTTGTTGATAAGAGCTCTACTGTAAAAGCAGCATATGCAAAGGCACCATCAGGCTGAGGTGTAGATGAGTCCAGCGTCTAGTTTGTTTGAAACATCTTCATTGTCAGCCTCTGGGGTGAAGTCTTCTAAGGGCACATTCTAGAAGGAGGAAAGGTTTTTAGCAACAGCCTTTGGTTATTTAAAAAAAAAATAATTCAGTGACCTCATTTTTCTTTTCTGACTAGTGAGACTATCTGCAGCCAGGGCCCCCCAGCTACTTCAGGCTGCCCTCTGTGAGACTCTAGGTAAGGGACAGCCAGCTTTCCTGACCTTGCAAGCAGCTTGCCAAAGCTGAGAACTTGCCAGATGCCTCAGGCTACAAACCGTGCACCTCAGAGCCTTCGTTCAAGGAATGGCTTGCAGGTGGCTTTGCCAGCAGCTCCGCAGGAGTTGTGTTGTTCTGGCCATTATGGAGAGGAACAAAGCTGTGTATGTGGCTGTGTCCTAGGATGACCCAGTGGCATTGGCTTAAGTAGCTCCCGCCTTTCGTGGGTGCAGACTCCAACTGCCCAGTTGCCCCTGTGCCAGTCTAGCCCTGCTGCCAGATGCGCCAGTGTAGCCCTGGCACACGAAGCACGCTGCTTGCTCATGGGCCACGTGAGGCTCACCTTATTCTTGCCTATTCCCTTGCCTTCCTTGAAGGCAAATGTCCAAAATGTGCAGTGATGAATATTGGCTTCTGTCAGAGCAAGTTAGGACACACTTTGTGGCTCTGACCGCAGCTGAGTTTGGGTGCTACAGTGCCACTGAAGGTGGGCCACTTGACTGTTCCTGAAAAATAGATTACTGTGCTGGGAGCCAGGTATCTGAAAAATGACAAATGCCAGATCTGTAATTATTTCTGTATCTATCATTCTCTGGTTTTACAGCTGATGTTTTACCTGTGTGCTTTTGGTCACTAGTGGATTTCCACCAAATAACATCCTGCTCATATATGTGATAAGGCTTGTTGACATAGGATAAAATAACAAAGTGAACATGCTCAAGTGTTAGAAGCAACATTGCTGCACTACCATGAGACTTGGCCCACTTTTTTTAGCAACTCACGTAGCTGTGCCTATAGTTTTGTGTAGGGATATGCTTTTGTGTTAAATGAGCAAATGTCTACTCTGAGAGTGGAAACTACTTAGAGCCTAGAGTTCTGCTAAATTTGATCTTTTCTTTGTGTGTCTGCAACAAGATCTGATAGTTAAATGTCTTTTATGTGATTTTTTGGCAAAAATGGTTTTCTTTGGTCACTTCTATCTAACTCTCTTCTGATTATATATATTATTCTGATTGTATATATTCTGATTATATGATATGATGAAGAGGAGACATAGCTGATTCAAAGTATTTCAATCTAGTGGAATTAGACCAGATTGATTAAGGGCCTGTGTAGTAAGTGTAGCACTTGAAAGCAAACCAACTACTTCCTCTTGAGGAATGTTCTTAGAGGGACTTGAAATTCAGATTGATTCCAAGTTTTCAGTACCAGGATTAAAGAAATACTCTGCCTTTTTTTAAAAGAAAAGCTCTGCCTTATTGCTAATTTTAAGCTATAGGGAATCATCTATCTTCAAAGTAAGTAAAACCTTTTGCAAGGAATTCTGCTGAAAAAAGTGAAATCAAAGGGACCCAGGGGATGCTGTGGCATATGGTGGGACCAAGCAAGAATGGTCCCATCTTTCCCCAGTTTCTCAGCTGATATGTTGGCTTCGCTGTGGCTTCTTTTCCCAGAGTCATCTCCTGCAGGGATTAGCTTGAATCTGAACTTATGCAAAGATAAGAGCACAGAACAGTATCTTACCTTGTCTAGAATTGTGAACAGAAAATGCTGGTTTTGCTCGCAGATTAGAGCTAAGGTTACCTGCAAATTTCCTGGCCTTTGTGAATTTTAGAAATCAAATTTGCTTTCTCATTAACATCACATCTTAAAATCAAACTTCCTTGTTTGTTTCTAAGATAAAGTGAAAATCAGGAACAGGAGTCTATTTTGCCAAGATACTGTGGTGAGGCCAGTTTTGATTAGATTTTACTAAAGCAACAAACAAACTGGCTACACTCATTAGTTTTAAATCAATGAACAAATTCAGTCAGGTGTATATATATGTATAATTTTTTTTCCTCTTATAAAACAAAATGTCTGACGTTTGCTTCTGTGCAGAGACTTTGGCTGTATTAAAGTTATCACACAGCTTTTTCTAGAAATTCTCACTGACAGCAGTTTTTACAGAAAGGTGTATCACCTTGGTCAGGAACTCCAGGCTTTCATTCCCAGGAAATATTAGGAAAAAAACATTGGTGTTGAACTTCGGGGTTGAAAATGAGACTATTGCATAGATACATATTTTCTTTTTAGTAAGTACAGTTAATATTTAATACTTATGGAAGTAAATATTTTGTATGTTATGAGGTGGGTTGAATGGCATCACTATTCTGTTTGCTCATGATGCTTGAACCAGTGATAATGATCAAGAGTCGTAAGTGAATATACAAATCCAAGCCTTTGCGTGGTTCTGGACATGGTTTTTGGGCATATCTGTTAAAAGAACAGGGGAAAGGCTGGGTTTGGGAGGGTAAGACTGCTGTAGTAAATGGTTTTCAAATGGGGCTTACATAGATTTACTCATGTTCTGCAAAAAGCTGGTTTGTCCAGCTCTCCAGATAAAACGTGATCTGCTTAACACAGAAAAATGCAAAAAAGGAGGTGAGCAAAGTTTTTATTTATTTTTCCTGTGCAGTTCCTGTACCTGTCAAAAGGAATTTGTGAGCTGGAGGATGAGGAGGATGTGTGATTTCCTTAACTGTGACTGAGGGAAGGTGGATCTGTAAGACAACTTGGACAGTATGTTTGTTGCTATAAAGGAACACTTGGGAAATCCTGTTCTGTGCATTTGAATGTGGCAATCATCCTAATGCTCTTCCTCATCACAAACTATAATAACCCCAACTAGGATCAGAGCACGTATTGCCCCATTTGTAACAGATTTGTTGAAACCCTTTCTGCAGCAGTTTCTCTAACTTGGTAGCTGGAGGTGGTTTTGCTGACTCAGCAGCATTCCTGGTTCACTGGCAGCACTGTGCAGAGCTTGCATGAACCATGTCTGAAGCTATGGCCGGGCACTCTGCTTATCGTTTGGTGGGCAGGGAAAGGGCGCAAGAGCAGGAGAACGAAGTATGAGCAACGTAAGTGTAAGGAACAGGATTCCCATTTAGCTTCAGTGCCGGGGAAATGCTGCACTGCTGCTTGATGGCTCGCACAGAGTAATGTGAACTTTGTGGCCTTGCCCTGCTGCTGATTACATGACACTGTTTCCTTCACTTTGCCATTAGCTAATTCTGCATCATACTGCCTGTTAGCAAAATAACTTGTCTCACCTGCTTCCACTTTTGATGTCATGGACAGTTGCTGGTTTTACAAAACGTTTTCTGTTTGTCAAGCTGTTCTGCCCGGCTGGCAATGTTTTGCCTGCTCAAATTTTTTAGGTTCATACCTTAAGGACTTGTTACTAGGTAACAGAGTTCCATTTGCCAATTTCCCACTATTTCCTTCTCACTGTTTTACGGGCCTGATTATTAACATTTAGGTCAGAGAAATTGCTGTCATTATGTGAAGTAACTTCCTTTAGAGGTTACTCATTAACCTTAGGTATTTTACTGTGCGATTGTAATTGCCAAATGCCATAGGCATGGAAAACCTTTGAACTCCTCAAGGTATTAGTGTATGGGAGGAATGGTATCAGCTGTGATTTTTATTCGTTCTCCATATCCTCCCCCTACCCCACAGTTATTTTTCCTTTTGATTTTATTCTCGTTCCATTTCTCTTGATGTGTTTCATAGCATACAGAGCCTGCTCAGTTGCTATGGAAGGGAATGCTTCCTTCTAAAAGGGAATCAGTCTCTTCTGTTCCCCTGTATAGATCTGAGCTTAGCCCTAACAAGCTCAGTGGTGGTACAATGCTCATCTTCTGCTAACCAATGCAACTAAGAACAGAACTTGATCTCTTGACTTTGCAAGAAAAGTGAAATAATTGGGAAACCAACAGTCTCATGTGGCATGGTCCATGCTGTTACCATGTACAGTTTTCTCTCAGCATTTACAATGGCTCTTCCATATCTGCTTTGGAGAGATTCTCAATCAACTCTACTGCTACATATTGTGTTCAAGGAATGAAAATTTTCAGACAAAAACACTATTCCTCTTTTTTTCCCCTCTCACTGTCTATGCAAACAGAATCAGCTGTGTACTAAAGTGTTTACCTCAGGGCAACATGTGTTCTCTGGAAAAATCTTACTAAACATATTTGTCTTTCTACCCTAACCCACTCCTCTTCAGAAGTCCATTGACATTCCTGGTAACATGATTCCTCTGAGAGGATAGAGAAAAGCTGCTGTGTATAAGCCTGTGTTGCCATGTGACTTCAATGAGGGAATATATATCATATCCAGGAAATTAGGGGACAAGTGAGATATATAGATAGTGCTTAAACAGAACTGAAAAAATAGAAAGTGCACAGGAAATAGGCACGTTTTACATGGAGTCAGATCTAGTTTTGATGCTTGGAAACAAAATGTTTGGTTTGCACGGAAACACTAGCCCAGTAAATCATCTAGAATACCACAGTAGAATAACCAGTGATATAAATAAAAAGGGGGGAAAACTAAGGTGTTATTAACACATGAGTCTTCTCACGTCTGAGCTGGGCAGGGGGGAGAACAAGATCATGACAAAGCAACTTCTGTCCAGCATTTTATTTAATATTGTTTACCCACTCTGCTCCATCCTTTTAATCTCAGCATGAGGGTTTTTGTTTGGTTGAGTTGCTTGGGGTTCTTTTAAGGGGGAAAAACTGGGGGGGGGGGGAGAAATCTCAAAACCAATCATGTGCTTGGCGTGATGCATGTAGTACAATCTCCATGATGAAAGTGGGGGTACCCTGATATTACTAATAATGAAAAACGTTTAATAATAGAGTTTCTGATAGTGGCCTAAGTCTCCTTTTTTCTTTTTCTTTTTTTTTTAATGGTAATTTGTTTTTTCTTTCATCACCCTTGAACAAATCTTGCTCTTGATTTCAGTGGATTTTCTCGTTTGATGGTGTATCAGCTGTAACTTCTCAACTACTGTGTGTTGCAATGAGATAGCCAGAGGAATTTGCGTTGACATCTGATGTTACTCCCTGGATTACATTCAGTGATCTGTGAAGTCCAAGCAGTGCAGAAGGTGGGTAGCACTTTACAACATTTTTTAGTAAAACCATGCTTCACTGAATTCCTGTTTACTCCTTCTGTTTACCTTGCTCACCTGCCCGTCCAGATCCAATTCATGAGAGACATAATTCAGCACAGTAGGGATAGCTTAGTGTTGAGGTTTTGTTTTTTAGGTTTATTGTCAATAAAACCACATAATTTAATGCAAACTAGTAGTAGAGGTTAAAAACAAGCAAACCCTACACTAACATTAACTACTTAAATCCTTCTTGACAATACAGCCCAAAACACAATTTTCTGGTGTGTAATGTGCAAATTATTAGCAAAACTGTGGGCATGAGACAGCACTGGGTGAAGTTAAAAGCATATCAGCTGCCATGATCACATACTGTATGGAGGATTTTGGATTGCATGCAGGTACAAAAGCGTGCTCCAAATCGTACGTAGCTCCTCGTTGTACCTGAAGCAAATGTATGCAGAAGGATCAGGCTAACAACTAAGACGAGGCATGTTCCTGCCAGCTCTGGCATGTTTCTTGTATTCAAGAAGACTAGTAAATGTGCAAACTATTTATTTATTTATGAAACACTGAATTTTTTTGGTGTCTCCTGTATGGGCATTGCATAATATTTAGCTTTGTTTTGTTTGAGCCGGTGTGAGGGAAATAACATTATTGTCGTAAACTAAAGATCTGATTTTTTTCTTTTTTTGCACATACATCTGTGGTAGTTCAAATGTTATGTTTTTCTAAGTATTGAATTTTCAAGGGCAGAAGAAACTGATTTATTTTTAGTCCAAACTTAGACTACATGTTAATAAAGAACAAAGTACTTTCCTCCACTGAAGTTTTGGCAAATTTTATGTTAAACAGTGCTTATTAATCTCTCGTGGAAGACAGTGCAATGAAGTAAATCTCTCTTATAGCAACCTGCATTGTAACTCCTCTTGAGGAATGGAGAGAAAAAAAAAATGAGGCTTAGAGTCCAGCGTAAACGGTGCTGTCCTTATGACATACAGTGACAGGCTGAAATTGTCATAAATACTCTTTATTTTGCTAAGGTCTGAATATGTGCCTTTGCAGGTCGTGTTGGAAGCACGATTTATTATTCTGGAACCTCTACAGAAACATCTGTGAGGTTCAGTGTATTATTTTCTCATACAAGTTTCTTTCTTTTTGAAAATGGAATGCACACCAATCTTATCAAATGGAGAAAACATTGATTTGCCACCAGGAGGGTTATATTTGAGCTGGAAAAAAATAATTTCATTATGCTTGGTAAGATATTTAGGCTTTAAAAAAAAATAAAATAAAATTAAGTCATTCCTTTTCAGTAGTCCTGATGTGGTCAGGTTTTTTTCCTTCAATCAGTAGCAGATAAATGGGACCTGCGTATTGCTTAATAGGCTAGTATATGTAGGAGGAGTGAGTAGGTGCAAGTTCAGGATCATCATGGGTAGGTGTATGTGTAGATATGCTTATGGCAGAAGTTGCTGTCAGTTACAAGGGGGAGGCAAAAAGACCAATGTAGACATGTAAATGGCGAAACTCAGCCCCTGGCAAATGCTGGGATCCTTCCTATGGTCCTTTTCCTGCCCCCTTCCTCCTCCTGCTTTTTCCATTCCTTTTCTTCTAAAAGCAGAGCAGGGTTGTTTTTATTTGTTTTGCTTTTTTTTTGTTTTGTTTTGTTTTCTGGAGGGAATAAAATGAAATCTTGGTCTCTTTAGGAAAAAAAAAAAACGAGAAACTGCTTACACATTATAATTTGTACAGCCAGGAAACATGGTGAGGTATGAGCAATAACATCTGACTCGCTGCATTGTGGCTACAATGTTTGATTTTCCTCTTTGCTTCCCCCCCTTTCCCCTTCAAATGCAAAGCCAAGCTCTGTTGTTTCTGATTAAATGTGTGGTGAGCTGTGTGCCTTTAGGAAATTGCAAAATCCTCTCTCCCCACACCTCCTTTCCTCATGCTCCCTATTGCCCAAGATGGAAGTTGGGGCTCTATGGGGATTTCCCATTTCCTCCTAGGATCACCTGTGCCGTGATTTAAGTAGAAGTTTGTTTCTTCAGCTGTCTGACTTTTGAGTTTATCTGACTCAGGTTTATAATGAGCTAATTTATTTGCTTGTGTAAATTGGGTTTTCTTAGACAGAAATATAACAGACTGTAAAGAGGCCAATCTTTTGATCATTTCACCTCCGGAAGGTGGAAACCTACAATGCCTTTCTGCACTCACTGGGCACTCTCTGGGTTGTTAATATCATTAAGTTACTGTGCCTGAACACTTTGTTGTAGGTTTGTTTTTTTTTTAACACTGCGTTGTAAAGGTCTGCTGTGTAAAAAATGTAGTTTCTTCTCTCGATGCTAGAAATTTTGATAGGGTTTAGAGGTTGATTAATTTTCTATTTGCAGGAAACACAGAGCCTTTGCCTAGCAACCAGCCTGAGAGTTACTGATTCTTCTTTAGATATATCTTTATGCTACACCTATAGTCCTGCATACAGGGAAACATGAGGCAGAATGCTGGAAGAAAGGGAGGAGTAAACAGTTTGCGAAAATGGTGCCAGTGTTTCCTCGATGGGCCTCGATTCTCTAATACAGCCCGACAAAGCTGGGGGTGATGTGCCAAAATATCTTTTTAATAGACAACGTAGGCAGCAGGAAATAATACTGGTCAGGGCTTGTTTTTCTGGCTCAGGGCCTCATTCCAACCTGTTGCAACCAGCTATTGAACGTCTGTGGGGACACCCCTGTACAAGAGGCCCCATGGAGGAAAGGAACATTTACATTTCTGTTTGACTGGGATCCTTGCCAGTGGCTAAGTTCAAAGTGCAGTTTCCAGTAATTTGCTGTTACTGCTCTGCATGTTTGATAGGCCAGGACAGAAGCATGCAACCTGAAGTAATATTTCCTGATTTCTGACATTTCTCAAGATACGAATGGAGGTTGCGGAGGCACTAAAACTTGGAAGGGTTTTCCTGACTCCAACGCCTTCTATGCTTTCCTTTTCTCCTCTTGTGCACCCCCCTTTCTTCCCCGACCTTCTCCCGTAGATCACATTCCCTGCTGTTGTCAGTTCCGTATTTGGATGCCATTCATATTGATTGCTTCCCTATGCAAACACTGTGCGGCTGTTCTTATGCAACCAGAAAAATCCTATTGATTTACTGAATGTGAGGGTTATTTAGGTGGATATCCTTCTGCAGTAGTGATAACACTCTCATCTCCCCTTAGAATTATAGTTAACCTTTTCATCTGGGGGGGAGGGGAGGGGATGCACATGATTTTTATTTTGTCCTCTTAACAGTGGTAAGAGGGAGCTAAGCACAAAGAGAAGCCAGTAGAGCAGCTACTGTTCTAACATATGCAGTTGTAGGCCATGTGTATGCCATTGTGGTTATGGAAGAAGAATCCTCTAGGCTATAATTAGGATTATATAAGCATTCCTGTTGTAATCCTTTGTTTTCAGCTTTCCAAAACTTGCCTCTTTTGGGCTGATATTTTCCTGGCTTGTTCTTTGCCATGTCAAAACTTATTTATTTATTTTCCAAGCAGGGATACAAATGTTGGAGAGTGTTGAGGAAACGCATCTCTCTTCTGGCCTGTTTGAAAAAAAGCTCTTGGTGTTCTTGAAAAACAGATCCAGAGTCAAAATGAGCCTTAGGTAGAAAGTTGCCTGGATGTGATTGTCAAAGAGGGGAAGAGGCTTTTGGGCAGCACTGGTTTTATTACTGAATAATCTACATTTGTGCAAAAAGTAACATGAATGTGCTGTGTAAGGGCAGCACTGAGGTTATGAAGACAGCCTTAAATGCTTAAAAATCTAATTCGTTCGTTTGTTTTTTTTTATATATAAAACATGCAGACTTTGGAGATACACAGGGCATGGGGGTGTTAGTAGAGCTACCTACAAAAGCAGAGCAGTAGGAAATTTAAAGGTGTTGTGTTTGGTTCTAACTGCACCTTTACAGGAAAGTGAACACTTACATGAACACAAGCTGAGTACTGAAACTGTGTGTGGTGATTTTGCACTGAAGCTTCACTTGCTGACTGCTTAGGTGTTTCTCACCTCTGTTTTGAAACCCAAATAAAATTCCTTTGACTAGTATGTAGCTAGGGTTTTCAAATAAATAAGCAAACAAATACTTTTTTCTTCCAGAATGCACTGACAGGTGTTCACACAGTCCAAGCACTTAGGGGGTTTTAATCATTAAACTCAACAGTTCCTGGAAAGCAGAGGAATTTGGAGTTAATTCTGATCTTTATACTTATACTGTGTCCACTGTGGTGACATACATGGCGCTGCCTAAGCAGCAAGCTGAAGGAAACAGTGAGAATATTTTTGAACTGAATGTTTCAAATACTGTAATTGGAATTGCATTATTCATTATTACTGCCTTTTTTCCGACGTTTAGTCAAAAATTCTCTAGGGGGTCAGTGGGAGAAGGCATTGAGTAGCAAATAATCACAAGATGATCTACAGTGGTGATTAATTTGCCCATGAGCGTAGTGCATCACTGGTACCAGGGTGTTTGTCATGTGTCAGGCAGCTGTGTTCCATTGCCGGATGCTCAATCCTCCTTTTTAACTAGCTGCAGTGCGTTGGCCTCCCTCTGTTTTGATTTTTGGCCAGAAGAATATGAATGGAGTGAAAGGGAGAAGCCTGCAACCTGGTCTGTGATTTTTCTTCTTTTTTAATTAATTGTGTGCATGAATGAACCCAGGACAGGGAATAATTTACCAAATGCTGGCTGCACAAAGTTGTTGAAACCACAATCTCCTGTGGGTAACAAAGCCTGTGGCTGTGTTCCAAGCACTGTGAAGTGATTGAAGAATGTTGAGTTGCATCATGAGACCAAATAGCAGGTAAACAAAAGGCGTATGCCGTGTTCAAATGAAATAACTCCTCATAAACCTCGAGGATTGCAGGGATCTTCATGCAGCTGTGCTGCTGAGTAGCTTCCTGTCCAAGAGAAGTACCAAAGATGTTACATTGAATATCTGTAATGAGTTACTAGACTGAAACTATAACCTAACTATTGTTAAAGCTCACTGGACCACATAAAAAGTTTTCAGTGTAGTCCTTTGTGTCTTCATTGTTGATACGTAAAACTAGAATAATATTCAAGAAGCTTTCTTTGGTCTTCATACTATTTGCTTGAATGTGAATTGTAGAGAGGGAGTTGGTTTTGCATTTTGAGATTGTCTGTAGAAAACAAGAAATCGTGAAAGAAGGAACGTGTCCTGTTGCTCACTGTAACAATAAACATAGAAAATGATTCAAGGAACTGTAAAGTTCAGCACGAGTCTTACTCAGATAGTGAAATTTATGAGAATAGAGCAACTGTCACAGTAGATTAGATCAAAGGTTATTGTGACCAAGTATCCTGCTTCCAGTGGAGGCCAGTGAGAGAGGGCCTGAGAAAAAAGGAATATATATTTTAAATGATCTTTCCCTTGCTTTATCTTTTCAGTTTCTGACAGAGAGCTATATAGCAGCTTCCTAGTCTGATTGCATTCAGACTGCTGGGTTTGGTAGTGGCTGCTGGACGTTTTTGTCATTCATTTATCTGCTCTCCATTTGAGCCTACATGCTCCCTTGCTTTGGCCAGCCCTTGTGAACACCGAATCTCACACTACAATTGTTATATGAAAAGCACTTCTATTTGTTTCTAAATTGCTGACAGTTTAAAAACAGGCTCCCCAAATTCCTATATTAGACACAGTAACTAATTCCCCTTTTTACCACATCATTCCATTCATTATTTTCTAGATGCTGATTCTGTCCTCTCTTAGCCAGCTGGCATGTCCTAATTTATTGAGTTCCTTCTTACCCAGAAGTTGTCCTCTACCTGTTTCTTTCCACATTGCCTTTTTCTCTAATCTTTTCTGGTTCTACTATATGCTTTGAGATGCACAGTACAGAGGTGAATGCAGCTCTGTAACGAAAGGACCCTAATGTGTAGCCCACGTTGTGTAACCCTTTAAGGTTGCTTGTATGAGCAAATGCTTGTGGACTTGAACTAAAGGTTGTACTGATTAGCCTGAGAAGACCAGTACTGTTAGGCTTTGTCTGTGTGATGTGAGAAGCAGATAAAGCAACACAAGTGCTCCTTGTTACATGCTTTAAATTCATCATCTCTGTTCTGAGGTTACAGCTGTGATGCCAAAGCTTTGAGTAAACCATACTTCCAAGTTTCTGTATCTGAAACAGTGGGTGTCAAAAGAAAAAGGTGATAGGAGGCAACATGGGATGATAAAAGTCTGTGACATGCATGGGGAGGAGGAGGGGAGAAGTTCCCTAACTTGTTCAAGAAAAAACTATTGCCCGTCCCCCTCCCAATCCTGCAATCTATAAATCGGGTAGTTTTTCAGTTTTTTTTATGATCCTTTTTGGTTATTTGTATACATGGATTTCTGTCTGTGAGTGCTGATATGCATTGCCCTTAAAAAGTGATTTTATGTCGGAAGATGGGGATGTATGTTTGAGACTCCTCTCAGATCTTGCCTTCAGAGAGCACTGAAAGCCCTATGCACTTCACTAACAGCCATTTTCAAAAGCCTTGTAACACAGTAGAAATTGAAGTGGTTTCTTTTGTGGCAATGTTACAAATCAGTAATTTAACCTCGGATTGTGTCCATACCCAGTGAAGACCGAGGATTACATCCCCTTGCTGTCCTGTGTAGTGAATCCAGGGCCATTCCCCGCAGGGAGCTGAGCAGGCAAAAGGAAGGGAGTGTCATCCTCTTGGGAGCTGTTACGGCATCCGTTCCCCCCAGGAAAGAGGAGGGAGGAATTCCAAGAGTTCCTTGCCAAGCTATTCCAAGGATAGAGCACTTACACCCCACCAGCTAATTAGGGCTGTTCCTCAAGGCTTTATTTTAGCATCTGGATTTCAGTAACATTTTAAGCCTAGTTTTGTACTGAGGATTACTGTGAATTTAGATCCAAACCATTGCTTGAGTTGCATATCCAAAATAAGCATTGTTAACAAAAGCCAAGTGCCTTATGCATTTTATTCAGTGCTAAGAGCAGCTTGACTGCTAATATTTCATGGGCAGAAAGAAATGGAGCTGTAGTGTTTCAAGCTAATTCTGGAATTTTGAAGCGTATCCTGCATGGCAAACTGTAATGCCCATGGCTATGCTAGTGGCTATCAGCTTGAGGCCAGTGAGAAGTGGGTGCAGACAGATACAGGGCTGAGACCTTATAGGAAGACAAATGTGCACTTTTCCATGCTTGTCTAATGTTGTACTACTAGTTTTTTGAAGCGCTTTTGTGTATAATGTCTGCCTATGTTCCTTTTAAATTTTTTTCAGGTCTGCTACCATTCAAATAAATCATATAGCAAAGTAAGAATTTATCCTGTCTCCTCCTAAAGCATGTGGGCTTACTGCCTAAGTCATTCTAACAGTCACGGTGTTAGAAAGGTTTAAACAAAATTCTGCTATAAATCCCAGCAGTTATTGTGGAGAAATACATGGGGAAGGGAGGCGCAAGGTAAGAAAGAAAGTGGCTGGCTGAAATGAGGGAAAGAGCAGAGCACTTACCTCTCTTCTCTCACTGTCAGTCCAGCCTGAATATCTTCACAAAGGAGTTTTGAGTTTTTCATTTTGTAGGAATCCATGAATACAACTGGGTGGAATCAAGCAGGACTGAACTAGTCTGGAGCTGAAGTGCTTTGTGTGCTACAGCAGTGTTTCTCTCCAGCTCCAGTTGAGCATTCTGGCTTCATGCAGCAGATAGCTACATAAACAGAAGAAAAGCTCAATTTCCCTGCACTGCTTTTGCCCTTTATGCTCTAGATTTTGAAAGGAATGTAATTTTTTTGTATGTTGAACCAAAGCATTCCTAAGTGAAAGAGCAGATTAATTGTTCTGCAGTGTGCACGTTAGTGAAAAGTGCCGAGCAATGGGTGTAGCCCATTTAATAGCTATTAAGCTGTATAGTAGATGGGTGTAGCAAAAGCTTCAGCTTGCATGGGTGGCTTTATTGGCAAATACAGGGATACAAAAAGAAATGGAACAACTCTACCGGTGTGTTGGAAGACAAGGCCCAGATATGTAGTGTTACTAACCTGTAGGGTGAGCAATTAATGAGCAGGTTGAGAACATCCGTTCCAGGGGCAGAATCTGAGTCTTGAAACAGCACTTGATTGGACACTCAAACTTTTACAGTAGAATAATTAATAAAAATGGGATATGTAAATAAATGAAAACTATCTTTGTGGTGCCTGATTATAATCCCCTTATCATAACCCCCTCTATTATCTAACACTCTTACAAGTATGTGGAGATCAAACTGTAAATGCGAAAGCGTTCTGAATTGTCTCTCATTTCCCACCCCTTCTAGACAGAAAACAGTGTGGATGAGTATAAGTCTGTAGAGGAGTGGGAAAATAATTGGAGTCTGTGTATAACATGATAGATTGTTATTGCTTGAATGGTAGTAAACAATGGCTGTCAGGAGGTGATTCTTACAGCTTTTAATTGTAAATTGGAATTCCAGGTGATTAAGTTCTGTGGGGACTTGATTAGATTTTCCGTCTTCCCCATCAACACCCTGGGATGATGATTAGTTCACTATCTCAAGCTGTCTCTAATAATGAAATGAATTTGTTAGTTGAATGTTTCTGCTAAAATTATTTACAATATAGTAATAGTTTAGAGTTGTATTTACATGTTAATGGACAGGCTTTGGCTGTTAAGGTGGGATGAACAGGTCAGACCTCAGGGTGTCTTACAGGTTCAGGAACAGAGGTTTATAGTTTCTTCAGAACATTGAGTAGTACTGGTTGTCCCTGGTTTGTGCTTTTGGAGTCTGTTTTACTGTTCTTAGCAAGCCTTTAGGAAGCAAAAGAGATTTAGTAATCCTCTGGTTTGGTACCTAGGACACTTAGCTGTCTGGAGTGGGACACCAGCTCCTTGCTACAGTGAACATTTGGAATACAATTTTCTCACTCAATTTTATCTTTCGTCTCTTGCCCTGCTGTTTATTCTTTTCTTCCCCTATCATCAAATTTTTGAGATATGGGAACTGTATGAATACAGCTGTTAGCTATGCTGGTATGCTGGGGATGCCTGCTTTACCTACCTGCTGCCAATAGGTCTTTCTGAAATTTTTCTGGGGCTAGGTCTTATCTTTTGATCAGAGGCAATGTGTTTTCTGGAGCAAGGTTTACAAGTGCAGTAGGCAGAAGAAAAGTTATCCTGAAAATGCCATCAGAAGAAAAAAAGAAGCTGAGAAAATTGCTGTCTCAAGATTTAGTCTGAATTTGTCTGCTGATGAAAATCTAGAGAGCTTCAGGGTGAGCACTGGCTAGGTGGGGGCCTGAAGGCAGTTGGTATTACCAGAGACAGTGAGAGAGGTGCCCAAATCCATCTTTTGAATTTAGCTTTCTATATTAACTCCTAGAAAGATGTAACATGTTAACCACACAGTTAAGCTCAAAACATCCCTTTCCTATTTCCCTTGGCAGCCAGTTTGTTTAACTGTAGGTCATGCCAGGAAGGAAAAAAACCTGAAACAAATCAAAGCTCTTCTTCATTTTGTAGTCTGACTTTCTCACCTAATACATTGTGGTGTATCACTGTAGGAAACTCGAGTTCTGCCATATGCTGTGGGCTGTGATACAACACAACCTGACTTAACCATGCTGTGTCAGCTACAGGAAGTCTGAAAATGTGGTTTCCTGAAAAACAAGGGAAAGGGGAGGAAATACGTAGTTTTTGTTTTGAAGATGGCATTATTGGAAACTCCACAAGCACTTATGTCAAAATACCTATGAAGTAGCTATTTAGTCGTAAGAATAGTTGCCATTTATTTACAAGACATCTGTGCCTGAATTAGAAAAAATCCTTTAACACGTGTCAGACCTCACAGAGATGAGTAATTTGGTGGAAAGAGTGTGCATGTCAGACGTGACTGATCGCTTGTTACCCTGCACTCTGTCCTTTGTTTTTGAGTAAGATTCAAATATGCGTCTAGCAAAAATTCAGTATAAACCAGGCCTTGTCTGGTATAATGCACTTGTCTCTTGTATTTTGGTAGAAGATGCAAGTTTTTCTTACTGCGAAAGTATTTCCCTGACAAAATCAAATTGTGAGGCAATTTGCCACTTAGTGTTAGATAGCAAGCACTGGTCTGCATCAGGTTAGGTCCTCATCTCTTTACTTCTAGGTTAATAGCAGCTGTCTGAAAAATGCATTTCCCAAAATTATGTGCATAAGGATGTGTTGGTGAAACCACCCTCTACTGTGCAGGAGTTGTGATTGTTACCTTTACCTTGATTTCTTGATTCTGTGTGTGGAATATAAAGTTCTTAGTTTCAGCACCTGTGGTATAAGGTGGGAGAGTCAGATCTGTGGGGCACAGCTCATGTGAGGCTAGGAACTAGCATGCCTGTCTTCAGGCTCCGTATATTAACTTTAATTACTTTTCTATGTGATTTGCTTGAGAGGTTTCATGGTTCTTCCAGTGCTTTAAAACTGAATCTTCTATTTCCTAGACAAGTCCCTGAGCAACCTCATCTAACTGGACCTGCTTGGAGCTGGAGTTGGACTAGATGACCTTCAGGGGTCCTTTCCAATGTAAACTAATCTATGTAAAGTAAAAGCTGCTTTTGGGGATGATAGATGAAGGATAGTAGGGCAAGCTGTGGAGATGGGGAAGCCACAAACACTGTATTTGCTGTTTCCATCTTCTTGCAGTTGATTTAATTAACATTGTACAGGATTTTTTTCACCCAGGCCCTGCTAGGAATTAGCTACAGAGGCCTAAAGGTAGAATTTCTGGTTAGCAATGTGTGTTAAGTCAACCTTGCTTAACATCAGTTCTAATTAAATCAATGTAACTTCTGTATCTGAGTGCATATAGTCTAAGAGCACGTGGAAAGTAAATATGGCATGCAAAATGGTGGATATCTGCAGAGAGCCTTAACGTGAAGTGGTGCAACTTCTGTGAGCAAAGAAACATCTGGAGATGCCAGGAAGTAGAAATCAGAGTATAATTTTTTTTTTAGGAGACAGAAAGTCTAGGGAAGGTGAAATACCTAAGACACCGTGTCCCCACTGAATATACCAATCACAGCAGACCTTGCTGCCCATGTGTATCTGCAGGGATTTCAGTCCTGCCAGGGCAGCAGTAACCCTGCATGGTTTGAAAGAAAGAGGGCAGAGAGTGCAGTCCTGTTTGCAGTGAGCTAATTTTATTTGTTCCTTCTCTGTCAAAGTAATTGCAGCCTACAGAGCAGTTGTGAGGCAGCTTTGTGTGCAGTTCTTTCTTGAACTTGTACTGGTGGGAATTGATCAGCCAATTGTAGAGAGAAAATACTTCTCCTGAGCCTCAATTAAAGCTTTTTGCTTTGAGCTCCCTTCTGACACTGGTGGCTTATGCTGGGCATGTCATTTTAACAGGAAAAAAGGGCTAACTTGTGCACCTTGAGCATGAACAGGTATGAATTAAATGCATACCAGAATGGCACCAGCACTGTAAAAGCTCAGCTGGGAGTTTTGCCTCTTAAGCCGAAGTTTCATGGCCTTTCACTGTTACGCATGGATCATGCACAGGGATGATTTCACTGGTTTGTAAAATCAGTGTTGCAGACACCTGAGTTAGGGGATTTTTATAAAAGTGTATGCAGGGTAAATTTATTAATTCATCAGTCAAGGATTGCTGACATAATATCAGTGTTTTCTCTCACGCTTATGAGTTCTACATACTTGTGGTTACAAGTGTGACTGTGCCTTGAGAACAGATATGGTAACAGCAGTATGGATATGCAAGGATAACTGTTTAGCTCCTGAAACTAGTGTGTACACTGTCAATCTCCTCAGTCAATCAAAAGTACATGCGTGGGGTCTGTTTGTTTCATAGTTCACTTGTAGCATAAATATCAAGATCAGTACTTTGCTGTTCAACAGAATGACCAAATCCTATATCATACTTTGTACAAATCCCCTGTATAAGTACAGGTCTTGAAAGCTTTAGCTGTAGAAAAGCTTCCTGCTCAGACTTCGTCAACAGATGCACAAAGCACAAGATTTACTGTTGGCAGTGAATATTTTATTATGGGGCAAAATATCCTCTTAAGAATGTAAGGTCAGCAGTCTGTGAGTGATGAATTTCTTATGCACATCAACACACAAATGTTTGATGCCTAATCTTTTAATATGATTTTTATGGATTGGTTTCAACAGGAATTCAAGGACAAGTTTTCAGTAGCTGAACAGCCTTCTAACAACAAGCTGGCTTTGTTGGAATTCATGCTCAAAATTTACCTCACTCCAGTTATTTTTTAATTTTGTGATTGCTGTATGCCAGCAATCCTGTAGCTCATCTTCTAGTTTTTACTGCTTGTCACTGAAGCAGACTCCCATTGACCTTTTAAAGCATTTTGATAAACTAGTATTTCTGTTTATTGAAGGACTATATAGAATGGTTTTCCTCATTCTAATGGCGATTTCTTTAATGCTTCATTTATGGCATTGTACTTTGATATTTGCAAATTATTGGAAAGTTACAAAGAACTTTGTGATAAAAGCTAGTTCTGCCTCACCAAATTCTTCCTTGCTGTTGAATTTTTACATCTCATTCAGATAGTTATTGAATATCCCAGAGCATTTCTTCTAAGAGCAGTGGCTGTAAAGTTTTACTGTTCTGCCCAATAAAGGCAGCAAAGTTGTGCTATCTAATTTAAGCTTGTGTGTATATGGGATCATGAGTATGTGAATGCTTACATTCACACATGTATACTGCAGTGACTTAGAATTGTTTGGGATCAGAAGCACAATTTACTATTGTTTTATGTTAATTTTATTGGTAAATTCATGGATTATATCCAGCAGACATTTCCTAATATAAAAATATTTTCTTATCTGAGTGGTTTTTAGTGGTAGGAACTAAGCTATGAAATTAGATAAGCTAAGCTTTCAGAGTAAAGCATGATAGTTTATGAGGATGATCTTTCTTCAGATGTTGGGTGAATTCACTCATGTCTGGGAAAGTATAAAAATAGATAGTATGTATTTAATGAAATGGAATCAAAGACTTTACAGTTTTGTTGACTGAAAAAAACCTGCTTAGAAGCTACCTTTCCCTGTAATTTGTTTTGCGATGCGTGCTTTCAGTAAGATGCAGCTGTAAATCTTCTTCAGCAACTACTCGGTGGAATCTACTTCATCCAGCATTGGTAGTCTGACACCTCAGTATCATTTAACAGGAGATCCCTGTAACATGATTGAGTTTTGCATTAGATCATATCACCAAAAGGCACCTCTAAAATTGCAATTCATTAATTGAAAATTGAAAAATTATTTCAAATATTTGTGATCGAGATACTAAACCAAGCTAGCTTAGTAGTACCCGAATGACAGCTGACTTAGTGTGTGTCATGTGTCCAGTTGTGCTTTTTTTTTCCCTTGTGACAGGAACTAACTGATGAGAGATTGTTAACCTCAAAGATTTTGGTTCTGTGATATCCTGGGACCCTAGTGTCTTAGGGCAGGCAGTAATAACACGTGGATGACTCCACCATACTCGTTAGTCTGGGCTGACATTTTATTGCTATAGGGTTTGTCTTTCAAAGCTACTACTGATTCAGAACAGAATTTCTACTGTGTGTTCAACAACCTTCTTGCTTTCAGCTGGACTAGGTGACTTCACTTGCACAGCACATTCTAATTGGTTTGGAGTATATTCTTAGTCCTTCAGTAATCTCTCATTGTGTCTGTCCTGAATGTCTATAGAGTTCTGGCTTGTTATCCTGAGACTCGCTTAGTCCTCTTTCCCTTCCAAAAAAATAATCCTTTAGCTAGAAGTCCAGAGTTTTCTAAGCTGTCACTACCTTTCTGTCCTGTATCTCATTTAGCCCTTCTCTAAACTGTCACATAGTTGTAGTGAGGTCAGTAAGAAAAGGCATCTGAAAGATACTGAAAACATCAAATGCTTCAAAAGCAGCTGTTGCCAGAAATAAAGATAACTTTTGGTTTAAGTGATGGCTAAACTTTTTCCAGGTGTTGCTCTTGTCAAAGAATTATAGTTTGAAAGGGAGTGAAGGCTTTTCAGTGTGCTGCTCCTCCACCTGAGGTACTGCTTTAGCTCATTGCACTCCAGATAGTCACTGATCTCTCTGAGCAGAGACACAGGTTTATTTTGTTTAGTATGCCATTTCTGCCTGATCCATGCTATTTACTGTGATCTGCCTATTCAAGGACTGTGAACCTCTCAGACTTGACCCAGGAGGTCATCCACAGTTCCTGGAGCTAGGTCCATGTGTCAGACATACACTGAATCTACATTAGGGTGAGACTCAAACTGACTTCCACTTTCCCCTTGTTTCTTCTTAGAGGCAATTCCAGGTGAATAGATTGGATATGAGCCTTAACACAGTCTGACAGGTCCCAGTTCTGGATGGTTTGAGGGCAGAGGGAATGTCAAGGCTGGAAAGCATGCCAGGCTATCACCAGCAGTGATCTGGGCAAGACCTTAGAAGACCTGTTACCTACAAAGCTCTAAACAGATTTCATCTCTTTAATTTCTTGAGCTTCTTGAGTTTGTTTTATTGCAAACTTTCTGGTCATTTTACATAACGTTGCAAAACTTGTGCCGCAGATTCTTCATGTTATGCCTGGAAGATGAGGGCAATTCCCAGGTGAGGAGAGAAGTTTTTTTTTAAAGCAGTTTCAGTAGCTCAAAATGATTTTGCTTTCTTTATTGGGACGTATTTACCATTGTAAATTCTGAACATTACCTACCTACCTTTCTGCTAATGCCTGTGGCTTTACTATCATCGCTGATACTGCATTTCTGGCACTGTATTGGCTTGAATACCCCTGCCCAAAATAATATAGAAGCATTCAGTTGATTGTTTTTCCAGAAAATGCTTCTTACGCTGAATTACTATACTGCTGTCTGAAAATCTGAGCTTCACACAAAAATTAAATGTCCTTCTGTCAGTGAGAATATTTATGGGAAAAATGAGCCTTTTTTTTAAAAACTTGAATTTTTTTTTAAATGTGTGGACAACCAGGCAGAATAGAAAATTAAGAAGCACAAATAAATAAGTGAAGTGGCTATGAAGTAGGTGGCTTGAAAAGTCTATTTTATTCTTAGCTTCCCTTCTATTTGTGACTTCGTAGGCCTGAGCTATAACTATTTTTACTCTATAATCTAGGGTCAGAAAATGATGCCAGCAAAACTTTCAGGTGGTCTGCTTTACCTGCAGCTGCAGCAACCAAAGGCATTCAGTGCCTTTCCTGCAAGGAAAGGGTTATCTATCCTCTCAAATGTGAGAGCACACCCTGCTCTAGCCTGCGGGCACACAGATAATAATAACATGGAAGGATGGCAGCCTGCGCTCTGGAACGGTTTATGAGGAGAAAGTCCGCAATTACATATTTCTGGGCAAACATTAACCAAGGCTGAAGCTTAGTTTCGAAGAAAAACAACAGACTGGAACCTCCAGTAATATATCTGTTATGTGGACTGGAAACAGCAGTCAAACATTTGTGTAGCATTAGGAGAAAAGAAAGAATAGACCAACAACAACGCAAAAGACTTGATAATATCAGCGTATCCTGGTGTGCGCTTGCAGAAAGCATCTCTTCCTTGACCCACCCTCCAGTGTTCAAAAAAGCAAGGTGATTTTTCCTTTAGAGTACTCTCTTTGTGAAAACAGACCTAAGCCAAAGTAGTGGAGCTATAGTTTGTTGTGCTTATGGCTTAATCCATTTATATTGGTGGTTTCAGAGCTTACCACCACATGCTGAAGTTTCTCCTTTAAAAAAAAAAGTTACTTTAGGCATCTCTCAATCACTGCGGTTACCATGCAAGAAACAATTGCTATTCTGCGCTGTGGTTTTGTAAAGTAGCAGTCTTATTTAGAGCTTTGTGTGCTAAACTCGGATATGCCCATTCTGTTACAGACTCTGTGTACCTAAAAATGGAATTGTTACACTAAAATTAAGTAGACAGCCAAATGATGCATCCTCTCCTTTGTTTTTTCTGAAAGACCACAATTACTGCAAAGAAGCTGTCCACTCATTACTGCAAGCTCTGGGGAAAAGGAATGACAGAATATAGACCACTATAGGAGAATAGGAGAGGAGTGTTAATCTAAAGAGACACTTGCTGTGGCAAGCATAGTATGTAAATTCCAAAGTTAAGCACTTTGGAAGTAGTCCAAAAGATGAAGATACATACATTAGTGCTGCTGGGGGCAAGGAAGGGAATCTTAAATGTCTCTATAGAGAATATTTACTTGGCTTTTTTTTTCTTTTTCTTTCCTTCCATTTTTTAAAGGGCAAGACAGCTGTGGCTGAGAAACCTTACACTTGTATTAGGCTACTGGAATCAGGTTTAATGGTAAAAGTCAGTTTATTCTGGTTTTAACTGGGCTAAAATAAACTAGATATTTCAGGAGAGAAGTTTAGTGTCCTAAAATTGTTCTCTGCTAGGGCAGACACATACCTACCTATTCCTGAAACCACTAAGATCCTGTGATCACTAGTCATCTGAAATCACTAAGATCTGATAGGAAAACCAAGTGAAGTGAAGTTACTGCCTCTGCTGACTTTACAGCTGAGTGTCTTCATAAATTGCACCGATAACTGTATTGCCATGCTGCAACCAATGTTTCACAGTGAGACTGGAATGGAAAAAGCAGTCTGGAGGACTCTGTTGTGAGATCCCTCACAACAAAATATCTGCAAAAAGCAGCTGATCCTGCTTTGCCTACTCCAATGATGGGCAACTGTGTTGTTTGATGTTGTTTCTTCCCACCTCTCCTGTGCCCAATACTGCATATTTTGTAATGCCAAACCAACTTTTAGAATCACCCCCTTGTCTTCCCCCTAACCCCCTTCCCTGAGTATTTTAGCAGCTTAATCTCCTAAATGTATTTTAACAGAACACAAAGTAAATAGTGGTTTCTGTCATAGAATGATTTCTGCAATGTTTAGGCTTGCATTTTGAAATCCCAAAATATTACTAGACGAGTATCAGCAGATTATTTTAGGTGCACCTGAAGAGATCTATTTCTAGTGTTTTGGAAAAGGCCAGGTTCACAAGGATAGAAAGAACTAGCCTGTTGTGATGAGTATAGATGGATTTTATTGTAATGGAGGAGTAAAGAATACTGGCTCCTAGATAGGTATCCCTCCAAATATTTTATTATAGCTAAAATAAAATAATGATTGTGTTAAAATGGGGAAGATATTTAATGGGAGAATGGGATGGGACATAGTTTCACCTCTTCTTGTAGAGGAATACAAGTTTAAGCTTGACAGAAAGCTGTTTGTTTTGAGGATGGACATATCATGGATAGCTTACAGATAAAAGCTGCATGGGTCATTTGGATTTTCCTTCTGTAGTTTATTGCATCTTTCAAATTATGTTCTTGAAGGCTGAATCTGGACTTCAGTTAATCTTTTAATGATTTATCTATATGAGCTTTTATAGGTTGGTATTGTTATCTCCTGAATGGCAGCAAATTTGGTCCCTGATGAAGCAGACTGTCTTCTACTAGTCTGTCCTTCTCCTTTCAGGAATCTTAGCACCACATTAGTGAGCCAGTAAAGGATGAAAATCTAAGCAGAATATTTAAGTCAGATTTTTTTTTTAGCCTGTTTAGAAAGTTACTCATTGCATTGTCATTCATAATCATCTTCCCGTGTGACAGGATGGGCTCATCAGATCCCAGAAAGATAAATACAGATTTCTCAGCTCCCAGAGGGCCAAAGTAAGCATCCTTCTGACTAAGTCTCTGAGCACTGTGTTGGGAGTGGTGTAAATTTGGAGCTGTGTGCTGTTGAGTGGCACAGAAAATATGCTTGTGTAAATGTGGTGTGTGGTTAATGATTTCTCTTATTCTCTGTTTGCGTTCTGTTCTTCTTGCTCTGTATGTGAGAGCAGGAAGAAGGATACGGATGGAGCAATGCAAATTCTTCATCTTTTTCTACGTGAATCAATTTTGTCCATTTCTAGAAGTCATCTTAGGTCTTTTCTAAAGGACCATCAAGATATGAGAGGTGTCTCTGATATTACAGTATGGAAGGTGGGCCTTTAACATTCTCCTGCCCACTAGGACCTCTGTTTGATGGCTCTTCTCCCATATTTGCTTACATCAAAATGTGAGATTTCTCAGGTGTTTTTCTGTCTAAGATGCCCCTTTAAAAATAGAACTTGTTGGGAAGTCTGGTAGTCCCTATACTTGGCTCAGAAGCCAGAAGAAAATGCAAAGATTTGATGAGAACATCCGAAGGGAGAGGGAGCCTCTCAGCATCTGATTTGGAAGAGGGCTTTTGTCATCTTTATGCTGGTGGTCAGGATTGATAATAGGTGAAATAGGTGATAAAAAGGTGAATTAAGCAGATCTTCCAAAGAGGGCAGTGGTTACCTTAAAAATGAAACAAACCACTAAGAATTGTCTGAAATATTACCAGTGGTAGTGAATATAGTGTATGGTACATGTCTTCGACAGTCTCATTTTGACTCCCTAAAGCATTGCTTCAGAGTGTAAGGCTCTGCACCAATGGGTGTCCAAGAGTGCCTTGTGTAGGCAGTGCAGTGTTGACAAGTGCCTTGTACCATCTGCCTCCTTCCTCCACAAATCCATCAGCATCCATGCAGCAGCTTGTACTTGGTAAGAACACTGAAAGGAGATGTGATTTGGATTTAATCATTAGCAAAAGTCCCTCGACTTTTTCTCAGTTGCCCATCTGAGTTTAATTCCAAGAGAAGGAAACTCTGATGTATTCCTGCCTTCAGGTATAATTACTTCAAGACAGATTGACTGTTTAAGCACACACTACACTGCTTAGCTTTAATTAGAGTAAATTGGCAGAATTTATATGACCGGTAGTTTTGGGGAATGTCAGATGCATGAAAGTGTATTTTGCATATCATTTCCTGCTGAGGCTCAGACAAAGGTACTAGCTGAAAGGCTTGTAATTAGGATAAAAACACTTTGTAAATTTAACCCCATCTAGATTAGGAGAGGAATGGAATTGGCTGGGGGAAATGGTGGTGCTCTGGGAAGAGAAAAACATGTGAAATGGAATATGAAGCAAGAAGTTGCTGGAGATTGTGCTGTAACATAAAAAAGTGGTATTGCAAAATTGAAATCTTTGTGGACAGGCACAGGTGATTTGTAAGTACATAAGTAAGATTTAGAAACCTAAAATGAATTCTTTTGGAAGGTTTTTCTGGTATATCATATGACCCCAGTGCTGATAATAGAGATGAAAAGGAAAAGGCGGTTTGGCTGGATGTCTTGTCACAATAGCTCCTAATGCACTGATTCCAAGTGCCCTGAAATAACATTAGCCTTTGCTGTATCCATTTCTGACTTGACCTTCTGCTGTAACTTGCCTGTTTGCTCACAGAGTGCAGGCAAAGAGTGCTTAGCACACAAAGAGATCCCAAACCATTGACTGAACAGTAAGTGAAGACCAGGAGTGCCATTGAGCCTCTTCTGTACTGAGGGTCTCCCCTCTGCTGCGCCCTAGACCTTTTGGCTAGAGAAGTACTTTCCCAAACCAGGTAGAGGTGGCTGTGTGGTGCCGAGAGCCTGGTGATAATGGTGGATGTTGTCAGTGTTGTTTGGATGCAGTTTACAGTCTGTCTCTGCCTGGCAGGCAGTGAATCTCCATTTAAAAATGTGTGGAAGAAACAGTCCTCAGTTTTCCCAAAGAAAGGGAATAGCTGACCAGAGGTTCAAATCTGATTAACTCACTGGCACTGGGTTTGCAAACTGACCTCTGTTTGGTGTTGGGAGCTTTTACTGACGCTATTCTCTGAGAAGCTTATGGATTAACGAGAGTTGCACACAGCAGCATTTTCTTTCTGGAATGGCGCAAAATTTATTAGTTTCTGTACTATGGCTTGGTGTATGAGAGGTGGCAATTTCAAGTTCATTGCTAATTTCAAGTTCACTGTAAAGGCCTCAAACGACTGAAAGTGGCCTCAAACCTCTTCTACTGTGGGGTCAGGATGGCATGTGAGTCTGTTTACTTGAGGATGCTGCAAATACTGTGGGCTCAGCATATTTAACTATTCTACTTTCTATTTTCTTCAGAATTTGTCCCGGGTGTGAGATCTGTGAAGAAAGTGAAGTAGCTGTGCTCTTTAAAACTTTAGTCCCAACACTTAATTTGCTGACCAGCTCAGTGGTTTTGAGAGGTGTGTATTTCCATGTCAGTTGTACAGTCTTGGACACAACTTTGCTTTAGTTTGTTCCACTATCCAAATGTGATATATCTGAATCCATCAGTCCCTTGAACCTGTTTTCTCTAGTGGAGGTGATGGAGTCCATACATAGATAGAGGTGGTTCTCTGACATTAATGAATGAGGCTAGTCTGGCTTGCTCCTTGTTTCTTGCAGCTTTCATGGGATTCTTGATTCTGACTTAATCTGAATACAGTTGACAAAATCTACATCTGCTGCTAAGAGCTTGCTGTCGGCACCCATTCTTCCAGTGCAGTATCAGTAGTTAAGGTTTTAGTCACTCTAATCTCTCTGCTTTTAGAAATGGAGTCCTGCATCCCTGAAAAATAACACAGTAGAAAGAAATGATTTTGATCTTTTTTCCCAAGATCATACATTTACGAGGACTAAGGTGTGAAAGTTTGTGGAAGAACTCTAGGAATTCCTTGCTGTTCATTTTTCTTCTTTTAATACTAACTTTGCAATGGCAATTTGCTATGAGAGTTTTTCTGAAGTCGTGTTCCAGGCTAAAGGGGCAGAAATAAGGGTTCAAGATGAGTAAAGAGTGTTTAGTGCAGTGGAGGAATGGTGGCCTTCTTGGTGGTTCAACTGCACATTTCTTTCTAAGCCTAGCACAGATTTATTTTTTTTTCTGTTGCTTTTATTTTTAGCAGGATGCTGGGGATGCAAAACAAAATGAAACATTTAGGACTGTGCTGTGACCTAATCCGCCTTCTGCGAAGCTAATAGTCCTCCCAGATACTTTTACGAGAGAAGTTACAGACTTGTATTTTTCACTGTGTGGCACGTCACAAACTAGAAATGTGGTTAATTGCTCCCTGAATTCTCCTCTTCAGGGAGTCTTTCCTCAGGAGAGCCGTTATCGTTAATCTGATTAAATCTGGATGTTTTCCCTTCTTATATTGTTTGTTCTGCTTTTAGGTAGTTACAGCTCATTTCTGTCTAGTGAAGGAACAAGCGGTGCTTGCCACAGTCGGCCGCAAGGGCTCACAGGCTCCATTTGCATAGGCCTTGTTACAAAGGCAGACCACATCCTGGCAAGGACAAAGTGCTGTCTGATACATAGCCTGCACACCCCAGTGCCTCCCTGGAGGGCAGCCAGGATGTGGGCAGGCTTTGTGAGAAGGCACTCTGTTAGTCTGAGTGGAAGTTCAAGGAAGGGATAAACCAACTAAATTAATCTTTCTTTCCATTCTCTGGCAGAGCTTCCACCAGTCAAAATATGCATATGTTTCACTGCAGTATAAATCTTTTCCTGTGCTTTTTGTTTGCTGTCATCTAAGAGAAAAGTAACTTGTCATTCACTTGCCTGCATTTCGCTGGGAGCAGTGAAACATTTAGAGAGGCCTGAAGACCCCAGTATAGATAACTTCTTGCAAAGATATTCTCACTCCATGTCTAAGAGGTATCTTTGCAACCAAGTGATAAATGCAACATGTTTATAATCTTCCATCTAAAAAGCTTACCCCCCCCCCCCCCCAGCATAAGCACTAGGATTTAAGATTCAAGCTCTTGCTGAAATGGGTAGGTGAGCTTCTATGTGCTTGTCAGCTGTGTCTGACTCTTACACAATAGAAAAACTGAGCTTGCGAGGAAGAAGGTGAAGATGCTGTTGTAGTAAGCATATTATTATCTGCCAGTAAGATGAATCCACAAAGTGTTTAGTAACTTGCCTGACTTTACATTTGGTGATAGAGTTGGAGATATTACCCCCTATTTCCTGATTTTGGGTCTATAGAAAAAAGACAAATTGGAGAAACGACCGTTGTTCTTTTCACTGGAACAGCATCATGAGAAAGGAACTCAGTGGACTGCTGAATACAGGTTAGGGTGACTTTTAAAAGGATTGGGACTGCTTTTTTCTATTTTTTTAAGCGTTTTATTACATTTCGCAGTTGAGAGAATTATCGTGTGGCTGCAGGGTTTTAATAAACCTTTTTGCAGCTAAAATAAAATGTTGAGGTTTGATGGGAAAGCGGATTGAAGTGGAACATTGGTTACATCAGTAAATGTGCCTTATTCTCAATTGGCAGTGGTGAGTGTGAGTCAGTATGTTTGTTTCAGCCTCTAAAAATACCATATGTCTTTATAATTCCAAACAAGTCCTTACGATGGACAGAAGCAGTGCTCTTTATTTCTTAAATATGGCACAGTGTCTGCTGCATATTGAATATCCCTGAAAACAAACTAGCCCACATCCTGACGGATGGCTGTTTTCCTGCTGTGTACCTCGTCAAAAGTGACTGTACAAAGGTGTAGAACTTCAGTTAGCTGTGGGGAAACAGGTCCTCTGCCATATGTTTGCGGATGCTAGAGACCAAAGTTAGTCCTGGCATAAACAGGTGAGTTTTCCATTCAAGCTGACGGGAGTTGTCCCCATCTGTGCCAAGAATGAACTCTAAAAATGCACTTGTGGGTGAAATCCTCACAGATTTTTGTTTATCCAGTTTTGGGTAAACATGTTGTCCTAAAAAGTACTGTGTGAGCCTAGCTTTACCATATGATTCAGTATCAAAACTATGTGAAATTAGCCATTTTCCTTTGGATCTCATGGTTTTGAGCTGAGAATAAATCTGAGGGTTTTGTTACTTGAATACCAAAGTTGAGCAAAAATGGAGGGCACAACAACTTTGTTTAAAGCAGCAAAAGTGCTTGGGGAAAATACCTATCTCCAAGAATAATTGCTGGGATCCCCACTGACATTTAAGACATTTTAAAAAGGCAAATACACTGTATGGGACTCTTTTTCTTCACTGACTTCATTCAAGCCTGCTCCTGGACAAACTGTGAAAGGAGGTACATTTGTGATTTACTTGGAAAAGACCAACTGTTCACTGGTGGGATTCAAATCCAGTAATCTTGAAATCTTAGAGACTATTGCTACCATATATTCTGGTAGAAACTGCCATAAAACATGGTGGACATTGTATATTTGTCTGCTTGACTGATCTGTAGGTTATGAAGCATCCTTTACAGTAAGAATTCTTTTTTGGGCCTTAGAAGGAAAAACTCCACAAAGTCCCTAAACACACACATCTTCTGGTCTAGAGCTAAATTATTTTCTTCCTCATTCTGAAGGTATTGGGGTGGAACACTACAAACTAGCAAGGCAGTTTTACAGTCTCTCTTATGTGTTTTGTCTAAAACCCATGAATAACTTCAGGTGTCTATTCTAGCTGTAGTTTTTAAATTGTTTGCTCTTTATTTTCTTTTCTGCTTTTATGACCACGAAAGAATAACTAGAAATATTTGATAAGCCTGTTGAATTACACAGAGGAATTCTTAGAAGGATCATAGAGAGGGTTCCTTATCCAGCTGTAGGGTGCCACAGAATATTGCACCAATCTTTGTCAGTATTGCTCTATTTAAGCATACAGAATTTATTCAGACAAATGCTGAAAATAAAGGAACCAAAATAAAGATGAGAGCTGTTTCTGTGAGAACTGTGCAAATAAGTTGATGGAATTTAGAGTTCATTTGCAATACTTACCATGCCAAAAAAATGTCTTCCTACAGTTGTTGAACCTTTTCTCTCCCAGATAGTCCCAAATCAGGCTAGTCATATTTACTTCCAAAGGTGTGTGATGTTCATAACCAGGTGCAAAATATTTTACTACTCTTACAGTGTAAATGTCCAGCACAGTCTCAGAGATTCTCTCTCTGAGGGTTTACTTTTTGCCCTAACCACAACCTTATTGTGAGTGTTCTGTTCATCTTAGACGGTGAGTGTGGGAACAACTGGAAGAAAAAGTGCAAATAATTTTTACTCTTAGTATTACAGCTTGATTATGCCATTTCCACTGCCCCAGAATGCTTCTATAGCACCGCTTTTTTTTTTTCTGATGGTGTAACATCAGTGCTCTCCATGGCATCTGTTCCTACTGGTGTGCTCTGTGCCAGCTGTTTGTTATTCTGTAATTGCACAGTCTGTCCTATGCAACATTATTTTGCCTCTTTTTCAGTGTTGTACTTGAGAATTGTCATGTGGTATCACATACTTACTGGGCACTGAGATCAGATAAGACTCATGAGAGGGTTAGAGCTGAAAAACTAACCTCTTGCCCCCATCCTGTCTTGTAGCTTGGCTGTTTCAGGATGGTGTTGGCTTTTCTGGTTGTGTTTTTTGTTGTTGGATTTTTTTGTTGTGGTCTCTCTCTCTCTCTAATTAGGAACCTGGATATAGGAGGTATTAAAGCTTTACTAGAGTTGCATGTGAAGGAGCAAATTATTGCTATTTTGTGTGGGAGGAATGTTCTCAATAAGCCAATATATGGGTTCCTGTGTCAGCTGATAGTACCCTTGTTAAAGCCTATTACTATAGGTCAGTCTTTCCTCCTGCTATTGTCAATTGAAAGGCTCTGAAGCCATCACCCTATTAATCTGGGTTTAGAGAGAATGGGAAGAGCTGTTTCACATCCCCAGGAAGCACGATGAACAAAGGATGAGATTTGCTAGGTCAGACCAATGTCTTATCTGGTCCCCTAGCTGAGTTCAGCCTTTGGCCTTTATCAGTGCTTCAGACAGCAGCAGTATTTCTTGCCAGGTATCTCTCCAAAATGAGAGGCTACAGTGAGGGGCTGAGTGGTTTTTTTCCTTTGGCCAAAACCGACAGTTGTTTTATACCTTGAGGCATGATTAATTGTATTTTTTTAACATTGGCTTTGTTCATTCAACAACAGATGTGGCTTGCACCCAAGGCTTTATTCCAAATGTTTGCCTTGATGTGCTGGCGGCGTAACAGCAAATATGCAAAAAGAGGCCTAGAGATGTGACTCAGAAACAGAATTAACTTCCCTGCAGAAGTTGCCTGAAGGAAGCAACAGCCAACAGCACAGGATCCGCAGAACTTGACGCTACAGCTTATACTCAGGAGCAGTGAAGAGCATGGAGCTTTTTTTGCATTTTAGCTAGAGTCAGTTCTCAGTGCTGGACACATAGGATTTTATTTTTTATGTTTTCTTTTTTCTCAGCAAAATCTCTTTTCTGTCTTTTTTTTTTTTTTTTTAGAAAAAGTGAGAGGAAGTCACACTCAGAATTTTTCACTTCTGTTCTTCGTTCTGCAAAAAAGAGGGGATCACAAAGTTGAAAATGGAGGACAAAATAGGACCAAATTCAGAAAATCTTCATTATTTAAAAAATTATTTTGGTTAATGGTTCTTATTACAGTGCCCTTGTTTCAAATGCAACTATTTTGTCTTAATCTTTGCTACAGTAAAGAATATGGTGATATGCTCAGTCCATAAGTCTGTGTTGTCATAAACTGCACTAGAAGACCACTGTAGGTTTGGTTGTGTAACTGTTCAAGACCTCAGTGTTTGTAAAGCTAGTCTTCCCTCATGGGTGAGCTGCATTATGTATTCCGTGTAGTGCTCTTGAATAGCAGTTTTGAGCAGCGCTGTATTCATGGGAGTGAAGGATTATATGCAAAACACAGCTATTACCTGAGTGTGACCTGTGTTAGCAGCACTATGGGCTCTTGGAGAGAAAGGAACTGTTTCTACACATAGGAGATGTTATTGAAGCACTTATGAAAAATAAAGCATTTGCTACAAATTGTATACTTTCTGAGGGGAAAAAAAAAAAACAACCAACCAAAAAACAAACAAGAAGAGGAATGTTACTCTTTCTTTCTTTGGATTTTCCCATTATCTTCTTATTTTAAGGGAGTTTCACAGTAATGTGCCTTGAAAGTGGCAGGCTCCTCAACAGTTCCAGTGACAGAAACTAATGTGAGGTATGCTTGCAGGGCTAAGGGTTTCTACTTTTAGAAAGCGTGAATTCCTAAGCAGTGGATCTGCCTGTGGAGGGCTTGTCCATGGCTCTTGGAGGCATGCAAGGAGATGGTATTCCTGGAATACGTGCTGTAGGAATCCTTACAGTGCTTGGGATGGCTTGGACAGGATTCCTTTCTGAAGTCTCTGGAAAGTGTAAATCACTTCCCTACCAAGAATGAAGTGTGCACTCATGCAAAGCCAGGATAAAATCCTGACCTTCTTCTCTGTCCTTTTGCAGCCAGCAAGCAAGATCTCTGTCTATTTTCTGTGCGAGAGATGGAAGATGCTAGGTGATTTGTCAGGGTTTTTTTTCTCGTTGCATGCATGCTTGTGTTAGGAGTATCTCATTAAGTGTCTGTGACTTGTTTTTTCTCTAACGGTCTAGTTGGTTTTGGACCTGGATTGTCCATTTCTGATTTATGGTTGCTCAATGCAGAGTGAATAAAACAGTGGTCCTCGGGAATCTTTCTGTCCTTCTGTGGGCTCACATTCAGAGATACTTTTAGCTCTTTTTTTTTTTTTTTTTTTTTAGGGGCTTTTTAAGTTTGCAAGTTCCACCATCTTCTCTGCTTCATTTTGGATCTGTAAAACAGGGATAATAATTCTTCATGGTAGGAAAACTACCTTTGGGTGATATATGCACTCCAGTTTCACTGTCGAAAAGCCTCCAGAGGGAAAGGAACTTTGTTCATCTACTGCGCACAGTAACAGAAGGTGATCCACTGAACAGATGCAAGCACTGACTGGTTTTTGTGCTTGGCCCAGATGGCAGAATTCGCTTCCATACAAGCGATATGCATGGTTGCTTTGCTTCCCTTCAATCTCATTTAAAGGCTCTTTTCAATACTTAAGTAGGACTTGAGTAGTGCAAGTCTTGCTGGCACAATGGTAAGGAGGATTCTGGGTAAATCTTTCAGAAGTGCCAGGAGACAGTAACTTTTGCTTTGAGGCTTCTCGTGGATTTATTTTTAGTCTTACAAGATCTGTCTTGCTGTGATGAAAATCAGTGGAATTTTGGCTTCGAAATCATGGTAGTGTGTCTGAAGTGTTTCTGTGCTGTCTCATTTCTTTCTCTGTCTTCATTTAATGTGCCACCACAACAAGTTTCTAATGGAAAGACTAATTAAAGATTATTATTTGATGGTTTCAGTTGCTGTTTTCCCCTGCATGGATTTGGAGCTAAGAAAATAATTTCTGGGTGTTACTCTTCAAAACATCTTGCAGAGTCTCCTTTATAGCACTTTAAATAGGGATGCACCTGCAAACTTCTTCTTGCTTTAAGATAGCTAAATTCAGCCTCTTAAGTATCTGGTTAAAAAACCCTCAATCCTGAGCTGTTTTCAGGCTCCCAGTTGCCCTGACCCTCTGAACTGGGTAGCATCTAGATGTATAGATTTAGCCTGCCTTGTTGAACTCTGTTGTTGCTTGTTGATTCCATTCTGTAGCCTGTATCGGGGGTGGGAGGGTGGGGGGTGGTGAAATCAGGAGCTGCTAAGCATGCAGTCTTGCAAAAGCTCTTGGTTTGTATTTTCCTCCCTTCAGTAGCAGTAAAATGCTGCTGACTCACATACCATGGATACCTGTCTACCCACTTTAAAGCAACCAGATAGTGTGCTTTATGGGTACAAGGGTCAACTGGACAGTTTCATGAAAGAGAAATTAACTGACGGCAACTAAACAGATAAAAAGAAGTCTGGTACAGGAAGTCTCTGATCCTCAAATGGTTGGCTGCTGGGAGACTGCCAGGGAGGTATTGTATGTGCGCACACAGTTCTGCTCTTTCTTAGATATCTGCTCTCCACTACTATTAGGGGACAGGCTGTTGGGACAAATGTTTTGTTCTGAGACAACATGATAGGTCTTTTTATTTTCATGCATAACCTCTTTCTCCAAAATAGAAAATATTACATGCTTTAAACAGCTGAGGCTGCTTACTGTAGAAGAATCAAGATGCAAATTTGCAGGACCTGATCATAGAGTCATAGAAAAGTTTGTGTTGGAAGGGACCTTAAGGCTCATCCAGTTCCAACCCCCTGCAACTGGCAGGGACACCTTCCACTAGACCAGGTTTCTCCAAGCCCCGTCCACCCTGGCCTTGGACACTGCCAGGGATGGGGCAGCCACAGCTTTCCTGGACAACCTGTGCCAGCGCCTCATCACCAGCTTAGTAGAGAACTTCTTCCTAGTATCTAATCCAAATTTATTTTGTTTTCAAAGCTTGCTTTCTCTTAAACTTAAAAATACCAAAGGCTTCAGCTGCCTATGGGGCTCATATTCCCGCTGATGTGATCAGAAGAGTTAGATGATAAAATTTACAGTGTTGTATAGATGGGAAAATTAGTAATTTTCAAATGCAAAATATTTGTCTTTAATTCCTATTCCCACTGCCAGGATCAGTACTACACTACTTGTTGCAATCCAGACCTAGCTAGCGGTAGGAAGTTGCTTGTGTCGTTTTCCAAGAGTGTCTGGATCTTACAGGTTGAACCCATTCTTCTCATTCACTGAGTAGGTGCAACCTGAAGCCAAGGAACGCATACAGGTTTCCACAGCTATCAATAAGATAACACTGCGGCCCCAGTGTCCTGGTTAAATGTTAACAGTCTGCTTCTAGCAGTGTATATCCAGGGTAGTATGCAGTTACTAGTGACTGCAAGCTCAGCACGCTCTAATAGGCAATATTAACATGCCCTGGCATGCTTTCAAATGTCTGTTTTGCTCCCCCCCTCCCCCCTCCAGTTTGCTTCAGTACCATTGCATATTCCTTATATTTGTGTAGTCTCATATACACTGGTGGTAATTTTGTAGGGTTAAATCTCTCACTGTTAATTTGCCTTTATTGTCTTAAAATATTTTGAAGCAGATATATTGTTTGCTTTGCCCTAAACATTCAAACAGCATTGGACTCTTATCTTATATCAAATGAACAGGCTGTCTTCTGAGGCTTACATTTTTGTGGTGTTTGTAGCTGGCTTCATTATTCCTGTGCTGCTTGCTGTGACTCGGAAGTGGAAATGCCTAGTGAGCTCATCTTGCCTTTTGAAATCCTGACATGTTAAAGTACTACCTACTTAGGTGCTTAATTAACATAGTAACTAAGTAACTGGGCCACAGTAAGTTATGTGTGCGTTGGCACACTCTCAGGAGCACGAGCGGGCACTGTTAGTAGCTGCCTGATGAGCAGCGAGCGAACCATTTCTGATAGATGGAGGGTTTTTTGCCTAAGTTAAGCCTGCAACATAGTCAGCAAATTCAGCTGCTTGGCTGGCAGCTCCCTGATAGTGCTTGCAGCTAGGAGCAGGAGCTGTTAAACACGTAAGCAATTACCCCATCTGCCTCCGTACCTGCCAACTGTGGAACCGAGTGAGCTTGGAGTGAACATGCGAATCATACTGCTATGGCACTGTGATGGCGCTGGGCTCTTCCGTGCTTTGATCTCCAGGCCAGGCTGCCTTGCTGCTGCTGCGCAGTTTGGAGGCTCTGTGCCGTATGCGGTTGGGGAATGCCCTGTTGGCTTGAGCAGTTGGATTTAATGGGATTGAACTTTACTGTGACAGTTTTCCTTATGGTGTGTTGCCATCTTACTGTGGGGACGTGTCAGAGCTAGCCTTAGGACGGAGCCACAGAGCATTGCACCAGTGACCTGTTCCCAGTGCAAAGAGAATGTGCATGAAACTTCCTTGGAAGTGGTGGAAGTATTTGTTTCTCACCAGTTTCCATCTGAACTGGACACTACAGAAAGGCCTCACACATTTATTTGAAAGGGTCAGTGTGTCAGAGTTAAATCATTGTGAAGAAAATTTATCCAGCTGCAGTGGCTACATACCTCTCAAATCCCGTTTAATCCCTTAAATAATTCTGCAGTGCCTTGGCCTCATGCTGGCCTTCAGCATAGGGGAGGATTTCACCCAATATGAACAGGTCTGGAGGAATGGGTGTGACCCTGTGAAGTAGGTAACACATATGAGTGACTTAATCCCCAGCTGAAATACAGCCACAGCAAACACCTTTTCGCTTCCAAAAGGAAATGAAGAGGACTATCCAAATATCCTCTTGAAGAATAAAGACATACTTTAAAAAAGTTGAACTATAATGACCAGAACTGGCATTTCAGCCAGGATACCTGGGTTTACCAGCCTAATGTTTCTTTCAGAACTTCCCCAGGTTTTTTTGCAATCACAAGTGGCAAGGATCTTGTTTTAAAATGTTGTCTGAAAGTCTGTGCCCCAGATTTGCTGTTAGCCTGATATTAAGCCACATAATTACAGGGAAGTTATTCTGTCTTTATACTGATGTAGTGAAAAGTAACTTGGTCTGATGTCAGCATACGTTAAAAGCAGAGTGGTAGAATCTGTGGCGCCATAAATAAAATATCATTGACTGTGTTTGTTTCTGGAACAGGGATGGGTCCTGACTGAGGCATCACCTCTCCTGTAGCCTTGTGAAACCACTGTAAAAGAATACAGTAAGGTTATTTTGCAGGAGGAGTCTGTATATATTGTGTTTAAAGTATAGCCTGCCGCAAATATATCAGAAAACTTCAGGCATAGAAAGACTGAGGTAGCCAGAGAGGACTTCATTATTAAAAATACCAACCAAATTAGAAATGAATTAAATTTCATTGATTTAGCTACAGAGGGTTTTTTTAATTCACCCTTTGCTTTATTTAATAAATATTGTAACCTTATAGGGTTCACTGTAGGTTAGAGACTGTCTATATGGGACTTGGATTTGCTTTTACTTTGGATTTGTTGGTAATATAATTTTTAGCAATATGTTACATACTAAAATGGGAGTGTTTGAGTGATGTGGGATAGTGATAGAAATTTGTGTCCCTTTAAAAATGACACAAAACATAACATCTCCCCCACCCCAACAAACCAGCCAACAGCCTTCCCCACCCAGCCAGAAACAACAAAAAATTCCCAACCCAAATCTAAACCAAAACCAAACTGTGCTGTTACGTGCTCTTTAATATTGCTTGTCTTGACTAAATGCCTTCTTGGGCATGCTAATGATTTGAAAATTTCTTAAAGGCTGTCAGGAGGTTGAAATTCTTGTTACCTCTAGCATGCTGTTACCCTGCCTTCGAGGTGTTATGTCAGGTTAGAGCCCCTGTGTGTGGAATACATGTTGTGTAATGCACCTCTCCATTCTTCTTCTGTAAAATAGTTATTTGATGTGAGGGGTGATGCCAAATGAAGTAGCGGCTTGCACATGTGAACTGTTGCGCAAAGAAGAATTAAGATGTTTTGTGTGGAAAAGCTTTGCTTTAACAGCACAAGAGAGACTTTGTTACAGATGAGGGGGAAAGTGATACACCATTTCAGAGGCACCTTTGTGGCCCTAGCCAATGCTTTTATTTGTTGCCTGTAAGATATGTCCATGATAAAGATACTGCTGAGGGGTAGAAATGGCTTTGAATGGGTTTTGGATTGCATTTCTCCTCCTGCTGCTATGGACTAATGAGGTACTGTGGATATATCGCCCGGTCTCTCTGTTCCTTGGATTCCCCTTCTGCAGTGCGTCTGATATTTCTCCCACTTACATGAGGAGCCCAGGATCACTTCAAGATGGTAGAGTTGCTCAGTGTAAGAGTTATGTGCCACTGCATATCCTGTTCAAATGTGCTTCCTCCCTTTTTACTAACTGACGAGAAGGGAGGGAGTTTTCAGAAAGGGTGAAAATGAGCCGTAGACAGCTGCTTTCTAGATTTTAGAGAAAACAAACACTTTTTTCTCTTTTTTTTTATTTCCTTACTTGCAGAATCATTCATATTTGCTCACTGCCACTGCTGTTATGCACTATATAATACCCAAATATGCCAAAGGTTTGACAGGCAAGGGGAAAAAGCAACTTGTTGGTGAGGGAATTGCCTCAGCAGGAGTTGATGCAGCAAGTCAGAGTTAAAAATCATCTGGGGGAAGATGAAGGTGACAAGAATAAGCTTGTGTGGTTATGCCACAAGGAACCTAGCAGCCCATACAGTTGGACTGAATGCATTTTTGCCACTTTTCTGCCTGGCTCCCTGGGGAGCATGGGGGCTGTGGCAGGACTGAATAAGGCAAGGGTGACAACCTTGTTGTTAAGTATTCTGGCCCACTGGGTTGTGCCTTCAGCATAGTGTTGTATCATTATGAGTGTTTTAGGGAGGGAGTTTAGATTTTGGTTACTTGCAAAGGCCATGCCCTAAAAACAGCTGTCTGCTGGACAATGGAGCACTAAGCTTGGAAATAGAAAGGAGTCTTTTAAAACAAAATGTGAAAATCCTGTGATCTATGTAAGTGGAGGGAAGAATGAATGCCTTGTGGAAATGCTAGTGGGACAGATGAATCTCTAACATGGTGCTGCCTCAACTTTAATTTTATTCCTTTTTTTTTAATGGGAAAAAAATTTAAAACTGTAATCCTTGCTGACGTGAGTTCTCTGTTGTGGTTTTGGTATTATTATTTTTTTTAATAGGCAGAACAAAAAGAAATGAAAAGCATTAGCAGCCTTGCAAGGTCACTGGGACCTGAGCAGAATTATTAACCGGTTCTCTCTCTGTCAGGCACTCTGTATTCACTGTATCACAAGCTTGAAGCCAGACCTTATTTTACTAAGCAAAAAATGGTCCTTTTGTTGCTGTTTTCCCCCTAGTGTCATCTCTCATGGTTGCCAGGGAAACCAATGTGTATCCTTTCAGCATAGGTTATTGGGCCTCAGGAAGGAAGTGCTCCAGTGCTGGCCTGCTATTTTTATAGAACCGTTACATAATACAATCTATTAAAGCTTCCTCTTGGCGTTTTATGGCACAAAGGGGAAATTAAGTTTGATGACTCCTAAATGTTTGATGGAAGATGTCAGGTGACTTCTGGATTGTTTGGTGCTCACCACATAGCAACAATATTTCTCTATGCAATTCAAGAAGAACAAATATACATTAGTGCCATTGGCAATATTTGCCTGCATGCAGATCACCAGAGGAAATTGAATTCTAAGCAGAGCAAGTACAAACACTGTAAAAGTGCAGAGCTCTATCAGTTAGGGGAGGAGAAGACGGCAGAGTAGTTGATGTTTTGCAATATAGGGAAAAGAGGCCTAAAGGAAAATACTTTTTTTTCTTCATTGCTTTATTCTATTGCACAGAACCTGGGAGGTGCCTTAATGCACTTGCAATCATCATATACATCTTTAGCATGTATATCGTAGTAGCTTTTTCTTTATTGACACTGATTTCTCAGAATTTAGCAGGATGAGAGAATTTGGATTGAAGCTTTGGTGTCACAAGCTTTGATCATTGAAAGAAAGGAAACTCTGCAGAGTTAGTGGTGTTGGCTATATGCTATACTCATATGGCTCCTGTATATATTCCTGTCCTAGGTAGGCTATTGTTTCACATGTATTGCTGATTGTTTGGAGATACATTTCAAAATGAATAATTCTGGTTTTAATACCTGGTCAGGAAGAAATCTCTGCTTAGAGATTGTGTGTTCACAGTTCATTTGGCTGCTTCTTGTCAAGATCAGATCAATACTGTGTCTTGACTGATCAATAGCTATAAGGGTTAAGGCTTAGCATGCAAACCTAGTTGCTGTGAAGAAGCAACAGTACTGCACATGGCTTGCTCCAGGAGAACTGCCCGTGTACTTGCACTTGGCTGGCATAGAAGATGATGTAATTCTAGCCAGCTTAATCCTCAGCGTCTGTTCTTTGTTGCCAAGTAGAAATCAGTGATCTTCATAACTTCCTACTTGCCGGTACGGCAACTGTGTTGTACTTCAGTCCAAATTTAACATGGATCTAGAGTTTAGAATATGGATGACATGTAAGTGGAGATAGCTTTGTGCTGAGTTCTCAGTACTGTCCTTGAAAAGAAGGAAATAATGGGACTGTGAATGGCAAGGCTGCAAGCTTTGGGAAGAGCAGGAAAGTATCCTCCTAAAAACCTAAAGGGCTAGACTGACTTCTGATCTTTACTGCTCATGAAATCGGTATTGAAAGCTGCAAAGAGAAACTCAATTTCTATGCAGGCAGAAATTCTATTAAAGCTGAGAATTACAATTCAAATATTTGAATTCACAGAAGCAGTTTCAATGATATTGTGCACTGCATTGGAGGGAGGTTCATTGCTGGTTTCAACTGTTTCTGCTTATTTAAGAGATGACACTGCTCTCCTGGAACAGCAGGGAGGAAGTGAAGAATTCTCAGTTGCTTGTAATCCTTTGCAAGTAATAGAAAACTTTCCATGATCGTAAAGTCTTAGCCACGGTTGGCATCTGAGATGAACCCAGCAGGCAGAATAGCTACGTATGGCTGCTTACAGAGACTCAGGCCTCAATGTTTTGCTCCTGACAAATAATGGGATTTGATTCACACACACACACACACACACACACACACACACAAAAGTACCGCATTTTTGACCAGGAGATTATACAGGACCCAAAGGATGCAAGACTTTACATGTCCCAGAGAAGGGGTGGAGGAGGAACCAGAGCTGAGTGCAGTTTTACTAGGCTCCAGTCAGCATGTGTGGAGTGAAGTGCTGTAAATCCGTGGCCATGATTTAACGTGAAGAGTAGAGCTGGCTAGGAATTTTCCCAGACAACATTTTTTTCATTAGAACTTTTCATGGAAACTTGTCACTTTGGATGAAACTTTTGCGTGGAAAATATTCTGTGATCTGGCACTCAGTTTCTATACAAAGCCAGAGCAGAGAGCTTAGAATAGCCAATACCCTGGAGGGTAAAGCTTTTCCTGGGAATGCAGGAGATGTCTGCCAAACATGAGGTCTTGATTCTCAGGTTGCTGTTCCTTCAGCGTTATGAGCTCTGACTACTGGGCTTTTGGCTGTCCTGTGTGGATGCCTCTTTCCCTACAGAGGGTGGGTGGGGAGAGAGACGTCTTTCACTCTGTCTGCTCTTCTGTGTCCTGATGCAAAAGAATTTGTTGTTGTTTCCTGTCCTGCTAACACTTTTAGGGTTACAAGGTTCCCACCCTGACCCAATGATGTATTTCCACATACTCCCACCATATGCAGTCTGTTGTACTGTAGCTTGTTTACAGGCTGTGGGTCAGGAAGGATCCACTCTTCCCAGTCCTCCTCACTCAGAGTGGTGACCTGGCTGGAGAAGTTGAGTGGTTATCCTTCTGCGTTGGAGCCAGGCTATGTCAGGAGGCCAGGGCGGAGAGTGTGGAGCTTGCCCAGGTCTCTGACATAGGGCTGGGATGTCCACTACTGCTCAGCTGCAGCAGCTCAGAAGGGATTAACGCTGCCCTGAAAGGGCTGGCTACTGTGTTCCCTGAAGTAAATAGTTGTCAGAGGGTGTGTTGTGCTGTAGAAATGAAAAATTTTTACGACTTGGTTATTTGGAAGTTAAGAATGAAGGAGGATATAGCAGCCATGTGACTATTCCAGATCCAGCTAGTATTAGAACTGACCCAGGATTGCAAGGAGGTTGGAAAGCTGGTCATCTCCCTCCCTTCTCAGCTGTTTTTTTTTTTTTTTTTTAATTGACAAGTGGTTTATTTATTAATCAAAAACTTACATGAGTGTAGTTTGAGTGACCTGGAACTATTTACGTACTCGGGTTAGGTCTTTACGATAAGTTTACTTGTATGAAAAATTAAGGAAAAATATCTGGCAACTTCAAAACTACACATTTTGACATTCCCCTTACTCATATACTAGGCTTCTGTGCATCTGGTTAATGAAGTTTGAAGCAAGTTAGGTTCCTCTCACATGAGTAAAGAAATGCTGGACCATTTCATAGCCAGCTTCCAGTTGGAGCAGACATGTTCAAAACAGGTCTTCAGACATCCACCTGATTTCAGCCTCGATTTTTTTTTTTTTTTTAAAAAGTTTTTTTTTCCCTATTTTATTGTCATTTCTGATGTAATTTGTAAGTCATAACTACTCCTTCAGGCTTTGGAGACCCTGAGGTGACTAGCTTGGGTCTACTATGGGATAGTCTGTCTTGGTCCTCAGTAACATTTAATTTAAATGAAGTGGAACAACTTTAGGAGGACATGCTGAGGCACTTTTCTAGCCTAGCAGGTATGACCATTTTTGGTCAGGTAGGAAACTAGTTTGAATTTTCTCTGAATTGGACAGAGAGGAGATAATAGACTTAATGATTCTTCAGAAATTGCTCTTTCCCCACTCTTTCCCCTTACTTTCCCCCGGAGTCATATCTCTGATTTGAGACTGTTAAAATCACAAGTGACTTGCACAACTTTTGGTATCTATGAAACAGTAATTTCTGAAGGAAATGGAATTACTGAATATGTATATTTTAACACTCCTGTTTTTCTGCTGGCCAGAATGAAAATGCCCAGTGAAGAGAAAATGAAGCAGCAGGCAAAGTACGGACGAAGGTATGTGTAGGAGACTGGAGAAGGTACTTCCTGTGTTTGCTTTGAAAGCACTGATGTATAAAAATCCTTGTTTGTTTTTAGAAGGAGCCTCTGGAGGAAAACAACTGTGGGTAAGAACGTGCAAAATGCAGAACTCGAATTATCTGACTTTGTCCTGTCAAATGTTAAGCCAAACAGGAAGCTTTCTTTTTCTCCCTTCTTTTTTTTTTCTTTTGGCAACTACTTCCCCAAGCATCCTATGGGGTGGAAATGGGCAATAAATAGCAGGGTATCTAATGGCATCATTCCAGGCCTCCCAGCTACTGGTGTTGGCAAGGAAATGGCTCTCCTTTTACTTCCTTCTTATTTTTAGAGTGCTGAGTTTTCAGGGGGTGGAGGGAGGGTTGGCTATTATCAGTGAGAGTCAAACCACAGTGGCCGCCTTCCGCAGAGCTCTTACCACCCTGCCAAACTGGAGGAAGTTGGAGTCATATAATTCACACCGCTAGTGGTTTTGCCTTGTAAGTGAGACTTCCTTTAGATTTAAAATACATGCATGCAAAACTGAACTGTCTCATTCCTATAGAATCTCTGTTTTAAATATATTCGCATTTTTGTCTTTTTCCTTCTTCCCCTGCTGCCACTTCTTCAAGTCTAAAAATGCTCTCTGGAGAGATGAATTGCAAACAGAACCAATGTTGCTCTTGGAAAAGTTGCTCAAAGTACATTACAAGCCCTGGAGGACAACAGTGTGAAAAACTCTTCTTTATGATTTGATGACTTCCATATAAAAATGTTCTTCTCCAGAGTTCTATTTTGAGCTTGATGTATTTGAAGATTATTTTTTTCTTTAACTTGTCAGTCATGCAGACTGTAGAAAATACAACTGGTTTATGCAAAATCAAGGGGTTCTGTTTGTTGTGAGGTAGTAAAAAGAACCAAAAATACTAAAGGCTGGCTTTAAGTTTCAGAATTAAAGTTTTTTTTCCCTGTGAAACTTTAAATGCTATTCTTACTTTTTGTACAGGAGTGCTTGGTTTTCATTGTAAATTTGTAAGCCAGCTCAAATAATCTAGAATTCATTCATGCACAATAGGCTTGTATTTCCATTTGGCTGTGGAGCAAAGCTTTAAACTAGAGAAGTTCAGCTTGGTTTTGATTTTGACATGAACATTTCAAGTAGTCCTGTTTCAGCAAACTTAATGCAAGAACGTTTATTTCTGCTCTTTGTTGCATGTTCTGGACTTAAAGCAATCATGGCTGGAAGCTTTGAACTTCAGCAAGTACCCTGCATTGCTCCTTTCCCTGAAGCAGACTTAGCTACGCCAGATTATTCTTGACTAACATTTGACCTGTTCCAAAGAGGCTCTGCTGATAGAGATTACACATCCTCCTTGCGCAGTATCTTCCATCAGAACTTTGAAACTTCATCTCAGAATGAGAGCTCATTGTCAGAGTTTAGAAATCTATTCCATCTGGACTGTATTCTGCCATGTTGTATGCAAATATATGTTCTGAAATTTCTCCTAGGAAATGGAAAACTGTTGCCTAGGATAGACTTTTAGCGTAGAGTCTTGAGGCAACTTATGATACTTGATACCAGAGGAATGGGTAAGGAAAAAAACTGAGCAGAAATATCTGCTTATACAAGCTCAAATTCTGTTGGTCCAGATTGTGGCATGGAGTTTAAACATGATAGAGATCTTTCACATGTGGTCTCGATGGTTTCCGAAGAATGATTTCATAGTCATGAAGATGTCTCCAGATGGTTTACTAAGTCTGTGCTAATTGATCTAGCCCCCCGGGTAAGTGTCAGTCCAGGTTTTGGCAAGACCTTGGCTGAAGCACAGTACTTTCCATAGTCCTAGCAAAATGGTTCCATAATCCACAGTGGCTTATCGTTTCATATAGTTTCAGATGCAAAGGCTGACGAGAACCCTGGGACTAGAAAAGTTATGATGTCAGATTGGACCCAGCCTAGGAAAGTTATGATGTCAGATTGGTAGTGCAAGTTTTTTTCACTTGTGTTTTGTGTAGTCAGGTGGGAATGTAGACTTGAGGCAATGAGGTTTAAATCATCTGCACTTGGTTTCCCACAGAGGTTCATCTTGAATCTAGGCACAGAGACATTCCTACTTTCATGTGATGATACTTTTGTACAAGCCTGCACATTCTTCTCAGTGTGAGATTATTTATCCTTTTTACCAGGAAAAAACAGCCTCAGCTATGAACAAGTAGATATATTGCTACAAGATGATGATTTGTTTTTTTAATGACAAAACTGAAAGACTTTTCAAACAGATGGTTAGCATGTTCATCATGAGCCCAATGAATAAATGCCCAGAAAAATCCCTGTTGTCTAAGTACCAATTTATGGGAAAATACATTCTAATTACTCTGTTATTACACTAAAAATATTCCCATTCTTGTTGTTTTGTTGGCTCATTTGGCTTCCAAATGCAACTCTTCTCAAACAGAGTTTGATACTATGAGCAGGTAAGCATAATAGAACTATTATAAACTTGCTTTACACTTAAAATGTTCTGCTCTTTGGAACATATTAATGACAGGATTTAATAGTCTTCTGTACTTATTATTCATATCCACATATAACAGTCTTTGGAAAGTGTGAATTGGTTTTCATTACAGAGTTTGCAGTATCCATAGTGAAATACTACTTCTATCAAAAGCTCATTTATGATTGCAAGGTTCTGATAAAAATTTTTGTCTAATGTACCTTTAAAGGTTTAAGGGCTCTTCCCCCCTTGCCTTGAGAGTCCTGGTTTACTGGGATAAAGCATGATGTTTCTGACTGGTAACATTAACTGTGTTATCTGATTGTTGTGCTTGAATAGGGATTGTGATAGAGCAACCCTTTTGGAAGCAGCAAATTAATCTCTTATCATTCTAAGCATATGTGCTGAGACAAGGAGACTTGAAGTAAACCATAGTTAGGGACGATGTATATCTTTACTATCTGTGGACACTATGCTACAAGACCATTCTGAAATACAATGCAATCTAAGTGATTACCTGGCTAATTTTATGCCAAATATATGTTGCATATTTTTCAATATAGAGTGATAAGATGTGATCCCATATCTCAACATGCAGCTTTCTGTTGAATACAATATTCTGTTGAATAATATAAGGATGAAGTACAGAACATGTGGCTTAACTATGGTTTTTGAAAGATGCAATCTATATATGATGAGCACTTTGATGACCTTCATGGTAAAAGTATTTACTGTTTTGAAAAAACAAGGAAAAACAGTTATGATTTTTTCCCCTCTTGGGATGATCTGGGCTGATTAAATAAAACAGTATTTTACAAAACATTTAATTTGGCATGCAAATGTTGAATCTCTTGAGTATATTTTTGTTGCTCTCTATAAAAACTGTATAAATTATTCTATGTGTATCCATCACGGCCAATACTTAGGCTCGGGTATTTTCCATTGGTATCATTTAGTCTTCTAACAGATGTGGTGAGACTTTCTGAGAAGCACCGTGGAAGATGATTTATTTTCACATGATATAACATCATAGTCCTTATCTTTCCACGGAAACAGGATTCAGGTTTTCCCCAAGTGGAAATTTTCTACTAAAAGGTGAGTCTTAAAGTACGGTTAAGGAAGCAGAAGAGGAAAGAAAATAAAAATACTCCCTCCTTTGTTTTTGTTGGATTCAGGAAGAAAACTAATTCTGCAGGGACAAACACAGTACTACAAAGCAAGGTATTATATTTCATGCTAGAGTCCCCATAGTGGCCTGAAAAAAGCAGACAGAGAAAACCTCTAGAGAAACCTTAGTGTGTGCTCACTAGGAGATTGCTGCTCTTTATGTGGCTGCTGGGATGTGTGGGTTATAAAGCAGGGGGAACATAGGGCTCTTGCTCTATGATGTCTCTGATAAAGTGGCTATGAGCTGGTTAGTTGTGGCCCCTTATGCTGCTTACCTGGTCTTCCTGAAATTGGACTTGTGTAGAACGCTTGTGGCTCCAGCGCTGCAGTTCTCACTGCCTAGATTCCTCAGCAGGTGACTTTGTAGCATGTAGATTGCCACTGCACAGTCATTTTCTGCTCTTGTTCATTTGTTTTAATATGAACTGTCCAAAAGAGGCAGAGGTGAATAAGAAAGCAACCTTAAGAATGAAGAGGTAGAAACCTAGTTTACTAGGCCAAATAATCAGTGGTGTAGCTTCAATAGAGTTGGTAGAATTTGAGCACTGAGAAATTGGCCCACTTACAGTGAGTCACAGGCCAGCACGTGTATGGCCCAAACATCCCATCTTCTTATGAAGCTGCTGGGCTAACACATTTAGCTACCTCTAATATTCTTGACTGCAACTTGGGGTAGCTTAGATGCGAATGTATGAAAAGAGAATGGGGATCTATGAAAAAGGGGTTCAGTGTTAAGGAATAGAGACAGCATCTGGTATGCACTGTTTCTTGCTCTGATTTTTATTATCTTCTGTTATTTCCTTTTTCAGTTTGGTACTTTTGATGATGGTTTGTAGGCCAGGGGTTACTAGCAAACTGGAGATTAAAGTTCAATGGAGGAGATCAAATGGCTTATATTTTAAAATATTTAAACTTGTAAATTCCAATTTAGCAGAGTCTTTGACAGTTATGTCTGAAAACTAGCAGATGCTAAAGGACATTTCTGTCCCCTGAAGGAACGCACATATCATATCTTCTGATGGACAGAAAGTCTGATTGGCAATTACTATGTTTGCATGCTATATATAAATATTTATATATACGTTATATGTATACATAACGACATACATATTTCCCAGAGATCTCAGTGACCTGAAAACAGTGCAGACTTATGCTGCTGTGCTTTATTTGAAGCCTTGTCATCTGCCTTTAGCTCTGCAGTGAGGTGCTAATCTTCTCAGATTTTGTGGACTGTTAGTACATGTAAAAAGCTGTCCAGAGTGATGATATCAGCATTGTTTCGTGACATTTACAATGACTGTTTCAAAACATATTTGCGCTAGTTTAGAGTAAGTTTTACAAATTGATTTCAACCTTCGCCTATGATAAACATTCAGGGTTTTGATTTTTGGATGCGAGCAGTAAAATATGAACTGAGTGTGTAATAATTAAGAGTGAAGGTGGAAGTCCTTTGTGTTGAAAGGGACTTTTCCTGTGAGGCTGGTTGGTTAATTTGGTCAAAAATCTGTGGGATGGGAGGAATAAACTTTGTGATGAAATAAAAAACTTAAATGAAAACTTTCCACTTGGGTTGTATTTCTAGCCTGTCTTCAGAAACACTAAAACTTACTGAACCAAGAAAAGGTTTTAGTTGCCAGAAACAAAATTTCACTCTGCATGTAAACTGGAAACTCCAATTAAGTTGGAAATTGTTCATTTTCCTAAAATGCTTTTGTGTGGGCTGCAAAGTGAGGCTATAATTTCCTGACCAGCTCTAACACAGGCTTGCAGTGCTGCTGCTTTTTATACTTGTACGCAGCCAGAACTGGTGACTAAGGTTTTGCTAATACGGCAGATTCTGTGAGCTAGTTGCTTGTGAGCATGTAATTGACCTTTGCTGGCAAAGTGATATGAAGATAAGGAAAGGGAAAGGATAGATTACAATTCACTTATTTTCTCCAGCTCAGAGGAATACACACCAATGTTGCCTCTTGTTTTAGAAATAATTTAATTTCACTTTGTAGTACTTGTTTCAGTAGCACATAAGGCAATTGCATGTCTCAGTGCCTGCTTAATTGCACAGGTAGGAACCCCAAGTTATTTAGCAAACACCTCCGCTATTGAGAAGGTTTCTTACTTACCTGCAGTGATCTGTTAGTAAACACTAGTCTTCTATAGACAAACAGTGTCATTAGCCCCTTACCATCCATGGATTCAAAGGATGCTTTTTCCGGAGGTGAAACCCAGAAAAGATACGAATCAAAACCAGTTTATCACTCCCTGACATATTATTTGTGTTTTCTCAGGAAGTGTGTATTCTTTACAAGTATAAAATAATAATTTATCAATGACAAATGGGGGGAAAAATATTTGGGAACATTCTTTTTTCAATCAAATTAGGGCTGTGTGTGCATGCAGCTTAGGTTCTGAGTCTAAATTCTCACCTAGATTTGGATCACCCTAAATTTGGTAGTATCAGATGAAAATTCTATTTTGGAGGGTGAGGAGGGGAAAGAGCCTACTTGAATGTTGGCCCTCCACATAATTCCTGACTTTGTCCAGTGACTTGATGTAGCTGAATGACACCAGACTTCAGTACAAAGCTGCCAAGTGCAGCAGCTGCAACTGTGCTTTGAACACAACTATTTCCAGCTAGGTACCTGTCACGGGGACTGAGAGAAATGCTGATATTTACAAAGGAGAGGGGAGGAGAGCTTCTGCTGTATCCATTTATTATCTTAAATGCTCCAAGTCCTTCTTGTGGAGTAGCAAAAGATCCAATCCTGTATTTTTGTAGACTTCTGAGTGCTCCATCCATAGCAGCATCCACAGTGGCTCCAGTGACTGATGAAAATAGAAGTGTGTTACTAACACATGGCAGAGTCTGCATTGTTTTATATCCCTCACTGATAACGGCTATTTTATGCTCAGTTTTGATGGTCTGGATTTCTTTTGGCAATAGGTTCTGAAGGCAGTGTGTGTTGTCTAGGGTAATTTTTCCTTCCATAGGAGGAAACATTGAAGCATCTCTTTGTCTCTCTCTTTTGGGGTGAGAAGGGCAATTCTGAAGTGCTGAATGTCCTTCGCCGATATTGAAGTCAGCAGTGGTGATGTTTTCCTTGTGCTTGTAAGGCTGTGCCCCAAAAGCATTTTCATTTCAATGTCACAAAAGTAGGAGCTGAAAACAGGCTGGTTTTCGTTATTCAGCCTTCTCTTGTTTCTGAGGACCAGGTTCAGGAGCGAGGTACTGCACAGTCAGCTTTTCGACTTGCTGATGTTTGCACTCGCCTTCCCCTGTGACTCATTCCAAACACATCTTGTTCATTCAGGAGGGTAATTTTCTATTTCCACTTTGGTGCACTTCTCCTCCTCCTCCTCGTCTGCCCCCTCCTTCCAGATCTAAAACGTCCTGTCAGCTGCTGTTTATCTGATGGTTCAAATGTCCATGCTTGGTTTACTTTTTCCCTGTCACTACAGCTTCTCCTTCCATTCCAAAGGCTGTTTTAGTTGTCATTTCTTTTCCTCTGTCAGCAGCATTCTTCATGATCTCTGACTGAGGCAGTCTGTGTACGTTTTCTTTAGAGGGGTTTTTATGCTAAACGAGTGCCTCCTAGGAAGCCAACTGTAGCATAACATAATTAAGTGACAATATATGAGGTGCCAGTCCTTTACCAGCAGTTAATGACTGGCTGGAAGATTTACAGGCATGAGGTAGAGTCAGAGGAAATTTAGCGCTCCAGCTTGCATTTAAATGATAGGAAGAGGACTTTTGAACTGTCCTGTATACCAGATAGGTACTGGCTTAGCAGTGGTCAATTTGCTTATTTCTGTATTAAATTGAATGAATGTCAGAATTATCAAGGCTGGAAGATGTTACACGAATTACATCCCTGGGTTGTCTTGGTGAGGTGGACATCAGAAGCAGGCTTCATTTTCATTGCATGTCTTCCCGTATTTGTGTGGCTACATCTGCAAAGATTTTACTTGCAGTCCTCACTGTTTCCCCTTTTCTTTAATTGTAATGTAAGCGTACAACAACCTCATGAAGTTTAACCATGACAAGTACAGGGTCCTACACCTGGGTTGGAGCAATCCCAGGCACAGCTACAGGTCAGGCAGAGAAGAGATTCAGAGCAGCCCTGTGGAGAAGGACTTGGGGATGCTGGTCGATGAGAAAATGAACATGGGCCGGCAGTGTGCGCTTGCAGCCCAGAAAGCCAACCGTATCCTGGGCTGCATCAAAAGGAGCATGACCAGCAGGTGGAAGGAGGTGATCCTGCCCCTCTACTCTGCTCTTGTGAGACCTCACCTGGAGTATTGTGTGCAGCTCTGGTGTCCTCAACATAAAAAGGACATGGAACTGTTGGAACAAGTCCAGAGAAGGGACATGAGGATGATCAGGGGACTGGAGCACCTCCCATATGAAGACAGGCTAAGAAAGCTGGGGCTGTTCAGCCTGGAGAAGAGAAGGCTGTGTGGAGACCTCATAGCAGCCTTCCAGTATCTGAAGGAGGCTTATAAGGATGCTGGGGATGGACTTTTCATTAGGGACTGTAGTGACAGGACAAGGGGTAACAGGTTAAAACTACAACAGGGGAAGTTTAGATTGGATATAAGGAAGAAATTCTTTCCTGTTAGGGTGGTGAGGCACTGGAATGGGTTGCCCAGGGAGGTTGTGAATGCTCCATCCCTGGCAGTGTTCAAGACCAGGTTGGACGAAGCCTTGGGGGATATGGTTTAGTGTGAGGTGTCCCTGCCCATGGCAGGGGGGTTGGAACTTGATGATCTTAAGGTCCTTTCCAATGCTAACTATTCTATGATTCTATGATATTCTCAGAATATTTTGTGTATTTTTTGTCCCATATGCTTACAGGCTTTGCTTTAGCAGTGCGCTCTGGAGGCCATGCCTTGTGCTTCCTGATCCATGTACTGATGCCCCAGGCAGGGCAACGAAAAGTGTTTCCTAGCCCTGTAGACAGTGTGCACATGCCTTGGTTGTCTGCAGGTTCCACCTTTTTCTAGACACAAATCGATCATCTGTAGCTCTCTGTTGGCTTGCAGAAGTGAAGTGCAGGAATGTCAAAAATAGCTTTGTTTTGTTATTTTTAGGTACTTTAGGTACACTGTAAATGCATATATGTATCCCATTCCCCATTAGCCTCTTCTGCAGCCCACATGGAAAGAAGTGACGATTATTTACCTTGGTTTAGATCTTAGTTTGCATTTTGGAAATTTTCCAATGGGTTCTATGCTTTCAAACATATTAAATACGAGTCTTCAAGGCTGGAGGTATTACGCTAGCAGGATGTGTCGGAAGTGTGTGCATGTGGCGCATAAATGATAGGTTGAACAATATCTGTTCACATCCATCTTTTTAAAAGGCAAAGGGGAAAACAATTTCTTTGAAACAATGTCTCCAAGATTATTCCAGGCAGGGTACCAGATCCTTCTACATTTGCCTTATATATATATATATTTATTTATTTATTTATTTTATTTTTTCTTCTTCTTTAGCTCACTTGTATTTCCACACAGGATGTTTTATTTATCTTTTTTTTCCTCCTTCCCTCTTTTTGGTAGCAGATTAGTGTGGCCACTAAGAGGTACTGTTGATACAGCTCTAGTTACCGCAGTTTGGTTGCTGAAATAGAGACCTTTTCATGTACTTTTTTTGTATATTTCATTTTATCTTTTCATTTGTTGTTGCTGGGATTTTATTTATTTATTTATTTATTAACAAATTGGCTGCTTATGTCAGCTTAAATGTTCACTTAGTTTTCTTCCATTCAGCTTCATGTGTGTGTACAAGCCATGTGAACAAAATGCACCCTAATACAGGCAAACATTAGCAGCATAGAGTACCTGGTGCTCAGCCCCTTGGTTGCCTTTCCCAGGCACAGCTGCTGGAGGTGCCAGATGCTTTGCCTCTTTGTCAGACCATGATGATAACTTCTTGTGGTGGCTTTTATTATGCCTGAGGGTGATGTGCAGGCATTCAGCACCTGTTTGTAAACATATGCCCCACACACAGATCACCCTTTTCTCCAAAAATCTATTCCAGCAACAGTGTCTTCCACTTCAGGAAAGGACACTTTCACTAAGCCATTGCCAAATGGCATCTTTCTTAATGTGTGGTGTTCCTGTGGGGTGGGTGATTTGTTCAGATAAGCGTGATAGAGGTGTATCAAAGAATGGGATACTGAGCATCCCTGAAAGAAGGGTGCAGGCTCCTTCAGGGATGCTTGTGTTAGGGCTTTAGGTGGTAAGGAATGGTGTATCCAGATGGTACCCAATGTTATAAGTTGGATTCAGAGCAACATTAACTCTTTTGATTTGTGAGTTGTACTGGGTGTCTTGGTGCACTTGTGATGCTTCCCCTGTAAACTGGCTGAATACAAATTTGTTATTAAAGGAATATCTGCAGATAGCTACTAGTTGCTCTAAGTTATGCATTAAGCATATCTTGGTGGTGCTTGTACTGGATGTGTCAGATGCATGGAAAGCATGTGCTTGGGTTTAGCTCATCTTGCTCCTTTCTGTGAAGTAGTCTACTTTAAATTGTGCTTTTTAATTTCTGGCCTTTTATATTAAGGAGTATTATTTTTGTCTTGCAGTTTTGTCTCTGAGCTCCATATGAAAAAAGAAAAAAAGGTTACAATTCAAATGGACATCCTTAGGAACTACTTCTGTTATGGGAAGAAGTTGGAATATTTTCCTAAAATATAATTAATTCTGTTTGTGAAAGTTTAGTGAACAGAGTTTTAGGACCAAGTCTTTTCAGGTTTTGTAAGTGTCACTAACTTGCTATTGAAGCATTCTCCAGGCTCAGATACATGCTGGTCTTTAGATACCCAGGTCCTACTGAATCTAATGATGAAACGGCATGCAGATTTCAGCTTTGGATACTTTAGGAATCTACTTCCTGTTCCCTTCTTCCACCTTACGTTTGTGGGTGGCTATATTTAAATGAAAATTTGGATTTTCAGCTCTTAAAGAAGCGACAAGTCGTTGTGTTTCTCTGCTTTCTTCCAAGCTGTATCTGTTTCTCTCACCAGCATATTGTGCATCTTTTACAATTGCTTTTCAACCCCGCACATTTTATCGCTCTCATTGAGTATCAAACTACCTGCATTCATTTTGAGTTGTCATTGTGAGGTTGCTAGATGATACATTAGGATTTCTCATGATTTAATTACATGATCATGAGAAGCAGCTGAACCTCCAGGAGAATCATACACTCATAGGAAGCCTGTCCAAAGGCATGTCAATTAAATTGCTAGGTTTGTGCATGTGTATATCGCTGCCCTCTCCTGCGTAAAACAGGTACTGCTCTAAGATGTGCCTCAGGCCATTTTATTGAGAAACTAACAGCTGCATCATCCTCCTGCAGAAGGAAAAGGGTCTCGTGGCTTTGGCCTGGGAGATGTCCTGTCTGCTGTTTCTGTGACGCACAGGGTGCTTGTGGTGAGGTACAACAGGATAATCCTGTGCCTTAAAAAAAACAAAGGGAGAAAAGGGGGGGAGGGCTTAACTTGGTTTTGTCTCAGAGAAAGTTAGCCTGTAGCTATTGAGTTGATATGGTTTGATTATTAAAAGTACTAGGAATTAAATGATGTTTCCTTATATCTTGTCATAATGCCATTGAGACAGCATTTTTCTCTTGGGAAACACTATTGGGCTTTTGTATAATATTTTCATAACATAAAAAGGACTGATGCCTATGGGCCTAACTGGCCCAAATCAAGTAAGTTTAGAGACAGGAAATCAAGAGTTTTAGAGATAGCATTGCCAGATCTGAAATCCAGAAAAGTTCAATGAATCTATGATTCCACAAAATTAAGAGTCTTCTGAACTGAACTGATTTCTAATTGCAGCTGAAAAGGGCACTTGTAAATCTGAGTGCTCTTTGTTGCTTTCTGGAGGATTTGCTATCCATTACTATATGTCTATAGGACATTGTAGGAAACAACTGAATCATGGTGTCTGTAAATGTTAGGATGCATACTGACTAGCAACAGAAAGTTAGGTATTACAGAAGTAGGAATTCTGTTTGGTTCCAAGACTGTGAATATGATAGCTGTGCAAGAGCTACAGGGCAGGGAGCTCCAACAAGCATGCCAAGTGGGGGGCCAGATGCCTTGCAGGATTGGTAAAACATATAAAGTCATTAGCCTGTTGGTTATGAATTCAAGTGCAGCTCAGGCTTTTATACTGGCTAAAAGTTAGGATTATCTCTAGTGGTACTGGACTGGGCTTTGAGGTGCTGGCATATAAAATTGAGCAAAAAGGGACCTTAATGAATCAAGAAGCTAAGGCAGGGGTACTCTAGTATTGAGTAGTACCTAGCATTCTTTGATTCCTTTGTCAAAAGCTTAATTCAAAGCTGAACTGTATAAACTGAGACAATCTTAGCATGGAATGCACTTTTTTCCCTTCTGTCAGGTTAGAGTTGGATGAGGAAGCAGGTATAATCAGGCTCCTAAAACTTAAACAAGCACTCAGTCCTTTTATTCTGTGCAAAAATGAACTTGTCTGGAGTCAAGAGATTGATAGATATGCTATCTCTTTCATTTAGAACTTAAATGAAATTTAGAACATAAATGGGGGGGGGGGGGGGGGGGGTTGGGGAGTGAGGCTGGAAGAAATTTGTATTGTTTGCAATTGAATTTTGACTAGGGGCTGTTTCTCCAAATGCTGTATTCACAGAACAAGGAAGGAGGTAATATTGACACAGAGTGCAAAGGAAAATGTAACTTTGAATGGTTTCTGTGCTGGTGTGGATTCACTGGAATGGGGGTAGAGAAGGGCTGTTGACACCGCTCTCCTGCTTCTCAACCAGACTTAGCAGCTTCTTGTTTCATGGGTACTGGGTGGTGCTAAGGTGTATTGGGAGTATGTGACTCTCTTGGAGGCACCCAGATCAAAATGGAAGGGCAAAATGCCAAGTAGCCTGTGGAAGTTCAATATCCATGTTCACATCTGGGCTGTGCCTGCATATGCAAAATATGTAAGACAGGCATGGACATCATCTGTGATCTCTGGATTGAAAATGGAGACGGTATGGCAAGATCAGGAATTTGGGTTGCTGTGGGCACGTTTGAAGGCTTAATTCACTAAGTTGTCCTGTCCAAGACTGACAGAGAAGAGGGAAAAGGGTGATGGTTCAAAATGGAAGGGGGACAAAAATGTGGCAAAATGAACAACTTGCCTTCTGCACTTCTAACTACAAAAAGTCTCTCCCATGATTCCTGCAAATATCTGCCACTAAATTTGAATCTATTCTGAGCCAGCTGTTGAGGTTTGTAATGACAGTGAGATAAAGCTGCACATACTGTACCCTAAATACTCTGCTAACTAAGCAATGAATGTCTGTGTTCATGCTCTCTCATTTATTTTATTTTTTTATTTTTAATTTTTTTTATTTCTTCTTTTGTGCTTTGGGCTTGTTTTCCACGTTCCTGAGCTCAGTATGTCTAAAAGCAACAATTCATCTACTTGCTGGAGCTTTACAGATAGAGTTTTGGGGCAGTGATGGAGCACAAACCAAAAAAAAAAAAACCAACAAAAAAACACCAATGACTTGGCACATAGTAAGCTCCAAGCATTTAACTTTTTCAGCTAAGCTTTTCAGTTTATGTAAGGAAGATGGACTTGAAATGTTCTTAGCTTTGCCCTGTGGATTAGTCCAAGCATTTCAGTGGTGATTTTGTATATATTGTTAATATGGTCAGCTAATGAAAGTGATGCAATTTAGATAAGTTATGATTTCCAGAAAGATAGGTCATGGTGATTAAGCATGACTACCTCGTAACTGAGTAAGATGGCATTAAATCTGGTAACAGCTGTGTTTGATGTCACAATATTTTGTGAAATTTTGCTATGGAGATGATATAAAGACGCTGTTATTCTTAGTTAAATCTGTCTACTATCTGATTTCAGTTCTTTGGCATGCTTACTTTAGAACAGGTATTAAAAAAAAGCCATTTAATTTTTCTCCACTTCATCTTGCTTTTTTTTTATGGCTACTGCATGGAAAATGCTTTTGGAAGGTGGATGATTCTGTGTGAGGGATGGATTCAGATAATCTAGGTATGAAGAACAAATTATCAAGAGTTGCTTGATGAGGAAGGAGGAGGGAAGTGTTGAGTGTAAAAGGTGAATAGAAATGAACAACTTTTCATGTGAGCTGGCACAAGTCTTTGTGCTGATCAGAAATCACAGAGCAGCAAAATGCACTTAGATATTTGGGAGTAAAAGTTAGATTTCTACTTTTCATGTTGCTGCCAATTTCATGTGACTTGGGTGTGTATATTGCACTTGGGAATATCAGCATGTATTCTGTTTTAGTTTTTTTAGAGATAATTTTTCCAGTCTTTGCAGTCTTCAGGTTTGGTTTTATAGAAGTTAAAGTAATTTCTGTATTCAAGAAGGTGCATACAATAAGGCTTGTATGACCAATTAGATTTCTTTCTGTCTGGGAGGATAATAACAGTTTCCTTTCAATGATGAGGTTTCATTTTCTGACATGAGTGAGCCACAGCAAAAATGTCTGACTTCAAATAAGTTTAAGAGAACACAGCATCTAAGTTTCTGAATGTACCAAGCAGGGACACGATCTCTCTCATTATGCTCAGGCCTTTGGAAAAAGAACATGCCAGAAATATTGCCTGCCTTTGTTCTTGGCATGGCTAATAAATTGCTCTAGTCAACTGGATATTCCCTTGGAAGGTTACGGTAAATCATGGGCCTGGAAATAAGCCAATATTTCCTTCCTTGATGCAAATCTTAAAAGGTACAAAAAAGGCTGTGTTGGGCTATTCTCAGATAGAGCTTCCTCGTGGACAAGGCCTGCTCACCAGTAACAGAACCACAAGAGGGCAATGGGTCTTTCATATATGCTGGATAGCCAAAACAAAAACTATAAAAAATTCAAACAGTTAAGTCCTTCAGACAATGGTAAAAAGTAATCTAAAGGGAAAAAACGGATGAAAGCAGAGGAGTGTAATCCTGAAGAGCTTCATTCAGGTCTTCAGACTTGTTCACAGAGTTGTGTGTTTATCATTTGCTTAGTGGTTTTAGAAAAGTTGTATGTGCTTACAGTTTACTTCTTAAGGAAAGCAGGCTTAGTTCTTGTATGCAGCTCTTCCATTCTTGTGCTAGACTTATTGTCAAGCTTACCGCGCAATTGGCACTTGGAGTGTATCTGGGTGTACTCAGATCCAGAGGAGAGCTGTTTATCCAGTCTCTCAATTCCTTTGGTATATCCTTCTCCTTCTCCCCTGACACTTTTTTTATCTTTGCTTTAAGGTATGAACAACGTGTTTTGGAAAGATTTGAAAAATAGATTCTGAAGTTTGGCTTATGATTATCCAGGAAAAATTCTTAAGGTACTGAAGTGGTGTACAGACATTTCATAGTTCAAGACTCCCTACTAAAGAACTATCTTACTATTCTATAGATAGTCACTGCATTAGATAGTATTTTTTTAAATGAGTGCTCATAAAGGTCTCTTGAGGTCAGTGGTCTCTTTCAAAGAAGGACTAGTGCATAAACCTGGTTACACTGGAATTAAGATTGACCCACTGGGGTGTCTCACATTTCCTCTCACTTTTTTCCCACACTGTTTTTTCTCTGTTGAGAAAAACAGAGCAGTTGAAGAGAAAAAAGTGTCTGAAAACAGTCACTGGAGGGAAACAGTTTAGTTTTCCCCTTTTCACCTGGATTATTGATGTTGCCAGTGAAGAAGTGATACAAGATTGTATTCTTCCCCATGAACACTGCTGCAGATGTGCCAAGCACAGAGCCCTTAGGGCAGGTTTCCTTGACCAGGGAGAGAAGGTGTGGGCACCAGAGCCTGGTGTTCAAGAGGGAACAGCCTGGCTACAAATACGCTGCGTAAATGTCATCAAGTATTCCTATTCCACAAAATGCTGATGGAGTTATGATGGAACAGGGGTTTTTATTCTGAAGATGCTTTGCATAAGTGTGTATACTTTTGTTTTTTTTTTTCTTTTAGAACACACAGCCAAAAGGAAGGTGGTGTGTGAAGGAAAAGGTGGCTTCAGAGCATCTAAGGGGCAAGGAGGGAATCTTGCACCTTTGTGGCTCCTCTCCCATGATTTCTCAAATAAGTAATTATACTTTTTAATATTAAATATGTAGTTACAAAATTATATCTGAGTGAGGTGTATTGCATTTATATTTTTAAATAAAAATAATTGGTTTAATGTTTTTTAAATTATGAAAATGATTATCAGCTTACTGACTAGGTTTGCAATTTGGAGTTCAGAAGCAAAAAGTGATACATTACTAGGCAACAGTAGAAGTTTGGATTTAGACTAAATGGCATAAATTTCCCTTGTCTGCAAAGGTTGAAAGTCTTATTTCTTGCCGGAGATGGAGGCAGTGTGAACATTTACAACTTGGGTGGGGCATATAAGCAGATGATAGTCCTGATGATCCTACTCTGTTCTGTTCCTCCTCTGTAGTAAGAGCTGGTATGGCGCGGTGACTTATTTTGACATCTGCACATGTGCGCAACATAAAAAGAAGATAATTTTGACCCTCACCCACTTTTAGTAGCTTTAGAAATGGCAATGTGGCAACGCATTTGTGATACTGCTGACATAGCTGTAACTGAGCAGCACTGTTGTGGAAGCCCAATCTTCAGACAATCTTCACCCAGTTCCAAGACTTGTGGCAGTTTCTAGACAATGGCTGCATGAAAGAGCACTGTGCTCTGGTTTAGACTTCAAAGCTGGGGATACAGTTTGTTCTGGAAGACAAGCTGGGTAACCAGGCAGTTTCAATTCATCCCCTCTACTTGTCTTGATGACTCAGTCTCATACTTCAGTGCTAGTTTTATGTCTGCTAATTATTTTGTCTTTGCTCAGCTACTTAGAACAGAGCTTCTGCAACTTAGTTCTAAAGCCTTCTCTTCACTGATAAAGCCCAGAAGGTCACTGGCAGCATGACAATGTTTTGTAGTTTTTTGTGTTGTTTTTTTTTTTCCCCATTACGGAAATTTACTCAACAAATCCTGTGAACTAAGTCCTTGAAGGGGCTGAGAGATTGAGGAGGTAAAAACCAAACAAACTCCAGGGCAGTCCCCCCTGCTTTGGCTTCTTGGTAGCAGCAGTATTGGTTAGGCTTCATGTAGAGTTGTGAGGGTTGATCTCTAGACACAGGCTCATTAGCATGGCGAAGTCACTTGCCTTGTGGGTGAATGCAGATCTTGACCTGCTGGCTGGTGCACTCTAAGTGCACTAGAAAACTGAGGTCCATGCAAGAGCTGAATGGCTCTTTAGATCAAAACATTTTTGACAGTGACGTACAACCTGGCTGGGTGAGTCTTATGCTTGTTGTGTTCACTGATGCACAGAAAAATCACTAAAAGATGTGGAAACATGCATAGGAGTCTCTCAGTTATTGAGGTAAAAAGAAATACTTTTATAACTTTCAATAGCCTTGTGAGTCTAACATCACTCTATAATTAAAAAAAAAAGGTAGGAACTGAGCTTTCTTGAATTTCACGTTCTTTTTTAAATGAGTCAGCACAGTCTAATCTATACTACGATTAAGTGCCTCTAACCAGGAGATTTAAAGAAGAAACAAATACAGTTTCATTCATCCCCTTCCTCCATCGTTTCTGCTCCCGTTATGTTTGTAGACTTGACAGATGTGCATCCGTATGCAAAGGGGCAGACACGTGTGTACACATTCTCACAGGCACACCCGTCCTGCTCCACTTGAGTACGATGGGGTGATGTAGAGTCTGCTGCCTGGCCTTGTCAGAACTTGATAGCTCTCTAAATATTGTATTTCTTGTTGCCATAACACTGGGAAAATAGTATGGGATACTGAATTATAAATATAGCTGAAACCCTGGGGAGTAGAAGCATTTCTAAATGACTTGAACCTATGTCAGAGTGTAATTCTTATAAATAAATGGGAACATAATTGCTGAACCCTAGCTGGATTTTTGCCTACTGTGGCACTCAACATTGCTAGACAATTATTATACTAAGGGATTATCTTTTAACAGAGAACAGTTATCTTTTCTGTTTGTTTTTACTATTCACATAAACCAAGGGAAATGAAAAGTGTTCTAATCAGTCATGGATCTTTCTCCTCAATTAGCTCTAGCTTTATTTAGAAGGGTTTTATGCAGTACATTCAGTTTACAACTGGAGGAAGGTTAAAGGTGGGGAGAGAACTTAACAGATCTGTTTTACAAAGCCACCTCAGTGAGGACATGAAATGGGGAAACAAACAGATAAACATCATGTTGAACTGAATTATAGATGAAATATAAATTTAACTATAGGAACAAAACCACATTCTTCATCTATGGAACTGTGACACTTGAATTGAAATACATTACCCTGAACCAAATTTTTTTTTTTTTTCAGACTTCAAATGTAGATCCAAAGAAAATAAATTTTATAAAAGGTATCATGAAAAAATTGTACAGTTTGCCTCTAAAGCCAGAAGTCTAAACTGGCAGTCATTTTGCATGTGACAAAAAAAAAAAAATTAAAGAAGAAAAATTAAATCTTGATTTGGTGTCTGCCTGTCTATATATATATATATATATATATTTTTTTTTTTTTTTTAAATATATATATTTATTTGCCTGCTATTTTCATATTGAGAAGTATCAGCCTAGGACAATTTTTCACAGATGGCAAGTACAGTGCAGTCTTCTAAAGCTTTCTGGAGATTGGAAAGTGCTATGCATCACATCAAAATGTATGTCTAGCTATAGCGTGGACAGCTGAGCTCTAAATACACTCAACTGTGAAAATGTCAACACCAGTTACCTCTCTTATACCGTGACTGTCTTTGATGGTTATGTTTCAGTAGTTTAAATTTGCAAGACATTTGTAAGGAGATTTAATAAAAGAAACAAAACCAACCTGAAGCTTTTTGTTTTTTAACGTCAGTACGTGGTTATAGAGGAACGCAAGTAGTGAGGATCATGCTGCAGTTTTGATTCTTTACAGGATTTTTATTATTATCCTAATAATACAGAATTAATGTGGTGGATTTTAGTTTTGTGTATTGTTTTTTTTCACAAGAGCACCAGACCTTAATTACAAAATGCAACAAACCAGAAGTGATTTCTCATCCAAGATTATGGTCAGCAGCAAGGTGTCTGACTGCTGATGTATGGAAGACAGCTTGTAGAGGTCTGAAAGCAAACAATTGCACTGTTCTGAAAAAAAAATTGCATTTATGAAAATTATTGGGAAGTAATTCAACTTAAATTGAAATTATTTGATATTTGACCTCTGTTGCACCTCTGGACTTCATATGCGTTGAAAGCATATAGATGGAGACAGTGTCCCTAGGGTAGTTGGCCTGTAGCATGCATGAGTGCGTTGTGGGTAACAACAATAGAGAAGATGCAGTGGCATTGCCTTTTGCTGCAGGCTTCCTTCCTGAGCAGACAACACAGATTTTGCAGTCAGCACCAAGTTTTGTATTACCAAGTTTCTGCTGCTATAAATCTAGCATGGCTATACACATGGTGAAGTAAGGAGTCGGAAGTGGGCAAATAAATGAAAGAAAATGGATTTTGTTCTCCCTTTACCTCATGTTTTATGGCACTCTTACAAAGTCTATAAAAGAAGTCGGGGCTCCCTCTTTCTATTGAAGGAAAGAGTGTTAACCTTTTACCTCTGGCCCACCTGCCTCAGCTTGCAAATATAAGATATTAAATGTACCTACTGAGTAGCAATGTAGTGATTCAAAATAAAATACTACTTTGTCATGTTTACTGTCTTTTACAAGACCTGTATTTCTAAATGCTTTGCAAGAGTTAAATAACTACCAGTGCTACATGGTCTAAATTCCAAAAGAGCAGAAAAAAAGAGATTGCATATACTGGAAAATTTGAAGACATGTAAGATGAATAACATGGCAAGAGAACTCCAAAATGCAGGAAAGGGAAGACATTATATAGCTGAAAAACAAGTGGAGAATGGTGAAGGCAGAGGGAAATACAGAGATAATTTTGTCTTTGTCAATTGGGCAGAAAATAGACTGCTACCAAAATAAATAAGAAAAGGCAAGTATTCTATGGTAGGGGGAAGGAGTGGAGGAAGATGCACATGCATGAATGCTTTTAAGCAATGAGGAAAAAGAACTGGTAAAGAATGAGGCAAACTGAATAGGGAATAATTTTTGTGTACCCTGGAGTTTGCAAGTCTATAGAAATCTGGTTTTTAGTCCATTTTGTGGGAGATGGAAGTGATGCAGACAGCAGAAGAAAGTGACAGAATTATCTGTACAACTATCTTATCGTATAACCTGGGTAAATACAGTTTTGATGACTTCCTAAGCTTCCATTGGAAATTTCAATTGAAAAGTAATACTCTTCACTTACTTTTCAGAGACCACAATATTCAGTGCAGGTGGAATGATTCCTGTTTAAACTTCTTCTATTTTTAGGTCTCGTCTCAATTCTATTGTCTCAGTATGAGTAATCATCAGTCAGGAACAACACTGACTTTGAGGCAATCCACTGGGGACATTGTAAGATCAGGGCTACTGTTTGTGAAGCACTTCAGCATCAGGATACTGCTGAAAGAAAAAAGTAGCAGGTAGTGTAGATTCATTATCTGGCATTTTAGGATAATGTCCAGCCCAGCTTCTTGTTAGTCAGATTTTGAAGTCCTTCAGTGACAGGGTTTCCACAGCCTCCTTGGAAAAACTGTTCTAGTGTTTGATTAGTTTTATAGTGATAAACTAGAATGCTTCCCCCTCTGATAATCTGGTTGGAACTTCTCCTGGTTGAGTTTACAGGTGTGGTCTCTTGCTCTACTCCCTTGCACTGCTGTGAAGAGCCTGTCTATGTCTTCTCTGTAATCTCCTTTTACGTACGGGCAAGCTGCTGGTAGCTTCTCTCAAAACCTTTTCTTTTCCAGGCTAGACAATTTCGCTCAGACCTCCTCTCCAGCCCTCTCACCATCTTGGTGGCCCTCTCTTAAATTTGGTCCTTTTAGCACTGGGATTACCAAAACTGGATGCAATATTCGAGGTACAGTGAGTGCTAAGCAAAGGGGAATAATAAAAAATCCTGACGAAATTTTGTTAAGGATAATGGATTATACTTTTAACAATGCTGATGTAATGGACCAGGAATTTTTTTTTGAGGCTGTACCTGGCTACCATCCTAGAAACAATTCTTCAGACATCACTGCTTCCCTGGAAATAGGTTAGCTAGAAATTTGGAGCCTGTGGAACCATTAGACTGTAAAAATGAAAAAGGAACACAGACCTGGTTTCTAGGTTTTTTCATCTTCTTTATATGCTGAAAATAACAGCGGAAGATGTGAAGAAGCACAGTAGAAAGTCAGTAATGACTGGTAATCTTATTTCCCATACAAATGCCATAAGAGCAGTTCTGGAGCAGGTGGAAAGGAATGATGTCTTGGCACCACATTTTGGCAGGAACAAATTTTTCTCCATACCAACTTGGTTTCTGGAAATGCTGAGTCTTTCCTTATAGTAGCCTTTGCAGTTGCATATGAGAACCTGATGAACTGAAAAAAAGAAATAGATCCAAAGTGTATGCTGGTCTAAACTCTATGATGACTAGTGAGGCTGCCTTAGTTTACTTCTTGCATTTCTGCCACGAGATCTCATGGGACTTCATGATCTTAAGTCTGTCTAGGAAAGAGGTTATATTGATGTCACTTCCTACTCAAAGAGCTTCAGAAGGAGAAACTAGGCTGAGGCTTATAGCAGGGAGACATAAATGCCTACTCCAGGGCCACCTGGCTACTACTCATACCTGTGCTAGCAGGTATGAGGAGATATTCCTGCCATCAAAGTGTAGGGAGAGGAGGGAACCAAATCAGTCTGTGATGGAGATGAAAGAAAGTTACTGGCTTGCAAAGCGCAGCTGTCAGGGGTGCCAAGTTTGAGAGAATTTGATCTTTTCTACCTCATGGTTCTTGAAAACATGTGATCATGCTGTTTGGTTTCCTGTTGTGTTCTGTGGCCTTTGTCATCAGAAAGAAGAAGTGGCATTTCAGTAGCTGGTGTACCCCCTGAATGGCTACATTGTGCCATATGGCACTGACCTTTCCAGTGTTCTGTAATGTAAATGTCAGTTGCCTCTTCAGAGCTTCAATAGCTCGTGGAAAGTGTGAGGCTATGGGGAAGTGTAGACTGCTGAAGAGACAGAGGTGTGTGTTTCATTATCCTCTATTGCAAAATATGAAGGGTATCACTCAGATGCATTGAGGAGAGGCTGAGGGTGAGCAGCTCTGTGCTTGTGGGCTTTCAGAGGCCTTCTGTGCAGAACTGGTTAGATAAAATGAGTAGGAAAATGGCATTTCTGTGAATGGGAGAGGTGGTGCTCACCTCCAGCAGAAAAAGTAAGGCTGCAGTCCTCAGGTGCTGTGAGCTGCTGGCAGGATGAAAGATGTTCTGTACTTCCCTGTCTGCTGTCTCTTTGGTCTATTTGAGTTATAACCTCTTCAGGGGAAAAGACTGGCTTGCTTGGTTAATGCTAAATTCAACAGGCTGTCCTTGGTCTTTGGCTGTTACTGTAATAAATAAAGATGGTAATACTTACACGTAGAAAACAGGTTTTCTTAGTTGTATTTGGTTTCTATTTGTTTGTTTATAGAGTCATATTACGATTTTTGCCTCTAAGTCACTGTCAGTGATCTCTGAAGAAAGTCTGAAAGTCATGTAGGGGAGGGAGCTTACCTAAACGAACGCCTCATGCATATCCAACTCTTGTCTTGTTCCGTCTCCTCGTCTGATGCTGTCTGTTACTAAAGTTGTTGGCATTTCCTTTGACGATCTTTGAGGCCCTCCTGACCTGTAACGCCTATTTATTAGTACAGTGTATAAGTGAATAAGTAACTCTGAAATTTTAACATTTCTGTCATAAATAAGTGACAAAGCAGTAAATCCCATTTATGATCCTCCGTGTCAGGAGAACTAGCTGGTTTTTATCTTGCTTGCTCAGCTTCTCCGACCTGAGACAACTTGCTTCACCTTTGTCTATCAATTTTCCAAACCGTAAAGTCGGATTAATAATCTATGTAAAATTGCACTTTGTTGGCTTGATATATGTGTAGAGGAAGTCATGTTATAGTTGCATAGTTTTGAATTATGTTGGAAAGTGCTAGAAGCACTTTCCCAGAGGGAATAAAGTGTCAGTGTAGCATCGGTCTGTTTTCTCCTTCAGAGTCTGTATTCTAGCTCACAAACGGTATTTAAAGAACATTTAAATGCTTTACTTGAAACAAGTTACAAAATGCCAAAATTGTGAGCCATTGCTTATTTTCTACAAATTCCTGAATTCCTACATCATTGAGAACATCAGTGTTTACTGAATTCCATATTATGTTTTTTTGTTTTTTTGTTCAAAACGTGGCCTGTGATTCATTTGCTGTGAGTTGTTCAAGCCCTGCTTTGACTACTAACTTGTTAATTTTCTTCTTGCTTTTTTCTGTGGTACTTATTACTGCAGTAACCATGCTGGGAAGCTATTTGAGTTTTGTGGTAGTTTGAAAAATATTTCTGTTCCAAGTCAGTGTTTTCTATAGAACAAAATTCTGAATTTATATTTTGGAAGAACCAGTGGAGATCTGTTTCTATGTATGTATACGCACACATCTGTGTATGTAAATATCAAGCACTTCTTTAAAAAATGTTTAGCTTTGCTTGTGATTTCAATTTACATTACAAAGTTGAAATATTTTTACTTTTCAAAGGTCAAGCTACTGTAATAGAATAAATGTTTAAACTTATTGCATTAAATATTAATAATTTTACTTTGTAACTAACCTGTATATTTGGCATTTAGGAAAAGAAAAGCAGAAAGATTTTACATTATGTTGTATTGTTAAGACCCTACCTCGCCCAGTGAATTTTGGAGCCTACGCATGTGTAAGCAGAGGACTTGAGGAATGTAGCGGCTAACAGGGGTGGCTGAAGTACTCAGCCTCTAGAGCAGGGAATTCAGTCCTTCAGAATCACTTCTAATCTTGCTGTTTCATCTCAAAGCTTGCATGCGTGTCTTGCAAATATAAGCATGTCTGTATCGGGATATGAATGGCTTCAATTGCTGGTACTTTGCTTGGTTTTTCTTCAATCTTCATCTTTCTGTTTTGCTTAATATTAAGGTTTCCACCTACCTTGTACCCTTAAACTTACTCCTGTCCAGTTTTTACTGAAAAACCGACGAGAAGGAACATTTGTACTTTAAGGTGTACAGGCTTTTCTTATGTTTACTTTTTCTTGTGCTGGCATCATTTCTGTCCACTTGCCCCATAAAATAAATCCAAAAATGTTGTTCTTTCATAAATTTAAAAGATTCTTCCAAAATAAGAAGTCCTTCTATCAAAAATTACAATGTTTTGGAGCATGATCCTTAGCAAACAGTCTCTGCCCGGGAGAGGAAAACCTGTATAAAAAGCAATGCTTACAATATTAAAATGGAGCAGTATTGAAGTTTCAGAAGTACAAAAGGTTCTAATTGATCCTGTGACATGTTTCACTCAGTTTGGAGAAGCACATTCAAATAGATATTAGTTCTAGTTGTAGGGAAGGACAAGCAGTCTTTTTGAAGGCAAGCATAATGAAGACCTGCATATTTCATGATACATCATGTACTGCTGAGGTGCAGAGGCAAAAATTCAGTACTCTACAAGTGTGTCTGCCCAAACTGGAACAGAAGTAGCTATTTAGCATCCCGCCAAAGTGCGTTTGATCTTAGAAGTTATAGAATATTTGTTTTATGACTATGAGAGTGCCAAGAAATTCTTTGAAGCAAAGTCTGTAATCTCCAAGACTGAGATGGAATAGGATGAAACAGGAAAGTTACTGGAAGATGACATTGTTAAAAAAAATACAAAAACCCAAACACAACGATCTTCCCCTCCAACTCTTTTTAAGCCTGCCTTTTTTAATTATATTGCCTGTCATGACTCTAATTCTGTAAATTAATGGTGATATGGTGTCTGAAATATCTTTTCCAACGTATGTGTGATATGATGGATTGTGATTAATTGAAATATAGAGGCCTGAAGTTTGATAGCTTGTGAAGTACCATTTGCGATACAGCCTCAGCTTCCACTTTTCTTTGAATTGAACTATGTCTTTGTGAATATCATTAGTCAGAGTATTAGACCCAGAGGGAGACTATATAAATTACAGATCACTACTGAACGAAGTTCCAAGATTTCCTTTCTTCCTTCCAGATTGAGGTAGCATATTGCAGTACTACTCTGACTGGTTTTGCAGGCAGAAAAAAGCAGTGATTAAAAACTTTAATTTTAAAATGATATTTGTACTTGTATAGTAAAGCCTTTGCAGTACTGGCCTTTGTGGGCTTGCTGGGGTAGCTGAGATTTGGTAGGTTATTGAGACCATCCTGCAGTCAGTTTGTGTGACATCATTCTGGAAATGTTCAGTAGAGGGAGTTGGTTGGTGAACAGAAACAGCTTCAAATGTCAGACTTGCCTAAATGACTCTCCTTCTTCTAGTGTTTACATCTGAACCAAAGTCTATCTTTCACTCTTCCCTTCCCAATAAAATAAGTTCTTGGCAGCTGTGTGAGACCTGGATAACTTTAACATCTTGATTAACAATTTTACCAAATAATCCTGCAGTGAGGGTGTGGGGGTCCGGGGTTGATTTTTATTTTTTATTTTTTTTTAAATTGCCTTAAAATAATCTGCAGTGGGAAGGCCGTGTGCATTTGTGTTTTGTACAGAACCTAGAACACTTATTTTTAAACCCTGAAGTTAACTTTAATAGGTACAGAAATAAGATATTTAGGACCTACAACTAAAGTACTGATTCTGTAACATTCTGCTGCTATTTTTAAGCGTTTCTGAGGTGCCTTTTGTGCCATTGCAGTTGGGTGTTGCAAAAGTTATAGATCTCTACTATGTATAAAAATCTAATGGAACAAATTTGTGATGTTTTCTTGAAGAGCTCAGTAGAGGCAGTACACTTATTACAAAAACAGCTTTAATAAAATTTCTTTACTTTTATTCCTTTTCTGTACTGTTACAGGCAGCTAGTCAGGTTTAATTTGAATACTGGACATGGCTGTGGTTCTTTTTAAAGATCAGAGATGATGAATGGGGTTATCCCAAAGAAACTCAATGGCCAGAGCTATAAGTGACTCTAGTAGAAGCAGCTGTTGAGCTGTGCAAGCAGCCACATTAAATAACAGCAGCGAGTGTAGAGCACTGGTGGTGGAAAGGCTTCTCTCAAAAGCTTCTAGTAATTACCCCACAAACACACAGTGGTGAAAATGCAATAGCCAAAGGTAACCTAGAAGAACTGTACAGTTAGTTCACCTTTCACTACTGCAACTCTTTGGTTCTATAGATGGCAAATGAAGAGTGCATAATGGTTCAGTCTGTATCTCAAGTAGTGGTCACTGACAATAGACAGTTTGGCTGCAATACCTGAACAGTTTTCAGTTACTTTTAGGCAAAGGAGGCCAACCAAAACACTGTCGTAGCATTCTGAACAGTAATGACAGCACCAAAAGAAAGTAATGCTCTCCCAAGTGGTTAAATGCTTTCAATGGAAAAGCCAGAATTTCAAGTTTGTGAGGTTAACTGAATGTCTGATAAAAGGCAAGACTCTATTCTGGAACATAAGTTTGCTGAAGTTACTAATGAACACTCAAAGTTGTAAACCTAGAGAAAGTAACAGAAATGTGCCAGGACCTGACAGAAAATCCATGATGCTAAAAGTAGTGATACAAAAGTACTGATATCTGAGAAAGGAATGTAAAACTCAGTTACACTGTGCAGAACAGCCCATGGAACCATGCCAGCTCTGATAACCTATGCAAGATGATGCCTGATATTTGAAGTAAAAGGTAAGTGAACAGTAAGGGATCATATTACATTGCAGGAATTTGTAGAGCGTGTGTGACTGGGAGAAGAGGTTTGACAATTAAGCTATTAGCCTCGAGGAATTCCTCTTGGGAATAGAACCATAAGAGAATATGAACAGAGCATTGCACAGATAGCAAACCAGGCATTTATTAATTTTAAATTGAGGATGCTGACTCTTGGGACAGTATGAAACAATGAGATCAACACTAGGAAAAAAAAAAGCAGTGGTCAGCTGGAACACAATGAGGTGAAATGAGATGAAAATTTTTTCTCAGGAAGAGTTGGTTAAATAATAGAAGTCTACTTTTAAACATACAAAAAGTATTCAGTCATCTTCTGGAGGAATTTTTCTCCATTGACTGTACAAGAATTGTAGACTCCTAAGGTATAAAGTAGATCGTCACATGATTTCTCTGTAAACATATGAGTAGACATCATTGCCTATTTAATCACATTTTCAGGGGACAAGTACCCATGATATGCCTCAAAATTACCAAATCTTCAAATTCTTTGGATAGGTATACACCAAGACAGGTTTGGGAATCCTTCAAATCCTCTTTTGAGCAGCAAAGTCTTAAATAAAATGGATTTTACTTCTTTCAGTGGTGCTCCAGTCTGTGATTCTGTGAAAGATTTTTAAAGGCAGAAATTAAAAGTAATGTTACCTCGTTGATCTGAAAACAAGTCGAAAAAAACATGTTAGTCAATTTTAGAACTGATTTCTACAAAATGCTTGCTGGTCTCAGTAAACAAACAAAAGGTGGGTTCATTTTGTGAGCAGGCCTCCAAATAACTAAGATAAGTGAATTATTTCCTACTAGTTACCATGAGAAAACTGGATGATGTAAATACCTTTTCTATAACTACAAGATTCTGCCAAGTGGCTTAGAAATACATGCCTGTCTGGGATGTGTTGGAGGTTTATAAGCATTTTCTGGTTGTAGCAAACAGAGGAATTAAAGGATTTCAAGTTTTAGGTACATCTATATCTGAGAAATGAGCATGTGGCAAAATACAACTTTAGGAGACATAAATATGAACAAAGTGGCATATGAATATATCTCTGGTGACAAGAGTCTAAAATCAGCATTTATAACTCAGGCATTGAATGAAGCACTACAGTAGCTATCTCAGCGGCATAATGAGCTCAGTATTTCTTATATCTGGGCTGTAATTTCAATGCCTCCGCAGGCACTACGGATCTTTTTAGACCTTCCTAATTCATCATGTAAAAGAGGAATTTCCCATCTAATCCTATCCCTATTAAATTACATAATATCATTAGTAGGGCTGGCTGGAAGGTGTTTTTCTTATTAATGTGTTGCTGAAAGAACTTAACCTCAAAAGTTGCAGTTTTACTCTACATTAAGATGTTATGCAAATTCCCCATCTCACTCAAGGGATCAGAGTGAAAAGCAGACGCTGCTTTATTATTCTCAACTCACTTTTTTTACTATTCTCACTGACTTCTTTTACTGGGCTTTGAGCTCAACAGACCCAAATGCAGTTAAATGCATCCTTTGTGCTCTTTGGAAAATCCTTCATTAGTACTGATAGCCTCCTTCAAAATTAATGCTGTGCATGCCAAATTGACCTACACAGGAGAGAAAGATGAAAATCACTCTTTAAAGCCATAAGGGAGTGAGAATTATCCTGTTTTGTAACACTGTCTTAAGCTTAATGTAAATTATGCTTCTACATATTTTATCTGTTAGAGAGGGGTCTATCAGAAACCTATAGTTAAAGGTTCATCTGGGGTCTTTACTGATTTTGTTAGGAAACTTAAGGCAACACTCTAAGTAGTCAGCAGGCTAGATAAGGATTTAGAAAAGGGGAGGAAATAAATGTGTGAATATTTTCATGATGCTAGACCAAACTAAGACAGTAATAGTGACTTTAGCTCGCTTGCTTTTAGGTTTGATGCTGTCTTGACCCCCAGACTGAAAGCATGGCTTAGGAATATCAACTTCTACAACTTAAAATGAGGTGTACCTGAGTCTTTTCTATGACACAAACATATTAAAAAAAATATATATATATAAAAAAATCAAACCTGTTGGCTTAGTGGTAGTAGGATAACACTGATTTAGGGTTATTTAAGTTCCACCTAGTGTTATTTCTAGATTAGTTTAGCTAATGTGGTACCCATGACAACATTCAACCAACCTGCTGTTACAGTTACCTCAGTTGAGTTTCTTGTGCAATCATTTGTAACCTGACCCTGCTTGTCAGTACCATGCAATAGATTGCAACTGTCTTCTTCTAAGTATTTTCTCATAACTAATCATACAGTATTCACATGCTAACTTGGTTATTGATCCTCCTTCCTTCTGTGACTTTATCGGCTTTAGCCAAGAGGTGGCTGTATGTTTACATGAAGTAGCTGCGAAAGGAAGATACCTGGCTTGGAAATTCCTTGAAGAACCTGCTGAGGTGCTTGGGTTTCAATATGTTGCTTTCTCTGGGCCTTGTAGCAGATCCTGAAGCACAGTTGAACTAAAGAACTTTAGCAAATGTATTTTTGAAGGCTGTCTTTCACATCAGTGGGACTGTTTTTTAAGGGTTGCTAGTGTGTTGAAACATGTGCATTGTCTGAAGAAGTTATGTCTGCTTTGCCTAATATTTAGAGATAATAATAAAACAACTTCTCAAACCCCATAAAGTTCCTATTAGGAACTCTTCATCTTGAAATTAATAAATTACAAGATTTGACTCTACAATGAAAGTTAATAAGCCTTGGTAAGATCAGTATGACTTTTCCTCTTGAATGAGTTTGTAGTCATTATGACAACATAGCACTATGAAATAATGCTTGAAAGAGTCCGTTAAATTAAAAGCTCTTTGGGTACTTGACTATTTGATCTGTGGAACAAACATTTCATCGCTATTTACTGAGGATTATTTATTAGAAATTTCTGACAAAACTAGTGTCAGAAAAACTATGAGAAACTACATTTCATAGTAGAAGCATATGATTGCTGTTATTGGAAAAGAGTGGGGTGGGATTTTTTTAATTACTTATTATTGAGTATTAAATTAAATAAAAAACCCTAAGACTTAGGTCTTAGGCAATGAGTCTGTTCATTGCAAGCATCCGTCTGATGTACAGTGGCAATCACAATAGAAATGAAAAATGTTAACCTGGGTAAAAGAAAAGGATAAAGGATACATTATTATGCTATTGAAAACACAGCTGAGATTCTCCCCATTTAAAAATATTAGTATTTTCTCAAATACAAACGGTGTTGACGCAGAGTTGTAATTCTTGAGTCTTACTTGAGTCTGAGTCTGAACTCTCAGCTCCCACAGTTGCGCCAGCATGCCACATAGAGCTACGATGGAAATATCTCCAGCAATTACAATTCCATCTTTGAAGTTCAGTCTGTCGGGGTGCACAGGTATTAGTAGGCTGGAATTCTGCTATTTCTGAAAACTAAGATGCAAACTCTAACAGTATGTGTTATTAAAATTATTGGAAGCTAATGGTTATGAATCATACTTCCCTTGAGGCAGAAATCAGTATTTGACTTCAGTGCATCCAACAAGGAAGGCTGTGTTTTAATCATTTTGAACTGTCCTCGGTTTGATCCTTGATTGGGTTAAAGTGCTGTATGAGAAAGCAGGGAGGATAAATTAGTGCTGTCATCCACCTGAGTAATAACGATGCACTTCAAATTTTTGGCATCTAAACTGATAGGTTTGTGAATGTCTGAAGAGAAATAGCTAACAAAAATGTATGACAGAAACAAAAGGCATATTGGTCTATGAATTAAAATAAGAATAGACAAAATCTATTTTTTATTTCTGGCAGGAGATCAAGAGAAGTCATCCTTTATTGTTGTTTGGAGTCTTGAACAGATAGTGTAAGCAGAAAATTTATGAATATTTATCTGGTTTTATTCTGTGGTGACCACTTGCATTCTAGTCAAATCTTTTGTCTCTGACTTCAGCAGAGAGGTTCTTCACTTTGTTGTATTTTGTTTTGAGAATCATCATAGTATCATAGAATACCAAGTTGGAAGGAGCTTTAAGGGAAATCTGGTCCAAACTTTCTTGGCAAAAACATGTTGTGGACAAGATAGCCCAATACCCTGTCCAACTGAATCTTTAGTGTCTTCACTTTCATGAAAAGATTATTATAACGACTGATTTTGTCATAGTGAAAAATTTTCCTCTCATGTGCAATTGGAATCTTGTTGATGTAACCTGGCACCCTGTTGGCTTTCTTTGCCATAGCTGTGTACTGCTCACTCATATTGAGCTTCATGTTTACCAGGACCCCAGGTCCCTTTCCACAAAGCTGCTCCCAGCCAGATAGATCCCGTTCTGTGCTGCACTCTTGGATTGTGTTTACCCAGGTGCAAGAGTTTACACTTGTCCTTGTTGAACTTCATGAGATTCTTGTTAGACCACTCTTCCAGCCTGTCCTGCAGGGTGGCTCTCCCTTCTGAAGTGTCTGCTTCCCCCCTCAGCTTGCTGTCGATGGCAAATTTCATCAGGGCACAATTGATCCCATCATCCAGATAAGTTATGAAGATATTAAACAGCATGTGGCCCAGTATGGATCCCTGGGGGATCCAACTTGTGACAGGTCACCAGATAAAAAAGGAGCTATTTACCACCACCCTCTGCATGCGGCCTGTCAGCCAGTTTCCCACTCACCACACAGACACCTCATCTAGATCATAGCTCATCAGTTTCTCTAGAAGGAGTCTGTGGGAAACTATCAAAAGTCTTTAAGAAATCCAGGTAGGCAATGGCCACTGCTTGCCTCACCTCAATTGAACAGGTTACTCGGTTGTAGACGGTAATCAGGTTTTTCAAACACAAATTCCCCTTGGTGAATCCATGCTGGCTTTCCCCAGTCAAGTGCTTCATTTGACTTGTGATAGTCCCCAGGAAGGTTCATTCCACAACTTTCCCAGGGACTGAAGTAAGACTGATGGGTGTATAATTTCCTGGATCCGCGTTTAAGACTTTCTTTTAGATGGCGGTGACATTAGCCTTCTCCCAGTCCTCTGGGAAGTCCCTAATCTCTGTGACTTCCCAAAGATTATGAAGGGCAGCCTCACAACAACATCAGCCACCACGGAATGCATTGAGATAACCCCAGAAATGTGGTATCACCACGAGAGACTGTGCAACCTGCCACTGTTTTACCAAACCTAACTAGGTAGCTTGTCTTTCTTGGCTTTGTAGCTTTAAAGCAGAGGAATGTGGTATTTCATGAGTTCATAAAACTGTTAGAAACTCCAGGCTTGGAAAAGCAATCATTTTCTCAGTGCAGTGGAAGGTTGTTAACCTTTCTAAGCCTGCAAGCTGGATGCCAAACTTCCTCTGTATTTTATTCAGAGCTTAAGGAGTATGTCATAGTCAGGGGAAGACACCGTTTTGCTGGGCTTAATGGGCTCAGCTCCATTTCAGGCCAGGGTAAAGTTGAGTATGTAGTTAGGAACTAAGGCAACTCAATGATAATTGTGGCAGCATCCTTACTGTCTCAGTTCCTGCGGAAGTTGATGCTCTGGTTTATCCAACAGACACCACTGAAACCCAGGTCACGAGCATTTCAAGAAATGTTGGCCAGTCACTCTTAGTGCAAAAAGAGCTGCCAGTCTCGTTATGAAATAGCATCTCTCTTGGCTTCTGCTGCAGTTTGGGTTCTGCAAATGAAGCGTAGAGGAGAGAGCTGTGGGAAGAAAGGACTTGGAGACCAAAAGAAACTGACCATTTCCTTTGGGCAGGATGGTACCAAAGGGTTTATAATGTTTAACTGTCAAATAAATCTTTTGCTAACAGTTTGTTTGGTTGTTACCGGATGTGTTAGCCCAGTAAATACTTGTTTGCAAGACATTAATATATTTAGGAAAAAAATTGTGAAGTTTAATAATGAAATTTGATGGTTTTGCTGAGCTCTGCTGGAATACTTTTATGCTGATTTGGCAAATAAAATCTCCCACAGTTTAATGCAGGATTCTTTAGCTGGAAAACACTATAGAAGTACCAACCACCTCATATTTACTATGAACTGTCTATGAACTAATATAATTTCTATGGTTCCTCAGCAATATTTTTTGTTGGTTTTAAAATATATTTTAAAATTAATAATAATAATTTGAGTTACTCCAGAGGTGTCATTTTGCGTCTTCTGACCTGAAACTTCTGAAAACTTGAAAGGCTGGGATTGTGCTGCTTTTCAACATTAACTAGTTTTTTGTTTTTTTTTTTTTCACGTGAAGTACCATTTGATATCGGATTTTTGGTTTTATTTATTGTCAGATCCTAAAAATGTTAGTGTATGGTACCCACACCTTTAAATAATAAAACCCCTAAATTTGTTTGCAGATACTCTAATCTGTTGTTAATAAACTTAAAAGAATACAGTCTTGTCTAATAAACACATCAAACTAATGTGTACCAAAGCAGTTCAGAAGAGTGTTTGTTGTTTGGTGTTTAGATTTCAGTCAAAATTAATCAACAATGGATGGGGCCTGCTGTATTTATTAGCAACACAAATCCCTGTGATTTAGTGCCAGGTCCCTTTGACTCGTTCCGGTGTATGCTGGCAGGCGTACAGGACTGATAAATACTTACATCCTTGTGACTGTGAAAGGAAGAGGGTGGGTGGGGGGAATACAGCCGAGAAAACAGGCCTCACACTTGGCATGAATTCCTTGAGAGCCATTTTGAATCTCTTTTTATACAGCTAACTTGTAAGTGGGAAGTCATTGATTCAAGGAACAGTAGAGGCTTTTTTAAGTTGTGGAACCTTCAGCTTTGCAGATGGCTGGCTGCATAAGCATGCATGGTTTTGTTCTCTCTTCCCCTCCTGGATACTCTCTTTCCCCAACTTTAATTTTCATTCTCCTTTGCTTTTTATTGAATTTATTAAAGAGTTGTTGCAGAGATGCTCCTTCTTGGAAGCAAGGGATAGTTAAACCATCCCTTGTTAGAGAAGTTAAAGTGAAGGTATTTGAATTCTTGATGTTTAATTTTTAAGTTCCAGTTATGAACTCACAGCAAATTATGACTCGTTTTGTGGAGATTAAAGTGAATTACTAGCATCAGAAATGTTTATATCAAATTAAATGAAAATCTGTACTGATTTTCTTTGTGTCAAGCATTTGTGAACCTGGAGATAGAGGGGTTCCACTCACAGCAATTTTGTGTCTTTCAGAAATGGTAAAGGTTATTTTCCCTGTCGATACCCAAACTCACTTTGCTTCCAGAACACTGAATTCTAAGCCTGGGAAGTAAAAGGGTCCAATTCTGGACAGAAGTATGTTGAATTTCTCATAAAAATTACTTAGTGATAAACTGTGCTAGGAAACAAATTGCATCATGTTGTTCATGTGGTGCTGGAATTTCAATAATGTTATCTCAGAGACTAGCAGTTGCACTTGATACTGATATATAAACCAGTCAGGTCATGGTATCTGCTACAAAGTCCTGATTTTGACATGACATTTGCTATTTTACAGCTTTGAATCCAGTTTTCTTTTTCTAATGAGCAAATGACTAATGAAAGTTGAGGATGCTCTCTGAGGAAGAGGGGCTTGCAGTAGAAGGGACTTCTGTAAAAGCTATTTGAACACCGTGAATTCAGTTATTAACTATGGGAGAAACGATGATTGGGGGGGGGGGGGGAGAGTTTTTTGTGACAGTATTGCTGTGTGTCAGCCTAATCAACACAGATTTTGCTGCTATCCAGTGTCCCCAGCTTCAGAGTTTGCAGCCATTTTAGAATGAGATGCAATTAAAGTTATGTAAACTGCCCTTTTATTAAATAACCTGTATGAAGAGGATTTTGCAGTTATACAAATGTAAGACATCTGCTTGAATAAGAACAGCCAGGTGAGGAGGTCTGGTAGCCCACAGCTTTCTGTTACTACTGCAACTGTAACTTTTTATGGTTTTAATCTTGCAGGTAAAAAGATATTTATGTTTCAAAATTCAAGGATATGTTTATATTTTAAAGTCAATCCAAATGTTATTTTCCTTACAACAAATGTTTGGAGGTTTGTTGTGTTTTGGTTTTTATCGGGGGAGTCACTAAAGAAGTGCATACAAAAGAAGTGTCCTTTACACTTAGGGAGGAAAACAAGTACTTTGATTTAAGGAAGAACAAAACTCACTTGTGGAGGTAAAAAGTCTCCTTTTTCTGAAAAGGTGTTATTGGAGAGGAGGAAGAAGCCGTTTCTATTTCACAAGTTATCCTGATGTTTGTCACTCTTAAACTTGGTATGAAAAAACATACAAATGGTGTGTCCACAGAAAATACAGTTCTAACTCCTTTTGGATCAAGTTCCTGATGCTCATTTCAAATGAAAGAAAGGCGGGGTGGTTCTCACTTGTAGACAGAAATGGTTTGAAGACAGTGTTTGCAGAAATATTAACCAGCTTCTCCATGGGACTGTGTGTTACTTTCTCTCAGGCTAGCTGAGAGCCAGTAAGTGCTCTGCATTAGAAGCTGCCCTTTTGTTGTGAGTTTTCTTTCCTGAGGGAAAGCCTATACAGATAAGGGGAGAAATGAAATCTTGTTACCTGAGAGAGTTATCTCACAGTGATGCTGCTTAATATTATCTGTCTTACTGAATATGATACAGAACACATGTAGTTTCTGTTCACTTCACCGAGACTAACTCAAGTCTCAAGATGAGCCATTTAATGTCAACTAATATGAATAGTATCTATCCTTTGGCGTCACTGGGGGAAAAAAAAAAGGTAATAAATATAGTAAGTGTAGGGAATTTGAGTGTCTGAAACCAAGACAATGAGTTAGCAAATGAGACAGACTTTCCTCATGAATTACCAGAACTGCAACAGGTCCCTTGCTGGATTAAGTGCTTGGCTTCTTGTAAATTTTGTGATGGACATTAAGCACAGCACTGCACTCTTCTCTCTAGTCCAATAGCAGTCATCAGTGTGTAGGAACTGAGCCCTAATGCATGGAGTTATACTGTACAAAAATAGAGCTGGTGGGATGGGCTAGAAACAGTTCACAGATGTGAATATGAGTTTCATGTGAAAAGAAAAAAGAAAAAAACAAAAAGAAAAAAGAAAAAAGTTTTCAGGTTTAGCATGAACATAAACTGTTTGGAGACAAGCTCATTAAGGTGAAACACCATGCTAAACTGATTTTGTGACAAACTGGTCAATGTAAGAAAATCTGAAATTTCTACACTGTATGTTGGGTCTTCCTTCTACCTTTCCATCTAGGATCCCTCAATGATCTACTGATGAACAGATTTATCAAGACAATGTCACCTTTTCTTGTGTTTCAGGAAATACACCCTTCTTGGCTAAACCCCAGAAGTGCTGCATCTTCAGTGTAATAGGCTTTGTAGGAAGTGTGATCTGTAAAGCCCCTCTTTAGATTTAGACCAGCGACTCCAGGGTTAGATTGTAAAGGGTACTAAGGATTGTCCAAACAGTTGACCTGTTACATACTTAAGCAGAGATGAGATGCTGGAGTTGAACACAAACCTGGTATAAATGGTAGAATTCTTACCACAGCCGCACATACTTGCAGATATCTAGCTTTGGTACTGATTCATCCTTTATTCATAAAGTGGCTAATCTCAACTCTTACCCAATACCCCTGTGATTAAAATAAATCCTACTTTTTCTCTTATTATTTTTAGGAAAATACAGGAAATACACACTTCCTTCAGAAATAATGAGGCTGCCTGTGATGGAGCTCAGTGGGTGGAATTACTCACAAAGGTACTTCAGTACCTTGCATGGTTGCCTTGGATATAACTTCGCATTTTCTGGTTTGAGAATATTTGTTTTCCTGTTCCCCTCCCTCTTTTATTGTCATTCTAAATGGTGCTCTCTTAAGTATGGATTTAAAATAATATCTAGTGAATTAATAGTTTAGGAGAGGAAGATTATGAATTAGCATATGAGCTACATATGAGTTACAACTCTCACACACTTATTTTTCAAAACCAGTTAGCAGTGATTTAGGAGAATCATCTTTATGATGTATGTTGTTCAGGAAATCTTCAGGGTGTTCTCAGGCTGAAATCTCTGTGAGTTCCAAGCTTTTGAGGCTATGAAATTTATGGCTCTGCATCTTGTGGTATCATGTCCATGTCTTGACTATCTGAATGTAACTCAGTGATTGAAGTCCTGATTTTGAGGTGAATGTTTTTATATGATATATATAAAACAAATATATGTATAAAATATTTTAATAGAAGTTTCCTTTCCTACCACCATGCTATTGAGCAAACTAATTTACTGAAACAACTGTGGAAAGTGATTGTGTAGATAACAGTTTGTCTTTGCCCCAAGCATTTGCTGTCTTTTTCCTTCCCACTGGCACTTCTGTTTAGCTAAGGTCTATGGAATAACCACATAGTTTCATTACATACACAGCACCTATAAAGGACTTTGTTCCCAGATCATGCAGTAGTAAAATTCCAGAATATTCAGCAAACAACTTTCCTCAGCAGATCCTACTGTTACAGACAGAAGGCTTTGCAACTTAGAAATGCAGCCTACATACTTCCATGCATGCTTCTTTACTTGTTTTCCTTTTTAGGATCATTTGGGTTCTTGCAGAAAAATTAATTTCAGTGAAATTGAGGCAGCTTGTGAGCCTGTTTCCATTGAAGTATTCTGAAGAAAAAGGCTGAAGTGCTTTTTTATCATTAGGAGGCAAAATTTTGATATAGTCATTTCAGAATGCTTTTGGTGTTTAGGCACTAGGAGAAAAAAACAATGTGTTTTGAGTTAAACTTTTTTGTCTGTATAATTTCTTTTGATAGATTTTTTTTTTTGTTCCTATTCAGAATGAATCTAAGCTTCAAGGTCTTCAACAAAATGGATTTTTTTCTAATAAAAAGATGTAGTTAAAAATTTGGCAGATATTTTGAGGAGGTGCATCTGACCTCTGTGCAAGGATTCAGAATGTGGTGTCTTAATATTTTTATCTGCCACATTGAAAAAGTTCTGAGTGCAGTAAGCAGCTGAATACTTTTCTCTCCCTCTTTTATCTAAAATATGTTCACATGCCAGTCTTCTCCTTCTCCTACCCTCTCCCCTCCCCCCCCCAAAAAAAAAAAAAAAGTGCTTTGGGCACTTGGAAGTGAAATGAAGGACTGGGTACATCCTACTTGCGTTGTGACTGTGGAGGGATTTGAATCATTCACCTGAACTGTGAGAGGTCCACGTATGATTCCTCCTCTGCTAGATTAGAGCAAGTTTTTACCCCATTTCTCCAAGAGCAAATGTGCCAACCAGCAGGCTGCTCTTATGCTCTGCTCTTTTTGATGTTACTTCAGTGGGAGGCCATCTGCTGAAACAAGGCCCATGACAGTGACATGTCATCCCTGGATGGTTACCTGAAATGAGAATTATAAGGCCTTTTGACTCATTTTGCTGTGGCTCAGCTTTAGAAAGTGTTATCAGCTTCATCAAGATGGACTAAAAGTATTCATAGCCAGAAATTCACTCACCACAAGGTGGGAGCCCTAATTTGGGTTAGTTTGGGCAGATGAAGGAAAGTAATTTTCTTTCTCCCAAGCAGCTGAAAATATTTTATGAGTTCAGAAAAAAGTTGGTCACATGGGCACTGGATAGCCTGAGTTATGCATGCAAACGTTAATGTGATTTTATAGGATCTGTGTACCAGTGACTTGTTTATGGATGTCAAAGTAAAAATCCCAAAGTCACTAAGCTAATGGAACACAACGTACAAAGCCAACCACTAGAAAATATCTGGCAATTTATAGCTCAATAGCTATCTTAGGATCATAGAATAATTAGGGTTGGGAAGGACCTTAAGGTCATCTAGTTCCAACCCCCCTGCCATGGGCAGGGACACCTCACACTAAACCATTTCACCCAAGGCCTCGTCCAACCTGGCCTTGAACACTGCCAAGGATGGAGCATTCTCAACTTCCTTGGACAGCCCATTCCAGTGCCTCACCACCCTAACAGGAAAGAACTTCCTCCTTATATCCAATCTAAACTTCCCCTGTTTAAGTTTTAACCCATTACCCCTTGTCCTATCACTACAGTCCCTAATGAAGAGATCCTCCCAAGCATCTTTATAGGCCCCCTTCAGATACTGGAAGGCTGCTATGAGGCCTCCACACAGCCTTCTCTTCTCCAGGCTGAACAGCCCCAACTTTCTCAGCCTGTCTTCATACGGGAGGTGCTCCAGTCCCCTGATCATCCTCGTGGCCCTTCTCTGGACTTGTTCTAACAGTTCCATGTCCTTTTTATGTTGGGGACACCAGAACTGCACACAATACTCCAGGTGAGGTCTCACAAGAGCAGAGTAGAGGGGCAGGATCACCTCCTTCCACCTGCTGGTCATGCTCCTTTTGATGCAGCCCAGGATACGGTTGACTCTGGGGGCTGCAAGCGCACATTGAAGCCGGCCCATGTTCATTTTCTCATTGACCAGCACCCCCAAGTCCTTCTCCACAGGGCTGCTCTGAATCTCTTCTTTGCCCAACCTGTAGCTGTGCCTGGGATTGCTCCGACCCAGGTGTAGGACCTTGCACTTGGCATGGTTAAACTTCATAAGGCTGGCATCAGCCCACCTCACAAGCGTGTCAAGGTCCCTCTGGATGGCATTCCTTCCCTCCAGGGTATCAACCGAACCACACAGCTTGGTGTCATCGGCAAACTTGCTGAGGGCACACTCAATCCCACTGTCCATGTCGCCAACAAAGATGTTGAGCAAGGCTGGTCCCAACACCAAACCCTGAAGGACACCACTCATTACTGGTCCCCAGCTGGACTTCGAGCCATTGGCCATAACTCTTTGTGTGCGGCCTTCCAGCCAGTTCTTTATGCATCTTATGTTAATGATGTCTAAGTTGTTGAAATATTATTTGGTGGTTAGATGAACAGAGAAAGAATTTTATCTCCCTGAATACAAAACACCTTTTTATGTGCTTCCCTTTGTGTTTTGCTAACCATAAATGAACTAACAGTACCTGATTTGACTGTCTAGGTATGTCTTTTGTGGGGCCATCATAAAATATTCCAAGGTAAGGAAAGACAGTGTGACTGCAAGTCAGGATTTATGGAATTATTTCTAATTTTTGCTAATAGCAATATATGACCTTTTGCAACATCAGTTCAAAAGAACCCACCAATTGAACAAATTGATGGGAGAAGAAAACCATTTAATATTTTGTTTCTGGCTTGAAGATCCTGACCTGTAGCTCATTTAGGGCTGGGAGAGGTTACCAGGAAAGTACTGTTACTTTTCCAGTTCTCATATTTACTATCAATGTATGTTACTGATTACTGTCATAAGTAGGACATTACACAGGATGGACCTTTAATTGGAGCTTATATAGCAGACTTCAATTTTTATTCTCTTTGTTACATATTTGCATATTGAAGGAGTTACCATTTAGGTCTGCAAAACCCCCCTTAATTTGCCACCAGACAGCATAACTGCTTGAGAACTGCTAGATTTTTTTCTTGTCAGTTGGTACTTGTACAGCCATCCAAATCTTGAGAGCACTGAGCTATTAGGCCTCAACTAGTATGATTTGCAACCTAGATGTTTTCCCTTCCCATCTCACCTGACCTGAAGTGTGTGCCGACTGAATCTAACCAAAATGTGCTCCCCATAGCTTAAAGGGAAAATGGATTCAAGTACAATGGCACTGGGAAATACAGGGACTTGAAGAGGTTGTCAGAGCCTGCATCAGCATGTGTTGGATGGTGATGTGATGTAATGCTCTGGCTCTTACTTATGATATATGTCTCTTCAGTGGTGCCAAGGGGAGCTAAGCCTGTTCTCAGCTTTAGTCCTGCTCATTTCTTTGGCTAGTAATTGAGCATTGTAAAATGGAAATTGTAAAATCAGGCCAGGGTGCCTAGCTGGTTAGAGACAAAAGCAGAGAGGAGTCATTTTCAAGTAAACTGTTAGTGTCCCATTCCATGAGTCTTCTAAGGAGGGGCTAGAGAGACCAGACCAAGCAGAGCCTGGTGCCACAGATGCTGAGTGTGTCAAGTGTCCTGGTAGGAATGTGTGTAAACTGAATTGGTGCTTGGGATGAAGATATTTACACAGCCTGTGTGTTGTAGGGGGATTCGTCTCGGACTAGCTCTATTCTGTAGTGAGTGCCTGTTATCTGTGGATTGTGTTAGGTGCATTCCTGGAGTGCACCTAACCCCGTTTGGTTTCACCTTCCTTGAACCAATTTAATGTACTGCAGACTAGTTCTAGTTAGGTCTTATGAAATGAATGTTTGTTTGCAATTGAAGCACGTTAGGTGTATGCTTGGACTGTCTCTCTGTCTTTGCTTCCCACCAAAAGGAGCCAGGGTGCATACCCTGAGACATCCCTGCGATATAGACCAAAGTGCAGTTAAGTAGGGAAGATGGAGAGATTCACCTCAAAAGGCCATTCCTGATCCTGAAGCATTGTGAAATGCTTTTTCTTAGGTTATCTGAAAACACTGAATATGTTTAAATTCTTCTAGTACAGTAGCAGGGAAATGGTAGCCTGTGGACTCCTTCCTTGCAAAGGGAAAAATCTTGTAGCAGTTGTTGCACTACTTCCACTCTGGAAACATGGATTGTAATAAGAATGTAAAAAACATGGAACAATAGAGAGAAATCCTATCTGAAGGTAGCTAGAGGAATGATGTCTATGCTTCTGTCTGCTGTCTGAAGCTTACCTTTGGGACAGACACAGCATGGGCTCTAGGGAAGAAAATGCTTCATGCTGTCTCATCAGCGCTGTGAGGACTGCAGCTAGCAGGAGTCCAGTGTTGAAGAGTAGCCAGTCCTTAATCTTTCTAGTAAAATTGCTGATGAGATTTCTATTTGTGCCATTAAAGTGGTGATTTTTAGTTATGTAGGACTGCCCAAAGGTGACTTCAGTCAATCACTTAGCTGAATTTCGTATCACTTATCAGGAAGCCAAAAGATGACTGTAACTTTTAATCTCCATTAAGTTATTATTTTGTCATTCAAGAAGGCGTGCAAAAAGTAGAAGTGTCATATCCTCAAGTTGCGTTCCTTTTTCTATCTTCAGGCTGTGTTGTTTTCCTTCGGTGTTCATTTGGTTAACTGAACACAATTCTTCCTTACTTACCTTCTCTTGAGTACTTCCTTTGGAAAAAAAAAACAACAAAGCAACAAGAAGCCCCAGTATGGGAGCTACCAACAACACCTATCTGAAAACATGTCTTGGCCGAAAGCTCAACTTTACCAGTTCATTTTAAGTGTGATTGTACTGCAAGTGAACATGAAGAGGAAAAATGTAATTTGGCTGGTAACATCTTCCGGACGGCTCAACCCTGTGATGCATTGGGGTAGAGTGGGAGGAGTCTATGATATTAGTTTAGTGATTAATTTACAGGAAGGAGGATCACAGAGTAGCTGTGTGAATAGAGAGGGAAAATATCTTCAGGGTGGCCACCCACACCCCACCCAGGTCTTAGCTACATTCTTTCCAAATGCCATTCAGAAAAGCCCACTTTACTACACATAGGCAGCATAAAACCCCTCATTAAACAACGACACAAGATTTTTTGGTTTTGTAATATTGTTTTGATTTTCTTTTCAGCAAGCATAAAAGTTTTTTTGTGTTTTTTTTTGTTTGTTTGTTTTTAATTGTTTGGTGTTTGTGAAAGGAAGTCTTGAGTTCCAACTGTGTACCAGTTGCTTGAAATAGCCCTTTTGCATTTATGGCACTATAGTTAACCAAAACGGCAGCTGCAAACCTTAATTTCACCTATTTTTTTCCTGGAGGTATATTACGGGTCATGCCTTCTCTGCTGGAAGGGGTGAGAAGGAGCAGGGCAGGAAGGAAATTAAGCTACAGCCCAAGCAGACAGAGGCAGTTAAGCAGCCCAGGTTTTGGACATCCTACTACCCCATGGAATCTGCAGCTCTAAGTCAGGTATCCAGGCTTCTTATCAGCTTGAGGCTGGGATCTGGGTGCATCTAGCCACAAATACAATAACTTGCTGACCAAAAAGGTAGTAAGAGGTGCCCAGGAAAAAGATATGGATTAGGCCAAAGGGTGTGAGCAAGGGAGACTAATACCACTGTTATTCATGTGGTATATGGGTATCCATTGAACATTAGCATGTTTGAATAGAGAAGAATGATAATAGGAGACATATTTTAGAATCAGGCACTTTCTAGAGATGTAGGTTCAAGTCCACGCTCAGAACTGGGCAGAAGATGTAGAATCAAGCTTTTCTCACTCTCACGGGTACCAGACCACTTGCTTGTACGTTACTCACAATTTGGAGAATGCGGTTTTTCTAGACTATGGTGTGTTAGCTGAGAGGAAGCACATATGGATTTAGCCGTGCAGCTGCTAGAGTTTGCAGGAGAAGCAGATTGATTAGGAAAGGGAAGGGTTCAAAAGCTTCTCAGCTGAAGAATCAGATCTTCCAGTGAAGAAGATTACATGGGTACAAAAACAAAGCTTGATGGGAGAATGTTAGTGTGTAGGAGGGAAGAGCAGCACTTATAGCAAGGGAATGATGCAAGGTATGTTGTTTAAGTGTTGGACTGAGCTACTCTGGCAAAGTGACTCTTTGCAATTAGGCTTTGTTGTGTGCACCTTCAGACTTCAGCTGGAAAGAGTCATGAAAGCAAGGTATGAGTCAAGAGTGAAACTAATGCCTATTTCCATAAACAAATGGAGAAGATTTTTTTTTTTTTCTTACCAGTGGGAGGAATGGAATACAAGCATGGAGGTAAAAAATGTATCTGACTCATGGCAAAGAAGTCATACATCAGTTTGATAGATATTGTCACGTTTCCTTTGTGAGTATTCAGTACAAATGATGTATGACCTGCCCACAGTCTTTTCCATGTCCAAAAAGTGCTCCTGCATAGCACATATTGGAACACTACAAGGACTTTAAAATTAAAGTAAGGTTGTTATGATACTTTTTGGTCATGAAGGTATAACTGTTTCCAGAATAACTGCCTTCCAAAATTAAAGTCAGGGGTTTGCCATTATTGTAAAGGCTCTAATACTTAAATATGTATTTTTACCTCTTTTAAACCATGTAAGTTCCTACCCATGCATGCATCTAACCCACTTTAGTGAGGTTACATTAATCACAATTGTCAGTGACAGTAATTATTGGTTTCAGAGGGTGATGACTTCTGAATAAACCCTTATTTTTCCTAAGATCAGAACTTGAAATACGTGCATCTTTCCATGCCAATAGCAGTTATGTTAGCACCCTGATTCGTTTTCCCCCATACAGTGTTTGCCTTTTTGTGTTTCACGTGTAAAGGTCCATGCAAATAGAATTGTCAGAATTTTCTACTCACCATGAGTTACTAGAATTTATTTCTGAATTTCTAATAGAGGAGAAATGTATCTATATAATAACAGATCCTGGCTGCTTTTCTTAATCCAAGTACAAGTCTTCCCATTGGTGTTCTGGATCATACCTCTCTATAAGTTCCTACCTCTGCTCCAGGCAAAAAAAGAAAGTGAATGCCCCCTCCCCCCCCATCATTAAATGATGAAAGATATGGGGTTCTAGAATATTGTTAGGGTTTTCTGGTCTTGTATTTTGAACTCAGAGAGGTACTGCAACTCAGAGGCTATGATAGCACCTCTGCATACTACTGATAGGTTACCACTGGCTGCTTCTGCAGCAAATGTGTGGTTCCTCATTACTTTCATTTAGGTCTATATACCAGCTGAAACCTGCTGGCTTCACTTGAACGTGCTGTCTCCCCATTGAAGTTTTTAAGCTACTTGTATCAGGGTTACAGTAGCCAGAGATCATAGTCTCTTTTGGGAAGTGGGAGTGGTTTTTTTTTTTTTTTGTGTGGGTGATAAGCCGTACGGGAACTGTGGGCTCAGGCAGCAGCTGGAACATGGGATGTGGCAGTCAGCTGGATAAGGTTGCTGAGGAGGGAATGTTAATGGAACAAAACTGATAGATTTAATTGAGTAAGGAAACATTTCACTTCCAGATGTTGAAACTCTAATCCGTTTGACAAAAAGTCGTATCCTTCTGTATTTGGAATGGATGGGGAAGCAACATGCTGTACCTGTCTGGCTGTTTGTGTGCCACTGCAACACATCCAAGATATAGCCCTTTGGTGCCGTTCCTAGTGCAGAAGGAGCAGTGGTTATGCTAGAGTTCCATTCTGAAGGGGAGCTAACCATTTTTTCTTAGGAGCAAGTGGAAGCCTAGTGGATGCTGGAGCTATGTCTTTTGTGTTTTAAATTTAAGTTTGTTAATACTAGGTATCACTGAGGTAAAACTGAAAATACCTTTAATGAATCTACAAATCCTTGGACCTGGATAAAATGTATCTCTGCAAGTTAGTTAAGGACTCTGTAGCAGCAGAACTCTATCCTCTGTCCAGGCAGGAATTCGCCCAGCATGCAAAATCCCTACATGCGGTAAAGGGCTGCTTCTGCCAAATTTAAAAGGTCTGTGCAAAAAGCATTGGCATGGGAAACATGCCAGGGGTGGTTAGCGTAGGTAATGTTCTCTCATATAGCATGAGCTGGGTAGTGGCATAACAGGACTTTGTTCCTGTAATAGCACTAAACCAGAACTGAAGGCAGACCTAGCTGTAAGTGCTTCTACCACCCCTGGCATTCTTGCTGTAGGCATGTGCTTCCTTCTTCACGTCTCCTGCGAGGACCCTCTTCTCTTTCATCGGTGTCTGCCCCCCCTCCCCCCCAGTCCTCCACTCCTGGCCATGGTCTCCTGAGAGGAAGGGAGGCTGCCTATTGCTCTGGTGCTACACGGTAGTTCTTTCTACTATTTTCTTGGGTCTCCAGCTGACCCCTTTCCAACTGCAGCTTGTCTTTTGCTCACACGGTGACAGGCAAGTGTTGTCATTGTGCCTTTGTATGGCAGTGTCCAAGGATCTCATCCACCTCTATTCTTCAGACTGGCCTGAGGTACTTTACTCCTTTGTAACAGAGCCATTCCCTTTACTGCTTGTGCAGCTGTTGCTCCTTTGACGAGTAAAGCATGTTACCCCATGGGGGAACAGTTGTGGTTTCCAACCTGCCATTCTTTCAGATTTTGTCTGGCTTTTCAGAGGACACAATGGAAGGGCTCAAAAAATCCAGGTGGGGATTTTCTCATGTTCCCTCTTCAGTGACCCCACAGCAGCAAGATCACTGGGACTTTAGGTGAGTTAAGAGACTGCATAGGATTTAGCTATAATTTCAGCCTGCATTTTCTGTTCTGCATAAGGCTTGTGGTGACTTTATTTTTCTTCTTATTTTGAAGGGATTTTGGCAGTGTATCGCTGTATTTGCAATATACCTATGCAATATCTGTATTTCTCTGCCAATAATAGCCAGTGCTGCCACATATAATTTTTCTGCTCTTTGTGATTTTGAAAGATCTGAACACAGAATACATCATGCACATCAGCAAACGTAGTGCAGAGCCTTTCCATGGGACTTCAGTTCATGCTAGCTGTGGGGAAAACAGTGAAAGTCTTCTAGGGTTGGTATTTTCACTGCCACAGTATTTAAAGGCTCGCACTACATCATGGCTCAGAACTCTGTCTTTCACTTCTCCAAGAAAACCAAGTACCAAAGGAAGATGACATACAGACTGTTATCTTAGCAGGTAAATTTACCTACCCCCAATCTGAGTGAATATATTGTTTGCATTGTTTCTTATTAAAATCACACTAATTGATAGAGAAATTATTGAAAAGGAGCAAGGTTCTAGTTTCTTGACTACATGTATAAAAAACTAGATACTAAAATGGAAAGATATTGAAAAAGTCCAAGTAAGATAGAAATCATCATCTTTCAGAATAACAGTAGCAGCAGTAAATGAAGAGATTGAATGGATATAAGATTTTTTGAAACCCCAAACAGAATCCTGAAGCCACCTGTGCTACAAAACATGTTTTCTTGCTACAAGGCCTGTGCTTCTGACAATTTTGGGAATTTTCCCCACGTTATTGTTTTATAAATCATGTAGCATTTCCTTATATTAAAAGAATTCCAGGGAGAAAAACTGGTCAGTATGTTCAAACAATTATTTCCTGCTACTACAGTTTCACATTTTATTGTGGTATGAATGCAGTAGGGCAGAAAGGCAGAAAGCCAGAAAGCTGATGGCATTAGCTACCCTAATTCTATGACAATAAAAGGTTTTATAGTGAGACAATGTGGTTTGAAGGCTCAATGACTCACTCTTCAGTGGAAAGAGTCTCTAAAGATAGACAACATGATTTGAGGAAAGAGTTGACTACTCAGAGGTGTCTTGAGTGATTCTATAATGTACCTTTGGAAATAAAGTAGTGACATTGCATGTGTATTAGCAGGTTGTTGTCCCTTAACCTGTGCAGCCATCGAAAGATAGGTGCCACATGAAGTCATTTCTTCATTTTATTTCACAAATAGAAAGCTGCAGCAATCCTCACCTGTCGTGCATCAACCTTCTTGATTAGCATATAAGAGAGGCATGTAACTGGAGCCCAGCTTTGTGACAGCTTGAGTAATTCGGTGGGCCTTAAACCCCCAGAATTGTGATCCTTGTGGGACTGGGCTCCAACCAGTCAAACATCCTATCAATCAGGAGGACCCCTGCATGGTATAGCATTAACTTTTACAATTCAGACTAGTGTGGGACTCTGTTATACTCAGTCCATCAGTCAAGTCTGCCTGCACATTTCCTCTGCAGGGGATACATCAACCTTTATAATGCTGGTCATTGACAGGCTGAGTTGTGATCAGTTAATCAGTCTCCTATCATGCTGCACAATAGCTGCAGGATAACAGAAGTTAGACTGCCCCATAAACACTCCCATGTCCTCTAAAGTTAAGTAAAATAACCTTAAAATAAAAATAAATCGATCTTTTCTTTCTATATTACCCCCAGTGTCCTCCTCCACTTTTCCTTCAGTTATTTTGCTCTCCTTTATTTTTTTTCTTTCCCAAACTCGATTTTGAGGAATGTTTTTAATTATGTTTCATTATTATTAAGTTTTGTGTGTACGTGTGTGTGATTAGCTAATTGTTTGGCACAAAGAACTGTCTCTGATCGGGCCCAGGACTAGAATAACAGAAGTATGGCAGGTCAGGATGGAAGAAGGTGGATTGGCAGAGCAAGTGTTTACATCATGCCAGGCTCTAGCTTAGTTTATCAGTAGATTTGGCCCTATTTACTGTTTCTTTATAGCTAATGGTGAAGTAGACCATACAAACAAAGAGTGATTTACAGGATAATAATTGTTTGGAAAAGCTAGTAGTGAATGAAGCTAAATTAGAGAGTGAGAGGTTTTATGCATGGTGTGCCTATTGTGTTGGCAAAGGATGTGGTAGTACGTGAGCATTAATATAGCTACTAATTTCTATGTACACCCCACACCTAGTTTTGGTACAAATTAGTAGATTCTAAATTTTTACACAGACATATATACATAAAATGTGTATGTATACATATATAAAAAAATACATTTTGTGCAGTGATGTCTTGTTTGTCCTTTATATCAATGACTTGGGGGGGAGGGGGGGTTGGCAATACTTTTGTATCTGGGAAAACACTGAAATTATACTGTGAAGTCATCTCAGTTTTTAACAATTCTTAAGTATTTTGTAAAATTCTACAGAAAAAGAAAAGTCTCCTGACTCCCCAAACCTTGGTAACAATGTAATAGTTTGATAGTATAGGCAGGTATAACTTCCCTCTTCCATTGTTGGGGCCACCAGTTTGCCAGTATTCCGGGCAGGTATACATTTTCGATTAGCTTTGAAAAAATTAATAATATAACATTCGATGTAATTGAACTTGTTGCTTTGCAGTTCAACAAGTGTTAGGAATGAGGGATGGCATGAGGGAGAGGCTCAAATGTGCAATGGTAACATTCCAGTTACGGGATTTGAGATGTGGAGAGCAGTTGGAGTAACATAGTTTCTTGGTTCAAATGTACTACTTTCTAAGGCATGGACCAAAGTATCATTAGTAGCTGTGTTTTTATAACTTTTAGAAGCAATGCTTCTTTAGCAGTATGCTTTGGAGCCAATACGCTATTAGCTGACTGCAGCTAGAAAAATGAAGTGCCTGCAGAGTCAGTGAAACACTCAAAGGGATTAGGAAAGCCCAAACCTTGCTGCTTACCCCTCATCCCACAGCAAGGTGAATTAGGTAGCTGTTTGGAAGAAGAGATTCTCTGAGGCACTTGTTCAGATCAGGTCTAGAGAAAGCTGGAACGCATTCCTGGCCTGGACTGAAAGTTTTCCTTTCTGTTGCTGCCTGAGCTCTTGTGTGTCCAGCAACCTTGGCTAAGGAGCTCCCTTTCTCCTGCTACTGTTTCTCCTTGGAGATGGCAATACTCCTCTCTGCTATGCCTGACTGAGATCTGCTAGTGAAAGGCAGTAGGCAAGAACTGGGTGGATTTCACTGCAAATCTTAGAGAGACAGTTTTATGGTAGTAAGGTTTACAGAAGTTGCAGCCTTTGTGCAAGACTGATGGCTTCGTTGTTTCTACAGGAGGAAATTCCCTGTCCTACTTCTTTGTAGGAAACTGCAAATTTTCATGTCTGGGGAAAAGATGAAAGAATAGGAAGTAACTACAGCCCAGCCCTACAGATACTTAAATACCTGTGAGGAAATTTGCTAATTTATAAAACTGCATCTTACTTGGGCAGGGGTGGGAAGCTCTGCAAACTTTGTGCCAGGGAAGCAAGTAGTGTTAATGAGAAAAGGCAGGCAGATTTGTGTGAGGCCTGGGGCATCCTAAGGCAAGAATGCAGTGGATTTCCAGATCTCTGATCCAGATCTGATACCGAAAGAGAATCACTGCTCAGATAGGCCACGAAGAGGCAACTAAACTAGAGGAGGAGAATTAAGCCTTACCTTATCCACCAAAAGCTTTCTGTATAAAACACAGACGCCTGTGTCAGCATGAGAAGTTCAGAAAAAAGAAGTTGTACTGGATTCACTAGGTCTTTTTTTCCTCCTGTGTGTCCTGCCAAAAATGCTATTTTTTTTTAAATTTTTGGTGGTTTTTTTTGTGTTGTTTTTCATGATGCTAAAGCATTGCTTGAACACATGTAAAACATCAGTACCGTACTGCAAGGAGTGGACCACACAGACATACAGTTCCTGTCAAAAACACAAACCAGAGGAAACAATCTGCCTTTAAAATTAAACTTCCTCATTAATTTCATTAAAAACGTGTGCAGCTTCTAGGGAATGGCAGAGGGTCACTTAAAACATGGCATTATCCCTTGAAAATTGGCAGGTGGTGAATGTGCTCTAGATGGAAAAATAAAATCCAGGGTGATCTGAAAGAAAGGTTGGGAAAGGGAAGCAGATCTCCTGCAGTGGTTGCCATTTTTCTACTCCTGTCTGCTTTGCTGTGCTCTCCAGACACACAATAATAACTTCAGTGGGCCTGGGGATCAAATGACGTGTTGCTGAAAGATTAGGAGCAATTTTATCCCGCTGGCATGGGTTTAGGAATTTTCATTAAAATGACCTTGGGTGTGGTGAGAAAGGAATTCAGGCTGCATGGATGGAAAGCTGAACATCCTACCTGGAGAATAACAAAACGGCCTCTGCAAGACTCGCCTCCCTGGGCCTCAAGCAGAGCTGTCATGCTTTTTTCACCCTCAGTGCAGTTGTTCCTGGATTAGCATGGAGATACGTGGAGGATTGGAATTAAAAGGCATCTTTCCAGGCCATGGAGAGGGAAGGTGGGAGTATGGAGGGGAGGAACGGGCAAAGAGGGCTTGTTCCTGGAATTGCTTAAAAACAAATACTTGGAAACAAATATGTGTTTGGTAGAGAGTGGAATTGCCTTTAATTAACAAGGGAGCATTATGCCTAAGTGCTGAGCAGTGGAAAATTATTGCTAGATTGTGCAACCCCATCTTGTTCATCTACACAAGCAACTGTTATACAGTTTGGTGAGTTTCTTGTATATGCACTTGTTTGAGCAAAACTTCTCAGTCCTGGTCTAGGAGACCTGGTGAATGTCTTCTCACAGCACGATTGTAGGTATTCAGGTGGGCAGCATCTTACACCTTACAGCAGCACTTTTAAATTCATGCTGGCTAAACTCAATTGGTTTTAAGGAAGCAATTAACTTGTAACTGCAATGTAGTAACATATGAAGTATGCCATTAACATCTTCAATGGGTAGTGACATTCTAGAAGAAATGGCCTTATCAGAATAAAAAGAAAGCATGATGTTGTTAGCAGCAGAGCAAAAGCATGAAAGCAAGCGGAACATAAATACCCATTCTAAAGTCTATAGGCATGTGGTTGAATGCTTCCATGCTTGTATACACAGTCTTGACAAAGTTCATCACCTCCTGGTGAAATGTCCCCCTTTACCTTGCATTCAAAGTGAATTAAAAGAAATGGTTGGAGCAGGTGTCATTCTTTTAGCAGGTGCCAATCTGTTGCCTTTGTCTTCCAATTCCACTTTTGTGTCACTGTCTCATTGGAGCATCCTGCAGGCTTTGCATCACCAAGCTGTTAAACCTCTAGGCAGGTGCTTTAATAGACAGGATGGTGACTGAGAGGCTTTTCTCAAAATATTGTTGGAAAGGATGGAGGAATGGGAAGTGGTGAAGCTCACTGACCAAGCAATGAGCTGTCTGTTAGTCTTCTAATCAAAGTAGCCATGTAGTGTGCACATAACACTATAGCAGATATTCTTGGTGATAAGAGTTGCTTTGGAACACTTGGATGTAACAAAAGGTGTTAAGAAGCACTGAAAATGGTGTATTATCTGTAGATCACTTTTCTTGTCTGGCTTGAGAGGTTTGTTTTCAGCTGGGACTGGAAGTGACTTAGGATTTTCAGGTGCATTCTGGAAGATGTCAAGGAGCTCTTGATGTCCAAAGATATGGCAGTCAACATCTGACAACTAGGTGAACCTCAGCTATGTCATAGGCATGTACCTGTGCCCAGTGGTAGCCCCACCTTTTTGCATGGTCAATGGGTCTAGGTGGATCTTCTCACTGTCACCACCCTGATCCTGCTTGGCTCCTGGCTTGTCTAGCCCTGCTACTGCTGCTCCTACAGGGTTAGATCTGGGAAGGAGCAGGATCCTGGGCAGTTAGCTTCAGTGGGGTTCCTGGGACTCTACGTAGGGTCCCAGATGAGGCTTCTCAGGGCAATTAAGGCCTATCAATGCCTCCAGGATGGGTGACCTAATGATCTCTGCCTTCATCAGGAGAGTGGGGCACGGTGTGTGTCAATTAGGTCAGCACTGACTTTTTCTGAGATTGCACAGCTTCTCTGTTGGGAGAACAGGTATCTCCTCTCTGCTAATGCCTTAAGAGAGAAAAGTCATAAAGTTGGGTTGTGATGTCTTGTCAGTGGACTTGATAAAATGAGAAGAGAGCTGAGGGCCACGGTTACTTGCAGTTTGCTGTGACAGGAGGAAATGCCATCACTTTAAGCCATGAGCGCAACCTTGTTGAATCTAATGGAGAGCTGAAAACTCATTAGCCCTCCTCCTTTTGATGGTCTCCCTCTACAGAAGATCAGTTTGGGCTTGGCCTGGCCAAGTGCTGTACTCTAGGAGAAGACATAGTCTGGGGATAGACTTCCCTAGACTAGAGGAAAGGATGAGCATTTTGCAGCAGGTGCTGTGTGACCAACCACACAGTGTTTGTAAACCAGAAGCTGATTGAGTATGAAGCCCTGTCACGTCCCCAGAGGGTGCCCTGGGTGGCATCGTCATGATAGCAACAAAAGATTATCTGTTCCAGGCCTCTTCTTCCTGAGCCTGCAGAAACACAATCCATTACTTCATACTGGAACAGTTTATTTCAGCCTGATTATGTTACAAGAAGATCCTGGAGTGAGTTCAGGCACAAGCAGCAGAAACCTGTCACGCCTGAGAACCTGTTTATCAGTATGACTGGCCTGTTCCCCTCAGCTCAGTACCTGGAAGCAGAAGGCACCATGGTTAATGGGGGAAGGCCTAGAAATATTAAACCTATAAACTCCTACAAAGACATATGTAGGCACTGCTGCTGAAGACTGTTTTCTGGATACATTCTATATTCTGATCTCTTGAGTCTGTTGTATGTGGCTCTGAAAGGAAGGGTGTATTTGTAAATGTGACCAAGCTCAGTAAGTGACTTTCATGAAAATAGGCTAAGTTATTTTCCTTTCGCAGAAGACACATGTAAACTGCATACCTTTCCCTTAAATCTCTGGAGGTTGCTCTTCTAAGTGATCAATAGGGCCCAGATTTGTAGAGCTGAGGATAGTAGGACCTCTTTTGCATTTTCTTCATCCTGTACCCATGGATAATTTAGCACAATTAAGGAGGGAAGTTTTCTTGTTATTCTGGATGGTAGAACTCTGCCTCCCTTCCCTTCTAGTGAAGAGGAACTTTCCAGCTACATGGGAAAGATTTCTAGTGAATTTTAAGAGAACCTTTAGTCCACTTGTCATGGGAATAAGTGGAGCTGGAAACCTGAATCTTTCCTTCCAGAAGCAGATCTAAGGTGTCAGAAAGCAAAGGGAACAACTGTATTTGTGCTGGGGCTGCCTGTCCTTTCTGCTCCGTGAGGGTGAAAAACAATCAGAAACTCTGAAATATCTATTATTCCCATTGAGTGAAGTGTGATACTTCATAGTGCCAACCTGTCAGCAATCATTATTGCTTAAAGATTTGGCTTGAAGCATGCAAGTTTGTATACTTATTTTCATATTCAGGAAGGGTGATTTGAAGCAGAGAGAGGTTAATCTCTTACATTAGCGAAGTCGTATTAGCACCGGCCATAATGTTCAATAGTGTTTGTTTGCTCACTGTTGGTATGCATAGCTAAAAGCATTGGTATGCACTGCTTCTGCCTGCCTGTTATGGGTTATCTTGAGTGGCCTGTACAACCCATTGATAAGCCCCAGTGGTGACGCTGCTGTGACAATAAAATTGCCAAGGAAGGGGTTGCTAGCTGAGCTCTGAGTCTTAAGCCTCTAGTAATGTGCCCAGCCTAAGTTTTCCCAAGCTGACAAACGTGTTCACTGTGGCCAGGGAGTACAGCAGAGGTGGCTAACTGAATTGTTTGATGACCCTTAATTTTTCAGTCACAGGGAAACCCAGCTCCTCCACCACTGTTTTGCTGGTCCCATAGAGACTGGTTTTCCTTGCCTCTAGTCCAAACCTACTGATGATTTTGGTGGTTGTTAGCATTGTTTTGTTTTCTCAGATCTCCATATTTAGGTGCATTGCTCTCATATCAAACACATTTGTGTTGTGTTCTTGCAGATTTCTCTCAGGAGGAATGGAAGAGGGTGTCCAGTAAATATTTACTGTATGGGAAGTATATGAATGCCAGTGGGGGAGAGTGTTTAGTGCTAGTGAAAAGGTGTTTACAAAAGGCACAGGACTGTTTGACAGGATTTTAGTAGTTTTGTCAATATGCTAATGTCCTGAATCTGAAAAAGTTGCCTGCTAAGTGTGAATGGGAGGTTCTGGATGTTGAGACCTATGCATCATTCTTCCCCTCTGGTCCTGCCTGTGGGAAGACAATGTTAGAATTCTTCTAATTCAGGATTTAGAGACTGAACTGGACAGAGCCCTGAAAAGGTCTTAAACAGAACAGCCAAGATCTTGCAAGAGGATATGAGAGAGGTTACACAGATCTCAGCATCTCTTCTGTCCTTTATCTGTTTTTTGCAGACATATGAAGACTTTCATGATGTTCTAATGCATAGAAATAAGAGATATATTTGAAATCCTGACTTTTTGTTTGTTTGTTTTAAACCCTTTTGTCCATGTTTGTGATATTTCACCATATGGTGAGTGCAGTCTCTGACTGACATTTCTCCCCTTGGAACACGTGCAATGTGGCTAGCAGGTTTAAAAACAAACAGAAGAGCTTTATTAAAGCAGCTTGACTAGAAAAGTGAAAAAAAAGCCCAAGTCTTGAAGTGAACCTTCAGTTGCTGCAGAGGTTTGTTGTCCCTGGAATACCTTTGCAGTGTGTGCTAAACAGTCACTCAAAGTCAGCATGAAAAAATTATTGCCGAAGCTGTTGGACAAATAAGTAGACTCATTCTGAGGAGGGACTAAATTGGGTTGGAACATATGCTTGCACTGAGCAGCCAAAGTACATAATCAGGTTTAGCAAAACAAAGCCTGATACCAAACTTGCCAGGAAAAATTGTTTTGTCATTTTGAAATCTTCTTGGTTTTTAAGCAGACCTTCCCAGTACAGAAAACAATGTGTTTCATGCCCCACTTCATCTGCCATTGCTGTATTTTTCTTCAGAAGATTTGTAAGGAAGGGGAAGAATACATAATCCCTTTGTTAAAATACTTAAATTAAAAGCTTGCTCGTGTTGAACTGCCTTTTCAGTCAGGATTAAGATTTGTTATCCAAGTCTATATACCCTGTAAAACAACAACAAATCCAGACATTAATCACAGGAAATATTCTGGACCTTTTAAAAATAAACCATGACATTCTATGAAGAATACATAATTGAGAATATCCTGGACAGGTTGAAAATTAGCCCAGTTGATCGGTTACATAATGATCAGCTGGGTAAGCCAAGGGGAAAGGAAAGAGCACATGGGGTGAACAATGCAGCAGCTTTGTTCTATTGTCTGCCTTTTCCTGTCCTCGAGTTCAGCTCGGTACAAACATTGTCATTCTGAACCAAATTGTATTAACATGAGGTGTCTGTACCCTGGGTCAACCTTGCTTTCCTGCTCTACATTTTTTCCAGCCATGGTTTGTATTTTACACCCCTACTCTCTTCCCCATTTCCAGTCTGTGTTTCCTAGGCCTGATCTGTTGCCCAGATCAAATTCTGCAGCAGTTGGGTTGTGACTGATCCCTTTCTTTAGGCAGAATCTGTCTATGTCCCCCTCCCTGCCAAAGGGCAGTTACTCATGTCAAGGTCAAACTGTGAACAGTCATTCTGTGTCTGCCCAAGTTAATCCAAACCAAACATACCATGTATAAGTAGCTTATCTCCCAAAATAAATAGATGATAATTAGCATAAGCCACCGCACCCACTTCTTTTCCATTCCTTTCTGAAAAATTCCTCCACCTGAGTAAATCAGGATGCTTTGTCTGACCCATTCTTATTATGTCAAAAAGAAAGCAAGCAAGCTCTGGCTCCAAATGGGATTGGGTTTACTACCTGGCTTTCTGAGACTAAGCTAGTCTCAGTGAGGAAGAGAGAGAGAGATGCATGCAAATGTGATTGTAAAGGACTGTCATTTGCAGCAGATCTACCCCCACCTCGGGTCGATCATTATCAGCTGCAGTGGTGTTACATTGGTAGTCGAAGTGGGTAGCACTTTTGAGGCACAAAGGTGCCATCACTGTTTTTTCAAAGACAGGAAGCTAAAGCAGTGCAAGGAGACTGAGGTACCTGAGGTTACGGAATGGATATGAGTCAGAGTTATACTAAAATTCTGTATTTTATTTGTGGGACCTGCCCCACACTGACCTGCTGCTTGGCGGGCTGAGCCTTTGTGCTGTGGCACCATGGCACTCTAGTGAAAACAATATTCCTCCCTGGTGTCCTAGAAAATGTAGGTAGCAGTCCTGAGGGAAAAGAGGGGAAAATGGTAAGGGTGGACGCTGGTGCTGTCAGGAGGGTAAGTGAAGACGGGTGATGTAGAATGAAGAGTGGACAGCCAAAGGCAGAGGAAATGATGGGTCTGAACTGCTCTCCCTGCCCAAGGCGTGAAGTGATTGGCAGTCAGTTGTTTACTCCCATGGAATCAATTGTTCATGTAGAGCAACAACAAAAATTATATGGGCTGTGAAAAATCCCAGCTTTACCCTTAGAGAAGGAAACAGCCTGACACTGGTTGCTGAAGCTCAGCTGGCAGTGGAGTGGGCAAGTGGTATTCTGTTGTGCTGTCAGACAAGAAAAGATTTTCAAGTCGGCTGGAAGTTTTCCTCTTGTTTTCAGATAACCTATAAGAGGAAAGAAAGGTAGGAAATACTCCCAGTCTTTCTGTTCAATGTTTTAGAGATCACATATATGTAACACTGATTATCTAACAAATGACTGATAATATGGACAAATTCTATTCACTACACAGGGTTTCCTCTCTTATTCAGATTTAACTTCTTTGACCCTCTTGGACATATGATCTGCTCCGAAAAAGGGAGTGTCTATAATGAGGGAGCTGAGAACCCACACTTTGGCTATGGTTATCATTAAAGGTGTAATTTCTATTTAGATAATTGCCTCTTTAATCTGGATTTGTGTCTCTGCCACTCAATGGCTACAAGCAAAACATGAATATCTTGCTTAAAAAAAAAAAAAAAGAAGGCAATACTCTAAGCATGGTCTCACACGAGTTAGAGATGCAGCATGTTGGAGACGAGTCAGGAAATTAAAGGGTTAGACCTAGAACACACAGGCTTTGCCATGAGTACCCAGTCCATGGGTTTCCAAGGGGAGAAGCGGGGCACAAGGTAACCATGACCTGTTTCAACCAAGCCCCTTTGTTCGGAAAGAGTCCTTGGTGTGTGCCGGAAAATGGACGTAACCTTTAGAACATGCACAGAAAATATATAACATGGAAATGTTTCTGTTTCAATGGTGCTCTTGTACTTAATATCACAAATAACAGCTTAATTAAACCGTTTGCAAGAAAAGAAAGGCACGTTTCAGATGTGCTTCTAGCCAACAGCAACAGCAGCCCAAAATGCAGTTGTAAGAGCAGCATTGGTACAATCTGGGAAGCTATATTAGCTATAGCAGCCCAGGAGCACATAAGAGGTGACATGAAACCTCTTGAGGGGAAGGTTTATTTTTGCTTTGAGCAATTTCCATCAATGTCTGCACATCCTTCCTCAGCTTCTGAGGCTCAACCCAGGTGTGCTCAAATTCTCCTGAAACTTGGCAAAAGTTTCTGCAAAGCTGGCAAGAGCTCTTGGGCTAAGGGAAGGGAGGGAAGGAAGCAATGGGGAAGTTTCACCTGGTTTCAAATTTCAGGACAAAACTTTTGCATGTGTAACAGTTTCCAGCTTCAAGAGCCCTGTGTCAGCATCACAAGGAGGAATCCAAAATATTGGGTTTGAAATCAAGACAGGAGCTGTCAAGCAGAAGAATGGGATTTTAAAGCAGAATTGAAGAGCAAGATAATGTGCTTGTCATTGTACAGGACGTGCTTACTGGAAGTTTCTGGGAAACATCTTTTTGTTAATCACCCAGATTTGGGCACCTTTTTCCCTCGTGGGAGGGGAGGGAAGAGAAGGGTGGGAGGAAGGCTTTAGAGGCAGTGGAGTGGCAGTTGTTTCCACCATGGGTTTGGGAGAAGGATGTCATCTGGCACGTCCCAGCTGCGTTTCCCTGGTGCACAGCTGGCTGCAGCTGTCTGATGGGAGCCTGAGAACTGCCCAAGAACCTCCCCCAAGGTGGTTTAGGAGACGCACGCAAGTGGTGCCATGCTGCTTGCGGGCTGCCTGCCAAACACCAGACTGGTGGCAGAGGGTTAACCTTGTAAAGGAATTACATTGATTGGTGGGTGTAGCTACAGTGTGCCGTTGGTTGAAAAGTCATACATTAATTAAGTTGATGGCCTGTTTAGCTTGTAACCTCAACAGCAGAGTCTCAACCTCTCTGTGGTCAAATAGATTTACCTAATGTAATGAAAGGCTGTACCCTTTTCATTTCCTTCTTTCAAAGCCTTCTCACCACAAACTCTTCTGGTAAGGCCACTTATCAGTGACAGCACATTTTTCATTAGGAGTAGAGTATGTGTTAAAATGAAACTTTGAAATACTTTTTTAAATGTCATACAAAGCACTCTGCATATCAATTGGTCAGTAATCAATCCATAAGTCAGTTATCTTTGAAGAATACTCCTGAGGTTTTTTTTGTTTGGTGGAGTTTTTATTTTTTATTTCTTTTCTTTTTTCCCATTGAATTTTGTTTATTTGAAACAACAGTCCTTACTCCAGGCAAGCTTGTAAAAACAAAAAAGGCAGAGAAATGTTTTTTCTTTTTTTTTTTTGTCCCAAGCTGAAATATTAATATTTTTATTCGCTTATTGAAAAAAATAAGAATTTATAGCTCTTAAGTAGTTAGTTTTGTTCTGTAATTCTTCCTGATTTTAAAAAGGAAGGCATATGTATATGTACATATATATACGCCTTACTTGTGTATATATATATGTACATATATATATACACAAATATGACATAAATATGTACATAGATAAAACACTTCTATTCTTGTAATATAGTTATGTGCTAATACCATGAAACTCTTTATTTCATATATTCAGTTATCTACTTCAGTAAGCGAAGTATGAATTTAGCTCGGGCACATGTGTTCAAAATGATCCTGCACAGCTTTCTAATTATGAAGGTTATAATGCTGCTTCAAGTTAAGGACAGACGTTTTACTTTGCATTTGATTTCACAGTAATGTGTACTAATGTCATTCCTTCTGCTCTCATTAAATATTACAGATGAATTATACAACAGAGTAAATTTTATAACAGAGTATAACAAAGAATCGTATGTGTGTGTTGTGTTTTGTTTGGGTTTTGGATTTTTGGATTGCAGTAATGCTTCAAGGATCTGTCCAGTGGCTGAGACAGCTAAAATTCATGCGCTTAATGTTTTCTATAGCAAGAAGGAAATATCAAACAGAAAGCAGGAAGTTGTAGGAATAGGAGTTTGTAGATGGTAGAATAAGAAATCTTAGGAAAGGCCTAAAAGAAGAAAACCTACGGAAAACATTTATAGGAATTAATTTTCATTTGACACTGTTATCTTCTATAACATGTTTTATTATCTATTCTATGTATTTTATACGGTAAGGCGTCTCTGTGATATTGAATTAGAATCAAGTAAATTCAATGAGAAGGACCTTACTGAATTCATGCAAGCTCTAACACATCTTGACTTTCAGGGCTAAAATCTCCAAATATTTTAATTTAGCTCTGGATATTCACTTGTTTGGAATTGGTCTAGTAGAATTAACATGAGTATCTATCTATTGAGGATATTGCTGTTTCAAAAAAGAATTTAATTGCCAGAGTAGTTAATATCTCAGGACTTTGTAGCCCAGTATGCTGTTTCCACAAGTTGCCAATAGCAACATCTATGAAGGACTATGACCAGGACAAAGATCTAGTGATACATCCCCAGATGGATTTTGTACCTTTTCATGTTTAGTGATCCTGAATGAATTTCAGATTATTTTGTAAAATGGCCATACTGGCTTAATCTTAATAGTTCTCCTTGACAGCTCTTCTAAGGCTAGATAGATCTGTGAGTCTAAACGCAATCTGAGTTCTTTGCAGCTCTCTAAGCCCGTGGGCTTTAAGTTCTCTGAAGTCCAGAGGAGTCTTTCAGAGATTTGGAGCTTGATTAAGTTTTTGTTTTTGAAGAAGATCAATGCATTAAACTGACACCAAAATGGTGTTCAGGGAAGAATTTAAAGCAGCTGATGCAGAAGACAGGCAGCCACTGGATGATATACAAGCTGGAAATTCTCACTGTCTGCACAATCGGCGGACTCCCTGCCACATGAGGATTGTGTAGATCTGTTGCTACTTCATAGGGGAGGAAAAGATAAAGCAAACTGATGAGATAAAGCTCACTTAAATGCTGATGTCACCTGGCCATTTGCACTTCTTGAGCAGTCAAACTGGTCCTGAAGCATTTGCATTGCTATGATTCGGTGAAAGCTTCAGCTTTCAGTGAAAGAGGGAAATCACAGAAGCAATGGTATAGCCAAGCAGATATTTTTTACTTTGTTATGAAAATATCCACATGGGGTGAAAAGAGACTTATTTAAAAAAGGCATTTTTTGTTTGTTCTGAAGGAAGAACAAGACATTAGAGACTGTAGTGACAGGACAAGGGGTAACGGGTTAAAACTTAAACAGGGGAAGTTTAGGTTGGATATAAGAAGGAAATTCTTTCCTGTTAGGGTGGTGAGGCACTGGAATGGGTTGCCCAGGGAGGCTGTGAATGCTCCATCCCTGGCAGTGTTCAAGACCAGGTTGGACGAGGCCTTGGGTGATATGATTTAGCATAAGGTGTCCCTGCCCATGGCAGGGGGGTTGGAACTAGATGATCTTAAGGTCCTTTCCAACCCTAACGATTCTATGATTCTATGATTTCCTGAATAGTCACTCAGTCTTCTGGTTAGGGTACTATACTGAAGAAAGCACTACTATACTCAGTACTCTACTGAGGAAGGTACTATACTGAAGCACAGTAAAAGCTCTGGCTGATCCCAGAGCTAGCTGCCCGATAAGCTCCCAGTGCACCTGCAACATAAGGCATCTAACGAGACGGCACACTGAAGGTTTATTTAATGGGGGACAGTGGCATCGTTAAACTGGCAAGTGACACATCTTCCACCACTCCAGTGGCCCAGGGCTGACTCCTGGTGCCAGACTCTACTGCACAGCCGGGGTCAAAATATTTTTTGAAAACACATGGCAGTCAGGTGAGATTCCCGATGACAGGAAGAAAAGGTAATATAACCTTCATTTTCAAGAAGGTGAAAATGGATGACCCAGGGAACTACAGACCAGTCAGTCACACCTCTGTGCCTGGCAAAATCTTGGAGCAGATTCTCCTGGAAGGCATGCTAAGGCACATGAAAATCAGCAAGGTGCTTGGTGACAGCCAGCATGGCTTCACTAAGGGGAAATCCTGCCTGACCAATTTGGTGGCCTTCTATGATGGGGCTACAGAACTGATGGACAGGGGTAGAGAAGTTGATGTCATCTACCTGGACTTGTACAAAGCGCTTGACACTGTCCCACATGACATCCTTGTCTCTAAATTGGAGAGACATCAATTTGAGGGATGGACCACTCGGTGGGTAAAGAACTGGCTGGATGGCTGCACTACAAAGAGTTGTGGTCAATGGCTCAATGTCCGGCTGGAGACCAGTAACGAGTGGAGTCCCTCAGGGATCGGTGCTGGGACCGGTCTTGTTTAACATCTTTGTCGGTGACATGGACAGTGGGATTGAGTGTGCCCTCAGCAAGTTTGCCGATGACACCAAGCTGTGTGGTTCGGTTGATACCCTGGAGGGAAGGAATGCCATCCAGAGGGACCTCGACACGCTTGTGAGGTGGGCTGATGCCAACCTCATGAAGTTCAACCAAGCCAAGTGCAAGGTCCTACACCTGGGTCAGAGCAATCCCAGGCACAGCTACAGGTTGGGCAAAGAAGAGATTCAGAGCAGTTCTGTGGAGAATGACTTGGGGGTGTTGGTTGATGAGAAAATGAACATGATTCGGCTTCAGTGTGCTCTTGCAGCCCAGAAAGCCAACCGTATCCTGGGCTGCATCAAAAGGAGCATGACCAGCAGGTGGAAGGAGGTGATCCTGCCCCTCTACTCTGCTCTTGTGAGACCTCACCTGGAGTATTGTGTGCAGTTCTGGTGTCCTCAACATAAAAAGGACATGGAACTGTTGGAACAAGTCCAGAGAAGGGCCACGAGGATGATCAGGGGACTGGAGCACCTCCCCTATGAAGACAGGCTGAGAAAGTTGGGGCTGCTCAGCCTGGAGAAGAGAAGGCTGTGTGGAGACCTCAGAGCAGCCTTCCAGTATCTGAAGGGGGCCTATAAAGATGCTTGGGAGGATCTCTTCATTAGGGACTGTAGTGATAGGACAAGGGGTAACGGGTTAAAACTTCAACAGGGGGAGTTTAGACTGAATATAAGGAGGAAGTTCTTTCCTGTAAGGGTGGTGAGGCCCTGGAATGGGCTGTCCAAGGAAGTTGAGAATGCTCCATCCCTGGCGATGTTCAAGGCCGGGTTGCACAGAGCCTTGGGGGATATGGTTTAGTGTGAGGTGTCCTTACCCATGGCAGGGGGGTTGGAAGTTGATGATCTTAAGGTCGTTTCCAACCCTAACTATTCTATGATTCTATGATTCTAAGATCTGGCTTCAGAGTGATTTTTTTCCTAATGGAGCATCTGGATATGACATGATTTCTTTGCCCTCTCAGGAGCATTCATTGCGTACTGTGCTGAGGTTTTCTTAGTTTGCCTCTCTTTCCCAATGAAGCACCCCATGCTGTGTCAGTAACTGTATGGTGGGCATCTCACTTATTCCATCGCATTTAAAGATCTTTGTTGAATTTATTTCTAGACAGTTTTGGCAGTTTTCTGATAGAAAAACCGTATCACTGGAAAGCCCCTCATTAGCTCTTTCTGGAACAAACCTGGGATAGCCTAACCATGCTGCTGCATTTGGTTTTGTCCCTTTAGAGCCATTTTGGTTTTCAGATTTGTTTTAGTTTGTTAATGGGCTGGTGTTCCTAATGCTTTACACATACAATTACTGCTTTGTTAGAAAATAAAGCATGCCATGGAAGCTGAAACCAGAGACTGGAGACTAGGAATGAAAACAGCTGAGAGCAGCAGGGAAGAGGAAGCAAGCGGCAGGGCAGGCTCTGGTGTTTGGTGGTGCTTGGATGCAGTGGACTCCTCACTTGTAATTGTTTGTTGGTAGCCACATAGAAGAAAAGCAATCTCTTGTTTTCTAAGTGGCTACAAGCATCTTAAAAGTCTTCATAAGTGGTTTCAGAGGATGCAAAATAATCTGGAATCTATTTCTAATTGCATTCTGACCATCCCTGCTCTGTCACTTGTTGGAAAGGTCTGGAACAGAGTATCCTATTGTCACAGCTTCTCTTTATTGTAAAGCAGGACTCATGGTGGGAGAATGACTTTCAACAAGGGAACCGGTTTATATGTATTACCTGAATTTACACATAATGTACCCCTACACAAGTAGGTGTACAACAAAAAAAGAGATGCTGAGAGGTTCAAAGGAGTGTTGTAAGCATTTTGAGTTCCAAACTTATACGTTGTGAAGCAGGAAATGAAGGCAGAGCACTCAGGTAAAAAGAGCAGCTGCAGAAATAAAAGCAAGGAAATGTACTTTCTTCCACAGGGAGAAAGGAAACGCTAGTTCACATATTATGCTGTGACTTTGGCTGTCTAGCTATAGTGATGTACATAAACCAAATATTTTATTTTTTTTTTCTTTTCAAACAATGCATTCAGGAAATGTTCTGAGGGTACACCAGAGGAATGACCTCTTGCTTCTGTACATTTCTGTGCTTGTTTAATCTAATGTAATAAGATTCCTTAAAAAGGAACACACATGTGCCATGTGTGGTGCCTGCGGCATCTGTGTGTGTGGGGGAAATTCAGTTATGCTGCACATAGGAGATTACTCTCAGTAGTTTGTGGACAGAGGCTGTCTCTGTGTTAGCAAGTAGTCATCACAGAAGTACTGGACCTGTAAAGGGAAAAAGTTCATACTGTGGACCCGATACCTGTGCTTATAACCGTGTTTTATCTGGATCCAAGATATCTGAACACCTGTTAATGGTAAGAGTGAATTAGGTATGCTTCTCGAGTGCATTTTACTGTATGGATTATACTGCATATCTTTAATATATGGTAATATGGTAAATGTAACGTAGATGCAATCAGAGAGCCTAGATTGAAATGGGGTAGATCCCTCCTCTCATTAAAGCTTCATGTTTAAAGTAGAATGATAACAAATGTAATGGCAAAAGTCTAGATGCAATTTTCACTGTATTGCAAATATGGTTCTTGTAGCTTTGAAATGATGAACACAGTCCTGCAGCCATTGCAGAGAAGGATTCTGTCCTATTTATGAAAGTATTTCCTTCAAACCAGATTTGATGGTTCTTAAACTCTGCTGTACTAATGACTGACCACAGTGTTCCTCTGCTGGCATCTCATGCCGTGTGAAAGAGTTAAGTAACACACGCTGAAATGCTGAAGATGCCTGTGGAATATGTAACTCTCCAAAGCAATATTCTGATTCCTGAGAATCCAGTCTCAGTGTAACAGTGGAAGCAGCGGCCATGGAGAGATTTTTTTTTTCTTATGTCTTAATGTGAATAAAATGCATTTGTACTCAAGGAATCAGAGTTCTAATAGATGGGAGGAGATGCTGGAATTGATGTATGAGCAAAGGGGTTACATTCCTGCTCTTTGTGAAAATCCCATTATAATTACTTAGTAATAGCCAGTACCTGAACAATGAAAGGAAAACAGAACTGTTGACAGTGTAAGATAGTTTCTTATGCAAGTTTTATCATCCCAAGGCTGAGTGGTAGCAGATGTTCCTTGTCATGCAAGCTGGTTTCCCGCTGGATGAGAAATCGGTGATGTGGAGTCTGGGTATGTTCTTAGTTTATTTAAGACTGCATTCACCAGTGGCGTAACAGGGATGGACAAAGAGCACACAAGATGTTCTCCCGCACCATTTTTTTTCTTTCCTAGACTGCTAGAACAGCAATGTCAGTGGAATGACTTTGTTTCATTAATTAATTCTAGCTAGAGATACTAAAGCAGAGAACAAACCACCTTGTTAACTTGTGACAGCTCCCACAAGAAAAGCAGCAACTTAAAACTAAACATATTACTATTTCTTGAAAGATTGAACAGTGCTTGCCAGCTAAATAAAAGATGTAAAGCAACATACAATGGCATCCTTTCACTATTACCATAATGATATTGAAATTGAGGATGTAAATTACAACATAGAGGATGCAAGATACAGCATGCAATACATGGGGGTTCAGTGCCAAAACAGCTAATGAATTATAATTCATCTGTTTTTAATGGTACAGTCACTCCTTCTTTTAATCATCCCATCTCTTCTGAGTAATGACACAGTCCAGTTATTGTTCTTCTGTAGGCAATTGTGAAAAACAATTTCTGTACTTGATTGCTCTGGTTTTCAAAACATATGAGATTATCAAGCTTACTTCACACTGGTAAGTAGATCATAGAAAAAAGCACATAATTTATTTAATGGCTGAAGTTGTAAAGATTAATCCCTCTTTGCTGACTTTATGTTTTTATTACATGTAAAATAATGAAATTAAGCCACTGTCCACCATATTTGAAAACACATGGCAGTCAGGTGAAGTTCCCGATGACTGGAAAAAAAGGTAATATAACCTTCATTTTCAAGAAGGGGAAAATGGATGACCCAGGGAACTACAGACCAGTCAGTCTCACCTCTGTGCCTGGCAAAATCTTGGAGCAGATTCTCCTGGAAGGCATGCTAAGGCACATGAAAATCGACAAGGTGCTTGGTGACAGCCAGCATGGCTTCACTAAGGGGAAATCCTGCCTGACCAATTTGGTGGCCTTCTATGATGGGGCTACAGAACTGATGGACAGGGGTAGAGCAGTTGATGTCATCTACCTGGACTTGTGCAAAGCGCTCGACACTGTCCCACTGTCTCTAAATTGGAGAGACATCAATTTGATGGATGGACCACTCAGTGGATAAAGAGCTAGCTGCATGGCCACACACAAAGTGTTGTGGTCAATGGCTCGATGTGGAGACCAGTAATGAGTGATGTCCTTCAGGGTTTGGTGTTGGGACCAGCCTTGTTCAACATTTTTGTCGGTGACATGGACAGTGGGATTGAGTGCGCCCTCAGCAAGTTTGCCGATGACACCAAGCTGTGTGGTTTGGTTGATACGCTGGAGGGAAGGAATGCCATCCAGAGGGACCTCGACACGCTTGTGAAGTGGGCTGATGCCAACCTTATGAAGTTCAACCAAGCCAAGTGCGAGGTCCTACACCTGGGTCAGAGCAATCCCAGGCACAGCTACAGGCTGGGCAGAGAAGAGATTCAGAGCAGCCCAGTGGAGAAGGACTTGGGGGTGTTGGTCAATGAGAAAATGAACATGAGTCGGCTTCAATGTGCTCTTGCAGCCCAGAAAGCCAACCGTATCCTGGGCTGCATCAAAAGGAGCATGACCAGCAGGTGGAAGGAGGTGATCCTGCCCCTCTACTCTGCTCTTGTGAGACCTCACCTGGAGTATTGTGTGCAGTTCTGGTGTCCTCAACATAAAAAGGACATGGAACTGTTGGAACAAGTCCAGAGGAGGGCCACAAGGATGATCAGGGGACTGGAGCACCTCCCCTATGAAGACAGGCTGAGAAAGTTGGGGCTGTTCAGCCTGGAGAAGAGAAGGCTGCGTGGAGACCTCATAGCAGCCTTCCAGTATCTGAAGGGGGCCTATAAAGATGCTTGGGAGGATCTCTTCATTAGGGACTGTAGTGGTAGGACACGGGGTAATGGGTTAAAACTTCAACAGGGGAAGTTTAGACTGGATATAAGGAGGAAGTTCTTTCCTGTAAGGGTGGTGAGACACTGGAATGGGCTGTTCAAGAATGTTGAGAATGCTCCATCCCTGGTGGTGTTCAAGGCCAGGTTGTGCAGAGCCTTGGGGGAAATGGTTTAGTGTGAGGTGTCCCTGCCCATGGCAGGGAGGTTGGAAGTTGATGATCTTAAGGTCGTTTCCAACCCTAACGATTCTATGATTCTATGATTCTAATTAGGGAATCTAACTGTGAAATAATTTTGCATAAAAATAAACCAATCTCAAAGCAGCAGTTCAGTTTACTGCAGTGTAAGAAAATGTGTCTGTGATTTCCAGATCTGCTGCAAATCTTATATTTCTGGGTGGGCTTTTTTCTTGGTTGTGTTTTGTTTTTTCTCTTTAGTGGTTTGTTTTTTGGGTTGTTGTTTTTTTGGTTTTTTTTTTTCTTTCCTGTGGCTGAAAAAAGAAGTTTCTAGTAGCACTTTCCTGCAGGACTGTCCATTAAGGAAGTTTGTTAAAGTGGAACTTCTGCTCTAATAATACCAGCTGAAAAAGTCTGTTTTCAATAGAAGCAGAGTTTCACTTGAGTTTCAGGCAAACTGGGATCATGTGCTTCTTCCAGTGTCCAATTGAATTTAGTACCCTCTTCCTCTTTGTAGCCCTATTTCTCTTTGGTTTGAGAGCAGCTTGGGGAGTGCTCTGCATGGTAGATGGACTCTTGAAATCTACAAGCCATTGCCTGATTCAGTGTTGCATCATTTAACCTTTCTGAACCACATTGTGGAATTTTTTGTTAGGAGCTGGCTACCCTTGTGCTTGGTGCAGCCCATGGGCTGGCTGTCCTTCTGCTGGGAATACTGCATGGAGCACAGCTGGCTAATGTGGTATGTCCCTCTGATGGACCCCAGTTGGCTAATGTAGTATGTCCCTCTGATGGAGCCCAAATGAACACCTGGACTATCTAGTATGTCAAGGTAGCTTGCAGTATAGACTTCTAACTGACAGCACATGTTGACACAAACACAAAATGTTCTCAGTTAAAACTTTTTTCAATTATAAAGAAGAATAGTCCAGGAAAAAGAATTCTTGCTATTAAAGTACAAGCAAACAAAAAAACCCAAACCCTGGCATGTGAAAAATGTCATGGCAGAGTGATCTTTCTGGAAAGCCAGTGATGCAGAACAGCTGTGTTTCTCAGCATCAGACTGGAGATCAATTGGTAGTGTGGTGGCTTCTCATGTGTTGGAATATGGTGTCACACTGCGGACGACAAAAAGCAAGTACTTAATCTTAGCTACTATTTTCCTTATTTGCCATAACTTTTGCTCGTTTATTTTCACTTTCTCTGGTAGTGCTGGTTGTCTCTTCACTTTCTGAATTGTTAAACTGTAACCAGAAGTTCTGATAAGAGTGATAGAGCATGTTGACTCAACTTGTACTCATACTCTTATTGGAGTAGCAACTCTGGAGGTACTGAAAAATAGGTTCATAATTAGGGAGAGAGGAAATGTCAATTTCTGCAGAAGGCTCAATTTCAGTAATTAACTCCTGAAAGAGTTGGAAGCCCAGCACTGCCTAGATTTATATAGCTTATCATAGTATCTATATTCAAGTTGAAGAAGAAAAATTATCAGTGTTTTAGCTTTCCTGAAGTCAGGTAGTATTTTTTTCTCTTGGTATTTTCTTGCACATTTTTTCATACTCCTCTTCATTTTCTCTTGCCAATTTCCCATAGAAGTCAAATTATAAACTTACCTTTGTGGGAGGTAGACTGTACCACAAGTAACAATTACAGAGACAGGATATGAGCCTACATGATCCTATATATGACAGTCAGATGATTCCCTTCAGAAGATTTGCTATATCCTGGACATTAGAAAGCTGAAGTTATTGCTGTGCACTGAAGACCTTCCATTTATTTTGCATGCATAATTAACTTTATGTCTATACAGTAACCTTTTTTTGGAGAGAGAGACAAGAATCTTAGCCTAATAGCATCACTGTTTTGATGGGAGCATCCCCAAAGGAAAGAATAGTGTCCCTTCTTTGGCAGTCATGGCTGAGAAAAAAAACAAAATCACCAAAGGCAGGCTTTATCTCACTGAAATTTAGTCCAGACTTCCCTTATATGCACTTACAAACCAATTCATTCACATGTCATGAGATCTGTTTCTTGGTGCCAATTATAAAGGGAACCCAAAATACTAACCAAATACTAACCAAAAGGAGACATAAGTCTCCTTAGATTTTGTGCTTATTGAGCACAAAATAAGCACAAAATAATTTTCTTGACAAGTCTTGTCAGTAGGGAAGCAGTCTTTCCTTTACGTAATAAAGTTGTACAGAAGAGAATCTAGTCTTCTTGCATTTTCAGGAACCTGTTGTAAAGAGGCATGAACAGAAACATATGAGTCATAAAGACTGAAAGAAAAACGTCTAACAAATCTAATATTGTGTTTCTGTAAGAAACAAAATGTGTGCATCTTTGTAATTAAACAGGATTGCATAAAAAAATAGGTAGCTCCATTGTCAATTCATCTTCCTCCTGGAAACATCCCATGTAATTCTGAATTTTGCCTCATGGCCTCTATGAAAAGAGTAACAATAGATGTGCGAGGGGGATCACTTTTGGCGCTTCTTTTCCAGTATTTCATGATGTAGAGTATCTTATGAAATATTTTCTCTTTCAGGTTGTTTTATGGGGAAGTTGCCTATTGAATGTTTTCTACAGTTGGAAAATACTCTAAGCAGATTTGCTGGTATGTTTAGGTATGTTTGTAGCTGGTCTGTGCTAAGGGGAAGAGGGACATTTGAATGTCTTCTCTTTCCAAAAGTGATTTTGGCAGAGACTTCAGATTTGATTTTATCAAACCTGGGTCTCTCACATTCTTGGGCATAGGCAAAAATTGTCATTCACTTTTCTTATTTGAAAAACTAAAGTTCATGCTAAAAAATAAAGGCAGGAAAAAAAAAAAACCAGAGCCCAACCCTAATCTTTTGCTGAGTCTGTCTTTTGTGTAGGCATTCGAAGGTTTTGGTTTTGTTCCTATGAGGACTGGTATCAGATGATAAAATCTCCAAAGCTGGTGCCAAATTGCAATCCCTGGTCATCTGTGGTGGGGCTCATAACCATCAGTCCCCCAGCTCAGGGAAAGAGCTGTGTTCAATTAGCTGCAGCTTTCTTGTGTTATGTGCTTCCTACTCTAGGGTAGTATAGCCAATTATCATCTGTTACCAAAAGCCAGGAAAACAGCAGGGTAGTATGGCGAAAAGGCTGTATCCACAAACCATATTGATCCCTGAACAGATTTGTCTGGACTCCTCAAATACACATACGCATATTTGTGTGCATGCACAAAGAAATTCCTGTGGCTTTGCCACTGCTGCTCTTCATGGGGTTTGGTCTGCACCCCCTCAGAGCTTCATGGCTTTTCCCAGTAGTTTTTCTGAAACTGTCAGTGCAGGTGTTCCAGAAAACGCCTGCAATACATGAGTGGGGATTAGAAACTTGCTTCCCAATAGCTCTCCTGACAGCTGATGGATGGTTCTTTTATTACCAGAAGTTTAAAAACCAAAAGGATCTTGCAGTGGGGTGGCTTGGAGTCAAAGCAAATTAAACAAAGCTGAGAGTTGAGTGTATACATTGCAGCTTGATTATTTTGAAGGCTGAGGTGTCTGCTTCAACCCTTCATAAAGAAAAAGGTCTACCTTATTTAAGCATCCCTTTTATCATTCGCTGGGATCTTCATGTTTTCAGTTTTGTGTGTTTTATGAAAAAAAAACCCAAAACCAATGCATCAATTAACATATTTACTGCTAGTAAACTGTAGTACTCCTGAGCAATGCTGAAGTTCTCTGAATAAAGTGCAGTGTTTTAATAAAGGGCACATCGTGAAAGGAGTTTCTTTTCAGCAGGCAATGGCCAGAAGTGTCCCCAGTTTGAAGTGATTCCATCCTGTATATCAGCTTTTGATCCTAAGGCTTTTGTTGAAATAGGTGGGATGTTTTCTGCTAGCCGGTGGGAATAAAGGGAAATTAAATGAAGAAGGGACAGCATAGCCTTTGTAGGCCATGGAAATACTTAAAGGTGTCAAAAATAAAAAGCAAAAAAAACCCCAGACTTTCCTAAGAAACTATCCTCCTGTTGTGATTCTATAGCATTTTCTCTACTGGTCTCTGTGGGCAGGTTTGGTTGAGACATTTGATTCAAATGGGTATTTGCAATAATGCCTGTGATGCAAACTGGTTGGAGAGTCCTTCATCCCACAGTGAGGAGAAACAAATCACGGGGTAAACATGATGCTTTTAGCCACTGTATTTGTAGCTGGTGCTTAGACAAAATTGTAAGGTATTGAAATGGTTGTATATGCATTCTATTGGCTCCCTTTGTATTTCTGTTTTGGCTGAGCCACATGCATTGCTGTATTCTTCTCAAGTGTCTTTTAAGCACATTTGATAAGCAGGGCAAGCATCCAAACATCAACTGAACATCGCATCTTTTGACACTTGCTTCCAGCTGTGGATGAAATGACCTGGCCTTCAGCAGCTCTGTGGTATAGAATGTCTCAGTTATTTTTCTGTTGTTTATCTGCTGTCTTTTCTATCTGAACAAAATGGAAGCAAAGAAACTATGAATGTATTATTCTGATAATGCTGTTGTTATGTGGTATGTGTAAAGCCAAGATTTCGATTCAAAGCTGCATTGGTTTCAGGGTAATCCCAGTGCTTGCAGTGGTGTGACTGTGTAATTTAACTTACAGGCTATTTCCTGCAGGACAGTTCTGTTTAAGAAGTTTATGTAGATGTGACTGTGATACTCATTGTGTCAGGGGTGTAGGCAGAGACTTCTGGTTTTCTCAGCTTCTGTAGTGAAAATGCAGTATGCAGCCTCCATGTTTCTTGATACGAAATCATTTTAAAATCTCATGGGTACCTGAATACCTAAGTAGGAGGCAGCAGGAGGATACATTTCTTCCCTACTTTTTGCAATTTATCTTCTCTGTATATGCAGAGAAGTGTGTGCATTACTGAGTACAAAAACATCTTAATGCAATCATAAAATGCAAGCACAAATCAGCAGGAGTAGGATCTAAGATTTTGGGAATGCCTAGACTTTATATTTTCAAAATAACATCCTGGTCATTGGCAATTTATAAAATCAAAACCATTCCTGACTTTTCCCTTCCCATCTCCTTTTAAAAAAATTGGATTCATAATAAGTCATTTCACATAAGGCTACTCACACAAAACTGTGTAACATAATCTGAAATTAATGTTATAAAGTTAGGCTTTCATAACACATCACATTTGTTCACATTTTTCTGGACAGTAAAAAGAATCTGACTTTTGAAAAGTTACATTCCCTAATCCCGTAGCTCTGTGGAATCATTTAATTTTGTGTGATGTCTTTCACAAAGAAGCTGGCATCTAACTGATAGAGTGGTTGGATTCTGGTGCAAGGTACTAGGAAAGTTACACTGATCTGATGAGAGCTGTAAAATTCAGTTGCTCCTTCAAAGTCCTTGCTCACTTGTTTCTTCTCTGTTCAAAACAAGAATTTGACCTCAGACTGCTGACATTTGGTGGGGAAAGGGGAGGGAAAGAGATATATCACTGAATAAAACACTACTGCATTCTGTTGACACTGATGTGCATCCTTGGTTTGGTTGACAGGTGGTGTCAACTCTTTGACTCTCAATGTTTTTTGTCTAGAAATTTTGTTGTGCAATACAGATGTGAAATGTAAGTGTAATACAGCACAAATACAAAATACAGCTGAACCCTTTAGATCACACTTGGCACTATATCAATAGATAGGTGAGTTTATTTGTAGTATATGCTTGTTGTAGTGAATATCCAGTTGGGGAAGGATAGAAATAATTTTGTTCATTTATCTAAGACAACATTTTAGGATAAGAGCTGTATGCTGTCATTGTGAATGTGATTACTCTAGCAGCTGGTCCACTGTGGTTACAGCCTGCTGTTTCTCATCTCTAAACCTGTTACTTCTTTAGCTGGGATCTGGAGGCCTTGTGATAGTGGGGTTGAAAGCCCAGGGTTTGAACTCTTATCTGCAGAGTTCATTGTCTGTGCATATAAAGGGATTATAATTTCTTTAGCCGGGATCATGACAGGGTATGCATGCCTGGGGCCAGCTGTATTCTCCAGTTCTTTACCATAGAATTTGGGTGGGGATCAGCCCTGTATTTTTTTCCTAAAGCTCTTTTTGCTGATTAAAATGGATTTTAATTTTTCTTTGATCACCATTTTTATTATTGTCTAGAAAAAACTTTTGATCTGTTATCTGTTTTTTCATGTACAATTACAGAGTTAACTGTGAGCAGCAGTGAGCAGCTTTACCAAGTGCTGGCTACAGTGATCCTGTTTTGGGATCTGTGATGACATTTCCATGACAGGAGCTGAGCCTGTATGGAGACACCTTTTTACCTTTTTCTTGGTTTGTTTAGTCTTTCTGATGTTGTTGTGGGGTTTTGTGTTTGATTTTGGACTGGTTTGCAGACTCATCAAATCAGAAGCATCTTATTAACTTCAAAATGCCTATGTGAAAGTGTTTGCAGTCTCTGGAGACATGAGGTCTAGCTACAGGAACTATAGGAAATAGTAGGATTGAAATGCATGGTCAAGTTTCTGCTGTTCGTTTCCCTCCAGTAATACCTGGAACAATAAAGAGTATGTTTTTAGCAGCCTTGACCTTCTAACATGAAATCATCTTGGATATATTAAGGTAGCTGTAGCTGTATTTTGAATCTTTTCAAGCACTGTGTGATGGTTAGCTAGGATTTGCATGTTTCTGTGCCTAATTTCAGTGTATTGGATCTGAACATCCAACGCTACATGAGGGAGATGAAAAACTGCTTAAACTAAACTTCACCTGAACTGTCAGTAACAGTACATCCTGCTGTGTTAGGAAGAGGAAAAAATGCATGTATACTAATGACTTTCTATTATGCATCAGGAATATAAAAATAATTTGCAGAGGTTGCTCTTTGGAGGATTATTTTTCCTTCATATTCCACAAAACTCTTCAATTCCGAGAGAACAAGCCCCAAAAGCTTTGTTGGTTCCTAGCTAGTACAAACAGACCAGTAAAGTAGCTATGAAATATACCCCACCCTTATCAAGACTTGCATTTTAAGCTCAGTGCGCTGGTTCCTGAGACAGAGTGCAGGACTACATAATAGGAAGGATTAAAAGGGAACATTATGCTGTATTTATAGAATCACTGTGGCAAGAGGAAAAGCTCTAAGCCAGTTTTGTTGGGGTGTGGATTTGCAGTAATCTACTGGACACTTTGGTTTATCAATCAATTTTTCTTTGTTAAAGTTTCTGTGGCTCCTGTGGATTATTGCTCCATGATGCTTGGACAAATGTCAATTTCTGTATATCAAAAATGTTCTTGTTTATGTCCCCTGCAAATGGGGGATGCCCAAAAGACACAATCCGATTGAAAACAGTGCATATTAAGATTGCAGCCAGGCATGCAGGCAGATTTTGTGGACAATGTGATTTTGCTGGTACAGATTTGTTGGAAATACTATATTTCTTTCTGAGACAGGAATAATTATAAAAGCAGATATCGAGAGAGCAACTTACTGGAAACCTAAGCCATGATGAATAATAACTACTTTACCTAAGGAAGTTTGCCTTTTGCAAATTGTAGGCAATTTGCAAGCCTTGCTGCTCTGTTTATTTTGGGCTTGCAGTGGATGTTTTGCTGCTGATGTTGTGGATTTTTGTATTTTCCAGGCCACATTTTCAACATAGTTTCTGATTTAAATGATATCCAGTAGTTGACACCCCCAGATATTGTGTTTGTTTACAGGAATGTATGCAGTACAGTGTCATGCAAATTTTACTCAGTTTGTGTTTCTCCTGTGGAAAAAATAGTAGATGATGTGATTTTTCAAGTCAGGTGTACAGCTAGATTGGAGTAGACAAGAATGTTGGTAATCTTGCCTGGTTTTGAGAAAAAGCCAATTCAGTGAAACAAGACAAAAAAACATTTCTAGGATTGATCTCAGTCTTCAATCAAACAAAAATTTCCGAGTTAAAGTGAATGGACATGAGAATTTGTTTCTTCAGAAATTTCATGTCAAGAGAAGCTGGATTCCATGTGAGGAGGACCTGATCAGCATGTGCCTTTTGGCCCCATAGCACTCTCTGATCTTACTCTTTCCATGTCATGTCACAGGTAAAAGAAGAGATAACCTCAGTGTGCTCGACCTGTAAAGCAAAAGTGGGCATTTAGTAGTGGTTTTATAACAAGGATTACTAAGCAAGTCAGTAAGTCGGGAACAACAAAAAGAATGATGTATTTTAAAATATTTAGATAATTTATTGGCTCTAACTAAGCCAAGCTTCCTTGTACTTGGTCTGTCAGGTGAAGTGGAAGGAAAGAGATTTTTATGTTTGCCTACTTTGTTTTGATTAAGTGTGCCTAATGAGAAAAAATCATGCTGTGTGATACTTGCTAGACTGTACAGGCGAGTGTGAATTAAAACATATGATGAAGTATCTCCAGTATACTGGGGAGACTGTCACACTTCATTATATCTGAGTCAGGCTAACAGAGTATTTGTCTTTGGGGTCGACACCTCAGTCAGTTTCAAATCCCTCATTTTATGTTGTCTACTCAGTGCAGGGAAATGAAGAGATTAATCAGAGGACGGAGTTCTTGGGTTGAAGGAAAAAAATAAAGGGAAGTAGGGCCACCTGCACTGGAAGGGTAATCTCAGAGCTGCTCTCAGGCATGCAGACAGGTCCCAGGACCTGAGGGAACAAGGTAATCTTCTCAAGTAGATGTTGGGATAAAGTGATTACAAGTGGTACCTGTTGTGCTATGAAAAAACCTTAAAGATTTAAATGTTGGTCTTCTAAGTACTTTTTCCACTGACTTGCTGTTTTGCTTACATATCATATGGCAGTATCACTTTTAGATACCAAATGAAAAGCATATGTAAGAGAAAGCAGAAATGCTCTTCCAGTCTGTGTAACAAAGGGTAACATCCAATATGAAAAATGGATTTTCTTGAAGTGGAACATGCTACTTTAATTACTACATGCAGTTTGGAATCATGACTTTTTATACAATTAGAAGTTTGGAAAGGCTTCCATGAATGCTTTCTATTTATGAATTCAAGAGAGATTTTATTTTTATTTTTATTTTCTATCTAAATGCAGACTAGAAGATGAATACCAAAACCAACTTGTAAGTCATCATGGCAGAAGAAATATCCTGAATATTGGTATTGCCTGAAATACTGTAAACATTTCAATAGCTGAAGATTCAATACTCTCCTTGCCTTTAAAATCTGTGAGGACCATTGCTGGCAAATAACCTTGTTGAGAGGGGAATGGCTGCCATGATCAAAGCACATTAAAACTTCTCTAGCATTAAGGTGGAAACTGTACTTCCATGTGGGCCTTACATAATTTTAAATCAATACCTGTGTTCTAGTGTGGATTTTTTGTCTTTGATATGGAATTGTGTGCAGGCTGAATTCTGCTCCATGTTGTTCAAAAAAGTCTAGTGTAGTGGGATCTATTATTATTGGACATGTTCTTGAGAGTGAATACTTTGAAATAGTCTTATTAGTATATTGCAAAATGGTGTAATCTAAACAATGGGCAAAATTCTGGTCTTACTGGCAGCAGTATAAATCTATGTGAATTCCCTAGAGACAAAGCTGATTACATGGATTTCCTCTACATTTCCACTTTTGTTTTAAAGTGTTGAATCTGCCCCATTGACATTACTGAAAGAGTCATTGATCACTCAAGAAATCTCCTGCTGTTTGATAAGGTTCTACAAAGAAAGTTTATCCTCATGAATTCCATGTATTTGTTTTTATGTAACTTTTTGCTGAATTGATTAAGCTCTGTTGAAAATTCTTGAATGTGTAAGCAAATCAGCTGTGACTGTCAGAGCAATTGTCTGGTACTTTCAGTAAGGAAAAAACCAGCTTGTCCATAGACTTCAGAAAAGAAGGTTTCCAGCAGCTGTAATTTTCAACATAGGCTGTTTTTGAAGTTTGATAGTATGTTCTGAATGGAGCTCTTCCTTTCCTTTAGGCTCTTCATGCACTTTACCAGGGGTCAAGAAGTTTGTGTAAAAGCAGAGGCAGTAGGTAAAACCCACCTGAAATCATGGGTAAAATTCTCAGTTAAGCAGAATCAAGATAAAAAAACATGTCGAATGCAGCAGATAGACTGATACAATCTGCGGAGAATTTGTTTATTAATAAAGTGTGGCTAGTTTTCCACACTAGAAAGGGAATTGTACTTGATTCAGTGCACTGCCATTCCCTTGTTCTTAAAACCAATATAGTATGATATCCTGCATTAATATTGCCAACCATTACATAGTGTTACTGTATGTTTGGGTTATTTTCTGAAACTGTAGTAATATTTTATGAAGACTGCATATAAAGGGCTTCATCTTGGCAATGCGAAAACTTGTCTGCTTGTATGTATTCCCAGGAAAAATGGGGAAAGTGAAGGAAACTTCAAATGACTGGTGTTATTAGCAGTTCTGCACACATCTCTGGTTTCTTTCTTCTGAGGTAATGATTGGAGGATTTCTGTTTCCATGGGCATAACAAACGAACAATTAGTCTTTGATTTTTAAGATTGCATCAGCTCTGAGGCATTGCTGCTTTGTTGAACCAGATCAGTGTGGTCGATTTGTGTTGATTTGTAGCAGTTGCAAAATGTATCCAATCCCTGATGTTCCCTTGGCAGATGTGTTAGACCTATTAGTCACTGAATGAAGTTATTTTACTCAGTGACCTATGATTGTTATATCTTTTGTATTGGTTCAGAGCCACCCATTTTGCTTTCTTTCCAGAGAGCATTCCATCTGGTTGAGTGATAAGGACCTTTCAGCTGGATGATCTGGTCCATTTTCTGTTGCAAAGTCAAAAGAAAAATATCTGGAATAAGCTAAGACATGCTATGTGTCTGTGGCTCCCTGAATAAGCATTTGCTGGCAAAATCAGTATGTAAGCAATTTGTACATGAAATCATGTCACTTTACAGTACTCATTGAAAAACCAGAAACTAACAAAATCAGATAAGAGACCAGATGACTTGTCTTTGTTCTCCCTCTGAACCAGATGTTGTAGGAAGGTAAAAGACAGTGGTAAAAGGTCAATGACTGAGTAAATTCTCCCACCACTATGTCAAGTGTCTCCTTTCCGATTGTACTTAATTTCCATTTACTCTCATGTCACTACTGTTACTTAGTGTTTTGAGCCAAGTGCTGTGCACATAGTCTTTCACAAACCCTTTTCTTAATGTTAAAACAGAGGAGTCTCCTTTTAACTCCTTTATCTGCACTAGGACACCAGTTTGCAAACTGACTTTCAGGTATGACCTGATATCGCCAAAGCAAATCTAAGTCATGTCTGAAGTGTGATCCAAGAGACCACCCTACTGCCTGGACACAGTGTTAAGGTCAACATTCAGGTAACAGAGCCCAACTTTAGAAACTCTAGTGTATACCTGTGAATACAGAATCTGGAAGTATGGCTGATCTACTGTAAATCAGAATACAGTTTACAATGATGCCCATGTCTGAAGACAAAATGGTACCATGTTATTTTTTGTATGCTTTACAGTACCCTTTATGACGATTCTGAATTAAAAATAAAACATGTTAACATGCTTGCTGGGGGGGGGGGGGGGGCGGGGCGGGGTTGGTTGGAGGTTATTCAAGATGGCATGGGATGGAGAACAGGCATCTTCACCTGAGGAATGTCAGATTAATAAATGATGGTTTCAGTTCCTTTGTCTGAAGGAGTATTGTTTGCTTAGAGAACCATGAGCAGTGGAAAGAGGCAAGGATGACTGGTAATGCTCATTTATGTAAACTCCCATGGTGAAAACCAGTTTCAGATGTATTTGGATAAAAGTGAAAACAAAGGTGAATCAGATAGTGGTAATAATCTAGATAATAACATAGATTAATAATCTAGATACTAATATAGATTAATAATCTACCACTCTAGAACGTAGAGTTATTTGAGGTAATACTTAACCAGAGATCAGCACCAGAATAAGGATAATTATGTCTTTACAAGTCTGGAGTTCCATAAATGTGAACTAATTAAATCTGTAGATATTGGTTATAAACCTCTAAATAGGGGGATTGAAATGTTTTGCAGTATCAGACACAACACTGGCTTTGAGTGGGTGATAATTCCACTTTGCTTCATTTAAAATGCATTTTGTGTTGATATATAGAAGTAGTTAGGTAGATGTTTGTTAGATAGATGGTAGAACAAAGCAAATATAGCTCCCTAATTCAGAGTCTGCATTCTGAAGTAGATAAAACTTTATTTTTCTTGTGCTAGGAGCTTTCTTGCACTGTTAAAGTAATTCAAGAATAGTCAAAATCTTGTGTTAGTCTGGGCTGTTAACTGCAGATTGAAAAATCTATGTATCATGGACATTGCTCTTTAAGGCTATGGCTTTGATCCTTCCTTGCCTTGATCTGAGTAATTTATAGAATCACAGAATCATAGAATAATTAGGGTTGGAAAGGACTTTAAGATCATCTAGTTTCAACCCCCCCTGCCATGGGCAGGGACACCTTACACTAAATCATATCACCCAAAGCCTCATTCAACCTGGTCTTGAACACTGCCAGGGATGGAGCATTCACAGCCTCCCTGGGCAACCCATTCCAGTGCCTCACCACCCTTACAGTAAAGAATTTCCTCCTTATATCCAATCTAAACTTCCCCTGTTTAAGTTTTAACCCGTTACCCCTTGTCCTACCACTACAGTCCCTAATGAAGAGTCCCTCCCCAGCATCCCTATAGGCCCCCTTCAGATACTGGAAGGCTGCTATGAGGTCTCCACACAGCCTTCTCTTCTGCAGGCTGAACAGCCCCAACTTTCTCAGCCTGTCTTCATAGGGGAGGTGCTCCAGTCCCCTGATCATCCTCGTGGCCCTCCTCTGGACTTGTTCCAACAGTTCCATGTCCTTTTTATGTTGAGGACACCAGAACTGCACACAATACTCCAGGTGAGGTCTCACAAGAGCAGAGTAGAGGGGCAGAATCACCTCCTTCAACCTGCTGGTCACGCTCCTTTTGATGCATCCCAGGATATGGTTGGCTTTCTGGGCTGCAAGCGCACACTGAAGCCGACTCATGTTCATTTTCTCATCGACCAACACCCCCAAGTCCTTCTCCACTGGGCTGCTCTGATCTCTTCTTTGCCCAACCTGTAGCTGTGCCTGGGATTGCTCTGACCCAGGTGTAGGACCTTGCACTTGGCTTGGTTGAACTTCATGAGGTTGGCATCAGCCCACCTCACAAGTGTGTCGAGGTCCCTCTGGATGACATTCCTTCCCTCCAGGGTATCAACCGAACCACACAGCTTGGTGTCATCAGCAAACTTGCTGAGGGCGCACATGGCAAATGGAGTTCCCCACACATACCACAGACCTTCTATCTGAGAACCAAATCAAGTAATATAAACTGAGAGATAATATAAACTGAGACGATAAAGTTCTCAGAAAGCACAGGACTGCAAAGAGGATAAACATGCCAGCTGATATTGAAACTTTTTGTTTAGTGATGTGAAAATAGGCATGTAATGGGGCATGATTTTTTGTTTGATAGTAAGGATGTGGGAGGAGGCCATCGTCTTTTGCATGGTCTGGTCTTTCATGTACATTCTGGAGAATAGGTAATGAGAATCCATGTGGGATTCCTTCTCATGTTGGGCATCTGGACACATCAAGCAGTAACCTAGAGTTTAGTTGCTTGCTTCTTTGCTCCTCATTGATTTTATAAAAAAAAACAGGTAAGATACTCAATTTCCTGTTTTCAGATCTTATGGGAATCCATTCTTCTTTTTCCTTCCTTTCATTTGAGTGCATGTATGTAGGTGAATGCAGATGCACATCTGTATTTCTGTGTGCTGGACGTTACCCGTGACACTCATTCATAAAGAATGCATGACAGCCATCACTGTATGGTTGTGATATGGCTATGTTGTGTGAAATGGGGCTGGGAAGGGAGGGTGGGAGACCAATGGTACACATTGAATGTACAGTCATTCCCTCTTTTCCTTGTCTGAAAGGTTTCCAAATTTCATATATTCACAGGCAGACCCTAGCCAAAGCCTGCAGCTGTCATGCATTTTCAACAGATTCCACAGGGCCTAGATGAGGTTTGAAGACATTCCTTTGCTCTTACACATTAGCTAAAAGGAATTACCGTAACATCTGATATTATGGAAGTGGGAAATTTGCCATCCTGACCTTGCCCAAAGCATTCCGGAACTGGGGGTCTGAGGATTTATTATCTCAGATGGCCTCCAAAGGTTGTTGAGGGCCCATCTTGTGGTGCTCCAGCACAGCTCAGACAACCAATGTGCTATTAATTTGGAGAGACTGTTCTGGGTTCTTTTTTGTTTTTTTTTGTACGGCTGAAATAATGGGCAGACACATGTTGCTGCTGCTCTCTGGATCTTTGTCATAGGAAAAGCATGTTCCATTGGAGCAATTCCCAGCTGTCAGTAATGTGCTGAAACACCACAGCCAATCATCAGAGAACAGGCCAAATAAACAGGATGTTCACAATGTGTATGATTGCATGAGTGTGTAACAAACTTTCTGCACATTTCACAGTCTCATAATGAGATTGACATGCATTGCTTAATCTGCATCTGTCTGTTTGGGGAAGAAACACATAAACGCCATGGAGACCATGTGCAAGAAAGCTCAGTTTCTTGGCTGTGTGGCTGTTGATATGATAGGACAAAATCTGGTACTGAGCTGGAAATGAGCAGTATTTGAGAGCTATTCATTTGGCTGCTGGGAAGTGCCCTATAGTGAGCCAAGCAGAGTTTCATGAGTGTTCATGTAATCAAAGTGGTTATTATAGCAACAGATGACAAAAATGCCTGAGGATGATGCACAGAGCTATTTTTTTAAGGGAATATCCGAGGCTTTTTGTTTTCTCTTTGTTTTGATTTCAGAATTTATTTTCATTGCTTTAAGTATTTAAAAAAATGCATTCACAGAACAAACCAACAAAGGAAAGAATGTTTAGAGAAATTTATAATTACATAATGGAATAGCAAAAGCCATTGTGTCTTCAATTTGAAATCAGGACAGTATGATTAGAATAGCAAATATAAAAAGGCAGTCAGTGTCCTCACCCTCCAAAGCATGCATTTTTCCAGCAGTCAATGTTCTTATCCCCAAAAGCATGCACTTTTTGAGCAGAGTGAATGTTAATGAACGTTAACTATCTAGCTGCATGATCGTCAAGGTGCAAGACACGGTTTATCCCACAGTTGGACAATGACAACTTCTTCCTTAATCCCTCTTCTTTCTGCTTCGAGGCCTTTTCATGGTTCATTGCTTATAATGTCCTAAAACATACATGCATTTTCTTCTTGTGAGATTTTTAGTAGCAACATCTGATGCTTATTACTTATGAGTAAAAGCAGATCTTACTAAAAAACAAAACAAAACAAAACCAAAGCTGAAATATAAACCTGATAATCTGTGTTATAGTGGTGTCCTCAGATTAGTCAGAGGCTCTGATAGATTTTGCGAAACTGTATCTGAAAAGCCTATCATCTGCCCTATCACAGTACTCAGAACTGTTGTTAGCTTTTCAGTCATATGGGAGGATCTGGAATGTGTGGTTATTATGAACATGTCCACCACAACTTCACAGAGGCTGCTCCAGGAGAAAGCTAGCTCCTGAATGTCTCTGTAGTGAGCTCCTGCAGAAGACATTTCAAATGCTACCAGTGTTGGAAGATGATAGTGATGAATTTGTTTGCTTTAACTGGATAGACACTATATAAGAATATCTAGTAAACCTTTTAAAAACTGGCCACCTTGCATTATCTGAGGCTGAGAGAAGTGCTCAAGAAATTAAAATTGCACTCCACAGGATACAGCGTTCTAGGTATGGTATTCCCCACCATTATCTTTCAGTTTATCTTGGCATTTAGGAGATGCAGAAACTTACCCCCATTTCTCTCAGAAAGTGTGCATAAAAATGAGCAGGTGATATTGCAAAACACTATAAGGCTAGTTTCAGACTATTTAGCATTTCTAGTGTGCAGGAATGCTGCTTCCCAATGATGCTTGTGAGTAAGAACTTCTTTACTAACAAGAAAAGTCATAGGGTGTCGAACAAATGGAGTGGGAAAGGAGTGAGTTATTGAAAGTTCTAGCCCAGGCCTCCAGGAACATGTAGGAAAAGGTGACTTCTGCACAGATTCTTAGAGTATGACTATTCTGAAATGTAAGTGCTGTAGCATAAATTCAGGCAATATGAGTCAACAGACAATATGAAAAAGAACAGAAAAAACTTCCTTGACGTTATCTATCAAGATGCCAAAATTGCAAGGAAGCAGAAAGTCAGAAGGAATTCCCAGTTTGTGGGGTTGGAAGGGAGTCTAGGAAGAGGTGAGTTGCCAACTCTGAGTATGTTAGAAATAGATCTGACATAACTTGATTTGAAGAAGCCATTTTGTCTCAGTGGCTATCATTTCCCAGCATAATCCCTAGCCTTTGTGTGTTCTACAGGGATGAAAATTATTGGAATTCTTTGTTGTTTCTGATTGGTTCATAAAATGTGGGGAATGGAGGGAGATGATAATATTTCAGAACAGGTCTTGTCTGATGGGTCATCTAGAGCTTGGAAATGGAAACTGAACAAACTGTATAGCAGTTAGCATGAATGTCTAGCCACCAGGCCTTAAACATGCCTCAAACTCTTCATTGTTTTAACTGCCTTGCTGGTTTTACTTCTTAATTTTATAACTTAGTCCCATCTTTCATGTTTAGAGTACTCTCCTGGATTGCAAACCTTAAGAATATTAACAAGTTCTCTTCCCTGTTCCATTACATCTAATTCTGTTTGTTTTTTCTCAGTGAATTGTTTTAGCTGCTGTTGAGTGAACATGACCAATCCTGTATTATCTCTTCAGACAGGCTAGAGCCAACGTGCGGCAGCAGATACTGAACATCATCTTTTAACGCGGTGAAAAAGCACTTTGGCGTAACAGATCTGTACCCTAGGAAATCAACCATATAAGCTAAAACCCATTCCATGTTCAGCACACACATGGGCACATTCATAATCTTGCTTCCCTTTTTTTGCTGGCAGCTTCTCCCCCCTACAATGTTCTTGCTACAAAATGTTAAACAACTTTATTTACCAGCCTTTAAATGCTTACTGTCTAATTTCCAACCAGCTGAGAGACGGCCATCACTGGTATCGCACAGCTGTTCAGATACCCTGAAAAGTGCAATGTTTAGAAACTGTGGCTGAACATACCCTTAAGCTGTATAATATTAACTAATGTAGCATGCATGCAGTGTTTTGTTTTCCTAACTTGATTAAATTGCAAGATACTAAATGGATGGACAGGCATAAATAAATCAGAGTGAGTCTACTACAGTGCTTTAAGTTTATATGCAGATTATAAAATAACACTATTATAGTGGTGCCACCCTGATTTATTTAATTTATCCTGAGCCAGGTCATTCTAGATCTCTTGCAAAGCCACAGTCATGAGAATTAAACGTTTCCACTAAGTTAAGCTACTTCAACATTGACATTCTTCCCTAGAACCAAAGAGCATGGCTACAATTTCCATTGAAAAATACTTCTTTAGATAGGTATTTTTCTTGTTTTCTTTATTGTCATTACTGCAAGCTAAATCAAACTCCATTTGTTCTTGTTAGCTTCTGAAGCTGTACTTGGTTTTACTTCCCAAGAGATTGCCCAACAATGCCAACACATTATGGAATCAATGGGTAACAGGAAGAAGACAACCAGGAAACTATAAGTGTCCAATACAAATGAATTTATAATGGCTTGAGCAGATGTGATACTATATATTCATCTAGTTGTATACAGTTATCAGTATTTTAAGACATTTCCTGACCAAAGTTGCTGCTGCTATAGCTGATAAATAACGCTTTGTTTATTTCATGTCTTCAAAATGAGTAGTGATTCTCATCCATGTAGTAAACAACGTTTCTCTTTAAAAATTAACTGTATTTTTTAAAAGAGCCTTCTTAGACCTTTTGTTTGACTGTGTAACCATGTGTATTTGGTTACACATGATTCATTTTTGGAAGCGAATGCATTCATTTGCTCAGTTCTAGACCTAAATAAAAATGATGGCTGTATGAGATATGAAAACTGTAAGTTATTTATTTTGTGATTCACAGTTTATTAAGTGGAACAGAGAAAGTCTGGTTATTTGGTAGAGGTGGGAAGGAGAGAAGGATTCTTGTAGAGAAAAATACAAATTGTATCTGATTCTCACTGCTGGTCAGGTAGCCCTGTGCTTGTTCAGCATCTCCTCCTTACAAGCTGAAGGTCAAAGTTTTACCATCAACGGGTAAAGCTTTGGGAAAGAGTATGATCAGCAAAGATTGAGAAGAAATGGCCTCCACAGCATATGTTTTTCTGAGAGGATAACTTGGAAACATCTAATCAATTCTTTGTCACTTCAGGAGCCTCAGGAAATGGTGGTGTATTGCCTGATTTAAGCCTTGTGGTGTACTGTTTGGTCTCCAGAGAGCTCAATAAGGATTCTAAAATGAAATTCAATAACAGGAAGTCACACTAGATGATCTAATGGTAGAAATCATCAATAGATGAACTAATGGCACTTTCCAGGTTTAAGAAGCTATGAGTTTACCAGCAGGGTTATAACTGAATGCTGTCATAATCATCATCATTATCAGCAGTTTTTATACACATGTGTGGGATATTATGTTCTTTATTTTTATTTTATTAATGATTCTGTAGAGCCCTTTTCTGACTTCATGCATCTTTTCTCAAATGCATCTACTAAGGTCCTATAAAATAACATAAATATAATAGGGAGTTAAGATAACAAAACTGGCTTTTTTTTTTTTTAATATATACAAGTAACCTCAATTAATTGTAAGTAGTATTGGCGAGGTAAGTTTTTAAGAGGGTATTTGTCATGGTTTAAGACCAGCCGGTAACTCAGAACCACACAGCTGCTCTCTCACTCATCCCTTCCTCACCCCAGCTCCTGGGGGGGAATGGGGAGGAGAATCGAAAGAATTTAACTCCCACAGGTTGAGATAAGAACGGTCCAGTAACTAAGGTATAACACAAACCACTACTGCTGCTACCACCAATAATAATAATGATAAGGGAAATAACAAGGGAAGAGAATACAACCGCTCACCACTGGCTGACCAATACCCAGACCCACCGAGCAGTGATCTAACCCTTCTGGGTAACTTTAGTTGTGTTTTGTACGTGATTTTTTAATAAAGTGAATGTGCTTAATAAAGTGAATCAAGATCCTCAGGCAAAAGCTAGTATTTAAAATGCCAGTGATCTTCTGTACTTATTTTATTTAGGGAGTTAACAAACTCTATGAATAGAATGGCCAGACAAACCACTGTAAAATTTCTATTCCATTACTTTGGAAAATCCTCCCCTTCACCCTCCCTCTCCTAACCACAGCCACACATATATCTACTATTTTGAGGAATGCCAACATTGTTCTCAGTTGTATTTTCCTTGCAATTTTAGTGGTTATAAACTGAATTCTTCATTCCCTGCTCTGGTTCATATTTTTTAACCAAAATCAAACTCATATGTCAATCTCCAATTGACTAATGCATGCGATATAGACTTTAGCAACAAAATTGTGAGCCATATACTGAGAATGATGTAATACTTGATAAAATATCAAATATTTACCAAGCTAAAGGTGGTGGAAATGGCTATCAGTGGCAGCAGCAGATTTGTGAAAGGCAGGAAACATCAGCTAACTTACTTTGTTTTGACAAGAAAATAACTTTTTCAGTCTAAAAAGAATAGTTCTTTACCGCTGCAGGTATACAAAGCATGTTATTTGTGGACAATATGTTGTTAGTTAATGACAAATAGGTCTAAACCCTCCAGTAGTCATAAGTTGCTATAGCTCCACTGAAATTCATATAGCTCTTCTGATTTTCATCATTTAAACATCTGTCCCCACATCCAACAACAAGCAATACTTGTAGCTTGAGCCAACTGATTTTTTTGAAGTCCACGTTGACCTGCAGAGTCTCCTTTTACATGTCCCTGACTGTTTTGACATCCACTACTCTGGAATACCAAATCCGAGCAGAACCCTTCCTAATGAATATGAAATGCATCTGCCGAACTTTTTCTTTACTTATCACCTCGATGATGTTGCCTCCCTCTTTCATGTGTCTCTACCAGCTCCTCATCTGGTGCTGCATCAGGTGTAAACAGCTTGCCACCACTTTCACAGCCTAAGAACAGCTTGTCCTCCTTAGCTGTCCTCCCACAACAAACTTCCTGTTCCCAGTCCTCCCCATCTGCTCCTCCCATATTCCCAAGTCCATCTGCTTCTTATATTATCATTATCTTTTTTTTTTTTTTTGACATGCTGTCCCTGCTGAACAGAGCAGCCTGCTTAAGTTAGTTAGGACTCTTGCCTTTTATGTATATACTCAAGCCATTTTAAGGTTCCTCTCTGATTTATGACTTGCAATTTAAAATAGCCCTTTTTGTTATCCCATTTTGTCCATCTCCTCTGCAATACTTAGGTCTGCAAGGCAGGAATGATGCCTTCCTGAATGTCTAGAAAGCATCTTGACATTTTTTTAATCTGACAATGATAAACAGAAAGTCTTTATGGTGGTAGGAAGAAAAGGCTGGAAATACCCTCATAAATACACTATGAGATGGTACTAGAATTGTCTTAAGAATTTTTTAATTAAAATCTCCTCTCTTCTGTTCTTATTTACTACTTGAAGGCTGAACCTTACGTGAAGCTTCTCCCCTTTACTTGTAGGAGATGGTGTTTGGATAGTCCTATGGTACTAACCCTTTGAGAACTACATACTGCAGGTCTTTCTTCGAAGTGGTGTAATCTGGTAGTGGGAACTTGCGCAGACATTTGCCCAACTAAGAAATTCCCTTTACAGAAGAGAAGACAGGAACTGCCATAAAAAGGGATCTTGCAGAGGAAAGGAGGACACAGCTTAATCACAGAAGAATGCTGACAAACAATAAACCCATTTACAAGTCCCTCCCCCCCCCCCCCCCTTTTTTTTTTTCTTTTTAAACTGATATTTGGCTTTAGTGGGTTTAGTGCCTGTCCAGTGAGTTAAGGAAAAGTTGACTCCAAACATTACATAAAATTAAGTTCTGGCATAGTGATATGGGATACAGGGCACAAATGTTGCTGACAGGAAGGGAAACTGGGGCAAGATCCAAAGTCTCTGAGGAATAACACAGAAGGAGATTTTCACCAGCCAGTCATGAGAATAGGGCCATCAATGGCAATTTGTTTGCCTCTCAGTGATGCAGAGCTGAGCCAGACTTCTGAGATGCATACCCAGTATTTAAGTCTTTTACATGTTTCCCCTGACTTTAACTAGCCTGGAAAACATTTTGTTTAACTCAGCCTTAACACAAAAGGGGCCATGAGATTATCTGGCATTGACATCTGCTAGTTAATTGTCTACTGAATCTTATTATTTATGTTTGATACAAGTGTACCTACTGGAAGTGTTGATTTTGACGTGAAGATATGTAGAGATAGAGAACCTATTACACATTATGATTTTTCATCCAGGAGTAAATCATTGGTTTAAAATATTTTATTTCAGTTTATATATGTCCAGTTTCATTTTCTAGCCATTGGATCTTGAAATACATTGGATCTTGCTAAATTTAAGAATTGGTTAGTGTCTGTGTCTTCTCTTCATGAATGTATTTACACTCTATGAGCCTTCTCAGGTATTCTTAGTTAAAATGAACAAAATGAGGTCTTCAAGTGTATCTCATCTCAATGTAAGAAATCATCTCAAGCCCTGATTTTTATGGATTTACCCCCTACCTCCCCTCCTTAGTTATTCCTGGTTTCCAATCTTCTTTGTAGAAAGTGAACATCAAAACTGTGATCAAATATTCCTTCAGCTCTAGACTGAAGGTTAAAACACACTTCTACTGAATACTCTTCTTTATTTACACTTGCCAAAGATCAAGCTCAATTTAAATTACCTGCATACTCTGACACCTAAATCCCTCCCTATTGCTGCTTTTAAAGACTGTATAGGTCTGTAGTGACCTCTATATATATATCTGTGCAAGCCCCATGATACAGGTCAGTTGGGATTAATATTTATAGATCACCCATGAAAATGCTGAATTGCATTGGACTTAATTCCAATTTGTCAGGGCTCCCACTAGGAAACTTCCAGTCGGTGACTATTCCTCATTGAGAAATTATTTTAAGCTAGATCTTAATCCATTGATACGTATCTCGTTGATATTGGATAGTGCTAAACAAATCAGAAGTCTCATAGAAGTCCAAGATTAATGCATTTGTGCATTTGCTTCCATTAATGAAATATATAATCTCCTCAAAAGATTGAATCGGACGGGGTATGATTGACAAGATCTACTTTCCATAAAAACATGCTGACTGGCAGTAATTATGTTCCTATTCTTGAGTTCTTTATCAGTTCTGTCCTTTATTGGTTTTCCATTATTTTGCCTAGAATAGATGTCACTAACCAGTGTAATTACCTGGGTCATGTAACTTGCCCTTTGTGGGTACTGGCAAATCATTAGCATTCTTCCAGTCTTATTGAATTTCCCCATTATTAGAAGACTATTAAAAATTAACTTCATCAGTCCTGATATATAATCAGCCAGCTCTTCTAGGAATCTGGGCCTGTTACCTTGGGTCACTTGCTTTTGAAGTGTTTATAGCTAACTGATACCACTCAGCATCTTCCCTGACCATGAACTTCACCTGGAATTTTGTGGGGGATTATTTTTCTTGCCTTTTTTTTTTTTTTAACTTTTTTTATTTGATTGGTTGGTTGGTTTGGGGGGTGGGGGGAGTTTGTTTATTATTTGGTTTAAGTTTTCTTTGACAGTTTTTTGCACTGAGCAGCACACAATTTTTATGGATCACAGTCTGCTATTTTTTTCATGAGTTATGTACTGTAATTGTTCTCCTCTCTTGCTGTCTTAATTTTTACCCAGCTAGTGTTTTAATCAAGTTATTGTCTGTCTTTGGATAGAGTTTTGTGGACTTTTGCCATGTGATAAACTTTATCCTAAACAGTTTGATACATTTATTTTTAGTTTGTAATTTTACTTCCCAATCAGTTTTAGCTTGTTTGTTTGTTTGTTTTTTTTGTTTTGGTGGTGATGTGTTTTTTTTTTTTTCCTTTAGGAAGTAAGGCAGGTTGAAGCAATGGTGTATAAATGTCTGAATAACCAAGTATGTCACTCTAACCTCTCCTGCTTGCCATGCAGTATGGCTTTAGCCATGTAGGCTGCACCTGGTGCTAGTTAGCTCAGTTTGCCAGAGGTGATTCTGGATGGATTAGTAGCTCCTGCTCTGGAAGTAGGTATGTACAAAAGTATCTTGAGCTGATCTCTTCTGATCTACTGTGTGCTTCTCAGAATGCCTGTATCTATCTGGAAGTAAATAATTTTTCTCATCACACTGTTATATGGTATGAGGTAATGCAGCTGAAACCAAAGACCTGCTACCAATTTATAATGATCATGTCAGGTTTTTTGGTTGGTTTTTTTTTCATTTAAAACTTGCTCAGACCATTGAAGCGATAATAGTTCTTGTTGAAAAGAAAATAATTAAAAAAAAAAAATTTAAATCAGTGTTAGGCTGGGGCTAGTGGAAGTGGGGATCTTGGCTTAAGGGCATAATAAGAGGATCAATAAATTTTCAGAAAGTGAGCCTTAAAATGGTAATATTGTAACATTTCCCATGACTTTTCAACAGTGCTCTGTAAGGTAGCCCATACTTCATATCCAGATTATTTTACCGGTGGTGTTTTCAGAGATGAAACCCTATCACGGCATTAAGTGAGTTTTTACAATAATAACTCACTTGTAGTGCTACTGCCCATGTGTATGTGGGTAACAGTAAATCCTTATGTCTTCGCCTGCCTGCAGCATTAATAGGAGATACAAACGAATGATTGTCTGTAATAAAAATAAATAACCCATTTGATAGCTTCCAGAGGATGTACAGCTCTTTCGGTTACTGGTTTTGGTTAATGAAATGAAATTGATAAAGGAAAGCCCAGAAAAAAATTATCTTAAGTATATTTTGTACATCCTTTGAACAACAGATCTTTAGACATTAGCTTTGAATAGATTTACAAGAGTCAAAGGTCATAGCTCCTGAAAACAGAGGAAACTATACAAAGAGATTGTGTTTATTTTCAGTCTCTTAAAAAAAATCAAATTAAACCATTCAGTACATAAAGCAGAAGCACTTTGTTATGAGGACCAAGGACTGCAGATATTTTCATCTCACTGGTTGCCATGTATAACAAAACCAGGTGTAGAAAAACTTGTGGCTTTTTTTTCATCATTACTTGCCTTAACAGATTTTTAAAAATATATATATATTGCAGTTTGTTTAAAGAAATACAGTAATTCTCTGGGAACATCTGCCCATAGAGCCTGTACCAGAAACCCCACAGTAGTTTGAAAGAGGAGGCTCTATGCAGTGGTCTCTGTGGAGGAAGTCTGGTAATAGATCTCTACCACCTTCCCAAATGAGTGGCAGCTTTAATCACATGGTTTTTACTGCAGGATAGATGAAGATAGATTTACAAGATAGAGGAAAACCCAGCACTGAGACATTTTTCCATAGATTGAATGCCAACAATTTAAGTGTAAATAACCCTTTTTTAAATTATAAGCAGTTTCAAATTAAGGTTATTTTCCTGAATTGTTGAAAACAAAACATCATCGTTATTTAATGCTGAAGCACAGAATGATTCAAATCCCCTTTCTCACTAGACTGGGCATAGCACTAGCCTCCTTTGGACAGGGTGCAGAGTGGAGACTGGGTCATTGTCACTAGTCTGGTTATGTCAGGATTTTTCTGTGAAGGACTATCCAGGATCATATTTATCCTTTTCATCTATTTCATCTGAATCTTGACCTCTATACTAACTGCCATTTGTCTGGGCTTTTCTGGCTTTACTTCAGTTTAACTAGTTTGTGGTCCTCATTTACTACAGAGAAAAAAAAAAAATTAGTGCCTCTTACAGACCTGCCCTTCATTGTGAATTGTATAGCTGTTCATAATGCTTTTAAATCGTTCCCTTCTTTTTCCTGCTTCAGGACAGTGGCTGCTTATGCCCCTAACTGGCCATAGGATTGTTTGTGGACTTCTTTCACAGCTTCCCCAGAAGGCTTTGAACAGTTTGTTTTATCTGAGTGGCTGATAACTGGATCATTTGGCTCACAGTTTGATGTCAATTACTGTATCTGTGGTTCATCAACTTGTAAGGTAATGGATTCCTCCCACCAAACAGTTGCTTTTGGGAGCATATGGGTGCATATGGGTACATAACCTAAGGAACTAATATCAGAATAAGAGTTAGGTGCTTATTTACAGAGTAAAGCTAAATTGCTTTGAATCAATAGCATTGGAGTTGCTATATTCAGATCTGTACTGAATACGCTTGTGAGTGGAAGTATCCAAGTCCTCTGAGTGCGCTTGGTGTCAGAGACACCTGGAAATTGCAACAGGCAGAGGAGAAAACACAAACAGAATGAATGTGAATAAAAAGGGAAGGAGGAATGGTCACAGTGTTCATAATTTGTGTTCCAATAATGGCAGTAATACATAGATCTTTCGGGTATGAGATTGGGGATCATAGAAAATGCAGTGGTTCCTAGGTAGGCCTGAAAAGCAAGCCTTCTGAAAAGGCTTATGCTCAGCAATTCTGCTGCTTAGCCGTTCGGGTACATGGTGCACTTTTCTTTCATGAGCACAGATACAATGGAACTCCTACAAAATAGATTGTACATACTACAACTTCAAGGGCAGTGTCCACAGGTTCTTTATATGGCATAATTTTAGTCACCAAAGCCAGATGCTGATTTAGAATGTCATTTCTTCTGTATCCAATGGAAAGAAAGAGGCTCACAGCAGTAGCAAAAAAATGGCCAGTGCTTTCCTATGCTCCAGTCTTTCAGTTGTTCTGGTAGAGTTTGCCAGTGTCTCCTTTCAGCTTCAGTTAGGAAAATTTTAATTCTGTTTGAACAATATGACAAACATATAATCTGCAGTTGATATTTAGGTTCATAGTTATTTTCTGCAATTAGGCTTTTGAAATAATGCATTCTGAAGCATCTTGTCCTGAATTTTACTTTCTTTTTACTCTCTATCATGCTTTCTAAAGTCATCCATGAGATAACTGCCCCAAAAGCTGGCTGTACAATCCTTTTGGACAAAGGACTTCCTTAGAGGCACAAGTCAATGGTGTTTGTGGACAGGCCAACAATTTCATACTGGTAAATCTCCAAGGCCTCGATCAGTCATGATGATTGCCTGGCAAAGTTTATCTCTAGATCAGTCTAGCCAGAGCTGCCCCCATGTAAGCAGCTAGCAATGCTTGTGTTTTGTCATGAAGAAATACCTTTTGTAATATATTCACCATTTCCCTGCTCTCACCAATTGCTAGGAATGAGGTCTCATTGGTGGAGTAAAGTGAGGATAGGAGGCAAACTCTGTGCATTGTGGAGTGTTTGAAACACTGTACAAAGCCAGATTTAATTGCTCTCACTTAGTCTAAGGTGACCCTATAGGTATATACCCAGGGCACATTCATAAAGAACAAAAGGTCAAAGAGTCAAAGACTCGGAATAATCAGCCAGCTAAATGAATGGAAAAAAAAGAAAAAAAAGTACTGTTTCCTGTTTTCCCCTTCACTTGGAGATCGGACATTTGCCACCAAGCCACAGATATAATAAAGCAGGGGCCTTGTTTACAGCAAGTACAGCAGAACACTTTCTTTCATAGCTGCTCGACTACAATAATACTTTTTTTTCTTGCATCAGAATAATTGTTTTGTTCAAATACTTCTCTGGGGTATAGCTCTTCCTACACTTTGGGTAGAAACCCACAAATCCAGTATAGGCATCTTTCTTCCTTCCTTCCAGGCTATGCTTTCTTAACAGGGTAGCAGAGAACCTCCCTGGTCTACAAGGAAGCTCTAGAAAGCTATGATTCTACAGACATAGCTATTGGCAAAGTAAATGGTAATGATGTAAAGGGCTGAGTTAATCAGGCTAGAGTTTTGCTTTTGGAAGACAGTGAAAAGTCTGTGAGGAAGAGAGGGATGATATCTGCACTGATGTGTCCAAACATGTCTTGTATCATTAGAACAATAAAGATGTTAATAGCTCTTCCTCTGAGACAGATGTAATCAGTTCCTGTATACGATGTAGCTATTGGATGTCCCATTTTCAATTGAATGTGTCTTGCAGGAGACCTCCAAATATGATGAAGTTATGAAATAAGTAAAATACATACACAAATATCAATATCATTCACTCTAAGTAATTTTTTTTCTCTAGTGCAGTTTATCTGTGTGAGATGCTGGAGAGATGTGCCATCCTGAAAAGGTCTTCAGGATTTTCTGCAAGGCTTTCAGAAAAGTGTGCTTTTCCTTTGTAATTGTGGGTCAAGTAGGAAAATTAGTCTGTGAGGATGGTGACAGAAAGATTACATTTGTACATCTTTGTACATTTTATGCATAGATATTGGGTCCATTTTCTTTTGAAGCTACCTTACAGGGCAGCTATTTTGTGCATATCTCTGCTAAATTTTGAGGAATCCACACTGAACTGACTTAATTGAACATGGTGGGCGAGTATATTTTGCTGTTTATAAATCCAGCTGGTTTTCAAATGTTCTGGGGTCTAGTCTAGCCTTCTAATATAATTATGAAGAAAGGTCAGGCTAAATGTCAGGTGTTGACAAAGTACTGATTGTTTCCACTTTTCAGGCTTCATAAATGTCAAGAGAAAAGAACTCTGCTGTCTTGCCTTATTAAAAAAGAATGTAGTGAATGTAATGTGTCTGAAGAGTATTAGTGTGCCAGCACAGCAAATAGTCTCCTTCCACATCAGGTAGCTCATGGAAGAATGGATGGATATACAGGTTTCTCCATTTTGATTTTATCCTGCATATCCAAAGTAACTCAGAGAACTTGGGTATGTAACTCAAATTCTTTTTCATTCTCATTTTCCATTTCAAGTTTTAGCCTTTCTGCAGAAGTTAACCCACAACTTTGTGTTGTTTTTCTTTTATCTCATCATAATATTTTTTTCCTTTAATTTGCTTGAACAAGTACAAGTACTTCTTGACATCATCTTCAGAATTCCTTGCTTATATGGTTACAGTCACTCAGCTTTTTCTGTTTCTACTAGTTAATGCCTATAGTAACAAGATACCAGTTCCCAGTAGGAATATCCTACAATATGCTTGATCATCTTCATCAATCATCAGATTGTATCCACTAAATAAATACTCAGCATTTGATCTGGAACTCTTGATGTTTGGTGGTCCTAACAGGTAGTAAGAGGGATTTGAAGAGAGTGAAGTACAGTACAGTAACTGTTCTGGAGAATTGCGATATGTGGTTGCACAATGTTACATTATATTTAACCAAATTGGAATATTATTTAATCATTCAAAGCCCGAGGGAGAGATAAGAGAGCATTTCTTTAGAATTGTGGCCCAGAGTTCTAGGTGACCCCCAGGAAGCTACAACAGTATCATTACAACCAAATATCATCTTCTGAGTGTTCAGAAAACTCCAGTGGTAGAAAAGGCAATAAAATAAAGAAGAATGCAAAGAGCTGTGATACATTTAGGCTCTGTCTAGTTGCTGAATGGTGTTATTTGAGACTTTGTTTATTGAAGACATTCCTTTTGGGTTGGGAATGGGAGATCTGTATTCTTATGGAGAGAAAGGTGGGGATATCAAGTGGCTCTAAATGCTTATGTTTATACAACAGAATAAAGTCCATAAGGCCCTTCTAACTACTGCCGCTGCCTCTTGTTAACACTGAAGTATGGTCCTGCAGTCATTCTTGAGTTGCACCACAGCTTCAATCACTGGGCCCTCGCTTGTAGTCAAGCACTGTGTTAGCAAACCTGGTTGAATCAACTCCTAGCCTTGGCCATGTTTTGGCTTCCTCTCCCCTCTTCCATTTCGAATGGCTAGGTTTTAGTTGTGACAACCTGATAAACCCTTTGTCCTTAGATGACACTCCAGTTGCCAGTCCTTTCCTTCCTTATCCATATAGGCCCTTTGTTTCCTGTCTGCTGAATCATTACAGTCAGTGTTTGGTCCTCGTAGATCCATTTTAGCAATCTAGTTACATAGATGTGCACATATGTTTACCTCTGACCTCAGTAAGCAACAGCTGAGAACACCGAATACTTTATTCATAAGTGTATCTGACGTCTATTATAATGTTAATACCAAAACCAAAACAGTATTGGGATAAAACAGAATAGTTGTGCTGTTATGAATTAATATATAGTACAATGTCTGGCTTTTAATGTATTCTGCTCAAATTTGCCTGTTTAGATTTCAGGCAGAGGAAAAGTAGGGAAAATGTTCTCTTCTGGCAGAAAAAAAGCTGTCCGCATTTTAAATACATACATTAAAGGTAGCTGCCATGGATTCCTCTTTCTGTATCTGTAACTCTGTGCCAATTCTTTGTATGACATCTTTGTCACTGCAGCCAGGCACAAAAAGGAATGGATAACATCAATTGCTCTCCATCTGGGAAACTGGTGGCTGCCTACGAGACTTTTTCCATGCCACTTGGGAGACTACAAAAAGCATTCATTTTACATGTAGACCAGCGTAATTGCCACTACATTTATTAGAGGTTAACATTAGTGTTATTTCCTCTATTGCCTGGTTTTACAGAATGCTATGCCCCACTGCTTTTATTAGATCCAAGCAATGGATGAAATAAGCATTATTAAGCTCTAACACTTGAGAAAATTAGTCTTAAGAAAAACAGAAGCAATGCTGGGCAGTTACTTTTCCCTGCTTGCTGGGTGAGGTGCTGTACAACTTTGCAAATTTAATAGTGATTTCATAATGCTTCATGAGAAAAAAAGAAAAGGAAACAAGAGAACAAAAGTCGGTAAAATGCTTGTAGCATCTCTTAAGTCATTGAAAATTTATGTAAAATAGAACAATAGAAAGTTTTTACTGAATATGAAGTTATTTGAATTAAAGAAACACTAATGTGAGTCTTAAAATGTTAACCGACTGTATTTCATTGACATATTTGAGAGTTAAAAACATTTTACTTTGTGGCTGCACACAGGACCTCAAACAACGCTAGTTTAAACAATCAAAGACCCATGTGCTTAGTATAGTTAGCGACTGGTTATAGCGTCACTAGAAATAGGAGCTGAAGAAGTTCCCACACAGTACAGATTTAGCAAGGGTGCATATCCTGTCATCATTACAGAAATCCCCAGAGAGTGGAATTAGAAGAAATATGCCTGGATATACTGGGATACGGTTTGCTGAAGTCACTTCCTAAGCTTGTCACAGATCTCATATATTTCTGGCATATATACACAGCTCTCTCTTCCTGCTCCTCACCTATAGGGTTCAAATAATGCTGTTTCTTACCATACTGTTCTAAAGTGAGTTTGATGAATTATGGGAATTATGAAATTGAAGACTAAAACACAGGGGTTGTAAAAGTGCTAATGACCATGGACCTTTTTGAGCCCAGTTGTTCTGTGAGTTGAAATACAGTATAAAGTTATGAATACAATGTCAGATTTTTTTTTTCTGAATTTAAACTTGTTTTAGATTCTTCAAAATTCTTTTTGACTGCAGCTAAAAGTAAAAAAAATTAAAAAAAAAATTATTTTATTTCTTATTTGTCTTTGTCCATTTGCCATCACCCACCTCCACACCCTCAGGACTGTAAATTTGGACATCATCTGACTTTAAGCTTCAGGTTAAATTCCACTTTCTTCCATCTGAGTTAAGTGTATATCTAAGTGCTCTTTGAAATAGTCTTTTTTTTATAATTTCTTAATAGGGATTTTTGGTACAGTGACCTGAAGAACAGTGAGGAGGAATGAAAAATATCTGGGGGGAGGGAGTATTGTTCTAAGGCCACAAGTATTACCAGGAGGAAGTAGAAACAAGAGAACCGATGTACTGGAGAATGTTTATTAAACACACACATGCATGCCAACCAGCTAACTTCTAATTACTGGCGTTTTTCTAAAAGCTGATATAATCTGCCTTATAGAGCTATCCCAGTACTGAACAGTTTTGGAAATAGAAGTGATGATCTCAATGGTCTTTCCTATCTCTAATTATTGAGTCTATATTTTATTCCATATTGGATCTTTTTTTTGTAGCTAATTGCTGGTGATAAAGGTATGTGTCATTGCTTGAAATGAAAATGCAACTTTAGATCCATATGAAAAAAAAACCACAAAAACCCTCTAAAAGTTGACGTTGAAGGATTCTGAAAGACTTTTATAGTGTAATTTCTGCGGGAGCAATTATGGTAGAGAGCACGCCCTTGAAACACAAATTCTATAAACATGTATTATTGCCTTTCTTTTTTTCTAAACTTCTAAAATATTCAGTGACCCAACTAATTTACTTTCAGAATATTCAGCTTTTCCTTACTTTGTTAACTATCTCTTCAGTAGCTTAATTGAGTAGTTTAAGCCAATAAATTACCCTTCAACATTTCTGTCTGAAAGCTCAGTCAGTATCCAAAACAACCTTGTCATTAATGAACACTTTCTCAAACAAAAGAAAGGAAGGCAGTGGATCTGAACTGGAGAAGTTGTTTGGTTCCCTTATTCTAAACACATTAGTACAGTGTATTTCCCCACTTATGTAGGCTTTTGTATGGTGAGCATGTGACTGTTTAAATGTCCCAGCAGGGCACCCGGAGACTGCAAAAGGAAAAAAAAAAAAAAAAAAATGGAAGAAAGAAAGAAAAAGAAAAGAAAATTGTTTGGAACAATTTGCATTAGTTCAAGGGCAATGTTAAGCATTTTACAGCTGGTTTATTGCTATTCTTGTGCTGTTTAAACTGTCTTTCATGTCAAAAGTCCTTTCCTGCTTACAAATCATCAGGAAGAATTGCGGCCACCACGCAGTTCGCTTAAGCTCCGCCAGGGGTTCTGGCCCTTTGATCACAGATATCGTTTGCAATTGAGTTAAAAATAGGGAGCTGCTGAGATAAGCCGAGGCTGTGACAGGAGACCAGCTTTTCTTTTTCTTCTGGACTTTGTTCGCTCCTTCTCTAATATGGGAACATGTAACCTTGGCACAGAAGGAGTAGTGTTACGGCTTTAGGAGATGCATTTAAAGAAGTTGAGGATGTTATTAAAGAGCTCAGCCCCTTGTGAATGCAGTCCAGCTTTACAAGATTCCTGGGTTCAAAAGCAGACTCTTAAACTAGGGTCTTGCTATATAAAATTAACAAACTTAAGCCTGCATCAGTCTTTGAGGTAGATTCAGCTCAATGCCAAGATTTTAGCACCTCTCAGCTCTCTTTAGTGAGGAGAAAATTCTATTTAAAACTGAAGATCAATTCCTCAGTAATGCTATTAAAATTGTCAAAGAACCCTATGCTCATTCAAGTTGAAATTCTGGTTGACATTGGTGGGCATGAGAAAAAGTCTGAAGTAAGTGGATATATTGTGAGGAAAAAATCTCAAGAACAGTGTATGTTCTTTGCTGCTGTAGGTGGATGAGGAAAATGTTTTCTTGAGCAGTTTTTATCTGTACAACCTGAAGAAGAAAGGACTTCACCACAAGTGAGGTTAATACTAACCCCTCCTCTCCTGCAAAAAAAAAAGAAAAACCCAAAAAATTTTATTTTTGTGTCATTGCCTTTTTAAGTTATACTATTACCTCCTTTTGGAAACATCCAGGTTTAGGGTGAGGAGGTCTTTAATTTAAACTGAAAGTTTCTGTCCTTAAAAAAAATCCAAGTAATCTAGGACATAGTACACATAGAGATTGCACAGAACACATATGGACTACCTTTCTTAATAATATTTATTTGTTTGATTATGTTGCTTTGGAAGCAAAGTCATGAACCAGAGACCTGTTGGGCTCAATGCAAACCCAGAAAAACTAATAATGAAAAAAGAGTTTGTGCAGGCTTTTTGTAACTGACAAAAGAAATTCAGGGAGAGGCAGAGCAGCTGGCACAGCACATCAGCAATCTTTGTTTTTAGCTGTCTTCGTGGCAAAAGAGGTGTTTCAAAAGGGATTTGAATGTGGATGCAGAGGCAGCTTTACAACCATTTTTTGCAAGACGTACAGCTTATATTTCATTTGATAGAGAACAGGAAGGCAAAATACTTACATAAAAGTGCAGTATCGTTACAGTTATGATTTTAAAAGGATGCCAGGGAGGAAAGATTTGCAGGGAGAAGCAGATTTTATCAGTTGGATAGATTTATTTCAGCAAAAGAAACCTCACAAGATCTTAAGACAGGCTTTTGCACCTGGATGGTTGTTGGGTTTGTGTTTTGATTTTCCTTTTTTCCCCCAACATAGCACTTGGTATAATAGAAGATGTTACTTTCCCCACAAACTGTTTCTTGTTCATAGAGACAACTTACATAGCCTATGAAATAGGCTACTGATAGGATAGTGCTGAATTTTGGTTTTACTTATGCGCTGGTTGGTAATGTAAGAGAACCTTGCTGTTCCCTGAGTAAAAGTAATCACTGTGTGTTCTTGTCCTCCCAAATAAATGGGGATGGCAGTAGTTCAATTTGTGAGTTTTGCTGTACACAGTCACATAGGAGCTGTGATCTCAATTAAGTAATTTCATAAGAACATGATATTTTATACTATCAGGAAATGGTGAAGTTGGAGAGAAAAACAAATCGGACTTGAATTTTATGTGCAGTTGTTCCATTGCTACAGAGCTGCCTCAGTGTATGCAATATTAACAGGTAAGAACTTTTACTGCTGTGTTTTTCATTTGGGAGTATTTTAGTCGTGTATAGACTACTGGTAGTAAAAAAAAATAATCACTGGTAAATGTGGAGAAAAAGTTGGTGGGAGGATGTTTCCACCACTCTCCCCTTCTTTTCTGGTAACAAGTTTTTTTCTGGATACTTTTACTGGTATGTATCTTGACAGAAAAAAAAGCATCAAATGGCTCATTTATCTTTGTAACAAAAGACACATTTTTCCCCTCCCTGTGTTCCAACTATTTGTTTAAGGTTTACTGTTGTCGTGGTTTAAACCCAGTCAGGTAACTCATTCACTCACTTTCCTCCTTCTTTCCCTCCCCCTACTCCTGGAGGGATGGAGAGGAGAATCGAAAAGAATGCAACTCCCACGGGTTGAGATAAAAACTGTTTAGTAACTAAGGTATAACACAAATCACTACTGCTACCACCAATAATAACAATGATAAAGGAAATAACAAGGGAAGAGAATAAAACCCCTCAGCACCAGCCAACCGATAACTGCCCCCCCCCCCCCCCCCCCCCCCCAGCCCGACCAAGCACCGACTGATACCTCCTCCAACCCTCCAGTCTCCCAGCCCTTCCGGCTAACTCCCAGTTACCTCCTGGGCATGACGTGCTGTGGTATGGAATACCTCCTTGGCTAGCTTGGGTCAGGTGTCCTGTCTCTGCTTCCTCCTGGCTTCCCCTCCTCCCTGGCAGAGCATGAGGCTCACAAAGTCCTTGGCCAAACCAAAACATCCTTGTTATCAGCTCTGTTCCCAGGCCGAAAGTCAAAACGCTGCACTGCACCAGCTACCAAGAAGGAGAAAAATGACTGCTACTGCTGAACCCAGGACAACTGTCTATAAAGTAAAAGGAGAACCTTTATATTTTTTTTAAAAAGCAAGAAATATGAGTGTTAATAGTCACAATGAAGGGCAGTTTTTGAGCTCTGCCTTACTTTGTGCTCTATTACCATGTAGGTACCATGTTACCCTGTGAAACTCAGGTGGGCAATTAGTCTCAGTCCTAAGAACAGAACTAAGGCAACCACCATCACAAAGATGATGCAGCAAAATAAGGTGGAATAAAAAGCATTGTTTTTTCATGAGCAAGATGTGTGATATAGACCAAGACAGCACGGTGAAGCAGGGCTCCAGGGGACAGATGGGATCACTTAGGTAGTTGGAAAGGAAAAGTGAAAACCTGACCAGGTGTCCGTCACTACATCTTTAAATTTACTGTCCTTGGTGTCTCCCATAATAAATGGGGAAATGCGGGAATTTGTACTATAGGACAGCTGACTCTATAGCGTGGTTGGCACTGAAGTGAGTGTCTAAAGCAGGTCAGGTGAACCACATATGAAAAGTTCTTGTCTCTCTTAATTGACCCTGAAGAGAGCTGGTGCAGTTACCTAAGACTATGTGGTATGAATTACAGTCACCCACACCAGAGGATGGGAGTTTTGCCTCCTGTGGTAGATATAGCACAGGGTATGGGCTTAATATGGTTTCCATGAAGAGTTAGGGCACGCACTTCAATTTTGCCCTGGCTCTGCTACCCTGAATGACTGGAGGTACTGTCCTTGGCCTGGGGAAGGAGGCAAGCCAGAAGACTGCTGTCTGCTGAGAAACTCTTGATCCCTGAACTGACCCTTTATATTCATTACTCTTTAATATAAAACATAATACAGTCAATGGTCATAACATGCAACCAAAATTCTATATTGCGGACAATCAGAACACTCATTAGATACAATTATCATATGGCTGACGCTAATTATACAGCTCATCTGCTAATTAGGCATGAGTCCTGTAACTTCCTTCTAACTGCAGTGGGGCTACTGCAATTTGTATTAGAAGCCACTTAACAGTCATCGTTGATTGTCCTTGAGACAAATGTGAACAAAATTGCTATGCTTTTGAGGCAAAATAGGAATGTCTTTTACTTGTTTCTATCTCCAGTCTCCTGTTCAAGCTGGGAGAAAGTCTCCTCATTACTCAGCAAGATTAGGATACTCTTAGGAAAGAAGCTTTTTGTGTGCGTGTCTGTGTCTTTGAAAGAGATTTTCTCACATGGCCTTGAATTTAAGAAATTTGTGGTTCTAAACTAAATTCTGTGGCTGTGGAAGGCAGTTTCCACTGTAGCCCTGTAGTGCCTAATTTGTAAGCCTGACCTGCTGCGTGTGTAGGCTTTTGAAATGGGAAAAATAACACAATTAGAGATGTTAGGTAGGCATCCCTGTTTGAAAGGAGATGTAGGCTCTACATTTGAGCCCCAAATATTAATACAACAGTAGGGGAAAAAAAAGAAAAGTTTTGTTAATTGATAAAACCAGCTTTCCTCCTCCTAACCCTTTAAAAAGTGTTGTTAGAAGTTGGTCTTGCTTATAATTTACTGGTTAGAATCATCACCTCCAGTGAAATAGCTTAGCTGTAATGAGATTGAAAACAGTAAATCCTAATATATTGCCTTTTGTACCTGCATTTGTTTCCATGTTTGGTGTATTTACATACTCAGTTTCTAGCATAGTACGAAGGTATATGTAGTGACATCTATGGCAGAAATGACATTACCTCTTTGTGTAAGGGATAGCATAAAAACAATATCCAGAATTGTTTTAAATTTCTTTCTGATGATCTGTGTCTTGGGGAGGGAAGATAGGGGAGTGATAGGAAAAACCCTTTGAAAAGAATAGAAAATCCATTTGCACAGGTGTCTGGAAAATCAGTTTCCTCCCAAGCTGTCATAAAACTTTTGAAGAAATCATTATATTACCTTTTAATCCCCTAGTGCCAGCAGTTGCCTGTGTGACCAGACATTGCCAGCAATGGTCTGAGTGTCTGACAATCTCTCCTCAGTGTCCACATGTTAATTAGACTTGCTCCTGTGGAGAAGCACATTCATGTGCACAGAAACACATGCATTTTTTGCTTTTCAGATTTTGACAGAGACTATGAATTGCAGGTATTAATAGGACCTGTCAAACAGCATGGAATACAATTTACTTCCTTTTTGGCATTAAGTATATCCTGTCCCTATAGTGAGGAAGTACTACTGCAAAAACGTTGGTGTTAGCATTGCTTGTGATAGCCCATTCCCCAAGAAACTGGGATATACAGCCTTCCTTTCTTCTTTTGCAAGGCAGTATAAACTGGCTATTATTCCAGTATTTTTTTAAATAATTACATAATATTTATTTCATATACCTATGTCTGTATAAATGTATTAAAAATCTCTGATGTCATAATCCATGGCATTAGTCTTGCTTATGTCAAACGTAGTGTGCTCTATGGATAAACGTGTGTCACACATGCTGTTACTATCACTTCTACATACAGAATTTTACTGCTGGGAAAAAGAAACAGTGGAATGTAGTAGTGGCAGATTCACAATGCTAGTGTGTGGAGGATTAGTCTACAAGGAAGTGTTCTAGGTGGATAATAATCCTGTGTTTTGCATGCATTTTATATGTTAAAATGCTGTCAGAGGACTGAATGCTCTGACTACGACTCTCAGCTATCTACAGGTGAATCTCTATCCCTCATTTGTTCAAGTAACTGTACAGAAGTTGAGATGCTACTCACCTAAGTAACATTAAAAAAAATATTTCTTATGTTGTGTAAATGTTTAATTATTAAACCAGTACAGGTACTAATGTAGTGGAGATACTATGTAGTTAATATAATATCCCTTGCAAACAATGCTATCTTTGTAGTCTTTATGCTGAATACTCAAACCCATGCAACTCAGTAACGAGGTTTTGTTTTAATTGCTAAGAAAATCTGGAAAAGTTCTTGTTGAGGTTGTGTCTTCATATAAGACATTTCATTGGGCACCTTTGGGTAGGAAGTGGTGAGCCAGACTGATTGCTTAAGCCTCAGCCACTGAAATCATAATTGTGTGTGCTGGTGACCCTGGGATTAGGATAAGAAAAAGAAACTCCCTCAGTTTTTCAGGTCATGTTGGTGTTAAGATTTGTTAGATGATTTTCCTGTTGCAAAAATGGCATCTCCCCACCCTTTTTTTTTCTTTTTATGATTCCTGTATAAGAGTGATGCAGATGCTGTCTGAGCTTTGTTTACCCTGCCACAGACAAAGCTGATGTGCCCAAAGTCAACTAAGTAACCTCTCAAAGCCACTTAAATGTGCATTATCTCAGAGAGGTGAGCAGGTAATTGGCTTTCTTCTGGTAGTAAGTGGAGTTATGTTAAATGTGGGCCTGAGGGGACCCCTTGTTTTGGGTTGTAGTTTATTATTAGGTGAGGAAATTACTGGACACCTCCAGCTGCCATTAATCAGTCGTGGAGTCTGACTGGAGCCAAGCGAGAGGCCTGTGGGTGGATGCCGCTGAATGGCAGGGAAATACAATGAGACAGAGACAAATGTATTCCAGCTTAGCAGCACTAAACTCTGCCCTTTCACAGTCCTTAACATGCATGTTCAAATTGATTTAGTCTGTTTACCCCCTCAGCCTAACCATCTATTTCCACTGAAGACTGACAGTTTTATGTGTTGCTACCACGTTATTGTGTGTTGCTGTGCTGCCAGTAGCTATAGTATTTCAGAAGGGCTCACTTCCAGACATAAAGGGAGAAGGGGGTTGGGAGCTTGAGTCCTTTAATTCCTTTATAAAGGGTGCAAAACATGTTGAGCATGACACAAATTCTCTCCTGCTCTCTCATTCTTTTATTCCGTTCTTTCTTCCCCCTTCCCCCTCTGATTTACTTATTCATTTATTCATTGATTTTGGGTCAACATATGCCATGAGTAAGCCTAAAATGAACTTGCATGCTTCAGAAACACATCTGTCATGTGATGTGTCTGGCTTATTCCTCTTTCCTGCTTTAGTTTACAAACATGCCATTCTTTTAGGTCTTTGGTATGTGAGCGAGAGGCTGCTAGAGGTGGATGCCACTCAAGCAAGGAGGAGCACAGGTAGCAAAACCATGAGCTCCAGTTGAATCCCGAACCTACTCAGGTCCATTGCTGCTGCTCAGCTGGGAGGTCAGCATATTGAGGTTGCAGGGAAAGCTGAACTTTTTTATCATGCACATTCACAAAATGGATGTGCAGGGAAACAGAAGTGAGGAGCTGGTTTTAGTTTTGCAGTTTTTGTGATAAAAAGCATCAGTTTTTTATCTGAAAGACTAATTTCAAAGTTAAGATTTCACTTCTTGTGCTGGCAAATTCCTCATGCCACAGTTTGAGGTCTGAGAGTCTAGATAGCACTGGTAAATGTATAGAGGGAGAGCCAGGATGTGGCTGTCTTCCCAGAGGATGATCTGTACTTGGCTAGTTGTTTTATATTGATGCTTTGTTTGACTCAAATGCAGGAAGCTAGTAAACACCAAAGAGAAAGAAGTGGCAGACAGAAAGTGAATTAGTGATTAGGATTGTCCTCTGGGGTTCACTTAGGTCTGTGTTATGAATTCCCAAGTTCAGAGGGTTAGTGCTCTGAGGTGGTTTTCTATCTTCTCATTTGTAAGGTTTCTTGCTCTGTCTCCAAATTGTTTTCTTTCCAGGTGATGCCTCTTTACATTTTCTCTGGCAGAAGATTGCCTGTCAATATGGAGGATTGTTGGAGCTTCCCTGTGCATTGCCTGACTTTGTTTCTGTGAAATCATAACATGTTCAGAAACTGAAAACGAAAGCAAAAAGTACTTATATACACAAAATGCTGGTTTCTGAGCTGAGGCTGATTCATGTGCACATTAAGGCATGCCAGGCCCTGTATGCCTACGACAGACAGATCCTCTGTGTTCTGCTTTGCATTGAAACATCTGCAGAAATGCTGCAGTATCTTCAAGACAGGTTTGAATTATAAATAATTTAGCAAAATTATTTAGATAAATTATTAATAAAGTAACGCAATAAGCAGAACAGTCATAATCCACAGTGCTACGTATGCAGAGCATATATCCCTTGTAATAGTCTTGTCTTTGTAGGAGAGAGGATGTCTTAAGATCTCCTTCAAAACTACCTTTTGCAAGCAAAGGATTTTGACTGAGTCTTGTAACAGTTTGCATCATTTCATAGCATCTTACATTACATGGATGACTGCGTTAGAGGCCTCCTTCTTCAATGTGATACTTTCCAGCACTTTGCCTTACAAAAGCTAATGCTGTGACTAAACTATCCTAAACCTTAGGTTTCCAAATATCAATCATTTTTTTTTTATTATTTATTTATTTTAAAGTGAGTGTATATTTATTAGTACATAATTAAGGCATTAACAGCAAACCAAAACCATTTCAGCTGTAGCAATCTCCTTTTTGGGGACAAGGGAGAAATGGAGGCAGGTGCTGAAGTGACAGTGAGGAAAATTTCTGTTTTGGTGGATACAGACATTCTCCACACTATATTTCTGTCCTCTTTTCAAAATGACATTTTTACTCTGTTCACCACTTGCATTTATGCAGGACCTGTGGTTTAAAGTGGGTTTTCCTGAATATTCTTTGCCTGTGGTCATATTCTATCCATGGATAATAGAGTCACTGTTTACAAAACCTGGCTGCATGGCTCTGGAGGGGAATACATAGGAAGAAGTTGATGTGGCCTGTGAAAGCTGCTGTCAAGTCCCTAATGCCATAAACACTGATCAGTAAGATCAGGGAAAGCTCAGAGGTCAAAGGGTTGCTAGTTCCTCTCCCCATAGTAGAACGTCAGCTTTCACAAAACCAGCTTTTCCCTGTCATTCTTCTTAATAACTAGTTTGGTTAGATTTCATTGTGTGCCAGGACAGCCATCGGCTCCTAGTCCTTCCCTAAGCTGGGCATGTACAGTGACCAGTTCCGGCCAGAGATTTTCTGGGTGTCTCAAATTGACCATATTTACTTTCTGTCTCTTTTCCCTTGCTGCCCTTTCCAGCTTCCTCTTACTGGTGGTTCTCATCTCTGACTTTCAATCACTGATTTGATGCTGGTCATTACCACTGTATTTCTGAAATGTGCTTTTGAACATACAGCTACACTGAATTAGAGTGCCTTGAGCTCTGTATATAGTATGTACAGTTCTCTTCAAATGTTTTATAACATTTTCCATTCCCTGTTGTGACTCAAGTTCTTGTTTCACTAGAAGTGGAGTTCACACTGCAGTTTTTAATGGTTCTTTTTCCTTGCACATAGTGCTGAGTAGTGCAGTCAGCATCTTTAAATTTTCCTCTCAAAACATGAGTTGTGAAGTGAAAGAATCTGTTCAGTCTGCTTCCACTGAAATACTGCTATGTAAAAGTAACTCTTCAAATGAATAATAATTGAAAACATAGAAAATATTTTGTTTTTGAGGAGTATATCTAACACTAAGATTTACTGTTCATATAATTGCCTGATGTCATTACTTTTTCATCATTAAAAATCAGAAAAAGAGATCCAACTCTTTTGTAAATGGAAAGATACTTTTTTAAAACAATGTGCCTCTCTGGAGAATTTATAAAATGGTGATGCACTATTTAAAAATATAAATTGCTCCTGTAAACATACCCAAGAATTTATTTTAAATTGGTTTCTATTCAAAAGGATGCAATATTGCTTGATATCCCAGCTTAGAATTCTACAAAAACTTACCCACATATTGAGATTTAAGAGCTTGACTGGAAAGGGCAGTGCTGTAGGAACAGCTTCATCACATTTAATTTAAAAGCTGCCTTTTCTGAAGTGGAAGAGCAAAGCAAAGTGTCTCCAACATCTTCCACCATAACAGCAAAGGTGAAGAATATCAAAGCAAATAATTATCATCATATTGCTAAATGCTCAGTGCCCAGAAAATTTAATTCAGGGCCTTTCCCTAACTCTTCCTATCTTCAGCTTGTTCCTGTAAACACACAGGCAACTGCATGCTATAACGTAAGAAATAAATATTAATTTTTGTAATGTAAAACAGATTTTTGATGACTTACCTGTAAAATTGCCTTACCCAGTGAATTTTAAACAGCTGTCCTATACTTCCTTTTCACTCAGCTGTTTTTCCTTCTGAAGGTACTTAAACAATATCTTGAGGGTGTTTCCTTTTAATGAGGCAATTATACCCATATCCTGGGCTAAATAAACTTGAGGCCAAAGGCCTAGGTGTTTATTAGCAGAGGATGTGGTTATTAAGAAATTTAACTCGAGGAAGCACCCTCGAGTTATTATTTTACTGACATTTCTAATGATTATGCATTTGAGAAATAATTGGTTGAAAAATAATACTTATACTTTTAAGAGGGCAGGTGAAGCAGAAGGTAATTTATAGGCTGGCTCATAGCAAACAGAGCTTCTATCAGTCTGCTACCTTCTGAAACTGGTAATGGTATGAGAGGAAGGATGATCAGTATGCTTTCAGATGTTGTTGCCTTGGGCACTTCAGGTCAGCATGCCACTCTCCTTAATGCAAGGAAGCCCACGGAAGTTTTGGTTTTCAATTCAAAGCCAGTTAGGTCATGCATCCTTTTAAGAGACTGCAGTTATTTGTCAACAGCAGAGGTAGCACAAGCACCTGAATTTGTGAAATTTGCATATTGTTAGCTCTAATAAGTCATGATTGGCATCCTAATCCTCTTTAGTAAGGGAGTTTTGCCCCCAAAGGAGCAATAATAATGAGCTTAGCTCTTAGAAAAAAACTGGTTCTCATCTCTGGATCTTAATTGGTTTTGCAGAGATGGACAGAGTAGCAGAGACAAAGGGAACTTAAAGAGCATGCCAAGTTCTGGTCATAAGTAAACAGTGGTTTGAAGAAAGACTATGGACTCTAAGTCTGGTGTTCCAGTCATGTTGCTTCCTCTGCCTCCTAATACCCTTGTTCTTCAAATATTTGTGCTACATGAACAGATTGAGAGGCCTTGGCTCCACTTACCAGGCCTCTACTGCTGCAGATAGAGTTTCATTTACAACACTTTTAATTTTGTGTGATGCAAATACTGGCAGAATGGAAATGTACTGATGTGAATGTGCAAATTACTCACAAACTCAAAGCTAAGTATGTATGCATGTGTTTGCAAGACTGGATCTGGGAGAGACCAAATTATACTATTTAGTTGCATTCATATGAAATCAACAGCCATCTAAAATCCCATCAGATTCCCGTTATTGCTACAGAACAGAAACTTACTGGATTTAAATATATAAAAAGAAGGTGATTTGGTGAATTGACAAGGCTCTACTGTTCTTTGTTTAGCTCAGAAATTGTAGCCAAGTGTTTTGAAATTAACTAGCATCTGTGATCCAAATTTTTGCCAAACTTAATACCTTCCAGTAAAAATATGGCAGTGACTGATTGCTATGCTGGCAGCTTAAGTTGAGTATAGGATGCTAAGTTTCTCATGTCAGAAGAAAACCAAAGAATACAATGGTTAGTTATGTTTTGCCTACAATTAGCAGAATAAACATCTTAGTAGTCAGAGAAGACACAAACAGATGTTCTAATTGCACATCTGTGAGAAACTGATACTTGCTAGTTTCACTGTAGCTTGACCTCTGTACCTTGGGAAGTTTGAGTCCCACAGTATTTAGATGATTTATTGATCTGGATGCAATGAATATTGCAGAAACAAGCTGTATTTCTAAGTAGTTAAATACATGCTCATTCATGTTTCAACGGAATCCACGCTCTGCTTTAATCAGACTGGAGATATCAACAGTGTTCACTGTATCCTTGAATGAGTGGGAGGAAAGACGAAAAATGCAGAGGATGTGATACTGGGAAACTAAAGGAATGTGGAAAAAAAGGAAACTGGTTCCAGTAGTTCCATCTTTCTCTCTCGGCTTCTAAAAAGATTTTGTGAGATGGAGCAAAGAAAAGCAAATTCAGATTTCTTTTTTTCTTTTTGTAGCAATAAAAAAAACAAACAGCCCTCATTCCCTACACTGAAGATTAATTCTGTATCACAGTTCTCTATCAAAAAACTAGACAAAAGCTTTATAATACATATGGAGCTTTTACATAAGTAACAATTAATGTTGACAGGTTTTCATTACAAGTTTCATGCATAGCAAATAATTAATATCAAGTGTCTTTAGGACCAGATGCAATATAGAAGACTGCAAAATAATATCCTTACCTCTATACTGAAAATACTACCACAGTAGATTTGTCTGTGGTTTTGTTCTTGTTTTGTTTTGGTTTGTTCGTTTGTTTTGTGTTGGTTTGGGTTTTTTTTAGAGTATTTGTTTGCATTATTTTTTGTAATTATGCCTTTGACACAGGAAATGCTCACTAGTGTGTGCAGCTTTGGGCATTTTAGGAGTTCTACTGAAGTCAGTACTTAATGTCAGACATGGGAAGACTCCAGTCCCAAACCCAGTGCTGGTTGTAAGGATTATGTTATTTAGCTACCTACTTATATGTCCCTGCCAACAACGGTTACACCACGTTGAGCTGCAGTACAGCAAAATTCTGTTTTTAAATGCACTAATTTTTATATACATCTGTCTGAAACCTGTGCAGAGCAATAAACAAATGGCATGCAGCTGGATTTGTGCAACCTGCTAGAGATCACTGTGGTTTTTTTGAAGGTTTTGTTGGGTTTGTTTGGTTTTGCTTTGTTTTTCTTTTTTTCTGATGTGTCAAACAAACCTGAAATTTATTTTGCTAAAGGAAAGTGAGATTGAGTGGATAACAAACCCGTTCCTGTAGAAGAATGGATGGCTCTTTCCAGCTAGGAGCAAAATATCTGTAATCAATATGGAAGCACCCAGAGCACATTCTCCTCCTCTGTGTCTCACCTCTGGCCAGCTGCATGATGCTGTCCTTGTTTCCATGTGCTCAAGGCTGCAGTCTGGCGGCTCATTAGGAAAACTCTTAATGCCTAGGAAGAAAGTGAACTGAGAGAGTAAAATGTTAAGAAGAGCAGAGGGAAGATACCAAGAAAGTGGGGAGAAGAGATAAGAAGTGGAAGCGCCGAGCAAAGTAAATCATTAGTTCTGGGCCTCCTGCTGAGGGTAACACTGGCCTATTTTGCTGGGATCTGGATGGTGACTACAACCAGGGAAAAGAGTTGTCCTAGCACTAGCTCTCTGTGGTGGTTTGGAGATTGCTGAGGGGTGGAAACATAGAAAGGAGTGATCATCTGAAGCAGTCACTTCAAATAATCAGTTGGTGCATCAGCGATGATTAGATCTTTAGCCAGCTCTGGACTCTTCTACTTGGCAGGCTGGGAGACGGATGTTTGTTTCACAGAAGACAGATTTCTTTGACAGAAAGTTATAATGCTTTTTCTAGGCTTTAAATCCAACTGACAGCTAAGGAGACCCCTAGTTAGTATTAGAAGAGATTGCCATTAAAATACTACGGTACCATATCTAAAATACAAAGAATCAATAATCACATCAATAAATAAATCACAAAATCAGTAGGAAAACACACACATGCATTCATGCATGTGTAGCATGTATAATTCTCTGTCCAAAGGATGAATCCATTAATGACAGGACTGTTAAATAGCGAGCATTGGCACGGTACTTTCTATTTATTATTCCTTTCATATAATTTTTACACCTTTATGCTCTGCCTTGCAGTTTTCAGATTATTTCTATGGTGCTTTATGGTTTCTGAAGTATTTTGCAGCACATGAAATATTTGAATTAGAAGGCAAATCATTCTTTGGTATATATTTGGGGATCTGATGTAAGGCTTTTAAATTTCTACTTATCTTTTATTAAGGTTACTATGAGGGCATCCTCCAGGTTTTTTAGTTAACTGGTGTACAACAAACAGATTTCATACCTGATGTATGTTGTGTCTATGTTTTATCTGGAGTTATTGTAAGACAGTGTTTATTGAGGAAATCATTGCAGAGTTCATATACATGATTTTAACAGCACAGTTTCCCTTTCCCTTTTGGTGATTTATATATATATGTCAAATGTAAAATATATGACTCCCAAAAAAGCAGCTACAAAACACAAGACTGTGGTCATAATAACACAAGTCCAGTGTCAAAGAAAGATTGTATTTTAGGACTTTTACACCATTGTCATGAAATATTGCTTAATATAAAACTAACTGAAAGTCAAATGTTATTTTGCAAGAGAAAGGGAAAGTAACTTGCTGTTCTTAAAGTTCCTTTGGTAATAGGATGATGTTACATGCAAACCTTGTGACAAGGCACTGTTAAGGCTAAAAAAAAATTAAAAAATTCCAAAATGAAAAAGAGATCATGCAGCTATCCAATTTTAAGGCAAGTTTGTCTGTTAGTTGAAAGCCTTCATTTAACTTTGTTAGTATGTGAATGATTCTCAGTCTGGAGAATCAAAGTCTGTTTGTCCTACAGCATAGACATAATGAGAAGACAACTTATAAAATTTTGATGGTTATAGGTTAAAAAGGATCTTGACTTCAGGAAGAACAGGTCCAGAATTACTAAAAATTATTGTACTTTTCAGTGTACAGCAGTTTATCAGAGCAACAGCTTTTTTATATGCAGTCTAGTCTTAAATATGAGCAATGAGATGATCTTCTTGTCTGTAGCTGTGAAGGAAAATAAACAATTATTCTGAGTTTGTAGGACAAAAATGATGCACATACTGAGTTGTTGATAGTATGAGGAGCTTGCTGTAAATACAGTACAGGTCTTACTGCTCTCGGCTCTTAAAAATAACTTTTACACTCTAGCAAGGACTAGGATATTTACTGAAACCTGTGCTAATGAAATGATGGAAACCTGATGCAATGAAAATCAAACCTTTTTATTACTGTGGTCAGTGAGAATCTGTGACTGGTCACTACGTGACAATTCTTAAGATGCCCACAAAATAATAGTGGGGTTGATCTTGTACAAGCCAGCATATATGGACATTAAAAAAAAAAAAAAAAGTAAAAATCTTCAACGTATGTAGTCTGGAAGAGACACAGAGATAATGTCAACTTTAATTACTGCTTTCTTCTGAACACAGGGAATAGGCCAAAGGGCATGAATGGAAATTAAAGAAAAATGGAAAACAGATGGTAGGAAGCATGCTACAGGAACTGGAATACAGGCATCACTGTGCATAATTTACCAAAAAGAAAAGGGGCCTTACGAGTTATTTTGTTCCATTTTCAACATCATCATCTTATGGTTTATTTCACAACAATCTTATTACTAAATCAAGTCCCATTGATAGCAGCCACTGTATTGTTGCCAGAATTCAAAATTCTCCTTTTATAAGACATCTTTGAAATACAGGTCAAGCAAAATTGGATGCTGAAAGATAGACACATAAATTAATAGCGTGAAATTCAAAAGTGCTGCACACCAAAGTCACCATATATTTCAGGGGGTACTGTTTGAATACTCGCTGTTTTGGAAAAGGTTGACATTGATTTAAATGCTTCAGTGCGGGATTAGGAGCCTAATTTTAGTAAGAATTTTTTAAATAAATCACATCAATATTTATGATGATAGATTGCAAAGTGCTTTTGCTTTGTTTTAGAGGCTTTCATCTGGACAGGAAATAATTTAGTCCAGACAGTTTCTTTCGTTTTACAGCACACTTCTCAAAGTTGAAGGAGCTGACGAGGGAATGGCCCTGATGTGCAGTGCAGGGAAAGTTTTAAAGTCTGAAATCAGACTTTAAGTCACGCTAAGCCATAGACTGGTGAAACACAAAAAGCAAATAGTAGCCCTTGCAATTAATCCTAAATGCTTGGGTTTGAATTTTTTTCTCCTCTCCTTCAAATCCTGCCCCATGAGGGGCAGGGTGACAAGGCAGGGTAGGCAGCAGGGCTGACCTACTCTCAGAGTGTTGCTGAGCACTCCATGGTCTGTACCTGTGACTATGCTTTTTCACTCTCCCAATGTTTTGGCCATCTTGGGCTGGTGGGGAGCAAGGGGTAGCCCACAAGCCAGACCACTGCTAGGAGCTCACCGCTTTCCTGGCCCTGTGGCTGCAAGCTTGTCTGCCCAGAGCTGCTGTAGCTTTCTTTTTGTCAACTCCTTGCAGGTATGGCCCTGGGGATGTACTCTTGACTCCACAGTGGGACCACCACTGATAACCATCAATGTTTTGATGTCCAAATACTAGCTGAGGGATATTAGTGGACCAGCAGCAAAAAGCTGTCTTGCCATAGCCAGCTCCTGTGTTACAGGCCAGCAACCTGCTGGCATCCATAAGTGAATGTACCCAGTGGCATGGGTGCTGCCTGCTGGTAGCGCTTCTGCCTGTGCCATGCTTGGGCTTGCTTGAGATCCTGAACTAGGTTTTCTGTATGTGTGTGAAACTAGGTATGTGAGTATGTGAATAATGGTGTTATTCAGCATTACACGGACTAGTAGCAGCTGTAGCAGTAGACAGCTCTCCTCCTAGGTACCCCATACAATGTTTACAGGGAGCCAGGTCTACACTTCTCATGGGAAACATCTAATTTGTTGGGTTTTACCTAGGATGGAACAGAATTGTGTTCACGTATGGAACATCACAGCAGCTCTTGGAACAGCCTTCATGAGAAGTGCTGTTTTAAAGGAGAGGGAAAAAAGGCCAAACGGCAACTTGGAAACATGTTAACATGAGCTCAGTCATCCCTAGGCTTCTAGCACCATGATGGAAGAAGGTAATGAGGTCATGGGTTGTTTTTTTAGGTTCTGAAGACTAACTTTGAGAACTGAGAAAAAGTAAATAAAGGATTATTTATTAAATGAAGAAAGGATTATCCATTACAGGATAAATCTTGCTTGCCTTATGTGTACAAATAATTCTCATTGACTATGTAACCTTATAAAACCACACATATTTAAATATGTCATGGGCTTAAGACCCATGCAGAAGTCAGATAGTTAGATGTATAATGAAATTAAGTAGTCTTATTTTTACTACAGTTATGTTCAAAGATAGGTTTAAAAATCTTTGTCGCTGACATGGACAGTGGGATTGAGTGCGCCCTCAGCAAGTTTGCCGATGACACCAAGCTGTGTGGTTCGGTTGATACCCTGGAGAGAAGGAATGCCATCCAGAGGGACCTTGACAAGCTTGTGAGGTGGGCTGATGCCAACCTCATGAAGTTTAACCATGCCAAGTGCAAGGTCCTACACCTGGGTCAGAGCAATCCCAGGCACAGCTACAGGTTGGGCAAAGAAGAGATTCAGAGCAGCCCTGAAGAGAAGGACTTGGGGGTATTGGTCGATGAGAAAATGAACATGATTCGGCTTCAGTGTGCGCTTGCAGTCCAGAAAGCCAACCGTATCCTGGGCTGCATCAAAAGGAGTGTGACCAGCAGGTGGAAGGAGGTGATCCTGCCCCTCTACTCTGCTCTTATGAGACCTCACCTGGAGTTTTGTGTGCAGTTCTGGTGTCCTCAACATAAAAAGGACATGGAACTGTTGGAACAAGTCCAGAGGAGGGCCACGAGGATGATCAGGGGACTGGAGCACCTCCCGTATGAAGACAGGCTGAGGAAGTTGGGGTTGTTCAGCCTGCAGAAGAGAAGGCTGCATGGAGACCTCATAGCAGCCTTCCAGTATCTGAAGGGGGCCTATAGGGATGCTGGGGAGGGACTCTTCATTAGGGACTGTAGTGATAGGACAAGGGGTAACGGGTTAAAACTTAAACAGGGGAAGTTTAGATTGGATATAAGGAGGAAATTCTTTCCTGTTAGGGTGGTGAGGCACTGGAATGGGTTGCCCAGGGAGGTTGTGAATGCTCCATCCCTGGCAGTGCTCAAGACCAGGTTGGACGAAGCCTTGGATGAAATGGTTTAATGTGAGGTGTCCCTGCCCATGGCAGGGGGGTTGGAACTAGATGATCTTAAGGTCCTTCCCAACCCTAACTATTCTATGATTCTATGAAGAAAACTTCCTATCTATTAAGCAGAAGACAAGTTTATTCAGAAAAATATCCAGATAAAGCAAGTTTCACTGGAGAGTCTCAATTGTTGTGAGAACAGAGAGGCTGGGTAAAGGAAAGAAGCACCATGCAAAGCATGAAAACATTGGGAAGGTATTTAAATGGGGAGTTTCTCCTCCTTCTCCTGTGCATTCCTCAGCATCTCTTAGAACAGGAGCAGGGCTACTCCTTAACGTTATCCTGCTGGATAATGGTAACGTTCATTATAACACTAGAAATGAATTTCAGAATAATCTTCTTCCAGCCCACCAGCTGTAGTTACTCAAGGCAGATTAACCAGAACATGACTGGTTTCCGCCCCTATCCAACAGCATGAGCTAAATATCACAATTACAGAAGATGCCAACTGAGATAGTCTTAACTTAGTGATATTTCTAGCTGTCATGTGATAGACTGATATTCTCAGGTGTCTTGTCTTAGGGCTGAGGTTTTCTGAGGTACAAGTGCAATGTCATTGAGGAATTAGGAGAACTGAGGTGCTTCTGTCCTCCCCTGCATGGGTTATGCATGGATTCATACCCACGAGGTACTGCATGTTATGTGGGTGCCCTGCTCCTGCCCCAGCTTTTCTGTCAGCTGTACATGACACATTCGTACTCGGTGACTGCTTGTGCCTACAGTATGTCTGGTATTAAGTCCCTTAGCACTTTGTACAGCTTTTAACTGATGTTATACTCCATATACTAGATACAAACACTATTCTCATCATCTTTCATCGTTATTGAATAAGTTAGAAATCACCCTGCTTTATGTTTCCCATAGTTTATCTCAGTAACGCGTAGATAACGGGTTTTCATTAAAAGAGAAGGAAACATTCAGCCTCTTATTTTAATTTTATTCAGAGGAACAGCTGAATTCAAAAGGAAGATTTGGATCTTTTCCCTTCTTTCTTTGAAAACTCAGCCACAGATATTGAGGAGAGCAGACTTGAATCACCACAGGACAAGTGGACTCAGTGCTGCTCTGGAGTAACTCACAGACGTTCTTTTCCCTGTGGTGAAATATTTTGAAATCCCTCATTTTTGACTGAACAGTAAATGCCAAAACCTCAGTGTTTTTCATGAGGAAGAATTCTCGTCTTCTGGCCAGCTCAGTTAGATTCACAGCAAGAGCTGGGAAGTTAAGGTTATGGCAAAGGGAGGATTTCCACATCCATGTGGAAGTAGAAAGCAGTTGCTTTCAGTCCTTTGACCTGCTGTGGCACTGAAGTATCAAGCATTAAAGTCATGATGCTGTATAGAAAGTTATTGAATCAACCAATTCCTTAGGGCTTTGACCACTGTCTCTATCTATAATTTTTTGCTGAAGATGGTTTAGTTAAGCTTATATATTCATTAGGCAACTAAATATCTTGCCAGGAAACTTTCATAGCAGCTATCAAGGGTGCTATGTTAACTTTTTTTTGTTTTTTAAAAAAAAAGGAGGGGAGGGAAAGAAGATCAAGAAGAAAAAAGGTCAAATGATGTTTTCTCTCAATTCCATGTTGGAGTGTATTTCCTTTCTTAATCACAGTACATGCCGTGGCCTAACCTGTCACCTGTAATCTGAGTTCAATCTTCAGGTAGACCTATGCTTGTGCTGTAAATTTTGCAAATTCTGTTTTATATGAACTCAATGATAGGGCAGCTTTCATCCAGCTAAAATATTTGACTAGGCTTTTCCTTGTGTCTTTTCTGTGACAGCTGCAGTACTCCCTTGTACAGCTCCCAGTACAGTTGCCAAGATTATGCTCCTAGAACATAGCTTTGAATACATTCCCCTTCCCTCAGAATCCTTTCACTATCTGCTCATCTGAAGGCTCTTCCTTACCCCTCTGCTAGTCACTACCGTGATGTCTCCAGCCTGTCTGTAGCACCAGTCCCTATTGCTAACCTCCTGTTTTATCCAACAGCTCATATTATCAATGTGTGTGCATGGCAACCTCTAAGAACACAGAGTATGACTTCAGTGCTGTTCTTCAAACTTCTCTTCATTAATGTGTTACCAGTCCATTCCCTGGGGATGGGAGCTGATGTGCATGTTGTTGTGGGCTTGTTTCACCTTTGTGTGTGTGTGTGTGCTTTTCTGCTTGTCCACAGTTACTGCTTTTCTCCCACAGTCTGTGGTATATTCCTTCTCTTTGTGTCTGCATACCATATACCATTGTGGTCTGGTGGTTGGTGAGCAAAGCACCCATGGGAGGCTGTGGCTGAACACCAATGCTCCTCTGCCTTCCAGTAGCCTCATTAGTCACATTTGGCTCTTAAATTCTTTCCTCTCCTTAATGGATGAGCATTTAAGCATAACCCATAAATTCACCCAGATTCCAGTTCACATTCCTTTCTACGGCCCAATGTGGCTTCACAGGCAGAAGTCCTGGAAATACCTTTTTTATTATTTCCTTTTTTTTTTTTTTTCTTTTTTTCTGAGAGGGAAAGAGAAACCATGTGCCCAGATTTTTGCCTTTGTATATTTTTTTCCTAGAAGTGGTCACTGCATTCAGTTGAGCAGGTCTGTGGGGTGCTTTGTTCCCTGGCTCATCTCTGTGTTTGTCCAATCATGTGCTTCTAGGTGATTCAATAACAGAAATTAAAATATGCAAGCAGGGAAAATACATATTACATATATTGTAAAATGAAGCAGTAGAGGTGTTCTATCCTAAAATTGATGCATTGCAATTAGCATAACCTAATTCGCATATAATTTCTGCGCAATCATAGAAACTCTATTATGTTCATATTTTCTCTCAGAACTCTCCCAGTCCCCCCAAAACCTACAAATAAGAATGCAAAGTTAAGGATGGAAGATGTTGTATTACTACTTCCAGTTCTGTCTCCCTATAGCAAGTGCTTTCCATTTCTGTGGGATTAGAGTATCTGTTTTTAAAATTCGTTACAGCAGGAATTAAGGGTTTTACAATGGCTTTGTGGTATTGTAGTGTTAAATAGAGATATAGCTGTGAACCACTGTAGTCTGACAAAATGATGTTTTCTTGGAAAAATCACTGAATTTCTCTTTGATGTCAAAAAATAATAATAATAAAAAATCAAATGTTTTGAAAGGTTACGTCAAAATTTTAAATTTGCATTGCACCTGCCAGCTTATTGTATGTTAAGCTCCGTGATCACAACATGCCATTTTCTAGAGTTAACAACAAAGGTCCCTTCCAACACAAATTATTCTATGATTCTGTGATTATGTAGTGCTAATAAAGTGTACGTTGACCTGCACTGTACTATATAGAACTCCATTAATCAAAACTGTCTTCTGAGAGAAAGTGGAAAGAATGTCTGTGGCTTATTACACCCCATTAAGCTTCCTAACCAGTTATAGCAGATAATTCTAAGGATTTTTAACCTAAAATTCACCTCACTCAACCTAGGTTTTTGGTTTGTTGGTTTTGGTGTGGGGTTTTTTTTTTATTGGTTTGGTTTGGTTTGGGTTGGTTTTTTTACATTTTAGAGTATTGTTGCTCTTGTTACTGGACACAGTTTTGTGAAGTGTCTATCACTAGAGTTATCTTCTGTCTTGGATGGGCAGAAAACCCTCAGTTCGATGGATGATATCAGCTATTTTCAAAGCTGATGTCTTAGAAATGAATTATGGACTGCTTGTCTTCCAAAAAATAATACGGAAATCAGAAGAGTTTTAAAGCCACTGGGGAGCAGGTGAGGGAAACACAGCAGCAGGTGCAAAGCTGGAGAGAAAGGCTTGAAAAAACCAGCAGCACCTGGAAAATCTTTTAGATGTGAAACTAAAAATTTGAGCCATTTGTCATGTTAGCCAAGAGAGATGAAACTCGTGATGGAGTGAGTTGTTTGCATGTGCTTGGGTTCCACAACTGACTTCTAGCATCCCCATTGCTTGGTTATGCTATCTTCTCTATTAGCACTGAAGTCTAGGTTTCTTTTTAGCTTCACACAGTTTCCTGTTGTGTAACAGGTCTCACACCCTTAGTCAGTCCTAGATCTCTGGTTAACTGAAACTCAGGTTCTGGAATTCACTGAGGTGCACTGGAAACTTTCCAGGGTAGAAATAAAGCACTGTAAAACAGCATGCAGAAGCTGGGAGCAAGTTAAGCACTTTGCCATACAAACACACCGAATGAACCTGAATTCGGCAGCAACTCAGGATTAGGTCTGTCCTATCAAGAAAGACAGGAGGTTTCCTGGCTCAGGAAATACTCTGTGGAAACAAATTAGCCCCAAGGAAAGCGTTTTTTAATCTTAATCTCATTACAGACTGGAAAGACTGGATATTTAGCTTGGTACTTCTGGATAAGTAGATCTGGGTCTCAAGCAGTGATATTTATTTGACACAGTTTAGAGCCACAACTCTAGCTGCACTTCAGAACACAAAGAATAGTTTCCACTGTATTCCTGTAGTTTCAGCTTCATCACTTGAGTTACAATCATTTCTTTTTGTGCCAGAACAGAGTTCACACACTTTGCGATTTACTGCTTCCTGCAACAGTCTGACACAGTCCCCTGTGGGAGAAAAATAAGTTAAACAGAGAACTTTTACCTCTTAAGGAATTATATTGATCTTGCAGATGTTGAGTTGCCTTGCTGTGTTTTTCCTTAGAGCACTTGGCTGCAGATTCACTTAATAGTAAATAGAAGAGCCCTATCATCTCATTTTTCCTTAAGCTGAAGCATTATAATTTCTGTCAGTCACTGACATGCAGTTTTTCTTCTAAAGATGAGATTTAATAGCATGAAACAGCTCTTCAGTATTCACTAAATTCTGTGTCATTATTTTCCTACTGTAACTATTTAATTTCTTTAAAACAAAAAAAACAAACTAAACCAAACCAAAACAACAAAAAAACCCGCAACCTGTAGTTTATATGCAACCTGAATTTCAAGTGCAATATATAGAAAATAGAAATATTTACATATGGTTTACACTGTGCTTTACTGAACTGTTTCTTCTTGTTTCAAAAACCACAAGAGCATAGCTTAAGTAGCCTACTCAAGAGAGCAAATTCATCATGTGTCTACTTCAAGGCTCTCTTGTTGTTTAAGGGCTAGCTAGATTGTGGTAAGTAATCCACAGACCTTAACAGAAGGCAATGCTGACTCACATTCTTTCTGGAAGAGCAGCAGCTTGCATCTTTTGGTATCCTCCTGCTTTTACCCCTTTTCCATCTCATTTTCTCTGAGATGGGAATGAAGAGGTTTGTCCTGGGTTCAGCAGTAGCAGTCATTTTTTTTCCTTCTTAGTAGCTGGTACAGCGCTGTGGTTTTGACTTTCAGCCTGGGAACAACGCTGATAACACCGATGGTTTTAGTTGCTGCTCAGTAATGTTTACTCTGACCAAGTACTTTCTGAGTCTCATGCTCTGCCAGGGAGGAGGGGAAGCTGGGAGGAAGCAGAGACAGGACACCTGATGTAAATTAACCAAAGAGGTATTCCATACCACAGCATGTCATGCCCAGTATATAAACTGGGGGCAGTTACCTGGAAGGGTTAGATCACTGCTGGGGCAGGGCTGGGTATCGGTCGGCAGGTGGTGAGCGGTTGTATTCTCTTCCCTTGTTATTTCCCTTATCATTATTATTATTGGTGGTAGCAGCAGTGGTTTGTGTCATACCTTAGTTACTGGACTGCTCTTATCTCAACCCGTGGGAGTTACATTCTTTCGATTCTCCTCCTCATCCCTCCAGGAGCAGGGGGCAGGAAGGTGGGGGGGAGTGAGAGAGCGAGCTGCATGGCTGGGCTTAAACCATGACAAGGTTCTTTCATCTCTGGAGACTTTGGTGATGTTTATTGGACATTGACCTTTATAGTTTTATTTCCGCTTGACTGGGCTCCCAAAGGACAGTTCCCATATTCTGCAGCAAGCTACAATACATTCCTCCCTGCTGACTGTAATCTGTGTTTCCAAAACGAGAATGACACTTGGCATGTGCCCATAGACCCTATGTTCTTACACAGCATGAATGTGTCAACTTTATATCTTCAGACAAGATGAGGAACCTCCTCATGGGCTTTCCTACCTGGGAAGTTCTTTTCACATACAGCCTTAATCATGTTTGCCCATGTCCAGATATACAAGGATATGTATGTACATATGTAAAGGATATACAAAGAGTATGTGACAGTTTGCTTGACCTCAACCAGGCAGTGTGCAGTGATTTTTCTTGGGGCAATCCTGGGTACATCACCAGATGCACTGTGATAAGGCAATACCACATCAATAGTGTAATATGATTCTATTTTGATTTAAAGTATGAGAATTGACCTTTTGTGCTAGGTAACATAAACATGAAATAAAAGAGGCAGTTTTGGTCCCAAAGGCTTATCGTTTTAGCAATGTACTAATCTTTTATCTGCTGTAGGGTAGCTGATGTGTGCAGAATGTGTGGCTTGAAGGCAAAATACACTGACATGGCACTTCCTTTAAAGCTCAATGTGTGGCTCACCATCCAGGGTTACTCTTGTAACCTTCCAATTGCTTGCTTTATTCCATGTAATTTGCATACCAGTGTTAAGCCGATTTTATGCTGTTGCCAGTTTTGCCATAATTCAGCAAGAACAAGTAAACTTTGCTTTCATTCTGCAGAGCTCATGCGGCTGACAGAAATGACCTTGACAAGCAACTTATATTCCCACAGTGAGACTATGCTTAGAGCAAAAGATTTTAACTCCCTTGGGGAGGGGGGAGGGGGGGAGGGGGGGAAGAGGGGTGTGAATATTTTAATATCTGACACGGTGTTTTACAGGTAATTGATTTAAAAATATTACTTTGCTTCCTCATTTAGTGGCTAGGAAGTAATAAAACCACCATCCCCAAACCCACTCCCCCCCCCCCCCTTCAATTCAGGAATCTACCACATAGATGTTGCAAAGTAGAGAGAGCGAGGGAGAGTGTAAAATACATTGTAAACCAAACACATTTCTTTGTAATGGTGGATTACTGCAATCATTTTCCCTTCCTTCGCAGAGCACAAGGGATATAATACTCATGAGAATTATGCCTCAGGCCTTCAAATCCTAATTACCATATTATACAGTTTAATCAGAGATGATATTTGTTGGAATGAGCAAGTTGCAGACAGCCATTGGGCATTTCCGTGGAATGCAGGAGAAAAGGGAAGTCCTGCTTCATATTTGGCTTTAAAAATTGGACAGACTGTAATGTGCCTGGCTCAGGCTTTGATGACATGTAAGTTCATATAGCCAGCCCTGATCTTGTGGTGCTGTGTTGAGATCAGGCAGAGATGCACACACTGCTTTCCCCTTCCTTTCTACCCAGTTCTGTTATGGAGCTCTTCATGGTCTCTGAGGATTACCAAGACAACTGTGGTGGCATGAGGAGATGGTTTTCCTGGTGCAGTGCACTGTTTTTGCATTGCTGGGAAAATCTGGGGAGAGGGAAAGGGCTAAACCTTTCCTAGTGTAAGTAAAGCAGCACAATCCAGTATTTAATGCAAAATCTGGGATAGTACTTCTGGGCTTTCATCTCATTGCAGATGTGTTTAAGGTCTCAATGACCATTCTCTGCTTTTAGCAAAGGCTCATTCCTGATGCTTTCAAATGTACTCGTGCATAGAATGCTATGTGCAGTCTTAGATGTGAACTAGAGATCCACCAATGCCTTTTGGAAAGATAAGGAGCATCTGGGTACATAAGCTTATGGAGAAATGTTCCCAATACTTTGATGCAATCTTGTGATGAAGACTTGAGGCTTTCTATCCTTTTAATCTATTAGAGTTATTCAGAGTTGAAGGGCGAGGAGGAGGAAATGGGGGAGAAGCAGAGGCAGCGATATACATTTCCACCTCAAATTACAAAACAAGAATTCTGAAGAATTTTCATGAGCAGGAACAGGACCAGAAAATGTAAAACAGTTTCCCTAAGTCTATCCCATGCTTCCCGTGGATGCTATTAAAAATTGCAGTGAGTGTTCTTATAGTTGTCGTGGCTGCAGATGATGATGAGATACTGCGACATAACAACCACAGTTTCTCTTTGAGACCCAGGTGGAAAGAGAATATGTACTTGTACTTCAGCTGCTGCTACTCTTTTTGTTCATAGCCGTGATGAGCACTTCTAATTTTTTGGTTTGTTTTTAATTTTATCTTTGCTGATTTCATAAAAGGATAGCAAATAGTTGAATTGAATGTTCTAATATGTATGAGCCCAGGCAACTCCCTGCAGTATGTGGAAAAAAAGTGCTTTTTGAGAAGATTGTAACTGAGAATATAAGTATTTTGTAACAGTAGAAAGCATGAAAGAGAAAGTGTAATTGAGGTCTGTGGTGCTCCTGAGATTGTGCTCCTTTTAGAAGGAATCTTTTGCTGGTTAGAAAAACTGCTTGGTGCTTGCATAACAAGTTTTGCAATTTTCTCTTTGACACCTTATCCAAGTTACTGTGAAAACTGTGGCCTTAGAGTTGCCCACTTCATGGATGGGCAAATAATGGGATCATTAAAGATGCATGCTGAGGTCAGAGGTTGCCTGATGTTTGTTCAATTGAGTCCCATGGCAGAAACTGGAAAATCCTCAGCAGGGAAGGTTGTCATCCAGGGCATATAAGAATACTGGAACAGGTCAAACAATCTGAGTCTCTGACCTTTCTGCATCTGGCGGAGCTTTAGGGTTTGGCACACAGTGACTTTAAAACACATTTGCAAGTTTTCAAACCTAAACATGCTAAATATATTCCTGTTCAATAGTGTAGCACAAACACAAGCCCCTAACACGTAAGATAGTTATCACTGGTTTTGGTATTTTTGAATTACAATAAACTAGATTCTATAGTGCTTTGCCATTTTGCTGCACATCCAGTTAGTGGAAAAAAAAAGAAAAAGAAGGTAAAACATTAAAGATAACAAAGTTGCCCTAGTTTAAGAGAAAACAATTCTGTACCTGAATGAGATGGCTGGCACAACTGATTGATGAACATGAACCCACAACGGTGTGCCATTCCTGCTGATTTTACAGTGCAAGCTGGGAAGAAAACATAGTCCTGGTTAAAGACATGGGAATTTCCTGGGGTGTGTGTAGTGCCAGTGGGTACCAGGAACATCAGATCTTTGATGCACAGAAGAGGCTTAATGACTTAATGAACCTGCTGTTCTGAATCAGTCAAAAAAACAGCAAGTAGAGGGTTTAGAAAAATATGCTGACTTCTGACAAGAACTGGCTATTTACTGGACTTCACTAATTTTATAGGCTATGGTAGATCATTACTTTCAGATTACGTATGAGGATAGTTACCAGAACTTCAGTATTTTCTGGGAAAAGTTCATATATATATATATATATATAAATGCTTGTTTATTTACATTACTTCCCCTCAAGAATACCTAAAAGCCTAAGGATGTTTTAACTAAGTGTTCTTCCTCTCAAAATTTAGTTTCACTAAGACATAAATTTATTGTGGGCTATACCATTCCAAGAGAAGGTTAATAATAACTGTAGGGAGACAGTTTATTGACTGGAACAGAGACTTGGCATGCTTGGAGTATATCACTTTCCTGCTACACACTATGCTTAGAAAGTGAAAAAAACTATTTTTGTTTTTCATGTATTGTGTATGCTAAGAACTTCTATTGAAAGAGAAGTGAGTGTACTGGAGACTCTCATAAAAACCTGGGAATGGTAATGGAAATGGACATGTAAAGGCAAAATTAGGCAGTTTAGAGTATGATTATAGAAATGAAAATACTGGCTTATGTGCTTAAACTATGATGTTATCCTGCAGTGTAAACGATATACTTACATGACAGTAATACGTAACATTTGATATCCATAGCTAGGTAGGATGGGAACCTATGTGCATTCTTATAGTTACCTAAAGAGTGAAGATTAGATAGAAAACTCTTTGCAAAGTAAGGCAGAAGTATTTTAATATATCATAAAGACCAGACTCAACTAATCTCAAACAACTTCTTAGCATAAGTCAAGCTGCATTTAAAAATGGGTTTGAATTCTTGCACTTAGGGTCATATCCTCCCCTTATGTAAGGCAGGATAGATTCCTTATGTCTAGTCAAGCTGGGACAATTTATAGCATCTGGCAGCTCAGCTGTGTGCATTTTAGGTATATAGATTCAGAAAGGGAATATTATTTTTAAAATATTCAAAACATTGCTTTCAGAGAAAAGGAAACAATAATTATATATTACATAAAACTTAGACATGCCTCAGTTTCAGTTTTAGTGTGAGCCTTAGAAACCTGGCCTATATTCCTGAAGTGGTTTGGAACCACAGCCCAACTTTCAGGGGAACACCCTGCTCCCCATGGGGAAAGATTTATGATTTTATTCAGGATGTAAGAAATGGGATGATTTTGGCTGGATTTCAGGCAACAAAAGAGGGATGGCAGTGTCTACATTAATTTACACCCCTTTCAGTCTGCTTGTTGTCAGTGAAGTTTTAATGCCAATGAACAAAGGCAGAATGTGGGCTACAGAATGGGAACTGTGTGTTTCATAAGAATGGCCAAAGGAAAAATTAAATAATTGCTGACCCTTCTTTGAGCAGAAGCTGCTGGTGCTGGCAGAGCTCTGAAAAACAAGGCTGCAGCAGAAGATAACAGAAGTAGAGACCCGTTAGGGACCTTTCTTAGATCCTGAGTTCTTGTTCTCTCTGACATACTGAAATGATCTGGTATAATAAAGTGTGAACTTAGTCTTTGGAAATAGATGAAACCAGCTGTGTTTCCAAAATGCATGTATGTGCAGACAAGTAACTGTATTCCTGGAATATGCAGGAACTTTTCATCCCCTGAGCTGCACGGACTGACGTTTAATGCATTCTGAGGGAAGCTGAAACAGAATTTTTAAAACCAGTCAGTTGAAGGAACTGCTTCCCTCTGTTCCTTCTCACTGATAGCTTAATGTTATCTAACACATGGTAATGTTCATTTAATGAAAGTGGTGTGTGTGGAGAGAATTGCTGTCTAAAATTCTGAGCCAGATTGCTGGCTTTCATCCATTGCCTCCACACCACTGGTGCATGAGGGCAGTCCTTGGTGCCACAGGAGCCTGGCCCCCGCAGCACCCTCTTGCTCTGCCTTTCAGAGAGGGACCATGCCAGGGACATAGCAGAAGTGAGGTGGGAGGGACACTTAAACCATTTGTGAACTTTGGCAAGCCCCAGCTGCTGAAAGAGCCCTTTGGAGGATGTTGCAACTGAACACAATTTTGAACAGTCTAAAGCGGCTCCATGCTGCTGAGTGGGGTCCCAGCAGGTCCCCACATGAGATGGGAAGTCCAGAGACTCTCGCAGATTCCTGTTGCTGCACTCGGATCTTTATGCAGGAGATGGTGACCAAGTATCTGCACCCAAATGTGCTATCAAAAGCTTCAAAAAAGAAACAGGCTTTGCTTGATGGGAGTAAAGACCCCAGACTATCATCTAAATGTATCTGCATTTTGTAAGCAAAGCAATAACTTAATAATGCACTGGAAATAGCAGGTACTGCCTGGGAGACTGAAAGTGAGAACTGAGCTGTTCCACCTGAGATCTGCCTTGAGGTCATTGACAAAGATGTCTTGACTTGAAACTGTAAACTTTCTTTGGAATATGCTCTGCGCTTGAATAATCAAGTATGGAATGATTTATTGACATTTTATGCAGGTAGAAGAATCAGTCTACAGGGAGACAAATACACTATTGAAATAGGTTTCTTTTTGATGGGAATGCAAATGAAATGCTTGGATTGTTTTATTTCATGATGTAGCTTGCAACTTTCTAAATAGCCTTAGACAGACAGGGTTCATACCTACAGCAGATGTACCTTAGCTATCATTATTTTCACATAGTATCCAATACATGAATGTTGTGGACCTTGTTACTGCCCAATGGAAAGCTTTCACAGCCTCGAAATAATTAAAAGACAGCAGCAATCTCCATGAAGCAGCATGTGTATATGAAACCAGAAAATCACTGCTAGAAACATTAGCCACAACAAATTAAAAGTCTGACAGTCTCACCATGCTAAGCTGCTCATGTCTTTCATCCTTCTCATGTTCCTAAATACAAGGTAAAATATTAAAATGTAATTACACAATAGATACTTGACTGAAGAACCTTCCCCCACCTGTAATATACGGCTAGCTGCTTTGTTATTATTGCCATTCAGGCACAATTTAAAATCAATGGAGAAAGTTGTTCCAGAACCTGCACAAGAAGGTCATAAACTCCCTTTGAAAGCACTGATACTTCCTTTTGTTAGCTCTTATGTATCTGATTACAAATTACTAAATCCTACTGCTATTTGAGAACTTTTAGATTCTAATCAGTACTTTGATGAATGTACAGCACAGTAATGCAGATCAGTGATGTCATTCTTTATGCGTACAGTCACATGCACGGGCGAAAATGCGGAGAAACCATTCAGAAGCACTGGGACCTTTGTGATGTGGGAGCTTCCTTTGTAATCCATCCTGACTGTAAATTATTGCCTAACAAGTCAACATTTTTAAAAGGTCTAATTGAATTTTTTTTTTTTTAATTACATCAGTACAAAATGTTCTATTAAAATGTGAAGAAATTCCTTTATGTTGACAAAATAGAATAAAAATCTGGAATAAGAAAATGTTACAGAAACTAACTTGAAGAAACAAGAGGGAAACATGAGTAAGTTTCAGCCAGATCAGCAAATGAGATATTTTCTTTAGCATTTAGGAATTTGTTAACTTCCTGACACTCTGTGCTACAGTAAAGGAGACTGGTAAATTGAGATAAACATCACACTCTTTTTCATGTAATGTAATGAAAGGAAAACAATGTAGCCAGGTGTTAACAGATAAGCAAAAAGTTCTTACAAGGTAGGGTGTTTTTGTAAAATATAATGAAACCAATTAATTGAAGGAAAAGTTCTAATTGTTAACATCATACTGATGTTACCAATTTTTGTTTTACTGCAGATGACATGGTCTTGACATGTTCTCTTAGCCTGTTTAGCACACTTATATTCAGTATTTTCACTGGGTATGAAAACTCCATAAGACTATTCTTTAAACTACAAGCTGCACTGGAGGGATGTGAGGATTGTGCTATGAATTTATGAACGGGAAGGAATGCAGAGATCTGCCTCTGATACCTATTCAACACCAGGTGATGTCCCAGGAGGCATAATGCTTGTCCATTCCTATATGGTCTTTGTAGTTCTTTGCCTGTGTGGTTTTGCATTATCATGTCAGTATTCTTTTAATGTGGATTATGAAGAATGACCTTGCTTTATTTTGAAACACACACCATCATATGAGAAAAATCGGGGGATTTCCTGTAAAGAGACCTTTCCTGGCACTTTGTTTGGTGCATGGGCAGTTGTGTGTGTTATTCCTCTGCGGCTACCCTTGAAAACAGTAACAAGAAAAGGAAAAGTAAGCAAAGCATACCTTCCTAAACACAACATAGTGGAATGGAAAACGTTCCCTGCAGAGGAGCTGCAAACTGAAAGCAACTACCTCTTAGTAACCTGCCTCCTTTTCTCTGCCAGGGACTGCTTACACTCCCAGGGCTTTAGGCTGGTGCATCATCCGAAGTACAGGAAAAAGAGTTTTCCTGTAGAAGTTGTTTGAGTATCTTAGCTATACCTCCTCCCTCTTAGGTAATCACTATTGCTTATTGGTCCTAAATATGATTCAGCAATCTGCTGTGCTTATAGCAAACTGGTGACCGAGGTAGTGTAAAAATACTAAACCATGTGTAAGTTTGTCACCAGAACTGAAGAGATATTCCATGGTACTATCTCTGATCATATTTATACATTCAATATAGTTTGTTTTCAGACCAAGAACTAGAAACCAGCTTCTGAGCTCTCGTAATTTTAACTTATATCCCTTTATTTTTCTATCCCATTCTTTCTAAGTATGTATATATGCATTTATACAACTTCAATTGTCTATGCTGTTTTATCTGGAAAGCCCATTACACATACCTAATGGTTTTCCCCACTGTAAATGGGTTCTCCTTGCAGTGTGTCACTTCCATTATCATGGGGAGCTGTCTTTTCAACACTTAGGCATATCATGTCATCACATGATTAACATGTAAAATGGTAGTACACTGCTTTTAGCAGTGGAAGTCAGTATTACTTACATACTTGGTTCCCTCGTTGATTGTAATATGTCACTATCCTCTAACTGGACAAATTTCTTTCAAGTGAGCTTGAAAGCAGCGCAGGCAGTAACACTATATCAATTCATTTCCCCTCCTTCCTCTTCTTCCATCATGTCTAATATGTCTGATGCACTTCAAAAGATCCCAGGCATAAGATAAGCTGTCAAAAGTCTCCGGTTATTTCTAAAGAGATCAGGGAGTCTGAAACATTGGAAGGGGTCACCTTGAATCTGTTTAAGTATGAAAAACGCAGGCGTGCTGTCCCAGATTGTACCAGTCTTTGTAGTTTTTATGCTATAAAGTGTAATTTTTATGCTATAAAGAGGGGCATTACTGTAGTTTGGAAGGAAGGGGTTTTATGATCAAGAGCAGAAGAAAAGGATTTAGAATTGTTAATATAGTGCTTGAGTGCTTAGCCATTTATATTTACAGTAATTGCTTGGGGGGGGGAAGGGTCCTTTTCCTGCCAACATATAGGAAAAATAAAGGCTGAATTAAGCCTGGGAACCAGTTTGATTAGAAATTGAAGCAAATCTCCCAGGACTATAGAAACCTGGTTCATTTGCGGCATTCCTTCTATACTCTAATGGGCTCTAATGCTTGATACCAAATGATAAGTAATGCCAGTTTCTGAAAATAGCTGTTATGGGTTTGGTAGTTCGGTACCACATTGTGAGAGCTGAATGTAAACCACAAATACATGGAAACGCAGGCAAGCCAGATTGTTCCTTCAGATATGATTTGAAGCAATGGTTGTTATTTTAAAAAGTTCCCAAGAAAGCACTGGCATGACACCTTTCACTTTTGGAAAGCAAAGCAAGACCACCATTATTCCAGCCAGAGCAACTGTATAAAATTTCTGTAGTGTGTAATGGCATTGATGCTATGTGCCTTTTAATAGGCACTTGAAGGTATTACCTATCAACATTTTAGTATTTTCTGTTTACTGAACTGTAGCCCAGTGCCATTTTGCTGGGATCGTGCAAGCATTGGTTCAGAACCTGATTAAAAGAAAAACTTTTCTGTTCTAGGCTCTTGTTAACACAACTCAGGCCTTCAAATACCCGAAAAATCATGTCCCTATTTTCTAACTTTTCCATCACTCATTAAAACTTGTAAGGGATATTTCACTATTGTGCCTTGCAAGGCTTGGAGCCATTTTCCTCTAGCATCCTTCCCAGTGCAAATCTGAAAATAAGTTTCTTGAGGCACTCACTGAGCCAGAACTTGTGAGCTGAAAGCAAGAAAATTCTTCGGTTGTTAGATGTAGCATGCTTCACTCCCCTGCTTTCCCATTCCTGCTGCTTCTACTCATCATAGTTAAATTAGGTGAACCCCCTTGGGCCATCCCTGATGTGACCCTCAGCTCTGATGACTTGTGTGTGGCAAAACAAGAATGGGGGTAAAGGTGTCCCAGCCCACCACGCTGTTACCATTCCTAAACCTTGTGATACCCTCTGCTCAGGGACAGTAGCTCTAAATAACTACCTAAGATTGTGGTTTTCTTGTGGTTTTGCTCATTCTTGTGAGCCATGGGCCCACAGGAGTCCACATATGGACTCACATATGTGGAATCACTGCATTAAATGGTAAAGGAGGTATACAGACACTGAAACAAAGCATATTTATGGTGCATTTATGAAACACAGGTTAGGAAAGGAGTTTCTCCTCCACCAGACTTGGAAACAAATTCTGTGAATTTGCACATTTTTAGATAAAAGAGAAAATTTCTATATGTTGCTGATTGGAGAGATAGTATTTTTAAAAAGAAGTTGCGTAATAACAAATGCATTTCACAAGTTTCTCTGTTTTCCAGGTAGCTCTTTGTACATGACAAATTAACAATGATTATAGTTTTATATAATGCATCATTATCTACTATTTGCAGAATAAAGAGTGAACAGTGAAAGAAGAGGTCATGCCATAACACGCAGTGCATGAAGTGCTAGGGAAGAATACTTTTTAATGTGACCACTTCTTTCATCATTCAGAAATTGTGGGAAAATATTTCTGAAATACAGCCTTGATAGGCATTATATTTCAAACTGAATTTCATGAAGCAGACAGCACAACAACTAATTAACATTGACTTCATTTTAAAAATCTTAAAATGCCTGGTTCTTTGGTAACAGCTAGGCATAGTAGAGTCTTCTTGAATGCAGTTGTTATTGGCTTATTTTTATCATTTTAACATATCATAGAATATGTGTCAGAACTGAACAATGTAAATGCAGCCTGCATTTTGGAAAACAGGTTTTCACCAACTTCAATGTGTGATGGAATGATATTTGCTTGAAAAATGCAGTTATTCAGAGGAAAATGTGTAAAGAATTTTACGCATACAGTACAGTAGCACTTTCCATGCAAAAATTTTGTGCAGATAGAAACAAAAAAAAACACGTGGTGTAATCTGACATTGTAATGCATAAGAACTATGTGTAGTTATGAAAAAACTGTTTATAACCCGACTTCCTTAGGGCAAATTCCTCCTATTAAACCAGAATGATATACTGAAGACAGATCTATCTTCTGCCTTAGTAATACAAAACTTTTACAAAAAAGAGGTTGTCTGAAGCATTTGAATTATAAATGTTTACAAATCATTGAACTTAAAAATATAAAATTTATTAATTATCTTTGAGAAGTAGATGCATTAACAAGAAGTTGATGTGTTAGCAGGTTCAGATAAAGGTTATAAGACATTTACCAAAATTTTTGTGACTCAAGTCTGTGGACCAGATGAGAGGGACAGGGGGAAGGCAGTGATGTGTAGCTGATGTTTCAATACACTCTTTTGCATTTTCTGTGGTTTCTGTTTGATTTGCTAGTGTGTTTAATGGGATCTGCTAGATGGCACCATGCTCACTTGGATGCTCTGTCCAGTGCATTCTCATGTGCACTTGACAATATTATAGTTGTTGGTTAAAACCTGTAGAACACCCCACTTACTTAAAAGCGTCCAGATAATTTTAAAGGGTTTTGTGGACACGATTTCAGTCTCAGGCTTAGGAAAAGGAAAGGATTAATTTCTCACTGGAGACTGAGGAGGGAGGAAGGAAGCTGCGAAAGGGAAAGACAAGTAGGCAGTGGAAAGGTAGGCCAGAGAAAGTGAAAGAAAGCATCAGGTGTAGAGATATTAAAGAATGAGATGAATATAAATGGAGGGGAAAAAAATGTAGTCAGGCGTATCATTTTGCTTTACTTTAAATGTCCTGCAAGCAGAGGAGTCAACAGGCAGACTTTAGATTGCACCAGGCACTTTACATTACATTAGGGTGCAAGGCAAGTTTTGCTCTCCATGGTTTATGATATCATTTGAACCCCCTGAAAGGATAAATGATATAATTTGTGATATGAGTCATACAGGAAAGCACATAATCTGTGGTGTGCCATAATACAAGTGAGAAAAAGACAAAATAGCAGTCAAGGAGCAGTTACCATAGACATTGTGTTCCTTTTATCTTCTGATATTTTTTATCATATTAGCATTATAATTATTATTTGCTAAAGTTACCATATCACTTAGTGAAAAAAAT